>NC_052146.1:198604695-199843028 GCF_902713615.1 Scyliorhinus canicula
GGCTGTTGAGTGCTTGGCTGGCGGGGATGGGAATGTTGTTGTGGCGAGTGCTCAGAGGGATGTCCCAATGCAGGAGCTCTCCTCCATCCTGACCCATTCTGCTCCCGGCTCCCTCATCCATCCTCTCACTCTTTTTGCTGTGGCCACCCAGTGATAGTATTGCAGGTTTGGGAGGGCCAGGCTTCCCATGCTTCTTTTTCTTTGCAGGGATTTTTGGGGATCCTTAGATTCTCCTCCCACCTCCACCCCCCCCCCCCACCCCCAACCCCCCACCCCCCACCCACCACCCACACACACACACAAACACCATGATCATTTTGTCTACTCTGTTTAAAAAAGGCCTTGGGGATGGATCTGAACAGGAAGAAGAACCTGGGCAGAATGTCCGTCTTGATCGTCTTTCCCCTCCCCGCCAGGGAGAGTGGGAATGTGTCCCACCGTGTGTCCCACCTCTGCAGGTCCCTCTTTACTTCCTCCAGCAGGCTTTTCAGGTTCCATTTATGGATCCGTGTCCAAGAAGTAGCCCAAGGGGGGGGGGGGGGGGGGGGGGGGGGGGGGGGAGGTGGGAGGAGAATCTAAGGATCCCCAAAAATCCCTGCAAAGAAAAAGAAGCATGGGAAGCCTGGCCCTCCCAAACCTGCAATACTATCACTGGGTGGCCACAGCAAAAAGAGTGAGAGGATGGATGAGGGAGCCGGGAGCAGAATGGGTCAGGATGGAGGAGAGCTCCTGCATTGGGACATCCCACTGAGCACTCGCCACAACAACATTCCCATCCCCGCCAGCCAAGCACTCAACAAGCCCAGTGGTAATAGCCACGCTCTGAGCATGGAACCAGCTACGGCAACTCTTTGGCCTAACTGAAATGTCCTCCACCTGCGACAATCACAGGTTTGTGCCAGCCAGAATGCACGCCACCTTCAAAATGTAGAGACAGGACTGGGGGGGGGGGAGAACTTCTTCCGCAAAGAACACCATACCCACGGACGACGGGATACTCACTGATAGAGGGGCTGTTGGACACGGGCAACTGAGGGAAGGGGAAATGCGGGGACCTATATGGATAACTGTTAGAGGACTGTTAGCTACAAATTCTTTCATGAGCCTCATGATCCCTTTCATGCTGCTTCGGAGTCTCAGACGTGGAGGAGCACGTCATCGCATAGAGTGAGACTCTCTGCTCTCTGTCCCTTCTCTGGATCCCTTTCCAATTATTTGCCGTTCTGAGGTCAATCACCAGTGTCTCGATTGTCAGTGTGAACAGCAGCGGAGACAGCAGGCCTTGTGCCCCTGAGCAGCTGAAAAGTACTTAGAGCTGGTGATGTTGGTCTGCACGTTCGCCATGGGAGCTTTGTACAGAGGTTACATCCATGCAGTGAAACCTGCTTCAAACCCAAACCGCTCCAGTACCTCTATGAGGTACTGCCACTCGACTCTGTCGAAGGCCTTTTCTGCGTCCAGGGAGATGATCACCTCTGGTGTTCTCTCCTCAGAGGAGGTCATGATCACGGTCAGGCACCTGGGGCGAAATTCTCCGACCCCCAGCAGGGTCGGAGAATCATCTGGGGCCGCCGAAAATCCCGCCCCCACCGTGGCAGAGATTCTCCGCCACCCGGGAAGTGGCGGCGGCGGGAATCTCGCCACTCCGATCGGAGAGGCCCCTGCGGTGATTCTCCGGCCCGGATGGGCCAAAGTCCCGCCGCTGGGAGGCCTCTCCCGCCGCCGAGGTTTGAACCACCTCTGGAACGGCGGGATCAGCGGTGTGAGCGGGCCCCGGAATCCTGGGGGCGGGGGGCGGGGGGCAATCGAACCCCGGGGGGTGCCCCACGGTGGCCAGGCCCGCGATCGGGGCCCCCCGCTCAGACTCCGGGCCAGTGCCCTGGGTGCACTATTTCTCCTCCGCGGCCGCCACGGCCTTCGCCATGGCGGAAGCGGAAGAGAACCCCACATCGCGCATGCGCCGGCAGTGACGTCAGCGGCCAGCTGCCGCTGATATCACTGCCGGCGCATGCGCGGACCGGCGAAAGCCTTTCGGCCAGCCGCGCTGCCGGGGGCGCCGGTTTTTTGCGCCAGTCTTCTGGTGCCAACCGCTCCAGCGCGGGGCTGGCCCCCAAAGGTGGGGAGAATTCCCCACCTTTGGGGAGGCCCGACCCCTGAGTGGTTGGCGCCACTCCCTAAGGCGGGACCCTCCATCACGCCGGGTAGGGGAGAATCCCGCCCCTGATATTCGGTGTTACCTGCCTACCCTTGACAAAGCCTGTCTGGTCCTCTGCGACCACCTCTGGTGTGCAGCTTGTAGCCATCTGGGATGGCCACTTCCAGAATACAAAATGGATGATCGCAATGACTGTCGGGAAATATGGACAATGTTAAGAAAGCAAGCAGGCACAGAGCCTGTATGCGTATTGAAAAGGCAACTCCCAGACGAGACTGAAACTGTAGGTCAATTAACATATTGATGGCCCATCTCCGGGAACAAAGGAAAGACACTCAAACAACCGATCTAGCTCCAGACACCCCGGCGCCAGTTCCCCAAACCGAAAGCATAAACAAAGCAGGGCCAACGGCCACCTACGACACGTCCAGCCATCAGGGCACCCTACCCTTTATTGGTCAAGATCAATATCAGTGATCAAGATACGGCCCAATCAAGCGGCATAGTAGAAAGAATGAACAGAACTTTAAAAGCAACCCTCAGAAAAATGGTGCAACGACACAATAGCACCTGGGATTCAGTTCTCCCATTTGCATTAATGTTCATATGAAACACGGTACCCACGTCCACAGGATACAACCCCCACACCCTCATGACCGGACGCCCCATGAAAGGGACAGAGTATTTATTAGGACTGGATTTGGCCAGCCCCGCAGTCACCGCCCTCACGCATGAGAAAGCAGTCCACCAGATTATAGAAAATGTAAAGGCAGCCCAGCTCGCAGCAGCTATTAGGCTTGGGACACACAAGAAGCAAAGCAAAGTTTGCTTTGATAAGACAGTACACGCCACAGAATTTGTAGTAGGGCAGCAAGTCACGCTAGCCCTATACAACCCCAGTTCATTCCTTTCCCCCAAATTTGCCGGACCGTACTCCATCTCTGATAAAGTCAGCCCCTCCATATATAAAATCACCTATCCCAATGGCAAGTCTGCGTGGTTCCACATAAACCAGCTTAAGGCTTATGGCTCGCAGAACAACCATTCACACCACACCTCGCTTGCAGCAGCAGATGAGCACGCCCCACCCACGAACGACCTTTTCCTACCCTCCCCCAACCTGTCCAGCCCATCCTCAGACACGACTTTGTCTCCGCCCCAGAGGCACGACTCCACCTCTCCCTTCCCTCAACCGACAGCGACAGCGATAGCAACAGCCCCAGCACACCACACTACAATTACACCTCTGCACCAGGCTCCACTCCCAACGATACCGAACGGGATTCCAGCGACCCCTTTGAGATAATGTATATTAAAGCCCCTGATCCAGACCCACCACCCGACGATTATGGATTGCCCCCCAGCAGCTCCAACCTCGATACTAAATATTGGCACAACGACAATTCGTTCAGGCTCATCCGGAATGATGAGATGGACCCCAATTCGCCCCAAGCAGCTTTAGCACGACTACTCCAGTCAAGAGTATGGCAACCGGGAGAAGATGATGATTTAGAGTCTGACTCCCACCAAACAAATCCCTTTGCGACTCTGTTCGCTTTAGAGCAATGAGTTGTCCAGATGATGGTAAAAAGGAACCGATGGAGATTTACGGGGTCCTTTCTGATGGAACCTGCACGATTTTGTTATTTTAGTTGGTTGTTTTAAATGTTTGTTACTGTCAATGTTGAATGTTGTTTGTTCATTTAATGTTTTCATGGCCCCACGCCACCACTCCTTTAATGCCCACTGGCAGTTAAAGGAACAATTTTGTCCGTCGACAACCGTTCATAACTGCTCTTCTGCTTCGAAGACAGGAGATAGCATAACTGCAACCACCACCACGACCACACTCTTACCCGTTCTTGTCCGGTTACTCAGGCAGTGGAGTAACGGCACTGGTCCCCGCCCTGCCTGAGGACCCCCTGGTCAGCTATGCTCGGGTAGAGCATACGGCACTGGTCACCATCCTGCACGGGAATTCCACCCATTCTTACCCGCCGCGGCCCAGAAGCACCCCATTTTGGCACTTTTAGTTCAAACCTCTTATGTTTGTTTATGGTGACCCTTAGGTTGCTTCCAAATGCTATTTACATCCTCGAACACTGGGATGGTAGATTGCACAGGCTGCGAGACAGCTCGCACTGTGTTAGTTTTTTCTCGGATGTCTTGTCCCAAAGGTTTGGTTTTTTAAAAAATGAGAGAGTCACAGATGGTGACTAATTATAACGGGTAATTGGCAATAAAAGGACAGACAGACAGACATACGAGATCTTACACAAGATAATAACAGAAATAATGCTTGTGTCCATAGAACTCCGGAACCACAGAAGCCTCAAGAGGAAGAAAGAAAGAAGAAAAAATTAAGACTACCATCATGCTCTACAGTTGGATCTTAGCCGGATCACTCCAGTTGCGCACGGATGCTACCCCTCTGACCCCTACCACACAGGCCGTGAATGTTTCCCACCCCTGCCATACACTGTAGCCCGAGATAGTAACCGATACACCGACCTGGTGTGACAAGTTCATAACTTGGTATTCCCTGTCCTACGTTGTGGAAGCACTATTAGTACTTGCGATACTCTGCAGTGTCGTTCAGACCCTAAGACTGAGGAAATGGCGGAGGAAAGCCTCCTGCACTCGCACTCCGATATACACATTTAGATGTAAATAAAAGAAATGTAAAACTCTGTGCTTGACTGCCAAGCCAGAGAGACCTGTGTTGCTGCTATTGTACAGTTTAAAATGTTTTAAATTATTTTGATTGGGTAAGGGTAGTTTAGTTAAGGATAGTTAGAGGTTCCAGTTTTTTTATTTTGTAATGCATGCCTGAATGTCATAGCGCCCAGTAGATTTTATAATGATGTATGAACATAAAGTAGAACATAGAACATAGAACAGTACAGCACAGAACAGGCCCTTCGGCCCTCGATGTTGTGCCGAGCAATGATCTCCCTACCCAAACCTACGTATCCACCCTATACCCGTAACCCAACAACCCCCCCCCCCTTTAACCTTACTTTTTAGGACACTACGGGCAATTTAGCATGGCCAATCCACCTAACCCGCACATCTTTGGACTGTGGGAGGAAACCGGAGCACCCGGAGGAAACCCACGCACACACGGGGAGGACGTGCAGACTCCGCACAGACAGTGACCCAGCCGGGAATCGAACCTGGGACCCTGGAGCCCAGTAATTTAGGTAAAAGTCGCAATTCATAGGACAGAGTAGTGTAGGGCCTGTCCTTACTTATGGGTGCCCGATTTTGGAGGAGGAGAACAAAGAAGATGCAGTAATTTGATCCTTCACGCTTCGCGTTGAGGATCACCAGGAGGGAGTGTAGCCATCTGGGATGGCCACTTCCAGAACACAAAATGGATGATCGCAATGACTGTAGGGAAATATGGACAATGTGAAGAAAGCAAGCAGGCACAGAGCCTGGATGCGTATTGAGAAGGCAACTCCCAGACGAGACTGAAACTGTAGGTCAATTAACATATTGATGGCCCATCTCCGGGAACAAAGGAAAGACACTCAAACAACCGATCTAGCTCCAGACACCCCAGTGCCAGTTCCCCAAACCGAAAGCATAAACAAAGCAGGGCCAACGGCACCTAGGACACGCCCAGCCATCAGGGCACCCACCCCTTTATTTGTCAAGATCAATACCAGTGATCAAAATATGGCCCAATTAAGCGGGGCCAAATTCAAGGCCCGTCCAAAAGCGCGCAAAGCCCCTTCCGGTATAAGAAGAAGGCCCCGAGAGAGAATAGCTCTCTTGGACTTGGCTCTCAAAGCGGAGAGACCTGTCCACCAGGTGCACCAGAAGCAAGTAAAACCAAGGTCAACGCTCGCTACCAGACGAATGACCTTAGCTGTTCTCCTGTCACATCTTCGAAACCAACAACCTCAGATCCGAACAACGGCCATTGTTCCTCTGACTGAGTGGGCACCCGAAGTTAAGTATAGGCGTTAGCGATAGAGATAGTTTCGTTTATAGTATTTTGTGCATGAGTAGATATTACTGTGTGTGCAAATAAATAGTATTGACTTTGAACTAACTAACTGGTGTATTGGTTCTTTGATCAGTATTTGGGTTTGAACCTTGTGGCGGTATCGAAACTTACCTGGCGACACTAAAGTAATATCTACTCATGCACAAAATACCATAAACTAAACTATCTCTAACGCTAACGCCTATACTTAACTTCGGGTGCCCACTCAGTCAGAGGAACAAAGGCCGTTGTTCAGATCTGAGGTCGTTGGGTTCGAAGTGGTACAGGAGAACAGCTAAAGTAAACATAATCAGGATTGAGGAAGGCGACCATATTGACTGCCATATTTATAACCAAATAAATAGAGTAACCGGCTCTCCAGTCACCTCACCAGGATCTTTGCCAGTATTTTCACGTCTACACTGAGCAGTGGAACAGGGTATGTATGATCCGCATTCAATCGGGTCTTTGTCTTTAATGGGTATCAGAGAGATTGAGGCTTGTGGCAGTGTTTGGGGCAGAGTGCCCCTCCTGCATGGAGTTAATGCTCTCTATGACTTCTCCCAGTTCTAATGGTGCTTCCAACCCCCGTTTTCTTTCTCCCCCACAACTGGTATGTTCAGTCCGTTGAGGAACTGCTTCATCCTTGAGTCCTCTTCGGGGGGGGGGTGTACAGCTCCCAGTAGAAGGCCATGAATGCTTTGTTGACATTTTCCGGTTCAGCTACTAGTCTGCCATTGTTGTCCCTAATCTGTGCTATATCCCTCGTGGCTGTCTGCTTTCTCAGCTGGTGAGCCAACAGGTGGCTGGCTTTGTCTCCTTGTTCGTAAAAGGTCCTCCATGTCCTGGTGCACTGCCTTCCTAGTGGAGAGCAGGTCAAAGTCCTTTTGTTGCCTTTCCCTCTCTGTCAGAAGCTCTACGGTCAGGGCCTTGGAGTATCGCCGATCCACCTCCAGTATGGAGCTGTTGCTTGGCCGCCCTCTCCTGCCTCAACCTGAGTGCTTTATAAGCAATTATCTCACCCCTATTCGTAGCCTTCAGCGCCAGATTTCCAGGCAGTGTGCACAATACGTACATCCTCTTGCACTCTGAGGTTCCCGACACCTTTGAGGCATTACCTCAGGTGAGAGATTGGCTCCTGGGCAACAATGGTTACCCACTGAAATCATGGCTGATGACACCTGTGTGGCAACCCCAGACTGAGGCGGAGACCAATTATAACACCAACCAGGAGCATCCTCGAGGCGTGCATCAGCGTGCTCAAGATGCGCTTCCAATGCCAGGACTGTTCTGGTGGGTTGGGCATCTTGGTGGCGCAGTGGTTAGCACAGTTGTCTCATGGCACCAAGAACCTGGGTTCAATCCCGGCCCTGGGTCATTGTCTGTGCGGAGTTTGCGCATTCTCCCCAGTGTCTGCATGGTTCTCACCCCCACAACCCAAAAAGAAGCACAAGATAGGCGGATTGGCCACGCTAAATTGCCCTTTAATTGGAATAAAAAAGAATTGGGTACTCTAAATTTATTTTTAAAAAGGACTGCTCTGGTGGGATGCTCCAATATAGCCCCCAGAGCGTCCCGAGCATTGTGTTGGCCTGCTGCACTCTTCATAACTTGCTCAGCAGCAGGGCGACATGCCGCCGGAGGAGGATGACCGGCAGGCCTTCTCTGACGAGGAGGAGGATGATGGTGTCCATGAGTATCCGGACATGGAGGCTGAGCTGGCAGGGCAGGCCATCCAATGGCTCCACCCCTTGAGGGGAGGTATAAAGAGCAGTCGCCCTGTAGGTGGCTCCCACTAACAGATCAGTCGCAGGCAGGCACTGTTCTAGTCGATTAAAGCCATAGTTTACTTCAACTCCTGGTTTCGTGTGAATTGATGGTCGCATCAATTTAATCAACTACAATGCCACTATGGAATCGGCCCTCAAACCTGACCGACTGGAACTCGATCCGCAGGCCGCGGAGGCCAAAGGGATTTTCTCGCACTGGCTCCGCTGTTTCAAGGCCTACCTCACCGCCTCCTCCTCGCCTTCCGTCTCCGACGAAGAGAAGCTGAGGCTCCTCCACGCACGGGTGAGCCATCGAATCTCTGTTCAACTCGAGGAAGCCTCCACCTACGCAGATGCCCTCATGATGTTAGAGCGCCTCTACGTAAGGCCCGTGAATGAGGTATACGCACGGCACCTCCTCACCACTCGCCACCAGCGTCCCAGGGAATCGCTGGAAGAGTACCTACGCGACCTCAAAGTCTTTGCACGAAGCTGCAATTACCAGGCCATTACGGCCACTCAACAAATGGACCTCGCCATCCGGAACACCTAAGTGGCTGGAGTCAGGTCCAACTAGGTGAGACAGCGCCTACTCGAAAAAGGTGCCCTGGACCTGGAAGAGATGGTAAAATTAGTCTCCTCGCTGGAAGTAGCGTTCCAAAGCCTTAACGCATTCCCGTCCGATCATGCGACCCCCTCGTGGATCCCCGACCAAAGAATACCCAGGCCTGTGCCGGGGGATGCCCGCCCACCATGGGGGGGCTACCCTGTTATTTCTGCGGCCAGCCTCAACACCCAAGGCAGCGCTGCCCGGCCCGGAACGCGAACTGCAGTGACTGCGGGATAAAAGGACATTTTGCTAAAGTTTGCCTGGTCAGGTCCAAAAACTCTAAATCGCAGTCCCGACCCTCAGACTCACAGGCCCGCAGATCCCGCAGTATAGCAGCTTGCCTGCCGGCTCCATCCCCCCGGATGCGTCATCGGCCTCGTGCTGTCCGTGGGGTCAGCCATCTCCAAGCCCGCACAACATGTGCGACTGACAGGGGCCGCCATCTTGGCCGCCATTTGCAACGCCGCCCGACACGTGCAACTAATGGGGGCAGCCATCTTGGGACCGCCCCAGCACCTTCGACCACGCTGGCTACCCGCAACTCAGGGCGGTCACCCTTGACCAGTCGCGACCCAAACTCCTCCGGAGCTCTATGATGACTGTCCGGGTAAACGGACACGAAACGCCCTGCCTCTTCGACTCCGGGAGCACAGAGAGCTTCATTCATCTGGACATGGTAAGACGCTGCTCGCTCCCGGCGCATCAAACCATCTCCCTTGCCTCTGGGTCGCACTCGGTGAAGGTCCGAGGGTACACTACCAAACCCTAGCAATACAGGGCGCCGAGTACGCCAATTATAAACTATATGTACTCCCAGACCTCTGCGCTCCTCTCCTATTGGGACTGGATTTCCAATGTAACCTCAGGAACCTAACCCTGAAGTTCGGCGGGCCCCTACCCCCACTCACCGTATGCAGCCTCGCGACCCTAATGGTCGACCCTCCCCCATTCTTCGCAAATCTCACCGCTGACTGCAAACCAGTCGCCACCAGAAGCAGGCGGTTCAGCATCCAGAATAGGACTTTTATCAGGTTCGAGGTCCAGCGACTCTTGCGGGAGGGAGTCATCGAGACCAGCAATAGCCTCTGGAGAGCTCAGGTGGCGGTCGTCAGGACCGGGGAAAAGAACTGGATGGTTGTAGATTACAGCCAAACCATAAACCGGTACAGACAGCTTGATGCGGATTCCCTTCCCCGGATAGCGGACATGGTGAATCAGATCGCACACTACCGGGTGTTCTCCATGGTGGATCTGAAGTCTGCATACCACCAGCTGCCAATCCGCCCGGAGGACCGCCACTACACAGCTTTTGAGGCAGACGGCCGCCTCTTCCACTTCCTCCGGGTCCCCTTTGGCGTCACAAAGGGGTCTCGGTCTTCCAAAGAACGATGGACCGAATGGTGGACCAGTACGGGCCACATTTCCGTACTTGGACAACGTCACCATCTGCAGCCATGATCAGCAGGACCACGATGCCAACCTCCAGAGATTTCTCCAAACTGCCCGAACCCTTAACCTCACTTACAACGAGGAGAAATGCGTTTTCCGCACAACCAGACCAGTCATCCTCGGCTACGTCATGGAAAACGGGGTTCTAGGACGCGACCCCAAGCGTATGCGCCCCCTCCTGCAACTCTCCCTACCCCAATGCTCCAAGGCCCTGAAAAGGTGCCTTGGGTTCTTTTCATATTACACCCAGTGGGTCCCCAACTATGCGGACAAAGCCCGCCCACTAATCAAGGCCACCATCTTCCCATTGGTAGCTGAGGCCCGCCAGCCTTCAGCTGCATCAAGGTGGATATCGCCAAAGCCGCGATGCGCGCAGTGGTCAAGTCCGTCCCCTTCCAGGTGGAGAGCGACGTATCAGAGGTCGCTCTAGCCACTACCCTCAATCAGGCAGGCAGGCCTGTAGCGTTTTTTTCACGAACCCTGACCACCTCCAAAATTCGACATTCCTCAGTCGAAAAGGCCATCGTGGAAACCGTGTGGCACTGGAAGTACTACCTCACTGGTAGGAGGTTTACCCTCATCACCGACTAACGATCGGTAGCCTTCATGTTCGATAATACGCTGCGGGGCAAGATCAAGAATGATAAGATCTTGAGGTGGAAGATCAACGCATGCCCGATCCGGCAGGTCCTCAAATGACAGGCGCAGCTGGTACACGAGGCCTCATACAGCGACTCCCTGGCACCTCCTCCTCCTCAGCCTGTTGGATGGCTTGCTCTCCAAACTGGGAGGCTTTCTGCTGCTCGCTCCGCTGCTGCACACCCCGCTGCTGCACGCTCCGCTGCTGCACGCTCCGCCGCTGCACACCCCGCAGCTGCACACCCCGCTGCTGCACGCTCCGCTGCTGCACGCTCCGCTGCTGCACACCCCGCTGCTGCACACACCGCTGCGGCACGCTCCGCTGATGCTCGCTCCGCTGCTGCACGCTCCGCCGCTGCTCACCCCGCTGCTGCACACCCCGCTGCTGCACACCCCGCTGCTCACCCCGCTGCTGCACACCCCGCTGCTGCACGCTCCGCTGCTGCACGCTCCGCTGCTGCACACCCCGCTGCTGCACGCTCCGCTGCTGCACACCCCGCTGCTGCACGCTCCGCTGCTGCTCACTCCGCTGCTACACTCTCCGCTGCTGCACGCTCCGCTGCGGCACGCTCCGCTGCTGCACACCCCGCTGCTGCACGCTCCGCTGCTGCACGCTCCGCTGCTGCACACCCCGCCGCTGCACACCCCGCTGCTGCACACCCCGCTGCTGCACACCCCGCTGCTGCACGCTCCGCTGCTGCACGCTCCGCTGCTGCACACCCCGCTGCTGCACACACCGCTGCGGCACGCTCCGCTGATGCTCGCTCCGCTGCTGCACGCTCCGCTGCTGCACACCCCGCTGCTGCACACCCCGCTGCTGCACGCTCCGCTGCGGCACGCTCCGCTGCTGCACACCCCGCTGCTGCACGCTCCGCTGCTGCGCACCCCGCTGCTGCACGCTCCGCTGCTGCACACCCCGCTGCTGCACACCCCGCTGCTGCTCGCTCCGCTGCTGCTCGCTCCGCTGCTGCACACCCCGCTGCTGCACACCCCGCTGCTGCACGCTCCGCTGCTGCACACCCCGCTGCTGCTCGCTCCGCTGCTGCACTCTCCGCTGCTGCACGCTCCGCTGCTGCACACCCCGCTGCTGCACGCTCCGCTGCTGCACTCTCCGCTGCTGCACGCTCCGCTGCGGCACGCTCCGCTGCTGCACACCCCGCTGCTGCACGCTCCGCTGCTGCACACCCCGCTGCTGCACGCTCCGCTGCTGCACACCCCGCTGCTGCACACCCCGCTGCTGCTCGCTCCGCTGCTGCTCGCTCCGCTGCTGCACACCCCGCTGCTGCACACCCCGCTGCTGCACGCTCCGCTGCTGCACACCCCGCTGCTGCTCGCTCCGCTGCTGCTCGCTCCGCTGCTGCACACCCCGCTGCTGCACACCCCGCTGCTGCACACCCCGCTGCTGCACGCTCTGCTGCTGCCCGCTCTGCTGCTGCCCGCTCCGCTGCTGCACACCCCGCTGCTGCACACCCCGCTGCTGCATACCCCACTGCTGCACACCCCGCTGCTGCACACCCCGCTGCTGCTCGCTCCGCTGCTGCACACCCCGCTGCTGCACACCCCGCTGCTGCACACCCCGCTGCTGCACACCCCGCTGCTGCACACCCCGCTGCTGCACGCTCCGCTGCTGCACGCTCCGCTGCTGCATGCTCCGCTGCTGCCCGCTCCGCTGCTGCACACCCCGCTGCTGCTCGCTCCGCTGCGGCACACCCGCTGCGGCACGCTCCGCTGCTGCACGCTCCGCTGCTGCACACCCCGCTGCTGCTCGCTCCGCTGCTGCACACCCCGCTGCTGCACACCCCGCTCTGGCACACCCACTGCGGCACGCTCCGCTGCTGCACACCCCGCTGCTGCACACCCCGCTGCTGCACGCTCCGCTGCTGCACACCCCGCTGCTGCACGCTCCGCTGCTGCTCGCTCCGCTGCTACACTCTCCGCTGCTGCACGCTCCGCTGCGGCACGCTCCGCTGCTGCACACCCCGCTGCTGCACGCTCCGCTGCTGCACGCTCCGCTGCTGCACACCTCGCTGCTGCACGCTCCGCTGCTGCACGCTCCGCTGCTGCACACCCCGCCACTGCACACCCCGCTGCTGCACACCCCGCTGCTGCACGCTCCGCTGCTGCACGCTCCGCTGCTGCACACCCCGCTGCTGCACACACCGCTGCGGCACGCTCCGCTGATGTTCGCTCCGCTGCTGCACGCTCCGCTGCTGCACACCCCGCTGCTGCACACCCCGCTGCTGCACGCTCTGCTGCGGCACGCTCCGCTGCTGCACACCCCGCTGCTGCACGCTCCGCTGCTGCGCACTCCGCTGCTGCACGCTCCGCTGCTGCACACCCCGCTGCTGCACACCCCGCTGCTGCTCGCTCCGCTGCTGCTCGCTCCGCTGCTGCACACCCCGCTGCTGCACACCCCGCTGCTGCACGCTCCGCTGCTGCACACCCCGCTGCTGCTCGCTCCGCTGCTGCACTCTCCGCTGCTGCACGCTCCGCTGCTGCACACCCCGCTGCTGCACACCCCGCTGCGGCACGCTCCGCTGCTGCACTCTCCGCTGCTGCACGCTCCGCTGCGGCACGCTCCGCTGCTGCACACCCCGCTGCTGCACGCTCCGCTGCTGCACACCCCGCTGCTGCACGCTCCGCTGCTGCACACCCCGCTGCTGCACACCCCGCTGCTGCTCGCTCCGCTGCTGCTCGCTCCGCTGCTGCACACCCCGCTGCTGCACACCCCGCTGCTGCACGGTCCGCTGCTGCACACCCCGCTGCTGCACACCCCGCTGCTGCTCGCTCCGCTGCTGCTCGCTCCGCTGCTGCACACCCCGCTGCTGCACACCCCGCTGCTGCATACCCCACTGCTGCACACCCCGCTGCTGCACACCCCGCTACTGCACACCCCGCTGTTGCACACCCCGCTGCTGCACACCCCGCTGCTGCACACCCCGCTGCTGCTCGCTCCGCTGCTGCACACCCCGCTGCTGCACACCCCGCTGCTGCACACCCCGCTGCTGCACACCCCGCTGCTGCACACCCCGCTGCTGCACGCTCCGCTGCTGCACGCTCCGCTGCTGCATGCTCCGCTGCTGCACGCTCCGCTGCTGCACACCCCGCTGCTGCTCGCTCCGCTGCTGCACACCCCGCTGCTGCACACCCCGCTCTGGCACACCCCGCTGCTGCACACCCCGCTGCTGCACACCCCGCTGCTGCACACCCCGCTGCTGCACGCTCCGCTGCGGCACGCTCCGCTGAGGCACACCCCGCTGCTGCTCGCTCCGCTGCTGCACACCCCGCTGCTGCACACCCCGCTCTGGCACACCCACTGCGGCACGCTCCGCTGCTGCACACCCCGCCGCTGCACACCCCGCTGCTGCACACCCCGCTGCTGCACACCCCACTGCTGCACGCTCCGCTGCTGCACACCCCGCTGCTGCTCGCTCCGCTGCTGCACACCCCGCTGCTGCACACCCCACTGCTGCACACCCCACTGCTGCACACCCCGCTGCTGCTCGCTCCGCTGCTGCTCGCTCTGCTGCTGCACACCCCGCTGCTGCACACCCCGCTGCTGCACACCCCGCTGCTGCACACCCCACTGCTGCACACCCCACTGCTGCACGCTCCGCTGCTGCACACCCCACTGCTGCACACCCCGCTGCTGCACACCCCACTGCTGCACACCCCACTGCTGCACGCCCCGCTGCTGCACACCCCGCTGCTGCTCGCTCCGCTGCTGCACACCCCACTGCTGCACACCCCGCTGCTGCACACCCCACTGCTGCACACCCCGCTGCTGCTCGCTCCGCTGCTGCTCGCTCTGCTGCTGCACACCCCGCTGCTGCACACCCCGCTGCTGCACACCCCGCTGCTGCACACCCCACTGCTGCACACCCCGCTGCTGCACACCCCGCTGCTGCTCGCTCCGCTGCTGCACACCCCGCTGCTGCACACCCCGCTGCTGCACACCCCACTGCTGCACGCTCCGCTGCTGCACACCCCGCTGCTGCACGCTCCGCTGCTGCACGCTCCGCTGCTGCACACCCCGCTGCTGCACACCCCGCTGCTGCTCGCTCCGCTGCTGCACACCCCGCTGCGGCACACCCGCTGCGGCACGCTCCGCTGCTGCAAGCTCCGCTGAGGCACACCCCGCTGCTGCACACCCACTGCTGCACGCTCCGCTGCTGCACACCCCGCTGCTGCACGCTCCGCTGCTGCACGCCCCGCTGCGGCACGCTCCGCTGCTGCCCGCCCCGCTGCTGCACGCTCCGCTGCTGCACGCTCCACTGCTGCACGCTCCACTGCTGCACACCCCGCTGCTGCACGCTCCGCTGCTGCACGCCCCGCTGCGGCACACCCGCTGCTGCACGCTCCGCTGCTGCACGCTCCGCTGCTGCACACCCCGCTGCTGCACGCTCCGCTGCTGCACACCCCGCTGCTGCACGCTCCGCTGCTGCACGCTCCACTGCTGCACACCCCGCTGCTGCCCGCTCCGCTGCTGCACGCTCCGCTGCTGCACGCTCCGCTGCTGCACACCCCGCTGCTGTACGCTCCGCTGCTGCCTGCTCCGCTGCTGCACACCCCGCTGCTGCACGCTCCGTTGCTGCACGCTCCGCTGCTGCACGCCCCACTGCTGCACACCCCGCTGCTGCACGCCCCGCTGCTGCACACCCCGCTGCTGCACGCTCCGCTGCTGCACACCCCGCTGCGGAATGCTCCGCTGCTGCACACCCCGCTGGTCAGAAAAGAACAGCACTTACTTACTCACAGTCCCCGAACCTACAAGTACAGGAACCCATTCCCGCTGGGTCGTTCATACTTCTCTACCATACCCTCCAAGCTCAGGAAGCTGCCGCCCACGAATAGGTCTCCGAACCGCTCAATCCCCGCCCTCTGCCACCCCTGGAACTCCGCGTCAGTCCCCCTGGAACAAATCTGTGATTCCCACAAATTGGAGCCCAAACAGAGGACCCCTCCAGCCTCAGGTGCTGCCGCCACTGTCCCCACACCCTCAGGGCCACCACCATGACCGGACTTGTGGTGTACCTGGCCATTGGCGATAGGCAGAGGCACCATCGACAGTGCTCCCAAGCTAGTACCCTTACAAGAGACTGCCTCCTCTGCTACCGTACCGACCGTTCCCCCACTACCCACTTCCTGACCATGGCTATATTTGCTACCCAGTAATAATTCATTAGGTTTGGCAAGACCAACCCAACCCTCCCACGTCTCCGCTGCAACAACACCTTCTTCACCCGTGGGGCTTGCCCCGCCCACACAAACCCCAACATCAATGCACTGATCTTTCTAAAGACGGCTTTGAAATAAAAATTGGAAGGTTCTGGAACACGAATAAAACCCTCGGAAGGTTCTGGAACACGAATAAAACCCTCGGAGGGTTCTGGAACATGAATAAAACCCTTGGGAGTACCGTCATCTTCAAGGACTGCACCTGCCCCACCAATGACAACAGGAGCATGTCCCATCTCTTAAAATCCCCCTTCATCTGTTCCACCAACCACACCAAATTCAATATTTTAAAATAAATTTAGTGTATCCAATTCATTTTTTTTCCAATTAAGGGGCAATTTAGCGTGTTCAATCCACCTATCCTGCACATCTTTTGGGTTGTGGAGGCGAAACCCACGCAGACACAGGAAGAATGTGCAAACTCCACACGGACAGTGACCCAGAACCGGGATCGAACCTGGGACCTCAGCGCCGTGCGGCCGCAGTGCTAACCCACTGCGCCACCGTGCTGCCCTCAGCTGTTTTTTTTTAAATGACAATCAACAATAGTGTCATGGTCAACCGTAGACTTTTAATTCCAGATTTTTACTGAATTCAAATTTCATCAGCTGCCATGGAGGGATTTGAATCCAGGACCCCAGAGCATTACCCTGGGTCTCTGAATTACTAATCTAGTGACAATACCACTACACCACCGCCTTCCCCAGATTGAAAAGTTCAAATTCATGGGACCATTAAACAAGGCTGGAAGATTTGCCTAACTTGCGCTAGAGGGAGAATCTTGAGGAAAAACGCACTGTGAAAGACCATTCTGGGTTAAACGTGACCAGGCTGGAAAAGGAATGGTAAAAAACACTCCTGAGCCAAGAATCATTTTGGCCTGTGTCTGGGGAAATCAAAGGATTACTTAAGGGATAGTATAAAGTATACCTGTCTATGTTTTATTTTCAATTGTTAAGTAAAGGAAAGTTCTATTCTTCAAAGTAACTTCAAAGTATAAGTTGCCTACTGAATGAACATTATGCCCCGTAATCCGTTTATTTTCAAAATAATCATCTAATTACGTCGCGAAGGAACCTGCCTCCACCACTCTCAGGCAGCGAGTCCCGATCCGAACCACACTCTGTGAAAAAGATTTTTCTCTTGTTGCTTTTGCTTCTTTTTTTTAGAAAATATTTTATTGAGG
Source organism: Scyliorhinus canicula (assembly GCF_902713615.1). Lineage (NCBI taxonomy): Eukaryota > Metazoa > Chordata > Chondrichthyes > Carcharhiniformes > Scyliorhinidae > Scyliorhinus > Scyliorhinus canicula. The sequence continues at coordinate 198,621,739 of NC_052146.1, forward strand.
CATTTATAAATTTTAACAATTTTAAACATCAAATTTCAACAAAAACAAAACAACCAACAAACCCTCCGGGCATAAACCCAGCCAACATGGCTTACACAAACAATGCCACCTTCCCTAGCCACCTCTCCTTTATCCTTACTCATCTCTCGCATGCCTCCCCTTTCCCCACCCCCCCTGCTGACAGCTTACTTTTCCTTGAAGAAGTCGATGAATGGCTGCCAGCTCCGAGCCAAACCCTGCAACGTCAAGGTGAATTACATTTCTGAGTCTGAGAAACCCCACCAGGCCGCTAACCCACACCCATGACTTGGGGGCTCCGAGTCCCTCCACCCTAGTAAGATCCATTTCCGCGCCACCAGGGAGGCAAAGGCCAGGATGTTGGCCTTTCTCACCCTCTTGGCCCCCGGGTCTTCCGACACGCCGAAGATTGCCACCTTTGGCCTCGGAACCAGCCTCAGTTTTAATGGGCGTGATTCTCCCAGACAGGGAGAAATCGTAAGGCTGCCGTCAAATCCGGGCGGGTTTGACGCCAGCCTCCCCCTCCCCGACCGGGAACCGATTCTGGTCCCCGGTCGGGGCTAGTATGCCGCGGCCGTGAACTCCGGCATCGCGGGCTTAACGAATTTCATTCAGCCCGCTTGCCAGAGTTTGTGCCGGCTGACGCGTCACATGACGTCAGCCGCGCATGTGCAGATTGGAAGACTCCAACCCGCGCATGCGCGGATGACGTCATCGCGCATTTGCGCGAAACCCGCGCATGCGCGGGCCGGGATGCCCCTCAGCCGCCCCGCGAAGTGATACAGCGGGGCGGCGGAAGGACAAAGAGTGCGCGGGAATCGGACCCGCTGCTGGCACGGCCGTGGTACTGCCGTGCCAATCGGTGCCATGGTTTTCAAAATCGGGACTTTACGACCGTTTTTACGAACGGCCAGACCAGGTGTGTTTGCCGTTCGTAAAAACAGCCGTAAAGGGCTTGGACTTCGGCCCATCGGCCAGCTGAGAATCGCTGCTGGCCGTAAAAAAACGGCGGCAGCGATTCGTGTCGGGAGTCGGGCGTGGGGGGGGGGGGAGAGAATAGCGGGAGGGCGTCAGACTAGCATGGCCGTAAAAATTTACGAACCCCGCTATTCTCCGCACCGTCGTGAGTGCGGAGAATTGCGCCCAATATCTCTGACATGATGTCAGCAAATCCCTGCCAGAAACCCCTCAGCCTCGGACGTGCCCAGAACATATGGACATGGTTCGCAGGACCTTCCCCCCCCCCCCCCCCCCCCCACACACACAGCACCCAACTATCCTCCACCTCCTCAAAGAACCTGCTCATCCGGCCCACAGTCATGTGTGCCCTGTGGACCACCTTAAACTGTATCAGGCTGAGCCTGGCGCATGAAGAGGATGCATTAACTCTCTTCAGGGCCTCTTCCCATAACCCAGCCTCCAACTCCACACCCAGTTCTTCTTCCCACTTTCTCTTCACCTCTCCTATCAGGGCTCCCTCCCACGCAATCAGCTCCATATAGATCTCAGAGACATTCCCCTCTCCTACTCCTGTTCTTGACACCACCTCATCCTGTAACCCCTGGGGCGGCAGGTGCGGGAAGATCGAAACCTGCCTCCACACAAAATTCCTCACCTGTAGATACCGGAACCATTCCCACCTGGCAACTCAAATTCCTCCTCCAAGCTTGCGAAACCCTCATCAATAAAGTGATCCCCAAATCTTTTGATCCCGGCCCGCTGCCACCTCCAAAACCCCCCATCCAGCCCTCCCGGAGCAAAACGGTGGTTATCACATATCGGTGCCCACACAGACCCCTCCCTGTGCTGCCTTCACTGACCCCACTCCTTCAGGGCTGCCACTACTACTGGGTTTGTGGAGTACCGAGCTGGCGAGAATGGCAAAGGTGCCGTTAAGTGTCCCGAAACTTGTGTCCTTACATGATGCCGCCTCCACCTGTTCCCATATCGACCTCTCCCCCACTACCCAGCTCCTGACCATCGTAATATTCACCGCCCAGTAATGAAATTCCGGAGAGCAAGGCCCCCCGCCCTTCAGCAGCACCTTTTTTTTAACCTGGGTTCTACCCGCCCAAACAAATCCAGAGATCTCTACATTTCACCTTAAGAAAGCCTTGGGGATAAAAATTGGGAGCTCTGGAAAACAAACAAAATCCTTGGGAGGACATTCATTTTAACTGTCTGTACCCGCCCCGCCAATGACAACAGGAGCATGTCCCACTTCCGAAAGTCCCATTCTCATCTGTTCTACCAGTTGCCACAAATTCACTTTATGCAGCTGCTCCCACTCCCGCACCATCCGGATACCCAAGTATCGAAAGGTCCCTCTCACCACTTTGAATGGCATCTCACCCAATCTCTTCTCCTGCCCCGGCGCCTGGATCGCAAAGACCTCTCTTAACCTCCAATTCCCGATATGTACAGAAGCAGATTGTCCTCGTAGAGCGAGACCCTGTGTTCCACCCCCCCCCCCCCCCCCCACCGTACTATCCCCTGCCAGACCCTCGATGCTCTCAAAGCCAACAATCCTATAGCCAAGGCAAACAACAGTGAGGAAAGTGTACATCCCTGCCTTGTCCCTCGGTACAACCTGAAGTAGTCCGACTTCACCCGATTCGTCTGCACACTCGCCACCGGTGCCTGGTATAGCAACTGGACCCAATCCACAAATCCCTGCCCAAACCTCCCCAAGACCTCCCATAAGTATTCCCACTCGATCTGATCAAAGGCCTTCTCTGCATCTATGGCCACCACCACCTCAACCTCGCGCCCCTCTGGAGGTATTATAATTACGTTAAGCAACCTCCTGAAGTTGGTCGCCAAATGCCGCCCCTTAACGAACCCCGTCTGGTCCTCCCCTAATACCCTTGAGACGCAATCTTCAATCCTTGTGGCCAGGATCCTTGCCAATAGTTTGGCCTCCACATTTAACAGGGAGATCAGCCTATACAATTACAGTTTTTTGGGTCCTTACCACGTTTTAAAATGAGGGTGATCGATGCCTGTGACAACGTCGGGGGAAGCACTCCCAACTCTTTTGCTTCATTGAAGGCCCTAACCAACAGCGATCCCGACACCCCCCCCCCCCCCCCCCCCCCCCGATAACTTCTTATAAAATTCCACCGGGCTGTTTGCACTCACGATTAAGCCATTGGCCATCGCATTAAGAAGTTTGGGGGTATGGAAAGGGATAGTACAGGGGGAATAGAGCATAAGGTGTCCTCATATGCCGATGACTTGTTATTATACGTGTCGGAACCAACTGTGTCAATAGGGGAAATACTGGAGCTGCTTTGGGTGTTTGGGTCTTTCTCAGTGTACAAATTAAATCTAGACAAGAGTGAATATTTTATGGTGCCTCGACCAGGGTGGGGGCAGGGGTGGGGGGGCTGTCATTCTGTAAGGCAGGGACTCACTTTAGATACCTGGGGTGCAGATTGCTCGAGATTGGGGGGGCTCCATAGGAACAACATTATAGTTTGGTGGGGAGGGTGAAAGCTGATCTGGCAAGGTGGGATGGTCTCTCTCTGTCACTGGCGGGTCGGGTACAGGTGGTTAAAATGAATGTGCTGCCGCCATTCCTGTTTATTTTATCAATGCCTGCCGATTTTCCTGCCAAAGGAATTTTTTGGAGAGATTGAAGGGATGAATACCTCGTTCATATGGGGAGTGAAGGTGGCCAGAATTAAAAAGGTGCTGCTACAGAGGGGAAGGCAGGCAGGGGGTTTGGGTCTCCCGAACCTGATGCATTATTACTGGGCGGCGAATGTGGAGAAGGTACGGACATGGGTCAGAGGGGTTGATTCCCAGTGGGTCAGAATGGAGGAGAGTCTGGGTTGGGGGTCGGGATTGAAGGCGCTTGTGACAGTACCACACCCTACGGCCTAGGGAAGATACTCAGGGAGTCCGGTACTAATAGCTTCATTGAGAATTTGGAGGCAGTTTCGCCAACACTTCAGGTTGGGGACAGGGTCAAGGGAAATGCTGATTCGGGGGAACCACAGATTTGAGCCAGGGAAGTGGGATGGAAATTTTCAGAGATTGGAGGAGAAAGAAATTAGGACACTAAAAGATTTATTTCTTGTAGGATTGAAGGAGCTGGGAGCGAAGTATGGGCTGGAGCAGGGGGAAATATTTAGATACATGCAGGTTCGAGACTTTGCCAGAAAGGAGATACAGAGCTTCCCAGTAGAGCTGGCTTTCACATTGCTGGAGGAGGTGCTGATGACAGAGGGGCTGGAGAAAGGGGTAGAATTGGCAGTTTACGGGGCTATTTTGGAGGAAAAGGCGCCGCTAGAAGGGATCAAGGCAAAGTGAAAGTGGGGGCAAGAGTTGGGAGAGGGTATGAAAGAGGGGTTCTGGTGTGAGGTGCTCCGGAGGGTGGATGCATCCACCTTGTGTGCGAGGTTGGGGCTGATACTGAAGGTCGTGTATGGAGCACACCTTACAAGGGCAAGGATGAGCCGGCTCTTTGAGGCGGTAGAAGATGTGTGTGAACGGTGCGGGGATGGGACCCGCAAACCATGTTCGTATGTTTTGGTCCTGTCCAAAGCTGGAGGATTACTGGAAGGAGGTGTTTAGGGTAATCTCTAAAGTGGTGCAAAGCGGAGGGGTTCTACAATTCATGGGCACTTTTGAGAATTTGATCACATCGAACATTAGGGGGGTTGGGGGCTGGGAGGGCCAGGGGGAGAGGGACTGTATGTGTTAATGGTGACTATGGGTGATTCATGATTCTTTTTTATCATTTGGGATGGGATCGTTGTTATTGATATGGGGATTTACATTACATTTGTTACTGATTATTGTTTATTGTTGGGTGTAAATTTGGGAGAAAACAGAAAAAAGGAGAATTTAAAAAATGTAAACAAAAAAAAAACATTCGACCGGGTACCCGCCTGGCCCCGGGCCCTTGCCGATTGCATCGCCTCCAGCCCCTGTACTACTTCTACAAGCCCATTTTGGGCTCCCGGGCTCTTCACCAGCTCCTCAACCACCATCGGGAACTTCAACCCTCCCAGAAACCGTCTCATCCCCTCTTCCCCGTCTGGGGGTTCCAACTCGTATAATTTGCTGTAAAACTCCCCAAACACCCCATTCACCCCCGCCGGGACCAAGATCGTATTCCCACCTGTGTCCTTCACTTTCCCAATCTCTCTCACTGCCTCCTGCTTCCTCAACTGGTGCAATGACATCATGCTTGCTTTGTCCCCATACTCATATACCACCCTTCTCACACTTCGCAACTGCCCTACCGCCTTACCCATGGCTAACAACCCAAATTCCATTTGCAGCCTCTGGTGTTCCTTTAACAGCCCTTCCATCCAAGTACTGCACCTACCCAGCACATCTTTTTGGGTTGTGGGGGTGAGACCCATGCAGACACGGTGAGAATGTGCAAACTCCACACGGACAGTGACCCTGGACCGGGACTGAATCCAGGTCCTCAGCACCGTGAGGCAGCAGTGCTACCACTGCGGCACCATGCTGTCTCTGCCCCCCTGGTTATTGGCCTCTCAACTAAGGGAAAAGGATTCTTCCTATCTACCCTATCTGTGTCCTTCATAATGTTGAACACCTCAATCAGGTCCCCCCTCAGCTTCTCTGCTCTAAGGAGAAAAAATCCAGCCTAACCAGCCTCTCGTCATAGCCAAATAGCTCCAATCGAGGCAACATCCTGGTGAATCTCCTCGGCAACCTTTCTAGTGCAATCACATCCTCCCTAGTGTGTCGAACAGATCTGCGTACAGTACTCTAGCTGTAGTTTAATGAGCATTTTATACAGCCCCAACATAACCTCCCTGTTCTTTTTTTCTATGCCTCAGCTAATAAAAGCACTACCCCACATGTCTTCTTAACCACCTTATTAGAATCATATTTACAGTGCAGAATACTATTCAGCCCATCGCGGCTGCACTGGCCCATGGAAAGAGCACCCCACTTAAGCCCACACCTCCACCCAATCCCCATAACCCCACCTAACCTTTTTAGACACTAAGGGCAATTTATCATGGCCAATCCACCTAACCTGCACATCTTTGGACTGTGGGAGGAAACAGGAGCACCCAGAGGAAACCCACGCAGACATGGTGAGAACGTGAATGCTCCGCTGGAGACAGTGAGCCAAGCCGGGAATGGAACCTGGGACCCTGGAGCTGTGAAACAACTGGACTAACCACTGTGCTGCTGTTATAACCTGCCTGCTTACCATTGGCTGGGGACTAATGACAATCCCACAATCCTGTGGGAGTATGAGCTTCCCCAATGAGGAGGGTGGAGAAATCATTAGCAGACTCCCTGCATAAATAGAGCTGGCCAGCTTGGAACCAGGGAGAGAGGAGTTTGGCAGCAAGAGAAGTTGTTGTTGCTGCTGTATATATATATGTTAATTTGTAAATAAATGTTATTTCTTTGTATCCTGAAGACTCGTGCTGGATTCTTCGTGGCCCTCATGAAACTGGCAACGAGGGTTAAAGTAAATATCTGTCCACACTGCTGAAGCCACCTCCCTGGATTTTTGTTGGACACAGGTTGGAAGTTGTTTTCTATTACACCATGCCTCTGTATGGACGTTTGGATGTTTTTGATGCTGCGCTGGAAAGCTGGAACCAGTACGCACAAAGGATGCGTTACTATTTCCGGGCAAACAACATCACCGAAAACGAGCGGCAGGTGGTCATATTGCTCACTGCCTGCGGCCCGCATACGTTTGGGGTGATTAGGAGCCTTACGTACCCAGCTCCGCCAGACACCAAAACGTTTGATGAACTTGTGAACTTAGTGGGGCAACATTTTAACCCAACCCCATCCACGATAGTCCAACGTTACCGGTTTAATACCGCTGAGAGGACCCCAGGAGAATCCCTTGCCGACTTTCTATCCAGGCTACGCAGGATTGCGGAGTACTGTGACTATGGTGAGATCTTGTCAGAAATGTTACGCGACCGTTTGGTTTGCGGTATTAACAATGCGGCCATCCAGAGAAAGTTGTTAGCGGAGCCAACATCGACTTTTCAACAGGCCATTCACATAGTATTGTCCCGAGAGAGCGCAGAACGAGGAGTGCAGGAGCTACAGGGAATGGAGGTGCACGCCTTGGGGCGCAACCCCTTCCGTCTGTGGTGAATGAGATTCACACGGTATTATAAGTTACCAATGTCACTCTGTTCCCAGTATATATATGTATCAATACTGTAAGCGCAGTTGCACTACCACCAGGGGGAGTAGCTCTGGGAGTACTCGAGAGTTTGTACAGGGCTCCCCCCTTGGCTCCGCTCAGAACTCCTCCCCCGGAGTTGCTGTATAAAGATCCGTGCCACAGAGTCAGCCAGCCAGTTCACCGAAAGTTGAAAGGCTAACAGGCTGGCTCTGTTGTAAGTATATTAAAACCGCTATTCTAATCCTACAAGCACATGTCCATAGAATTGATGGTTCCATCAATTTAATATACTTACGAAACAGTCGAAGTAAATCATGGAAGCAGCCCTCAAGCTCGCCTAGAACTCGACCCGCGGGATGCAGAGGCTAAAGAAATTTGTTCCCACTGGCTGAGATGTTTTACGGCCGACCTGGCAGAAGCCAGCACCGCTGGAACAATGGAGGAACAAAAACTCAGCCTACTGCACGCGAGGGTAAGCCACAGAATCTCCACACAGCTAAATCCGGCCGGTTCTTACACCGCAGCGCTGGCGATATTGGACAAAATGTACGTTAGGCCCATTAACGAGGATTATGCACGCCATGTGTTTACGACTCGCCGTCAGCGGCCTACAGAAACGTTAGCCGAATTTGTACGGGAACTGAACAATCTTTCTAATGACTGTAATTATGAATCCGTTACTGCGGCTGAACATAGGGAGCTTGTTGTGCGGGACGTTTTCGTAGCGGGCCTTAGATCTAACTATGTGCGCCAAAGACTGCTAGAAAAGGGGGCCCAGGTCTTAGATACTACTGTGGAGGCTGCTACCACTATGGAAGCCTCCTTCCGCAGCCTCACGTCGTTTCCCGCGGACCCCGCGACCTCATCGTGGACCCCCGACCAACAGTCCCCCCAGGCCTGTGCCGCACTGCCCCCCAGCTACCGCGCTGCCAAAGCCAGTTACTCTGCTGCCCCAGCCAGCTACTCAGCTGCCCCAGCCTGCCATTTCTGCGGCCAAAGCCAGCACCCACGGCAGCACTGCCCAGCCCGATCCGCGACCTGCAGCAGCTGCGGGAAGAAAGGCCACTATGCCAGAGTGTGCCTCGCGAAAAGGGCCCCAGTTTCTAACTCCCCAGTAGAGAGAATAAATCGCTCCCAACACCAGCGGGCCCGCGGGGCCCGAAACGCTGCGGCCTACGCCCCGACTCCGCCCCCTCCCGCCACGTGCGATCCATGGGGGCCGCCATCTTGGCAAACCCCCACCATGCGGCCAGCCACGTGCGACACATGGGGGCCGCCATCTTGGATGCCATCTTCCTCGCTGCTCACCACGTGCGTTCCAGGGGCCCCATCTGCATCTGCATGCTCAGAAAGCTCATCTGAAGACTACGACTTCCCCGGGCACTCATCACGCGGCATGCAACTCAGCGCAGCGATCCTGCATCAAGCTCGCCAGAACGTACCGGCATCTACTCGACTGGACACCCACTCGGAAGACTACGACTTTCCCAGGCACTCATCACGCGGCCCGCAACTCAACGCGGTCACCCTAGATCAATCCCGCCCCAAGCACCTACGAAGTTCGATGGCGGAGGTCCAGATCAACGGGTACAGCACGCCATGCCTCTTTGACTCCGGGAGCACCGAGAGCTTTATCCATCCAGAACTGGTAAGACGCTGTTCGCTTTCTATTTTTCCTGTGAGCCAAACTATCGCCCTCGCTTCATGCTCCCACTCAGTCCAAATCCAAGGACGCACCGTCGCTACGCTCACAATTTAAGGCGCTAGTTATTCAAAATTTAAACTTTATGTCCTGCCTGACCTCTGCGCGCCACTCTTATTAGGCCTGGATTTCCAGTGCAACCTCAAGAGCCTCACCCTCAGCTTCGGCGGGCCCCTGCCCCCACTCACTATCTGCAGCCTAGCCATGCTGCGCATCTCCCCGCCTCCTCTCTTCGCCAATCTCACTCCAGATTGCAAACCAGTAGCTACTCACAGCAGGCGATACAGCCTGCAGGATAGGGTCTTTATCCGATCGGAGGTCCGACGGCTGCTCAGTGAGGGGATCATAGAGGCCAGTAATAGTCCCTGGAGAGCTCAGGTGGTGGTCGTCAAGACCGGGGAAAAATATTGCATGGTCGTCGACTATAGTCAGACCATAAATCGCTTTACGCTCCTAGACGCGTATCCCCTCCCCAGAATTGCAGACATGGTTAACCAGATCGCCCAATATCGGCTATTTTGCACGGTGGATCTGAAGTCTACATACCACCAGCCCCCAATCCACCCGGAGGACCGCCACTACACGGCGTTCGAGGCCGATGGCCGCCTCTTCCATTTCCTCCGGGTTCCCTTCGGCGTCACTAACGGGGTTTTGGTGTTCCAACGAGCAATGGACCGAATGGTAGACCAGTACGGGCTGCGGGCCACGTTTCCGTATCTGGACAATGTTACCATCTGCGGCTATGACCAGCAGGACCACGACGCCAACCTCCACCGTTTTCTCCAGACGGCACAGAAATTAAACCTCACTTATAACAAGGAGAAATGCGTTTTCCACACAAACAGACTGGCCATCCTCGGCTACGTCGTGGAGAATTGAGTCCCGGGCCCAGACCCAGACCGCATGCGCCCCCTCTTAGAACTCCCCCTCCCTCATTGCCCGAAGGCCCTCAAATGGTGCTTGGGGTTCTTTTCATACTACGCCCAGTGGGTCCCTCAATATGCGGACAAAGCCCGCCCACTCTTTAAGGCAACATGATATCCCCTGTCTGCTGAGGTGCGCCAGGCCTTCAGCTGCATCAAGGAGGACATCGCCAAACCCGCCATGCGGGCGGTGGATGAATCCACTCCCTTTCAGGTTGAGAGCGGCGCCTCAGAGGTAGCTCTAGCAGCCACTTTAAATCAGGCAGGGAGGCCCGTTGCATTTTTCTCACGTACTCTATCCGCTTCAGAACTCCGACACTCCTCTGTCGAGAAGGAAGCACAAGCCATCGTGGAGGCTGTTCGTCACTGGAGGCACTACCTCGCAGGTAGGAGGTTCACCCTCATCACCGACCAACGATCGGTTGCCTTTTTGTTTGACAACTCGCAAAGGGGCGAAATAAAAAATGATAAAATCCTTCGGTGGAGGATCGAACTCTCCACCTATAGTCAACGAGCCCTCGGATGCCCTATCCCGTGGGACATGCGCCAGCGCACAGATTAGCCGTCTGAAAGCCATCCACGTTGACCTCTGCCATCCAGGGGTCACCCGGCTCGCCCACTACATCAGAGCCCGAAACCTGCCTTTCTCCAACGAGGAGGTAAAAGCGGTCACCAGGGACTGCCCGATCTGTGCAGAGTGCAAACAGCACTTCTATAGACCAGACAGGGCCCACCTGGTCAAGGCTTCTAGGCCCTTTGAACGCCTTGCGCTCGTTTCAAAGGGCCACTCCCCTCCACTAACAAGAACATTTATTTCCTCAACATCATCGATGAGTTCTCCCGATTCCCTTTTGCCATTCCGTGCCCCGCCATGACCTCCCACACAGTCATTAGGGCCCTGCATAGTGTCTTCACCCTGTTCGGTTTCCCCAGCTACGTGCACAGCGACCGGGGTTCGTCCTTTATGAGCGACGAGCTGCGTCGGTACCTGCTTGACAAGGGCATCGCCTCGAGCAGGACTACCAGCTACAACCCCAGGGGGAACGGGCAGGCGGAGAGGGAGAACGCGATGATCTGGAAGACCGTCCTACTGACCCTCCGGTCTAGAAAACTCCAAGTCTCCCAATGGCAAGAAGTCCTCCCAGACGCGCTCCATGCAATCAGATCCCTCCTCTGTACAGCTACAAATCAAACCCCTCACGAGCGACTCTTCATTTTTTTCTAGGGGCAACTACCACGGGGGTCTCACTTCCGGTGTGGCTGAGGACACCAGGCCCACAGTCTCCGGACACCAGGCCCACAGTCTCCGGTCGAGCCAGAGGTGTATGAAGTTTGGACGAGACCCACCCCGGAGTCTGCCATCGTACCCCAGCTCTCAACACCCACTCAGCCACCGCAAGAGGCTGCAACCCCGGTGCTCCGCAGATCGAAACAAACAATTTGTCCACCGGACAGACTAACTCTTTGAGCCATCACCCCCGCCGGACTCGATTTTTTTCACAGGGGGTGAATGTGGTGAATGAGATTCACACGGTATTATAAGTTACTAATGTCACTCTGTTCCCAGTATATATGTATCAATATTGTAAGTGCAGTTGCACTACCTGACCACCAGGGGGAGTAGCTCTGGGAGTACTCGAGCGTTTGTACTGGGCTCCCCCCTTGGCTCCGCCCAGAACTCCTCCCCCTGGAGCTGCTGTATAATGATCCGTGCCACAGAGTCAGCCAGCCAGTTCACCGAACGTTCAACGGCTAACAGGCTGGCTCTGTTGTAAGTATATTAAAACCGCTATTCTAATCCTACAAGCACGTGTCCGTAGATTTGATGGTTCCATCACCGTCCGAAAGCATTCCCCCGCACCCCTGCGGTACCTTGGGCAAGGCGACGTCCGGATCGCGCCGTCAGACATTCCTCCCCGAAGGGAGCCTTCTCCAGAACAAATGGATGAGGAGCCATATCCGTGTCAGACTTGTAGGCGCCGACCCTGTCGCAGACATAGGTCCTGGGGGCGCCAGAGGCGCCGTTGTTCCGACCGAAACTGGGGCCAGCCCAGGGGCCGTACCTTTCATTTGGATGAACCTGCGGCTACTACACCCGAGGACGTGGAGATGGAGGATGACTGCCTGCAGCTGCATTGTGTGGCAGCTCCCCGTATGGCCCCCATTAAAGTGACAGTACGGGTCAATGGTCACCCGCTTGAGATGGAGTTGGACACTGGCGCAGCGGTCTCCGTGATCGCCCAGAGGACATTCGGCCACATCAAGCAGGGTATACAGACCGACACACAGGCCAGGTTGGCCACCTATACGGGGGAACCATTGGTTGGAGCTGGACCCTGCCTCCCGGCCATATGTAACGATTAATACACACCGGGGCCTGGATGAATATACTCGTTTGCCCTTTGGAGTATCCTCTGCCTACGCTATTTTTCAACGTGTTATGGAGGGCATTTTGAGAGGTTTACCACGTGTTGCTGTCTACTTAGATGACGTTTTGATCACAGGACGTCGGAGCAGGAACATTTAGAAAATGTGGAGGCTGTCCTTAGACGCTTTTCAGAGGCTGGATTCCGTTTACGTTGCACAAAGTGCGTTTTTCAGGCGAAGGAAGTAATCTACCTGGGTTATCAGGTGGACCGCGAAGGTTTGCACCCCGTCGCAGAGAAGATGCGCGCGATTCAACAGGCCCCCGCCCCGACTGACACTTCGCGTCTTCGTTCTTTTCTTGGCCTCGTAACCTATTACGGGAAGTTCCCCCCCCAATCTGGCAACTACGCTGGCCCCGTTGCACCTTCTGCTAAAGAAGAATCACACCTGGGTTTGGGGTCAGTAGCAAGAAAACCGCTTTCCGGCGGGGTAAAACAACAATTGTCGTCTTCTGGGTTACTAACCCACTATGATACTGGAAAGCCTTTGCTCATCACGTGTGGTGCATCCCCGTATGGTATTGGGGTCGTCCTATCCCACAAGGTGGAGAACGGGGCCGAGCGGCCGAAAGCTTTCGCCTCCCGCACATTGACTGCAGCGGAAAAAAAGTACACGCAGATCGAGAAGGAGGGCCTGGCAGTGGTCTTTGCGGTGAAACGTTTCCACCAGTACGTATATGGCCGCCACTTCACTATCGTGACTGATCATAAGCCTCTGCTGGGACTTTTCAGAGAGGATAAGCCAATACCGCCCCATTGCTTCCACACGGATCCAGCGCTGGGCTTTGTTTGCTCACTGCATACGAGTATTCTCTGGAACACAAACCAGGAACCCAGATAGGGAATGCCGACGCACTGAGCCGATTGCCTTTATCGACCGGCCCCATGTCGACCCCCACGACTGGTGAAGTGGTTGCAACCCTAAATTTTATGGACACCTTGCCTGTCACGGCATCACAGATCCGTGAGTGGACCCAGACGGAGCCAGTCCTGTCAAAGGTTCGGCACATAGTCCTGTATGGTGGGCAGCATCGACAGCTCCCAGGCGAGTTGAGGCATTTCCTCCAAGCTGTCCGAATTCAGCGTGGAAGACGGCATCCTTTTGTGGGGGACGCGTGTGATTGTCCCGGAAAAAGGACAGGAGCTGATACTGAGAGACTTGCACAATGGGCATCCGGGTGTGACCTAAATGAAAATGTTGGCCCGGAGTTATGTCTGGTGGCCAGGCCTCGACACCGACATTGAGATGGTGGCCCAAAACTGCTCCATTTGCCAGGAGCATCAGAAGCTTCCACCGGCCGCGCCCCAACATCGCTGGGAATGGCCAGGGCAGCCTTGGGCGCGCTTGCATGCGGATTTCGCCGGCCCTTTTCAAGGATCCATGTTCCTGCTATTAATCGACGTCCAGTCTAAATGGCTAGAGGTGCATAAGATGGGAGGCACAACGTCCTGCGCAACAATCGAGAAGATGCGTTTGTCTTTCAGTACGCATGGCCTCCCCGAGGTGCTGGTCACGGACAATGGCACTCCGTTCACAAGTGAGGAGTTTGCAAGGTTCATGAAGATGAACGGCATACGCCATATCCGCACTGCCCTTTACCACCCGGCTTCAAATGGGTTGGCGGAGCGCGCAGTGCAGACATTCAAACGAGGCCTAAAGAAGCAGTCTTCCGGGTCGATGGACACGAGGCTGGCTCAGTTTTTGTTTTCATGTAGGACCACCCCCCATGCCGTGACTGGGGTAGCTCCCGCAGAACTCCTAATGGGCCGGAGACTTCGCACCTGCCTAAGCATGGTTTTCCCGGACATTGGCGCAAAAGTACGCCGCACACAAGAACGGCAGGGACATGGTTTTTCTCGGCATCGGCCGATTCGGCAGTTTACGCCTGGTGACCCAGCGTTCGGTCGGATTTTTGCTGGTGGTGCCCAGTGGGTCTCTGGCGTAATCTTTAGCCAAACGGGCCCTATCTCTTATCAGGTACAAGCGCAGGGGCGTCTCCAACGCAAACATGTAGACCATGTTCGGTCCAGAAGACTATCCCTGCCAACGATTGCCCGCCCCAGGAGCTCATTCCTACAGCCGCAGAGACCAGACACAATGGAAAGTATTCCTCACAATCTCCCTCTGGTGCCTCACTCAAAGCCTGCGCAGGTCATGACAGAACCGCGTGGACATAAAGACACCGAGATGACGGAGGCAGCAGACTCAGACTCTGAGCTGGAGACACAAGACACCTCAAGAGGGGTAAATCCTCGGGCCGACGGGCCGTGGACGTACAATTGTTACGTCGTTCATCACGGAAGCGCTGGTCTCCATCTCGTTACACGCCGCCTGATCCAGCGCCTTGTGCAAATGGTGTCCGGCCTGCGGCAAAACGAGTCCGACGTCCTCCTTCGCCAGGGTCTTCGGTGGATTCCTTGGACTTTGGGGGGGAGGGATGTTATAAGCTGCCTGCTTACCATTTGCTGGGGACTAATGACAATCCCACAATCCTGTGGGAGTATGAGCTTCCCCAATGAGAGGGGCGGAGAAATCATTAGCAGACTCCCTGCATAAATAGAGCTGGCCAGTTTGGAACCAGGGAGAAAGGAGATTGGCAGCAAGAGAAGTTGTTGCTGGTGTGTGTGTGTGTGTGTGTGTGTATATATATATATATGTATGTATGTATATATGTATGTATGTATGTATGTATATATGTGTATGTGTATATATGTTTATTTGTAAATAAATGTTATTTCTTTGTATCCTGAAAACACGTGCTGGATTCTTCATGGCCCTCACAAAAGCTGCCTAATATATATCTGTCCTGCTGCTTTCAGGATCTACGGACATGCACCCCAAGATCCCTCCGGTCCTCTGTATTTCCTAGCATCCTACTGTTCATTGTGTGTTCCCTTGCATTGTGAGTCCTCCCAAAATGCATCACCTCACGCTTTTCTGGATTAAATTCCATTTGCCACTGTTCTGCTCATCCAACCAGCCCTTTTCCATTGCCCTGTAATCTGAGACTTTCCTCCTCGATATTTACACCACCAATTTTTGTGTCATCTGTGAAATTACTAATCATATCACTACAGATCATTAATGTACACTAAACAGGAAGGAACTTTTAAAAAATAAATTTAGAGTATCCAATAATTTTTTTCCCAAGGGGCAATTTTGCATGGGCAATCCACCTATCCTGCCCATCTTTTGGGTTTTGGGGGCAAAACCCACGCAAACACAGGGAGAATGTGCAAACTCCACACGGACAGTGACCCAGAGCTGGGATCGAACCTGGGACCTCGGCGCCGTGAGGCAACCATGCTAACCACTTGCGCCACCGTGCTGCTAACAGTAAGGAACCCCACCACTGGTCGAAAGCTTCCCGTTGCAAAAACAATCTTTGAACAGCATCTTCTGCCTCTTGCCACTGAGCCAATCTTGAATGCAATTTGCCAAATTGCCCTGGATCCAATAGGCTCTTAAGTTTTAAATCAGTCTCCCAGGAGACCTTGTCAAAACCCTTATTGAAGCCCATGTGGATTTCATCATTTACACACTTGGTAACCACTTCAAAAGATTCAATCAGATTTATTAGACATGGGCCGATAAAGGGAGACAAACAGCCTACGCCGGAGTGAAACCCGGAGTGTTTCACTCCGGCGTCGGAGGCCGCTCCTCGCCCCCCTATTCTCCCCCCCCCCCCCCCCGGGGGGGCTAGGAGCAGCGGCACGTGAATTTCAAGCACCGAGCCTTGACGCTTGCGTCAAAGCGGTGCGCCCAGAATGACGCAGCCGGCGGCGCCTGTGACATCACCCGTGCATGCGCAGGTTGGCTGGCACCAACCCACGCATGCACAGTTGCCGTCTTCCCCTCCGCTGCCCCGCAAGACATGGTGGCTTGAACGTGCGGGGCTGCAGAGGGTAAAGAGTGCGTCTTTTAGAGATGCCGGGCCGACGATTGGTGGGCACCGATCGCGGGCCAGACACCTCCCGAGGACGCCCGTGGTGCTCGATCCTCCCTCCGCCCCCCACAGGCCCCACATGCAGCGGTTCGCGCGATGTTCACGACGGCAGCGACAAGGTGTGGTTGGCGCCGGCGTGAACCGGTCGGGTTCGGCAGGCCGCTCGGCCCATCCAGGCCGGAGAATCGCCGGTCGCCGTTAGAAACGGCGAGCGGTGATTCTCCGAGCGGCCTGTCGCAAAACGCGACACGCCATTTTAGGAGGGTGGGAGAATTGCGTTGGGGTGCCAGGGCGGCGTGGCGTGATTCGCCCGGCACTCCTGCGATTCTCCCACCCGGCATGGGGATCGGAGAATCGCGCACATGATCTCCCTTTAGCAAAGCCATGCTGACTATACTTGATTAATCCTTGCCTCTCCAAGTGGTGATTAATTCTATCCCTCAAATTTTTTTCACAATAAATGCCCTAGCCCTGATTATAGATTTAGTGCCCTGCAATTATCTGGTTCTTCCCTACTTTCCTTCTTGAATAATGGTACCACTTTAGCTGTCCTCCAGCAGCTCACCTGTGGCCAGAGAAGATTTGAAAATTAATGTTAGAGCCCTTGCAATCTCCTCTCTTGCCTCTCACAACAGCCTAGGCTACATCTAATTTGGGCCTGGGGATTTATCCACTTTTAAACTCGCAGAAAACAGATACCTCCTCCCTCTCAATCTAATCAATTGAATATCACAGTCCCTCACCCTGCTTTCTATATTTACATCATCCTTCTGCATAGTGAACACAGATTCAAAATACATATTTAATGCTTCACCTATGTCTTTCAGCCCCACACACAGATTGACACTTTGTTCACTAATATGCCCAACTCTCTCTCTGGTTACCCTCTTGCCCGTAATATACTTATAAAACATTTTGGGTTCTCCTTTACTTTCCCGACCAGTGTTTGCTCTCCTGTTTTCTTTTTTAAGTATCACCTGCACAGTTTAGCTCAGTGGGCTAGAGAGCTGGTTTGTGATGCAGAACAAGGTCAGCAGCACAGGTTCAATTCCCTTACCAGCTTACCCAAAGACACCAGATGTGGCAACTATGGGGCTTTTCACAGTAACTTCATACTTATGATAATACAAAGGTTATTATTATTACTTTTCTATATACTCCCTACACAACCACTGTTTTCAACTCTCTGTATCTGCCATAAGCCTCCCTTTTTTTCCTGATCCAATCTTGTATTGCCCTGGACTTCTCTAGGCTTTTTGGGCTCACCTGTCTTGTTACCTGTGTGGTAGGTAACTTGTGCTACTCAATCCTTGGTTTGGTGGACAATGTCTTCTAAATCTCAATGAAAGACTCAAACTCACCAGTAACAACAAAAGGTTTATGGAGTAACTATAACAAATGCATGTGTTCTTTACTTTAACTTTGATACTAATGATGAGGTTAACAAGATCTAACAACAGTGACTATCCGTAATCCCCTCTCTGTACTATTCTGATATTACCCTGATCACAGTGCACTCAAAAGAGAGAGACTGCTCAAGACCCAATGTGGCTGCCTTTTATACCACCGTTGGTCCGGCCCTCTAGTGATCATGTGGTGCTACTGATTACTCATTAACCCCTTGTGTACGTGCACATACAGAGATCACCACATCACCCTTTATCTTTACAGGGACATTTTGCCCCTGTGCTCTCTGTATTTCCTTTTGAATGACTCCCACTGCACTGATGTGGATTTTCTTGCAAGCCGCTGCCCCAAGCCCACAGTGGGCAGATTCCTGTTAAAATCGAGCGACGCGGGAGGGAAGAGGGTGGTGAAAAGAAGAGGGGAATGGAAAGAGGGGTGGGATGATTGGCACGAGTCCTCCAGGCAGTACCGGGTTGACCTGTGACCCGGTGACGTGATGGGAAAGCCGTCTGTGCGTGCCACTAGCGGGGGGGAGGGGGCCAGGCTTCCCATTGGCCGAGGGGGCGGGACCAGGGGCGTGTCTCTGTGCTCACCCGGCCCCTGCACGCGCCTTCTCGCTTCTGGGGGTGGGGCCAGTGGGTTGCGCGAGAGGCGACGCGGATCCCGAGGAGAAGGCGGAGAGAGAGAGAGAGAAAGAGAAAGGACGGGAAAGGAAAAGAAAATTAAATCATCCCCTTTTCCTGAGGAAAGCTCCCACTCGGAAACCCGCACAGGACAGCATGGGAGTTCCGGCATTTTTCCGCTGGCTGAGCCGCAAGTATCCATCCATCGTGGGTGCACTGCGTGGAGGAGAAGGTGCGTAAAGGCCGAGGCCTAGTGTTGTGCGACTAGGCCCGAAGCCTGTCTCCCCCCCCCCCCCCCCCCGGTGTTGTTGAGGCCGAGGCCTGGCCACTTGGGTTATTTTCTGCGCTCCCCCCCCCCCCCCCATTGTGGGGAGAGGATAGATGTGATGTGAGATCTTCGGCGGGGCAGGGGTTATATTTGGATTATTTATTTTCTCTTATAATAACCTGTGAGTCACGTGATGCCGCGGGAAATCACTGCCACTTCGCTTGATTTCAATTCGTACGTGTTTTTTTGTGTGGATTGAATTTCATTTCGGCAAAGCTGCGATGTTGAATCAATTCGTCGTTTTTTGCATCTCCCGGAGTTCAAATCCCCCCCGCCCCCACACCTTTTGGACCAACTGTTTAAGTTGGGTGCTAAAATTGGAATTGTTGAGTTTATTTGGTGCTGAGATCAGTAATTAAGACGGGTTGTGAGTTTATTTACTGTAAGGGCAAAATACCGAGATGGCTGGAAATTTGAGGCACAAACAGGAAATGCTGACCGGTTAGGCAACAAACAATCTGTGTTGCAGGGAAAGTAGCTGGTTTTGATGAAGTACAGAAGTGGGGAAAGAGGGGAGGGGAATGAGTGGCAGAGAACAAAAGTGAAGGCCTGTGATAGAATCATAGAAGTTACATTACAGAAGGAGGCCATTTGGCCTATCTGAGTCTGCACGAGTCTTGGAAAGAGCACCCTACTTTAACCCAAAACTCCACTCTTCCCGTAACCCAGCAACCCCATCTAACCTAAAGGCAATTTAGCACAGCCAATCCACTTAACCTGCACATCTTTAGACTGGGAGGAAACAGGAGCACCTGGAGAAAACCCACCCAGACACGGGGAGAACGTGCAGACTCCACACAGACAGTGACCCAAGGAGGAATGGAACTTGGGACCCTGGAGCTGTGAAGCCATAATGCTACCGTGCTGCCCAGAGGGTGGAAGGCAGGAGAAATTTAATGGTAAAGGGAAGATGATGCAAGGGAAAACAGATGGTAATGGTTTAAGTGAGAAACAGAAGGTGATCAGCAAGGTATATGTGGGAATAGCAGAATCATCAACAATTGCGTTCAAAAAAAGGGGCCGAGGTTATGATCTAAATTGTTGAACTCTGTTGATCTCGGAGATCTGTAGCATGCCTAATCGGAAGTTGAGCTCCTGTTCTGCCAGCTTATGCTGAACCTATAGAATTATATCTGTTCAGAAGCCATTCAGCCCATCATTTCACACCTCTTTGCAGAGGTAACTCAACTAGCCCCACTCCCTGCTCTTTCCCCATGCTTTGCAATTTCTTTCTCTTACGATACCTATTCAATTCCCTTTTGAAGCCTATGCTCGAAAAGCTTACAAAATCATGACCCTGTGTGTCTTAACCATTTTCTCAACCTGCCCTACCATTTCAACTATTTGTGTACATATAACCCTAGGTCTCTGTTCCTGCAGCCTCTTTAGAATTGTACTACTAATACTATAATAAAAATCTTTATTGGCACAAGAAGGCTTACGTTAACACTGCAATTAAGTTATTGTGAAAAGTCCCTAGTCGCCGCATTCCAGCACCTGTTCGGGTACACGGAGGGAGAATCAGAATGTCCAAATTGCCCTAACAGCATGTCGTTCGGGACTTGTCGGAGGAAACCGGAGCACCCGCAAGAAACTCGCACAGACTCTCCACAGACAGTGACCCAAGCAGGGAAACGAACCTGTAAGCAACAGTGCCAACCACTGCTACTATGCCACCCATAGATATGAGATAGATGTGTCACCGCACTTTCTCTGCATTAACGTTTATCTGCTCATGTCCCATTGTTCTAACAGTCTGTCTGTGTCCTCTTGAAGTCAAAGGCCATATGATTCTACCCAGTTCCAGTCATCTGCAAATGTTAAAATTGTGTCTTGTATCCAGGTGCAAATCTTTAATGTAGATCAAAAAAAGCGGTGGTCTAGTACTGACCCCAAATGAACCTCACTGACTCATCTGGCAATCTTGCCTCCATAGCCAGTGTACAAAATTGAAAAGAAATTCAAGTAAGTCACTTTTTTACTTAGAACGAGTATTTGGGTGCTTGGGCAGTGGGAAGCGAGGAGATAGAAGAGTAAGTGTCACACCTCCCATACTTGGATGGGAAGTGGGAGGTGATTAGTTGACCAGGGTTTCTCAGAGGGAACAGTTGCTTCAGAATGCTGAAAGTGGACATGGGGAGTGGTGGAGATAGGATAATTATGATTGGTGGTAGCATCATGCTGCAGGATGATCTTTTAAATGTGGAGGCTGGAGGGTTGAAAGGTGTAATAGCAGGAGGACCTTATTGTCATTCTGGAAGGGAGGGAAAATGATGAAAGCAGAAGTGCAGAAAATGGAACATGTGTTTTGAGGGCACTGTTGACTACAGTAGGGGGAAATCTTCAGTTTGCAGAAAAGGGTGTATGTGAAGTACTGCTATCAGAACGGATTAGGTGAAGAATCTAAATGTCATGAGAGTTGTTCTAGGACAGGCGGTGGGAGGCAGTGAACTTGCAGTACTTATTCTCTGAAGTCCAACCTTTACAATGTCATTAAGACCCAGTGAGGTGACCTGCCATTGGTCGGTGGCGAGATCTTCTGGTCCTGCCATTGTCAATTGAGTTTCCCATTGAATGCATCCCTCCTTGCCTGGAGAACCATGGCGGGGATGTACTGTTGGTGGGACCGGAATATCCCGCAGAGTGAATGGCCAAAAAATCTTTCCCTGATGTTGTTTGGTGAACCTAGCAGAGGCTGAATACTATCTCATCTACCTTTCCCCTTTCCATGACCCCACCACTGAGCTATTATTTCCACGGCTGTCACTGATCCATCTGCCGATCTTGCATCCACTGCCTTCAATTCTATAATTCCCCATGCCATAAAAGCCCTCCTTCTCAAGATGCAGAAATAGCTTCCATTGCTAATTACTTAAAATCAGCTATATCTTTAATATTTTCCAATTCTGATGAAAGGCCATCAACATGAAACATTAACTCTTGTTTCTTTCTGTCTCTACAGTTATTTCCTTAGCTGTTGAGTGTTTCTTGCATTTTCTCTTGTTTATTTGAGTTATTTGCTGTCATGTAATGGAGCAATCTTATCGAGATGCATTTTGTACTGTTCCCTCCGTTTTATTGTCAAGATCTGTGGGTTCATGTTAGAATTGTGGAAGATTTATTCTTGTTAAAAATATGTTCAAATATTTGGGAATTTGGCATTTACAACTGGTAGGCAGTAAATCCCAGACTTCAGTATAACTTGGGTGGGGTTAACTGAACTTTGCATCTATTGACCTGATTGCTGCTGCAGATGAGACCTGGTTATAAACAGAGAAGCAAACTGTGGCAAACTATTGGAGCAGTGAATGCATTGGTATAGGCTATGATTGAGACAGTCTTTTGCACCATTGATAGGAATGTTCGATAAATCTTGTCTCGGGCCAATATTAGACATATCTATTTCGTGAGAGAATCAGATAATTATAGATATCGTGCTTATTGAGAGATTTGTTTGGTTTAACTGACATGTTGATTTGGACTATTTAGTCAGACAAATGTTGTCTAGGAGTGCATATTGAATTCAAATTTGTAACAAGTATAAAAAACGATGCATATAGTTTGGGTTGTCGGTTGTGTCTATTCGCTGAGAGTTAAATGACTTCAAAATAATCAAGCATTTCAAGATAAGCCAGTATGCTTGTGTTACCTTTGTTACGGATGCCTGGTCAGCTTTCAACAGTAGCTAAGCGGCTGAACCAGAGCCATAACTTTTTAAAGTTTTAAGATGGTGTGGAAAGATCGATTTGTTCCAGTGGTGATAATATAAGAAATAAGGCGTGGTTATTTTATAAACAAACTTTGTTAAAAGAAAAGAGAATCTTTAAACTTCAACCCTAACAATAACAGATCACGTGCAATTTCTTAACTATAGCACACTAGTTCCCATTAAACAACATTGTAACAGAACATGCAGCTCTCATGCCTCTTTCATAGGCCGACAAAGGCAATACTTGCATTTACAAAGCAATTTTTTTTTCTGATAGGGACATTCATTCTGAGTCCTTTTTCCAAAGCCTGCATTGGTGGCAATTTTCATGACCACCTCTGTCCATTTCCAGAGCCGTCTTCTCGTAAATGTTCAAAATGGTTCCTTCTCTCCCGGGGTTTCCAGACTTGAACCTATGACCGTTATCTTGGCTGATTACCCACTCCCGTTTATACAAAAGAACAGAGCTATGCTATTGGTATGCAATGAACCTATTGATGGACAAAGAGGACATCAGACTCTGTAATGGACTATTAGCTGGGCAGACAGGATGGTCCTGAAGAACATTGGATCTGAGGCATCCAGTGGGACAATGTAACTCGGTCAGGTGTGGATGTATCCCTCTGACTCTGTGCTAGCAGGCTTTTCCCCTCCTCACTCTGTTTAACCCTAAATTGTCTGCTACATTGGGGTCTAATTTCTGGACCCAATTTCCTAATATCTCCCTCGCATGACACCTCTCTTCCTCAAGAGAAATTAACCATCAATATACACAGATGGCTTAATTTTCGAACCATTTTCAATTTTAAACATTTCTTAAGATTATATAGTTTACATTCCATACAGTACTTTTTTTCCCCATTTTTTTTAGCAAGCCGACATCTTTCAAATGTAGTCCCTTGTAGTCTTTTCCCATATTACTGCTGTGATAGGGAATCAGCAATCACATTTTCTTTCGGACACTTTTGCATTAGTTCTGTCCAAATAGTCTGGCTATTGTCGGAAGAGATTTTGCGGGTGGATAGGAGGTACTCGGAGGCTCGGGAGGCAGGGTTGCTGAAGGAGAGGCAAGCTCCAGATGGAGTTGGTGCTGGTGTCCACAGGGAAAGTAGTGGGGCCATTGCGGAGGGTCAGAGGGGCAGTGAATGAGTATGGGGAGAGGGCGAGTAAGATGCTGGCCCACAAACGTAGGAAGCAGGAGGCGGCAAAGGAGATTGAAAGGGTGAAGGATGGGAGGGGAAGAGTGGTACCGGACCTGGTGCGGGTGAATGGGGTAATTGAGTTTATAGGAGGCTTTATGAATCAAAGCTCCTGGCCGGGAAGTGAGGTATGTGGTGGTTCCTGGATGGATTGGAAGGGCCGGGGGCCCCGTTGACTGGTTGAGGTGGAGCGTATGGGGCAATGCAGGCAGGAAATGCCCCGGGCCCGGATGGGTTCCCAGTGGAATTTTATAAGAATTTTGGGTCTGACCTGGGGCCTCTGCTGGTGAGTGCATATAACGAGGATACACTATTGCAGGCGTCCATATCCATAATACTGAAGAAAGATAAAAGATTCGGAGCAGTGTCGTTATTAAATGTGGACGCAGATGAAGGGAGATTTTAAGAGATGACATGTGTTGCCACTATCGCTGGAGGGCGGGTGCAGGCAGTGGAAATTATGGCGTGCCAAGTCTCTTTTTGAGTTCCAGAACCTCCCGATCTTTGTCCCCGAAGTCATTTTTGAAGAAGGTCAACACTTTGATTTGGGTTTGCGTTGGCAGGGAAAGCCCCACTGGTTAAGAAGGTGTTGTTGGAGTGAGGGGGAGCTAGCTGGCCATGCCAAATATAATGAACTATTATAGGGCAGCTAATATCGCTATGGTTGGGAAATGGGTAGTATGGGGGTGTCGGCGTATGGGCAGATGGAAGCAGCCTCTTGTCGGGGAACAAGTTTAGTTGTATTGTTGATGGTGCTCCTGCCGTTCTCGCCGGTCAGGTATACCACAAGCCCAGTGGTGGTGTTGGCCATGAGTGTATGGGGGCAGTGGTGGCAGCATTTGAGGTTGGAAGGTGCCTCAGTGTGTGCACCGGTTTGTGAGTCACATGTTATACCGGGGTCGGGGCGGGGCTGGACGTGATTTTGTGGGTGGCTACAGGCAGGGATAGAGCGGTTTTGGGACCTGTTTTGGGGGGGGCAGCTTTACGAGTTAGGGAGGGTGGTGGTGTGGGTGGGGCTGTGTTGGGGGGGGGGTTGTGGTGTGTTTGGGGGGGGGGTTGTGGTGTGTTGGGGGGGGTTGTGGTTGTGTTGGGGGGGGGGTTGTGGTGTGTTGGGGGGGGGTTGTGGTGTGTTGGGGGTTGTGTTGTGTTTGGGGGGGTTTGTGGTGTGTTTGGGGGGGTTGTGGTGTGTTTGGGGGGTTGTGGTGTGTTTGGGGGGGTTGTGGTGTGTTTGGGGGGTTGTGGTGTGTTTGGGGGGGGTTGTGGTGTGTTTGGGGGGGGGGTTGTGGTGTGTTTGGGGGGGGGGGTTGTGGTGTGTTTGGGGGGGTTGTGTTGTGTTTGGGGGGTGTTTGTGTTGTGTTTGGGGGGGGGTTGTGTTGTGTTTGGGGGGTGTTTGTGGTGTGTTTGGGGGGGGTTGTGTTGTGTTTGGGGGGGGGGGTTGTGGTGTGTTTGGGGGGGGGTTGTGGTGTGTTTGGGGGGGGGTTGTGGTGTGTTTGGGGGGGGGGGTTGTGGTGTGTTTGGGGGGGGGGGTTGTGGTGTGTTTGGGGGGGGGGTTGTGGTGTGTTGGGGGGGGGGGGGTTGTGGTGTGTTGGGGGGGGGGGGGGGGTTGTGGTGTGTTGGGGGGGGGGGTGTGGTGTGTTGGGGGGGTATGGTGTGTTTGGGGGGGGGGGTTGTGGTGTGTTGGGGGGGTTGTGGTGTGTTGGGGGTGTTGATGGTGTGTTGGGGGGGTTGTGGTGTGTTGGGGGGGTTGATGGTGTGTTGGGGGGGGTTGTGGTGTGTTTGGGGGGGTTGTGTGTTGGGGGGGTTGTGTGTTGGGGGTGTGTGTTTGGGGGGGGTTGTGTGTTGGGGGGGTTTGTGTGTTGGGGGTTGTGTGTTGGGGGGTGTGTGGTGTGGGGGGGTGTGTGGTGTGGGGGGTGTTGTGGTGTGGGGGGGTGTGTTGGGGGGGTGTTGTGTGTGGGGGGGGTGTTGTGTGTTGGGGGGGGTGTTGTGGTGTTGGGGGGGGTGGTGTGTTGGGGGGGGTGGTGTGGTGTGTGGGGGGGTGGTGTGGTGTGGGGGGGGTGGTGTGGTGGGTGGGGGGGGGTGTGGGGGGGGTGGGTGTTGTGGGGGGGGGTGGGGGGGGGTGGTGTGTGGTGGGGGGGGGTGGTGTGTGGTGTGGGGGGGTTGTGGTGTGGTGGGGGGGGGGGTTGGTGGGTGTGGTGTGGGGGGGGTTGTGGTGTGGTGTGGGGGGGTGGTGTGGGTGGTGTGGGGGGGTGTGGTGTGGGGTGGGGGGGGTGTGGGGTGGGGGGGGGGAGGGGGGCTGTGGTGTGGGGGGGGAGGGGGGTGTGGTGTGTGGGGGGAGGGGGGCTGTGGTGTGTGGGGGGGGAGGGGGGGTGTGGTGGGGGGGGAGGGGGGGTGTGGTGTGGGGGGGGTTGTGGTGTGTGGTGTGGGGGGGGTGGTGTGGGGGGGGTTGTGGTGTGGGGGGGGGAGGGGGGCTGTGGTGTGGGGGGGGAGGGGGGCTGTGGTGTGGAGGGGAGGGGGCTGTGGTGTGGTGGGGGGGGGGGCTGTGGTGTGGTGTGGGGGGGGAGGGGGGGCTGTGGTGTGTGTGGGGGGGGAGGGGGCTGTGGTGTTGTGTGGGGGGGGAGGGGGGCTGTGGTGTGTGTGGGGGGGGAGGGGGGCCTGTGGTGTGTGGGGGGGGAGGGGGGCTGTGGTGTGTGGGGGGGGAGGGGGCTGTGGTGTGTGGGGGGGGAGGGGGGCTGTGGTGTGGTGGGGGGGGAGGGGGGCTGTGGTGTGTGGGGGGGGGAGGGGGGCTGTGGTGTGTGGGGGGGGGGAGGGGGGCTGTGGTGTGTGGGGGGGGGAGGGGGGCTGTGGTGTGTGGGGGGGGAGGGGGGGTGTGGTGTGTGGGGGGGGAGAGGGGGTGTGGTGTGTGGGGGGGGGAGGGGGTGTGGTGTGTGGGGGGGAGGGGGTGTGGTGTGTGGGGGGGAGGGGGGGTGTGTGGGGGAGGGGGGGGCTGGTGGGAGGGATAAAGGGGTTGAAATGGGTATGGGAGGCGAGGAAGGACGGGGTTCCGGCTGTTGATTAGCTACTTATTTATTATGATCCTGTTTGTTCTCGCTCTTGTTTGTGTATTTGCTGTTTAGAGAAATGCCTTAATAAAAATAAATATACTTTAAAAATCAACATTATTAAGTGGTCTGACCAAGTCTCACATTGCTGGTTTTGGGGCTGTTGTGTTGTAGTTTTATACCATGTTCTCTGCAGTGCAGCCGTACAAAAGAACTTCAAAAGCCTATTTGAGACATCTTGAGGTTGGAAAAGCACTATAAAAATGCAAGATAACTTTTGAGTGTACCTCATTTTATGAATGCAGAGCAATTAACACAGTTTACGTTTAAAAGTACACATTTTATTTTACATGGTATTGACCTATTCTTGTAAAATAATTCATCCTGTGCCTTGTCAACAGCGGTGTGGGAGATATGCCAGCCCTTGCTAGAGTTTAAAAGAATGAGAGGTGATCTCTTTGAAACTTTAAATTATCAATGGGCTTAACAAGTAGATATTGGAGAATGTTTTCTCTGGTTCAGAAGTCAAGAACTAAAGGCCACAGTTTCAGAACATGGGGTGACCATTTGAGCAGTTTTCACTCAGTTTTGCGAACCTCTGGAATTTTGTACTGCAGAAAGCTGTGGGTGCTCAGCTGCTGAGTATATTCAAGGCAGTATGTCCAAGGGAATCGAGGATATGGGGAGTCCACTTGAGGTACAAGATCAGTTGTTTCCATCTATTCAGCCTATCAAATCATTTAAAACACTTCTATTCGATCACCCCGTGATCATACTCAAGGGAATGCAAACCTTCTTCCATACATGGACAGCATGGTAGCATCTGGCTTCACAGCGTCAGGGTCTCGGGTTCGATTCCCGGCTTGGGTCTGTGCGGAGTCTGCACATTCTCCCCATGTCAGCGTGTGTTTCCTCCGGGTGCTCCGGTTTTCTCCCTCTGTGTCCCCAAACAGGCGCCATGGGACTTTTCAAAGTAACTTCATTGCAGTGTTAATGTAAGCCTACTTGTGACAAAGATTATTATTATAATAAGTACTTGGTGGAGACAGTTTATCGTCTCTTGCCGTGTTGCACTTTGGTTGTCTTTTCACTGAAGCTATGCTACATTGTCAGTTGACATGCAGCTGAAATGTGACTTCAGCAGTACTTTTTGTGTTAAATTTTAAGGAATATCTATGAGAGGATTCGTTGGCAGAACTTTATTATTGTGACTTTTTTGTATTTCAACCCTCTGCAGGGTAAAGAAGTCAATGGAGTCACGTCCCCTTGGACAGCAGCAAGCCTAATCCGAATGAAGTGGAGTTTGACAATCTGTATTGGACATGAATGGCATTATTCATCCATGCACACATCCTGAAAACAAGTAATATGTCTCTGAGAAATACTTTCTGTCCCTGTTTCAATTGGGACAAAATTCTGATTCATGTTTTGAATGTACCTTGCAGACCAGCTCCCAAGAATGAAGATGAAATGATGGTGGCCATATTTGAATATATCGATCGATTGTTTAACATTGTTAGACCCAGGCGCCTACTTTATATGGCATAGATGGAGTTGTAAGTGCTTATATTTTTGCTGATTCAAGAAGCTAGTTGCATGAGGTTTCAGGGTCATGTAGCAGTGTCTGGAATTTTGGTATGCTTTTTAATTTATCACATCGGAATTATCCCTCTTATACATGTTTGTTAATTAACCTAGTCTAGATCAATGAAACTGTGCCTGTTAACTGCAGATTTAAATGTCCCACATGTTACAAAATTAACTTGTAAATCTTTTTTTAAAAAAAAAATTGGGGTAGTCAATTTTTTCCAATTAAGGGGCCATTTAGCATGGCCAATTCACTTACCCTGCGCATCTTTGGGTTGTGGGAGCGAGACCCACGCAGACAATGGGGGGCGGGAGAATGTGCAAACTCCACACGGACAGTGACTCGGGGCCTGGATTGAACCTGGGACCTCAGTGCTGTGAGGCAGCAGTGCTAACCACTATGCCACCCCCAACGTGTAAATCAACAAGATCAATGTTATTCTTTTGCAATAAGTGACTGATTCTGTTTATCGTTAGTGACACCATTTGCATTTTATAACAATGCTTTAGAATGGTAGATTGCTGTTTGTTGACTGTCTGAAATGGATATTTTGTACATGGGTGCTTGATTGTTTTAATGTGTAATATTTTTATACACATTGAAGGTTGCTAGATAAGTATTTACAGATTTTAAAATTATTATTGCAAAATATTAACCTAAGAAATGTTAATTTGATTCATTTTCTTTTGTTACCAAGAATATCTTTTTGTTTTACAATAAATACATATATACCTCCTGTAATAAATATATTTTTATGGAGATAGACCAGCTGCAAAATTACTAAGTTGTGGGGTGGGAAGTGATTTGGACAATTTTAAATTGTGCACGCATCCACTTCCTACTCCAGTGAAATGTTAATGCTTAGAATTTGTGAACTAAGATGTGTTCTTAGTAATGATAACAAAAATATTGTAGATTTGCAGCGTTTGTTAAATTACGGATCAATACACTTCTATGGAAAATGACCAATTGAATTTCACCGATTTTAGTTCATTATACTGTAGCACACCGATAGAAAATAGGAGTACAAAAGGAGAGAACATTCAATTCACATATTTTAGCGTACCATGTGTCACGATGGAAATGTATCAATTGCAAGAAAAATGAGCAAGTATCAAATGAGCTCCACGTTTTCACAATTTTTAAATGCCGTAGTGATTTGAGAACTTAATGAGGTTGATCAGTTAATTCAGTTTGTAAATGGGACATTCCCCAGACTTCATGTTCAGTCGTATAAAAAAAAAAATAGTCGAATGCTATAAATTTAAGATCCCTAAGATTTTGCATAGAAATCTTTTGCCAGTTTTACTTTTAGATGTTAGTAATCTCCTTTCATGCAGGTATTTAAAAAAAACATTTTATTAAAGCATTTATGGTTTTATAATAATAATAAAAGACACAAGTACAGATATAAATTTAAGATCACCTGAAGAAGGAGCCGTGCTCCGAAAGCTCGTGTTTGAAACAAACCTGTTGGACTTTAACCTGGTGTTGTAAGACTTCTTACTATAAATTTAAGAAATATGAGCTTGGAATACCAATTTACTGAACAGGAAACTCTTTTGCCAGTTTTACTTTTAGATGTTAGTAATCTCCTTTCATGCAGGTATTTAAAAAAAACATTTTATTAAAGCATTTATGGTTTTATAATAATAATAAAAGACACAAGTACAGATATAAACATGGTTCAACGCGTAACACACCCCTCCATCTCCCACAGTTCTCGCTTAAGCTACCCCTCTACTATGCTCCCTACCTCAAATGAAGGCCGCTTATTAATCAAGATCGCAACCCCCCCCCCCCCCCCAGTTTTAGAATATAGCCCCGAATGAAATAATTGCCCTTGCCAACCCTTCCTCAGCCTAGTCTGATCCACCACCCTCGTGTGTTTCTTGCAACATTGCCCACATACACCTTCAGCCTCTTCAGATGTACGAACACATGAGCCCTCTTGAATGGCCCATTCAGCCCTCCCACGTTCCATGTGATCAGCCTGGTGGGAGGGCGCCGCTGATCAACCATCCCCCTTCTTAGGCCAGCCTCCGGCCCGCGTCCCGCGCCTCCTCAGGCCCACCCTCAGGTGCCCACCGTCATTGAGACCTTCTATTTGTTTCCAAGCGCCAGTTGCTCCCCTGTCAGCAGAGCAGTTCACCCCTTCCGCCCCCTCACTAACAAAACAACAATCCCAACCCCCCATAACAAGCAAGTCACCTGCTCGCCCACCCACTGCGCTTCTATGAGCTAGCCCACCCAGCTGACCTGGTAGCCCCCCCATGGCGCCAAGCATTCTACCCCCCACTGATCCCCCCCCCCCCCCCCCGCTTGAACATACAAATGCAAAATAGAATCCCCCAACAAACAGAAGAAAATTCCACCCGCCACCACCCAATTAGAACAAAGTTAACCCACATACAACACTGAGCAATGGCCCAAAACCTGGTACAAAACCAATACATACAAAACCCAAAAGAAAAGAAATTAAGCAGCGCAAGTACAGAATTACCCATCCCCAAGTTCAATGTCATCCATCACCTGCCAGTCCCCTGTCTTTCACAAAGTTCATCGCCTCCTCCGACGATGCAAAATAGAGTTCTTGACCTTCATAGGTGACCCACAAATGAGCTGGGTGCAGCATGCCGAACTTCACCCCCTTCCTAAAGAGGGATGATTTTACTTTGAAGCTTGCTCTTCTCTTAACCAGTTCCGTATCCAAGTCCTGGTAAATGCGCAGCTCATTGCCTTCCCATTTGCTGCAGCTTGTCTGCCTGGCCCACCTCAACATCTGCTCCTTGTCGAGGAACCGGTGCAATCGCACCGCCATCACCCTCGGTGGCTCATTCATCTGCGCCTTCCTCGCAAGTGCTCTGTGCGTCCTGTTGGCCTCCAAGGGCCGAGTAAGCGCACCTTCTCCCATTAGCTTCTCGAGCATACGTGCCACCTGTGCCCCTGCGTCCGATTCCCTCAATACCCTCCGGGCGACCCACGACCCTCCGGTTCTGTCTACGCGACCTGTTCTCCAAATCCTTCACCTTCTCTTGCAGCCTTTTCTGGTGGTCCCTCATCAGCCCCATCTCCATCGCGGTTAGCTGGTCCTCGTGCTCAGCCGCTGCCTCTTCCACCTTCTTGACCGCCTGTCCCTGGGCTTCCAATCTGCGCTCCACCCGGTCAATCCCTGTCTTAATCGGGTCCAGGTACTCTTGCCTTTGCTTGGCTAAGCTCTCCTGGAGGAAGTTCATCAGCTACTCTGTTGACCACGGGGCTGGCAATCCCAGTCCCTGAGCCCCCGCCATGCTTTCCTGTGCCGCTGACTCCACTCCCTCCTTTGTTGAACAATCTCTTTTTTGCAGACCACTTCTGGTCCACAATTCCATAAACTGGTGGGGAATTCTTCTCTTATTCATCAGCCTCCAATTTTACCACTCAAATCCCCCATACATCTGGGGAAAAAGGTCCCAATAAGTCCACCACGCGCAGGAGCTACCAAATGAGCGACCTCTCACTCCATGGACACCACCGGAAGTCCTTCGCGCAGGTATTGATGGTAGAGGTTTGTGTTTATTTGGGCATTGGTGTTTTTCTGACTTGTTAACGGTTTCATGAGAAATTAAGCAAAATATTTTTGCTTCTACTTCTTTTGGCAGCTCTGTTCCCTTTTGAGCTTTTGACAATGTCTGGAAAATAAATTTATAATGTGCATTAAATAAGTGGAAAATAAACTTTGAAAAATCATAGTTTTTTAAAAATAATCATTAATAGTCATACTAGCCAAAGATACAGGCCAATTCTTATAGGAGAACCCAGAGTAGCAGAATGAATACTGCAGAAAAGAGAGACATGTTGCCAAAGCATTTTGTCTTGCATGCATCAGGATAAATGCACAAATTGCAAATTTTAAAGAATAAAACAATTTGTGCTATAGGAGTAAAGGGTGCTGATTGGTTGGTAGGTTGACTCCCATTTAACCAAAGCATTGTGATGGAAAAATAAATGGGGATCTATAGATGGCCACAAACTTCTGGGTAATTCAAAAGGACACAAGGCTTGAACATATTTCTTTTGTTTGACAAGAATTAGTCCCTGCATATAAATGAATATTGCTTCAAGTATGCCTAAATGAGGCTCGTTATGAGCTCTAAAATTTGTTAATCATGTAGCTATTAGCACACTTCGCAAGTGCCGTCCAATCGCAGAAGCATGTCCAGCAGTAGATATTTTATTTTGGGTTTTGCATGCACAGGCTTGCTGAAGTACGCTTGATTCTGTCACAAACAACTGGTGCAATGTCCAGTACCTGTGCCACACGTCCCAGCAGTTAGCTGATCAAATCAAATAGCATATTGCTTTGATCGTTCATAATAAGTAGGGTACCGATTGCACTCGAGCAGTCTGCACTGGCAAAGCCCCTAACAAAGTATCTACAGTTAAATGTAATTCTGCAATTGGGCAGCACTTGCGGAACAATCCTGATAATTACACTAACAACCAATTTAATATGATTAGTTGAGATCCTAACAAAGCTCATTTACACCTGCAACTTTCATTTGTACACAGTTCCTTACAAACAAAAGTATGTTCAAGTCTTTTGCTGTTTTTTAATAATGGAGTTTGGGGAGCCTCTGTTCCCCAGTCATCTTCTCCATGGTGACATTGGAGCCTTCTTACCAATCAGTCTGTAGCCTTTTTCTCTTGTAGTGTAAATTGTTGTGATCATTTAAAATTTGGCATTCTTGCCTTTGTCCTGATCAGTGCAAGGCACACTCCTTTGTCAGCATGACTCTTCAGCGATATTCAAGTTCTGTACGACAAGCAACTCTTAAAGATAAATATTCTAATATTCATCCACAGTTGCATATTGTAAGTTGTAAAAGTTGAAGCGAGTTTAAGTCATATGCATGTAAGTGATGAACATGCTGGTTATTTTAGGCTCCTCGTGCCAAAATGAACCAGCAACGATCTAGACGATTTCGTGCATCCAAAGAAGGAATGGAGTTGGTTGAGGAGAAGAAAGAAATGAGAGAAGAAGTGCTTTCTAAAGGTACAACATAAATGTGTCATGGCATTTATTTTTGAGTCTTCATATTGTTGGAAGCAACAATTGATCAACCTGCGCTCTAGATAAATCACATGTGCCAAATCTCTGACCAAACATTAAATAATGTAAACTACGCTCAATATGAATTCAATAGTACTTAAAGAAATAAACGCACAGGTTCTCTTTGAACAGTTTCTGCACTGATTCTTGAGTGAAACCAACATTACCATTTTGCAGGTGGATATCTGCCTCCAGAGGAAGCAAAAGAAAGGTTTGACAGCAATTGCATTACTCCAGTAAGTATTAATCATTTGAGAATTGACATGCAAAATTCCAGTCTACATTGATTGTGTTTCCTATGGTTGCAAGATTTTTGTATTGAGTTGCTCCTTTTGATTTATTCAAGGGAACAGAATTCATGGATAACCTAGCACAATGTCTTAGGTACTATGTTGCTGATCGGCTAAACACTGACTCCGGGTGGAATAACTTAACTGTAAGTGTTGACTTGTTTTTAAGTTTTAATAGCATTACAACGGTGTGCTAGTGAAGGAATCCCTTTAGCCCCGTTTCGTTAATTTTGTCTTGGCCTTTGCCTCCCTGATAGCCAGGAGAAGGATTGTGTTGAGTTGGCGGGTCTCGGAGCTACCAAAGGTGAGGGTATGTGTGAGTGACCTGGCAGAATGTTTGCTCCTGGAAAAGTCAAGTTTTCCCCACTTGGGAGTGGAAGAGAGTTTCACCCTGAGGTGATGAGCAATGTCTTCAATAAAAATATTTATTTTTTTAAAACTGCCATGGAGCGAAACTGTTGCAACACAGACTTCACATGGAGCAACTAGAAACCTACCAAAGGCTGAAATATTTCATGCATGTCAGCAATTCCAGTTAAAAAGATGGAATGAAAAAATACAGTGAACACTGGAAAATCTAAAAACAGAAAATGCTGGAAATGCTCAACAGGCCTGGCAACATCTGTGGAGAGAAGAACAGAATTTACATTTTAGGTTGATGAACTTTTATCAGAAATGGAAATAGTTAGCGATGCAACAGGGTTTAAGTGAGAAGAGTCTTGGGGAGGGAGGGGGGGGGGCGCGGAGAGGGAAGAGGAAAGAACAACTTGGAAGATTGGTGATGGGGTTGGATAGCAGGAGAGATGACATTACTCTTTGCAGCATGTATTTAACTCTCAATGGTATGTAGATACTAATTTGTGCTGAGCTTTCCATAACCTATAATGGCTACCGTTAATGATCTTTGTAATCATCGGGGTAACATGTTAGTTCCCATTTGTAACTTAGAAGAATTTTTAGTATTTACAAAATTCAGGATAATGGTTGATCACATGATCCTGTGTTAAATATGGAACGAAGATTTAAATTTAAATGTAGGATGCATGATTAATATGTTTGGCGATTGATAGTGAGGAAGAAAATATTTAGGCTGCAGGTAAGTATATGTTGACTGGCCAAGTGAGCAGACAACTGACAAAGGTAATTCAACCTAGAGAATTGAGGTGAGATGATGCAACAAGGAAACTAATATGGAAAGAGTAGGGTCCTGAGAAGTTCAGAGGAATAGGTAGACTTCTGTATACATGCCCCAGATCCCTGAAGATGGCTACAAGGGTAGAGGCACATAAGATACTTTCCTTTTTGCCGAGGTGGAGAGCATAAGAACAGAAGGTTATGCTAGATCTTTAGAAAACACGAGTTGAACTATAGCAAGAGTACATTTATGGTCACCATATTGCAGAAAGATGTTTTGTAACTCTCCTTGTTCAGGTTTGAGGCCCCAGCCCCCCACCTCAATCAAGGCAACTTAACCTTGCACTCCACACTGGCCACTGCCCCTCTCCCATTTCCCCAGCCAAGGAGTAAGGTGGTAGTGGTCACTCTGAGGATGTGGAATCAACTCTGGCAACATTTCCATTTGAGTGCATGTTCACTACAACCCCAATCTGCAGAAACCACAAATTCACTCTGCAACAATGGACGCCTCCTAGGCAGGACAAAGGGGTACTGTACTGATGGTAGGAGACCTATACGCAGGTGGCAGAGTAGCGGCCCTGGGGTAACTCTGAGACGAGCTCCAGGTCCCAAAAGGGAACACGCTCTGGTACATGCAACTAAGGAACCACCTCCGTAAGTAGACTGCAACGTTCCCCCAGTGGCCCAGACACAATGTACTGGACAGATTTCTGACATTGGATGAACTAGGCGACGGTAGCTGTGACAACATGTACAGACAACTGCTGGAGGAGGTAAGGGCACCGCTGAATGAGACAAGGGGGAAAAATAGGAGGAAGAGCTGGACCTGGAGATGGGGGAGGACTCTGGATTGGCATACTGTATAGGGCGAACTCCACCACCTCATGCGCAGGGCTGAGTCATACGCAGCTAAAGGTAGTGCACATGGCGCACCTGACCAGAACACGTGCGAGCGGTTCTTCCCAGAGGTGGAGGACAAATGTGGACAGGTTGTATATTTTTTATTCTTTTGCCTTTTTGCAATGTTGTTACAAGCAATAAAAATATTTTTTTACACCTTGTACTCCCAACAGCCAGGTTAACCTTCCTGCACTCTGAAACCAAATATCCCAAATATGTCAGCACAATAATTTATTTTCTGAAACAGCATATAATCTATTCAAGGATTCTTCAATATCAAATTACTATTTAACAAAAAAAAATAAAAAATGTTTCCAATTATGGGGCAATTTAGCATTGCCAATCCACCCATCCTGCACATCTTTGGGTTGTGGGTGTGAGAGCTACGCAGACACTGGGAGAATGTGCAAACTCCACATGGTCGGTAACCCAGGGCCAGGATCGAACCTGGGTCCTCGGAGCAAATTACTACTACTACCAAATGAAACCTGTTGCACATTTTGAAGGAGTTTTGCTCTCATTCGGTTAACTAAATTGCACTTTCAATCAATTGCCACGTTCTTTCTAAAATATATAATTGGATCACAATTATGATTCCAGCACATAATCACATTTATGCTGCCCCTCCATTTTTATATGTCTTTGAAGTGGGCTGATACTAATGTTTGAGATGCAGCTTTTTTTTTCAAAATTCTGGCACCAGTTCTTTTCACAGACATAATTTGTAGGTTTGAAAACACTTAAAACAATGGTTGCGGCAACTTGTTTGACTTGCGCAGTGTCAGAATGAAAACTGTCACAGGCTAGATATTATATCATAAGGGAATTGCAGATAAAGAATTTGCATCTGTTAAGTAAAGAGCCTTCTGTGGATTGGCAACCTTTATCGTATCATCAATGTGGAAATTAGTTCACATCAGGATATTGTAACTGAATTGCTTTTTAAAAATTTACCAGGTTATTTTGTCAGACGCAAGTGTTCCCGGTGAGGGTGAGCATAAGATCATGGACTACATAAGACGTCAAAGAGGTGCGTGTGCAACATTTTGGGGGACTGGGGGAAGGATTAGCCGCAGTCTTTTATTAAATGTTAATTTTCACTTTGCAGCTCAGCCAAACCACGATCCAAACACTCATCATTGTTTGTGCGGGGCTGATGGTGAGTAATTGTCTTATTGTTTTCATGCTGTCAACTGCGAAGATCTAAGTAAAAGTAGTGTTCATCATGTATCTTGTTAATGATCAGTTTTGTTTTTTTCAGAATTGCAACTGCAATTATGGTTGCATATAAAATGCCCATTTTCTGATACTAAACTTCTTCCAACAGCTGATCTTATCATGTTGGGATTGGCAACTCATGAACCAAACTTTACGATAATCAGGGAAGAGTTCAAGCCCAACCAGCCTAGGCCATGTGCTCTTTGCAGTCAAGTTGGCCATGAAATCAAAGAATGCCAGGGTTTGCCGAGAGAAAAACAAGGAGAGGTACAGTAACAAAAATCTGTAGAGTTGCTGTCAATATCATTCATCAATATGAAAATAAATAAAAGTTAATATCACTGCAGATAATTTGAGTATGGGATTTCTTTAATTCGTCTGAATGATTTGAGATGTAAGTACTACCAGCTCAGTATTTTATACCTTGCACATTGAAGGATTGTTTTGAGCAAAGGTTTTGTGACTTAGTTCTGTTCGTATCTGCAAATCTGACAGAAACAGTGGTCTTGATTGTTCTCATCTGCCACACGCCTCCTAAGACTCGACTAGAATCAATATTTTAAAGATATTTCATCTTAAACTCTGACCGTTGGACCTCCTAAAGTAAATATTTAAATGTTTAAGATTAAAACACCCATATGTTATACCATATGCGATTTCTCTTCTTCCTAATGCTAAATTGCCCCTTAATTGGAAAAAAAGAATTGGGTACTTTAAATTTTAAAAAAAATAAAATAACAGTAGCCAGTAGTATGGTCTTAGTTAGAAATTAGTTGGGATTAAATCAGTGGAAATCAAACTTATGGATTTGTTTTTTTCTCCAGTTTGACCAAATGGCAAGTAATTCTCCAATTGGCTCAGATGTGGAATTTATATTTATCCGATTAGCTGTCTTGCGTGAGGTAGGTTTATCTCAATAAAGAGTAATTATCTCAAAATGTTTGTTTGCTGGAATCTCAACTAAAACATTTTTTGTTGCATTTTAACTAGTATTTGGAAAGAGAATTGACTATGGCAAGCCTGCCCTTCAAATTTGATTTTGAGAGGAGCGTTGATGACTGGGTTTTTATGTGCTTTTTTGTGGGAAACGATTTCCTGCCTCACCTGCCATCGCTGGAAATTAGGTATGCCAAATCAATTAATTATTATAATTTTTTTTCCCTGTTTAGTTTGAAGATATATTGACCACATTGCCAATGTTTCTTTGAAGGCTCTGTATGGTTTTCACTTTAAATTTGTTTGTCAATTTAAATTTGGAATTTCATTATTCACGTAAACAATTGTGAAACAACCTTTAATCCTATTTTGTTCAGATTTTGGGTGGCTATTGTTATGGACACCTGGTCAGCCCTCAGCAGTAACTAAGATTCTGGACCAGGTCACAAGTTTAAATGCAGTGCAGAAATATCAATTTGTTCCAGGAGTTATAACATAAGAAATAGGCTTGGTTATTTTATAAATAAACGTTGTTAAAACTAGAACAACAATATTCAAACTTTTAAACTTCAACCCAAACAATAACAGGTTACATGTAGTTTTTAACCCTCGCACACAAGTTCCCATTAAACAGTACTTCAAGGAACATTCAGCTCTCATCCCATTGATACAGGCAGGCAAAGGTGATGTTTGCATTTATGAACAAATGTTTCTTCTGTAGTGAAGTTGTTTCAGAACTCTTATTGAAAGCCTGTCTCTGAAACAGCTTTCCATGACCTCTCTGGCTTTTCAAATCCTTCTGCTTGCTCGTTCAAAACAGGATTCTTTCTCTCTCCCTCTCTGGGTTCCACCCAGTCCCTCAAACAAAGGTTCTTTCCTGGGGTATCCAAACTTGAACCCATCTTTATCTTGGCTGTTTAATTTCCCACTCCTGTTTACACAAAGAATAAAACCATGCTTTTGATATGCGACTAACCTCACATTGATGGACAAATAGTCATTAGACTCTGTCCTGCGCCAATTGCTGGTCAGACAGAAGTGCCCCAAGGACAATGGATCTCAAATGACTCACTCTGGTTGAACAGGGGTATCCTGTGTATTCCCACGAACAAGCTTAAGTCTGAATGGGACAATATACCGTGGGCCAGGTGTGGGCATATCCCTCTGACTCCATGCTAGCAGTTTTTCCCTCTGTTAACCCCCGTATTGGCTTCAATCCCATTTCTAGACCCAAGTTCCTAATATCGCCCTCGCATGACAATACGTGAGGGTGTCTGAAACCCAGGAATTATTTTTTAATATACATTTAGAAAACCCAATGCTTTTCTTCCAATTAAGGGGCGGTAAGCACTATTGCTTCACAGCGTCAGGGTCCCAGGTTCGATTCCCGGCTTGTGTCACATTGCTGCCTCAATGTTGAGGACCTCGGTTCGCTCCCAGCCTACCTGTGTGGAGTCTGCACGTTCTCCCCGTGTCTGCGTGGGTTCCCTCCTGGTGCTCCGGTTTCCTCCTACAAGTCCCGAAAGACGTGCTATTAGGTAGTTTGGACATTCTGAATTCTTCCTCTGTGTACCCGAACAGGTGTCGGAATGTGGCGACTAGGGGATTTTCACAGTAACTTCATTACAGTGTGACAATAAAGATCATTGTTATTATTTAGCATGGCCAATTCACCTACCCTGCACATCTTTGGGTTGTGGGGGTGAGGACCACGCAGACACAGGGAGAATGTGCAAACTCCACACGGGGCTGGGAGTGAACCCAGGTCCTCCGCATTGTGACGCAGCAATGCATAACCACTTTTCCGCCCAAAGCCCAGGAATTCTGGTTGAACCTCATCATTGCTTGGTTGGTTGGTTGCTGATTGCAACAGTGAGGAGAGACAGCAGTTAACAGAAAGGAGGCCAAAGGCTTAATTGGGCTGGGAGTCGGACCCTTGCTTTCCTTGACCCATAAGAATTGTTTTAAAGAGTACAGACCTATTGGAGCGGCCCCCTCCATTTCTCTCTGGGTTTCAAAGAGCCTCAAAAGATTTGTTCAACAGATTTTAAATTTAAACGAGCTGTCAACTACATTGTAGGAACCGGTTTAAATATTCCCGTTTAGAAAATGTCCTGTCTCATGAAGATGCAAAGCTGTCCCCAACCACTGCAGCTCTAAGAATTGCTTTAGTAGCTTACCCACTGGTTAGGGATATGTTTCTTGGCTTATTTTTAACTCGCACTTTTCCATTTCCCACCACCATACCAAGTGGATATGGTAGCGGGACGGGGTGAAGTTAATAGCAAAGGGCAATGAAAAATATTTTTTAGAACTTCATTTGAGAAAATCTTACTGTTCTTTCAGCATTAAATATTGAAACAGAAAATTCATGATTCAAATTTATTTTTTATTGTAATATTTGTGGATGTTGCATAAACCACGTGATTGGACTTTTTATTATCTACAAGCAAAATTCTGTGTGAGAAATGCGCATCGTTATACTGTGTTCCCACACACTACATCCAATTCAGTACTTTGTGGGCCAGGGTGCCTTACAAAACATTTGACAGTATTATGCAATGCAAGCTGTTCCACAAAACGAAAAACTGGTGACCAGCGTTTTGTTCTTGAAGCTGAATTAGGTGCTCTGTCTGTTTCTCAGGGAGGGTGCAATTGATCGACTGGTTGGCATTTACAAGAATGTGGTGCACAAGACTGGGGTAAGTAAAATGAATAGTATTGACAAACCATTTGTTTCATTGCAAAAACAAAATTCGGAAAATTGCAAACCGTTTGTTTCTTGTAGGGGTACCTTACGGAGAATGGTTTTGTCAACTTGGAACGAGTGCAAATGATTATGGC
This sequence comes from Scyliorhinus canicula, assembly GCF_902713615.1. NCBI lineage: Eukaryota > Metazoa > Chordata > Chondrichthyes > Carcharhiniformes > Scyliorhinidae > Scyliorhinus > Scyliorhinus canicula. Next base: position 198,662,223 of record NC_052146.1, read on the forward strand.
TGCAGTTGGAGAAGCGGAGGATAACATCTTTCGGAAGAGAAGAGATGATGATGTAGGTTATCTCTGATTTTGCAGCTTACAGTATATTTTAAAGATATGCTACTTAATGACTACATCTGTTTCCAGTAAAATACAAAGTTGCATATGGTCAACTATTTCCGCTAAGTTATTCTGGCATTCGCATTTTGGCATAAAACTGCCAAATAAGCATCCATTTTTCAATAGTTACAAATCAAAAAAAAAGCATACTTAAGTTGTTGAAGGCTGTATGAACAATCAATTGTTGAATGGGGCAGATTATTTTATTGTCGGTTTCATGGTACAAATTTACTGCCTGCTTAGTTTCATGTTATTAAACTTGTGGATTGTATAAAGTGTGTTAAGACTTGAACTGACTCCAAAATTTAGTTGAGACTACTATCTCCAAGGAGCCTTACTCCTCTTGGCTTCCAACTCTGATTGAAGCTTGTGTTTATGCTGTAACTATTATAATGTTAGAATCATAGTGTGAATGAGCCATTTTTGAATTTTATTCCATTAAACTTTTAGATATTCTGTTAAACATACAAGTAATGCAACTGGCATCTATTTTTTTTTATAGGTGTCATTCCGAAGAAGACAAAAGGAAAAAAATAAAAGGATGAAAGTAAGTATTCCCTAATTTTGTTAAGCGATGAGCCTTAACCGTTGTCGGAGTGCCCAGTATTCTCCGGTGTTCAGCTGGAAAGTGAACATTTTAAAAGAGTAACTTCCAATCAAATGTAACTGGGGTTGATAAGCATTTTTTGATCAAATGGGCAGAAGTCCATCATGTTGTTTAGCTTCTGAACCATGTAATTGAGTCTGTAGAATTTCTTTTGACAGATATTCCATGCAGGAAGGAAAATGTGAGTGGCACTTAACATAGCCATTCTTGCACTTTATAATGTCGAGCCATTTTCTATTTCTGCCTTTTGTAAGGCTGGTATTCCGAACAACTCTTGTTTTTATCAAATGTTGGTACTTGAATTGATCTACAAAAGAAAATGCACAGATCTGAAGGTCATTGCTAAATACATATCTGTCGAGCAGATATGTTGCCTGCTCTGTTGTTTGTTTCTGCTTTTACTTCTGAAGAGGATTTGATACCTCAGCTGTTTCAATTTCCTCAAAAAAAAGTATCTATTTCCTTGACCGTACCAGCGAAAAGTGTAAAACAGGAAGTGGAGTGATCATATTAAATGATTAGGGGTGAACTTTTGCGTGATCTTGAAATTGACTCCTGTGAGGCCCCAACGTTACCACTGTCTCAAAACCTCGCTCCTAATATCTTGAAAAGTAATTTCTTTAGTGATGTCACTTAATTTATTTGGACCATTTTTTAGTATCTGTATAGATTTGCTATGTTAATCTAGAACATCTGGAAATTTTCAGTAGATTTCAGTTTTATTTGCATTAAGTTGAAAACTACGGCCCTGGTACAGTTTTGCCTCCTGAAGGTTTACTGATCCAAGTTAGTCCATATGGTCTGTCCACCTGCAAGCATAAAAAATAGGAACACGATTAGACCATGCCGCCCTCAAGCCTGCTATTCCATTCAACGTGATCATGACTGGCCTGCCTCAATTCCACTTTACCTCCTGCACCCATGATTCCCTTCGAGGCCAGTCTTATTTAAGTCTGTTTTAAATATGCTTAACAATAGATCATCCTTTTGGGGTGGGCAAGTCCAAAGTGAAGAAAATTCTCTTAATCACAGTCCTAAACGATTGCCTCCCTATCATAATATTTTGCCCCCAAGTCAGCAGCAACAACCTGTGTCTAACCTGTCAAGCCCCTTCAGAAACTTCTTTATTTCAATGAATTCACCTGTTATTCTTTTTAACTCCAGACAATATAGTACCAATTTACTCAAGCGTTCATCATCACAAACCCCCTCCACAGAATTGTTAGAGTACAGCACTCTTTCAACTCATCGTGCCTGCACCAGCTCTCTGAATGACCAATTTGCCTTGTCCCAAAACATGCACATTCTTCCTTTTCTGATAATCTAATTTCCATTTGAATGCCTTGATTGAACCTGCCTCAACACGCACTTGGGCAATAATTTGCAGACCGTAACCCCTCGCTGCATGAAAAGGTTTTTGCTTGTCACTTTTTTGCTTCCTTTGCCAGTTACTTTAAATCTCTGGTCCCTGATCCCTTCACACATAGAACATAGAAAAATACAGCACAGAGCAGGCCCTTTGGCCCACGATCTTGTGCTGAACCCTTGTCCTAGATTAAGAACAAATTAATCTATACCCCATCATTCTACCGTAATCAATGTACCTATCCAATAGCCGCTTGAAGGTCCCTAATGTTTCCGACTCAACTACTTCCACAAGCAGTGCATTCCATGCCCCCCACTACTCTTTGGGTAAAGAACGTACCTCTGACATTCTCTTTCTCTCTTCCCCCCCCCTCTATATCTTCCACCATGGAAATAATTTCTCCCTATCTACTCTGTCCAGACCATTCATGATTTTGAATTCCTCTAGAAGAACTTCTCTCAGCCTTGTCTTCTCCAAGGAAAATAGTCCCAGTTTCCCCAGTCTGCCATCAGAACTTAAAGTTCCTCATCCCTGGAACTGTTCTTGTGAATCCTTCCTGCACTTTTCCAATGCCTTAACATCTTTCCTAAATTGTGGTGCCCTGAATTGGACACAATATTACACATGAGGCCAAACTAGTATCTTGCACAAGTTCAACATAATCTCCTGCCCGTGTACTCTTTTTTTTTTCCCAAGACAGGTATGTCTTAAATATGGAGAAAAATTGCACACTGGACTCCTCTTGTGGTCTCGTCAGAGCCCAATGCGATTGTATCAATTATGCATTTTTCTTGTACTCCAGTCACCTTGCAATAAAGCAAGAGTACCATTTGCCTCCTAATTGTTTGCTAAACATGCATCCTAATTTGGTGTTCCTTTTCTGCGTACATCTGAAATTCAACATTTAATAGTTTAATGTCTTTTAAAAATATTCAACATTTCTATTCTTACAGTTGAAGTGAATAACCTTTCCCTTTCCTACTTTATATTCCATACATCACCTTGTTGCTCGCTCTCCTAACTCCTATCTCCTGTCTTTCTCGCTACTTGCATTCCCAACACACCTGGATAGATTATTCTCATTCTTTTCATTCAATTCATTAATATAGATGATAAATAACTGATACTCTATATTGATCCTTGTGACTTAAGAACAGAAAATGCTGGAAAGACGCAGCCAGTCTGGCAGCATCTGGAGTAATTTAAAAGAGTTGAAGTTTCGAGTCTCTATGATGTCAGAACTCCAGAACAAGTCATATTGGACTCTCAATTTAATGTTTTCTCTTAATGCTGCCAGACATGCTGAGGTTTTTCAGCACTTTGTTTTATTTCAGATCTCCAGCATCTGCAGTGTTTTGCTTTTATTTTATTGATCCTTGAGGCACTCCATGAATCACAGCCAACTTGAAAATGTCCTATTTATCCCTACTTTGTTTCTTATCCATTGACCAATCCTCCATCCATGCAAATGTATTATCCTTGAATCCTTAACTTAGTTGTTAACGTTTAATGCTGTACTTTATGGAATACTTTTTGAAAATCCATGTATTCTCCATTTACTTACCTTTATGTACCTGACCAGTTACACCCTCAAAACTCGAATATGTTTGTCCAACACTCCTTTTGTGTAAGATCATGGTGACTGACCATACTATGATGTTCTATGTGCATTTTTCAGATATATCTTTTATTAGAATTTTTCTATTTTTACAAATAATGCAAATATCCCAGGTGCAACAGGTGAATCCTAGGCCCAGGAGAATCCGGCGAATGCATATTTAAATGTGTCTCATGGCTCGTTTAAATATGTATGTCTGCATCTCGCCCAGCTAGATCCAGATCGCAACGTCTCGTGAGACTCGCACAAAGTTTTGCGAGACGTTTCAAGTGTCACGAATCTCGTGAGAGGCCTCGAGAGGAATTAAACTTCAGGGCACACATGTTTCATTTTGAGGTATGCAAGAAACAAATCCCAGCCATGCATCCATCCATCCTTGTTATATAGGTTCGCCCCAGATAGTACGTTGGTAATTAATTAGCCCTTGAACCCGTGACAACGCTATCACGTTATCCCTCCCGGGGATGTGTACTATTTTAACATTGAACTATTGTAACAATAAACTCTGGAATAATCTTGAGTTCCAGGTTTTAAATGTTTGTGTAAACTCAAACTGATTATGGCCCGTATAAACTAAGCTTTGTTTATTGGCGTGCTGGCTGGTTACTTCAAAGTGCTGAAGGGCTAGTAGCAATGCCAAGGCTTCCATTTCATGTTGAATAATTTCTTTGGCACAGACTTAGTTTTTTTTGAGAATTGTCCCACTGACCTCTCCATTATTGCTACATTGTCATCTTGTAGTAGTACTGCCCCAAACCAGGTTACTGGTATCTGTGGCCATTTTGGTCTAGAGAAATCCAGGGCAGCCAGCACTAGTTTACCCACTAATATGGCCCTCATCTCCCAAATGCCACTTGGCATTCTGTGGCCCACACCATTTCCGCTTGTTTCTGCAACATATCCAACATGCACTGAATTTCCACCCAACTGAGCCAGTCTGTGGGTTCAGTTGAGATGGATGTTGCTTTATTGGTTTGGAGTTTCCTATGTCCACATCATGATTAATTAATGTAGTGCACCCTGATGGTCCCTACAAATCTGCCCATATATTTTCAATACAGTTATTAGATCTTTTCGCTGTCCTAAATAGGTAAACTCTGTTCTAATTGTTTTAATTGTCCTAGAATGTCCGTATTTGTCAGTCTTACCTGAGGAAGGTCATACTGTGGACCTCTTCTCCTACCTCAACTCTTTCCATCTCTGTCCTCTTCTACCACCTGACACACCCATTCCTTCCTATCCTCTTCCCTACAATGGTATTTCTTCAACATGTTTATGTGGTGTAAGCGTTCTTCCTACAGGTAAGTCACCTTGCTCACCCTCCTAACTACCTTTTTAAAAAAAAGATGGAGTTAAAAAAAGATGGTTTTACGTATGAATGACAATACAGCAACAACGATAATGGTATATAACAAAAATAAAAACAAGACATGAGCCCCTCATTGTCAATATAACTGAGGCTCCAATACGAAATAACATTTTTCAGTAGTGTTAATTTTTAAGTGTTTTGACGGCTTCCTACTGGGGCTCCGACTGCTATCGGTAGGAGTTGCACCGGCTACTGGTTGGGAACAGGTCAGTGAAGAGGCTTGTGAATTTGTTCCACATACTGTGGAATCTACACTGACTCTTAATTTAAAATTTTATTTTTTTCTGATCTGAGAGCCATTCCGAGGCCCGAGGTGGTATTGCTGACTTCCACCCTAGCAGAAGTCTCCGCCTGGCGATCAGTGAGGCAAAGGCCAGTGTGCCTGCCCCCTTCCCTGTCCAGGGCTTTGGATGCTCTGACACCCCGATAGGCACGGCTCCATCTCTACCCCACCACTCTGGACAGAGCCTCGAAGAATGCCGTTCAGAACTGCTGAGTCTGGGTTAGGATCGCTCATACCTCCACCTCTGAGAGGAAACTGCTCATGCGCGTCTCGGTAAGGTGTGCTCTGTGCATTACCTTGAGTTGTATCAGGCTTAGCCCGGTGCAGGAGGAGGTGAAGTTGACTGCAGCACCTCAATCCAGAGTCCTCCCCTATCGCCATGCCTAGTTCCTCTCTTCTTCACCCCCCCCCCCCCCCCCCCCCCCCCCTTCACTTTAGTCCTGTTTCGTCCTGACCTGGGAGTCTCCTGCATATGTCACCACGTTTGTTGTCTCCTAAACAGTCCAGCCCTATCAGCGTGTCCAGGAATGTACGTGGGTCTCTGGGGAAACGTTTTTGCCTCCCCCTATCTCCGTGCCCACTTCCTCCCCCATTTCAGCCTGGTCTCGTCCAGAGGGGTCGTGACCCTTTTCTGTAAGTTGTCTATAGATGTCGCCACATTTGTCATCTACTCATCAGTCCAGCCATATCATTGTATCCAAAAATGTGTGACCGGATCTCTGGAGAAACATTTTGATCTCGATGTGGAGAAAGTCACGCAGCTGCAGGTATCTACGCTAATTCCCTTTTGGGAGTTAGCAGGGTCGCCAGTCTCTCGTCTAATTGTCATGTCCTCCCACCACGTCCCAGAAGTGCCGCCTGTCCTCGCCGGTATGAAATTATGGTTGTTGCAGATGGACATTCATGGACATCTCGCCAAGTTCGAAGTGGTGCCTAAACTGGTTCCATGTCTTCGAGGTGGCTACACCCATTGGCTCCTGGATTGTTTGTGTGTGCTTGGGGGGGGGGGGGTCTACCCTTGCAGCCAGTGAAAGTTGGAGTGAATCCCATCTTTGTAAGTCCCTCTTTGCCTTCTCCACCTGGCTGGAGAGGTTCCATTTGTGGAGCCTCGTCCAGGTGTGGGTCACCTGGATCCCCAGGTGCCTGAACATTGTCTGGGTTACTTTAGACGTCAGTTCTTCCAGCTCTGCTCCTCCCTCTTGGGGGTTTACTGGGCAGATTTCACTCTTTCCCAGGTTGAGTTTGTAACCTGAGAAAGTGCTGAATTTCCCTAAGGTATCCGGCTCTCTTTCCCATACTGGCCATGGGATTCAACACTTGGAGGAGCCGGTCATCCGCATAGAGTGACACTCTATACTTTCTGCCCCTTCTTTGAATGCCCATCTGCCAATCTAAGGGCAATAGTCAGTGGCTTGATTGCCAGGGTGAACAGGAGCAGGGATAGCTGGCACCCTGCCTTGTGCACCCTTCCCCTGTGCAGCTGGAAGTATTCAGAGCTGGTTGTGTTTGTCTGTACACTTGCCATAGAGGCGTTTCACCCATGGTGGTGAACCCTGTTCTAAACCCAAACAATTCGAGCACCTGCATGAGGTACCTCCATTCTACTTGATCAAAGGCTTTCTCAGCAATCAGGGAGACAATCATCTCTGGTGTCCTCACCCTGGGCGACGTCATTATTATATTTAGCTGATGTTCGCTGTTAGCTGTCTGCCCTTAACAAACCTGGTCTGACCTTCCGCAATCGCTTCTGGCAGGCAACCCTCCAGTCGCCTCGCCAGTGCTTTCGCTAAGACTTCTCGCATCAGAATCCAAAAAAATAAATTTTAAGTACCCAATTCATGTTTTTTCCAAATAAGGGGCAATTTAGCTTGGCCAATCCACCTATCCTGCACATCTTTGGGTTGTGGGGGGTGAGACCCACACAGACACTGGGAGAATGTGCAAACTCCACATGGACAGTGAGCCGGGATCAAACCCGGGCCCTCGGCGCTGTGAGGCAGCAGTGCTAAACTACTGTGCCACCATGCCGCCCAACAGAACATTTAAGAGACAGATGGGTTTGTATGATGCACATTCTGTTCTTTTTTTGGGATCAATGAGATCGAAGCCAGGGCCAGCATGGGCGGCAGAGCCCTTCGACAGTGAGTTATTGAACAGTTCCCGCAGATGCGGGGCCACAAAGTCTACCAGGAACCCATCTGGTCCCGGCGCTTTCCCTGATTGCATGGAGTTGATGCACCGACGATTTTGTCCAGTCCATTGTTTCCAGTACTTGTTTCTGTTCTCTCCCACCACCGGTCTGTCGAGAAGCTGTCCCATCCCCGAGACGGCGTCTGGGGTTTCGGAGGAGTATCGCCCTCAGTAAAAGTTTGTAAAGATCTTATTGACCTTTTTTGGGTCCGCTACCATCCTGCCGTTACTGTCCCTAACTTGTGCTATCTCTTTCTTGACCGCCTGTTTTCTCAGCTGGTGGAAGCTCTCCAGTGCCAGAATGCGGCTGGCCTCGTCTCCATGTTCGTAAAAGTCCCCCGTGCCTGGCAGAGTTGGTGGACTGCCTTTCGTGTGGAGAGCAGGTCAAATTCGATTTGCAGCCTTTTCCTTTCCACCAGTGGTTCCACCGTTGAGGCCGTGGAGTACTGCCGATCCCTCTCCAGTATGGAGTCGATCAGCTGGTGCTTGGTTGCCTCCTCCTGTCCTAAGGGCTTTTTAAGCTATAATTTTGACCGCCTTCAGTGCCTCCCAGGAGGTGAAGAGTGAGACCTCTCCGTTTCTGGTTGCAGTATACATAATCGTCGATGGCTTGGGATACTTTAGTACAGAATTTTTTATTGGCGAGGAGAGCTGCATCCGGCCTCCATGGTGGACATTGGTCTAGTCCATTCTCCATCCACACGTGAATGCAGTGCCGCGTGGTCATAGATTACAACGCGTGGTCAGAGATTACAATGGCGGAGTGTGTGGGGTGGGGGGGGGATTAACCACACTCTCCTCGTGGGCCTGGTTTCCCCCCGCCCATTTTTTTGCCCTTTGTTTTCCATGAGTTTTTCTCTTTCACCTCCCTTCTGCCAGGTGCTCCCTCCCTCCCGGGAAGCGTGCTGAGGCCTCCTCCTTCGCTGTCCTCCCACACATCTTATAGAGTCATAGAATTTACAGTGCAGAAGGAGGCCATTCGGCCCATCGAGTCTGCACCGGCTCCTGGAAAGAGCACCCTACCCAAGGTTTACAGCTCCACCCTATCCCCATAACCCAGTAACCCCACCCAACACTAAGGGCAATTTTGGACACTAAGGGCAATTTATCATGTCCAATCCACCTAACTTGCACATCTTTGGACTGTGGGAGGAAACCCACGCACACACTGGGAGGAAGTGCAGACTCCGCACAGACAGTGAACCAAGCCGGAATCGAACCTGGGACCCTGGAGCTGTGAAGCGTTTGTGCTATCCAGAATGCTACCCCATATCCACTAGTGTAGAGGCTCCCTTCTTGATCAGGTACCCCTAATTAACTCCTGTCCATTTCTTTCCCTGCACCCGCCATCTCCGCACCTTTGCCCGTGTTCATCCTTGCCCCTCTCAACTTTGCACCCCGCATTCTAAACCTTGTGTATTACCACTGTTTGCCCAGACTATTCTTTTGGACAAACCTGTTGGTTTCCTCTGGGGCGTCGAAGTAGTACTCTTTCCTCTGGTGTGTGACCCATAGCTTGGCAGGGTAAAGCATGCCAAATCACACCATACAGGGTGGATTTGGTGCTGTTAATTTCAGCCTGGCGCTTGACCAGGTCTGCGTAATGTCTTGGTACAAGCAGATGGAATGTCCTTTCCACTTGCACTCTCTCATGCCTTTCCCCACTTACGGACCTTCTCTTTGTCCGGGTACTTGTGGAGCTTCACAATTATCGTACCTGGTGGGACACACACACACACAGCTTTCTGTCACTGATTAAGCGACCTGTGGACACAGTCCACCTCCCAGGGCTTGGCGAAGCCCTCCTGGCCAACCAGCTTCCTGAGCATCCCCGCTAAATACTCCCTGGGTTTCCTTCCCTCCATTTCTTCCAACAGCCTCACGATTCTTATGTTTTGTCATCCTGGCCTGTTCTGGTCGTTTACTTTTTCTTTGAGCCCATTCTGTGTCTTAATCAAGCTGGCCACCTCATCTTTGTGTGCTGCGTCTGGTTCCCTTCGTCCTTGGTGGCCGTCTTGAGGTCTCTTGCTGTTGTCTCTTGGACCTCAAGCTGCTACTGCTCCATCTTGGCCATTGCTTCCCTCACGAGAGCTGTCGCAGCCTCCACTGCTGTCTTGGTGGTTACCACAAGGTCTTTTTTCAGTTCTTCCCTGTGTCTTCAGAGTTCGGAGGTGATGAAGCCTGTAAACCTGTCCATCAGCACCTGGGTCTGTGCTGAGATCTCTGGGGGGGTTGGCATTTCCCAGGTCCGTGCTACCCTCATGTGGCTCTGGGCTGAGGATTCCCTCCCCTCATCCTTGTTGGCCTTTCGACTGGGCGACTGACTTTTTCTCATTTTCCCCCCTCTTTTTTGTAGCTGCGGTTTGCAGGGGTTAGGTTCAGGGTTGTAAATATTTTTGGTGCCTGTTTGCTGGAGTTAAAAGGTTGTGGATTAGCCATGCTAAATTGTCCCTTAATTGGGGGAAAAAATGATTGGGGTACTCTAAATTTATTAAAAAATATATAAAAGCCAATCCCTTGTCCCAAGTCCTTGGCTATCATGACAACAGGCCCTATTCATGCTTTTGAGATTCTAATTTTATCTCTCCAAAGCTCTCTGTGTTTTGTGGGTGATGGGCAGTTGATTTTAATTATTTGATACCTAGACTACAAAGCATGTCCTGGAAAATTTTGAACATGAAGTTAGAACCCTGGTCAGATTGTACTTTTAAGGGTAGGCCATAGTGTATGAAAAACTGCCAGCTTAGCTGTAATTGTTCTCAAAGGTACATCTTCTGGAAAATAGGTATTCATATCCATGTGAATTTTTAAATTCTTCTAAGAGAATGACTTCTCAGAGCTTCTTGGGTAGTTTAAACTCCCAATGCTCGTGCATTGTTCTGCTTAACTCTTTCAGATAAGTCTCTCCCGGTTGTTTCTTTAACTTCCAAAACCTTTGCCTATGTGCCTCGGGAACTAAGTCGTATGCACCCAGAAATAGCCTTATTTTTCCTCAGCATAATACTTCAACCCCCTCCTTGGACAGGGAAGCCATAATCCTCCTGTGACCGGCCCGTCAATTTACTTTATCCGGGTAATGTCCACTTTTTTTTCAGCCACTCCATTTGGGTTGCTATTTTCTCATGCCATTTTCTTCAAGTTTTAGCAGGGCCTGTATAAACGTAAGCATACCGCCCCTGGGTTCCGTTCTAGGGTTCAGCTCCCCTCTAGCTCCTGGCAGCTCCCTTTTAATTTCCAGTGTCGTAAGCTGGAACAATCTCTTCTTCGCTTTTCCTTCTCTCACTTTTGTGTTTTCCTATCACTCTAATTCCAGCCTCCTCATTTCCATTTCAATTTCCATTTAAAAAAACTATTTCTTTTTTTTAAACTTATTTTATTCCAAACATATTCAAAAATATAAAAACATCAATAATCTGGAGAACATACCTCCCCCCCCCAACTCACAATTTTCCCCTTTTTCTTTTTTTTTCAAAAATAAATTTAGTACCCAATTAATTTTTTCCAATTAAGGGGCAATTTAGCGTGGCCAATCCACCTAACCTTCACATCTTTGGCTTGTGGGGGCAAAACCCACGCAAACACGGGGAAAATGTGCAAACTCCATACGGACAGCGACCCAGAGCCGGGATCGAACCTGGGACCTCGGCGCAGTGAGGCAGCAATGCTAATCACTGCGTCACGGCTGCCCGTTTTTCACCCCCATTCTCCGCGATAAACAATTCTTTAAATGTGGTCATGAATAATCCCCACCATGCCTTGAACCCCTCAATTCAAACTCAATCTTAAGTCGTACAGGTCCCCTAGCCAAGCCATCAACCCTGACGACATTGACAACCACCATTCCAGGAAAGTTCTTCGCCGGGCAGCCAGAGAGGCAAAGGCCACAACATTGGCCTCCCTCCCCTCCATCAGCTCTGGCATTTCCGAAACTCCACAAATCGCCACCTCTACCCCCACAATGTTTGCTAGCTTCCCGAACACTCCCGCCCTGTGTCTCTCTCATTTCTCCTCTTTCTCCTCCTCCCCCCAACCCCAGAACATATGTGCGTGGTTTGCTGGTCCTCGCCCACACTTCTCACATCCTCGCCTGAGTCATGTGTACCACCTTAAACTGTATGGAACTCATCCTCACACAAGAGGAGGTTGAATTCACCCTGCGCAGCGTCTCACTCCACACTCACCAACCTATCTCTTCCTGTCCCCAACTCCTCTTCCCAGTGCACCTTGATCCTCACCCCTTGCATTCCCCCCCTTGCTCACCCAGTCACCTGTATATGTCCCCAATCCTACGCTTCCCTTCCACGTCCGGATTCAGCAGCCGTTCCAATAGGGCATATTTAGGCAGCTTGGAAACCTTTGCTTCCATGCAAAGTCCTCAGTTGTAAATACCTAAATTCACTTCCCTTCGGGAGTTCCACCCTCTTCCGCGGCTCTTCCAGGTTTGCAAACCTCTTGTCCAAATATAAATACCTCGCCCTCACTAACCCCACCTCTTCATCTCCTGTACATACCATCCGTCTCCCCCGGCTTGAACCCGTGGTGTTCTCAATGGTTTTAGCAGTGGCATCCCCTCCATCCTAAAGTGTCTCCTCAGCTGGTTTCACTCTAATCATTGAATGTATTGAGCTGACCGTATATCTCCTTGGTGCCTGCGTTAGCACCACCAAGCTCTTTTTCTTTTTTGCTGTATTTCTAATTCTCTTCCTTTTTGCTGCATCCCCATAATTGTTCCATTTGTAACTGGACTGTTGCTAATTCCACTGATTTTTGCCACAACCCAGGCTATGTTTCTGGCATCTTTCACATTTAAATGTGGAGCGATGGCTTCAATTATCTCTGCAGTCCTAGCTTTAGCCTATATCCCTATTTAATTTTTTTTTAATATAATAAATCTTTATTGTCACAAGTAGGCTTACATTAACACTGTAATGAAGCTACTGTGAAAAGCCCTTAGTCGCCACATTCAGACGCTTGTTCGGGTGCACAGAGGGAGAATTCAGAATGTCCAAATTACCTAATAGCACGTCTTTCGGGACTTGTGGGAGGAAACCCGAGCACCCGGAGGAAACCCATGCAGACATGGGGGGGGAATGTGCAAACTCACATACAGTTACTCAAGCCGGGAATCAAACCTGAGACCCTGGTGCTGTGAAGCCATAGTGCTAACCACTGTGCTACTTCATTTGCCAATTCAATTAGCTTGTCTTTTGAAACCCTTGTAAATAAACCAAAGGCAAGTCCTCTACCTGAAGAAAAGCCATAGCAACTTCCAGAGCCATCCTGTTATACTACTACATACTCGGTGCCTCTTTAATTTATAAACATTGTTGTCTACCATTCCAAAGTTTACGGAACCGAGCCCCCAAATTATGTTACAACACTTTGAGCTAAGTGCTCAGTCAATTCCAGTCCAACTTGACCTGTAGTCATAATGTTATTGAAATTATCTATTAGATCTCAGAAAATACACAAAGTGTATGCCACTGCTGTGATAAGATTTGCAAATTTAAACAATTTTTATTAACAATAACTATAATTAAATCGGCAGCAAATACAACTGGTTAACTATTATCTAATTCCTAATCCCCCTAACTCACTCCACCCTCTATATGCATGTGTGTACATATATTTATTTATATTTATAGGTAAAGATAAAGTTATCATAGTCCCAGATGACCAAATGCTGCTTTCCCCTTTGAGGGGGAGAGCTAACCGTTTGTGAGTTAACCAGAGGATCACCACACCTCGGGTGAGGTGCAAGGTTGAGAAGGCGGGGCTTCATGAATAATCTCGGCCGGTATGGGAATTGAACCCGTGCTTCTGGCCTTGATCGCCATCTCAAACAATGCGCGTACACACCACCCCACACAGGCAGGCACCCCACCACACTCGTGCGCCAAGGTGCACAGTGGCTAGGCAGTGCTGTCACACCGTGTCGAGGACCCAGGTTCGATCACAGCCCCGGGTCACACTCCATGTGAAGTTTGTACATTCTCCCTGTGTCACCCCCATAACCCAAAGATGTGCAGGGTAGGTGGTTTGTACATGCTAACTTGACCCTTAATTGGAAAAATTTTAAATCTAAATCTTAGCACAGTGTACTATATTGAACTTTTGAGTTCCTCACTTGCTCTGCTCGTCTTAAATGTATATGTCCATTAAGTATCCATGGATCAAAAATGATATTGACAAAGTAAAAGCCATGAGAATTAAGTAATGAGAAATAGTGAGAGTTGACAGAAAGGGTCTTTACAACCTTCATAGGAGAATGGCAAAGATACCATAATCCCAGAACAACAAAAATACAAAAAAAAAAGGCACTAGTAGCTATAACCTTTCTTCACCCACGAGGAGGACTTCCATGCCAGGATAAAAGGTGAAATACAAGGTGCTTAGAAAGGCTAAAGCCATGGACGCATCCGTCGAGCAACATCCAGGATCCATTGAGAATTTTACCGAAGCCCCTACATCTCTGCCATGTCACTGTCCCGGAACCCTGATAATAAGAAACCTAGGTCCCAGCAGAGGCAAAGACCCTTTGCATTCGGCAGCCTCTGCCCGATCTTGTCGAACATAGAGGATGAGACACCGCAAGACCAGTGGTCGGAATCCTTGACTGACTGGCCTCAAAGACTCGATACAATGTGCTCCATCAAACTCTAAACACAGTCGACAGCATGCAACCGGTTCTCAAATCCGGCCGGGTTATATATGCATTTTTGAAAACCGGTGTTATATGTGCCAACTTCCAGTCTGCCCGGACCATCCTAGAATATAGGCAACTTTGAAAAATCATAACCAGTGCATCTAGTAACTCTTTTAGAACCCACTGTGAAAGACCACCATATCCAGGAGATTTTTTGGCTTTTATTCCCTTGGATTTCTCCGTACAGTTATCATATTGATATCAATTAGCTCAAGTTGCTCACTTTTGTTTGCCCTTTGGTTACCCTTTATTTCTGAAATGTAATTTAGATCCTCTACTGTGAAGGCACAGAGGATTTGTTCAGCCTCTCAGCTCTTTACTAATTTCCCATGGTAATTTCTCTTGTCTCTACCTCTAAGGGACTGCCATTTACTTTAGCTACTCTCTTCCTTTTAATATTCCTGTAAAAGCTCTTGCAATCTGTTTTTATTTGTTGCTGGTTTACTCTTGTATTCTATTTTTTCCCATTTCAACGTATTGGTCGTCCTTGCTGGTTTCTAAAGCATTCCCAATCCTCAGACTTTCTATTCTTTGCCTCTTTTAATCGGATTCTATCTTTAACTTCCACAGATATATCTTTTTGCTGAGGTTTTGTTTACTGATGGAACATATTTTTTTGAACACCTGTAATTGTTTCTTTAAATTTGCCACCGTTTATTTACCACCATATCGTCTAGTTTATTTACCCAATCAATCTTGGCCAGTTTTCTGCTTGTCCAGTAAAATCTTTATTATCTGGCATGTGGAAGGAATGGGTAGTGCCAGTCATCAACAATGCCGGTCAATGGAGAGTTCCATTATAGGTATGGGTTACAGCTTCATTATTATTTTCAATTGGTAGAGTAATGATTTGCATTGGGAACTTCAGGAATTCCACTTTGTAGAGAGGTTTGATGGGGTGAGTGCCAGACAACATAGTTTACTGTTTTCAGTGTACTTCTGTAATTGCCTTTGTTTAAGTTTAATATATTTGTTTGGGGCTGGAGTATTTAGGATCTCTCTCCTCCCCGCTCCCCTCCTCCGAGGTTCTTTATTATGAAATTTCTAATTAGGCCTGCCTCATTGCACAATACTAATAATAATAATAATCGCTTATTGTCGCAAGTAGGCTTCAATGAAGTTACTGTAAAAAGCCCCAAGTCGCCACATTCCGGTGCCTGTTCGGGGAGGTTAGATCTAAATAACTTTATCTAGTTGGCTTCACAGTGTATTGTTTCAGGAAACTGTTGCGAAGACGACCGTTGCCAATTTTGATTTAATCAGTCTCTATGAAGATTAAAGTCCTGGTTTTTATACAACGCAAACTTTCCTGATTTTTATTTGATGAAACTTGTAAGACTCTTGGTGATCTACCTCTTGATTTGTTATGGAAATTTGATGTGCTTTTTCCTTCTGTTGTATCCTGTTAATAATGTATTTTGACTGTTCTTTGCTAGCTGCAGCCATTTCATTTTTTAACCATTGCTATACCTGTCACCTTTGCTCTTTTATCAGACCGAGTCAGCATCTTTTGTTCTTGGTGGACAACTTGCCCCGCAACCTCTGGGTCAACGGAGTGGTAGGCCACAGCCCATGCAGAATGCAAGACAGACAGCTTATGAAATGAGAGTACAGGGTAGAGATCAACAAAATAAGGTGAGACTATGATAGGTTTTAGGATTCATCTGGATGTCTTCCTGATATGATTGTGGTCTCAGCTCCACTTTCTTGTCTTATCCCCTTTAAGATGCATAATTAACCCACTGATACAAGGGGGTCTAGGTTTCCTGGTGCATGAATCACTTTTTGTGCAGTCACAGCAAGTAATTAGGAAGGCGTGTGGAATATTAGCATTTATTGCAAGGTGCATGGAATATAAAAGTACGTATGTTTTGCTGCAGCCTCTTAATCTGTGGATGGTTAAGCAAAGTGGCATCAAAATTCATTTACTAACAGTACAGTGAAATGGGATGGACTGAAAATCCAAAAGTGAAAAATATTTCAGTAATGAGAAAAGGAGCAGAATGAAGGGAGCCTTGCCATGCATCGGATTGTACAGTAACTGACCTTGTAGTACTTGGTGAAATAGGGTGACTGAGGTGAGAGAAGCACAGTTTCAAATAATGGAAGTTCTTCTGCCTTCCACTGAGATTCATTATTCAATAATCCGCAACAATTTAAGGAGTGAAGTTATTTCAACAATCCGATTGAAATGGGAGTAAGATAATTATGGAACAAATTAATGAAATTTTCTGTCAAAATATTCAGACTTTGTGAAGTTACTGGTATGTTCCATCTAAATTTTATTTGTATCAGGCAGGCTACAAACTCATCTGAGCACCACTTGTCCTCGTAGTTTAGGTTATAAGCGTTACTGAATTTGTATGGATTTTGAGATGTCTCTTTAGTTCAATGTATGATACATTCCAGTGTACCATATGAATATATATGCACCCGAGAGGAAACATTCATTTCCTTCCACGGGGCTCATTCTTCCACTCGCATCCATGCCTAGACTGTTAACTTCACTTTTTGGACACGAGGGCTCTTGCTTCCAGGCAAGTAGATGAATTTGCAAGTGGATAGCTGAGTATGTGGACAGATTGGAAGTCTGGGCCTCAATCATAAAAACTATTTTAAAAATCCATTCACCTTACTAAACAGTGAAATGAAACTCTCATAATTGGATTTCTCATCCATTACCAATTAACCTAGACAGCTTCAATGAACTTGTGGCTCCCAGGCTAATGGCTCCCAGGCTAATGTATGTGGCTCAGCCAAAGTGAAACGTTGATCTTTAATGATCATCTACCATATATATGATCAACAACCTAGCCTGCATCATAAACCTGTGCATCAGAGAGCATTGAGTTCATTGGGACTAAATCATTTGTTCAGCTTCACTCATCTGGTCATGATAAGATGTGTCCCTAACTTTAGTTGCTGTAAGCCTCTCTTGGCCATTCAACTCCGAGCTGAGTCTAGGGCAGTTGAAAGCTGCAGAATTGGGAGCACCCGAGTCTCGCTTTATTTCAGCGCTGGCAACCGGAGATGCCCCAGGCTGATTCAGCCCTTCCCTATAGTAATCTGCTTCCTGGATATTTTTCCGACTCTCTCTCCCTCCCACAACCATTAACTAATGAATCCAGAGCGTTCTCAACTTCTGGAGCTCAGTAGCTCCTTGCCATCTTGCCCTTCTCCCAGCAATTCTCACTTCTGTATAATTGCCCCTTGCTTGAACTCTCTACTCCTCCTAATTATAGCTGCACTTTTTCTTAACTCTTCAGCCTCTCACTTGTTAGGGCTTGATGTTCAGCCACCCACTCGAGCTCCCTGCCTGTTTGTTTCAATGTGTGTGAATTTCAGATTGTGTGGCCATGTGTGCATATACACACCACAGAACTTTGCTGCCCATGAACTGCTGTCTCATTCGTTTCTTTTTAATGCTAAAAAAAATTGACCTTACTGTAGACAGGAGCTTGGTTTTACGATAGAACTTAATTAATTTATGGCTCTGGATGTCATTTTGAACAGTGAGCTATACCAACCCAAATATGCAACACAATTTAATAACGCATGATAATGATTTATGCTGTACAAAGCATTTTTCTACGTTTAAATTTGGGTGGAACTTGAAGCACCTGGTAAGTGACTGATGTATGACTGGGATGACTAAGGCCAGTGAGAGAATTGAGGCTACCAAATTGACATCATGTCGGTGTTCATAATTTCATTTTCTGAAACGTTTTCAGAGAAAAAATGTTTGTTTGGTTTGTATTTAATATTTAGCCTGATATCCGCTGAAAACCTCCTTATTGCACCATTCGGTGTTTATAATCTCTGTAGGTGCCTATCAATATGATTTGTCTATTAAATAAAATTGGACAGCGCCAATCACCTGTGTTCAATCCTGGCCCCGGGTCACTCACTGTGTGGAGTATGCACAGTCTCCCCGTGTTTGCGTGGTCTCACCCCAACAATCCAAAAAGATGTGCAGCAAACGTAAATTGATTCTTAATTGGAAAAAAATAACTGGGTATTCGAAATTAATTTTTGAAAAAATTAAATAAAATTGGATCCAGTCACTAAAATTGATAGGGTCACCTAGACTCGAAACATTAGCACTCTTCTCCCTTCGCAGATGCTCATTTTTGTTTTAATAAGTTACTGGTTTAGTTTCAAATGTTTTCTCAGAAACAGTCCTACCCTGTTTGTAAAATGCTAATTTTTTCCCCTCTTCCTGTGGGATGATTTATATTTATCGCTAAATGAGCTTAAAATATATAAAAACATGTTTTATGGTGCTGTCCTGACACTTCAATGATATTTTGGTTCTGACTTCTTTAAATGGATGGACAATGTTCCCCAAAAAGAGGTTGTATGGAATTGGAGTGGTAAATTGCCATTGATCGAAAATTGTGGTTAAATTTCAGAAGATGTATTGTGCTGCAGGTGGTAGATGTGTGTTACATTGATATTCACTAGCCTGAATTTTGATCATGACATTGGAAATCTGGCTCCGTTGTTCCAGTGATGATTTTGCAACTAATTTTGAGCACCAGTTGCAAGTGCCTGGTGTGTAGTCACTTGCTCCCCTTCTCCAGCATGGGCCGGAAGGAAGGAGAAAAAAATTGAAAGGCTTATTGCATGTTGAATAGAATCTGGTCTTGCTGAAAGAAATGCACATTGTTTTATGTAAGCATATGTGTGCACTAAATAATTGTAGGAAACGTCTGGCTGCTACTTTCATGGAGCATTGTCTCATTAACATACACCAATGTTTTCTTAAGGCAGTTGACAACAGAATTTCATACAAAGCCTTTGTGTTCTAGTCACTGTTGCTTCACTGCACCAGGGACCCGGGTTCGATTCCTGGTTTCGGTCACTGTCTGTGCGAAGTCTGCACTTTCTGCCCGTGCCTGCATGGGTTTCCTCCCGGTGCTTCGGTTTCCTCCCACAAGTCCGGAAAGATGTGCAGGTTAGATGAATTGAGCATTCTGAATTCTCCCTCTGTGTACCCGAACAGGCACCGGAATGTGGCAATGCGGGGATTTTCACAGTAACTTTATTGCAGTGTTTTTTTTAGAATGTTTTTATTGGGTTTTATACATGGTATATTTGCAGATGTACACACAGAAACCAAAAAGAAATAACAAAAATATTGTTATTTAAAAAAAAACTAAAAAACCAAGTGGTGGGAAAATAACTGGAAGTGTATATACAGAGAAGCAAAGAAGAGAGAAACATTACACATGCCGAAGCCCTCCCCACTCCTTTTCTGTTGAATACAGAACAAGCAAAAACAAAACCGGGTGGAATTGATGTCACTTGCATCTCGATCAGTTTTCTTTTTTGTTTTTGTGCATTTGCCTCCGCTTCGGCCGTCCGTTGTGCCTTCTTGTACTTTCTTACTTTTGTTTGCCCTGCTGTGCTCGTTGTGAGGTCGTTGTCGTTTACTGTGCTCTCACTCCAGTTTGTGTTGCTCTTATTTCCCCCCTCTGCTGTTCTCCTCCCCATGTCCTTCCTCCCTTGCTGTACCCCCCTTTCCACCCCATCCCTGCTCGCCCCCCTCCCCTCCCCTCACCTCCCTCTCTGCTACTCGCCTTTCTTTTCAACTGTGTTTGGCTGCTCTCTCTTGCAGTGCCCCTCCCCACCTTCCCTCTCTTCTCTCATGCCTTGGCTACTTTCTCTTGGCTCTTGGCTACTTGTTTGTCTATTTGTTTGCTCTTTGGCCACAAACAGGTCCTGGAACAGTTGGGTGAATGGCTCCCATGTTCTGAGGCAGCCATCTTCTGTCCCCGGATAGCGAATTTGGTTTTCCTCCATTTGGAGTTTCTGGGAGATCGGACAGCCAGTCTGCAGCTTTGGGTGGTGTTGCTGACCGCCAGCCGAACAGGATTCTACGGCGGGCGATCAGGGAGACAAAGGCAAGGGCATCCGCCCTCCTCCCCACGAAGAGATCTGGCTGGTCTGATACCCCGAAGACCGCCACTTTCTGGCACGGCTCCACCCTCATCCCCATCATTTTGGACATTGCCTCGAAGAAGGCTGTCCAGTACCCAGCAAGTCTGAAGACCAGAACATGTGCATGTGGTTAGCGGGCTTCCTTGGCACCATTCGCATCTGTCTTCCACCTCCACGAAGAACCTTCTCTTTCAGGTTCTTGTTAAGTGAGCTCTATGTACCACCTTTAGTTGCGTTACGTTGAGTCTTGCGCATGTGGAGTGGAGTTGACTCTATATTGCTTCGCTCCAGAGCCGCCCCCACCCTATTTCGAGCCCCAAGTCTTCCTCCCATTTCTTCCTCATCACGTCCAGTTCAGTGCTGGCCCTCTACCAGTCGTTCGTACATGTCGCTACAGTTTCCTCTACCTAGAATGTTTGCGTCCAGTAATTTTTGTAGTAACGTTTGTCGTGGCGGTTGCGGGTACGTCTTGTTTCCTTCCGTAGGAAGTTTCTAATTTCAGGTACCTGAGTTTGTTGCCCTTAGCTAGCTGGAATCTCTCAGTTTGTCCTATGTTATGAAACTGCCGTCGGTGTACAAGTTCCTGACTGTCGGTGCCCCCCCCACCGTCCTGTCTCCACAGTTTAAAGATGGCGTCAGTGAGTGCTGGCGCGAACTTATGGTTGTTGTTGATGGGGGTTTTGTCGAACATTTCGGTACAGCCAAATTTCTGTCATAGCTGGTTCCATGTCCGGAGGGTGGCTACCATCACTGGGCTGTTGGGAGTGTTTCTCAGGTGGGGATGGGAGTGCCGCTGCGGCGAGGGTCCAGAGCGAGGTCCCCCTGCAGGAGGCCTCCTCTGCGGGCACCCACTCAGCTTCTGGCTCCTTAATCTATCCCATTACTATTTCTGCTGTCTCTGCCCAAAGGTGCTACTGTAGGTTTGGGAGGGCTTACCCTCCCCTCGACTTTGTTTTCTGGAAGTCCTTCTTTGGGATTCTAGCATTCTTCCCAACCCCTCCCCCAATACAAACGCAATGATTAGCTTGTCCAATGAGTTGAACAAGGCCTTGGGGCTATAGATCGGGATGGATCTAAGTAGGAAGAGGTCATTTTGATCGTCTGCATTCTTCCCCGTGAGGGCAAGTGGGAGTGTGTTCCATCTCTGCAGCTCCTTTTTGACTTTCTCTGTCAGGCTGGTCAGGTTCCACTTGTGAACACCCGTCCAGTCATGAGCGATTTGGATCCCGGGTAGTGGAATTTGTGTTGGGCTTGTTTAAACGACAGTCCCGCCAGTGCCGCCCTCCCTTAGTGAGTTCACCGGGAAGATCTTGCGTTTGCTCATGTTGTGTTTGTAGCCCGAGAAGGCACCAAACTCTTTCAGGAGCGTGATGATTCCTTCCATGCTGCTTTGTAGGTTCGAGATGTAGAGGAGCAGGTCAATTGCATAGAGTGAGCCTCTGTGCTCTGGCTCCCCTTTGGATCCAATTCCAGTTTTTGCTGTTCTGTGAGCGATTGCTAGTGGTTCGATCGCTGGGTGAACAGCAGCGGGCACTGGTGCCTCTGTGCAGCTGGTGTTGTTTATCCGTACGTTCGCCATGGGAGCGTTGAACAGGAACCTCACTCAGGAGGTGAACACTGTTCTGAGCCCGAACCGCTTGAGTACCTCTTGAGGTACTTCTGTGAATGCGTCTCTAATTTACTTGTCTCTCAGTCCGGAGGAAACAATCTCGAACACGTTTGTACTTCAGAATATTCTTTATTGCGATCGGGGCCGCTCTCTAGGTATTCCGGGGAACCACCTCGGAGAGTGCCAAAGTATTGCTCAAAACATCCTTTTTTTATATGTATTATTAGGGGGCTGTCCCTTACATTCACTTGAGCTTGCCCCCATTACAAAGCATAAATTTGTTATTGCCATAGTTCCAATACATGATTTTACAGACTGAGGTTATCTATTGGCACATGAGTATGTAGCAGTCTTAGCTTAATTAGTAGGTGTTAGCTATAGTTGCAAGCGGCTCCCACATTTCATATCCTGTCATCCGGCCATGCTCCTTGTTTCTCAAGGCTATTCGGCTTATAGTCATGAGTCGGCTCACGAATTCAAATATCAACTCCCTTATCTCAACAAGTTCATTCTCCTTCAATGGCTTCAATAACAAGCTCCTCCACTTGTGATTTTCCACTAATGTATCCCATTCATTCTGGCTCTTTCTGGCTCTTAACCCTTGCTTCACATCCTCACTTCCACTTGACTCTGTCAAAGGCCTTTTCTGCGTCCAGGGAGACAATCACCTTGGGTGTTCTCTCCCTGGAGGGGGCCATGATCACGTTCAGCAGGTGCCTGATGTTAGCTGTCTACCCTAGACAACGCCCATTTGATCCTGCCACCTCTGGAACGCAGTTCTCCAGCCTTTTAGCTCTTGGCCAGTATTTTGTCCTCTTACGTTTAGTGGTGAGATGGGTCTGTACGACCTGCATTCCGTTGAGTCTTTGTCTTTCTTAGGTATTAGCGCGATTGAGGCCTGTGCTAGTGTAGGTGGCAGTGAGCCCCTTGCCAGTGAGTCTGTGAACATGTCCTGCAGGTGCGGGGCCAGTGCTGTCGCAAATTTTTTGTAGAAGTCTGCCGGGAATTCATTTGGTGCCTTCCCCCACAAGCATGGAGCTAATACTCTCCATGATCTCTTCCAGTTCTAGCGGTGCTTTCAAGCCCCGTTTTCTGTTCCCCCCCACAACTGGCATGTCCAGTCCGTCGAGGAACTGTTTCGTCCCGGACTCCCCTGGTGGGGGCTCTGAGGTGTACGGCCCCCGGTAAAAGGCCTCAAAGGTTTTGTTGACGTTTCTGGGTCTGTTTCCAGTGTTCTTCTGTTGTCTCTAATTTGCGCAATCTCTCCAGTGGCTGCCTGCTTTCTCAGCTGGTGTGTCAGCAGGCGGCTGGCTTTGTCTCCGTGTTATTAGCGTGTGCCTGGTGGAGTTGATGCACTGCCTTCCTCGTGGAGAGCAGATCAAAGTCCATTTGTGGCTTTTTCCCCTCCGCCAGGAGCTCTGCGGTCGGGGCCTTGGAGTATTTATGGTCTACTTCCAGTATGGAGTTGACCAACTGCTGCCCAGCCGCCCTTTCCTCGCTGTCTTTTTGCGTTTTGAAGGCGATAACTTCCCCTCTGATCAGAGCTTTTAGCGCCTCCCAGAACGTGGGTGAGACCTCCCCGTTTTGGTTGTTTTATGTATACTCAACCCTGGCCTGTGATAGTCTGTCGCTGAAAGCCATGTCGGCCAGTAGGGCAGAGTCCAATCACCATGTGGGACATTGGGCCTGCCCATCTCCAATCTCAGATCCATATAATGTGGAGCGTGGTCGGAGATTACGATTGCAGAATATTCTGCTGTGACCAGCCCTGGAAGCACCGATTTTCCCACCACAAAGAAGGCGATCTTGGAGTATACGTTGTGCACTGAGGAGAAGGAGGAGAACTCCTTCTCCCCTGGGTGGGTAAACCTCCAAGGGGCCCACCGCCTCCATCTGCTCCACAAATGACAGAGTTGCTTCGTCATGTTCGAGGCCTTTCTTGCTTTGGGGTTTGACCTGTCTGTCCATGGGTCCTATACACAGTTTAAAATTGTTGTCCTCTCTCTCTCTCTCTCGCTCCATCTCTCATCTCTCTCTCTCTCCCCCCCCCCCCCCCCCCAACCACCACCACCACCATGCTTAGTCGGTGGCGTCGCTATGTCGCGTGGCTTTCTGCCATTTAAAAAAAAAATGAATTTAGTGTCCGTCCCAGTTGGGAGTGTACACGTAACGAGTACTACTGGTACCCCGTCTAGGGTCTCGCTGACCATGACGTAGGTCCCCATGGGTCCATAACCATCTTCGCCGACTCAAACATCAGTATTGCCACCCCCTGATGATCGTCCCATAACAAGAATGGTAGGTCTATCCCATCCAGCCCTTCCTTACCCGCAGTCGGTCCCTGATCTCTCAGGTGTGTCTCTTGGAGGAAGACTATGTTGGCTTTCATGTTTTGTAGGTGGGTGAAGACACTAGATCTTTTCCCTGGGCCGTTGAGTTCCGACGTCAAGGAGGCACCCTACATGGCTGGCAACTGTGCACTCTACCACATGGGGAGTCCTCCCTTCGCCATAGCTTGTATTGGGTGGGGCTGGTTGCGGCCCTTGTAGCCATTTTTCCCCCCTCGCTCGGCCCTATTTTTTTTACTCCTCCCTATGCCCCCCCCCCCCCCCCCTGCTTTTCTCTGTAGCATGCTATCCGCACTAGCTTTCCGTTAGTGCGGTGACCTCCTCTCAGGAGCTACTGTCTCGTTTCTCCCTCGCCTGCTCTCTGTAGTTTCTGCCCATTCTTTCCCTGTCTTTCTCTGCACTCTCTCGCTTGCCACTCCCTTTCCTTCTCCGCTGCTCTCGTTCTCCGTCGAACGAAGTCGCGATCTCCCGTGTGATGCGGTCCTCTCGGGTGGTAAAGAAGTGTTCCTTGCTTTGGCCAGGTCAGCCCCAATGTCCTGCAAAATCCTATTCTATGTCCTTCCCAGCTACAGTTCTTCGCTGCCTGTCCCAGCGCAGGATTCTTTCCTCGGTCCTGGTGCCGGTGCACTTTGACGATTACTGCCCTCAGTTGTTCTCTGGCTAGTGGTTTTGGGCGCAACGATCGTAGTGTCCTGTCCATTTCTGGTGGGTTGGGGAAAGTTTCCTTTCCCACCAGTTGCCCAGCATCTGAGCCACATAGACAGTGGGATCTCTGCCTTCGATTCCTTCTGGTAGTCCCACAAACTGCAAGGTTTTGCTTCCTTGAGCGTTTCTCCTGATCCTCCACTTTATCCCTCAGACTGCCCTGTGTCACGACCTCTTTCTCCAGTGCCATGATCCAATCGCTCTGGTCAGTTGCGGCCTTTTCCATGTCTTTGACCGCCTCTTGGGCTTCCAGCCTCTTCTCTTCCTCTGCTCCGGGTGAGCTGTATTTAGGCCACAGTCTCGGCCACCACATCCTTCACTGCGGACTGAATATCCGCTTTTATCTCCGCCTTGTATCTCCTGCGGGTGCTCCTTAATGCCTCTGTGAAGGATGCCTTTCAGCTCTCTCTCTTTCCCCCATCCCCCAGGTGTGGGAGGGATTTGTTCTTGGCTGCCCTGCCCTTCCTGCTCCAGCGAAACTTGAGCTCCGCCGCCTCGTGCGCTGGTTTGGCTCGTCCGAATGCTGGTGTTACTGGCTCCTTCCACTCCTATCACTGTTTGGCCCCTAGTTGGCTTTTTACAGGCATCTTTCTTATATTTGCCCCCTCTTTCTTCCTTCCTCTCTCCTTGTAATGTTGGGGAATGAGTTGTTGCGAGTTTCCGTTGAAAACTGGCTATTTTCGGTCCACTGGAGGAGAGGCACCTGATTGTGCGACTGCTCAGCACATCGTCATCACCGGAAGTCACTTCATTGCAGTGTTAATGTAAGCCTATTTGTGACACTAATAAAGATTATTATGTTCTGTCCAATTGGCCCTGACTGGCACGAACTCTTGCGCCCAGACCTGGGTGCAGTAGGTTGCATTCTCTTTGGCCCACAGCATTTGCTATACTTAAACGCAAACATGTAATGCTGATTTTGGGTGGAAACAAGATTTGTTGCCTTCCACTGATATGAAATCAGAAGCTTAACTTATTAATACGCAGTACAAGGATATATAAAATTGGTGCAATATGTTTCTTAATGTGGTACTGTTAGAGAATTTAATATGAAAGAATGTTGCAGAATTGATGATGGATCTTTGCATAGATTCAAGTGCATGCTCGTTATTTGAATGAAAATGAAAATCGCATATTGTCACGAGTAGGCTTCAATGAGTTACTGTGAAAAGCCCCTAGTCGCCACAATTCCGGAGCCTGTCTGGGGAGGCTGGTACGGGAATCGAACCGTGCTGCTGGCCTGTTTGGTCTGCTTTAAAAGCCAGTGATTTAGCCTGGTGAGCTAAACTAGCCCCTAAGAAGGCATCATTGTGCCCTACTGACTGAAGTGATATTGTATCATTTATTGGCACTGTTTGATTGTGAGATTGTCAGCCTGTTTTGTTGCTTTTCTTTGAGCTTGTTGGCATTTCATTTTGATGTGGATTTCTGTGACTTACTAGGTCATAGCTCCAAAAAGAGCACATTGAACGCCAACGTGGTTGCAGGCAAAGTTTACCTTAAGTTGCAATTTCTTTTTGAACCAGTCACGTTGTTTTCAAAGCACTTAAATTAAATTTTTACATTTTCCCTTTTAATTTTCTAGACATCAGCTCAGAACAATAATTCAGATGGAAGCCCGGTGCCTCTAGGAATGAAGCGGAAGAATGGGGACGATGATGATGATGAACCAGCAGATAACATCAGGTACAGCTATTGGCTGATTGCTTTGTTTAGCAGTTCAGCAAATTTCTAAATAGATGCTCTAATTAATACCACTTAATTTGAAGTAACAGGTATCATCATCTCTCCTATAACTGCTTTGCCATTTACCGAGTAGTAATTACTGTGGAAGGTACATGAATGCTGAGCAAAGCACTTTGAGACAGTGGAGCTGTTGATTGAGTAGTGAATTACTATGCAAGTAGGTTGTTTCTATTAAAAGTCCCTTCTCCCTCTGAGATCAAACTGTAAATTAGACCGACATCTCTCCTTTTATGCACATGTGAATTTTCAATCTGAGTGCCTGTACAGGTACTAACCAGTTCTGTCCATTTCCATTGTGTCGTTATCACTGGGGACTATAGAATGCATACAATGCTGGGGGGTGAGGGGGGGGGGGAATACTTTCTAAGACTAAATATTATGAACTTTGGTTGACCCTTGGGAAGCAGCACGGGTTTTTGATGAAAATAATTGTCTGACAGCAGTAATGGCTGAAAAAAAGTGATAATTTATACCAAAGCCTTATTTGTACTTTACCAATTTAGCAGTACTGTGCTTGTAATCCAGTGACATGCATAGACTCTTGATGAGCTGACAATTCCAAGCTCCGTGTAGCGCCAGATGATCCTGATAATCTCTTAAAATAATGGCACTCTGCTATTGAATGAATGTGTCCAGACCATGTTTCACACTCTGCTCTCTGCAACGTGCTGTTTTGTCATTTACATCTTGGCTTAAGTGGTGGAGTTTTTTCCTATAATTCTTCTCCGAAGCTGAGACATCATTGCCTTGTTGTTTTTGATATTTGCATACTTAAAATAATTTGTCTCTGATCACTTTTCAGTATTGGGTGAAAACAACTTATCTCAAGTTACAGAATCCATCAATATATACTTGCACTTTTGGAATTCTGTACCCCAAAACGGTGTGAATATTCAGTCAAGGGATACATTCAAACTCAACAGATTTTCGACACTTGTGGAATTAGGGGATGGGATGGGTAAATGGACTTGAGGTAGAAACTCTTGGCAGAACCTTACTGAATGGCAGAGCAGTCTTGAATGGCCAAATGTTTCTTTTTTTCATGTTTAAACTCCACCATGACAATTTAAAATTGAGTTCAATTTATTTATGAATGAAACTATAAATAAAACTATATCTAATGGGTGGCACAGTGGTTAGCACTGCTGCCGCACAGCTCCAGGGTCCTATGTTCAGTTCCGGTGACTCTGTGTAAAGTCTGCACTTTCTCCCCGTGTCTGCGTGAGTTTCCTCCGGGTGCTCCGGTTTACTCCCACTGTCCAAAGAAGTTAAGGTTAGGTGGATTGGCCCTTAGTATCCAAAAGGTTAGGTGGTGTAGCTGGGTTACAGGGGTAAGGTGGAGGCATGAGCTTGGGTGGGGTGCACTTTCCCAAGACCCGAATGGCCTCCTGCACTGTAAATTCTATGGTTCTATAATAGGATGAAGAATTTCTGGAAAATTTGTGAAAATGACTAGAAAACCTATTTTCCCTGTTTGATCCAAATGATTCCCACACCAATGTGGTTAGCTTCACTGGTTTTCTACTGGTTAGCACTGCTGCCTCATGGGGCCGAGGGCCTGGGTTTAATCCTGGCCCCGGGTCACTGCCCATGTGGAGTTTTCTCATTCTCCCCATGTCTGCGTAGGTCTCACCCCCACAACCCAAAGATGTGCAGGGTAGGTGGATTGGCCAAGCTAAATTGCCCGTGAATGGGGGAAAAAATTAATTGGGTACTTTAAATTTAAAAAAACTTCCACTGGCTTTCTGAAGTGACCTAGTCAGCTACTCAATTGTATCAGGATTGATTCAGGAAGAAGGCCGACTGCCACAGTCTTAAGGTAACTAACAGTGTGCCTTCCTAGAAAAGACCACAACTGAGAATGATTTTAAACAGTGAAAATTATTGAAAAATCTTCAGGCTCCCTTGTGTAAATGGGTAAACTGAGTAGGATGGAGCTGGGGGAACATTGCCCATGAGTGGCAACCGTCCCCTTTGTTGTAACAAATCAAATTGTTGGGGGGGGGGGGGGCATAGGGAATACAGTTACTAATAGGGGCAAAGAGATTGTCCAGTTCGAAGTAAATTTTTATTAATTTCTTTTATCCTTTTCTTAGGCAACCAAATGTTGAATATTTGGTTCTAGAAGTACAGGAATGGAACATAGAAGTAAAATAATTTAGGCGTAGAAAATGGCTGCTTTGTTCCAAAATAGAGAATGGGTTCCAGCCACTGTGAAGCTTATAGACCTAAACCTATTTTGAGTGTCAGATTGGTTCACCAGTCTGTTAATTGTTTCTGATTCAGAAGATTGTGAGCACAAACCCTACTCTAGATTGGAGCATGTAATCCAGGCTGACAGCATTACAATAGAGAGGATGCGCTCCTTCAGATGAAACGTAGCAGCCGTATAGGTTTGCGTAAAAAATTCACCATGGCAGCACGGTGGCACAGTGGTTAGCATTGCTGCCTACGGCGCTGAGGACCAGGGTTCGAATCCCGGCTCTGGGTCACTCCGTGAGGAGTTTGCACATTCCGTGTGAATGAAATGAAAATAGCTTATTGTCACAAGTAGGCTTCAAATGAAGTTACTGTGAAAAGCCCCTAGTCGCCACATTCTGGGGCTTGTTCGGGAGGCTGATATGGGAATCTAACCATGCTGCTCGCCTGCCTGGGTCTGCTTTCAAAGCCAGCGATTTAGCCCTGTGCTAAACAGCCCCTATTGTCTGTGTGGGTTTCACCCCCGCAACCCAAAAAAGATGTGCAGGATAGGTGGATTGGCCATGCTAAATTGCCCTTAATTGGAAAAAGAATGGGTACTCTAAATTTATATTTTAAAAAAATTAAAAAATTCACAATGGCACAATTCGAATAGACGTGTCTTGCTTTCATCCAGCTCTGCAACTATCCGTCAATCAGTAACAAAAAAAAACATCTATTTGATTATTGTGCATATTGCCTATTGCATTTCCCTCATCAGTGAGGTCAAAATTATTTTCAGTGACTGAGAAATTCTCAGGGCGACTTGATGTCCGGGGCTGGTTTAACACAGGGCTAAATCGCTGGCTTTTAAAGCGGACCAAGGCAGGCCAGCAGCACGGTTCAATTCCCGTACCAGCCTCCCCGAACAGGCGCCGGAATGTGGTAACTAGGGGCTTTTCATAGTAACTTCATTTGAAGCCTACTTGTGACAATAAGTGATTTTCATTTCATTTTCATGCAATTTCATGCTCTTTCTTTGTCTCCTTTGTTAATTTTTCTTTTTCTCTATCTTCACACGTTGACTGACTTACATAGAATATACAGTGCAAAAGGAGGCCATTCGGCCCATCGAGTCTGCACTGATCCACTTAAGCCCTCACTTCCACCCTATCCCCACTTGTGCTCTTAATTTTATTCTTGTGTTCTCTGTCACTTTCTGAAGAAAATGTTCAAGTCAGTGCTATCGCGGGAGCAGTTGCAGACCTTGAGGATGTTTATTTTTAGTACAGGGGAGGAAAAAAAACAAACAAATCAAATCAGTGTGTAATTTGTCAACACAGACCACCAGTTCAACCTGAAGTAAGCATTTGGAGTGTGTATAAAGTGTTGTTTCTAGTGACTGGCTTTCTTTCATGGCAGTGTTTAGATCAGTGATTGGCTCCTCAGAACATTTTCTGAGAATTGCTGTAATATTCCTTCAAGAGCTTTTGGCACAAATCCTGGGATTAATTATATTTACATATAGTGTGGGCACCTACTTTATTCGCAGCACTGTACGGTCTCCTACTTGACAGGAAGGGTTTCTGAAGATGCTTCTTGCTGTTCCGCCAGGCGTACGGCAGAGCAATGTGATTGTAGATACTCCAATTTGGATGCTTCTCTCCCATATGTATTTTCTCATGGCACGTTTACCCTGATTTTCATAATATGGTCCACATGCGGGAGGCCTGCTTCTTGTTGGTGAATGTACTACTGGCTGAATGAATGGCACAACTGGTGAGACTTTCTGGATAGTCGGAGTCGGGCAGGTACTTCTGCTTTCCCTATAACCCCAGACACTGCAACTTAATGTGGCAGTGAGTAAAAACAGGGAACCTGACTCTTGGTTCCACCATAATTCCTCATCCCTCTGCTGCTGCAATGCTCGAGTTGCATCCCTTGGAGCAGAACTGTCTGGAAGTTCTCTAAATTGTTGGGAATTCTTACCAATACCAATCAAGGTGTAACCTTTCATGTGCTGTATTCCAGACAATTCTGGCATAGCTTGATGCCACGAGACGGTTAGAAATGTTTAAACATACAGGGAGAGTACAGAATTTAAACTTTTTTTTTGTGAAAAAGTGACTTTCATTTATGTAGCACCTGGCCAAATTACCAGTAGGAACTTCCCTGATAGTGTTTGAAATACTGTCATGGAATCTTTTGCATCTACCTGAGAGCAGGGTGAGATCGAAGTTCAACGTCTCTTCTGAAAAAAGGAATGCACCTTTTGACAGTGCAGGACTCCCCCAGTACTCTGCTAGAGTCAGTGTTGATTTTTGTGTTCTGGAGTGAGATTTGAACCCACGATCATATGATTCA
The DNA here is from genome assembly GCF_902713615.1 of Scyliorhinus canicula. Taxonomy (NCBI): domain Eukaryota; kingdom Metazoa; phylum Chordata; class Chondrichthyes; order Carcharhiniformes; family Scyliorhinidae; genus Scyliorhinus; species Scyliorhinus canicula. Next base: position 198,693,354 of record NC_052146.1, read on the forward strand.
AGCAAGAGTGCTACCTCCTGAGCCAGGGCTGACGCTGCCAATGCTTAATGGCCATTCATAAATTTCATCTCTTGGTTTTAATGCTCTAGCTGCCTCCAAAATTAGAGGGAGCTTTTGTGTATCATGTGGTATGTGGACTATGTGACTGCCTGTTCATATTGTGATGCTGTGGCATTTTGATATGATCTCTAGAATTTGGTTTAAAATTCAGTCATTCTGAGATTGTAAAGCTCACATCTCTCCATGGTTATAAGAATTGGAAACCAAATGAGTTGGATAGTCTTGAACTGATCACCAGTTGTATTAAAATCAGGCTGTTTCACTCACGGGCAAGGATAAATATTGTGAAAAATAGAAATATCCCACTAATTGAGGACACTCTGCAATTGATTGCAGCGTGGCAGTCTCTTCTGCCATGTCTGACCCAGGTACACTTGGTGTGGATGGTTCGTATCTGAAATGAAGAAAATGCTCCTTCTCTCAATAATAAACAAAAACAATTTTCCAGTGAGCACGCCTTGATTTTAAAACACTTATTCCCTGCCCCCTCGACTGAACAAGATTATGTTCATGTCTTTTAAGGTGAAACAGCCAAGTGTTATCATTTCTAAGCTCTTTTGGTGTGCTCACAGCACCTGGTGGAATGGGCAGGTGGGGGTTCAGGAGGAGCAGTTGTCGGCCACTCGGCCCCTCAAGTCTGCTCAAAGTCATGGCTGGCCTGATGTTAACCTCACCTTCACATTCCTGTCTACTCCTGATAACCTTTCAAATCTTTGTTTATCAAGAATCTGTATGCTTATCAAGAATTTATTTTCTCTTTGGCCAAGGAAAAACAGACCTGAAGACTGGGAGCAGTTTAGAGCTCAGCAAAGGAGGACCAAGGAATTGATTGAGATGGGCAAATAAGAGTATGAGCGTATGCTTGCGGGGAACATTAAACTGACTAAAAGTTTCTTTAGTTATGTGAAGAGAATAAAACTGGTTAAGACAAATGTCTTACAGTCAGAAACTGGGTTTTTTTTTTAGGAAACATTTTATTGAGGTATTTATAATTTTAACATATTAACATTCTAAATAACAGAACGGTCCGACACACGCAAAAACCCCGCAGTAACATACCCAATTCCCCAGCCCTAACTCCTAGCTATCCATGTGTCAGATTCCCTGCCCTTATTCTCCATTTCCATCCCCCCCCCCCCCCCCCCCCCCCCCCCCCCTTCTGCTGATGGTCAGTTTTCCTTAAAGAAGTCGATGAATGGCTGCCACCTCCGAGTGAACCCCTGTATTGAATCCCTTACTGCAAACTTAATCTTCTCTAGCCTGAGAAACGTTGCCATGTCACTGACCCACACTCCCCGACTTGGGAGGCTCCAAGTCCCTCCTTCCCTGCAAAATCCGTCTCGGGGCCACCAGGGAGGCAAAGGCCAAAACGTCGGCCTTTCTCTCTCTCTCTCTTCCTTCCCCCCCCCCCCCCCCCCCCCCCCCCCCCCCCCAGCTCCCGACCTTCCGACACTCCAAATACTGCCACCTCAGGACTTGGAGTCACCCTCCCTTCCAGGTCCTCTGACGTGTCATTTGCGAATCCCTGCCCAAATCCCCTTTGCTTCGGACAAGCCCAAAACATATGTACATGATTCGCCAGACTCCCACACCTGTCGTCCACCTCCTCAAAAAACCTACTCATCCGGGCCACATGTTAAGGTCCAGGGATTAGAGAACCCCAAGAGTGTATCATGGAGTTCACCTGACCCTTAACTTTGAATTTATGTGTTACAGTGAGTACATGGGCCTGTCTTTTCAGGTGTTATTCCACAGTGGTACAGTACTTTTAAATTAAAACATGTTTATTTATGAAACCAGTTAACACTTTAGAAACCCACAGTAAACATCTTAACTATCGAGCAATTATTCCCCAAAGAATACAGTACTCTAGAAATAACCCTTGATAAATTCCCAAACAACATCCAGAATACAAAAGACCCTTGTAACACAGAGATCAGGTTTAAATTCTCTAATGAGAGCAGTTATCCCTTTGAAATCACCCAATGAAACTCTTTAGCTTGCAGAGAGATCCATGCACATCTGCTGCTTTCACTGCAGCTCTTCTCTCTGAAAACGAAAATAAAACTCACTCTTAGCAGCCTGCTCAAAACGAAAGTAAAGCAACAGACAGCACAGCTCCACCCACACTCTGATATCACTGATAAACACCCATTTCTTAAAGGCCCATCTCGTGAAGGAACTCTCACATGACACACAGTCATATGAGCCCTGTGGGACCACCTTGACTGGATCAGGCTAAGCCTGGCACACGAACGAGGTTGCATTGATTCTTTTCAGGGCATTTTCCCATAGCCCAACTTTAAGCACCCGCCCCCCCCGGCTCAGCCTTCCACTTCCTCTTCACCTCCCTGATTGGGACCCCTTCCCACTCCATGAATTCATTATATATTTCTGAGACCCTCTCCTCCCAACCCCTGTTTTTTGACATCACCTTATCCCCTTGGAGGGAAGCTTGGAACTTGCCTTTGCACAAAGTTCTGTACCTGCAGGTACCGAAATCCGTTTCCACCCAGTAACTCAAACTCCTCCTCTAGCTCCTCCAGGCTCGGGAAACCTCCTCATGAAGAGATCCCCAGATCTCTCCATCTCTGCCCACTGGCCACCCTCCTTATGCCCCCATCCAGTACCCCCGGAGTGAACCGGTGATTGTCACAGATTGGTGACCATACTGAGGCCCCCTCCATCTCATATGCTGCCTCATTGCCCCCACACTCTCAGGGCTGCCACTACCACTGGGTTTGTGGAGTACCGATCCGGCAGAGGTGCCATAACGGAGCCTCCAGACTCGTGTCCTTATAAGTTGCTGCCTCTACCCCTCCCACAACCAACCCCTCCCCCACTACCCAACCATCAAAATATTAACTGCCCAGTAGTAATTAATATGGTTCGGAAGGGCCGAGCCTCCCTCCCCACGCCCCTGCTCAAGAATGACCTTCTTCACCCTCTGGGCTTTCCCAGTCCATATAAAACACGAGGTCGCCGTGTTCATTCATCCCCGCCGGATCCAAAACCAACTCTCCCTCTTTCTCTCTCTCTCTCTCTCTCCCTCTCTCTTTCTCTCTTTCCCCCCCCCGCCCCCCATATCTTTTACTTTCCCAATCTCTCTCTCCGCCTCCTGTTTCCTCAGCTGGTGCGCCAACATCCTGCTGGCTTTTTCCCCATATTATTACACCGCCCCCTTCACCCTCCTCAGCTGTGCCTCCGGCTGACCTGTGGACAGGAGCCCAATTTCCAGCTGTAGTCTCTGACGCTCCATCAGAAGCCCGTCATCCGGAGACTCCCCATACCTCCTGTCCACCTGTAAAATTTTGCCTATCAGCCTGTCGAACTCCGCCCGGTCAGTCTTCTCCTTATGTGCCCGAATTGAGATGCGTTCCCCCGTAATAACAGCCTTCAGTGCGCCCCACACCACCCCTGCCGAAACCTCACTTGTATCATTGATTTTTATATATCTCCGAATGGCCTCCCTCACCCGCTCGCACACCTCCTCCTCCGCTAACAGCCCCACATCCATCCTCCATTGCGGATGCTAGGTCTTCTTTTGTTGACTTGCAGATCTATCCAGTGCGGGGCATGGTCCTGACCCACGCTCGCAGTCCGCTTTCCTCTTTCTCTTCCTCTTTCTCTCTCTCTCTCTCTCTCTCTCTCCTCTCCACCTCTCTCTCTCTCTCTCTCCTCTCCTCTCTCTCTCCTCTCCTCTCCTCCCTCTCTCTCGTCTCTCTCTCTCTTCGCCCCCCCCCCCCACCACACAACAGCCTTCAGCTCACCCCCCCCCCCCCCCCCCACACTTTTTCACGTGAACTAGCCCTCCCAGCTAACCTGGCAGCCCCCACCAGAACGCCCAGCATATCAACCCCTCCACCCCCGCTCTTAGTGCAAACAGTCAAAACAAAGGCAAGAAGCAAAAACAAGCAAACAATCCCTCCCAAAGTCCGAGCACAAAGGCCTACCCCTCCTCCCTTTTCAAATTACTATATACCAACCTAACCACAAACCGAACCGAAAAAAAAGGCAAGAAACAAGCAACACCCCCGAAATAAGTCCAAATAGCATAGATCCAAAGTTTTACATAACATAGTTCAGTTCTCCTCATCAAAGTTCAAGATCCTCCTTCTCCTTTAGTCTATTCTCCTTCATGAAGTCCGCAGCTTCCTCCAACGAGCCAAAGTACCGCTTCTTTGTCCAGGAACCGAGTTAATCGCATCACCATCGTCGATGGCGGGCTCACCCCCCATGGAATGTGCATCAGTGCCCTGTGGGCCCGATTCACCTCCAGCGGTCAATCAAACGCACCGTCCCCACGTACGCAGCAGCATCCAATCCTTGATTCCCTCCGGCAGACCTTGATCCAAATGTTCTGCCTCCGAGAACCATTTCCAGGTCCTCCACTTTCTCCAGCAGCCTCTTCTGGTCACGCAGCATCCCAATCTCTGCTGCTATCGAGGTGGACTGGTCCTCATGCTCCCCCGCCAGTTCCTCCAACCTCTGGATCGCCTGACCCTGGGCTGGAGGTTCGTCTCCAAGTGGTCAACCACCGCCTTGATCGAGTCCACCGCCTGGGCCAGGTCCTTTGCACTCTCCTTCCTTGTTGGGTGAACTTCTCATTTAAGAAGCTCACCAACTGGTCCATTGACCACTGAGCTGACGGGGTCTGACCCTGTTCGTCCTCCATCTCCACGTGCGTTGTCCGCTCCTCACTCGCTACCACCGCCTGGTTCGTTTTTTTTCCGATGACGTCTCGGCCGCAGCCCCGTAAACCCGGGTGTACCTTTCTTTTGTTTTGCTTTTACACCCTTTCTCTACAAATTTCCTGCAACAATCCGGCTTAAAAGCCACACAAAGGCCGCCATGAGCGGGAGCTGCCAAGTGTGCGACCGTTCACTCCATGGTCGCCACCGGAAGCCCAAAACAGGGCTATTTATAATGGGAAACAAAGAAATGGCTAACCAACTAAATACATATTTTGGTTTTGTCTTCACAAAGGAGGACACAAATCAGATACCAGAAATATTGGGGAACACCGGCTTTAGTGAGAGGAGGAGCTGAAGGAGATTAGTATTAGTAGAGAAATTGGTATTGGGGAAATTGATGGGTATGAAAGCCGATAAATCCCCAGGGCCTGATCTACATCCCAGACTACTTAACAAGTGGCCTGACAAATAGTGGATGTCTTGGTGGTCATCTTCCAAGATTCTATTGACTCTGGAGCAATTCCTTCAGATTGGAGGTAGCTAATATAAGCCCACTATTTAAGAAGGGACGTAGAGAGAAAAACAGGGAATTATATACCAGTAAGCCTAGAATACGTTATCAAGGATTTTATAGCAGCGCACTTGGAAAATAGTGGCAGTATCGGACAGAGTCCAGCATGAATTTATGGAAGAGAAATCATGCTTGACAATCCTACTGAAGTTCTTCAAGGATGGAACTAGTAAAGCTGATGGAGGGGAGCCAGTGGATGTGGTTTATTTGGGCTTTGCTTTCGGCAAAGTTCCACATAAGAATTAGCGTGTAAAATAAAAATTCATGGGATTAGGGTTAGTGTATGAGATGGATAGGAAACTGATTGGCAGAGAAGAAACAAAAGAATAGGAATTAACAGGTCTTTTTCAAATTGGCAGGCAGTGTCTAGTGGGGGATCGTTTGCTGGGCCCCAGTGATTTACCATATATTAATGATTTGGGTGAGGGAACGAAAGGTAATATCTCCAAATTTGCAGATGTCACAGCAGGATGTGATGGTGAGATGTGAGGAGGATGCAGTGATCATTCAGGGTGATTGAGCAAGCTGAGTGAGTGGACAAATGAATGACAGATGCAGTATAATTTGGGAAATGTGAGGTTATTCACTTTTGTAGCTAAAACGAGAAGGCAGATTGTTGTCTGAACGGCCATATATTAGGAGAGGGGAATGTGCACCGAAATCTGGGTGTTCTCGTACACCAGCTGCATGTAGGTACAACAACAGGTAAAGAAAACGAATGGTATGTTGGTTATCACGGCGAGAAGAATGGAGTACAGGTGCAGGGATGTGTTGCTGCAATTATACAGGGCCTTGGTGAGGCCACACTTTGAATATTGTGTGCAGTTCTGGTCTCCTTATCTGAGGAACGATGTTTTTGCTACAAGAGTCAGCAATGTGGTTAACTCTTAACTAGCCCCTCAAGGGCAATTAGGGATGGGCAATAAATGCTAGCACATCCTTCGACACCCACGTCCCATGAACAATTTTTTAAAAAGATTGAATCGATTAGGATTGTATTCACTGGAGTTCAGAAGAACGAGGGACGATCGCATAGAAATATATTAAAGTTTAACAGGACTAGACCGGGTAGATACAAGAAAGATGTTCCTGATGGTGGGGGTGTCCAGAACCAGTGGTCTCAGTCAGAGGAGACTGGGTAGACGATTGAGATGAGGAGAAATTACTTCACCCTGAGAGTGGTCGGCCGGTGGAATTTGCAATTGAGGTCAAAATGCAGTTTGAAGAAGGGGTTGGATATGGAACTTGGGGCAAAGGAGATCAAAGGATATGTGGGGTAGGCGGGATTAGACTATTGAGTTGCATGATCAGCCATGATCATGAAAGGCGGAGCAGGCTCGAATATCCTCCTCCTATTTTCTGTGTTATCGAGAATCTATCTGCTAATACATAAACTTATCTACCTCTGCCTTAAAGATACTCAAGGACTCAGCATCTATTGCTTTTTGAGGAGAGAGTTCCAAAGTGTCTAATTGTCTCAACCCGCTGAGCACATTTCTTCATCTCTGTCCTAAATGGGCAATCCTTTATTTTGAAATGGTGACCCTGAGTTCTGATTCTCCCACGAGAGGACACATCCTATTCACACCCACCCTGACAAGTCGCCTCAGGACCGTGTATGTTTTTTGGACTGGCCTGTCCAGCCTATCCTTACAATTAATTTTGCTTTTAATAAATTAATATTCAGCTATATAGATTTGCTGATGCTATCTTATCGTGTTCTGCTTATGGCTTATTTACCAGTGAGGTAACTGTTAAAAGAGATGCTTTTAGCTCCACATCCAACAATTGGCTCAAGACAGACCAGCAAATAAGAAATGAGTGAAAATACTGTAGAATCAAGTTGCTTTTAGTTCACTGGCTAGTTTGGCAGAGGATGCCGGTTGGACACAACATCTGCCTTTACTTATGCTGAGGATAAACTGCATTCAAAGAATAAGGGAAACTGAATCACAATTAGATAGGTTGTTGAAGCGTTTTGACTTGAGTTGTTTTGCTGCAAGGTTGGTGTGGCCGCACGGTAGCACAGTGGTTAGCATTGTTGCTTCACAGCACCAGGGACCCAGGTTCTATTCCCGGCTTGGGTCACTGCGGAGTCTGCACGTTCTCCCCGTGTCTATGTGGGTTTCCTCTGGGTGCTCCTGTTTCCTCCCACAAGTTCCGAAAGACGTGCTGTTAGGGAATTTGGACATTCTGAATTCTCCCTCTGTGTACCCGAACAGACGCCGGAGTGTGGCGACTAGGGGATTTTCACAGTTATTCCATTGCAGTGTAAATGTAAGCCTACTTGTGATGCTAATAAATATTATTGTAAATAAAATACATTATAATATCTTGTTTTTATGACACAGGCTTTGGGAACAGGGTTGGAAACAACGTTACTATAAAAACAAGTTTGATGTTGATGCTTCTGATGAAAAATTCCGCATAAAAGTGGTCGAATCATATGTTGAAGGTTTGTGTTGGGTTCTTCAGTACTATTACCAGGTACGTAAGCTTTTTGTTGACTTTTATTGAGTTGAATGGGAGCAAATGGTAGATTCCAAATTGAGAATTAAGCGGAATATTTAAAGAAAAGGATAGTGTCAAGGAATGTATTTGAGTTTTTTTACCTTTAACAGAACGAAAAACTCTTCACAAATTATGATTTTTGGATAAAGCCCCACTCCCTCGCTCTCTCGCGCTCTTGGGCGCGTTCTCTCTCGCTCTTGGGCGCGTTCTCTCTCGCTCTTGGGCGCGTTCTCTTCCTCTTGGGCGCGTTCTCTTCCTCTTGGGCGCGTTCTCTTCCTCTTGGGCGCGTTCTCTTGCTCTTGGGCGCGTTCTCTCTCGCTCTTGGGCGCGTTCTCTCTCGCTCTTGGGCGCGCGCGTTCTCTCTCGCTCTTGGGCGCGTGCGCTCTCACTCGCTCTTGGGCGCGCGCGCTCTCACTCGCTCTTGGGCGCGCGCGCTCTCACTCGCTCTTGGGTGCGCGCGCTCTCCCTCGCTCTTGCGCGCGCGCGCTCTCCCTCGCTCTTGCGCGCGCGCGCTCTCCCTCGCTCTTGCGCGCGCGCGCTCTCCCTCGCTCTTGCGCGCGCTCTCCCTCGCTCTTGCGCGCGCTCTCCCCTCGCTCTTGCGCGCGCTCTCCCTCGCTCTTGCGCGCGCTCTCCCTCGCTCTTGCGCGCGCTCTCCCTCGCTCTTGCGCGCGCTCTCCCTCGCTCTTGCGCGCGCTCTCCCTCGCTCTTGCGCGCGCTCTCCCTCGCTCTTGCGCGCGCTCCTTCCCTCGCTCTTGCGCGCGCTCTCCCTCGCTCTTGCGCGCGCTCTCCCTCGCTCTTGCGCGCGCTCTCCCTCGCTCTTGCGCGCGCTCTCCCTCGCTCTTGCGCGCGCTCTCCCTCGCTCTTGCGCGCGCTCTCCCTCGCTCTTGCGCGCGCTCTCCCTCGCTCTTGCGCGCGCTCTCCCTCGCTCTTGCGCGCGCTCTCCCTCGCTCTTGCGCGCGCTCTCCCTCGCTCTTGCGCGCGCTCTCCCGCGCTCTTGCGCGCGCTCTCCCTCGCTCTTGCGCGCACCCTTGCGTGCGCGCTCTCTCTTGCGCGTACTGTTACCTGCACTCGCTCTTGCGCTTGCTCTTGCGCTCACTCTTGCACGTGCGTGCTCTTGCGCTCGCTCTTACCGCGCGCACTCCCTCTTGTGCGTGCTATCTGTCGTTCTTATCGCGCACGCTCGCGCCCTTGCGCACTCTCTCTCGCTCTGGCGCCCGATCTCTCCCTCTCTCTCCCACCGTATCTGACTTCTCTGCCTTATCTCTCCCCTGTGTCTCACTGTCCCTCAGTTTCCAGTTATTAAAAAAGTTTCTGGAGTTGTTTGGCCTTTGGAACACTTTGAAGTTGTGGCTATTTGCAATGGCACTATCCAATGCATGCTCTGGAATATGTGCCCTTGGAGCAGTCAAAGATGGAGAGTGACCCTCTTTGAGGGTCTGGGCAATAGTTTTAAAAAATTTAAGTGCTGTGTATGATAAGTAAGTTCCCTCTACTTGATGACAAGGTTGTCTATAAAAACATTGATTATTTTTTTTAAAAGCTAAATTCTGTTTACAGGGGTGTGCTTCCTGGAAGTGGTTCTACCCATTCCACTATGCACCATTTGCTTCCGACTTCACAGACATTAAAGATATGCCTTCCACATTTGAAAAGGGAACAAAGCCGGTAAGATTTCGCAGGATGATAAGTGCATGCTGTACTTTCTGATCACTTAGTGTCACCACTATTGTCACTACTATTTCTAGAAGCTTGTAGTTGCAAATTAACAAACTGTACCGAGGCCGTGGGTAACCAATCACCATTTTGATCCCCAAATGTGACCTGAAAGAATTCTTAGTTTTGGTCTGTGAAATTCATGGTGATTTTTAGGTCACATCACCCCTGATGTATGTTGCAATGAAGGTTTCAGGTGCTTGTGTCTCTTGTGTTGGGTATTGAGAACTTGTAAGCCATAGTATTGAAATGCAAATAATGATATGCTGCTGAATTGTTATAATGGTTCGCATTATATCTTTTAATGACATTCATTTAACAGGAATGCACTCTCTGGGAGCTTGTGTAGGTGTATTTGGCTATGTGTATGTAGCTACATCACAGCTCGGTGCAGACTTCCTGACTACACAATTAAATTCCTGTGATCCTGATAACTTTTCCCGTTATAAGTTCCTGTACTGTCATATTATTGACTGGAATTTGCTGCCAAAGTAGCAATGTGCTTAATGCATATTCCATTATTAACATGCAACTTGGCCTACGAAAGATGCCATTATGACGCAGGTTGTTGCTCAATATGGACCATCCTGCTGTTAGTCTCTCAAAAATGGTAGTTTACCATCAACCTCCCAGTGCGTTTCAAAATATTCCATTAATTTCTGGTTGATGTTGCTCCAGAAAGTTATGACTACAATTGAACAGTGCAAGTACCTTTTAATATTACAAGATTTCTGTTCCTGTAATGCCACTCAGCCTCTGGCAGAGAAAGGAAACAATTCAAACTGTGGCCTCTCATTCCTGTAGTTGGTAAACAAATATTTGTTTTCCTTCCAGTTTTTTCTACTTGTATTTCTTTCCTTCACGTTTTCTCAAAGCGCCTGGTTTAACTCTAATTCACCTTCTTTCCCATTCCTTTGTTTATTTCTCAATCTTTAAAAACTCATTGAGTAAGGAAATATGTTTAGTCCTTTTGTGCACCAATATTTCTAATATCTTGTTGCCCTCATTACTAACTTGCATTTCCACTTTACAAAATTGCGAACTGACGTGAAAGAAACAACCATCCTATTAATGAAGCTAGTAGATTTCAGCTCCAGCATATACTGAGGCGATGGATTTTCCCCCTGTAACTTGTTATGGCGTACTTGCATAATCTCACCACAAGATAACTTCAACCTTTCCTTTCTGGGGGAAAAAAAGGCCATCTTGTCTTCCTTTCATGTTAGGTTAATAATTTTTCTTCTTTTTTGTCTGAACACAATATCATCTCAAATCCAGGACATCATCCTCGGGGCAGTTTCCTCAGCCCAACCACCTTGAGCTGCTTCATCAGTGACCTCCCTCCCAACATAAGGTCAGAAGTGGGGATGTTTGCGGATGACTGCACAATGTTCAGCACCATTCGCAACTCCTCTGATAGTGAAGCAATCCATGTCCAAATACAGCAAGACCTGAACAATATCCAGGCTTGGGCTGACAAGTGGCAAGTTACATTTGAGCTACACAAGTGCCAGGCAATGACCGAGAGGATCTAACCACCGCCCCTTGACATTCAATGGCATTACCATTATTTAATCTCCCACAATCAACATCCTCAGGGTTATCATTGATCAGAAACTGAACTGGACAAGCCACATTAGTACTGTGGCTACCAGGGCAGGTCAAAAGCTAGGAATCCTATGGCGAGTAACTCGCCTCCTGACCCCCTGTCCCCGTCCCAAAAAGCCTGTCCGCAATCTACAAGGCACAGGTGAGGAGTGTAATGGAATACTCTCCACTTGTCTCTCTTTGCTTTCAGTCACAGTCACCCTTCCAGGTGGCATCTATGAAATTGATCAGGACCCTACAAGTATGAATTCTTTAATGCTAATATAGCCCTCACAAAACTGTGCCTCCCCCTGACCTTCTGACAATGCCTTGGTCTCCCTACTTTTTTGCCCCTGCCCTTCTTGCCATCAGGCACCTTCATCAAGCTAACTTGACCATGATCACCTCATACAAGGGACAAATTCTCTGGAACTGCTCTTAATTAATCTGAAGCCTCAAACTTTTTTTTTATAAATTTAGATTACCCAATTATTTTTTCCAATTAAGGGGCAATTTAGCGTGGCCAATCCACCTACTCTGCACATTTGTGGGTTGTGGGGGCGAAACCCACGCAGACACGGGGAGAATGTGTAAACTCCATACGGACAGTGACCCAGAGCCGGGATCGAACCTGGGACCTCAGCGCCGTGAGGCGGTTGTGCTAACCACTAGGCCACCGTGCTGCCCTTGAAGCCTCAAACTTAATGAAAAGACTGCAAGCAAGGCTGATCATACTTAACTAAATTGCAAGTGCATTGTCCATTTACACATTATTTGCTGAATAAGCTTGCCTCTTTGGGTGTTTAATTTTGATAGACATTTGAGGTCAACAGCCTTTGCACAATCTTTAGTCCTAATTTGGGCGCTCACTTTTTTTCATTAACTTCCTTGACCACCATTTACGCACTCTGGCATTCCCAACCCTACAGATTGCAGCACTTTTTTGTCTTCTCGCACTGCACTCCTTTTCATCCATTGTTTGCCTTTCTCTTGCCCCTGCTCCTCTTTTTCAAAATGTTTAATTTTTTAATTAAGCAGAATATTTTGTCATGAGGGTATGGAATGTGTCCTTAATACTTGAACGTAATGATTCTTAAATCCTTGTTTGCAGTTCAAACCATTGGAGCAATTGATGGGAGTGTTTCCTGCAGCAAGTGGCAACTTCCTTCCGAAGACTTGGCGAGAGCTGATGGTGAATCTGGTGGGTTTTGTTCTTAATGAAAATTGGGCGTGACTATTACTCAAAATAGATATTCTGCATAATTTACCTTTGTAAATGTATACATATATGGAACATGTTCATGGAAATTGATGCTTCAACTTTCAGATTAAAAAATGAGCAATTGGTGATGCAAAATATAAAGTTTGGTGATCTCACAGTGACCACTTTAAAATGCATCTGTTTTCATTACTTGATCTTTCCATCCAAAAGAAGATTCCTCCTTCCACATTAAGGTGGACACAATGTGCTGAATTAATTGTGGAGATAATCAAACCAAATAAAAATAGGATAACAGAAGCCCTCTCTACTCATTTAAATAAGGTAGGTTCCTGAAGTGCGGTAACCAGCGCAATAGACCAAATTTTGGAAAGTGGGGTGTGAGGCTGTGTGGCTTGTTTTTTGGCCAGCGTAAGTAGAAAGAGCTGAGTGTCCTCTTTCGTGCAATAAATGTTCATTGATTCTAAGGGTCTGCAGAGTATTGCAAGTCCTTCATGTATTTTATTGTACTTTAAGATGGATTATGTAACTTGGTTTTCACTAACATGTGGTTCATCAAAAATAAAATGCTGTTGACTTCAGCTTAATTGACGTAAAATTTGAAATGTGCAATGAAGAAACAGGCCTTGAGAAAACCTAAACTAGGGCGGCACGTGCCACAATGGCTAGCATTGGGACTACGGCGCTGAGGACTCTGGTTCGAATTCCAGCCCTGAGTCACGGTGCATGTGGAGTTTGCACATTCTCTGTGCCTGCGTGAGTTTCACCCCCACAACCAAAAGATGTGTTGGTTAGGTGGATTGGCCACGCTAAATTGCCCCTTAACTGGAAAAAAAATCATAATTGGGTACTCTAAATCTATTTTTAAAAAAAGAAAACAGTGAGTCTCGTTTGATAAACACATGGACATTTATGCAAGCATAATCTGTAATATATTTAGAAATAAGATTTCCCATCCTAGTTACATTGGATTGAACTGCTAATGTCTGTTATTATAAAATGCGAAACTGCATTTTAATTTTGATGGTAATTTGCAATTTTTGGTAATTTGATTTTATGGAGAATTAAAATATCCTCTGGGGCCAATGCTAATGCCCCTTAATGAGAATAAAGATTGGTATATGTAGCCATTTTAAGTGCATATTCCTGTTAAATGTTGGACAAATGGGCTGAAAATTGACAAGAATATATTGTATGATTTCTCATAAAAAAAAGTAATTTCTATATGCTGTGAATTTGATTGTAATAAGATGCATAAAATACTGATCCAGATTGAAATGACTTTCTTGGAGGAAAAAGTGATGAGTCTATTTGTATAATTTGAGATTGGACATGCTGCAGATGAAGCATTTATTTATTTTTTTAAAACAGGACTCTTCAATCATTGATTTCTATCCTGATGATTTTGCTCTTGATTTAAATGGAAAGAAATATGCATGGCAAGGTAGGATTTTGAATTTCTGTGTGTAGCCTATTATATATTTCCCTGAATATTGTGGTTTTAAATGTGGATTGAAGACCGCTGGGTTTTTGCAGGTGTTTATAGGAAAAAGCAGTAAGATATGCAAGACCCAGTGCTCAAATTAAAAGCAGAAATAGCTTTGAGAAAAGGTGTCGGCTGCTGGAAGTAATTTGACTGTTCTGATTCAGGGGCTGAACCAGGATCAACAATGAGTGGGTGATTTTGGCTGTCATTATTGACAGATGAATAAGAATGAAATGGATTAATTCAGTTTCTGTTCCTTACCTGGCAGTGATATTATAATTGGATTTTAAAATACTTTCATATTCTCGAAGTCTAGATATTCGGCCACAAGTTCATAATAAATATTAAACTCCTAGGTGCAGAGTTCAGAGCTAGATTTATTTGTAATCTTCAGACTTGTTGGAATTTTGCTGTATGGAGAGCTACCATGCATAGGTCAGGTTCTTTACTTTTTTTTAATGAAAAGGATATAGAACAATTGAAGAAAGTGCAAAAATAATAGTTAGAACCTCTCACTTCTATCGAGAAAGGTTGACCAGACTGAAGTTCTCATCTCAAGAAAAGCCAAGACCGAGGGGTGACCTGATCGATGTGTTCAGGGTTATGATCGGGTCAATATAGGGAAGCTGTTTCCACTTGTGGGTGAGGCCAGAGTGAGGGTCATAAATAAAGATAAGTCACTCCACCCATGCCTGCTACCCCACTGTATCTCGATATCCCCATAACCTACCTGCATATCTTTGGACATTAAGTGGCAATTTATCATGGCTAATCCATCTAGCCTGCACATCTGTGGACTGTGGGAGGAAACCGGAGCACCTGGAGGAAACCCACACAGACACAGGAAGAACGTGCAAACTCCAGAGTCGCCAGGCTGTAATTGAACCCAGGTCTCCTGTGCTGAGGCAGCAGTGCTAACCACTGTTCTGGAAGAAAGGACTCTTGAGGATATTTGATGGGTTTAGGTCAAGAGGCTGAGAGAAGGCTCATATGGAGCATAAACATTGGCACGGATCTGTTGAACCGAATGTCCTGCTTCTATGCTGTATGGACTTTGCAATAAAAGCATTCATTTTATGCAAATCAAAATATATTTGCACTATAGACATGCTTGAAAAATTCAAATGCTTTCTCAAAATCCAGTCTTTAGTTAATTTCCAGTTGCAAGCCACTGCCAGTTTGGACAGCACTTGTTATTTCTTCTTTGTGGTAGGCTGGAATGAGCTGTTGTTATGATAGTTAATGGAAAAACGTTCCTCTCTGTCTGGGATAATGATGGCCCATACTTGACTTTTGATTTTGAAGCTTTCTCTCACCTGGCTGTTGTGTTTTGAGCTGCTCTAATTTCTTACCAAAGGGTTCTTGAAATGCTTGCCCTACTTTGCTTCGCAGATCTCATCATGAAAACTAGGACAGCCAAATCACATTTAATGCAGTTATCAATCCACTTCAGTGTTTGGAGGTTCCAGTTAAAAAAACTTAAACCGAACTATATAAGTAGTTAAGATTTTGCACACAGCTTGCCATTGTCTAAATATCTGGTAGTCAAAACACACTTCTAAAAGTGAACTGATTTTCTTTATTTAATGCCCTCTTCTTACCTCACCAATGCCTATTGATCCCCAGTCCATGCATCTGACACCCATGAGGTCAGACTCATGGACAATTAGGGACCGTTTTACATCGTTACAGGGCTTTCTCATTGCTTGGATTACTAAGGTGCTGCTGAGGGGGCATGACAGTGGTATTGTGCATGACCCTGCTTTCCTTTCTCAAGGTTACAGAATTTGTCCACTATCATTCCCACTCCACAAGTGCACTGTGCTTTGCCTACCAACCCAGACCACCGTCAGTCAGGCTGAGCTGGTGCAGGCTGAAGCTGGATCTTGAAGGCCCAGAGCTACTCGAGGGCATTTGCAGTCTTTCCTGCAAAGTGAGCAACCTCACACCAGCAATGCTGCAACAACTGGAATAGCACTTATTATTATTATTATTATTATTACTATGCAGAGCACAAAAAAAAGGTATTAAAGCACACTAATGAACAGTTTGTATGCAACATGGCATTGTTTGGTTTACAAATTTGATTTCAAATATTTTTTTGTGGCAGCTTTTATTTTTGACCAGACAGATGCTGCAATGGGCAGTAACAGTAAAGGTGTGCAACTGTCGCTATGGACATTTGGGGTTTTGTTCTTTAATATTGCAGTTGGATCAGTCGATCATGGACCACTCGGCCAGAAAGCGAATGTGTTGGTTGTTCCCTCCCTTCCTCTCCTGCCTTCTCCCTAGCTAGTGGCAAGGGTTGTGCCCTCATGGTGAGGTTCTGCAGCATGCAGTGGGCCACCATAAATCTTGACACCCACTCTGCCAAATATCCTGGTGTTCCTCCAAAACAATCTGGACAGACTTATTCTTTTCACGTATCGGTGATCTGCTCTGTCACGTTTCCTATGGTAACATGGCTTTTGTTACTTGCATTCTGCCCACGAGTGAGAGGTTTCACCCAGGAGTGTCCCCCCAGGAGTGTCCCTATTTGCCTAGCAGTCAGCCTCTTTGTTGATGTGGCTTAAGTGCAATGGTGGAGGCATCATGACTGCTACAATGATACCTGCATTTTGGGCTTTGTTGTAATGGCATACGAGCTGCATGACCAAAGCGATTATGTCTGCATTAAATACCACCCTGTACCACAGGGATGCCTACAGTCGTCCTCAAGTGCATGGTTACTTTTATGGCTTCTCACTTTCACGGGAGAATGAAATTTATTCGGCTTTCTTGGAAACACAGAGCTTCAGTAACCTCCTTTTACATATCAGTGAATGGCCTACTGGTAGATAATGCAAATATCCCCAGCTGTGGTTGAGAAGGGGCCCCAGTGTATAATAGTTTATGGATGTGCCCACCTGCATGGCCATTGGCAAAGCCATTCTTGCCCAGTTCCGTGGCAGAAATTTGATAGGTGAGTGATGACCACCTCGGTGAAATGGGGATGTCTATTGCACTGTTCCTTGCTAAGGCTCTGCTAAGGGAATTACTTCCCGAATACCCAGGATAGATATGGCCACGAGCTGTGCGCCCTACTCCCCCAGCTTCTCCCTCTTCCAGAGCTTGTCCTGCACTGTGTGGCCTCTGCTCATTCTTCTCTTCATGCTGTAGGCCAACGGTAATGCAAATTACTGCACCCATGTCTGGGCAGAATCCTTGAAGTCGGGTCCTAATCTGTCAGAACATAATCTCTATTAGTGTCACAAGTAGACTTACATTAACACTGCAATGAAGTCCCTCCTCGCACACTCCGGCGGCTGATCAGGTACGTTGATGGAGAATTCAGATTGTCCGATTCACCTAACAAGCTCGTCTTTCAAGACTTGGGAGGGAGCCGGAGTACCCAGAGGAAACCCATGCAGACATGGGGAGAGTCCACACAGACATGGCCCAAGCCAGGAATCGAACCTGGATCCCTGGCGCTGTGAAGCAACATTGCGAACCACTGTGCTATCATTCCGCCCATGTTATTCAATGCACCCCTGCACTAAACAGTTCTGCAATTGCAGTGTGGAAATCACATAGCAACTAAATGCTCACTTTAAATGCTGCTGGTGGGTTGTTCAACTTGCATGTTTTTTAAAAATTTTCGAATATCCAATTATTTTTTTCCAATTAAGGGGCAATTTAGCATGGCCAATCCACCTAGCCTGCACATCTTTGGGTTGTGGGGGCGAAACCCACGCAATCATGGGGAGAATGTGCAAACTCCACACGGACAGTGACCCAGAGCTGGGATCGAACCTGGGACCTCGGCGCTGTGAGGCAGCAGGGCTAACCCACTGTGCCACCGTGCTGCCCCAGCTTGCATGTTTAATAGACTGCATTACCTGGAACTTTTCCAAATTGACAGTGCTGAGATCAAATCAGCAGTATAAACTGATGCCACAATCTTCTTATTCATCATACTCTGGGAAGTGCCCTTCTGGACATAGATGCCATTTTGGAAGCAAAGTGGCACTTCACTGAGAACCATGGTGGTAAGAAGGGCCATGTTGGTAAGAAGGGGCTGAATTTAGCAGCACTTTTATTCAGCTTGGTTTATCTCTGTATTTATAAATTGAAAGGTAAGTTGGAAGTTCAACTGCTAATGGAAGCAGTCAATGACTGGCCTAGTTAGTTCCAGCATTAATTGACTGTTTATCTGTGTTTAGGTGTTGCACTTCTGCCATTTGTTGATGAACGACGGCTTAGAGCAGCTCTGGAAGCGGTTTACCCTGATCTCACTGATGATGAAAGTAAGCATTATCACTGCGTGGGTTGACCATGTAAATCACTAGGTTTACAGTGTGTATTTGTGTTACGAAGTCTCAAAATGCCTATAATGGATCAATGTTATTGATTTGGTGTATTCACTGTACCCATGTCCAATTTAATGGATTGTATTTTGTATAAGGCTTAAGATCGTTTTAATTGCTGCAGCTTTTATGAAAATAATTTGGTATTGGTTTTAAGCCTCTTTATTTGAGGATCTCATTTCCAGTTACCGTATCCATAATCAAATGTAACACAGTATGATTCAATCCTGAACAAAAGATGCTGTAAATAGTTGAATAAAACTGAAATTTTAATATCTTAATTGTAGTTCGACGAAATAGTCTTGGAAGCGATGTGCTGTTTGTTGGAAAATGCCACAAGTTGTTTGACTTCATTGTTGAGTTGCAAAATGGTGATGCTGAGGTAGGTATGCAGTAGTGTAATATTATTGTTGCTCACTGCATTTTCAAAAATAAGTGTACTTATGAAATGAAACTTGTGGTTATAGGGTGTAGAGATGACTCCTGAACTTTGCCATGGTGTAAAAGGTCTTCTAACAGTGAAGAGTGATGTAATAAAACCAGGAAAGTAAGTGTCCATTTTTTTTGTAGTTTTTGTCCAGAAATGTAAAACGTATGTATACGGTATTGTTGCTTAATCCAATAATTACCAGGACGCGTGTGCACTGATAATTGTGAATTTAGGCTGGTTGAGAAGAGCAGTTTGTCTTCAGATTTTTAAAGTTCACTTAATAGATTTAAAACTAATTGCTACAAGATAATAGAGGGTGTGAATGAAGGATAAATCGGATTCAAAAAAAATGAAAATCCTTTTCAATTTTAAAAGCCCCCTGAGTAGTTCCTGCTAAGTGTTTGATTTTGGACTAGAATATTGGGATCCAGAATTACCAGTAGCTTGAACAACCTTGTATATGTTTTTGGCTGTGCATTTAGCCTGAATGTCTAATTGGGAGGAAACTGTTTCAAAAGTGTGTATCTGTACCTACCTTCTGGTGAATTAGAAAGGTCACCAGCTCAGTACTCCAGTTCTTTCTGAATGTGAATATAAAGGGAAAATATAAAATTTAAGAAGACAAACCAACCGAGGAAGGCACACCGTTGGTATTTGCATTATTATTTTTATTGTATTTATTTTTAGAGATGTCCCTTCTCCGATACCAGTATTGGAAGACATTGTACAGAATAATGCATGCAGGTGAGTGCAAAATTTATTAACTCTACTTACTCTTATTTCTGGTAACAGAATTAGTCTGTTTTGTTTATTGTTGTGTATGATAAAAGGAATTCACTTATTATGCAATTTTGCCTCCCTTGTTGCAGTATACTCTTCAAGGATCCTCAGTTTGACGATGGCTTCATATTCAAAGCTTGTTTGTTACCTTCAGCAGTGTAAGTTGTATTTCTTAAACCATTTTTTTTTTACATTTGTACTTTGATGTAAACTGTTAATATTCAAGATAGCAACGCTGAATCAAGAAAAGAACCTTGCCAACATTGCCTTTTCTTTCACGTTAAGAAAACTTAACATATTAGTACACATTTGCCTGTGAGAAACCATTCCAGTAACAAAGATATTGGGTTGTTTTCCAGGTCACTATTAAGTTAGCCAATTTTGATCAGTATCCACTAATGCTTGCTAAAGGCATAGTTGTTCCAACTTTGGATTAGTGTGGGACACCCATGACTGCCCTAGTTCTCTGCCATGTAACCAAGTAGTGCTGTCCAGGCTTAGTTGAGAAAGATATTACTACCTCTGCAGCAGTCTTCACTGCCTAATATATGAAAGGAGCAGGAGGGGAGCAGAAAATATATATACTTTTGTGGGAAGAGGTATGTGGGATGTCTCTATAGGATGGATGTTTAAAATTTTACTTTTCATTTAATAATTGCCTTCATAGTTGTTGTAAATTATTTATTAACAGCAGAATACAGAGTGTGCAAGGGGAAATTAGGTGAAAAAAAACATGGAAAGGGAAAAGAGGACATGAAAAATGATTAATGGAGAACCTAGAGAAGTTGGGGAGCAGGGAGTAATACATTTCCTCTGGCAAGTGAGTTGATGAGCAATGATCATACATTTAAAATAATAATTGCCAATGATGCCAATGGAAAATGAAAAATTTCTTCACAGCTTGTTAAGTTCTGGAATATACTGCTGAAAAGGTGGTGGAATTAGATTTCAAAAGAACCTTTAAAAGGCAATTGGACATTCGAGGACTAATTTACAAAGTTATGGGGAGAAAACTGGAGTATGGAACTAAATATGGAGAGCTTCAAGGGACCAGTGAAAGTATAAAGAGCTGAATGGCCCTTTTCTATGCTGTGCTGTAAGATACTATCGTTATGTGAAATGGTCATTAAATTGTTTGGTTTCATCCTTCCCCTCTCAGAAAACCTGCTAAAGTATTGAAACCAGGTGATTGGGAACAGTCTAACTCAAAGCAGCCATGGAGGCCTCGACTTGGCTTTAATTCAAATCGGCAACAGGTACACTTGGACCAGTCAGCATTTAGAACATTGGGGTAAGTGACATTCCAAGCCATCAAATGTGAAAATTAAGTTAAGATCAGCAAGAACATTTCAGCAAGTGTCACACTTTCTCTCCAGCTTCGAGTTTGCCACCTTATTTACTTGGGATAGAAACTTGGGCAGCACGGTAGCATTGTGGAGAGCACAATCACTTCACAGCTCCAGGGTCTCGGGTTCGATTCCCGGCTTGGGTCACTGTCTGCACATCCTCCCCGTGTGTGCGTGAGTTTCCTCCCAAAGATGTGCAGGTTAGGTGGATTGGCTGTGCTAAATTGTCCTTCGTGTCCAAAATTGCCCTTAATGTTGGGTGGGGTTACTGGGTTATGGGGATAGGGTGGAAGTGTGGACCTTGGGTAGGGTGCTCTTTCCAGGAGCCGGTGCAGACTCGATGGGCCGAATGGCCTCCTTCGGCACTGTAAATTCTATGTCTAAAAGCAGGAATTACTTGTCTCAATCTGGCACAACATGTACGAATGACTATTTTCTCTCTCTCTCCCTCTCTTCTCTCTTTCTTCTCTCTTCCCCCCCCCCCCCCCCCCCTTGTTTAACTTGCATGTACAGTTAAGAATAGATCTAATTCCACAATTAAACAGTTCTTTTAATAAAATTGCCCTGGAGTGGTGTGCTCTGCAATCTGTTCACATCACAACCTACTACAATCACCATCAATCAATCAGATCACAGTTGATACCATCACTGTAACCACTGTCCTTGTTACATTCCATTATAGCGCAACATTTCTTGTATTGAAACCTGTCGCAGAGCTTTGTGATTACCTGAATTGTTGGGTGAAAACAATGCTTTCAGTTTGTTTGCATTTTTAATGATTTTGTACAAATGCTTTGGGGATCCTGGATTTGATTCTCCCAACACCACGTTGAACAGAGATTGGGAAGTGAGTAGGACCTTGTGCAAATTTGAACCTGTAAAGACTTGAGTTGGATGGAAATCAGCCTTACCTTTAATCCATTGTGACATTGGCCAAGGAAGCAGAGCATATAAAATCCTTACAGTCAACCGGGTAATGGTATTGGTACAGATTTTAGTGGATCCTGAAATAGCACACCTGCTCCTGAAATTGTTTGTTGTGTAAGTCATATTTTCTTTTCACATACAACTTTCAGGCTCCTGTGCAACTTTAACATTTTGTGATGTACAAGCTAGGTGCCAGTACCTTTGTGGGTACAATAAGACTTAACGTTTACATGGTGTTACATTACATAGTATTTACAGCACAGAGACAGACCATGGAGTCCAGTGGCCCATGCCAGTGTCTGTGCTCTGCATAAGCCTCTTCCTGCCCTTCTAACATTTTAACAGATCTTCTTTTTCCTTTCTCCCATGTGGCTATCTGGCTTCCCATTAATCGCATTTTCACTATAACTATTTGTGATAGCAAGTCCTACTCTCTGGGTAGAGACGATTCTTCTCAATTTTTCTCTTGGATTTTTCAGTTACTGTATTTCTGGACTTCAAGTCTCTTAGATTTATTTATTAGTGGCTATCTTGCATTTATAGCCCTAGTTCTGATCGCCCTTACAATTGGAAATATTTTCACTTTGTCTACCCTATCAAACCCTTTTGTAATCTTAAAGATCTGTATCAGGTTATCCCTCAATCATTTATCTGGAGGAAAGAACCCCAAATTTTCCATCTTTCCTGATGGACTTAACATCTCAGTTCAGTTCTCTATTTTAAATCAATAAAAGTGTGACGGTGGCTTTCATTGTGAAGTATTGCTATGAAAAATTAATAGCACTGTGTTGGATGTTGAACTTGGACTCTCCAATGTGATATCTGTTTTTGGGCACAATGTTCCACATTGTGCAAAGCAGCAGGATATGGATCATTGAAAAAGCTATTGACTTCAGTTCCCATCACTCAGCAAATCACATTTTTATATTAAATTGTTTTAACATAAAAAGAATAACTGAGTTTGTATTAAATGCACAAGTGTACAAATTATTTCTTTAATTTTGTTTTAGCCATGTTATGTCAAAAGATCGCTCTCAAGGTGGAAGTGGTGTTTACAGTTACACCCCTCCGCCTCTTTATCAACAAGGGAAAAATTCTCGGCCCCCACTGATGAGAGCACCACCATCTCTTGCTGTCCCACTGTCAAGTAAGTTATTTGATGAACCTGTGATTTACAGATGAAGTAGTAAACATATCAAGGCCTAAAATTGACAGATTTAGGGTACGGTTTTATAAATGAAAGATAGAATTTGTGTGAATAGTTAAAATGCCCGTGGCAGCTATCGTAAACCTATGGCTTGTTGGCACATTTAATTAATGGCCATTTTGAAAACTAGTTGCAAAAAAACTGGAAAATCCAATTAAACTTTCCTTCCTGACCTCCATGATAGTTGACATGGCAAATGGTTCCCCTTAAAACGTCCATGCTGTCCTTTCAAACTAACATCTAATTTGAGCATGTTGCTGGCTTCCAGATCAATGCTCATTTTGTCCCACAATCTTTACTGATTTTCCACTTCTGCAATGGCATTAGAATAGTCATAACCAAAGGCAACCTGATATCTTCTCCGGTGGTGACCACTGTGCGCTATTCCTCTTTCTGCAGTCTTCGACACAGTCAACTGTAACATCTCCTGCCTTATCCAGCTCAGTGGAATTGACCTTGCTTTGTTTTAATCTTTTCCATCAAACCAGCCAGAGCGATAGTCCTCTTCCCACTCCAGCATATGACCTCGAGTTCTCTGACATTCTATGTTCATATATACACTACCCAAATAACCTTGGGTGCCTTTCTATGTTAATGATGATATGCAAATACAAGTTGCAGTATTGAGATTTGCATTCTCTGTTCTCTCGGTCACTTTCAGCTCTACAACCCTCCAAGATCTTGGTGCTCCTCCAATTCTGGTCTCTTGCATATCCCCAATTTTAATAACTATACCGTTCAGTTACCTAGGCTCTACGCTTTTGGCGTTTCCCTTGCTAAGTCTCTACCCCTCTTTCACTTTAGGTTATTCTTGAACCGACTACTGACCAAGCTTTTGGTTACCTGTTCGGATATCTGCTTAAGTGCCTTGGTGTCAAATTTAATTTGATAACTCTTTTGAAACGCCTTGGAGAATTTTGCATGGTGAAATGTCCTGTATCAACGCAAGTTGTTGAACAAAGGACACAATTTCTTTCAAATCCACATTTGTAATATGTTGGTATGGAAATGTTTTCAATTATGTATAATCAGTTTTGTACACCGGACTCTTCAACTCTTTCTATCTCAGTTATTCACCAGTAGCGTGATGAAATGAAAAATGAAAATCGCTTATTGTCACGAGTAGGCTTCAATGAAGTTACTGTGAAAAGCCCCTAGTCGCCACATTCCGGCGCCTGTTCGGGGAGGCTGGTACGGGAATTGAACCGTGCTGCTGGCCTGCCTTGGTCTGCTTTAAAAGCCAGCGATTTACCCCAGTGTGCTAAACCAGCCCCTGCAAATAAACCTATTGGCTTAAATATCACCGTAACTTTATTTTTTGTAAAAAGAAAATAAACAGCAACTTGCATTGGGTTATCTCGATGTGCGGGTAAATGTCTGAGCATCTTCCAGTAAGGAGAAGCGGAATCATTTTGACACTGGGCCCAGGAAGAGGGAATCCAAAGTGAAAAAGCACTCCAATCCCACCTTCCAATACTTCAGTGTCTTTCTCATAGGTTTCCCCTTTTTTAAGGGCTTCAGCTTGGCAGCTGATCCATTCCTTGAACTATAATGCTTGAACAGGCTTTTGGGTTGTAAAGTTTTCAAGGCCTCCATATTTGCATATACTGCAGGGTCAATGCTTCTCCCTGTTGCTTTTTGGTCCCCAGATAGTGTGTACATGTGTGATTGTTAGCATCCTGGTGATCTGGAGACCTTTGCGTGAGGCACATTTTAGTATCCTCACCAATCAAAGCAGCGTTCTACCCCTGACACTTTTAAGATTTCTTTTTACACTGTATGGTGTAAGTCATTTGGGTGATGACAGAGAATGGTCTGTAGTCTCTTCTAGCATTACTGTCTGATTTTCAAAGTTGACTGGGCACGTAAGAGGCTAGCATTAACTGCCTAAAACAATTTCTACCAACCCTACCTTCCAATTTCTTTAAAAAAATTATTTTACAGTACTCCATTCTTTTTTGCCAATTAAAGGGCAATTTAATTTGGCCAATTCACATACCCTGCACATCTTTTTTGGGTTGTGAGGGTGAGACCCACGCAGACACTGGGAGAATGTGCAAACTCCCGGCCATGATCGAACCCGGGTCCTCGGCACTGTGAGGCAGCAGTGCTAACCGCTGCGCCACCGTGCTGCCCTTACCTTCCAGTTTCTTTCCCTACTTTGAATTGCTATGCAGAAAAACAAGGAAGAAGTAATTGTATACAGCCTAAATGGACATGAGAAAGCTGAAAATTAAAAAGAGATGGATGAGGAAGGAGTGTTTCTTTGTTTTTAAAAGGGGCTGCTTATACTTAAGTGAGCGTGAGACGCAGAGGCTCTCTTGAATTATTCAACCAGCCCCTGGCCTCTATTCGGCCTCATGTCTACTGCTGTGCAGGTGCTGTCTTTCCTGTTTTTGATCCCTTGTAGCCGCACTGTGTACTCATGAGAAACATGGCATGCAACCTTGCACAAACAGCTGTAATGTAAAGCAATAGCTACAAAACTTGAGCTTTTCTGCACTTGCTCCACATTTCTTCTTTGGCAATGGAATATTTTTTTAAAGCTCGAACTCTAATTGCTATTGCTGGAAATCTGAAGAAAGTTGACCATAAAAGTTTGTCTGTCTTTATTCTTTCATGTGCTCGTGCCAGTTTAATTTTAAGCTCTTCTCTTATTCTCCTGGTTAAATCTGGGGCCCACATCAAAATGCTAAATAGAATTTTACAGCACCAAAATGAAGGATTCAGCCAGCATTCATGCTCCACTAGCACCCTCACTCATTTAATTTTGTCTTACTGACATTTCCTGCTGTTCTTTTTCTTTCATACGCATATATTGCATCCCTTAACTGCATTGTTTTGACCACTCCTATGTGGTAGTTCAGCTTGCTAATACTGACGACTGGGAAAACTGGCCTGGTTTTCAGTCAATTGAGGAGCAGTTCTCAAGTTTGAAACATGAGGTTACTTTTGACACCATTCTGAGAATTCAAAACATTAAGTTTGCAGCACACAGTTAATTGGGTTGGGAGCCCAACCGTGCCTGATTAGAGCTCATTGGTGCCTTAAGTTAATTGACTTAGCATTTTTAATTTCAAAAATTGTGTTCACTTCTGGACTTTATATTGCATTTCTCCCATTTGTGTCATAAGTACCTTTTTGATAAATGATTCGTGGCACAGTTATTTGAAACTGCTGCAGTTAAGGATCCAGTTATTCCATGCTTTTAGTAAAGTTTATTTCACATGTTATACTGTTGTATTTAACATTGAACTGAGAACAGTGCCACTTTGAAGATACAGGTTATTGATATCAGGTTTTTGCATAGTGGCAGTCCGGCTGGTTTAGCTCACTGAGCTAAATCGCTGGCTTTTAAAGCAGACCAAGCAGGCCAGCAGCACGGTTCGATTCCCGTACCAGCCTCCCCGGACAGGCGCCGGAATGTGGCGACTAGGGGCTTTTCACAGTAACTTCATTGAAGCCTACTCGTGACAATAAGCGATTTTCATTTCATTTCATTTCATATTTGTCGATTTGAAGTAGATGAGTTGATTTTAAATCAAAGGAAGTAACTATTCTGAATTTGATCACTAAAAAAGCAAAAGTTGCAGATCCAGTCCATTTTCAAGAACATAATCTGTGCATATGAATCTATGTATGTTGGATAGTGTACAAAGAATATTGTGACTACAGCACATTATGATACAGGTGAAGTGACATGATGATAAGTTACTGATTTCAGCACTTGCGGGATGTGAAGCAGCAGAAGTATAGTATGAACTCTCATCCTGCTGTTTCTATGGTGGCCATTCCAGAGGACCATTTTGATGCTTTAAAAGAGTATTGTAAATACCCAGTTTTGCAATCTTGCCATGGTTTTCCCTACGTAGTAAAAGTCAATAACAAGAGCATTGTTCTCAATGGCATGAGTGCTTGTTGTATTTGTTTCGTTCAGTTTGAGAACTGATGTGCTTTTCCATTTATCAGTGCATATTCATATGGAATGCAACCAGTTAATTTTCATTTGTTTTCTATATTTAATTTTGAATAGTTACTGCAATAAAATCATGGTCATTCTTCTACTGTCATCTGCGACTCTCTCTCTCTCTCTCTCTCTCTCTCTCTCTCCCCCCCCCCCCCCCCCCCCCCCCCCGGACTTACCGCCTCTGGAAAATCATGTGAAAGATTAGTGGTGTTGAGAATTGGTTGTGGATCGTTGAAGGACAGTGCGGTCAATCAGTGTTATTTTCTTTCCCCACCACCCTAAAATATATGTTGTGGGTGTTTCCATCAGCAGTCGTTGATTTCACTGGGATATTTCAGTCTTATGTGCTGCTGATGAATTGTCTGAGTGCTGATAACTTGTGGGAGTCAAGTGCAGTCTGCAAGCACTTGATGTGAATAGCATATTTGGTTGTTGCAATCCAACATTGAATCTGATTTATGACATGCTTTCGTTTCAAAGTAAGCTCACCAATTAACTACATTTGAAAATTGGTTTTGATTAGTGCAATCAGTAAACACCAAGGCTTTGCCTGATTGTCACACTGATTAGAAGAGTTCTCACTTCAGTTCACAGTGGAAATGTTAACAAATGTCTAAAAATATGGCCTAATAGCATTGAAAAGTGATGAGCTTTCCTCTCCGCAATTTAGTGCTCAATTGTATAAAAGAAAGCGGTTTTTTAAAAAACTTGACACTGCTTCTGGGTGAATCAGTAAATTTTCCTGTAATGTACCCTATGCTGGTCAAGTTAAATCAACATTTTCATTTTACAGATTGCTATCTTGATTTCTTCTCCCACCCTCTCAATGTGGATAATTGTTCCAAAAAGTGATTTTTCACAAGCCCAGAGCCTGTTCAGTCTCCATCTTAAGTCATGGAAAAACTTTTGAGTTCAAACCCACATCTGAAAGTGTGAAGCTTGCACATGAACAGAATGATGAACATCATGTAGCAAGCTTCTGCAGTTCACAAAATTGTATGCTTTTTCAATTTGGAAATTTTGATTTCTAAAATGTATTAAAATTGCACAAACATGTTCAAAAAGCGCATCTGTATTGACTTATTTAAATACTTGATATTTAAACCATGCCATTGTTATACCTTTCCAGAAATAATATTTTTATGAATTTGAACGAGGATCAGATATATTTCAGTTCCTTCATTTGTTGTACCTGTAGTACAATATAATGCGATATCAGTTAAGTCACTGGGAGACGTTTTGCTGGATTTTGGGGAATGTAACACTATTAACAAATCCAATGTATGGTTTTTCCTTGAGTGAGATTTGCATGGTTCTTATGACATTGAAGCAAGCTCATTCCTGTGCAGTGTATCTGTATACTGAA
This sequence comes from Scyliorhinus canicula, assembly GCF_902713615.1. NCBI lineage: Eukaryota > Metazoa > Chordata > Chondrichthyes > Carcharhiniformes > Scyliorhinidae > Scyliorhinus > Scyliorhinus canicula. The sequence continues at coordinate 198,721,564 of NC_052146.1, forward strand.
TATGAATTCATATCCATCTGGAGGCATATACAGATTGCCAGTAACTTTGCTCAGCAAATCGGTGGTTGCACTTAAATGTGAGGCATAATGATAGAGGATAGGAAGCATCGGAACATTCCCCCAAAACATAATGAATGATATATAATACCCATGTAAATAACCAATTGTTTGAGCTTTCAGTACAAATGAAAGGCACTTTTTGTATTTTAAGAGATGTGGTAAAGATATTGAACGAGATAACTGATATTGGAGGAAGGAAGCTGGAGGGTCTCTTTGCTGTCCAGGATGATCCGATTGTAGTGGACGGTTTTAGCAGAGAAGCGTATGGCCCGGTTAAGGCTGATCAGATCCGGCCTGATGTGATGGATGGCTAAACCAAAACATGGTTGAATCATGCGTTAACTCCTTGAACTTTAGGGATTAAAGATGAATCCATGCGTGGAGGAATCATCAGGGAGGGGGAGCGACGGTGAAGCATTTGTTGGGGATGGGCATGAAAGGTGGAAAATGAGGGAATAGTTGGATAAATCAATGGATGCAGTTATCTTGGCAAATGAAGAGTGATAAAGGCCGACAGCATAGAAAAGGCTCTTCGGCCCAACGCATCTGAACTGGTCAAAAATCACAACTATTTTAATCCCATTTTCCATCACTTTGTCCGTTGCCTTGTGTGCCTTGGCACCGCAAGTGCACATCTAAATACTACTTAAATATTATGAGGGTCTCTGCCTCCGCCACCCTTTCAGGCAGTGAGTTCCAGACTTCCACAAGTTTCTGGGTGAAAATGTTTTTTCCTCACATCCCCTCTAAACCTCCTGCCCCTTACCTTAAATCTATGCCCCCTGGTTATTGATCCCTGTACCAAGGAGGAACATTTATTCCTGTTACTCATCTATGCTCCTCATAATTGTATACATCTCTATCATGTTGTCTCTGCTCTGAGGAAAACAACTCCAGTCTATCCAATCTCTCTTCATAGCTAAAACTCTCCAGCCCAGGCAACAACCTGGTAAATTTCCTCTGCAACCTTTCCAGTGCTATTATATCCCTCCTATAATATGAATTCCTGAACTGCGCACAATACTCTAGTTGTGGTCTACCAACATTTTATTTGTTCCAGCATAACCTCCCTGCTCTTAAACTCTATGCCTCGGGCAAGTATGCTATGTGATTCTTAAACCAAAGTATCTACCTGGTCTGCTACCTTAAGGGACCTGTGCACATGCACACATAGTTCCTCTGATCCTCGGTGCTTCCCAGTATCTTGCTGTTTATAATGTATTCTGTTGCCTTGTTTGTCCTGCCCAAGTGCACAACCTCAAACTTTCTGGATTTAATTCCATTTGCCACTGATCAGTTTATCTGACCAGCCCGTCTCTATCCTCCTGAAATCGAAGGCCATCCTCTTCAATATTTACCATCCCACCAATTTTGGTATTATCAGCAAACTCACTGATCAACCTTCCTATATTCATGCCTAAATAATTTGTCAAAACCACAAACGAGCCCCAACACTGATCCCTGCGGGACCCCAGCGGACACAGACTTCCACAGACTGGTGATGGTCGAGGGGGTCAGGAAAACAACCCTCGACCATCACCGTCTGCTTCTAAATTTCTTTGAATCCCATGGGCACTTACCTTTTCTATCAGTCTCTCATGTGGGACCTTATCAAAAGCCTAGTTGAAATCCAGTAGCCCTTGTCTATACACCTGGTCACCTCTTTGATAGATTAAATCAAGTTGGTCAGACCTGACCTCCCCTTAATAAAACCGTGCTGAATGTTCATGATTAATTTTGACTCTCAGGAGTACTTCCAAAAGAATCCCCACCAGAGATTAGACTGACTGGCTTATAGTTTCCTGGTTTATCCCTTCCTCCCTTCTTGAGTAATTATTCTACTTTGGCTATCCTCCAGTTCCCAGATCAGTGGCAAATGGAATTAAATCCACCTCTTCTGTGGCCAGAGAGGAATTAAAATTATTACCAGCACCGCTGCTTTTTCTCCCTTGCCTCACTCAGAAACCCGGGATACATTTCATCTGGCCCTGGAGACTTGTCCATTTTCAAGCATGACAGATCACTTAGAACCTCCTCTCTGTCCATGTTAATTTCTTTAATTTTATCACATTCCTTCTCCCTGATTTCTATACCCATACTGGCCCTTTCACTAGTGAACACCGACACATAGTATTAATCTAGAACCCTACCTGCGTCCTCTGGCTCCACACACACATCAATGATTGAAGAGTTCTGTTTTAAAAAAAATAAAAATAAATGCTTCATCTGCTGCCTGTCCAATCTCAAATTATACCAATACACTTATCCACTTTTTCCTCCAAGAAAGTCATTTTGCTCTGGATCAGTATTTTATGCATCTTATTGCAATCAAATTTACAGCATATAGACATTACTTTTTATGGGTCATCATACAATATATTCGTGTCAATTTTCAGTCCATTTGTCCGGCAATTAACAGGAATAATAATAATCTTTATTGTCACAGGTTAACTTACATTAACACTGCAATGAAGTTACTGTGAAAATCCCCGAGTCGTCACCCTCCGGCTCCTGATCAGGTATACTGAGGGAGAATTCAATGTCCAGTTCACCAAACAGCACGTCTTTCATGACTTGTGGAAGGCACCCGGAGGAAACCCACGCAGACACGGGGAGAACGTGCAGACCTCCGCACAGACAGTGACCCAAGCAGGAATCGAACCCGAGATCTTGGTGCTGTGAAGCAACAGTGTTCTGTCCCCGATTAACCTAAAAGTGTCTTCTCCCAGTCCACTCTGGCCAAATCATATCTGATCTTACTAATATCCACCTTTCCCCAGTTTAGAACTTTGATTTCAAGCCCATCCTTGTCCTTTTCCACAACAATCTTGAATCTGAGTTATGATTACTTTCAGCAAAATGCATCCCCACTGATGCATCAAAAGCTTGCTATCTGGCTTTGTTAACTAAAGTTAATTATAGGTCCTTCTACGTACTGGCTTAAAAGGTTCTCCTGGATGCATTTTAAGAATTTAGCTCCCTCTAAACATTTTACACTATGACTACCCGGTTTATGTTGGAGAAGTTGAAATCCTCCACTATCACTACCCTACTACTGTTTTCCTTCTCTGAAATTTGCCTCCATATCTGCTCTTCTATTTCTCTGGGACTGGGGCCTATAGAACACTCCCAGCAATGTTATTGCTCCTTTTTGGGTTTTGTTCTACTGAAAAGGCTTCATTTGAAGAGCCTTTTAAGATGTCCCTCTCTACTGCTATAATTGATTACTTTATCAAAATTGTGACACCTCTTTCTCCTTTACCTCCTCCCTTGTCTCGTCTGAAGATCCTATATCCTGCACTATTGAGCTGCCAATCCTGCCCGTCTCTCAACCATGTCACTGGCAGTACGGTGGCGCAGTGGTTAGTACAGCTGCCTCACTGTGCTGAGGTCCCAGTTCGATCCCGGCTCTGAGTCACTGTCTGTGTAGAGTTTGCACATTCTTCCCTTGTTTCCGTGGATTTTGCCCCCACAACCCAAAGATGTGCAGGGTAGGTGGATTGGCCACATAAATTGCCCCTTCATTGGAAAAATTAATTGGGTACTCTAAATTTTGAAAAGAAAAATGGCTCAGTGACAGCAATGGCAGCATACCCCCATGATTTAATTTGTGCCCTCAACTCATCTGCCCTGTTGGTCGCAAAACATAGCTCAACAAATAGGCTTCTGTAAAGCAGAGGGTGACTCCACCCAGAAGTCAAATTTCAGCCACGGCCATGAGGTTACTACATTCATCACAGAAAGGTTCTGAATAGGAAGAACCATGTTGGTTTGTGAACCGATCTGGAATTAACATCTGAAGGTATACTTTTTCCTGATGGCAATGATGGACATGGTGAGCAGGACAGGAAGAAAGTTTTGAGGTTTGGTCCCCAGGGTGTGTGCGCTAGAAGTAAGGAATGGTGGTGTGGCTAGGTGACAGATAAAAGATTATTATTATCTATTATTAGATAAGGAAGGGCCAAAGAGGGAGTTAGTACATGGAGGGCAGAGGTTTAGATGATTTCAAGTTTTAGAGGGTCGACTGTGGGACACTAAGCAGGAGTGCATTGGAATAGCCAGCTTTAGAGGGAAGCTCTGAATGAAAGTTTCAGCAGTGGATGAGCAGAGACTGGAGGAAAGGTGGGCAATGTTACAAAGATGGCAAAGGGAACTCCCGACGATATGTGGTCGGAAGTTCAACTCGGGGTCAAATGTTACAGCAAAATTTCAAATGGGTTGGTTTACTCTGACTGTTGGATGGAGTTTGGAATGTGGACCAAAAACAACAGCTTCAGTCTTTCCAGTATATAGTTGGAGGAAACACCTCGTCCAATCTGGATTTCGGGTAAGCAGTCTGATAATTTAGCAATCGTGGAGGAGTTGAGAAGGGTGTGGCGAAGTAGAGTTCTGTGTTGTCAGGGTACACATGAAAATTAATGCTTTGATTTTGGATGTTATTACCAAAAGGTTGAATGCCGATGAGAAATAGGAGGAGCCCAAGTATAAACACTTGGGGACACCAGAGGTAACGATGTGGGAGTTGTGGAAGGGAAGTGATTGCATGTGACACCTGATTCCAATTGGGTACAATGGAATGGCGCAGTGGCTAGCATTGCCGCCTCACAGTGCCAGGGACCTGGGTTCATTTCCAACCTTGGGTGACTGTGAAGTTTGCACATTCTCCTCGTGTCTACGTGCGTTTCCTCCCACAGTCCAAAGATGTGCAGGTTAGGTGGATTGGCCATTTCAAATTGTCCCTTAGTATCTAACGGTTAGATGGGATTATGGGTTTACAGGGATGGGATGTGTGAGTGGGCCTAGGTGGGGTGCTCTTTCGGAGGGTCGGGGTAGATTTGATGGGCCGAATCACCGTCTCCTGCACAGTACAGTAGGCATTCTATGATAAGAATGGAGCTTTTGAGAGCAGTCCCAGCTAGATGTCAGTGCAAGGGCATTGAAGGAGGACGGAGGGCGGCACGGTGGCACAGTGGTTAGCATTGCTGCCTACGGCGCTGAGGACCCGGGTTCGAATCCCGGCCCTGGGTCACTGTCTGTGAGGAGTTTGCACATTCTCCCCGTGTCTGCGTGGGTTTCACCCCCACAACCCAAAGATGTGCAGGCTAGGTGGATTGGCCACGTTAAATTGCCCCTTAATTGGAAAAAATGAATTGGATATTCTAAATTTATAAAAAAAAAAAAAAAAAAAATTGAAGGAGGACGGTGTGGTCAGTTGTGTCAAAAGCTGCAAACGAGTCAAGAAGAGCAAGGAAGGAAAATCTACCTTTGTATTGGTCATTCAGGATGCCATTTGTGACTTTGATGAAACCAGTTTCTGTATGGCAGGAGGGTTTTATGGGCTCCCATAATTCTTACATGAAATGTGCAACTGGATACTGTGCAGCCCCCTGCCAGTTGACCTAAAATTGAGAGCCAGAGCTTGGGTCTCCACTTGTTACGATTGTCTGGAATGGGATTTGAACCCTGCAACCTCTGACTGAATAGGAGTATTGTAGAGAATCATAGAATTTACAGTGCAGAAGGAGGCCTTTCGGCTCATCGAGCATCCTACCCAAGCCCACACCTGCACCCTATCCCCACAACCAAGTAACCCCACTCAACATTAAGGGCAATTTTGGACACTAAGAGCAATTTTACCTGCACATCTTTGGACTGTGGGAGGAAACCGGAGCACTAGGAGGAACCCCGCCCACACACTGAGAACGTGCAGACTCCACAGCAGTGACCCAAGCTGGGAATCGAACCTGGGACCCTGGAGCTTTGAAGCAATTGTGCTAACTACTATGCTACTGTGCTGCCCCGAGATCTGCTTTCTTAAATTTAAATGGCTACCTGTAAGATTTTATTCCCTAAACTTTCCATGATTTAAAGAAAGTGCTGGAAACAGAAATTAATATATTTGCATAGTTGTGCGTTCCGTAACATGAAGCTATTCCAAGCTAATTTCTTCAGAGAAATCCTGTTAACTGTCATTTAAAGATTACTTATTCTGTACTTCCTCTGAACTGATATTGCTTAGGAACAAAGGAATCGGAGCAGGCCAATTTACTCTCTCAAGTCTGTTGGGTCATGACTGATTTGCGACCTAAAATCTGCCCACTTCTGCATAACCCTCGGGTAACAAAATTCCCGATTTTAAAATTAACAGTTGGGAATTGCAAACTTCTACCGCTCTTTTGCTTTTATTAATTTCACTTCTGGAATGTTTGACTTTAATATTTAGGCAATGCCCTCCTAGGTGTGGAATTAATTTCTCTCCATCTACTCTATCTCTGCTCCTTTAATATTTTGCAAACTTTGATCACATTTCTTAATATTCTAAATTCTGTGGAATACCATTTGTAATCCCGCCTATGTTTCACTCCGTCTAAGGCCACTATATCCTTCCTAGGGTGCAGTGCCCTGAATTGCTCAGAGTAATCCTGAGCATCATCTAACCAGGGCTTTGTAAAGCCGAAGCATAATTGTTATCCCCTGTTCTTCGAGATATAATTGCCAGTAATCCAGTAACCTTTTTGGTTATTTTCTGGACCTGTTCGTGAACATTTTAATCAATATACCTGGAACCCCAAGTCTCTTTGGACGTCCACTGTTTCTTGCTGTTCGCCATTTGAAAGTACCCTGTTCCATCTTTTTGGGTCCAAAGTGGATGAGCTCATATATGCTTACATTGAAATCTATTTGCAAAAGTTTACCCCTTCACTTAATAGTTCTTTGTAGTTATCTGCTTCCATTTACACTGCTTACAGTGCTGCTACTGTATTTGTATTATCAAATTTGAGTGTTTATTTCCATTCCATCAATAAGTCATTAATAAATAGTGAATAGTTGAGGTCCCAACACAGATTGCCTCTAATTGAATTGATTTTCTTTTGCATAAAGTGTACGCTGTTAGCCGCTGGGAGTATCCGTGTGCAGTGGACGGTGGACACTCCCTATACCCTTTTTGCTGAGTTCTTTCTGCAGTATTACGGTGATAGGAAGAGTTGTTAGTCGGCAGCATTATATAACTCCTAGTGGGCAATAGGACATCATGGTTAGATGTCAGAGCACCTAATGGGAGAGAATGGTTGAAGAACAAAAAATGTTGTAGCTTGTATGTATCTAAGAGTATATCTGACTGCTGCCAGGTAACTTCAGTGTTGCTAGATATAAGTCGGAATTTGATAAAATATTTATTCATATTCTAGGATTAATATAGGTTTGCCCTACAAACAAATTTCTTATAAACTAATATCTGACAATATTGCCTAACCACTAAACAAATGTTAGACAATTTATACTGCAGGTGATCCCATTCAGGTCAACCGTTGACTGCTTTTCATTGTCAACAAGGTCAAACAAAATGGAGTGATCTGCTAGATATGCCTCATCCATAAGGGCTACAAACTAAATCCAAAGCACAATAACCTCAGCTAAACAAAATCTGAACCTTTTGTCAAAATTGTGCTCGAGATGAATATAATGGAAATTTAACATGTGCCATTTTGGAAATCTAAAGCCAGTGCCAAGCACTTCCCAGCCAGCATAGCTAGGTAGAGAACAGAGTGAAAGCTTCAATAATGTAATTCAGCCCAACTTCAAGAGCCTTATAGCCTTGGTCCAAACATGGACAGAAGTGCTGTAATCAAAAAGGAAGATGAGCGTGACTGCCTTCGACATCAAGAGAACTTTTGAATGTGTGGCTTCAAGGAGCCCTGAACAAACTGAAGTCAATGGGAATCGATGGGAAAACTCTCCACTGGTTGGGACCATACTTAGCACAAAGGAACGTGGTTGTGACTGTTGGAGGCCAATATTCCCAATCTCAGGACATGGCTGCAGGACTACCATATGCACCTACACATGCCAGGTAATGACCATCAACAAGAGAGAATGTATCTCCTCGTGGCATTCAATGGCATTGCCATCACTGAATCCCCCACCATCAACATCTAGAGGTAGCCATTGACCATAAACTGAACTGGATTAGCCATGCAAAGACTATGGCTACAAGAGCAGGTCAGAGGCAGTGAATTCTGTGGAGAATAATTTGCTTCCTGACTCCCCAAAGCATGTTCACCATTTACAATGCACAGATCAGATTATAGTGGAATACACTCTATCTGCCTCGATGAGTGTGGCTGTAACAACATTTGAAGCTTGACACCATCCAGGACACTGCAGCCCATTTAATTGTCATTGCCATCTTGTAAAGGGCAGTTTGGGATGGACAACAAATGCTGCCTAGCTACTGATGCCCACATCCCATTAAAGAATTGTAAAAAGCAATTTGCATGTCAGTATGATATTTTTCCATTTTACTTGATGGTTTCGAGTTGCATTCCTAATTTTTCAGGTGTACTGAATGTCATTCATTGTTGAATTAAGCGCTGGACAGTAGACTGAGGCTACCATAAAGCATTTTACATCGGACCACACATAGCAACGGCATATCTTTGCACATCTAGAAATTTATTTAAAGCAGCACCATATTAAACAATTTTTTGCAGTTAATTACAGGCAGCACCAAAATATGAATTTTCTATTCTGTGGGAGTTCATGAAAACCTGATTTATCATTGGCTGACAATTTTGTAAAAAGTGAAGCTTGGTTGTAATGCTCTGTATAAGATTGAACAGATTTGTGTTGTCTTTTTTTGTTTTCACAAAGTCCCAATATTGAAGTATTCTAATTCTAAAATATGAAGAATTTATTGTAATTCTACTAATATAGTTGTATTATCCACAGGTTTGAGACCTCAAGATTCATGGCGTGCTCCACAACCGCTTTTTCAGCAGCTTATACCTCAGAGGTACGAATTAAGTAATTTTAAGGCTGTTTAGTTAACTTGTCTAGAAGACCAACATAAAGTGTGCAGCTTGCACGTTATTTATGTTAGTGACCTGACCAGCATCTCTCTACCACTGAAAAGAAATTAACTACCGGTAGTCATTTTTCTTATTGCTGTTTATGGTGTACAATTCACTGCTGTGCTTCCCTGCATTACATTAAAAGTATTTCATTAATAGTAAATGCTGAAGATATGAAAGGCATTTTATAAATGCAGGTTTGTTTTCTTCATCAGTTTCTTTTTTTTCCCGGTATCATACATTGTCTTCATTTAATTTATGATCTTGTGTTTAGATGGGCATGTGATGAGTGTATGTTGGTAGTTAATTTCTAGTTTGTATGGATACTTTTGTTACCTGTCACATTTGAAATTACTTTGTTCAGCGTAGTCTGGAAAAGCTGTTCTACTTGGGGCTCAGAATTATTTTGTTGTTGCAATTCTCAACTGTTGTGATATCTAAATTGTCCCATACTTGTTCAAGCAGGGCTTTTTAAAATTAATGTGCCTCATTTAATTGAGAATACACGTTTTAAAACATATCTATTTTGCTGATATATTTGACAGATGAAAAGTCAGATCCTGTTAAGGGTATCTAGAATTTGTTGGTTCCCAAATTGCATTAGCTAGAGGAACTGATTGCTGTATTATGAATTATAACCACAAAGGTCGAGCTGTGTGCTTCGTTTTATGTTCTTATCAAATTCTTTACTTTAAGTGGCGCATTTGAGCATATATAATGAATCAGCATGTTGTTGGTGATCTCAGCCATTGGAGTACTAATGTTGGTGTTGGCATATTTCACAAGGAAATGAGAGAGATATTCCATTAGATATTTCAAGACCCCAATGTCACATGTAGTTGTGAGGATGCTGACAGTCGTGCCCCCTCTGATGCATCTTCTGCGGCCCATGGATGAGTAATGACCATGAAGTGCTGAAGTGCAGTGGATAATGTACCACTATACAATGGTTAGGGAATAAAAAATTAGGTACTCATCTAAACTTGCATTGAGGACAACATATGACGAGACAAGGTTTATTATCAACCAGTAAATCCCCAAACAATTTATATTAATTTTCAACTAGACATCAGTTGAAGTTGCTTACTGAAAGTATCTGGTGATGTGCACAGCTTTTGTTCACCTGCCAGTTAAGTGCATAGTCGTGGAAAGATCTTCAAAATGGATGGGGAAAAAGCACGAACTGTCCACAAAGCAGAATAAAGGACGTCTTTAATGCATGGGAATGCTTATTTGTTGATCTCTTCATATAACCCAAAAATAGCTTTGTTATTTGTGGTTTCAGACATACGACATAATGTTTATATAGAAACAGTAAAGCCACTAACAGGGTATCTAGCCATTCGGATGCTGCTGATAATCTTGTTAAATGAGAATGAAGTTTTTCTTTCCAAAAGCATGCTATTAAAGATCTTGTACCTTATAAAAGCATGAATTAACATTGATGCTCTCATCATTGTTACTAATCAGAAATTGGAACTAAACTTTATTAGCTATACTTGTCGAACTTGGGCAGCAGGATCTCATTGCTGATTTCAGATTTTAGTTTTTACATTTACACTACTGCTTATAACCTTCAATAGTCCACCAGTTAACTCTCGCCATTTGGTAGCATAATACTGCTTCCCTTGTTTTTATTTATCAAATATTGATAGCCTGAGCAAATGCATTTCCATCTGAATTGCTTTTTATGGCAAAAACTGACCACAATGAATAGGTGTGGAAATGAGACCGTACGTATAGAACCTGCCATTTGCAGAAGGGAGTTCCCAACTTCGACCACGCTGTGTATGTAAATATTTCCTTGTTACATGCCTTAAAGGTCTGGCTGTAGGTTTTAGACTATGTCCCAGTTGAGATTCCCCAATTAGTGGAAATACTTTGTTTTCTCTCTCACTTGCCTACCTCTTCACATTGAAAGAATTGATCAAATATAACCCCGCAACATTCTAAATCTCTGACAAAACAAACATGCTGTTGGAGCTTTTCGCCTTGCAAGAATACCAAATCTGAAAAGGAACAACAATTTGCACTGCCTGAGAAGAGTTGGCAAGTGGGCTTTGATTTGTAGAGGTGGCACCTTGAGGAATGCACTAGAAAACAGTTAACTTCCAAACTTTTGTTTAAATTCAAACTAGACAAGTTGGCTGTGATTGGCCAAAGTATTGCCATGGGCAATGAAGCAGAGTGGCTGTCCCCAAGCTTTTGTTTAATTGGAAAAGGTGCAATGCATAGACATTTTATTTACTGTTTATCAAGAACAGGACCCTGTGTGTGATTATATAATGCTTCTAGCACATCAAATGAGCCACACTGCAAGCCTTACTCAATTTTAAATTGATTGCTAATGTAATTCCAAACATAACCAGGACCGTTTAATAAGTGTTGTCCAATCACGGATCTAACGTTGGACACAAATGTTCTGGGTTTTACAAGCACGGTAATTGAGTACAGCCAGTATACTTTATCTGTTGTAAACAGCCAACGGGCATACTGTTTGATCCACCTGTCACTGATAGCTGGTGTCATTCATATAACACACTGCTCATTTGTGTGGTAAGAAGAAAGTCTTTTTGGCTTGCCTTCAATATTAAGTTTATAAAAATATAATAATTGTGTTATTACTGCATAGTAGGAGTCTGAAACAGCTAGTGTTGAAACACCTTGCTCTTCCAGGGTAACTTGAGGTAGATTAGACACTTTTCAGGATCAAAAGTAGCAGGATGAACACTTTTCCTGAGTTTGTGTGATGTGCGATACGCAGTGAGCAATCAGCCGAACGGGATAACCAGTACCCTGTAGGATAGCTTTGCTGCGCCCTATTTCAGCGGCAACATGTACGATGAGCAATGGTTCGGGCCCTATTTATGAAGTTGCTGACGAGGCCAATCTTTTTAAAAAAAATATTTCTTTATTCTCCTTTTTCGCATTTTCTCCCAAATTTAAACCACCAACAATAATCAGTAATAAACAATAATCAGTAACAAATATGTCAATCCCCATACCAATAACAATGATCCCATCCTCCCACCAAACCCAAAACATTTGCCCACATGTTCACATAAACAACTGACAAAAAGGAATCCGGAATCACCCACAGCCACCATTAACACCCATTGCCCCCCTCTTCTCCCCCCCCCCCCCCCCCCCCCCCCAAAACTAATGTTCGATGTTATCCAGTTCTTGAAAGTGCATAATGAATATTGCCCATGAATTGTGGAACCCCTCCATCCTTCCCCTCAGTTCAAACTTAACCTTCTCGAGAGTCAAGAATTCCAACAGATCCCCTTGCCATGCCAGGGCACAGGATGGAGAGGCTGCCATCCAAACCATCAGGATCCGCCTTCGGGCGATCAACGAGGCGAAGGCTACAACATCTGGACGAGGCCAGTCTTGTAGGGTATGGAACTGTAAGTATCCCAATTTATATTGGGGCAGGTTTAGCGCAGGGCTAAATCGCTGCCTTTGAAAGCAGGCCAGCAGCACAGTTCAATTCCCATACCAGCCTCCCCAAACAGGTGCCGGAATGTGGCGACTAGGGACTTTTCACAGTAACTGTGAAGCCTACTTGTGACAATAAGCGATTTTCATTTCGTTTCGTTATATATTGATCAGTCAAGGTGGTCTTCCAGTATTTGGTAGTAGAGAACCCATTAGCAGATTTCTCAACCAACGTGCAGAGGAAAAGGAACTTAGACCATAGAGCTTAGACCACAGAATTTACAGTGCAGAAGGAGGCCATTCGGCCCATCGAGTCTGCACCTGCCCTTGGAAAGAGCACCCTATTTAACCCCACACTTCCACTCTCTCCCAGTAACCAGTAACCACACCTAACCTTTTTTGGACACTAAGGGCAATTTAGCATGGCCAGTCCACCTAACCTGCACATCTTTGGACTGTGGGAGGAAACCCACGCAGACAGGGGGAGGATGTGCAGACTCTGCACAGACAGTGACCCAACCGGGAACTGAAGCTGTGAAGCAACTGTGCTAACCACTGTGCTGCCGTGCTGCTCTTGTTTGACCCTTCCATTTTAAATGTTAATTTTAGCACAGGATGGAGCCGTTAGGTGTGTATGGCAAGCCTTGAATGCAGCTGCAGATTCAAATATAGGATCTATTTATCAGAAATGTGCAACGGGTAGAGGTTCAGGGTAATTCTGTCGAAGACATGTTTCATGTGGAAACCAACTTAGATGTCAGTAACAGCTAATCCCATGGAAAATATACCTATTTGGAAATACATAATATCATAGTCATAGAGGTTAACAGCATGGAAAAAGGCCCTTTGGCCCAGCCTGACCATTTCACCCAGTTTTCACCACGAAGCTAGTCCCAATTGCCTGCATTTGGTCCAAATCTGTCAATACCCATCTTGCCCACATAGCTGTCTAAATGCTTTTTCATTAAAACTGAACTCAATTGCACAAGTTGCTGAATCCACAAGTTCAATTCAGACGATGGGGTTGTGTATAGATCACCATGGTATGGACACATAGTGTACATATCTATGACTTCCTTGAGCAGTACATTAGTGAATAGGCTGGCAGAGTCAAACAACCACATAGCTATAATATTGCTATTGATATGCAAGTATAGTATGGTCTTTGCAAAGGTGAAGGAACATTCACCATGTATGTGGAAAACTGGCTCAGAACTGGTGTAGCAACTGTCGTTGAACTATTGGCCACACAATCAGTCAGAGAGAAGATGGTGCAAAAGGGACATCACTTTTGTGTGTCTTGGGCCATACTTGAAGCCCATGCAGATGTGGACACAATGGATCATGAGATGAACGATGAATTTGGTGTGGTTGGAACATTAGATGTTGTTTCCAAATGCATTCCTTCAGTTAAGTTTTGGAAGGAATTTTACATGGTCCTTTGTTTTGAGTTTTCCTTCCTGCCACAATGTGTTTGCATCATTCTATCCTCTTACAGACAATTGAAAAAACAGTTGTGCGTTATAAGAAAAAAAATTTCAACTGATGCTGATAGTGGATAGCATGTTAGTCCATTACTTGAACGATTTCTTTCTCCTCCAAACTTCCAAATTGTAACGGTTGTCTTATTCCACAGTAACTCTTAGTGAATTACCTTGGTGCTAATATCACCCATGGTCCTAAACACCTTTTAGGTGAATGCCTAATCTGAATAGTTTGTTGTAACTGAAATCATTGTTCATGTAGAGACAATGTATACAGCTCTCTGTAGCTTTAAAAAGAGCTTTGATGCACAACTCAACTCCTTGGGTGATTTGCTTTTGTATGCGGTGGGATTAACAAAAATACAGATTGGTGCTGGAAACCAAGACTCGATGAAAAGTTTATTTGCACAAGTCAAACTTAAAATGAGGTTGGTATTCTTTTGGATGCATTGGTTTCCCACTCTTAAATTACTGGAAGCCAAGTTCCTGCCTCAAAGATGCTGTCTAAGCTACAAGGACTTTAAACTAGTCAATGGTACTGAGACCTTTGAGGGGAAGTCGATGCAGTTTCAAAAACAAGTCACAGGACAGAGTAAAGAAATAGTCAGGAATCCTAACTCGGGTATGACCGGTAATGGCAAAACTATAAGAAGTATATTGATTAAAATAGAAGAAAGAAATAATAGATGAATTTAAAGCATCAGTGCTGAGCGGCAAGTTAGAGTGTATGGCCCACATAGTTCTATATACAAATGCATGGAGTGCAAGGAATAAATTAAATGAGCTGCAGGCAAAAATTCAAATTGGAGATTATTATATAGTAACCATTACTGCGGCATGGCTGCAGGATGGTCAGGACTGCGAACTTAATGTACCAGGACTGGTTGGGAATAGGCTTTGGGGGGGAGGGGGGCAAGAGAGATTGGCCTTACTGGTTAGAAGTGAATCAGTTCATTGATGGGAGAAGAAATACTGAGGGGAAAGCATCCATTGGAAACTTGTAGGTGTACTGAGGAACAGTAAAGGATCTAAAACTGTAATAGGTGCATCTAGACCCCCTGGGAGCAGCTCGGAAGTGCCATATATTATGTAAATGCAGGAAATTAGGCAAGTGTGTTGCGAAGGCAAACTAGTGTGCATGGGGGATTTTAACTTTTAACATAGATTGGGAGATACTGTCAAGCACCTGTCAAAAATTCAGGAGTGTGTCTGGGATAATTTCCCACAGCAAATTGTCCTGGATGCAGCAACAGGACAAACAATATCGGATTGAATAATGAGCCTAATTGTATGTGAACATTTATCAATTAGTGATCATAACATGATCGAATTCAATGTAATGTCTGAAAGTGTAAAGCACAAATTAGCGACTAGAATTTTAGATTTAGGTACAGCCGACTGAATGAGATGAGATGGAGACTGTCCAAAGTTTTAAATAAATTTACAGTACTGAATAATTTTTTTTCTCAAGGGCAATTTAGAGTGGCCACTCCACCTACCAGGCACATCTTTGGGTTATGGGGGTGATACCCATGCAGACACTGGGCGAATGTGCAAACTCCACACGGACAGTGACCCAGGGCTGGAATCGAACCTGGGTCCTCAGCGCAGTGAGGCAGTATGAATGAAATGAAAATCGCTTATTGTCACAAGTAGGCTTCAAATGAAGTTACTGTGAAAAGCCCCTAGTCGCCACATTCCAGCGCCTGTTCAGGGAGGCTGGTACGGGAACCACTGCTCCACCGTGCCACCCTGACTGTCCACAGTAACCTGGGAAAATCTGCTAATGAGTCAAACAACTGAAGAAGAGTGGAAGATGTTTAATAAAACATTTAGTGCAATACAGAACCAGTGTATACCCCTGAGAGGGAAAAACTCACCTTCATAGAAAAAAAACAGCCATGGACAATGAAAGATAAGGGACAGCATAAAACTAAAAAAAAAGGGCTTACAAAAATGCAAAAAAAACAGCTCAGATCCTACCAAGTGGGACAGATGCGAAGACCAGCAAAATGCCACAGTTTATAAGATTTACTAAAAAGGATTATGAAAGGAAACTTGCAAGGGACATCAAAATCAGTGAGAAGTATTAAAATTACATCAAGGGAGGGCAGCACGGTGGCGCAGTGGGTTAGCCCTGTAGTCTCACGGCGCCGAGGTCCCAGGTTCGATCCCGGCTTTGGGTCACTGTGTGTGGAGTTTGCACATTCTCCCCGTGTTTGCGTGGGTTTCGCCCCCACAACCCAAAGATGTGCAAGGTAGGTGGATTGAACACGCTAAATTGCCCCTTAATTGGAAAAATGAATTGGGTACTCTAAATTTTTTATTTCTTTTTTAAATTACATCAAGGGAAAGTGGGTGGTTTGTTGGCCCACTAAAGACTAAAAGTTGGGATATTGTCGATGACTCTGGGTCATGGCAGATATGTTGAATAAATACTTTGTTTCAGTAGTAACAGTAGAAAATGAGGGTAGCTTGCTTTAAGTTCTGAGGTCATTAATGGTGAATCTGGGATAGGGGCTAAATAAAATTTACCCAAATAAAACATTGATAATGAGGAAATTAATGGAACTAAAGAGTGGCAAACCCGCAAGACCCGACGGTTTCCATCCATAGGTGTTAAAGGATGTAGGGAAGCACATTGTAGATACCGGAACTATTAAGTTCCCTAGATTCAGGAATCGTCCCTCTGGATTGGAAGATTGCTCATGTTACTCACTTTTTAAGATGGTCGAAAGAGGAAAACCAGGGAATTACAGACCAGTTAGTTTAACATCTGTGGTGGGGAAATTGTTGGAGTCTAAAATCAATGTTAGGGTAACTGAACACCACAAACATTCAGTTAATCAGGGAGAGCCAGCATGGATTCATGACAGGTAGTTCATGCCTGACAAACCTCATTGAATTTTGTGAGGAGGTGACACAGGTAATGGATGTTGTTTATATGGACTTGGAGAAGGCATTAAGTCCAACATAAGAGACTGTTAACTAAGGTGGAAGCCCACGGAATTGACGGCAAATTACTGACCAGGCTAGGAAATTGGTTGAGTGGTAGGGGACAAAGAATGGGTAGGTACTCAAATTGGCAGGATGTGACTAATGTGTCCCACAGGGATCTGTGGTGGGATCTAAATTGTTTGCATTCATTAACAACTTGGATAATGGCACAGAAAGTCGTATATCCAAATTTTCTGATGACAAAGTTGAGTGGCATTGTAGTTAGGTGTAGGTGACGGCACAAAATTATAAAGGGATGTTGACAAACTAGGCAAATGGGTAAAACTGTGGCTGATGGATTTCAGTGTAAACAAGTGTGCGGTTATCCACTTTGGACCAAAAACGGATAGTACTTTCTAGCTGGTATGAAGCTAACTTCAGTTGATGTGCAAAGAGGTTTAGGGGTTCTGGTGGACAGATCTTTAAAATGCCATTAACAAGTACAGAAAATCATCAAGAAGGCTATTGGAATGCTGGCCTTTATATGTAGAGGACCTGCCTCATGGCGCCGAGGATCCAGTTTCAATCCCGGCCCTGGATCACTGTCCATGTGGAGTTAGCACGTTCTCCCCATGTCTACATAGGTCCCCCTTCCCCCCCCCCCCCCACAACCCAAAGATGTGCAGGGTAGGGTGAATTGGCCACGCTAAATTGTCCCTTAATTGGAAAAAAGAATTGGGTACTCTAATTTATTTATTTTTTTAAAGAGAGAATGTAGAGGGCTGGAGTATAAGGATGGTGAAGTTATGCTGCATCTTGATAAAACTCTGGTTAGACCCACTTGAGTACTGAGCAGGTTTGAGCACCACATCTTCGGAAGGATATTTTGGCCTTCGAGGGAGTGTAACATAAGCTCACAAGAATGATGCCTGGACTTCAAGGGTTGTTATGAGGAGAGATTTTACAAATTAGGCCTGTCCAAAGTCTTCAAGATATTAATAGAAAAAGACAGTAGATAAACATAAACTTTCCACTGGTTGGAGATTCTAGAACTGAGGGAGATAGGGACAGACTGGTCAGGAGAGATGTTAGGAAGTGCTTCTACATACAAACGGGTGGTAGAGGTTTAGAACTCTGTTTCTAAAATGACAATTGATGCTAGATTGTTAATTTTAAATCTGAGATAGATATATTTTTGTTCAGCAAAGATATTAAGGGATATGGGCCAACAGCAGGTATTATGGAGTTAGGCCACTGATCAGCCATGATTTTATTAAATGGCAGGACAGGCTTGAGGGGCTGAATGGCCTACTCCTGTTCCTATGTTCCTAAACATGGTAATCAAATTGCTTATCGTTATCTGCAGTCGATTTTTTACTTCTTTGATTAGCTGAGACTCAGTAGCCTGTTGCCCAATAAATATACTTTACTCGGGATATCCATTGCCTGAAAGGAAACATTCTCTTTTGTGACAGTGAACAGTGCTGTAAAAGTTTTTTACTATAGAATAAGCACCAGCAAAGCTTAAATATATCCCCATTGAACTTTACATGCTGTTGGGCATGTCTTTGTGCAAGAGTAGGCTTTGCATCCAGATTGAGGTCCAGCCAGAGGACAGCTGAAAGCTCCATGGTACTGATGTCTCTATGCTCTAATGATAGGTTTCGATGCCTGCCTTCCTTGGATAGCAGGTGAGTGATTATGTATCACTCATTGGATGGCTGGATCAAGGAGGCTATTCTCTTCCATTCTTCAGGAGCTTTTAGAATTCAGTCAATGATCATAGCTTCTAACTTTTTGCCATTATCACTGTGGAAAATAATTATTTTCCTAATTAGAAAATGTCCAATTCTACTTCTATATATTGGACTATTTGGACCAAATAACCTTGAGCTTCTCTGTTCAAAAGGCAAGTAATTCTGCGTAAAAGTTTATTTTTTTCTTGTTATGCCTTGTCTCTATATTCTGTTCATATAGTTACGGTTGTGTTTTAATGAGTAAAATGGATCAAATCTGTATTAGGTAATCATTTAACATTTAGGTGTGGCCCTTCAGTTAACAAGGACTTCTCTTTGGTCTTTATTCTATTTAGCCTTTTGCAAACTACATAGATTGGTGCAAAATTAACAAAATACCCTCTGCGGTAAACATTAAATCCTATTTAGTGATGACGGTGCGTTTATTAATTCAAAACAGAAATTCATTAATGAGTTTAAATGTAAAATGTACATAAAGTTGAGATAATTTGTTCAATAAAAATGATTCCAACTTTTGGCCAACTTTCCAAGTGCCTGTTAAACATTTTTCTAGTGATAATGTAGTTTTACTCATGTAATCTTAATAACCTCCTCGACCTAACATTCTTCCAACTCAGAAATGTCATTTGTTTTTAGCCAATACCTACTCGATTAAAATTGAATTTGCTTTAACCATCCCAACATTCAGTGTCCTGACTAGAAAAGATTAATATTTAGTTTATTTCATCAAGCTAATATTTAGTTTATTTCATCAAACTGCATACATAATGCATCCATTATGATATTAAATTAATCTTGGTAAAAATCATTTTACTTTGAAAAATTATTCCTGTTAGGGTCTGTTGGCCATGGCCTGTTTGAATGTTGTGTCTGTAATTATAAAATTAATTCCATGTTGGAAGTTTAAATCTGCATTAGATTTTGGGGTAAGCTAAGCAAATTTCTTTTGAGAATCGCGAAGATTAATGAGGCATAACTAATGTGTTCCACTATTATCATTTTGTGCTGGAACCACAGTATTAGTACAGACGAACCATTGATTCTTGCTACAAACCTCTTCAAGTACTAATCAGCTTCTTTGGTACAACTTTTCAGGCCTGACAAGCCCATTGTGGAGCAGTGTCACTGTAGGTCAGTAGTTATTAGTGGCAACCGAAAACAGTTTCTTTAACTACTTAAGATTGAACTGAATTAAATACAGAAGAAACCTGAAGGAGGATTACTGAATTTGTAAGGTTCAATAGTACTGCGCAGTAGAATGAATGTGACATGGTTTTGTAATAAGGGATTTTGTAAGGGATGTGTATGTGTACATGTAAGGCATGAATGTGAAATTTTTGTACAAGAAATTGTTTTAACTTTGTAAGTTTAAATAAAAATTTCCCTGAGTGTTGATGGACCTTTAGCTTCAGTTTCAGAATGTTAATATTTCTACTTTGAAGAGCCCATATAAATAACACTAAGGTTAACAGCTTCAAGATGTTTCTGCAATATTGTACTTCTACACAGAATAGTCACTTTCCGTTGAAGGTTGCAAGCCTTTCTTCCTCATGCACTAATTTGAAAAATAGATCCAACCTGTGCTCCATTGTCATTTCTTCAACAAAAATATGGTTCCAGTGAACCATGTACATTGTCTGGTTGATCTGTTTCTGTAAAATAAAGACCGACATCTGTCCTGAGTCAAGGAAAGTAATTATAATCGATATCTCTAACTCTACGTATTCTGATCCAAGGTCACTAACATCACAACGTGTAATATTATCTATTTTTGACTGATGCACAAATCATATAGTGATCACGTTTAGCAATGTTCTGTGGAACTTCTTAAGCTCCCACGATAACAGAGTTGCAAACATTTTGTAGGTGACCAATTTGAATTTACAGAACGAGAATTAATGCTGTACCATTTTGTATCTCACCTTTTAAAAAGGGCAGTTTTGCTGATGCAATAGAATATGGTGGTTTTCCAAAAACCTTTTGATATTTACAGATCCAAAGTAGTTCTTATCCACTCTTTTAAGTTCTCTCAAAGGAAGTGCTCATCTATTAATCATCGTAAGTGAAGTGAGAACAAGAGAGACTCCTTGGCATGAGCTCTATAAAGTGGTGGCGGGGGGAGGGGGTAGACTATGTGCATCACCTTTTTGAAATCTGGGAAACTGTTTATTCTGATCAAGGGAATCCTTGCCAACAAGGGTGCAACTCTGACCCCTTACAAAGCGTTATAAACTTGTACATAGTGGTCACACTTGTTTATTTTTATATGCCGAATCAAGTGAAGGAATCTAAAATATTCTTAAATTTGTTTATGAAAAATCTGTTTTAACCAATTGCTTGTGTTTAGAAACCAGAAGCTTTGAACTTGCAGTACAATTTATGCAGACACAATTGAATGCTAGATTTAATGTTGTAGATTGATGCAATATAATCTTTTAGCATTTGGTACTTTTCCAATGCTTTCATACCTGTTCCTTCTTTTCCATCTTCAAGATGATGGTGACAGATAAATGTTTCTTCCTGTTGGGAATCTAGGCTGACAAACTGGGTAATAATTCAAGTGGATTCTTGTTCCCATATAAACTGTACACCAAATGTCAGTCAGCCTGTGCCAATTAGTGCTTGTGTTGCTAGGTCACCACGGTCAATTGAAACTGCATCAATGGGACTTGAAAAGGTTTCTTCCCGATCAGACCTTCTGACATATTGAGTAGCATAATGGATGGGAAAATACAGCCACGGCCCTACCCTAGATTCACAATACTCAGCAGCAAGAATTCATTTACAACCTGCAATTAACTGGAAAGAATAGGCTTCATGAAAGTGTCTGACTATTTAGAAAATAAAGCACCCTTCTCCCGGACGATTTGTTTACTACTTGTGTGGATTGTCGTTTTTTTTTTGGTTTGGGCCAAAACAAGTTTTCCCCTTCTTGGAGCTATCAGAAAAAGGGCTCGGGTTCATCGGTTATAAATAATGCATGTTAATCCCAAGGGTTTTATGCCAAATTACTGGCAAAATGAAAATTTAACCATAAGTCAAACTTCTTTCTGATAAGTCACTGCTCTCATCAGACTATTATGAAGGCTAAATTGTTGAATTTCAGAACTAGAATTTTGACCCATTAGTTTAGATTTCGTAACTATGTAAGGTTTTTGATTTATTCCATCATTGAAGTTAAAAATATTTTATACTGATGTAAACTTTCTCGTGTGGCATATGCACAGTTGCATTTGAATATTCGTTAACCTCTGTTGATGTCCTGAATCATGATGTTGATTGTTGATCTTGGATGTCAGAAAATATATCTATTTAAAATGAAGTTCAAAAGCATGGCTCAACCAGAATGTTCTGGGTCAATAAATCCGGAACTAAGGATTTAGTGAACCATAATCTGAAACGTATTGTAGCATCTACTTGACTTCCCCTGAATTAGTGTTTTTCTGCATGGTATGACACAAAGTATACTGCCGTCTTTCAGGAAAAGTATTTTAAAGCAAATTAGAAAATGGTGGAGGGTTGTGGAATGTGGATGTTCTCTGTATTGCTTGCTAGTACGATGGACTTTTTTTGCCAATTTCTAAAATTGTGATTTGTTGGAGAGTGTTGTGGTATGTGCGGTGGCAGTGTTAGATTCAGGTTTTCCTTTGTAATATATATTTTTCCGTATGAGCTTTGCCTGCTGCTACATTGCAGAGGCACTGAACAGAGCCCTGCCGCTCTTTGAAGGAAGAAAAGGTAGACTTGTCAAATTTTCTTGAATTGCTTTTTCAACTTTCAATCAGCTGGCTAGAATTTTATTGGCGGAGATCCTGGAACAGACCACTCCAGTGAGTTGGTGTCCCAGAATACACTATTTATACAATAAACACAGAAAATGCTGGAAATACTCAGCTGTCTGATGAAAGCTTATTGACCTGAAATGTTAATTCTCTATCTCTTTCCATAGATGCTGCCTGTCCTGCTGAGCATTTCCAGCATTTTTTTATTTTGGATTTCTAGCATCTACAGTATTTTGCTTTTGTATGATAATTTTGTCTGCCTTTCCGAGGTATGTTTGGGCATTGCTCCTCTTTTTGCCCCATATCTTTGGAGGGCAGGCTGATAACTTGTTCCCATTCTGTTGTCAGTGAACCTCTAGCTTCTAGAGGATGCCAGGGATTGCTTTTGTGAAACTTTCTCAGTTGGCTCCTATGTAATCTACAAAATGTTTTTTTTTGTTCAGTAGAAAAGCATGTTGGATTTGACAATTAAATGTAGCCCATTGTAAAGAAAGTATAACAGCAAACTGACTTTTTACTTAATAGAAACCAGGGGATTGAGCAACAGTTAGCATGGAATCGTATCATGCAGTCTCAGAGTGGTATGTTCCAGCAGAATCATCACCGGCTTGGATCAGGGTTGCCAAGCCAGTACCAACAAAGGCAAGATGATCGTAGAGGACGACAGGTAACAAAAGTGGACATTATTATTAACACATTACTTTTCTTTCAATTGACTACAATGTATAATTGATGTTGTATTAGTAGCTCAAAAGAATATTTGATAATTTTAAATAACTTTACTAACTTGAAGTACCTGAATTCAGAGGTGTCAAAGATCCAGCTTTCAAATCCTGCACACTAAATGAATGGCTGGTTCACTTCTGTGTACAATTTCTTGAGGTGCCTTGCTTTAAGATGATCAAGGCTGACCAACTTTCACAATCCTTGATATAGCATCCATTGTTCTCATTATCAGTTCTGTTTCTTAAACAGTTGGTACACATACTCCTTTATCAGCCTCTTGCTTTGTAACCCGCATTTTTACCAGTTGCTACCAGATCTTCTAGTTTCTCTCTCCTAACTATGCGCTTAAAGAAATGTAGTTTCTTCTTGTGTGTCAACTTTCCTCAAAACTTCGTATGTTGTCTAAAAAATCATCCTCATGTCTCAGAAGCCTCATCCCTGTTATCTTTAATTTATCGTTCATTGTTTTCTTAATACAAATTCTCCAATTTATTTTTATTCCTCCTTAATCCAGTTTTAGAAACCAAGTTAAAAGAAGAAACTGTCCTTTGTTCATTCAGGAAAAAGCACTGAAGGAATTTAAATGTTTACGGCAATAGTTCTCATTATCACCATCAATGTGTTATCAGCTAAACTTATAACATCTTGTATAGCACACCTTTAGAAGTGATTCGTAATTGGCAAGGTAATTGGACTTTACATTAAATCTGATCCATGCCATGGCAAATCCGAAGGACCTTGATAAATGTGCTAAATGTAGATTGCTTTTTAATTCCCTGCCCTTAGTAGTGACCGCATGCTACCTGGATGTTGTCGAAATCCAAGAGCAACATTGAAAACCCATGAAGCAATACTTTTGGTTTGCATACATAGTTGTGTAAATATTTTATAAAATGATTACAACACAGGCGGAGGCCATTCAGCCCATCATGCCTATGCTAGTTCTCTGCAGGAGCAACTCACTTACTCCCACACCCTTGTTTTTTTCCCCACATAGCCCTACAAACATATTTTCTCTTCCTAATTATCTAATTTTCTTTTGAAGACTGTGGTTGAATCTGCATCCACTACACACTTGGGCAGTACATTCCAGATACAAATCACGCTCTGCTTTTTATTTAAAAAAAATAAAAATTCTTCTTTTCTTCTTTCGCCATTGCTTCTCTTCAGTCAGTTTTCTTCTCCGTCTTCTGTTTTTTGATCATTCTGCCAATGAGAATGTTTTCTCCCTCTATTTTGTCCAGACCTTTCATGATTTTCAACACCTTCATGAAATCTCCTTTCCCTGTCCTCTAAGAACAGCCCCAGTTTCTCCAGTCTGTCAACATAAATGGCTCAAGGGACAAGGAACTTTATTCTTGTGAATATTTTCTGCATCCTCTCTAATACTGTGACATCCTTCCTGATGTGTGGTACCCAGAATCAGGCACAATGCTCCTGTTGAAGCTGAACAAGTTGTTTTATCCAGGTTTATCATAACTTCCTTGTTTTGTACTCTGCTTCTATTTATAAAACCCAGGAACCTATATGCTTTATTTACCACTTCCTTAACCTGCTTTGCCACCTTCAATGTTTTGTGCACCTATACCTCCAGGTCTCTCTGTTTCTGAACCCCCTTTTGAAATATGTCCTTTATATCGTCTTTCCTTGTTCTTGGGATCAAATTTATCACTTCACCCTCTCTGTATTAAATTTCATCTGCCACTTGTCTGCCCATTCAGCCAGTTGTCTGTCCTCTTAGTCTATCACTGCCTCAAATTTCCAATGCTTCTGAGTTTTGTCATCCGCAAATTCTGAAGTTGTGCCCTGCCGACCCAAGTCTTGTTGTTCTGCCTTTGCCAGCAAAATACATTATGCTGGAGAAGGCTCATCTATCCATAGGTTTACATTGCAATGTCTTCCATTTCCTGAATGCAAAGCTGACTAGCGAAATAAATGTTATTACTAGTTCTTGAATGCTGTATAAATTTTGTCCTTTGCCCATCAACTGGTGTTGCGTTGAAACATAGAAGATTTATGGTACAGGAGGTGATGATTTGGCCGTTGTCTGTTAATAGCTTTTTAGGAATTAACATAAAAATATATACCTTTGTTTTGTGTTTTTTTTGCTAGTGGAGATGAGAGCTGAAGAAATTTAAAAACAGGTTGCATAGGTAAGGAGATCACATTCCATTTATCTCTCTATTTAAAAACTATGGAGTGGCACAGTGGTTAGCACTGCTGCCTCACTGCCGAGGACCCAGGTTCGATCCCGGCTCCGGGTCGCTGTCCATGTGGAGTTTGCACATTCTCCCCATGTCTGCATGGGTCTCACCCCCACAACCCATAGATGTGTAAGGTAGGTGGATTGGCCACGCTAAATTGCCCCTTAATTGGGAAAAAATGTATCTAAATGTATTTATATATTTAATATTTAAAGTGTTCAACAGTTTCATTTCAAAGATGTTCACAATTTTAAATGAATATACTACGAATTGAGATTCAAAACGCTTCCATATTAAAATGTAAATAGTGTCTTGTTTATTAAATTGTCTTTATTAAATTAAAAGGAAAGACTTGAGCATACTGAAAAGCAGACATTTTTTTAAACAATGTGGACACTTGGACCCCCTTGCTCCCTCCTCTTGGAATTTCTCAAAACACAAGCTCATTAACCTTTCAGCAGGTGGACTGTAATGATTCAGATGATGATATCAGATATGTATCATTGAACTATTTTGTTTTCCAGTTGTTTGAACTTGTAACGTGACAATTAAAATGAAAACTTGTTTCATGAAATTGAAACACCTTTAATCATTTTTCTAAACTGCTTCACTCTTGCCCATGTTGGGCTAACTGAACTTCTCCGAAGCAGTCTCTTAATTGTGACTGCCTTTGGCTTAAGATGTATGGGGTTTCTCTTGTTATTCCATAATGTTATACTGCTCCCACCTTCCCACTGGTTTTTTTATCAGTCATTTGAAATGGAATGTTTTTTTTTTCCGTCCCCTCCCTGTGATTTTTCACAATTCGGGGATTCACCGGTAAGCCTGTGAACCAAACTGACTACCTCCAAGCTCATCTCCAGCATACACCCTGCTCAGGATACCCTAGAATACAGACTTGTGTAGTTTACTGATAATCTGAATTGAGGTAGCAAATGCTTGTTGTATCCAGTTATTTGGATAATTGATTCATTAACACACCCATTCCCACTTTGTCACAGTGCTGCAGCATACATCCTTCAGAATAATTCTGAGCAGCTTTAATTTGCAACACCTCACTTAAATGTCACTTGTTTCCAAATCCTTTTTGTGGAAACATGGTCAAAAAAACCACAATGCATGACAACATTATACAATCTTATGTGTAGACTTGCATCTATCAAATTAAATGACATAATTGTGCTTTAAAATATATATTTTAATTTTAGTCTTTGGCTTCATTTATTTTCAATGTCTGGCAACATTTCATTTTTCAGGGATATTCTGACCGGCGTTGCCCATTGCCACCAGATTCTGGAAGATGCAGCTGAAATTAAAACCATTACCTGGCTCTGCAACACAAGCTGTGCTGTACAGGGTCCAGTTAATTGATGAACATGCATCCAAGCTCAATTTTAATCATTATACCTGTCCTAGAGTGCTGACCTAGTTTTTAACGTGTTTGTACGTATTTTTGTGCTTGATGTTTCACTTGCTGTAAAATGGATTCTGCAGTTTCCATTTTTTTTTTTTAAAGTGTCAAGATGGGGTGTGTTAAATATATTGCAGGATATATGCAGCCAGGTTTAATTGTTAACATCACAAGTTGGTATATCTCAAAGCTGGTTAGTGAAATTAAGTTTTTATGCCTGTATACTGTACATCAGAAGTGATCTTTAGTAAAAGCTTTGAAATCTTTGGTTTCCTATTCTTCTTCTCCTGTTTCATTATTTTCTTTTTAGTAACTTAAAGTTAATGCATTTGCTGAGATCCAAATGTATCACCGTTGTGCATCTTCTCTAAAGCAAAAATATAATATTAGTATGTTTCAAATGTGTTGCACTTTGTTCATTAGTGCTGACGTTTGAAATCTCTCACACCATGTACAGCTCGAGGGATGTATTTTATGACCTTCATATTTACAAAATCATTGCTGGGATGCTGTCAGTACACAACACCTTTAGTGATGAAGTACCATCAAACTGTTCAGTTGCAGTTGTACAATTTATTTTCCTTTTCACTTTTTTTATTTAAGTACACCTGTACTTTCTTGGGGTGTGCTGACGTAGATGAATGAGCATTGAGCCATGTTCCTCTTGGCTTGAAGAAAATTTGTTGACAGAGTGGATTTTAAACTTCATTGCGGGTGGGGAAACAGCCACGAGTGGATTGGCAGTCTGTCTTACATGAAGCAATTGGATGACGAGTAATCGGCAACCACTATTGGCAACAATAGTAAAAATTTGCTCCAGTGTTTTCTAGAAAGTGACCAGCTGCTTGATCACTGTCAAGATACTAGCCTGAAAACTTGAGTGAGGACATCAGTACGTTCATTGTGTTTAATCAGGAACAAACATTTCCCTCGTGCTGATCTTGGCTTTCAGGAACATTGTCAGCATGGGAGATAGTGTAACCGTAAGCCACCATCTTTTGAATGAATTTCTGCATAGATGATGCTATATGGAAACCAGGTGCCTGCCCTCAAAAATATGGCAAGTCTAGTTGCTGGGTGGGAGCAGGTCATCTTGCCCAGCTCTCTCTCTCTCTCTCTCTCTCTCTCTCAGGTGTGGGACCATTGAGGGAGGAGAAATATCTGTAACTTAAGCAAATTGTCACTTGTGCAAATGCTGTTTTATTTAGATTTTTGGTAAACATGGGTAAGCGGCTTCATTTTAGGCGAAATGTTGGATGGATACCAAAACTGCCCGTTTAAACGTAATGGCGGCAATTTTGACTGTAATAATGTAAAGGCTGATGAGCAATTGGCAGCGCTGTACAACACCGCTGAGTTTATTTCTGTTGAAGTCAAAATTACCCCCAATGTTTTGATTTTTTACATCTGTTTGAAAATGCTAATATATTGCTTTCTACATTATACCTGAACTAAATATTTCATGTTCTTGTCAACAGATTTATTCCTTAGTTCCAAGTACCAATTAATAATTTAAAAGAATTAAGCAGTACTATAAAATGTAACTCATTATATAGGGTCCCTTGTACTTGAGGCGCAAAAACACAGTTCTCTGTTGTCAAAGCCTTATCCTGCACACTGTTGCACCCAATGGGCTGCTATTTTGTGCATCCTGTTTTGGTGTGCTGGAATCTCCTTGTGATTTTAAACTATTCAAGCTGTCTGCTGGACTACTTTTTGCCATTGGAATTGAGGTATACCAACAGTCGAAGATTGGTGAGCAGAGCTTGGCATGCGTTTTCACAGCTTCGGCCAACCCCAAAACTTTGACACCACTAGAGTAAAATGTTTTCTCAGCTGTTCTCGGAGTCTATATCACTTTTTTATCTAAACCCTTAGCCATGGGACTGAAGTTTCGGACTCTTGAGTGCAAATATTTCAAATTGCCCAAGCCTCATGAACATTCATTTTTATTGCGATCGCAGACCAGACCCCAACAGCAGCTAAGATACTGGACCGAAACCCCAATATTTTAATTTTGCCCCAGGAGTGATTACACTAAGAAATAGGGATATGGTATATTAAAACAAACTTTATTACTAACGCGGTATTAAAATATATTTAATATCACACCAGAAAATAACCTACAATTACCCCAAAACCAATGCTACTCAATACAGTGAATCCATACCCTTAACTGCTAACTTTATTCCCACTAAAACAAGAAAACAATCACCTCTGCTCTCGATCCACTATTATAACCAGTGGCACTCCTCTGGAATACTTGCTTTTCAGAGATGTTCTTCGATGATAAAATAATTTTTTTAACTGCTTTAAAGAAAAGCTCTGACTCCTGTCAGACCCATGCAGAAACTCATTTCTTCAGAAGCTGTTTCTCGGCTTGTTTCAGCTCCCCTTGTTCTCTGACAAATCAGCACTCCTTTGAAGACTGGTAATCTCATTTAACTGAACTGCAGAGAGAGCAAAACTGGTTGTCTTCTAGTCAGAGCTTCACTTGGCTAAGAACTGCTTTCTGCAAAAATATGCCTTTCAGCAATGACATCATCTTACCAAGTTGAAATCTAAGTAGCTCCACAGATGTAACAGGCAAAGTAGATTTAACGAATGAAGTGGATAATAGGGATCCTGTGGCTGTAATATATCTGGACTTCCAGAAGGCATTTGATAAGATGCCGCCCAGAAGGTCAATTCACAAGGTGCGATCAAATGGGATTAGGGGTAACTTATTAGCTGGGATAAAAGACTGGCTGACGTACAGGTCTTTTTCTGGATGGCAAGATGTAACTAGTGGGGTGCCACAGGGTTCAGTCCTGGGCCCCAACTATTTAGAATCTACATTAATGACTTGGATATAGGGATAGAAGGATCTATAGCCAAATTTGCAGATGACACAATAATAATTGGGACAGTAAGTTGCAAAGAGGAAATTAAAATCTGGCAAATAGGTATAGATGGTGAGGAAAGTTGGCCAAAATGTGGCAGATGGAGTTTAATAAGTGAGGTCATCCATTTTGGTCAAAAAAATGGAATGGCAACTTAGTATCTAAATGGGGAGAAACTTTAAGGTGCTCTGATGCAAAGGATCTGGGTGGCCTCGTGCATGAGTCACAGAAAACAAGCGTGCAGGTGCAACAGAGAATAAGGAAAGCAATGGTATGTTGGCATTTAGAGCAAAATGAATTGAGTATAAAGTTAAGGAAGTGTTGCAACTATACAAGGCACTGGTAAGACTGCATCTGGAGTATTGTGCACAGGTTTGGTCCTCTTATTTGAGGAAGGATGTGGTGGCAGTTCAGAGGAGGTTCACTAGATTGATTCTAGAGATGAGGGGCTTGTCAAATGAGGAGAGATTGAACAGTTTAGGCCTATTGTCGAGTTTAGGAAAATGAGGGGAGATCAAATCGAGGTATACAAGATGCTAAAAGGCATGGATAAAATAGTTGTAGAGCAGATGCTTCCTTTTGTGGGGCATTCTAAAACTAGAGGTCATAATCTTGGAAGAAGAGAGCAAATTTGAAACATTTGAGGAGAAACTACTTCTCAAAGGCTTGTGAATCTCTGGAATTTGCTACCCGTGAGTGCGGTGGATGCAGGGACATTAAGTAAATTTAAGGAGTTCGACAGATTTTTAACTGGCAATGGGTTGAAGGGTTATGGAGAATGGGCAGGATGGTGGAGTTGAAGCCAGGATGGGATCAGCCATGATCTCATTGAAGGTGTTTAGGCCTGGGAGGCTAAATTGCCTACTCCTCCTAGGTCATGTGTTCTAGGGAGGCGATGCTCTGGCTGATTTTGCAATCCAGCTCTTGGTCTGTAGCATTATAGGTAATAGACGAGGAACATATCAGCCATGATAGAATGGCGGAGGAGACTTGATGGGCCGAATGGCCTAATTCTGCTCCTATATCTTACGAACTTGTGAATCCACTTAATCCAAAGAAAATTGCATTAGCCCAAATCTTTTACGATGGCTTAGTTGCGTCCTTGGTTCACAATATACAGATGCCTAGGATTTATTTTAAAATATGATTACAGCAGACTAACCCAGGCTTTAAACCGTACTGCATCAATTACCTATAATACAACGCAGCTGACGTTCCTACATTTATCACATTCTGAAAGTGTTAAGACCATTTATGAAGGATGAATTCCATCTATACAGCAATTTGACTGTATTGGAGTGGTCAGGATATTTTACATGCATATTTTAGAAGGGATGCAAAGTGTCCAGATTTGTAGATATAGGTTATCTATGCCACACCCACTTCAGCTGGCACAAGTTGATGATTTTGCCCATCATTGCTTTATTGGTCCACTGGGATGTGGGTGTCACTGCTACGATCAGCATTTATTGTCCACACTTAATTGCCTTTGATGAGGGTTGGAGTTGAATTGCCTACCTGAATACAGGCCATTTGAGGACAGTTTTATGAGTTGGCATATTGACCAGACCAGGTAAGGACAGCATATTTCATTCCATAATGGAACATTAGTGAACCATACGGTTTTTATGACCACCCCAGTCACTGATACCAAGTTGTGAATTCCAGGTTAACTGCATTCAAATATCCAGCTGCCCTGGTGGGATTTGAACATGTCTCTAACTCATTAATCCAGTTTTCTGGATTGAGTCCAGCCACATAACCATTGTGTTACTGTACTGTATTGCTGAAAACTGATAGATATGAGATTCGGCCCATGTATATTCCTCCAATTCCTTGAAGTGTGTTGCTACGTTTTGATTAGAATGCCTTTATAACTACTAAATGGAAGTTTAATGTCCCTGCAGATTCTCACACCAGTTAGGACCTCCTATAAAGTGAACCAGACATCTTCATTGATGCCCTCCCTTTTTTGTTTTCATTCTTTTTGTTGCTTTTGGAAAAAATAGTTCCTGGAATCTGGATAACAATTGTAATGGTAACACTGCACATTCCCAGTTGTCCTAAGCACATTGAGTGTTAACTACATGGCATGGGACTGAATCAATATGCAGTCAGAAACTTGAAAGACATTAGTGAGCCTAATGGCTTTTTTTGGTACTAGTTCATACATTTTGTTTCCTTTTTTTTTAAATTTAGAGTACCCAATTCATTTTTTCCAATTAAGGGGCAATTTAGCATGGCCAATCCACCTAACCTTTGGGTTGTGGGGGTGAAACCCACGCAAACACGGAGATAATATGCAAACTCCGCACGGACAGTGACCCAGAGCCGGTATCGAACCTGGGACCTCGGCGCCGTGAGGCGACAGGGGTACTACTTCATACATGACCAGATTTATTGATTCAGTTGCACAGCTTTATTTTTTCCCTCTCCTCCTGCGCCATAACCACTTCTGTTCTTCTATTGGGATATCATGGGAGCAGTGTGAAAAAGCAACACCTGTGCCAGTTTTTATAAATTATCCATTATTCTCATGGCAGTGTAATATTTTTGGAGCATTTGTGTAGCAGGAGTTATGCTCATTCAGGCTGCAGGATTTGGCATGTCATGTTAGCTGAGTTTAAAAAGAATGGATCTCTCAGTAGTTTACTCTTCAGTTGCACTTGGTTTTGGAATTTGTTCCCCTTTGGAGTTTCAGTATTCTTCGGGGAACAAGATCTCGTACTGAAGAGTTTCAAGGATAGAAATCAATTGTGCCCAAGTTCAATTCCAATCATGTGTACAACAGCAGAGCAGTTTGGTCAGTCAGAAAAGGGCAGAATGCTTCCTGTTGTAAGGCCAGAGACTTTGCACAAGGCTTCAAGGCACACATAGGGCCATTTTGGAATGTCCTGACATCTAGCACATTTGTGTACCCCAGGGGATAATGCCAGCGTTGCATTTGATATTGTTCACTGTGTGCATTTTTCTCCCATTTTGTAAGGTGGTGAGGCATGGTTCTGGGGAATAGCTCCCATTTCTCCATCTGTTTAATAATTTCAAAGTCCTTGTCTTTGCCTACAAACTTCTGTATCACTTCCCTTCCTCCGGCTGCAATCTCCTCCAGACCTATTTCCCCTTCTATCCTCTACTTTGCAGCACTTGTCCTCTTCTCTCTATAAAACAAATAGTTTTCAGCATCCTCCCTACATTTTAGAATGTTCTCCCTGAACTCCTTTTTTGCTATATCTCTCCCTTCTGCAAAAATATCCCTTTAACCCCAACCTGCCCTGATTTTCTTCCTAATTTTGTTTGGCGTTGACCTCTGCAAAAAAATTGCTTTGAGAATTTCAAACTTATTGGTCGCGAAATCAAATGTTGACTTTGACCAACAGTCAGCAGAGCATTTGACTGAACAAGGCATCAAGGAGCCTTCGCTAAACTGGAGTCAATAGAATTGTTGTCATGGGTGACTTCAACTTCCCTAATATTGACTGGAACTTTCTTAGTGCAAATGGTTTGGATGGAGCAGATTTTGTCAAGTATGTTCAGGAAGGATTCCTGACTCAATATGTAGATAGGCTGACTAGGGGGAGGCCATATTGGATTTGGTGCTTGGCAACGAACCAGGCCAGGTGTCAGATGTCTCGGTGGGAGACCATTTTGGTGACGGTGACCACAACTCCTTGACCTTTACCATAGTCATGGAGAGGGATAGGAACAGACAGTATGGGAAGGTATTTAATTGGGGGAGGGGTAATTATATTGCTATTAGACAGGAGCTGAGGAGCATAAATTGGGAACAGTTCTCTGGGAAATGCACAACAGTCATGTGGGGGGGGGGGGGTGGCAGCACGGTGGTTAGCATTGCTGCCTCCGGTGCTGAGGACCCGGGTTCGAATCACGGCCCTGGGTCACTGTCCGTGTGGAGTTTGCACATTCTCCCCGTGTCTGCGTGGGTTTCATCCCCACAGTCCAAAGATGTGCAGGATAGGTGGTTTGGCCATGTTAAATTGCTCCTTAATTGGAAAAAATAATTGGGTACTCAAAACATTTTTTAAGTGATGTGGGGGTTGTTTAAGGAGCCCTTGCTGCGAGTGCTGGATAGTTTTGTCCCACAGAGAAGGAAGGAATGGTAAGGCGAAAGGAGCCTTGAAGAATAACAAGAATTGGAATTTCTAGTCAAGAGGAAGAAGGAAGCTTATGTAAGGTTGAGGAAGCAACGATCTGGCACAGCTCTGGAGGGTTACAGGGTAACCAGGAAGGAACTCAGAAATGGACTGAGGAGAGCTAGAAGAGGGCATGAAAAAACCCTAGCGGGAAGGATTAGGGAAAACCCCAAGGTGTTCTACACTTGGGTGAGAAATAAGAGGATGATCAGAGTGAGAGGAGGGCCGATCAGGGATAGTGGCCCAGTCAGCAGAGTATTTGACTGAATAAGTCAAATTCAGTCAAATTGCCTTGAACCTAGAGTCTGAGGTGGGGAAGGCCCTAAATGAATATTTTGCTTCAGTATTCACTAGGGAGAGGGACCTTGTTGCTTGTGAGAACAGTGTGAACCAGGATAATATTAAGAAGGAGGATGTGCTGGAAATTTTGATAAGCATCAGGATAGATAAGTTCCCTGGGGCCGACGGGATATACCTACGGTTACTATGGAAAGTGAGGGAGGAGATTGCTGTGCCGTTGGCGATTGTATTTGCATCCTCACACTCATAGAATTTACAGTGCAGAAGGAGGAAATTTGGCCCATCGAGTCTGCACCGGCCCTTGGAAAGAGCACCCTACTTAAGCCAACACCTCCACCCTATCCCTGTAACCCCACCGAACTATTTTTGGACACTAAGGGCAATTTAGCATGGCCAATCCACCCAACCTGCACATAGAATAGATTATAGAACAGTACAGCACAGAACAGACCCTTCGGCCCTCGATGTTGTGCCGAGCAATGATCACCCTACTTAAACCCACGTAACCCGTATACCCGTAACCCAACAATCCCCCCATTAACCTTACACTACGGGCAATTTAGCATGGCCAATCCACCAATCTTTGGACTGTGGGAGGAAACCGGAGCACCCGGAGGAAACCCACGCACACACGGGGAGGACGTGCAGACTCCACACAAGACAGTGACCCAGCCGGGAATCGAACCTGGGACCCTGGAGCTGTGAAGCATTGATGCTAACCACCATGCTACCGTGAGGCCCCATCTTTGGACTGGGAGGAAACCGGAGCACCGGTTTGGTGTAAATTAGGGAGAAAATGGAAAAAGGAGGAGAATTTTTAAAATATTTAAAACAAAGGGAATACGGAAATCATGGAGTCTTATGTCTGTGGTGAGCAAATTACTGGAAAGGATGGAGAGATGGGATTTATCATTATTTAGAAAAACATAGTTTGATTAAAGATAGTCAGCATATCAGCATAGCTTTGTGAGGGGCAGGTCATTCCTCATGAGCCTTATTGAATTCTTTGAGAATCTGATGAGACACATTGGTGGAGGTCGGGTAGTGGATGTGGTGTATATGGATTTCAGTAAGGCATTTGATAAGGTTCCCCATGATAGGCTCATTCGGAAAGTTGGATACAGGGAAATCTGGCTGTCTGGATACAGAACTGGCTGGCCGAAAGAAGACAGCAAGTGGTAATGGATGGAAAGTATTCCGCCTGGAGGTCAGTGACCAGTGGTGTCCTGTTCTGGGACCTCTGCTCGTTGTGTTTTTTATAAATGACTTGGATGAGGAAGTGGAAGAGTGGGTTAGTAAGTTTGCCGATGACACAAAGATTGGTGGAGTTGTAGATAGTGTCGAGGGCTGTTGCAGGTTACAACAGGACATTGACAGGATTCAGAGCTGGGCTGAGAAGTGGCAGATGGAGTTCAACCTAGATAAATGTGAAGTGATTCATTTTGGAAGGTCGAATTTGAATGCTGAATACAGGATTAAAGGCAGGATTCTTGGGAGTGTGGAGGAGCAGAGGGATCTTCGGGTCCATGTACATAGATCCCTCAAAGTTGCCACCCAGAGGGCAGCACGGTGGTGCAGTGGGTTAACCCAGCAGCCTTGCGCTGCTGAGGTCCCAGGTTCAATCCTCGCCCCTGGTCACTGTGTGAGGTTTGCACATTCTCCCCGTGTTTGCGTGGATTTCGCCCCCACAACCCAAAGATGTGCAGGCGAGGTGGATTGGCTGTGCTAATTTGCCCCTTAATTGGGAAAAATGAATTGGGTACTCTAAATTTATTGAAAAAAAAGTTGTCACCCAGGTTGATAGGATTGTTAAGAAGGCGTATGGTGTGTTGGCTTTCATTCACCGGGGATTGAGTTTAGGAGCAGCGAGGTTTTGCTACAGCTTTAGAAAACCCTGGTTAGACCACACTTGGAATATTGTGCCCAGTTCTGGTCGCCTCATTATAGGAAGGATGTGGATGCTTTGGAAAGAGTACAGAGGAGATTTACCAGGATGCTGCCTGGACTGGAGGGCATGAGGAAAGGTTGAGGGTGCTAGGGCTTTTCCCACTGGAGTGAAGAAGGAAAAGAGGTGACTTGATAGAGATGTACAAGGTGATGAGAGGCATGGATAGAGTGGATAGCCAGAGACTTTTCCCCAGGGTGGAAATGGCTGTCATGCGGGGACATAATTTTAAGGTGATTGGAGGAGGGTACAGGAGAGATGTCAGAGGTAGGTTATTTACACAGAGAGTGGTGGGTGTGTGGAATGCACAGCCAGTGGAGGTGGTGGAGTCAGTCATTACAGACATTTATATGACTCTTGGACAGGCACATGGACAGCAGTAAATTGAAGGGATGTAGGTTAGGTTGATCTTCGATTAGGATAAATGGTTGGCACAACATTTTTAGCTGCTTCGTCAATTACCTCCCTTCCATCATAAGGTCAGAAGTGGGGATGTTTGGGATGACTACACAATGTTCAGCACCATTTGCAACTCAGATAATGAAGCAGTCCATGTCCAAATGCAGCAAGACCTGGACAATATCCAGGCTTGGGCTGTCAAGTGGGAAGTTACATTCGTGCCAGACAAGTGCCAGGCAATGACCATATCCTACGAGAGGATATAACCACCACCCCTTGACATTCAATGGCATTATCATCACTGAATGCCCTACAACCAACATCTTGAGGAGTTACCATTCATCAGAAACTGAACTGGATTAGCCACATCAATACTTTGTCTACCAGGGCAGGTCAAAGGCTAGAACTCTACAGCAAGTAACTCACCTGACCCCCCCCCCCCCCCCCCCCCCCCCAAAGCCTGTCCACCATCTACAAGGCACAAGCCAGTAGTGTGATGGAATGCTCTCCACTTGCCTGGATGAGTGCCGCTCCGATAACACTCTAGGCTCGATGCCAAACGGGACAAAGCAGCCCGCTTGATTGCTCCCCCTTCCACAAACATTAAAACCCTCCACCACTAACGAACAGTGGTAGTTGTGTGTACCATCTACAAGATGCACTGCAGTAGCTCACCAAGGTTCTTTAGACAGCACCTTCCAAACCCACGACCACTCCCGTCTAGAAGGGCAAAAGCAGTAGATACCTGGGAACCCCACCACCTGGACTTGGAAATATATCACCATTCCTTCACTGTCGGCAACATCCTGGTACTCCCTCCCTAACAACACTGTACACCTCGGGGACTGCAGCGGTTCAAGAAGGCAACTCACCACCACCTTCTGAAGGGCAACCAGGGATGGGCAACAAATGCTGGCCTGACCAGTGATGCTCACATCCCGTAAATGAATTTTTAAAAAAATTTAGGTGCAATTTGGCTGGTGTACTGCACAATACTAGCATGATGTTTTCCACTTTATCCTACATAATAGTATTTTTTTTTAAATTTCCAATTGAGGCAATTTAGCATAGCCAATCCACCTACCCTGCACATCTTTGGGCTGTGGGGTAATACCCATGCAGACACTGGGAGAATGCAGATCCCACACAGATAGTGACCCAGGGCCAGGATTGACTTGGCGCTGTGAAGCAGCAGTGCTAACCTCTGCACCACCATGCCGCCCTACATAACAATGACAGTATTTTAGGCACTTTGGTTATTGCTGTGTCAAAGTGATTGACGTAACAGTTGAATCTACTATCATTTCTTGCTTCATTTGTTATTTCCATACCATTCAAACTAAACTTATGACAGTCAATTTTATTTTTCAATGTACCTTGTGACCATTGATGTTGAATTTCATCTACCAGTGGTTAGCACTGCTGCCTCATGTCGTCGAGGACCCGGGTTCGATCCCGGCCCATGGTCACTGTTTGTGTGGAGTTTGCATACTCTTCCCGTGTCTGCGTGGGTCTCACCCCCACAATCCGAAGATGTGCAGGTAGGTGGATTGGCCACGCTAAATTGCCCCTTTAGACCATAAGACATAGGAGCAGAATTATGCCGCTCGGCCCATGAATCATGGCTGATATGTTTCTCATCCCCATTCTCCTGCCTTCTCCCCATAATACCTGATCCCCTTATTAATCAAGAACCTATCTACCTCTGTCTTAAAGACACTCAGTGACTTGGCCTCTACAACCTTCTGCGGCAAAGAGTTCCACAGATTCACCACCCTCTGGCTGAAGAAATTCCTCCTTATCGCTGTTTTAAAGGCAGGTTCCAGAAACATATATATCGACAATGTCAAAGAAGCAAGACAATGCTTTGAATGCGAGCATTTGCAGGTAATTAAGTCTCTACAGATCCAGAGACTTAATTACCTTCAAATGCTTGCATTGAAAGCATTGTCTTGCTTCTTTGACATTGTCTATATATATGTTTCTGGAACCTACCTCTTCATTCACCTGAGGAAGGAGCGGCACTCCGGAAGCTAGTGATTTGAAACAAACCTGTTGGACTTTAACCTGGTGTTGTGAGACTTCTTACTGTGCTCACCCCAGTCCAACACCGGCATCTCCACATCCTGTTTTAATGGATCTTCCATTAAGTCTGATGCTGTGCCCTCTGGTTCTAGTTTTTCCTACTACTGTAGTGGAAACATCCTCTCCGCATCCACTCTATCCAGGCCTCGCAGTAACCTGTAAGATTCAATAAGATCCCCTCGTGATTGGAATTTTTATTTTTAGGTATATCATCTACCACTGTTCTGCCTATTTATTCTGAACATTTGTAAATCTTACTGCTGACCAGTTCAATTGCATACCAATCCCAATTGGTATTCTTTACCAATTTAACTCTCTGGATTTCAGAATTGGTTGTTGCCCGTAATTAGGGGTTTTCATGTATTGACCCCTGTAACACTGCTCCGAACACTTCCCCCATTCATCACGATGTTACTATCCAAACAGAAATGTCTTTCAGGTAGTTGTCAATTTGTATCTATGTTGGGGCACCAGTCATTTCATCTGCAATTCTTAATTCCTTTTCTAAGCCAATACCATTGTGGTATCTATTGCATATGCCTTTTAACCCTTTCGTTCAATGGTCTGTGTGCTTGACTAATCTACTTCCATGAGCAAAACAAACTGCACAGAGAAACAGTATTGTACCTTTTTGCTCTCTCCGTGCCAAGTTATATTTTTAAATCACTTTTACCATTTGTAGTTTTGTGCTGTATACTTGTCGATTAAACGGCACTTTCCAAACCTGTGACCAACTACCTTGAAGGACGATGACGTGGGATCCCCATCACCTCCACGTTTCAAAGTCACATGGTGCCTTGACTTGAAAGTATATTACTCTTCCATCAACATTACTGGGTCTACTCCTTACGTAACACCATTGTGGGAATTCTTCATCACGTGGACTGCAGCTATTCAAGAAGGACAATAAATGCTGTAATGCCCCTAAGAATATATTTTTTGAAAGCTTCATAATGTCAATATCCTCAGATGTGGTGTCCTATCCAACAGACTGAAGTCCTCTAAATTACATATCTTTTGTTTAATTATACTCTGTGACCTAGGCCAGAGATGATGCAACTGGGAAATAGAGAGGCACGCTTAAGCTCATTCAACCAGAGCCTGTTTTGTGTTCCTTTTCTCCATCTGTGGACTGCAGAATGTACCTATTCAAATGGATATCAGATTTTGTCTCCATCCAAATTTAACACCTCTGTTAAAGGCTGCCCTTTTTCAGCTCATAACTCTTCCAGATCTAATTCCACTTAATGTGAAATCTGACCCATTATGGCATCTGAATTGTGAATGGGCCACACGTGAACCCGTTGCAATTCTTTTTGAATATGCCAGTACATTTTTCCCTCCCACTCGCCTCCCCTCCACCCAAGACATACAGATAGGATTTCCCCCTAATTAACTGGCCATGTATGTGGGTAGAAATGAAAGATAATGGTAAACCAGTGTGTCTGTATTAAAATTACTGAATATCTGCCCTTAGCCAAGGGGATTGTCCTCCAAGCAGTCCTAGTCCTCCAACAATCATCAAGTACATATACAGATGGGAATGAGGTCCCTGATCTGTTTATAAATTGGAGCGATTGAGCAATATGTATGAAGTGTTCCAAGCAGTTCTGAATTCGGGAACTGAGACTACTTGTCAGGATTAATAACAATGGGAGTCAGCCCTTTGAATGGACCATGCCAATAACCCTATTTGCAAGATTCATGGGAATTGAAGAGTGATTAAATTTCCGTATTCTACATATAACAATAATCGCTTATTGTCACAAGTAGGCTTCAATG
Source organism: Scyliorhinus canicula (assembly GCF_902713615.1). Classification (NCBI taxonomy): domain Eukaryota; kingdom Metazoa; phylum Chordata; class Chondrichthyes; order Carcharhiniformes; family Scyliorhinidae; genus Scyliorhinus; species Scyliorhinus canicula. The sequence goes on from NC_052146.1 coordinate 198,761,762, forward strand.
AAGTTATGGTGAAAAGCCCCTAGTCGCCACATTCCGCCGCCTATTCTGGGAATTGAATCCACGCTGCTGGCCTTGTTCTGTATTACAAGCCAGCTGTTTAGCCCACTGTGCTAAACCAGCCCCTATACTAATCACTTAGTGTCACAAGTAGGTTTCAATGAAGTTACTGTGAAACGCCCCCAGTTGCCACATTCCGGCACCTGTTCGGGGAGGCCGGTACGGGAATTGAACCCGTGCTGCTGGCCTTATTCTGCATTGCAAGCCATCTGTTGAGCCCACTGTGCTAAACCAGCCCTAATTTCAAAGGGAGTATCACCAAACCTGAAAGAATTGCTTGTGGAAATAGGTTACCTTTTAAGCTGTCTGGACACTTTCCTTGGGTAGGTCTCCCATATGATTGTAGCTGTTACAACTACCTTAAACTTTCTTCCTAACTTATTCAGATTTTGGGGCGGCATGTAGTGCAGTGGTTAGCACTGGGACTGCGGCGCTGAGGACCCGGGTTTGAATCCCGGCCCTGGGTCACTGTTTGTGTGGAGTTTGCACATTCTCCCCATGTCTGTGGGTTTTACCCCCACAACCCAAAGATGTGCAGGTTAGGTGGATTGGCCACGCTAAATTCCCCCTTAATTGGGTACACTAAATTTATTTTTAAAAACTTATTCTGGTTTTGGAGGTTTGTGAAAGAGCTGCAACTCACATTTTTCTGTGCACTCTGAGGCTGCAAAAATATTGGGAACTTACATATAACCACATTATGGAGAACTTCACAACATTGCAGATGTCAGCAATGAAGTAATGCTCATGAACTTTGAGATGAGGTAGGTGCTGTGAATAAAGAGGGAAAGTAATTTTCAAAGATCTTCCTCACCTACTGATTTATGAAGTTTACCAGTTGTTTCCTTAGTGTAACCACCATGATTTTCCATTCATAAGGCCACCCCCTATTGCTACAATTGCAGGTGATGACAATTCAAGAAAATGAACTATACAGAAAGTCAGGATTGGTTAAATACAAATGTCAATTGCCCAGTTCCATTCGAATGCAGTTATCGTCCATTCAACATTTCCTATATTTTACTGGGAACATTACTCACATTCTATAATATTCTGATCTATAACATTTGAAAGATTCAATAAATCTTTTACTTTAAGTAGAATGTAAACCTTGGAGTGTGTCTATGATTAGACTGCAATTGTATTAAAATGGAACAAAGGCTGTCAGAAAAATCTGTTACATGACAGAAGGTATGCAACAATGTCAGTAAGAGACTGCTGATTGGTTCATTTTGCACAATTACCAGCTGTTGCGGATAGATTTATCTTGGGTTAATTAGCAGTCACTTAAAATAAAGTTAAAAGATCATGTCGGCTTATATGATCTGTACAAGGCAACCACATAAAGTAATTCTTATTCATTAATGAAACTTGGATTTTCCGAGGGATGAACAAATAATTTAGAAATGTTGGCCCAGGGTGGCATGGTGGCCTAGTGATTAGCACGGCTGCCGTGACCTGGATTCGATCCCGGCCCCGGGTCACTGCCTTTGGAGTTTGCACATTCTCCCCAGCGTGTGTCTCACCCTCACAACCCAAAGATGTGCCGGGTAGGTGGACTGGCCATGTCAAATTGCCCCTTAGTTGGAAGAAAAAGAATTGGGCACTCTAAAATTTTATGTTGGCCCAGATTTGGTTTTCAGACATAGTGTCCACTGTTAATTAGACTTGCCCTTGCAAGTTTAGATTTTTACATTTTTTTTGTGAGACGAGTTGCCAAAAGTACATTTTGGTGGCAAGTCAAGTCGAGTCTCTGGGACCTGAATGAACAGAGACGGTAATAGTATTTCCTTAACCAATTGGATTGACAAATCATGGAGTTAACAGTGCATGAATGAGAAAGAAGTGTAAGTTAGAGTGGGAAAATTCAATGTCAAATCAGGTAGATTAAAAAAATAAAAGGAGAAGAAATTGGATTAAGAGAAAAAGGCAGAATGGAAAAGTTTGCAAAAAATAACAGTTCAGATTTTTTAAATCTCAAATAATTAATACATGAAGGAATGGGACTCCAAACCTTTTTACTCACTAAAATTCAGTGTTAGGTTGAGAATGATTAATAAATCATACAGCATCCTAGGCTTTATTAGTAGAGGCATAGAGTGGGAAAACAAGGAAGTTATATTCAACTTGTATGAAACACTACTTTAATTCAAATTGAGTATTGCATGCCACATTTTAGGAAAAATGTGAAGGGTGCGAATGTGGAAAAGATTCACAAGAATAATAACCATTATTGATAATCTTTATTATTGTCACAGGTATGGTTCCAGGAATGAGGAACTTCAGCTATGTGGATAGATTGGAGAGGTTGGCACTGGTTTTCTGTGGAAAAGGATAGGAGACTTGATAGAGGTATACAAAATCATGAGGGGCCTAGTCAGAGTAGATGGGCAAAACCTTGTGATTGGGGTAAGGATGGGGAACAAGAAAGCACAGAGTTATGGTAATTGCCAAAAATAGCAATGGTGACATGGGGGATATATTTTTCATGCAGTGAATGGTTAGGATCCAGAATGTACTGTCTTGAGAGTGTGATGGATGGAGGCTGGTTCAATTGAAACATTGGAGAGGGAATTAGATTATTATCTGGAAAGGAAAAATGTGCAGAGCAATGGGGAGGTAGGGCATGTGGCACTGGGTAAATTGCTCCTTTGCAGAGCCAGTGCAGACAATGGGCAGGAAGGCCTCCTGTCCTGTAACCATTCTGTCATTCTGAAAAGGTACTTGGCAGAAATGAAGACTTGTAGTTTTGTAAAAAGGGCACTTAGATGTAAAATGACTTGCTTTAACGCCCCCTGCCAACTTCATTTGTGCGATCGTTATACACTACAGCGACTTTTCAATGGCGAGAATGTGTGCCATTTTTGCGAGATTGAGGCAGAGTAACACAGTCAGGCATGAACTTTTTTGATTTTTGTATTTAACTGCACGTCTGCCCCTCACCTGGAGTCACGGTGCTATATCAAGATAAATCACAAGTAATCCATTAGTTTAACAGCAAAATCTGTCCCATCGTGTTATCTCTTAACAAAGATCAATCCAATTAATTTTAAATGGGCCAATTGATCCCAATTAAACCATCTTCTTTGGGTATCTGCTCTCTGGGTAAAACTTATCTGTCATCATCTTCAAAATTGTCTTCTATTGTTCTCTCCGTATCGCCCAAGTTAAGCCGCGTTCATCCGTGTTCCTCGGTCTTTTACTGGCAAAAAAAAGTGTAATCACGTGAATCTTTCTTCATAATTGAGACTTGGAATCACCTTACTCTTTTCAGAATCCTATCTATACCCAATACTGGGCTAGTAATTTGAGTTGGATGATGGGGCAGACTCGATGGCCCAAAGGGCAGTTCAGCACTGTAGTATTCTGTGATTCCATGTTGCAAAACGGGCGGCGTTGGATCGACCTGACACACAAAGCCTGATATTCAGTCCCATCGCTGCCAATGGAACTGAGCATCAGGTGTTGCATAGAAGGGGCTGATCTGATACGCCCATTTTGTGGCACTGCCTGAGACTCAATTCCAGCCCACATATATCTCTTCACCAACATTTAAAAAATAATCAGCATTTGGATACCAGTTGACAAAGTTTCACTTCGAACAAAGCCAGCAGTAGAATCTGAATCTGCTGGCTCAATGATCCTTTAAGCAGATAGCAATCTATCTATGGAAACAACATTCTTCAAAAGGTTCTGTGAGAGCTTTGCATAATATGCCTTGCATAATTAATGAAGTAGGTTGGATCATTTATCTTTATGTGTCAGAATCAATTGCTGATTACACACAAATTATCTTGCTTCCTTCCCTCTGAGACATGCTTTTACATTATTGGGGTTTAGTTTAGTTGTGTTTTTCGCATTTTACCACAGCTATGTCATTAATTACACTTTACATTTGTCTAATTTGTCCTTGAAACATAGCTACAAAATAGGTAATAAAGTTAGCCTTGTTACTCAATATTACTGAAAGATCATTGCTGAATATTTCTGCTTCAGTTTGCATCATTCCTATTGGCTACTGGTGTCTCCACTTATTCTCGTCATCTTGCCTTGTTTTGCTTGTAAGAAATTACTACTTGATGGAACCATGTCTAGGGCATAGACAAGTGGAGAGAGGTCACACGATTCCGGCTCGGAAAAGGGATCGGTTTCCCTAGAGACTTGCCTCTCTATTTATTTATTGACCTTAACCATAGTAGGTTCCAATAAACCAAAAATGCAGAATTCTGTAACCTAGTGCAGGAAGCTATCATTTTTTACGTTTTAGTTGAACACATTAGTAATGATCAACTCGTTATAATGCTGAAGTGTTTACTGTCACGCGGGGTAACATTTGCAATTTCAGTGAGTCTGCCTGGCTGTGTTTTTGTAAATTGTGCAGCACCTGTTGTGGCACCATGGTGACAGACTTGTCGAAGGAGGTTTGCAACTAAATTAACCTTTTTGTGGCAGATTTGGTCATTCCAAAAGCTGTGCAGGCCAAGGTTTACTCGTGGGCTCCAACTGTCCAGTTTACAAATAGAGATTATACAAATAGAGTTTAAACAAACTCTGGTTGTATTCCCGAGAGCAGGGGTTCCCGAACAATTGGATGGCGAAATGATCATTTGGGGCGGTGAACTCCGAGCCGGCCATGGTGACTGTCGAGTGGAGACACTGGAGGACGGTGCTGAGATCGGTGGTAACGCTCCATTATATTTGGGTGCATGATTCTTATCCGTGAGGCTTATTGGGGGCCTTATAACCCCTTGTGGACAAACCCAATGGCCCCTCCGCTCAACGACTACCCCACCCCCCGCAGCTCTCTCTTTCCCTATCTGCTCTCTGTGCTGCATTCACTTTCAAACGTTAAAATGGGGTCACAGAGGGTAAAAGTTTAGACAGCACCGTTCTAGAATTTAAAAGGTTGCGGCATGATTTTTCTTTATAACTTTAGAGTACCCAATTCATTTTTTTTCTCCAATTAAGGGCCAATCCACCTAACCTGCACATTTTGGGTTTTGGGGGCGAAACCCATGCAAACACGGGGAGAATGTGCAAACTCCACATGGACAGTGACCCAGGTCCTAGATTGAACCTGGGACCTTGGCGCCGTGAGGCAGCAGGGCTAACCCACTGCGCCACCCTGCTGCCCTCAGGTTAGGGCATGATTTGATCGAAGGTGGGAGGAACGATTGGGAGATATTGCGAAAAATTATTTCTGTTAGTTGGCGACTCATGGTCTAGGGAGCACGGTAGCATTGTGGATAGCACAATCGCTTCACAGCTCCAGGGTCCCAGGTTCGATTCTGGCTTGGGTCACTGTCTGTGCGGAGTCTTCACATCCTCCCCGTGTGTGCGTGGGTTTCCCCCGGGTGCTCCGGTGTCCTCCCACAGTCCAAAGATGTGCAGGTTAGGTGGATTGGCCATGATAAATTGCCCTTAGTGTTCAAAATTGCCCTTAGTGTTGGGTGGGGTTACTGGGTTATGGGGATAGGGTGGAGGTGTTGACCTTGGGTAGGGTGTTCTTTCCAAGAGCCAGTGCAGACTCGATGGGCCGAATGGCCTCCTTCTGCACTGTAAATTCTATGAATAATCAGAATATTGGAGCCAGAACATTCAGGAGTGAGAAAACACTTCTTAATGCAAAGGGTGCCCGAAGTTTGGAACTCACTTCTGGAAACTGCAATTGATGCTCAATCAGTAACCAGTATTAAAAGTGAGATTGATAGATTTTTGTTTACCAAAGGTTTTAAGGAATATGGGGCACAGGTGTGTGGAGGAGTTAGGTCCCATAATATTGAGTGACAGAACAGGCTTGAGTTGCTGAATGGTCCACTGCTGTTCCTATGAGTAAGGCAGGTCACTATTGATGATTAACCAATCAACCTTGCTCACTGTCCAAGGGATAAATTCTCTGGACTCAGAAATCTGAGTCTCTCTACAGGGGGAACAGTGTGCACTCCTTAATAGAAAAACATAAACCATCTCTATGGATGAACTTTATTCAGAGCTTTTTAAACATGATAATGCTTTCCATTCATGTCAAACATCTGATAATTATAAAGCTTTACTCAATCCCACTGTTAATCTTGATGTGGAGATGCCGCCGTTGGACTGCAGTGAGCACAGTAAGAAGTCTTACAACACCAGGTTAAAGTCCAACAAGTTTGTTTCAAATCACTAGCTTTCGGAGCTGGCTGATAGTTTCCTGCTTTCTGTCTTATCTCTTCTTGAATAGTTGGGTAACATTTCCAGAATCGACAGAATTTTGGAAGGTTACAACCAATGCATCCACTATCTGTGCAGCCACTTCTTGAAAGACTCTAGGATGCAGGCCATCAGGTCCAGGGGATTTGTCAGCCTTTAATCCTATTGGTTTTTTCAATACTTTTTCTCGAGTGAATGTTTTAAGTTCCTCCCTCCCTTATTGCTTCCTCCACTAGTTCCTTATTACCCCTTTTTACGGTGAGGACAGATATTGGTTCAAAGTCTGCCATTTCCTAATTTCCCATCAATTTCCAGCCTCACCCTCAGGGACCAATGCTCACTTTAGCTATTATTTCCTATTTATATACTTGTAGAAGCTTATTCTGACGGGTTTTATATTTCTTGTGGTTTCCTGTGGTACTCCAGTCTCTTCCTTTTATTTTGTTTAGTCATTCTTTACTGGTTGAAACTAAAACGTTTCCAATCTTCTGGTCTACCACTAACCTTCGCACTGGTGCCTCTTCCTGGCAGAGTCTTTCTTCCTCAGTGGAATGTATCTTTGTTGAGAGTTACGAAATATCTCCTCGAGCTCTCTGCCACAGCTTCTCTACCGTTTTAACTCCTATGGCAGTTCGTGTTAGGGAACTTGTTGGGGAAATTAACAGTTGATGCCCCGCCCTCGGTCAACTCGGAATGGTTGAGGATTGAAGTTTCGGGCGAATATCCTCTATGGATTGGTTCCTTTTTGTTACCTAGCAGGTGAACGTGCGATCAGGGGGAACCTGCCCTCAAGTTTGATTATATTGACTGTCCCAGTTTTTCATCACTGATTCCAGAAATCACAAGGAGAGTGGACAGCGCCTGCAAATTAGAGAAGGTTTCGACAGCTTTTATCAAAAGGAGGATTGGGGTTAAATCACTGCAGTGTCTGTTTCCAAGTGCAACGATTTGATCGTTTCCCCCGCTGGCTTTCAGAATAATGTGAATCTACAAATTTAAAAAAAATATTGAAAGAAAAATAGCTGCCGTAGATCTGTTATTGGAATACTGAAGGGGCGTGAGGCGGGGCCAGATGACACTTCACTACTGGACAACAATACAGACCTGTCACGCTTGGGCTCCACTAATACCTTTGAAGTAACATGTGCAACGCTTTTAACGAGGTGGATAATGACAGAGAATAAAATTATTGCTGTTAGTTTGGATTTGAATACAATTAACCCGAACACACTTTAATCTTCATTAGCAAGAAATTGGGGTGGAACCCATTTACAGCAGTTCGACTCTCCTTATATTCTGGATAAATTATGTTTTTTTGGGTGCTAATTCACAGGAATGTTACAATGAAATACTCTTGTGGAAGAGTGCAAGGATTAAAGTGATAAATTGGGCCGGTTCGAAATGTATTCGAGATTAAAGCCTCTTCAGTTACTGTTAAAGCTTTTCGATTACCCAATATCAGCTCCCGAGTTCAAGGTCTCACTTCAGCGCCTCAATAGCCTGTGCAGTTCTGCTAATATTCCTTTAGAAACTGCTCCCTGAGTTTTATATTTCCATTTTACACTCAGGAGAACGAGTGTTTACATATCATTAGGACAATTGTGGTTTATTTCTTTAAGAGCATCTATGGCAGAATATTCAAATTAATTATGGCGTGTGCCAATCAAGCCTTTGATTTTAAAGGAAAGAGCAAAGTGGGGACGGAACAGCGTGAGCCCCGGGGGTTACACACGTCGCCAAACCTGTAAAATTGATGTTAATGAGCCTCCGAAGTTCAAAACCTGTAACTGTCCCTCCAGCGTTAGAAATTGGTTGCGCGAGAATGGCTAGGAGGTTCCTAAAAGAATCGACGACGGTCTCTTCCTCTGGACTATTGTTAAATAAAGCCGGACAACTGGAAATAAAATGTGTTGTGTACTCCAGAAGGCTGGCACAAAAAACAATCTCCGCCCAGCAGGCGCTGCAGAATCGTGTACAATATAAACGGTGCCCATTGTTGAGGTGACTGTGTCATTTCGCAGGGGCTTCTGACTGGAAGCGCTATCTGTTAGAATGGACTGCATGCAGACAATATGGTTCCATCAAGGTTACGATTTCTGAGAACGAGGGGATGTCCAGTCCGACCAGATAACAATTAGGTGTTTCCTCCACCCCCATCATCTCCTTCTCGTAAAGAGCAAGAGCAGCGGTAAATAGAACTATTTTCTCCTTAAGGAGGTGTTCATATTAGACAAGTTATTACATTCCCCGAAATGAGTTTGCCTGAGTGGTACTGGAAAACATATTAGGAAATCAGGAATAAAACTGGTTAGATCCCCCCACACCCCCAAAACGTAGCTTTTTAACATGGGGTTGGACTTTGCTTTCCCACAGGAGGTAAATGCACTGGGCAATGTTCACACTGAAGAAGAATCGGTAAAGAATTATAACAGGACATTTAAAGTACCTGAAATATATATATTACAAATATACAATTGTAACGTGAACCCACCCCAATCCGCCAATGCAAAGACGGGCGTGGTGGATTAGATATCCTTTGGTTCAGAAAATAAAGTTTCAGGTATCAGCTATTGGGCCAAAGGAAGTCATCTTGCTTCGTACATTGAAGACAGGCAACATAGTTCCGGCATATGCAGGTCGAGAACAGGAGAAGGTGACCACGGTCACTTCACGTGGGCCACTGCGGGTCACGCCAATCAACACTTGCCACATTAATAATAGCTTCTCGACAGCGTCTCTTTCCACAAGAACCATTAACTTTAGCCCAATTTCCTACAAGTTTTCTACAGGAGATTTCAAAAAAGTTAATTTACTTTTTTCAATCGTTTTCTTAAACCTACTTGACTCTTATCCTAAGTATAGTAACCCTTTTATAAATAAGGACTATTCTGTTTTCAATATGGTGTCTGTGGTCTGCGTTATCGACCGAGATGTGAATGTATTGAACTGATGCTCCTGACTTCAAACTGTTTTTTTTTGTATGTATATCCAATAGCTTCCAGTTGTATTTCAACGTATGTTTGTATTTCAATGTACCTTTGTATTGGCCCCTAGCTTCATGCAATTGTATCGATTTGATGTTGGGACGAAAATGGGGACAAACCCAAGATTGGGAAAGTTGGGTCACCTTGGTCTCGAACTTTCACTCCAGTTAAAGTGACTGCCGAACTTTCCCTGATTGTCACCGGATATTCCCTTCCCCGTATTTCACTCCCGCCCTATATATGTTCCACATAAGCATTCTACCGAGCTGCTGGAGAACGCGTTATTTGTTGTTCAAGGCGGAGTTGGTGTGGAAATGCCATTAAGAAATGACACTTGACATGTGGTTTCCTCCGAACCCCTTCGAACCAAACCCCTCCCCGCAAATGTGTGCTCCGGCAAAGAGACTAAATGGGTAAATAATTAACATTGGCAACTCGTGCAGAATGGCGAGAACGTGGGGATTCCCATTGAGTTAGGTTCCGCATGTTTGTGTGGAAGGCTGCGATGCACGGGCAAAGTGGTCAACATGGGTCCTAGTACATTGGCAGAAGTTGTGTTTCCAAACGTGTTCCTGAACTGCAAACGTGGGAAGGAGATGGGAAGGATTAACAGCTCAAAACACCAGGTCAACTTTGTTGAGAGCTTTTTCCGCTTTATTCAGCATCGCAGCAGTCATATAACCCCAGCATCGTCCTGTGCAGACCAACCATTTCCAAGCACAGAAGCCAAACATGACTCTCCACATTGCTCCTGGGGGAAACTTACTCAGTTTTAAGCAATTCCGCTTCTTAAACTACTCAAAGAAATAGTAAAAAAACCGGTCTGGCCGAAGTTTGATTCCTTCTGGATTAATTCGAACCCATTTTGCTCCGTTAAGTAGGTGTTACTTCCGATCTCTTATACAGTACAGTGTAATTCAACCTTTCACTTCCTGATGTTTTGCCCTTAGTCTGTAGCATTAAAATGCCCCTGGCTAACAAATCACTTTCTAATAAATTTCTGAGTGCAGTTGTGATCATTTCTGTTTGGTAGCCGGAGGGAAAATAACTTTATTTCTGCCTTTTAAAGAATTTGGATATCTCTCTCCCCCACCCCGGTGTGGGTTTTAAATTGCAAAACCAAACATTTCGACATAAAATGCAACGACACCATTTACATCAAATAAATACAATTACACATGCCAACTTCTTTATCCGAATATTTAATGTCCGACTGTTGAAGAGATCGTTGTTTTTGTTTCAAATTAGGAAATCATTATCAAGCACAGAAATCGATGGAACACGATCGAAAACTTTGTCCCCACCAATGAAAACGGGGAGAGGCAAAACAATATTTTACACTGGGTCATTTTGCAAAGACTGACTCGGCACGATCATTTGTTTAAAATAGGTTACTTGTAGGAGGCGGTGGACCTGGATAGATAACTCTATCAGCTCCCCTTATGCATGACCTAAAACCTGGATCCCCTCCCTGCACAGCGAAACCTGGCCCCCCTGCAGAGGCTCTGTATGTTGATTCTCCTTCCCCTTTAGAAATGCTCGAGTGCAGCGCGCTCAACTCAATTGAAACAGATTTCAGGTCAGAACCTTTGGTTAACCAAAGAGACGCGCCAGGAGGCTGAGCATAACCTGGAATATCAGGTCCAAGTAATTGCACATTAACACGTAAACTTGACAAAACAAATAATATAACAGGGACACACACGCAAACATAGAAAAAAAATGTATCGGAAGCTGCACGCGGTGGAGAATTGCTCCCTTGACACCTAATCGCCGATGAAAAGGTTAAGGAGCGGTGCTTTCCATTTTGTCTTCAGACACTAAAGCATTTGGAAGTCTAATTTGAATGTATATTAGGTCGAGTTGGAACGTGACCACCCTCCCCCCTTGTTTTACATTACAGTTACTCTTCCAAATTTCCGAAATGTTTATAGTGGATATTATTTTTTTTAAATGATACAAATTACAATAAGTCAATGCAGTCGAGATTTGCTGCAAACTTGTCTATTGAAGGCTCATAGGCTGCACAATAAGCGGACACAACTCGTAGAAACTAAAAGAAACTCTTTAAAGCGGCCGTGTGACAGTAAAGCAGATCTTATAATGTGTTGCACGGAGCTGTACCCAGAACTTGGAATTCAGAGAAGGACCGAACCGGTGTCAAATTACCTGGATTTGAGGGCCGTTTTTTCCCCTCCAGTCCAACAAGCAGTTGGGGTTAAACAGCACTGATGGAACACAGTGTGAGCCACAGATTGCGCCCAGGAAGCAGGAATTGGTAGGGGCGGAGGCATCTTACAGAGTGCTCTTTGCCTCGAAATTGTTTGTAAATAATTTAAAGGAACAAATAACCGCGGCTTGATCAGGAGCCAATGCAACTAACCAGAATCTGAATTGAATATTTCGACTCCCCCCACACAGAATCAGCATGTTTACCTAAGTTCGCGGAGGAGAAAAAATATATTATTCAATGCAGAAATTATTGCGCGCGATTATTCCGGAGGATAACTAAATAGAGCCAGAAGACAACGTTCAACTGGATCTCTGTTCATTTTTCAGTAATGCCCCCCCCCCCCCCCCCCCACCCACACCTCTAAAACCTGTCTTCTGCCAGCTTGGTGAACAGCCCAGTTTCAGAGCTATAGACGGAGCCAAATGAAGAAGGCAGCAGAAGGTCTCCAGAACAGGCAGGTCAACAACGAGAGATGTTATTATTGAGGCCCCTGTTCAATCTAAAGAGACCGCACTCACTCCCGCAGTCAGATCAGCTCCCTTGTGGGAAGCTCAATGTACGCCGAAGGAAACGCCGGCATTCCTGGTTTTAATGGCGCGCCCAAGGGAAACGCGGAGGTTTCGCTCCCTTCCAAGCTCAACCTGAAATCAAATGTCAGCCCCGAGGAATTAATACAAACCCCCAGCGCTCTGAATAGCGACAGTTTTCCCTTTGGGATTGCGGGGGGCGAGGGGACCATCAAGGGAGTGAAATGGGAACACAAAAAAAACACAATCCACCAAATGTTGTTTTCAGCACCATTCAGTCAGACAAGGCAACATACTTTCAACGCGAGATCACCTTGAATGTGCATTTAGCGATTTCAGTCTGGTTTATTTTACAACCGATAATGTAATTTTTAACAAAAGGACTTGATAATGTTTTGTCTTGTAACAATTGTGCGAGAGTATGCATTCGACCAATAAAGCGTTTGAATCTTAAATGAATAAAAAAAATCTATTATAATAAATAACAAGACTTAAAATTATTTGAAATTCCCCATTGAAATAAATGTCAACAACAGCCAGCTAACGTTACCATGAAAACAATGTTAATAAAGTGTAGATTTTACATCAGTCATTTGAAACGTTTGCTGAATTATAAATAACCGAATATTTGACAGAAGCCACCCTTATTTGTAACTGTCCATTTCCCACGTTTAACTTAGACAAGCAAATGATTTCAGCTCTCTGAGATTTGCTCGATGTGAACGGTAGATGCTGACATGCCAACATCGGGCGCAAGATCCAACGAGAGACGCTTCCAAATCGCGTTAAAACTTGTTGACAATAAAGACCTAGTGGCCTTGTTGTAGATATCTCTGCCAGGTCCAGGTCGCCCAGTGTGTCACTTAGAGCGATGGTCAGTCCATTAAAGCTTAGAGGTAACCTGGATAGTAAAGGCGCCAATGCCATAACATAGCGTGTGCATCGAATCAGCTCACAGATAAAATAACACAAAACCAAGTCTAAGATTGATAAACCGCTTAGAGCTTTACAAAAAATAAACGATTTTAACAGTGATGGCGACAATGGAGGCAAATTATTGCAAAACATGTTTTTCTTTCATGCTATTTATTCCTGCTTCCCTCCCCCAGATTGTACACTATTATACACTAATATTATTATCGTTGTGTGCATTGCTATTTCACACCTACCTTCAATCACAGTTCAATTTGCTTTCAATAAAAACCCCTTGGTGAAATCGGTCTCAAAGCACATTCTTTAATCTTGGGGCATATATTTATACTCGAAGCGGTTTCTTGGCGTTACCGTTGACTTAAAGAAAAAACAGTTTTACTTCAGAGGCCTGGTCATCTCTCTCTCTCTCTGTCTCACTCACTCTCTTTTAAATTAAGGAAACTTAGAAGAAATTCGAATGTTACCGCCATCAAAATACAGAAAGGTCTCTATTTCGGCTTGAACCATGAAACGACTACATAGAACTGACTGCACGTTCCAGAAGTTAATTTACAAGAATGTACAACTGATTGGCAACAAGTATTGGTGTTTCTAGTGGAATACTGTTGGGACGTTGCCAAGAGGATGCATGTCGTTCTCAATGTTATACCTGTAGTCCAACTGACTCTCCGAGGCCCAGCTCACCCGAGTTTGGAACAGCATTCACAATCTATTTCAACAACTTGTAGCTACAATTATACAACTGTCTAAGCAATCCAAAAGGTCACAGATATCTTTTTTATTTAACCGATATTTTTTTTTTACACACAGCGTGCTCCGAGTCAGTCTCCAAAAGGCTCAAAGGGTCCTGTCCACATTGTGGCTCAGTCTGTGTCCTCAGAACTTCCAGAAACAAGTCCAAATATCCGAGAAGTGAAGTCCTGGGGAATGTGTTGCAAAGTTTGCCAGTTCAAACATTTGAGGCAATGCCTTCGCATGTCGCCAGATCCCCAGCTGGTCTTTGTGTGGCGGAAAAGAGGCTCTACCAGGTCCTGCCGTACAGCAGGCCGGAGTTGACCATACCCCCCGTGTAGTCTGCAGTCGCTGTCTCCATTTGAGACATGTTACTGACCGAATTGTGCAGAGACGACGGATTTGGCGACACCTGGCCGAGGTCTTGAGCTAGTGAATTCATTTGTTGACTCTGCTGCTGGGAGATGGTGGTGCTGGCGGCTGGCAGGATGCCGTTAGCCCCCTGTTGCTGCTGCTGTGCCTGCTGGCTGGGCGTCGGGGTGCTCGAACCGTTCTGACAGGGTTTACCGTCCTTCACAAGAACGGGCACGGCCACCCTCCTGGGCGACTGCTGCTGTTGGCACAGGTTATTTTCTTGCTGCATTTGTTGGGCAGCCTTGTCCTTGGCCTGGCGCTTCATCTTGTAGCGGTGGTTCTGAAACCAGATCTTGACCTGGGTCGGGGTGAGGTGGATCATACTGGCTAAGTGTTCCCTCTCGGGGGCAGACAGGTACTTCTGTTGTTTGAAGCGTCGCTCCAACTCGTACACTTGGGCCTGGGAGAAGAGCACCCTTCGTTTTCTCCTCGGTGTGGTGTGTAAAGATGCCATGGGCTTGACGGCGTCTCCCATTCCAGTTAAAGTCCCCATCCCTGTCATATTTATTCCTGAAGACGTTCCCATGAAGCGGGGTACTAAACAAACGTTTTAATGAAAATGTTCTGATTAAAAATGCCGGCAGGTAGAAATCTTATGCAGACTAATAATTTAAGTTATATTGCAAAAGCAGTTTTGTAATTAACACAATATGAATACTCGGGGCATCCCAAATAGTAATTTTCTTTTGCATAAGCAACATAATAAGAGCACAAAGCGACGCATTTAATTGTTAAATAAAAGTTAATTGATTCGACTGTCAAAGAGCGTTCAAGTTCCAAGTATCTGGATTGCTCAGCATTGATTAACTTGTAGAATTCTTATTATAGGATAAATTCCAAAATTAAAACTATTTTGATCAATTCTAAGATTATTCTCCATGGGGCCGGATCTGCTCAGCCCGTTTCTTAGTCGTTCTGAAGTTAATAGTTTGATAGTTATTTTGCAAATATACTCAGTTTTATTTTATTCGTAGTGAATTAATTGTTAACTTATTGGGCATAGATAGTGAAAGAAATGCGATGGGATATTCCCATAGGACATCTAAATCAAACTGGTTATGTATATATATATTTTTTGAATCTTCAAAAATAAATCTCTAACACTGAGCGAGGTCGAAATCATTGCTATATTCGCAAAAAAGTTAGATTTGAGCGAGGCCTTACTTGTTGAATATCTGGGATCCGGATTAGTCCCGTACCAGCCAGAGGCTGCGGCGCTGTTCCTCACGGTGTCTTGGTAAGAAGGCAGATCCCCCATGTTGCCAATACTCCCGTTGCAGTAGCCTCCCATGGCACCGTGAGCAAACTGGGAGACACCGTGTGGCATGTGGTAGGTGGTCGCCACCGTGGCGTTGTGACCCAGGCTGTGCTGCTGCATGCTCGCCTGGGAGACCTGGGCTTGGCGGTAACCCCCCAGAGCAGGTCCGAGATTGCCAGCGCCGTCCATGCCACCAAACTTCTTGTAGGACTCCTCAATTGGGCTCAGAATGTCTGTCACTGAAAAAGGCGTTGTATGCTTTGGGCTCAACGACATGATTCAGCGACAGAACAGGTAAAATTGTAGGGAGGATCAACCCGTGCGTGGTGTTCAACTCTCCCTCTCTCGCTCCTCTTGTGGATACCGACGTAACAGGGTGTTTTGGAGTCCGCCTGAGATCCGATTGATCGGCTTGGAGGAGGCGAGCCCCCGATTCCTCTTATCTTTGAGTTAGTTTAGCCAGGCGCCAGGTTTACGACAGAGCCCTGGGGGAGGAGCATCAGTCTAAACGAGCAAACAATAGCGCTTGACATCTTTACCAAGATAATTGAGGGAAATGTAGGTAGGTCCATATTAAGATAAACGTGATGCCAGAGAAAAAACTTGATTAAATACTTTTTGAGCTCTCGTGGACTCTAATGTAACACCTTTAATAGAAATCTGATTAACGCACATCGTGATGTTCCACAGAGTAATGGCGAACTTTCACATGGAGTAATTGAGAGTTTCTCATTAGCGTGCATTCAATTTTCTTGAAAACTGGCAGTTTGTTGTCTGCTATTAGTTGGTCTCTTGCCCCACACATTCTGAATACAATGCCAAGTATTGGCTAAGAGACTTATTCGCCGCTGGGAAAGGACCAGGCGCATTAGTCAAAGCGACTGTGTAAGATCTTCCCTTTTTGCACAAGCACCTCAGTGATGCATCTTAACCATCGTTTTGTGTTGCCGCAGCCGAGGGGGTGCCTGTTGCAAATAAGCCCCGAGTAAAGAGGGGGGGGGGGAGGGGGGGGTCAGCCCTGTTGCAAGTACCTTGTGTATCTTTTATTTGCGCCCCCTTTCCGCCAAAATAATTCCAGCCATCCCTCCTTCGTCTGGACTTGCATTTCTGTTCATACCCGCGCGAAAATACATTGTTTCAAAATGTAACCGCGCTGTTTCAGAACTATTGCCGAGGAAGGAGCAAAATGAAAGGACACGGAGAGAGGGACCGCACTGATCTTTCTGCATCACCAGTTGACTAAATTGAGAACAAAATCACACCAAAATGTAACCTGACTGAAATGACAAATTACAGCAGAATAACTGATATTAATGTGCCAGCTGTAATATTTGCCCACACACCAAAATAAACCCTGCCCTCTATCATTTTAAACAATGCACTATGTAAAGGTTGTTATTTAATAGCTATTATTTATATATTATTAAATATATATTAATATTTAAAACTATATTTATTTCCTCTTCACCTCGGTGCCTAAAGCTATCCCACAGATCTGTGCCGGTCATGGGAAGGTGACTTATAGAAGATGAATGTAGCCAGTAGGAGAATTCACTATTGATGTTTGAAGTACATCTTATTGGCTTTAAGAGGGATTGGGGTTTCAGTACTAAAATGCTAGAAAGGACAAGCCGAGTGCTGTATACTACCTGTGAATGAAGACTCCACCAAAGCCCTACATTGCATTTGACGAGAAGCTAAATTAAAAACCACTTTCGATGCCTTTTGCAAAACACCGCTATTTCCAACGCCCTGATAATATAACAACATCCTGCTAGAGAAACCAGATTTGTTCCCATCGCGGATTTATCGCCGCCCGTTTTGTAACGATAGATTTTTTTTAAAGCTGAAAAAGCTTAGAGCAAAACTCAACTGGGCGAATTTGAAAAAATGTCCTTGATTTCAACAGTCATTAATTATTGTAACTAATTCAAAAAGGGTCATAGCCAGCATTTGTTAATTGGAGATCAACATCCCTTAATTCCCTCCTTAGCCAAGAATTTCCCTGGCCATTTATTGATTCATTTTCATGGGAAATGTATAACTGAACAAAAATCTTTCAATAATACAGCTTGTGTTTTAAAAATATATATTTAAAAGATGTTTAGAAGTTTCATAGCAGGCAGTCACTTTGTTATTTTCATCCAGAATGCATTCCAGGTCAAATAATCACCCGAAATGTATGGATTGGCCGCAGTAAAATCCACATTATTACTATCCTCTCCTGGGTGAGTGTTTCTAATTCTACACCTCAGACTGAAGAGAGGACTGCTGCTTTAGGAGCCGTGTTGAGGAATGGAGTGCTTTTCTATTTGCCTAGGTACTTGCTTGATGCTGAATTCCTGCAGACTGTGGGTTGAGAGGCGGAGGCCGCTCAGACTCAATGACTTTCCAGCACTCGAGAGGTTAGCAAAAGGGAGACTTTGTCAATAAACGTGGCCACTAATCCTGGAACTATGCACCTCGAGTTTAATACGAGCGGTGCCGAACAGACGGGCTGCACACGGGACTGTCCTCAAACCAGCGCCAGATTTGCCCGTCTCAGAGAGAGAGAGAGAGAGAGAAGAGCTGAGAATTACTAACTCAACAGGCCTCACAATTAGCAAGTGGACCCCTGTAGAGTGGTTATCATGTTTATACGGTGAGCGGGGCTTTTTTTGGGGGGAAACGGGACGGCTAAATGATAATCCCAGCTGGCTGGTTTGAAATAGTGTTTGCAAACAGGGCGCCCACTGTCCAGGAGGGGTAGTGTCAGGATTAGTGTCCATGGAGAAGTTGAGGTCATTCTAAAATAATTCTGCTGCCTGGTTTGCTTCGAGCAGGTGTATATTCTTACAGATGAGAGAGAAAAACCGCTTGACTTTGTTCATGTGAAGGCCCGCGAGCAGTCTGGCATCACGAGTTAATATTAATACTATCTCCCACAAACCAAACAGCATCTAAATGCTTCCAGCCGAGTTGGTTATTAGCCCTGTATAATAAAGGCCCAACACTCCCCGAAGTTAAGGAAAACAGCGCTCTTGTCAAGAAATATCACTTCAACAGTTGAAATTTGTAAAGGAAAAAAGTGAAAGGGGCCGTTAACGAGAAATAGTGTGGTGGTATTAAACCCTGAGGACAATCAGGCACGAAAGTTTAGAGGCAGATCGGGTATATTGTTTTGTTTAGCGTGTATATTCATTTGGGATTGCACAATTGAAAGTGTTAGGAAGGCCCAATCCTCCACAAGCTAGTGGAACTGCCGCCCTGCTGTTGTTAACTATTACTTAGTTGTGGATGCGGAGCAAGTTTTGTATTTTGTGAACGTGCAAACTGATCTTTTAAAGATCTTAAAGGATCTTAAGATGCATGTTAAAGCCAGCAGGGCTGAAATTATGAATCGGGGTCCCATCTCCAAATCAGCAATTAGCATTACAATTTAAAATCGCCGACAGGAAGGGGGGAAAACAAAAACTAAATGATAAATTCAGCTCAGACCTGTAAATATCTACTTAAAAGACAGACTGTTTATTTTTTCAATTTAAAAAGCACATTTTATTCAAACAGCATGGTTTTATAACACTTAATGCCCATAAAATAAAGAGCTGTCACGAGACTTTTCACTTTGTGAAAATAATTCACTCCCAACTTCTGGAGCCAGCAGGGCACAATTGGAATATGGTTGTTTAATTTCCAACCTGCCAACACTGTGGAGTCTGAATGAGTTTGCTCGAGGAGGACAGGGCATTGTGTCAACAAAAAAAAACTAGACGGTGCTCATGATCTGAGCGGGAGATGTAGTAAACCCTGCAATCCGGAGATTCAACTCTTCAATTCAACTCACAAGAATAGACCGCGGGGCAGTGGCAATATTTTTTTTAAGCGCCTTGTAAATTAAACCATTGCCCTGATACCGCAATCAGGTTATGGTAATACGTTTTTGAAACGATGTTTCTTACTGGATTCATTTTAGAAGAAAAAGCGCTTTGGATTGAGCAATATTTAATGTTGCCAGGAGAAAGGCGAAATCAACCCCATTGGGAACATGCACAGTGGGATTGTAATGGCCAGACAGGAAGAACTCCCTTTATTTAAAGATTGGCGATGTAACCTTGCGGGGGATAACATTAATCCTGTTATGTTGTGGCTTTATTTACTGTTATTTCATTCAATTCGTGTTTTACACGATGAAACTAGATTTACATATGCAAATATAATAAACTACAGCTTTAGGCGATTGTTCAGAATCCCCTCTCAATGTGTTAACTGGTAGTAACAATGCTTCGACCCGCGGAACTCTCTCGAAGCTGACTTTCAAACCTCATTTTTATTACAGATCTGCCATTAACCTATTTTTGAAATCAGTATAATCTAGAAATTTTGACCGCCATAAATGCTAACCCGATACCGAGACAACAAAATCCAACAGAAGTATGTATACAGCGGTAGGTAAGATATACTTCACATGTAGCTATGTGTGTTGACAGCATGATTGAAAAATGTTAAAATGTTGCCTTTAAATAGGGTGCGAATTAATGTCTCTTCACGTATAGGGGACATTTCAGTTTCACACGTAATAATCATTAACTAACTACAGTTCCAAACTCTATAATGGCTCCATTTTTCCTGTCTGAGAATGCGAGAAGGCAAATTCATAGCGAAGCTTGACAATATTTCAATATTTGATCATCTAGATTTTGCAATCTAGGTTCTGGCTTGATTTTTGCATCTGAATGCGACTGCAATTTCCAAAAACCGCTGTGTTCTGCCTATTTTTAATATGTTCGGTTTAACCAAAGCCAAACCAAAGGGACGGTGGGCAGGGACATTTTAAACTTTAGTATTTATTTATTTAATGCTTCTGAGGCATAGTATTCCTGAAGTGAAAATGATAAGGCGCTGTTGAATGGTGCCAACAGTAATTCAGGGAGGTAGGTTTCTATCGTTATTTAAGAAGACGGAGCACAAATGATTAATCAACCAACAGTTCTGGCATCGAGAGCTCCAACGCTGATCCTGATCCTGGTCACCGGATGGTAATATAAAATAGGAGTTGTGACTGATTTTCTTTCCCGCTCCTGCCTCAGGGACTTGAGGTCAATTGTTTGTCCCTCCCATCTCGCCAGTACCCAGAATTACTGAGAAATCACATCATGGAGTAAATGCTGCTGGGCCCAATCACTCCATGTTGGCGATCATCCTCCACTGGAGCTGTAATCCTAATCCACGTGTTTTCCCATACTCCTTTAATCTCCACCTCCCCAGCCATCTATCCAATTCATTCTTAACTGTTGACATTATGCCTCACAAGCGTCTGTGCAAACATATTACTTCCAATCTATCTTAAATTGAATATATTTCATTGTTTTTACCCATGTCCCCCTTGCTGTCGACTCCTACCATCACTGGTGCAGTCTCTTCCCATTTATTCTGTCCCATGTCAACCTTGCTGATTGCTAAAGGAAAGAGGACTGAAAGATTATTCAAATAAAATAGTACATAGGGTTAGGGCTGTTGCTTGTATGGAGTAGATATCCTAACACTGATTGGTTGAGCTAAATTATTAATTTTGATGTAATTGTATATAAAATCCCTTCATAATTAGTTAATTTTAAAAAATCTAATCACCTTCTTCAAATGAAAACAGCCCTAATTATTCAACTCATTCTTCCCATTGTATATCTGCATTATTCTGGTGAATCTGTGCTGTATCATTTCTATTGCCTCAACATCCTGATGACTAATTTTCTGGACCTCATGTTTTGTTTAAAATGCCAGTGTGTTCAAATAAGAAATGGAGGAAATTGACGATGCACCAGGCATGTCTTCTAAAAACCACTCTCCATTCAGAGGATGGCCCCCTGATAGGAAAAATGCCAGTTCCCAATTTCTCTGACACTGATATATGATGTCCTCCCAGATATCTGTGCTCCTCTAAGTTTGGCCTCTTGTATGGTTCCAATTATAATTGCTCCATCATTGGTGACCGTGCCTTCATTTCCCTCGGCCCAAAGCTCTGAAATTCCCGCTCTACACGTCTTCTTTATTACAATTCCTATCTCTTTGACCAAACTTTTGTTCATCTGACCAAATATCTACTTGTATGGCTCGGTGTAACACTTTGTTTTATAATGCTCCTGCAAAGTGCTTTGGGACATTTCATCACCTTAAAGGTGGTCTATAAATATAAGCTGTTGTTGTGTTGTTAGGTGCAAAGTTGGTGAGCTCATGCCTCCATCTATCACAATTCTGGTCACCCATCTAAATTGTCAATGTTTATATCTTACTGCTCCAATCTACATTACTGAGGGCCCTGCATTCTCAACCTTGCCCCTTGCCTGAGGTGTGGTGAGCCTCAGGTTCAATTATCACCAGTCAGCTCTCACCCTCAAAGGGGAAAGCAGCCTATGGTCACCTGGGACTAAGGTGACTTTACTTTTAATTACTATGCTAACTAACATAATGGCATCAGCAAACTTAGATATAAAGCTCTTCCTTCTTTCATTGAAAATATAGTGAAAAGCTGAGGGCCAAGTACAGACCCGTGGGAACACCATGAGTCACCATCCGCCAATTGGAGGTAGTAACCAGTATGCCTACTCTGTGTCTTCTATGCCCTAACCAATTTGTTACTTATGTCAAATGGTTACATCCAATTCCATTAATTAACAGCAGAAGAAAAAGTTAGAATGCCAGAAATCCCAAGGAAAGTAACATTGAATCAGAGACAGTGACTCCCCAAAAGTAATGTCAGAAAAATAACAGAAATGAAGAAAATAATGTCACTAAAGATGATAAATGCCAGTTTCAATGGTAGCAGACAAGACCATTGAAGATGCTTAACCAGAATCTTGCAAAACTTCCTCCATTTAGGAACCACTTCTTTAGATTGGACAATTACACATGCCACTTCCTTATTTAAGAAATGTGAGAGAGGGAACCAAGGACATTATAGACCAGTTAACCCTGTTGGGAAATTATTAGAGTCTAGAATTAGGGATTACCAAAATGAATGCATTGAACATGTTCAGCTGATCAGAAAGAGCCTTGGATTTGTAAAGGGTAGTTCATGCCTGATGGGATGATAGGGGGAGGCAGTGGAGTAGTGGTATTGTCGCTTAACTAATAATCCAGAGACACAGACCCAGAGTTATTCTCTGGGGGCCCATGTTCAAATCTTGCCAGGCAGGTGCAAAATTTGCATTCAATAAAAAAGTCTAATGATAACCATGAAACGATTGTCGTAAAAGCCCATCTGGTTCATTAATGTCCCTTAGGGAAGGAAATCTGCCATCCTTACCTGCCTGGCCTACATGTGACTCCAAACCCACAGCAATATGATTGACTCTGAACTGCCCTCAGGGATGGACAATAAACACTGCCCCAGCTAGCGACACCAACATCCTATGAACGAATAAAAAAAACCTAATTGAAATTTCTGTAGAGATGATTAAAGTAGTGAATAGGGTATTGTCTATGGATTTGGTTTTAGGCGAGGTACCCTAATTTGTTAAATTCCAGAATGCCAACCCCTATTTTGTTATGCTCCTGGGTGAGGATGAATTAACTGGCTCTCCTTTGATCAACCTTGCATCAGGTTTAATTCATTAGAACATAGAACAGTACAGCACAGAACAGGCCCTTCGGCCCTCGATGTTGTGCCGAGCAATGATCACCCTACTCAAACCCACGTATCCACCCTATACCCGTAACACAACAATCCCCCCCCCTCCCAGTGGCGCAGAGCTGGGATCAAACCCAGGTCCTCGGCACCCTGAGGCAGCAGTGCTAACCATTGCGTCACCGTGCCGCCCTGCAACACGTTTAATTTAAAAGGGATCACTTCCCCCTGCCGCCGGATACCATTTCCAAGTTTTTTTTTATAAATTTAGATTACCCAATTATTTTTTTCAATTAAGGGACAATTTAGCGTGGTCAATCCACCTACTCTGCACATTTTTGGGTTGTGGGGGCGAAACCCACGCAGACACAGGGAGAATGTGCAAACTCCACACGGACAGTGACCCAGAGCTGGGATCGAACCTGGGACCTCAGCGCCGTGAGGCGGTTGTGCTAACCACTAGGCCACTGTGCTGCCCCACCATTTCCAAGTTAATAAGTATTCATTTTTTAGAAGGAGCTAATTTAACTAGGCTTTCTTGAGCCAAAGAAAGAATAAGTTTATTAGTTACCAAAACCCAAGAAAAATAATAAAAATGCAATACAAACATACACACACTGTTTAAAAATGAGAGGATATGAGTCAAGACAAAAGAAAAAAGATATGAACTGGTCTTTGGCTTGTCTGTGAGTGTGGTTGACAGTGTGTTGTGACAGTTAGGTTGGATGATTTCAGTAGAGCAGACTTTGGCAGTTCAGCAAAGACATTGGGTTCTGCAGGGTAGCTAAAGAGGCTGCCCAATTTCTTTTCGATGGTGGCTTCTGCCCAGTTTTCTTCCAACAACAGAGGGAGATCTTTCACCTACTTGTCTTTTTGCAGTGGTGGCTGACTGCTGTCTCTTCTTGTTTCTGTGTCACTCATACACCCCAGCACACTCGTTCACATAGATCAGGGTCTGGATTCTCCGTTTTGTGGACTATGTCCCCATGCCATTGTCAAAACTGTGGTCTTTTATGCCAGGAAAACTAGTGTCAAAAGGCCACAGATTCACAGTCTTGCGGGGGACTAGCAGGCAGCTGTCGTGGAGCTAGCAGCTCCAGCAGCCGATACGGCCCCCCCCCCCCCCCCGCACTTCTGGGTCAGAGGCCGCTCATGCGCATGGCGGTGGCCTCCAGCGGTTGCGCCGTGCTCCAGGGCGGACTCAGACCGCGGACCTGGACCACGGAAATAGTGCCCCCATTCGGCAGCTCGCCTGACCCGATCCGCCCGCTCAAACATCTCTGGACCCGGGCAGCACGGTGGCTCAGTGAGTAGCACTGCAGTCTCACGGCGCCGAGGTCCCAGGTTCGATCCCGGCTCTGGGTCACTGTCCGTGTGGAGTTTGCACATTCTCCCCGTGTTTGCGTGGGTTTCACCCCCACAACCCAAAGATGTGCAGGCTAGGTGGATTGAACACGCTAAATTGCCCCTTAATTGGAAAAAATGAATTGGGTACTCTAAATTTATTTTTAAACAAAAAATCTCCAGTCCCGAATGAGGCCTTCCCCCTGCCCCCCGATCGACCCTCCCCCGACTGTGGCGGCCCCGGACTGATTCCGCAGCTGCCACGCAGGCATCACGGGCGGTGGGACCATGCGTGGTCCATGCCATCGGGTATTCGGCCGGTCAGGGGTGTAGAATAACGGGGCGGACCTCAGGCAATGGCCTGAGGTGGTGGATAATTGGCGCGGCGTACTCCCTGAGTATGCTGCTTTTCGGGGGCCAGAGAATCGTGGAACCGGCGCCGGTCCCGATTTCGTGCAGGGACCTGGATTCTCTGCCCCGTCACTGAACGTGATTTTGGCGTCGGGGTGGAGAGAATCCAGCCCTCAGTCTGCAGTTGGCATTTTAACCGATTTCTCCATGTATTCCTGAAAGGGAAGTCTTATACCCAAAGTCCAGGTGTCTTCTCTCTCAGACAATTTTGGATGTCTGCTGAGACATGCAATCAATCTTTTGTCTCCACAACCACAGGATATTAAAGTTCAGTCTTTTGCATTTTTCTACTTCCCCTTCAAATCTGTTTGGCATCTTTCATGTGCAGCATTCCATGTTCTCTAGGGACTAGTCGTTCAAGTATAATCCACATAGGAACTTTCCAGAAGGTGGTCACTTTACATCGAAGAACAAAGAACAAAGAAAAGTACAGCACAAGAACAGGCCCTTTGGCCCTCCAAGCCCTTGCCGACCATGCTGCCCATCTAAACTAAAATCTTCTACACTTCCGGGGTCCGTATCCCTCTATTCCCATCCTATTAATGTATTTGTCAAGATGCCCCTCAAATGTCAATATCGTCCCTGCTTCCACCACTTCCTTCAGCGAGTTCCAGGCACCCACTACCCACTGTGTAAAAAACTTGCCTCGTACCTTAAACATATGCCCCCTAGTAATTGACCCCTCCACCCTGGGAAAAAACCTCTGACTATCCACTCTGTCGATGCCCCTCATAATTTTGTAGACCTCTATCAGGTCGCCCCTCAACCTCCGTCGTTCCAGTGAGAACAAACCAAGTTTATTCAACTGCTCCTCATAGCTAATGCCCTCCATACCAGGCAACATTCTTGTAAATCTCTTCTGCACCCTCTCTAAAGCCTCCATATCGTCAGCCATCTTTTGCTCAGTGTCCTGGCTAGTATTTTTTAAAAAACACACCTTTTAAAAATGTCAAATGCTCGTAAATAATTCAGGGCTGTCACCTGCTTTTCATGACAATGTCAAATTCCAGTTGCCAAATCTTACCTTGGTCTGTCCCCTTACTCATTTGACCATCTTGCCTTGTTCCACCCTTTTCACCTCTCAGTCAAAATCCTGATTCTCTACTTGCCCAAATAACATGCCAATTTTCCCTTTGATTTATCTTCACTGCTCACCCCCATGTCTGGCCCGAGTGGTTTCTCATCCTAGGTGATTTTAACCTTAGTCATAAATTATCCTCCCTCTCTCTTTTCTGAGTCAACTGCACTCCATTAATCTCTTCCTCCATGTAAACGCCCAAGCTATATTCATGGCCACCCTCTTAAGCTTGCTATCTCATGTGGCCACACTGCCCCCAATATATCTGATCATTTCCTTTTATCTCTCTTCACCCACATCCAAATTCCTATCTCCAAACCCTTTTCCACTTGTAACTGTCCCTGGATTTATCCAGCCCACAAATACTCTCCAATCCCCAAGTATCTAGACTTTTGGCCCTGCAGTCAACATGATATTCTGCAGTTCTAATTTGCTCAGCCACCCCCTCACTTCCACCGTTGATGCACCATTAAAACCATTGCTCTCAGGGCAGCACAGTGGTGCAGTTGTAAGCACAGCTGCCTCACAGCTCCGAGGTCCCAGGTTCGATCCCGGCTCTGGGTCACTGTCCGTGTGGAGTTTGCACATTCTCCACGTGTCTGCGTGGGTTTCGCCCCCACAACCCAAAAGATGTGCAGGGTATGTGAATTGGCCACGCTAAATTGCCCCTTAATTGGAAAATATGAATTGGGTGCTCTAAATTTATTTTAAAAAAACATTGCTCTCTCTCTCGCTCTGACTGTTTCCCCAACATAGCCCTCATCTCTGCTTCCTTAAGGTCGCAGATGGACAGATACAAAACCAGTTTAGCCATGAGTGCCAGATCCAGCTGGAACATTTGAACCACTATTGGGTCTTGCACTCATCTCTGAAAACATCTCATTATTCTAGGATCATCCTGAAATACAAAGGTAATCCTGGCTTTGTCTCTCTAAAGCAAGTTGTCTTCTTAAATCCTGTTCTCCTGTGTCCTCCATTCTCACCTCCACCAATAAGCAAGAAAAGCTTGGAGTTTCTTCTCATCAAGATCAAGACAGTTACCTTTGTACCTTCCCTGGCCCACCTGTCAATCTTCATCTAAAGCAGGCAGCACGGTGGCGCAGTGGGTTAGCACTGCGGCCTCACGGCACTGAGGTCCCAGGTTCGATCCCAGCTCTGGGTCACTGTCCGTGTGGAGTTTGCACATTCTCCCCGTGTTTGCGTGGGTTTCACCCCCACAACCCAAAAACGTGCCAGCTAGGTGGATTGGCCACTCTAAATTGCCCCTTAATTGGAAAAATGATTGGGTACACTAAATTTATTTTAAAAAAAAAATATTCTTCATCTAAAGCATGTCCTAGCCCCGAACGTTGAGCATTCACCAGTTACGCTCCTCCCTCCCCTCATGCCCTCGCCAAGCTCTTCTTGTCCATAAGACCCACCTCCTGCTCCCACTAAACTGCTGCCCATCAAGCTTTTATTTTTGGCTCCTATGTTAATTGACATTATTAACTGCTTTCTTTCCCCAAGTGCTGTCCTTCTAGCTGCAAAACCCAATCCATGACCCACGCTTTCTCCACCCTCCCTTTCTTCAAAGTTCTTGGACATGTTATTGCTTCCCAAACTCCTGCCTTCCAATCAGATTTCTGCTCCTGCCACAGTGTCAAAACAGCTCCTATCAAAGTCACAAATAACATCCTGTTCCTACTCATCCTTCTCTATATGTCTGCAGTCTTTGACACAGTTAAACCACATCATCCTCCTCCAATATCTCTCCACTGTCATCCAGCTACACTCACTTCATCCCATTCTTACCTACATAATTGCAGCAGGAGACTCATTGTTGCAAGCCTTTCCTCTTGCTTCTTGCGACCTCTAGTGTGTCTCAAAGATCTGTCCTTGGCTCCCACCTATTTCTAAGTTATATGCTGGCCCTCAGCGACATCATCTGAAACCATGGCAATATTTGCATATACACTGATGACACCCAGCTCTGTCTCACCACCACCTCGCTCAACCTTCCCGCGATCTTTGAATTGTCAGGGTGGCTATCCGACATCCAGTACTGGATGAACAGAAATGACCTCCAATTGGATATTTGGAAGATTGGACCCATCATCTTTGGTCACTGCCTCAAACCCCACTCTCTCGTCACTGATTCTAGCTTTCTCCTTGATAAGTGTCTGAATCAGACTGTTCACAGTCACTGTATTTATCCCCATGATGTGTTTTCAATCATATATCCACTGCATCACAAAGAGCACTTAATGTTACCTCTGTAAGTCACACATCTCCACCTTGCCTCAGTTTGTCTGCTGCTGAAGCTCTGACCAATGCCTTTGTTTTCCCCAGAATTCACTACTCTCACGCACTGCTGCCTGGTCTACCCTCCATAAACTTAAGGTTATCCAAACTCTGCAACCCTTCTGCTAACTTTCATTCTTTTGTTTACTGAGTTACAGTGGCTCCCAGTTTAACAACTTCATGATTTTCAAATTCTCATCCCTTCTTTTCAAATTCCTTCATGGCCTTGCCCCTCAATATCTTTGTAATCTTTTCAAACCCTACAACCCTCCATGATATCGGTACCCTCGACGTCTGGTATCCCGAATCTCCCTGATTTTATTTGTCCACCACTGGTAGCTATGACTTCAGCTGCCAAGGTCCCAAGCGCTGGAACACTCCGCTTCTACTTCTTCACCTCCCGAATTGGCTTCTGTGCTTTAAGATGCTCCTTAAACTATCCCTTTGACCAAGTTGCGAAGAAGGGTCATATTGGACTCAATGTTGGACTCTGGGTGGGATGCAACCACCCCATCATTGCCGTAAAACGCAGCGAGCCATTCAAAAGTCCACTGACATCAGCAGAATGGTAAAATCCCACCGTCACAAAATTCCGTCCTCTGTTTCTCTCCCCACAGAGGCTGCCGGACCTGCTGAGTTTTTCCAGCACTTTCTGTTTTTAGTTCAGATCTCCAGCATCCGCAGCATTTTGCTTTATTCTCTTTGATCCAGCCATTGGCCATCTGCCCTAATATCTCCTTATGTAACTTGTTGCCATGTTTTGTTTTACAATGCCTCTGTGAAGCCTGCAGTGTGGTTCTATAATGTTTTTTAAAAAAGTATTCTTTATCAAATGTTAACATTTTGCAAAACAAAACACGACAAAAATGTTACAGCCCCAGGAGGCAGGTGCTATAGGAAAGATATACTGCGAAAGATGCTACATAAACAGAAGTTGCGTTGCTCAAATATTAGGCAGATGAAGTACCATCCAAGAAGGTGGCAATCCTATCATGCAGTGATAGCCTTCTCTGAGAGAAGTGCTATGAGCTGCAGCCTCTTACCTGGACATTGTTGGTGCTCTTCAGTGTAACTGATCAAAGCCTTCGCAGCTTGTCAATTTCAATGAAGAAGCTTTTCCCACTGTACACATGCCTTGTTGACCCTGTAATTTGCTAACAGGTCAGTAAAGAGGTACCCTGGCAGTGAAATCCAGAATTGAGGGTCAAATCAGTACTTAATTGACTGTTTAAGCATCTTGACTGGTTCCCTGACAGGTCCAAAGCTGTTTCCTGCTTGGCTTCAGACCTGCCCCAATTATTCCCGGAAGAGGGCAGGACGTTCTCTGGATCCTGACTCGGTATGACTTTTAGATGATTTAGCTCCGGGCACACAAGCAAACCCTTGCCTGGGAAAACACCCCAGTTTGGCCAGAATTGAATGCCCTGCCCCTTGGTGAGTTTGGTCGTGGGGGCATTTAATCCAGTGGGAGGTTGGTGGGGGGCCCCCCATTGCTTTCATGCTTCACCCTACTTAGGTTCATGGTGGACACCCTTTCCACCCCACCAACAACTAAAGCACTTGAGTAGGCAATCTTAAAGGCCCACTAAAGGGTCTCCTCCCTCTACCACTGGCATTGACAGGTGGCGGGTGGGGTTCGCCATGCGGGAAGATGACAACAAGCAAATGTGTGCGGGGAACGGACTGCCAGGGGGTTAGAACAAAGAATAAAGAAAAGTAAAGCACAGGAACAGGCCCTTCGGCCCTCCAAGCCCACGCCGACCATGCTGCCCGTCTAAACTAAAATCTTCTACACTTCCTTGGTCCGTATCGCTCTAGTCCCATCCTCTTCATGTATTTGTCAAGATGCCCCTCAAATGTTACTATCATCCCTGCTTCCACCACCCCCACCGGCAGCGAGTTCCAGGCACCCACTACTCTCTGTGTAAAAAACTTGCCTTGTACATCTCCTCTAAACCTTGCCCCTCACACCTTAAACCTATGCCCCCTAGTAATTGGCACCTCTACCCTGGGGAAAAGCCACTGACTATCCACTCTGTCTGTGCCCCTCATAATTTTGTAGCCCTCTTTCAGGTCGCCGCTCAATCTCCGTCGTTCCCGTGAGAACAAACCAAGTTTATTCAACCTCTCCTCATAGCTAATGCCCTCCATGCCAGGCAACATCCTGGTAAATCTCTTCTTGGGAGGGGTCTCTTCTTGTCAGGCATTGGGAGGGGTGGGGGGGGGGGGGTTCTGAGAGCTACCCCTGTGCCCTTACTGCCGAATACCCCCCCCCCCCCCACTCCGCCCCTCCAACCCTCACCACATGGCCCTGCTCCCACCAGCATTCACCTGGGGTCTGGGGTCCAGCGACAATCCATGGCCTGGCAGCAGCTGCCCCACCCTGGGTGGTGCTGCTGTTCAATAGATCTACCAACCTCTGATTGACCGTCAGCTCTTGGCGGGCTGGATTTCCACTCTCAGAATCCTTAATCCTAAGGAAAGCCCTCAGCTTTCCTGTTAAGTGCCTGGCTGGCACTTAATTCAGCGGGCCTCCCTACAAAGAGGCGATGCGGAGATTCCACAGGGCTCTCCAGGCATTGGGCAGGACCCCTACTGCCTCTGTTAAATTCCACCCATTGTATCTTTCTGTGACCCTTTATAATGCAATTTAAAGCATATTTTCTTGTGCATTGATCGAGAATCTCATTCCCAACATATGCTGAACAAGTGTTGTCTTTGCTGGTTTTAACCAATCCTAATTTCAAGCTGCAATTATTTTGTCCCAAAATGTACTTTATTCATAACATTTGTGGAAGTATAGCATTTCCAAACTGGCTGTACAATAAAGTGTGATACAGTTGGGTGTCTTTCAATACAGTTCATGAGATGCCTCAGCACATGTACCAGGTTATATTTACAATGTACATTTACATTTAACATCAATTAGTCTCTGGTGCAGACAGACCAAAGGTTTTTTAAATGTTCTCCAGCCCCTCATTAAGCCATGGCAGGAGGGCCTTAGATAGTGGGACATTCCGCTTTGGACATCTAAGGTGGCTTCCGCAAGCTCTAGTGTATCCTTCACTGTAGCGTTCTTAACCTTGGAGTCTGCCAGTCTGCAATACTCGCTCGAGGACAACTGTTTGCACAGCAAGGCCAACATCTTGCAGGCAGGCATGAGAGCTCCAGAAGCAGCTGATGTTTATCTTGGACTGCATCCTTGAAACAGAGTCCTGCATTATGTGGCTGCTCGGGATAAACCTTGGCACGAAGGCTTTGCGGCTCTTTTCAGACCTGCAGTTATACTACAGCTATCAATCTCAGAACAGTATGGTGACACCCAGTTGACTGACCCGACTTAAATGGCCCACTGCACCTTGTGCATGTCAGAGTGAGGTTCAGGGCCGGCCCAAGGTACCGGCAACTCGGGCAGTCGCCCGGGGCGCCATGTGCTAGGGGGCGCCAGAGACTCGGTCCCGCGCATGCGCAGTTGGGCCGGTGCCAACCAGCGCATGCGCGATGGCCGCCCTCCCCAGGGCGGCCCCCTCCGCCCGCCCCTCCGGCCCCCCCTCCGGCTCCGGCCCCCCCCCCTCCGTCTGCCCCGCGTCGGCCCCCCCCCCATCCCGGCCACCCCCCCCCCCCCCCCCCCTCCCCCCCCCCAAGGGCGCTGAAGTTCAGCTTGCCCGGGGCGCCAGCAACCCTAGGGCCGGCGCTGGTGAGGTTAATCACAGGGAAGCTTGATGTTCTTCTGCAGGGCTCAGATGCATGGACAGCTATTTTCTCTTGTTAGGGTGGCACAGACAATAGTGTCCATTTTCTTTTTAAAAATAAATTTAGAGTACCCAATTATTTTTTTTTCCAATTATGAGTCATTTTAGCGTGGCTAATCCACCTAACCTGCACATCTTTGGACTGTGGGAGTGAAACCCACACAGACACTGGTAGAATGTGCAAACTCCACATGGACAGTGACCCAGGCCGGGATACGAACCCGGGTCCTCAGCGCCGTAGTTCCAGTGCTAATCACTGCGCCACGTGCCGCCCTGGTGTCCATTTTCTCAGCAACATTAAAATTATTTCAAGCAGAGTTTTTAGAAATTCTCAGGTGGTCCAAAGCTAGCTCAGGAGAAATGACATTGACCTATCATACTGTGTGTCTTTAGTGGACTCATGGCCCTGACTCTCACTTTCATGCCAGTCTATAAGTGCACCTTAGTGTCAATTAAGGGGGTTCGGATTTTCACAGTGGAATCGAGAGTCAGGATATTTCCACCTGTCACAATCCTGTCAATGCTGAAGCAGCCTGATTAAAAGGCCTCCTCCATTCCTAAAGACAGTGGTCCAGTACTTCCGACCAGTGTTTATCCACTCCCTCACCCTCTTAACTCCTCCCACTTCTTCACCCACTCCTTTCCTGACCACCCTGAACCCTCTCAGCCCCTTTCCCGCCTCCCGCCCCACCACCCCCAACCCACTCACACAGTATCCACTTTATGCACAGAACTGATAAACCATACAATAACATTTGTAAATCATCAGAAATCTCATTAATTTGTCAAAATAATCAAACAGACATTCAATGGGCACTTGGAAATCCATTATCCTCTTCAGAAGCTCATAAATCTGGCAAAACAAACAACTCACATTTTGCAGGACAGTTGTGTTGTAAACAAACTTTGCAATACATAATCAATTAGTGCCTTTGCATGCAACCAGAAGTTCATACAGGTATTAAAGCTTACAAACAAATAAACAGGTGGCTCAGCTGTTTTGCACAGAATGAAGGGCACAATTCAGAGAGTTTAAACAATTCACTCTGGGTCTCACACTGGGCTAGCCTGCCAATACAGTACAATGCAAAATAGTACTTTATCCAGTGGGTAATTCATTCTGATATATCTGAACACCTTTCCATTTTTACAATGCTGTGAATAACTTGAAAACGTATTAATTAACAGAAGTCAGTACTGGGAAGTTGCAGTTCTAATGAAAAGTCATAACCTGAAATGTTAACTATGTTTCTCGCTGCAAAGATGATGTCAGACTTGTTGCGTATTAAAGCATTTTAGGTTTCTAAACTGTACAATATATTGCTTTTGGGTTAACTTCTAAAAATTGGATATATCGTTCTGAGTGAATTTGTAGTTTTAAGTATATTACACTCACTGATAAAATATGTTATGGGTCTTGAGTAGCAGGCTTTGGATATCCAATCGTGAAGGCAACTTTTCATGCTATCACTGATTGTGAGTTTATAAGAGATGGCAACATAATCCCAGCACTACATTTCCCTAATAGACCATCAGATATGGGATAATGGATTTTTCGAACGATGTAGCGACTTTAAGGTGAAGGCATTGTCCACTCCAGGCCTAAAACAGCAGGTTTAATTTCTAGTCTATCACAAATTAGTTGACGTGAGTTGGGGTTAATTAACCTTATTAATTAGGCAACTAAGGCAAACAGAGTGCAGCTGAGGAACAAAGTGCATAACATTGGTGAGTGAGGGACTTTAAAGTGTTACTCTTGTTCTTGTACAATTAGGTCTAGTCTGTAATTAACAGGAACAGGAAAGTACTGTATAAGCAGACTTAAGTTTATTTCTTTCTTCGAACCTCATAGAGGTAAGCGCCACTCTGCTTAGAGAGCTGAGTAGTTAATTAGCTAACTGATTGAATCTGATTCCTCTAGCCCCGGTTCCGTTTACTTTAAATTCAGGGGTCTTTGGTGTGGCCGAGGCAATAGAGTGCAGCTGAGGAACTGAGTACTATCTGAGAGTTTGCTGACAGGGGGAGTTGCAAAATGGGTCGGGGAGAGGCGGGGCGAAAGTTCCTTTTGATTTTTCTACCTTTTTCAGCCTGAGAATCCAAATAATCCCTCCAGTGCAGAAAGAGGCCATTCAGCCGATGAGTATGAAAGAGCACCCTACCTAGGCCCACTCCCCTGCCCTATCCCTGTAACCTCACCTAACGTGGCTCATCTTTGGACACTATGGGGCAACTTAGCATGGCCAATCCACCTAACCTGCACATCTTTGGACTGTGGGAGGAAACTGGAGCACCCGGAGGAAACCCACGTAGACACGGGGAGAACATGCAAACTCTACACAATCACCCAAGGCCATAATTGAACCCGTGTCTTTGGCACTGTGAGGCAGCAGTGCTAATCACCGAGCAACCGTGGTTCTTACTCTACTGCAGGGAAAGGAGATAACTGTTTGGTGAGTATCTGATAACTGGTTAAGTTTTCTTCAGGTCCTATGGTTTAAAATCGAGCATAAACCGGTGGTAAAATTAATAAAATATATAAAAGGGAAAATAATGAAGTGAATAATGTAATTAAGTAATTAGTTAAAACACATTGATGAAGGACGGGCAATGTCAAGGCAGCATGTGGGAGCTCCTGGTTGCCAACGTGATCCACGGTAAACAGTCTGAAGGAAGAGTTTGTGGCTGGAAGATTCGGCTCGGAGTCATTGAGTTGGAGGTTGAACTGCAGACACTGTGACATATCAGAGGAGGGTGGAAGTTACCTGGATGCTTTGTATTAGGAGGTAGTCACAGTACTTAGGTTTTGGTATTTTGGTTTGGTCAGGGACAGGAGGGTGGGACAGTGAGTGAGGCAGGTAAGGGGACCCAGAGGGCAGGAGTGCGATTTGGATGAAGGGACCAATGGTATGGTTACTAAATTTGGTGATGACAGAAAGATATGTAGGATCCCACAACCCAAAGATGTGCAGGTAGGTGGATTGGCCACGCTAAATTGTCCCTTAATTGGGTACTCTAAATTTATTTTTAAAAAGGAAGGTAAGTTGTGAAGAGGACATAAGGAGGCTACACAGGGCTATAGATAGATTAGGTGAGTAGGCAAAGAAGTGGAAAATGGAGTACAATGTGTGAAAACATGAGGCTATCCATTTTAGGAGGAAGCACACACAAGAAGCATATTATCTAAATGGTGAGAGCTTACAGAGTTCTGAGATGCAGAGGGATCTGGGTGTCCTAGTGTATAAATCACAAAATGTTAGTATGAAGGCGCAGCAAGAAATTGGCAAAGCTAATCAAATGTTTTTATTTATTGCAAAGGGAATTGAATACTAGAGGAGGGAGGTTATGCTTTATTTATACAAGACATTAGTGAGACCACATTTTGAGTACTATCTGCAGTATTGGTCTCCTTATTTAGGAAAGATGTAAAGGCATGGGAAGCAGTCCAGAGAACGTTTACTAGATTAATACCTGAAAACCGCTTACTGTCACAAGTAGGCTTCAAATTAAGTTACTGTGAAAAGCCCCTAGTCGCCACATTCCGGCCTGTTCGGGGAGGCTGGTACGGGAATGGATAGGTTGTGTTATGAGGAAAGGTTGGACAGGCTGGGCTTGTATCCACTGGAGTTAAGAAGAGTAAGAAGCAACTTGATTGAAACATATAAGATCATGCGGGGTCTTGACAACGTGGATGTGGGAAAGGTGTTTCTTGTGGGAGGATCTAGAAATAGGGATCACTGTTTAATAATAAAAGGTCTCTCATTTAAGTCAGAGATTTGTGGGACTTTGGAATTCTCTTCCTCAAAAGGCGGTTGAGGCAGAATCTTCAAACATCTTTAAGGCAGAAATAGATATATTCTTGGCAAGAAAGGATGAAAGGTTAGTGGGGTCAGCAGGGAAGTGAATTTGAGATTAAAATGAAATCAGCCATGGTCGTATTGAATGGTGGAACAGGCTCAAGGGCCAATTTGCGGACTCCTGGTCCTAATTGATATGTTTGTATATAATCTTAAGATTCATAGGTTTGGGAGATGAAAAAGGAACCACGTTTCCTACTTACAAGTATATCCAGTGAATTCTGCTGGGAATTGTGCATACGTGGAAATTGGGTGAGGAGAAAAAAAGATCAGGGATGGCTTCATGATCGAAGCAACTACCATCTGAGCTTAGGCACGAAGAAAGATTTAAAATAACTGAGGTTGTGGAATTTGGCAAGAGTCCGTTCTTTCAGAAAAGGACCAGAAAATCATAAGACATAGGGGCAGAAGTGGGCCATTTGGTCCATCGAGTCTGCTCCTCTCATTCAATGAGATTCTGACTGATCCGATCTGATGATCCTCAACCGCACTTTCCTGCTTTATCCCCATAAGGGGAGGGAGGGTTTCAGTAATCTGGACCACTGGGAGTTCTTCCAGGAGCAGGTGTGACCTGCATAAGAAGGACGGGTGGCATCTAAACCGGAGAGGCATAAATATCCCGGCTGCGAGGTTTGCTAGTGTCACACGGGAGGGTTTAAACTAGTTTGGCAGGGGTTGGGTACCGGAGCGATAGGTCAGAAGGTGAAAAAATTGAGGGAGAACGAGGGAATAGGGTCAGTATGGCTCTGAGGAAGAGCAGACAGGGGGGATGTTGCTGAAAACAGCAGGACTGGTGGCCTGAAGTGCATATGTTTTAATGCAAGAAGTATAACAGGTAAGGCAGATGAACATAGAGCTTGGATTAGGACTTGAAACTATGATGTTGTTGCCATTACAGAGACCTGGTTGAGGGAAGGACAGGATTGGGAGCTAAACCTGCCAGGATTTAGATGTTTCAGGCGGAATAGAGTGGGAGGTAAGAGGGGTGGAGGAGTTGCGCTACTGGTTAGGGAGAGCATCACAGCTGTACTGCGGGAGGACAACTCAGAGGGCAGCGAGGCTATATGGGTAGAGATCAGGAATAAGAAGGGTGCAGTCGCAATGTTGGGGGTTTACTACAGCCAGCGGGAGACAGGGAGCAGATAGGCAGACAGATTTTGGAAATGAGTAAAAGCAACAGTGTTGTTGTGATGGGAGACTTTAACCTCCCCAATATTGACTGGGACTCACTTGGTGCTACGGGCTTAGACGGGGTAGAGTTTGTAAGGAGCATCTAGGAGGGCTTCTTAAAACAATATGTAGACAGTCCAACTAGGGAAGGGGCTGTGCTGGACCTGGTATTGGGGAATGAGCCCAACCAGGTGTTAGAAGTTTCAGTAGGGGAGCATTTCGGGAACAGTGACCACAATTCAGTAAGTTTTAAAGTGCTGGTGGACAAGGATAAGAGTGGTCCCAGGGTGAATGTGCTAAATTAGGGGAAGGCTAATTATAACAGTATTAGGCGAGATCTGAAGGAGCTAGATTGGGGGCGGATGCTTGCGGGTAAATCAATATCTGACATGTAGGAGGCTTTCAAATGTCAGTTGAAAGGAATTCAGGACCGGCCTGTTCCTGTGAGGAAGAAGGATAAATATAGCAAATTTCGGGAACGTTGGATAACGAGAGATATTGTAGGTCTTGTCAAAAAGAAACAGGAGGCATTTGTCAGGGCTAGAAGGCTGGGAACAGACGAAGACTGTGTGGAATATAAGGAAAGTAGGAAGGAACTTAAGAAAGGAGTCAGGAGGGCTAATATGGGTCACGAAAAGTCATTGGCAAATAGGGTTAAGGAAAATCCCAAGGCTTTTTACACGTAAGAGGGTAACCAGGGAAAGGGTTGGCCCACTGAAAGACAGGCGAGGGAATTTATGTGTGGAGCCAGAGGAAATGGGCGGGGTGCTAAATGAATACTTTGCATCAGTATTCACAAAAGACTAGGAATTGGTGGATGTTGAGTTTGGAGAAGGATGTGTAGATAGCCTGGGTCACATTGAGATCCAAAAATACGAGGTGTTGGGCGTCTTGAAAAATATTAAGGTGGATAAGTCCCCAGGGCCTGATAAGATCTACCCCAGAATACTGAAGGATGCAAGAGAGGAAATTGCTGAGGCCTTGACAGAAATCTTTGGATCCTCACTGTCTTCAGGTGATGAACCGGAGGACTAGACAATAGCCAATGTTGTTCCTTTGTTTAAGAAGGGTAGCAAGGATAATCCAGGGAACTACAGGCCGGTGAGCCTTACGTCAGTGGTAGGGAAATTACTGGAGAGAATTCTTCGAGACAGGATCTACTCCCATTTGGAAGGAAGTGGACGTATTAGCGAGAGGCTGCACGGTTTTGTGAAGGGGAGGTCACATCTCACGAACTTGATAGAGTTTTTCGAGGAGGTCACAAAGATGATTGATGCAGGTAGGGCAGTGGATGTTTCTATATGGACTTCAGTAAGGCCTTTGACAAGGTTCCTCATGGCAGACTGGTACAAAAGGTGAAGTCACAGGGGATCAGAGATGAGCTGGCAAGATGGACACAGAACTGGCTAGGTCATAGAAGGCAGAGAGTAGCAATGGAAGGGTGCTTTTCTGATTGGAGGGCTGTGACTAGTGGTGTTTCGCAGGGATCAGTACTGGGACCTTTGCTGTTCGTTGTATACATAAATGATTTGGAGGAAAATGTAACTGGTCTGATTAATAAGTTTGCGGACGCCACAAAGGCTGGTGGAATTGCAGACAGCGATGAGGACTGTCAGAGGATACAGCAGGATTTAGATCATTTGGAGACTTGGGCGGAGAGATGGTAGATGGAGTTTAATCCGGACAAATGTGAGGTAATGCATTTTGGAAGGTCTAATACAGGTAGGGAATATACAGTGAATGGTAGAACCCTCAAGAGTATTGACAGTCAGAGAGATCTAGGTGTACAGGTCCACAGGTCACTGAAAGGGGCAACACAGGTGGAGAAGGTAGTCAAGAAGGCGTACGGCATGCTTGCCTTCATTGGTCAGGGCATTGAGTATAAAAATTGGCAAGTCATGTTGCAGCTGGAGAGAACCTTAGTTGGGCCACACTTCGAGTATCGTGTTCAATTCTGGTCGCCACACTACCAGAAGGATGTGAAGGCTTTAGAGACGGTGCAGAAGAGGTTCACCAGGATGTTACCTGGTATGGAAGGCATTAGCTATGAGGAGAGGTTGAATAAATTTGGGTTGTTCTCACTGGAACGAAGGAGGTTGAGGGGCAACCTGATTGAGATCTACAAAATTATGAGGGGCATAGACAGAGTGGATAGTCAGAGACTTTTCCCAGGGTAGAGGGGTCAATTACTAGGGGGCATAGGTTTAAGGTGCGAGGGGCAAGGTTTAGAGGAGAGGTACGAGTTAAGGTTTTTACACAGAGGGTAGTGGATGCCTGGAACTCGCTGCCGGAGGAGGTGGTGGAAGCAGGGACGATAGTGAAGTTTAAGGGGCATCTTGACAAATACATGAATAGGATAGGAATAGAGGGATACGGATCCTGGAAGTGTAGAAGATTTTAGTTTAGACAGGCAGCATGGTCGGCGCGGGTTTGGAGGGCCGGATGGCCTGTTCCTGTGCTATACTTTTCTTTGTTCTTTATTCTTTGTATAACCTTTGATTCCCTCACTGATTAAAAATCTGTCTATCTCAGCCTTGAACATACTTAATGACCGAGCCTCTACAGCTCTCTGTGATCAAGAATTCCACAGATTCACGACCCTCTTAGAGAAAAAAATTCCTCCTCATCTCTGTCTTAAATGGATGATCCCTTATTCTGGGATTATGCCCTATGGCCTTCATTTCTCCCACAAGGGGAAACAACCTCTCAGCATCTACCCTGTCAACTCCCTCCCTCCCTCGATAAGGTCGCCTCTCATTCTTCTGAACTCCAATGAGCACAGGCTGAACCTACTCAACTTCAACTCATAAGAAAATCCCCCCATCCCAGTATCAACATAATGAACCTTCTTTGGACTGCATCCACTGCCAGTATATCTTTCCTTAGATAAGGGGACCAAAACTATTCACA
This sequence comes from Scyliorhinus canicula, assembly GCF_902713615.1. Classification (NCBI taxonomy): domain Eukaryota; kingdom Metazoa; phylum Chordata; class Chondrichthyes; order Carcharhiniformes; family Scyliorhinidae; genus Scyliorhinus; species Scyliorhinus canicula. The sequence goes on from NC_052146.1 coordinate 198,801,491, forward strand.
TTATCTTAGGTGTGGTCTAACCCGTGACTTATATAGTTTATAGAGTTGTGAAAATTGCTAAAGGGACGAAGAATTGGACGTGCACTGGCCATTGGAGTCCAATGAAATAAAAGACCCCCTGCTTTCAATTGATGAAACTGGGATGAGAGATGTGTATCTTACCAGCAGAAAGAGGAGCAGCTATTCCAACTTAAAATGTTAAAGGTCGGATAAATGTCCCTGCAAGAGTGCTTGAATATGATGGCCACTTAATGATGACTCATTAAACCACTAACAGTCAAGTCATTTCTGGGCAGCTATAATCATGGAAACCTAGCGGTGGTGTATCTGTGAAGAAAGGTACTTCATTGGACAAGAATAATGGTGGCATGCATATGGAATACCTCACAATCTAAGATGGTTTTAATTTGGTCAAAGTTCAGGAGTTGCAGATGAGCCTGGAGCCATCAGATTGGTTCAGCCATGGAGGTTAATCAAAAAACGATTGTTGCATTTCCTTTGTTTAAATTAAATGTTCTCTGTTTTCCAGGTTCATGCGGCTATGTAACAGTATCATTAGCCAGTGGGGTAAGATATTGTGTACTGGATGGTCTTCACGGACACTCATGTCATTGCTCTATAATCACATGGCAGAAGGTGCATTTGGCGCAACAGGAATTTCTTCTTCGATCTATTGCCATACTAAATGGCTTGGGCAAGAATAAGTATAACTTATTCAAGGAAGGTTGCTGAGTTCTTGTTAGTCGCATCCTCTAGTTGTAAGCACAATGGCCAATTTCTGCTTAGGTTTCTATGCCGTCCAGAATGTTAATATTCAATTAAAACAGCATTAGTTAAGTAAAGTAATGTCGACATAGTCCCAGATGACCATAGACTGCTTTCCCCTTTGAGGGAGAGAGGAGACTGGTGGTGATTTAACCCAAGGATCATCACACCTCAGGCGAGTCGCAAGGTTGAGAAGGTGGGCCTTCATAAAACAGCATTATTACCCATGTGAGTGACTGAGCATCTTAGGTACTGTCCCTATTTGCAGCATCATTGTAATTCCAAATGGATAGTTGCCACAAAGGAAATTTCCACAGTTAAAAATAATAATCTTTATTAGTGTCACAAGTAGGCTTACATTAACACTGCAATGAAGTTACTGTGAAAATCTCCTCGTCGCCATACTCCGGCGCCTGTTCGGATACACTGAGGGAGAATTCAGAATGCCCAAATTACCTAACAGCACGTCTTTTGGGACTCGTGGGAGGAAACCGGAGCACCTGGAGAAAACCCACAAAGACACGGAGAAAACGTGCAGACTCTGCACAGACAGTGACCCAAGCCGGGAATCAAACCTAGAACTCTGGCTCTGTGAAGCAACAGTGCTAACTACTGTGCTACCGTGCCACCCTTGGTTGCACTTTAGGGTAAAATACAATACAAATTCAAATTAGAGGTGGTGTAAACTATCCTGACCATCTATTTCAAATTTTTTTTAGTTTTCAAAATAATGACATCAGCATTGATGTTGGCTCAGGTGAGTTACTGAGTCAAACAATGTGAAGAACTGAATTCAATTTCGTCAACACTAACCAACGTGCATCATTGATACTATACTATGAATTGTTCATTCTAATTTAAGTCTTTCGTGTTGCTCAGTCAATTTTCTGAACGGTGTCATGAACGGTATTTGTTTAAGCACACAGTAACAGCAAAGTCCCGAAAGACATGTTATTAGGTGAATTGGGCATTCTGAATTCTCCCTCCGTGTACCCGAACAGGCGCCGGAGTGTGGCGACTGCGGGCTTTTCACAGTAACTTCATTACAGTGTTAATGTAAGCCTACTTGTGACAATAAAGATTATTATTATAAATAGAGAAAATTAATCGATTTTCAAAGTATTTTATCTTTATAAGGGTACTAAAAGGGTATTACACCCTTTTTATGCTTGTATGCCTGTTAGCTGCAATCACACCAACCACCCTGACAGTAAGGGATGCACTCCATGATGTAAGGGACGCCCGGAAAGGAGATTGTGCTGGATAGAAATGTAGACTGAGTGTGTAGTTGATAACAAAAACAGCAAATGCTGGACAATCTCAGCAGGTCTGACAGCACCTGTGGAGAGAGAAGGGAGCCAACATTTCGAGTCTGGATGACTTTGTGTAGTTGGTAAGTTCTGGTCAGTCTTTTTCTCAGGTTTAAATAGAGATTAAGAGTCCGGTTCCAACGTAGAACCTTCAACTTTCAAGTGAAGGGAGCTCCATGGCAGTGGCAGTTATTTGTCAATCAAGTGAAACTAGTTGACTCAAGAGATGTTATTTACTGTAGTAGGAAGCTAAGTTAGCCTTTGACTTATCAGAAGTCTTAAAAAGCAAGCAGGTTCTTCGTACTGCACGGGGTCAGGGGTGCACAGGAAGGAGACTATACTGGCGTGAGGTGTAGTACAGTATGCATTTGGGAATTTGGTGCAAAAGAGCAAAGAGATGTTCCTTTTTCTACTTGTTTTCAGCCTCAGCAGTTGATGCGTTTACTTCCTTTGTCTCCAAGTTAGGTGAGCACAAATTTAGATAACCTTAATCTGTATAAATTATTAATTAATTGACTAATTAACAAAATAACATTAGACAGAAATGGCAGGGCTGGTGGTGTGCTGTGACTGCAATATGTGGCTATTAGGAGAAATGCACTGCATTTCCAGACAGCCATATCCACAGTAAATGTCTTCAGCTTGGCCAAATTTGGATCAGAGTTGCTGAGCTGGAGGGGTGGAACGGTGGGCCAGTGGTTAGCAATGCTGCCTCACGGCGCCGAGGACCCAGGTTCGATCCTGGCCCCGAGTCACTGTCCGTGTGCAGTTTCCACGTTCTCCCCAAAAATGTGCAGGTAGGTGGATTGGCCACGATATTGGCCCCTTAATTGGGAAAAAAAAAAGAATTGGGTACTCTGAATTTATAAAAAAACAGGAAATTTAAAAAAAAAGAGTTGCTGAGCTGGAGTCTGAGTTGTGGACATTGTGTGACATCAGGGATGGGGTGAGCTACCTGGATACTTTGTTCCAGGAGGCAGTCACACCTCCTATGTTAGGCAGAACCTTAGAAATGGTCAATGGCCAGGGAGAGGAGGGTGTAACTGTGAGTCAGGCAGATATGCGGAATCAGCATGTCGCGATGGACGGCCACAGTCTCTGACTTTGTCCAAAAACTACGAGTCACTTGCCATCTGTGTGGATGAGAAGAAAAACTGCAAGGTGGATGTGCAGACTGGCAAGCATTGTCCACCAAGGTGGTGAAAGATGCCATTAAAGTGCGGCATCACGGTAGCATTGTGGATACCACAATTGTTTCACAGCTCCAGGGTCCCAGGTTCGATTCCGGCTTGGGTCACTATCTGTGCGGAATCTGCGCATCCTCCCCGTGTGTGCGTGGGTTTCCTCCGGGTGCTCCGGTTGCCTCCCACAGTCCAATGACGTGCAGGTTAGGTGGATTGGCCATGATAAATTGCCCTTAGTGTTCAAAATTGCCCTTAGTGTTGGGTGGGGTTACTGGGTTATGGGGATAGGGAGGAGGAGTTGACCTTGGGTAGGGTGCTCTTTCCAGGAGCTGGTGCAGACTCGATGGGCCGAGTGGCCTCCTTCTGCACTGTAAATTCTATGAAAAGTGGAGAGAGCTGAGATAAGATAGGAGACAGTAGAGTCGTGGAGTTAGATACTTTTCTCTGCAGTTGTGACCGGGAGCGCAAAAGGTTGTATTGCCTGCCAGGTGCCAGGGCTGTAGAAGAACTTTAAGTGGGCGGGAGAGGACCCAGTTGTTGTGGCCCATGAGAGAACCAGTGACATAGGTAGAATCAGGAATGATGATCTGCAAAGAGAATTTAAGGAGTTAGGAACCAAATTGAAATGCTGAACATCAAAGATAATCACCTCTGAATTGTTACCTGAGCCACGTGCCAATTGGCACAGGGTTAAACAGATTAATGAATTAAATGCGTGGCTCAGAGAGTGGTGTGAGAAGAGGTGGTTTGATTCATGGGGCTCTGGCATCAGTATGCAGGGAAAAGTGAACTATCCCATTGAGATGGGCTTCACTTTAACTGGGCTGGAACCAGTGCCCTGGACAATTGTACATCTAGGGTCATGGGCAGGGCATTAAACAAAAAGAGGCTGGAGAAGGGCTTGGGTGAAAGGAGATTTAGAAATCCAAGGAAAAAGGTTGAGGAACCAGAGCAGTACGGCAATGTGGATAAAGACAAGCAGAGCACTAAGGAAGGGACAGAGAGTTTAACAAAAAAATTACATCAGCAAATAAGGACATTGCAGGGTTCTTTATTGCGCAAGGCATCTGCAATAACACAAATGAACCAGAGGCACAAATAAGGGTAGATGATTTAGTTATAATCGTGATTACAGAGACGTGGGCTGTAAATCTCTGGGGCCACCCACTAGTGGTGGGATTTGTAATGGCCTGCTGAATCCTGTGTCGGTCCAAAATTAGGCTTCTCGCTCAGCTTCAAACCTGTTGCGAGTCTCTCGGCCCACCCGCTGGCCATAACAGATTTCCTGATGTCACTCACGAACTTCCCACCCAGGTCCAATGGGAGTGTGAAACTAACTCATTAGAGCTGTTTAGCATGTAATTTATGAACAGGACACCAAATTCACCTGCCTCCTGGGATGCTCCAGCACCCCCAGCTAAGAGAAACGTGGAGCTGGTGGCTTGCAGTGTGTGGGGTGGCAAGGGATTGATTTCTCCCCTACAATTGCCCCCGGGGTGCTGAGGGGCATTTCCTTCATAGTAGGTGGAGATCAGGGGGGCTCATGCTGGGCTGGATGGACTCCGATCGGGTGTCTTTCCTGGGATAGGGGTTATTTGGCTGCTCCTCCCATCTACAGCTTTTAAACCCTTTAAACAGTTAGACAACATCTGAATTCTAATATTATTACAATAAAATAAAAGTGTTCCCATCTGGACCCCTAAACCCTTCAAATTGTCTGTATGTATGCCAAGTTGAAAGATCTGTGAGTTGAAGGTCAAGGTAATCCCTTTAATGTGGTGGAAAGCTTGGAAGTGATTTTCTCAGTCAATTTCATTGCCCTTTAAAGTATTCAAGCTTGCTTGTATGCCTAGAAGGCTAAAACCTTTGAACTGCATTATTTACATTTAATTTCACGCACCATTGCCTCTTAAAGGCTTTTTGATTGACAGATCGAGTCAGTTTGAAAGGGGGATTTGGTTGTTTATTTATATAGCTCTGCAGGGGTCCATTAATTCAGGGGAGCAGGTGACTTTCGAACCTCAGTCTTTTTATAAGACTGGCTCTTTACACTCCAGTGCTTCCAAAAAAGAATAGCGGTTGCCCCAACCCATCAGGGTCTCTCCTAGTGGCAGCGGTTTTCTCACTGGTGGGAGCACTTCGGCACCGATTGAGAGAATCATGGCCATGTTTACAAGGTGCTCACAGATGGAAACACTATATTTTAGGCTACACAATGTTTCGGAAAGAAAGCCAGAATGGCAAACGAGGAGGGGTAGTCCTAATAATAATAGATGAAATAAGGGCACTCATGAGAAATAATCTGACCTCAGGAGATCATGAAGTAGAATCAATATGGGTGGAAATTAGGAATAGCAAGAGTTGGGAAAACTGGTGGAAGTAGTTAAATGCTGAACAGTAGTTATACCATTGAGCAGAGCTTGTAAGAAAGGAAATGCAGTAATTGCAGCTTGTGACAAAGGAAATATTATAATTGTGTGGAACCACAATGTTCACATAGACTGGGGCAATCAAATTGGCAACAATTGTCTAGAAGATGAGTTTGTAGACTTCTTTACTGACAGTTTCTTGGAACAATATAATGTGGAACCTACTTGGGATAAAGCTACCTTATAATTAGTGATGTGTAATGGAGCAGGGTTAATTAATAATGCCAAGGGGGTGGCACAGTGGTTAACACTACTGCCTCACGGTGCCGAGGTCATGGGTCAATCCAAATTCCTGGGACTTGGTGCCTTACACCCTTGGGTTCTAAAAGAGAGAGTTGCAGAGATAGTGGATAGGCTGGCTATGATTTTCTAAAATTCCTTTGATTCGGGAACGGTCCCATTAGATAGGAAATTGGCAAATGCTACACCATTTTTAAAGAAAGGAAGGAGAGGGAAAACAGTGAACTACAGTCCAGTTAGCCAAAGATCAGTTGTTGGGAATTGGCCATGCTAAATTGCCGCTTAATTGGAAACAAAATTAATTGGGTACTCTAAATTAAGAAAAAAAGAAAAGGGACATGCGGAGGCGGAGCACGCAGTGCCAACCGGGGCCACCATGTAGCTCGTTGGACCTGGTTGGGGATGAGGGTATGTACCATGCTAATATGTTGGCGTTTCACCCCCTGCAGACAATGGATATTGGAATTCAACCGGCAATGGTGGCCTTCCTGCTAGCCACCGCAGCCCTGAGGAGGAGGAGGAAGCTGCAGTTGAAAGTGCAGCAGCACAGCCTGCAGCAGCGGAGGGTGCCACAGAGGAACAGGTGGCAGCCACCCAGGGTGGAGAGCCAGCCACCCAATAAGCCAAGGAGTTTGAGGAAGTACGAAGGAGGCGCCGCGTGAGGCCTTGTGTGTCATTCGAGGAACTGCTGGACCGGGCATGCCGTCGAAGACTCCGGCTGAGCAGGGAGACAGTGCAGCACACCTGGCACTGCAGGGTTATGGGGGAGGACACCCGCTCCCGGTGGCCGTTAAGGTGACAGTTGCCTTGAACGGGGTCCTTCCAGGCGCCGAGTGGGGAGAGTGCACGGGTGCATCCACGCCGTCATGGACACTATAATAATAATCTTTATTAGTGTCACAAGTAGGCTTACATTAACACTGCAATGAAGTTACTGTGAAAATCCCCCAGTTGCCACACTCCGGACCCCGTTTGGGTACACAGAGGGAGAATTCAGAATGTCCAAATTACCTAACAACACGTCTTTTGGGACTTTGGGAGGAAACCAGAGCACCGGGAGGAAACCCACGCAGATCCGGGGAGAACGCGCAGACTCTGCACAGACAGTGACCCAAGCCGGGATTCGAACCCTGGTCCCCAGGCTGTATGTGCCCAGGTGGCTCAATACATTCATGCACGGGCAGTGGCGTTTACCGCCATCGATGGGATATCCTGGTCTAGGGGTGATCAACGGGATGCATGTCCCACTATGAGCACCTGCAGATAACAGGCGGCTCTACACAAACCGAAAGGGGTTCCACGCAATGAATGTGCAGCTGATATGTGACCATTAGCTGCGCATCAAACACATCTGCGCCCGATACCCGGGCTGTGTGCGTGACACCTTCAGCCTGGCACATTCCTGACATGTCCGACATGCCCTCTCCCGGGCTGGGGGTTTACTCCTGGGCGACAGGGATTATCCGCTGCAGGTGTGGCTGACGACACCTATCTGGAGGCCACAGACCGATGCTGAGACCCACTGCAATGACACCCATGCAGCGACCAGGTCCGTGATCGAGTGGTATGTCGGCCTCCTGAAGGTACGGTTCAGGTGCCAAGACCGTTCTGGAGGGGCCCTCCAGTATGATGCTGAAAGGGTCACCCGCACCGTGCCGGCCTGCTGTGTCCTCCACACCATCGTGCAGCAGAGGGGCTGCAGGAGGAGGAAGAACGGCAGGCTTTGTCCGATGAGGAGGATGCGGGGGAGGGGGAGGAGGGGCAGGACATGGGGCTTAGGCAGGCACGGGATATCTCAGAACTTGCGTGTTTGGGAAGCTCTGATTGCCTCCAGGCTCACCAACTGGGGGGGAGTTTGGCCAGGGACACATCACACAGCAGGAGGGCGACGGGCTGGAGGAAGAGGAGGAACGGCAGGCCTCGTCTGATGAGGAGGATGTGGGGGAGGAGGAGGATGGGCAGGACATGGGACCCAGGCAGGCACGGGAGGCTGCAGGGCGTGTGCGCGAGGGCCAATATGCACGGGACGTGTGGATTGCGTCCAGGTTCACCAACTGAGGGTGATGGTGGAGGACTGGCCAGGGGCATGGACACTATATCCCACCACCATCCCCCCCCCCCCCCCCCCACCCCCTGCCTGAAACTACCTCTGTGATACCTTTCTAAAAATAAATTTAGACTACCCAATTATTTTTTTCCAATTAATGGGCAATTTAGTGTAGCCAACCCACCTAAACTACACATCTTTGGGTTGTGGGGGTGAAACCCATGCAGACACGGGGCGAATGTGCAAACTCCACATAGACACTGTCCCGGGGCCGGGATCGAACCCGGGTCATCAGCATCGCAGGCTGCAGTGCTTTTTTAAAAAAAAGTATTTTTATTAAGGTTTTGCAGAATTTTTCATAACAAAACGGTAGGAACCATAATAACAAAGTGTAAAAAGAGAATATACAATAACAATTAAATAGACATTACCCCACGCGACCCACTCTTCCCACACCATCCCAATGAAGCACCCCCCACCCCCACTGATCGCTGCTGCTGCTGACATTTTAATTTCCCCCGAGAAAGTCGATGAATTGCTGCCACCTCCGAGAGAACCCAGCGTAGACCCTGTTAAGGCAAACTTTATTTCCTCAAGGCTGAGAAACCCAGCCATGTCGGTAAACCACGTCTCTACACTCGGGGGCTTTGAGTCCCTCCACATTAATAAAATCCGCCTCCGGGCTACTAGGGAGGCAAAGGTCAAGACGTTGGCCTCTTTCGCCCTCTGAACTCCCGGGTCTTCTGACATTCCAAAGATCGTTATCTCTGGACTCGGCACCACCCATGTGTTAAGCACCTTGGACATTGCCCTCACGAACCCTTACCAGAACTCTCTAAGCTCTGGGCATCCCCAAAACATGTGGACATGGTTTGCAGGGCTGCCCTTGCACCTCATACAACTGTCATCTACCCCAAAAAACTTGCTGATTCTTGCTGCCATCATATGTGCCCGGTGGACCACCTTAAATTGAATTAGACTGAGCCTGGCACATGATGAGGAGGAATTAACCTTGCCCAGGACCTCTGCCCACACACCCGTTTCCAACTCCTCACCTAACTCCTCCTCCCACTGGCCCTTGCGCTCCACCACCGGGGTTTCCTCCGCCTCCTGTAGTTCCTGGTAGATATCTGACACCCTCCCCTCCCCCACCCAGGTGCCGGAGACCACCCTGTCCTGTATCTTCAGTGGCAGCAGCATCGGAAAGGCCACTACCAGTTTTTTCAGGAAGGCTTGTACTTGCAGATATTTAAAGGCGTTTCCTGGCGGCAGATTAAATTTGTCCTCTAGCGTCTTCAAACTGGGAAAGTTTCCATTCATGAACAGATCTCCCATCCTTCTGATGCCTGCCCTCTGCCAGCTCTGGAACCCACCATCCATCCTACCCGGGACAAACCTGTGGTTGTTGCATATTGGGGTCCAGACCGACGCTCCCGCCACCTTCTTGTACCTCCTCCACTGTCCCCAGATCCGCAGTGTCGCCATCACCGCCAGACTTGTGGAGTAACGGGTCGGCGAGAACGGCAAAGGAGCTGTTATCAAAGTTCCCAGACTAGTACCTTTACATGACGCCACCACCAGCTGCTCCCACCCCGCCCCCCCTCCCATCGCCCACTTCCTAATCATAGCTATATTGGCTGCCCAGTAGTAGTTGCGAAAGTTCGGCAGCACCAACCCCCCGCCAACTGTGCTCCAACAGCGATCTCCTTACTCGCAGGGTCTTATTCGCCCACACAAAGTCCGTAATAATCCTACTCACCAACTTAAAAAAGGCCTTAGGGATGAAGATGGGGAGGCACTGAAAGACAAACAAAAATATGGGAAGGACAGTCATTTTCACGGCCTGCACCCTCCCTGCCAGTGACAGCGAGAGCATGTCCCACCTTTTAAAGTCCCCTTCCATTTGCTCCACCAACCGGGTCAGGTTGAGCCTGTGCAGGGCATCCCATTTCCTGGCCACCTGTATACCCAGGTAACAAAAACTTTTCTCTACCATTGTGAGCGGCAGCTCTTTCAGTCTCTCCTCCTGTCCCTTGGCCTGGATCACAAACAACTCGCTCTTTTCCATGTTCAGTTTGTACCCTGAAAAACTACCAGAATCTCCCAGGATCCGCAGAACGTTCCCCATCCCCTCCACAGGGACTGAAATGCACAGGAGCAAATCATCCGCGAATAGCGAGACCCAATGTTCCACCCCCCCCCTCCCCCCCCCCCGAACCAGTCCCCGCCAGTTCCTCGAGGCTCTCAGCGCCATAGCTAGCAGTTCTATAGCTAGGGCAAATAGTAACGGGGAGAGGGGACACCCTTACCTCATTCCCCGGTGAAGCTCGAAGTACCCCGACCTCAGCCGGTTTGTACATACACTCGCTACGTGCGCCTGGTACAGCAATTTCACCCAGCCAATAAAGCCCTCACCAAACCCGAACCTCCCCAGCGTTTCCCCCAGGTACTCCCACTCCACCCGGTCAAAGGCTTTCTCTGCGTCCATCGTTGTTACCACCTCTGCTTCCCCTCCCTCTGAGGGCATCATATTAATATTCAAAAGTCTCCAGACATTGGTATTGAGTTGTCTGCCTTCAACAAACCCAATCTGGTCTTCCTCTATCACCCCTGGGACGCAATCCTCAATTCTTGTGGCCAGAATCTTAGCTAGCAATTTGGCATCCACGTTTAAAAGCGAAATCGGCCTGTATGACCCGCAATATTCCGGGTCCTTCCCTTGTTTAAGAATGAGTGAGATCAAAGCCATTGCTGGGGAAGGTTCCTTTCTCTTTAGCCTCATTGAAGGTCCTCGTCAGGAGTGGGCTCAATATTTCCGAAAATTTCTTATATAATTCTACCTGGTAACTGTCCGACCCCGGGGCTTTACCCAATTGCATGCCCACTATACCCTTGACAATCTCCTCCAATTCAATCAGGGCTCCCAGCCCCTCCACCAGGTCCTTTTCCACCTTTGGAAACCTCAACTTGTCCAAAAATTGCCTTATCCCTTCCGTTCCCGTCGGGTGCTCTGACTTGTATAGTTTACGATAGAACTACTTAAAGACTCCGTTCACCCGCCCTGGATCCAAGACCGTGTTACCCTTCTTATTCTTTACTCCCCCGATTTCCCTGGCCGCCTCCCTCTTTCGCAGTTGGTGTGCCAGCATTCTACTCACTTTCTCCCCATACTCATAGACTGCCCCCCTTTCCTTCCTCAGCTGTGCTCCCGCTTTCCCTGTGGTCAGCAGTTCAAACTCCGCCTGCAGACTCCGCCGCTCCCTCAGTAGCCCCGCCTCGGGGATCTCCGCGTAACTCTGTCCACTCGGAGTATCTCCTCCACCAGTCTCTCCCTCTCCGCTCTTTCTCTCTTTTCCCTATGGGATCGAATTGAGATGAGTTCCCCTCTGATAACTTCCTTCAGAGCCTCCCAGACCGTTGCCGCTGCTACCTCAGCCGTATTGTTTGTTTCCAGGTAATCCTGGATGTTCCTGCTAATCCGCCAGCAAACCTCTTCGTCTGCCAGCAGCCCCACATCCAGTCTCCAGAGTGGGCGCTGTCCTCTCTCCTGACTAAGCCGCAGGTCCACCCAGTGCGGGGCATGGTCCGAGACTGTGATTGCTGAGTATTCTGTCCCCGCCACCTTTGGATTAATGCACTGCTCAAGACAAAGAAATCTATTCGGGAATAAACCTCATGAACGTGGGAGAAAAAAAGAGAACTCCTTCTCTCTTGGCCGCGCGAACTCCCAGGGATCCACCGCTCCCCTCTGCTCCATAAAACCCTTCAGTTCCTTAGCCACTGCCGGTCGCTTCCCTGTCCTGGACTTCGACCGGTCTAGCTCGGGGTCAATGACTATGTTAAAGTCTCCCCCCAGGATTAGGTGGTGTGACTCTAAGTCCGGGAGTTTGCCTCGCATGCGTCTCATAAATTCAACATCATCCCAATTCGGAGCGGAGACGTTCACAAACACCACCTGGACCCCCTCCCACTTTCCACTCACCATTATATACCCGCCCCCCCTTATCTGCCACAATTCTCCCAGCCTCGAATGCCACACCCTTACGTATCAGAATTGCTACCCCCCTGGTCTTCGAATCAAGCCCTGAATGGAACACCTGGCCTACCCTTCCCTTTCTCAATCTCGTGTGATCTGCGAGCTTTAAATGCGTCTCCTGAAGCATTGCTACATCTGCCTTTAAGCCCTTTAGATGCGCGAACACGCGCTTTAGAATTTAGAATTTAGAACAGTACAGCACAGAACAGGCCCTTCGGCCCTCCATGTTGTGCCGAGCAATGATCACCCCACTCAAACCCACATATTCACCCCATGCCCTTAACCCAACAACCCCCCCCCCCCCCCCCCCCCCCCCCCCCCCCCCCCCCATTAACCTTATTCTTTAGGACACTAAGGGCAATTTATCATGGCCAATCCACCTCACGCGCACATCTTTGGACTATGGGAGGAAAGCGGAGCACCCGGAGGAAACCCACGCATACACGGGGAGGACGTGCAGACTCTACACAGACAGTGACCCAGCCGGGAATCGAACCTGGGACCCTGGAGCTGTGAAGCATTTATGCGAACCACCATGCTACCGTGCTGCTTTCTTTTGACCGGCCCATTCAAACCCCTCACATTCTACGTGACCAGCCTGGATGGGGGGCTAAACCCCCCACCCCGCTGACTAGCCATCACCCTTTTTTGGCCAACCTCGAGCCCGCGCCCTTTGCTTCCTCGAGCGCCCCTACAGGGAGCCGCCGCCCCCGACCCTCAATTGGTACCCCGAAATTGATATGTCCTCTGTCAGCAAAGCAGCATCCCCCTCTCCCCTGTCTCCCCCCCCCCCCCCCCACCCCCCAATAGCCCCACGACCCAAAACCCCCTGCCAAGCACCAGCTGGGCACTTGCTCACCCCCCCACCACACTCCCGAGAGTCAGCTGACCCATGCTGACCCTGGAAGCTCCCGCCCCTGGCGCCGATCAGACTGTCGCCTCATTGGCTGGACCCTTCTCCCCACATGAATAAACCAATTAAACTACCTCTCCAGCCCCAGTGAGTAAATAATTATACGAAACAAAAAATAAACAGAAGCCACTAACATTGCCCCGTGAGGAGACACTTGTTGAACCAAGGCTTCCCGAAAAGAATCTTCCCGAAAAATCGCTCTAAGAACGATTTAGGGCCCCCTCCCCCATCCGTATCTCAACTTTACCGAAAACATTGCACCCTCCAGCCACCACCACAGCCCTTACACGCACCCAATATTGCATACAATCTTATATTAGAAACGGTACCGTGTTACCCAGCCCCACCGCCGCATTGCACCAAAGCTTAGCCGTCCTTTAATTCGAGTCCAGCTTTTCTTGTTTGATAAATGACCACGCCTCGTCCAGCGTCTCAAAATAGTGATGCCATTTGTTGTACGTGACCCATAGCCTCGCTGGGTGTAGCATCCCAAATTTCACCCCCTTCCTGAAGAGGGTCGCCTTCACCCGGTTGAATCCAGCACGCCTCTTGGCCAGCTCCGCACCCAGGTCCTGGTAGATGCGTATCACGCTGTTCTCCCACCTGCTGCTCCGTTCTTTTTTTGCCTACCGCAAGACAAGTTCCTTGTCCGAGAAGCGATGAAATCTCACCACCATGTCCCTCAGTGGTTCATTCGCTTTGGGCTTCCTTGCGAGGGCTCTGTGCGCCCCGTCCAGCTCCAGGGGTCGAGGGAATACCCCCGTCCCTATCAGCATCTCCAGCATCTTGGATACAAATGCTCCCGCATCCGACCCCTCCACACCATCGGGGAAGCCCACAATTCTCAAGTTCTGTCTCCTGGACCTGTTTTCTAGGTCCTCCAGCCTCTCCTGCCACTTCTTGTGGAGGTCATCCTGCGCCTCCACCTTAAGGGCCATTACGACCAACTCGTCCTCATTGTCGGATAGCTTTTTCTCCATCTCCTTAATCGCTTTCCCTTGTGTTGCCTGAGTTGCCATCATTTGGGCCATTGATGCCTTCATCGGGGACAGCATGTCCTTTTTAAGATCAGCAAAGCAGCCCTTAAGGAACTCCTGTTGCTCCTGTGCCCACTGCGCCCATGGACCCTGGTCTATACCGGCTGCCATACCGTGCCTCGGTGCCCGCTCCGCATGCTTCTGTCTGATGGTACTTAAAACGCTTCACCCGGCCAACCCCTGGTCCAGCTATCCATACAACAGTGTTCACTTCACCAATCTGCCCCCAAAGGTCCGTGGCAACTCCTGAAAAAGGACCGGGAGTCCGTTCCAGACAGGAGCTGCCAAATGCGCGACCTACTCCTCCATGGCCGCCACCGGAAGTCTCATCACCACTTCTTCAGTAGCCTTGGCGAGATCTTTTCACAGTTGTTCCCTCTGCTGCTAGAATTCAGCTTTAATAAAGGCCCTCAAGTCAGCTTGAAGCCTTTAAGCTCGCCCTTCTCCTGCCTGCATGCTGGAAGAGGCTTTTGTCTTTGCTGCAGCTCCAGCCAAATCTTTCACTGTTTCTGCCGGGTCTGGTAACCAAGAGACATACCGGGCGCGATTCTCCCAGACAGGGAGATATCGTAAGGCTGGCGTCAAATCCGGGCGGGTTTGATGCCAGCCTCCGCCCCCCTGACCGGGAACCGATTCTGGTCCCCGGTCGGGGCTAGTATGCCGCGGCCGTGAACTCCTGCATCGCGGGCTTAACGAATTTCGTTAAGCCCGCTTGCCAGAGTTTGCGCCGGCTGACGCGTCACATGACGTCAGCCACGCATGCGCGGATTGGAAGACTCCAACCCGCGCATGCGCGGATGACGTCATCGCGCATTTGCGCGAAACCCGCGCATGTGCGGGCCGGGATGCCCCTCAGCCGCCCCGCGAAGTGATACAGCGGTGCGGCGGAAGGACAAAGAGTGCGCGGGAATCAGACCCGCTGCCTGCGATCGGTGCCCACTGATCGCGGGCCCATGGCCCCCTTGGCACGGCCGTGGTACGGCCGTGCCAATCGGTGCCATGGTTTTCAAAATCGGGACTTTACGGCCGTTTTTACGAACGGCCAGACCAGGTGTGTTTGCCGTTCGTAAAAACGGCCGTAAAGGGCTTGGAATTCGGCCCATCGGCCAGCTGAGAATCGCTGCTGGCCGTAAAAAAACGGCGGTAGCGATTCGTGTCGGGAGTTGGGCGTGGGGGGGGGGGGGGGAGAATAGCGGGAGGGCGTCGGACTAGCGTGGCCGTAAAAATTTACGACCCCCGCTATTCTCCGCACCGTCGTGAGTGCGGACAAATGCGCCCACCATTCCTGGGGGAAAGTACTCCTCCAACATTCACATATGTCTTTTCATCAAAATTCCACCCCATATTGATTAAAAAAGAGCTCTGTTCTGTAACCTTGGGCAGGAGCTTCCTTGTGTGTGATCACTTACTCCATGGTCCACACCGGAAGCTGACCGTAGGCAGCAGTGCTAACCACTGCGCTGCCGTGCTGCCCATTGTAATACATACCTACTGCACTATGGGGGTGTCAGCCTTGGATTGACAGTAACAGCGGGTATGATCAATGGGATGGAAGATGATGGCATCCCGTTCTGCGATGCGTTCTGTTGCTCCGCAGCGTATGGCGAGGTCTGACTCCTGCCCATGGTTCTCGTTGATCCCTGCGTGCGAGCTGGCCATTCCATCGCATGGTCCCATAGGATCACTGCGTTGATGTCGGTGGGGACAGTCGGGCGTGGGGGGGGGGGGCAGAGGGTGCTCAGGCCACCCACAACATCCGCCCATTTCCCCCCCCTCCGTACCTCCGCTTTGGCCAGCCCAGACCATCCCACCCTCTCGCACCCGCCTGACAGAGCACCCGAGGCAGGTTGTAACAGTGGTACCAGGTGTTTAATGTGACAACGCTAATACAGATTTGTGCCCTAGTCCCTGTAATTAAACTGTGCCCTGCACCCGTGCTAACTTGACTGGTGTCTAACTTTCTGGCATTATGGGCCTTAACGGTACATCTATGTGGGTCCCCAAATGGCACAGCAGGAGTGGAGGCAGCCTGCTATGATTCCTGCACTGTGACCTGGATCCCCGTTGGCGGGCGTCTTCTGGGGCAACTGGGCCTGGATGGGCCTGGCTGCTGCTCAGGTGTCCCAGGCGCAAGGTGTTGCCCTGTTCTGCCCGCTCCCTGCAATGATATGCAATAACAGTGTATATAAAAGTGTATATAGCCTCCGACCACTAGGTGGCATGCCAGAGGAGCAGGACACTGGACCGAGCCACTCTTGATCAGAGTTACAGAAGCTTTTGGTAGCATGGTTAAAAGCTTCACAGTTTGATTAGCAATAATTTAGTTTACCCATAATTTATTAAACATTAAATAACTAGTCTTGAACTAGATGTTCTGTCGTACACTGATTCATTTCTTATCATAGTACACAAACATAACACGGTAGCAGGAGTGATTTGAATGGCACAGTCATCAAACAAAGAAGAAAAATTGCTGTAAGAAAAACTCAAGTATCGTAATTGGCCATCGAGTGCAAAATCCCTTCCGATGCCCAAACCATGATGCTCCACTCTCGACAGGCCGAGTTCCCGACTGCGTGGTTGACGTGTGGTCTGAGTGGTCGTGAACCCGGCGTGGCGGCCGTGGATTGTGTCCAGCGCCACCACACTCGACCGGGGGGGGTGGGGGAGGGGGGGGGGGGGGTGGGACGACTTCCAAGAGGCTGGGGGTCTCGTGGTCTGGTAGGGGGTAGCCAAGGGGTTGCCTGTCGGGTCTCATTTGGCTGGTCGGGTCCACGCATGGCCGGCGCCATGTTGTACGGCGCGACTGCTGCAGATCACACAATGGTGCTGGAACTCTTCGAGGATCGTGTATCACCACTTGAGCACCCTCTCTTAATTGTGTTTTATATGTGAAAGGCAGGACACCAAAGCCCTTGAATATTTCCAGTGCACAGTCAGTGCTGTAGACTCTTCACACCAATTCTAGTGCCTCAAGTGGTGATACACACTCCTCAAAGAGTTCCAGCACCATTGTGTGACCGTCTCAAGGCAGAGTTAGACATAATGACACAACTTGGAGTCATAAGAAAAATAGAAGTGCCTACAAATATGGTCTGTGTAAAAAAGAATAACGATCTCAGGATTTATATGGATCACAAGGATTTGAATGCAAACATTAAAATGGAGCATTATCAAATTCTAAAGTGGGAAGAGATCACTAGTTGCAATCATTAAAAAAATCTCAACAAAATGTCTTCACCAATGCAGCGTCTCATGATGAAGCTTCAAAGTTATGACTTTGAGTCGATATACAGGCCTGGCAAACATATAGTGGGAGTAGATGCGTTATGCAGAGCTCCAACAGCACAATGGAGAAAATGTACAGGCTCATGTAGACTTGGGCCGGGATTCTGCGACCTGGCGCCGGGTCGGAGAATCCCCGGGGGGCGCGAGAATAGCACCCCGCCACCTCGACGGTGGCCTCCCTATTCTCTGGTGGCGTTTTTCAGGCGCCGGCGGGATTGCCGCCAAGCCGGTTGGGGGCCGTTGACAGAGGTCCCCCCCGGCGATTCGCCGGGCCCCGATGGGCCGAGTGGCTGACGGGTTTGGTCCAGTCCCGCTGGCGTGGATTACTCACCACACGCGGGGGACCTGGATGGTAAGTGTGCGGGGGCCGTCCTGGGGTGAGGGATCTGACCCACAGTGGCCAGGCCCGCGATCAGGGCCTACTGATCAGCGAGCGTGCTGGTTCCGTGGGGGTCTACTTTACTCCGTGCCGGGCCACTGTAGGGCTCCGCCATATTGCCCGGGGGCCGGCGCGGCGGAAAGGAAGTATGCGCAGAAATATGCCAGCTGTTCCGCGCATATGCGGACTCGCGCAGGCCGTTCCCCGCCGGCTGGAGCTGCGGGGACAACTCCGGCGGCAACCTAGCCCCCTAGAAAGTTACGAATTCTTCACTTTCGGAGGCCATTGACGCCAGAGCCGTTGGCGCCAGTCTTCCCGCCGGTGTGGGGACATAGCCACATTTATAGAGAATCCCGCCCATGTTCACTAATGCACTGCCAAGTCTAAATTAATTTTTGAAGGGACAGCAAAAGATGGTGTTGCCGATGGCAATACAAAACCTTAACAATGGTTGGCTGAAAGGTTCATGCACAAAGTATCATGAAATCAGATCTGAGCTAAGTGTAGTAAGTGGGCTACTATTAAGGAAAGAAAGAATTGTGATTCCGCAGTCTCTAACGCAGCAATTTGCTCAAATGAATTTATGCGGCTCACCTCGGGATTGAGAAGTATGAATGGAGAGCCACAGATACTGTGTATTGACCAGGTATAAACAAGGATATGCAAGGCTTGATAGAAAAATGTGAAACGTGTAAAAAGTATCAGCACCGGCAAGCGAAAGAACCAATGAACATAGCTGAAATGCCATCAGCTCCGTGGCAAAAAGTTGGAATGGATTTATTCTACCTCAATGGCAAGGAATATCTGATAGCCGTTGACTATTATTCAAATTTTCCAGAAATAACCCTTCTATCAAGCTCCTCGGCAAGTTGTGTGATAATGCATATGGAATCGATATTTGCAACACGTGGCATACCTAAAACTGTGGTGAGTGATAATGGTCCATGTTTTAATTGCACAGAATGGCAAGAGTTTGCGATGCAATATTATTTTGAACACATTATGCCCACAATTGAATGGTAAAGTGAAGAAGGGAGTTCAAATAATAAATCAGTTATTGAAAAACGCAATGGACAGCAAAAACTGATCCGTATCTAGCTCTACTGAGTCATACTACTTCACCTTTAAGTTGTGGTTTGTCACCTGCAGAGTTACTGATGAATCAGAAGCTATGTGCCACATTGCCATTCCACACAAAGACAAGACAAAATGAAAAGTTAAGACGTAAGCTGGAATCTCAGAAGCAAAAACAGAAGGTTTGCTATGATAGAACAACCAGGAGTCTTAAAGCTTTGTTGTCAATCGATGTTGCAAGGATTGAGGATCCTCATGGAGGGTCTAGAAAAGCTACTGTCCTATAAGAGGCAGGTCCAAGATCATACACGGTAATGACAGAACAAGGACAGACTTTGAGAAGAAATCATCGGGCACTATTGAAAACAAAAGACATGACAGGAAAAAGTTTTTAAAAAGTCTTCAGTAACGGAAGAAGACCGGGTTAAGAAACAGGATCCAACAAAGCTAAGACCGGGGTGACAAAGTGGCGCATGGTTAGCACTTCTGTGTCATGGTGCTGAGGAACTGGGTTCAATCCCAGCCCTGGGTCACTGTCCGTGTGGAGTTTGCACATTCTCCCCGTGTGTTTGTGGATCTCACACCCACAACCCAAAGATGTTCAGGGTCGGTGGATTGACCACACTAAATTGCTCTTTAATTGGAAAAAAAGGAATTGGGTGTGATGACAGGTAGACCATTGTCTGTAAATGATATGAGTAGATGATCATCATCTGTACGTGTATTATAAGTTGTATGTTTTACTGTTGTAGTTCTAGCGTCTGACCAGTAGGTGGTGTGAGTATGCAGGCACGTGACCCGGATGCACCACGTGTTCCAGGACAAGGGGCGCGATTCTCCGACCCCCACGCTGGGTGGGAGAATCACGGGAGTGCCGGGAAATTCACGCCATGCCACCCTGGCACCCGCACGTGATTCTCCCAACCCCCCCAAAATGGCGTGTCGCGTTTTACGACAGGCCGCTTGGAGAATCGCCGCTCGCCGTTTCTAACGGTCGAGCGGCGATTTTCCGGCCCGGATGGGCCGAGCGGCCTGCCTAATCCGACTGGTTCACGCCGGCGCCAACCACACCTGGTCGCTGCCGGCGTGAATAGCGCGCGACCACTGCGTGTGGGGCCTTTGGGTGGGGGGGGAGGGAGGATCGAGCACCAGGCGGGTGCTCAGGAGGGGTCTGGCCCGCGATCGGTGCCCACCGATCGTCGGGCCGGCGTCTCTAAAAGACGGACTCTTTTCCCTCCACTGTCCCGCAAGATCAATGCTCCATTCTTGCGGGGCGCCCGCGTGGAGGACGGCAACCGCGCATGCGCGGGTTGGTTCCGGCCAACCTGCGCATGCGCGGGTGACATCATTTAGGTGCCGCCGGCCGCGTCATTCAGGCGGCGTCACTTTGACGCGGGCGCCAAGGCCCGGCGCGCGAAATTGACTCGCCGCCGCTCCTTGCCCCCTAGGGGTTGGAGAATAGGGGGCGAGGAGCGGCCTCTGATGCCGGAGTGAAACACTCCGGTTTTCACTCCGGCGTCGGCACTTTGTCTCCCTTTGGGAGAATTGCGCCCAAGGTGTTAGTAGGGAGTTCATAACAGTCGTATATTAGAGTAGCTCTGTAGTACCTTAGTGTAAGTTAGTATTAGACCATTATTTCCAAGTGTACTAACCTTAGACATTATAGTAATCCTTTAGAGTAATGTTAAGAAGACAAGAAGAGCTACTCAAAAATAATCGAGCAATTCGATAACAATTGCCATCCCCAAAAAAACAAAACTTTTGAGCGCTATGTATGGCCACCTGCAAAGGACCATGGGAATTGTGGTCAATTTGGGACACAGACAGGTACACAGCTTCTGTGTATTGCGCAAAGAAACCAGACTTGGCTGTAACTTGTATCCATTAAGAGTCGCTCACCATTTCCCCCAGTACAATAGAGTTTGAATCAAGGAGTTACAACAGTAGCAGACTAACCGGCACCCCCCCCCCACCCCCTTATTTGGAAAGGCCTACATGCCTGGGACAATGATACCTAGGACCTGCCCAGCTATCAATGTATCCGCCCCCTAATTGGCTGAGATCGATGAGGGTGATCGATCCATTGGACCTGGAGTAAGGACTGCCCAAAAGGGCGCGAAAGAGACAAAGGATAAAAGGCCCTGCGCACTAGAGATCGATCTCTTTTGCGACCGGCCTGTGTGCGACCAACTGCAGCAGAACAACCAAGTTCAAGGACTTGTGACCATTGCTGAAGGATGAGCCCAGCTGAGATGAACCCAACCAATTCCAAACCGACCATGTGGACCCAGATAAAGGTCTTATCTCGCACAGTGCCGGTTACTCGAAGTTAAGTAAAGGTCATCTAGGGCAGCACGGTGGCGCAGTGGGTTACCCCGGCAGCCTCACAGCGCCGAGGTCCCAGGTTCGATCCCGGCTCTGGGTCACTGTCTGTGTGGAGTTTGCACATTCTCCTTATGTTTGCGTGGGTTTCACATTCCACAACCCAAAGATGTGCAAGATAGGTGGATTGAACACGCTAAACTGCCCCTTAATTGGAAAAAAATTAATTGGGTACACTAAATTTATTTAAAAAAAGTAAAGGTCACCTTAGTCGTTAGGTGTAGTTTGGTACGGAGCCGTGTGTGTTATTGCACAGAGATACAAGTCTTGTGTTATTAATGAACTGTGTATTTGAGCTAACATATTGGGCGGGATTCTCCCCTACCCAGTGTGACGGAGGGTGCCGGCGTAGGGGAGTAGCGCCAACCACTCAGGGGTTGGGCCTCCCCAAAGGTGGGGAATTCTCCCCACCTTTGGGGGCCAGCCCCGCGCCGGAGCGGTTTGCACCAGAAGACTGGCGCAAAATACCGGTGCCCCTGGCAGCGGGGCTGGCTGAAAGGCTGTCGCCGGTCGGCGCATGCGCGATGTGGGGTCTCTTCCGTTTCCGCCATGGCGGAGGCCGTGGCGGACGTGGAAGAAAATAGAGCAGCCAGGGCACTGGCCCGGAGTCTGAGCGGGGGGTGCCGAACGCGGGCCAGGCCACCGTGGGGGCACCCCCCGGGGTTCGATCGCCCCCGCCCCCCCCAGGACCCCGGGGCCCGCTCGCGCCGCTGATGCCGCCGTTCCAGAGGTGGTTTAAACCTCGGCGGCGGGAGAGGCCTCCCAGCGGCGGGACGTCGGCCCACCCGGGCCGGAGAATCACCGCAGGGGCCTCTCCGATCGGAGTGGCGAGATTCCCGCCACCGCCACTTCCCGGGTGGCGGAGAATCTCTGCCACGGCGGGGGCGGGATTTTCGGCGGCCCCAGGCGATTCTCCGACCCTGCTGGGGTCATTGGTTGTGTGGTCATTTGATCGCTATAAGAAGCAGTTTGTAGTTCACCCTAAAGTAAAGAAGGCAACAGTTATATATTCAGGATGAGAATGCAAAAATCGGGGGAAATCTTTGACTGTTTTGTCACGGATCTATGTCTCAAAGTGCAATCCTGCAACTTTGCAGACCTACCTGATTCATTGATAAAATACCAAATTGTATACCGTCTGCAATGTGACAAATTATGCAGGCGATTGCTGAGGGAAAACAATTAAAAACTAGCAGATGCCATAAAAATATGCAAAGCCAGTGAGATTACAGAAAGCAAATCACTGAGATCCAGACACAAGAAAGTGGTGGGAATAAAGAGGGTGCGACCGACGCCATCTTTCTTGTGTTGCAGCAAAATCAGAAAGGTGGTCCAGGTGGTGGCCATTTTGAGAAGATTTCAGAGAACGCCGTTTTCTGTTGGAGGTGCGGCAGAACGCACGGCCCGAGAAAATGTGCTGCATATGGCAAAATGTGCGACAGGTGCTCCAAGAGAAACCATTTCAATTGAAAGAATGCAGCAACCTAAGAGTGTTGATGTAATAATCAAGGCTAAAAAAATTGGTGATTCATCAATTATGCAAAGTGCAGCCCTGAACAGGAAAGCTGAGTTTAATGACGTACCAGGAAGGTTCTTTTTTCGTGGACATGATCAATGAAGGCGCTGAACAACAAAACACAAAAATAGAAGAAGAAATAGCAAACCACTTGGATAATTGGACGATTCCGCTCAGAATTAATCAAACTTGCACGAACATCAAACTGGACACAGGTGCTAGAGCGAATTTAATCAACGAAGCAAACCTGCTGAAGATGTGGATTCAACAACGAATAGAGGATAACGATTACAATCTCACTGACTACCATGGCACACCAATCAAGACGTTGGGAACGTGTAACCTGTAAGTCGAAGTGAATGCACAATTATCCACAGTTAAATTTGCAATTGTTGAAGCAGATAAGCGATCACTGCAGCTAGTACAGCAATTATACAACACCAACTATACAGACACCGATGATCCAAACGCCGAAGATACAGACACCGTCTATAGACTGATGCCACACATGGCAGCCATAGATGCAAAGTCAACACAGACTATGGAGGAACAATCCAAGACTCAGGCCACAGCTCTGAACACAGCAAATTACAAAAAAGATTCTACTGAAAGGCTGGTGGACCTAGAAGATACGGGTACCCTCAAAAATGTGAAACAATGCATAAACACCGGGTCGGAAGTCGATAGAAACAAAGCCTTTAAAGCGAACTCAAAGACTGCTTCAGAAAATGACTCTACGGGTTCTGGAGGCAAATGCTGATGCGACCATCAATTCACTCTAGACATGAGTAGAAGTAAACCGTGGCTTTAATCAACTTAGAACAGTGCCTGCCTGCGACTGATCCAATACTGAGAACCACCTACAGGTCGACTGCTCTTTCTACCTCCCTTCAAGGGGAGGAGCCATGGGCGGAGCCCATACATGCCCCAACATGTTCCCCTATGGATAATGCCATACAATGTCCCATCGGAGAAGCCCACAAGGGCAACATCATAGCACAGATACAAATACAAGGGCAACAGCACAGATTTACTGGTGGATTATGGGTATAATACATTCATCACAAATGTCTCCTCGAAAAGAAACACAACGGTGTTGTCAATGGCTGCTGGTCAAACATCGAACTGTTGCGCGTTTTACTGGAGTGTATTAACACGCCTCCGTTTAAAGGCCGTGTGCTTAACACTGCTATGGCTCTGTGTATGTAATTATGCTCAGGAGTCGCCAGGTGCCGTATTTAGACACCTCACAAGTATATCGAGGTCAGGTTCAAAGTAATAAATCTGTACACCGATTAGTAAGTCCAAACGATTGATATTTATTATGACAAATATAATAAATACACATGCATACGCTAAAGAGACTAACTTACTTCTAATACTAAACAACTAAAATACTTATCTAGACAGGAACAGGCAAGGTCAGGGAGCAAGGCCTTCGTCCCGTTCTTGGTCTGCAACTCTCAGGTACTTAAAGTTGTCAGGGTCTAGCAAAGTCTGGATCCCGTAGCGATCGTCGTAGTGGCACTTACAGTTCGATGGCTGATGGCTCAACGGCTGGTGATGGAACTGGAGTCAGGATGCGATGTATCAGCAAAGCGAAGCCGGAGCGATGAAAACAGCAGAGAGCCGGAGCCAAAACAGACCGAACCATGTGCTGGGTCTACTTTTATAGGTCCCCCAAAGTCCGTGCCCCTTTGGGGCGGTCTTTTACCTGCCATGTATCGATTGGGCCTTTTCCCAATCGATATCTTCCAAACCCCCCAATCTGAGGGTCGCTTTTCGATGGGTGGGGCGGTACCTATGGTTCTTTGTGTTGGATACTATGGTGCCGTTCTGTCTGGGCGTCTACTCAAAAGTATCCATTCATACTTAAATGTTTCTATTGTGTGGGGTCTGGATCTGGATCACCTCATTACTATGTAGATCTTGTTGCCATTTACACCTTTGGCTGAGACTCTGCACCTGGCCACAAATTGGTTTCTGTACGTGCAGAATGCTAATTAGTCTTCTGCAAACTGCTTGTCCTTGCTCAGACTGTTTTCTCCCTGCAGCCTTAGCAGTTCTCCATTTTGCAGCCCAGTGTCCATCTTAGGTGGCTACAGAACAGAAATGTCGTGCCAGAACAATAGGAAACAAGAGTTTGAAAAGCACGGAAATGAATCAAATAAGCCAAATAGCACCGAGCTTCAGCAACAAACAAAAAAACTGGCACAGTGTAGCATTTCAGCCCTCACAAAAGAAAATGATGAACATTTGGAATTGAAACAGCACCATGAGCTAGAAATGAAGGAACTGGAGAGGACACCAGCTGTGCTACCAGAGGAGAAGAGGGATCTAGAAACCCTGCAAACTGCCTCTCAGTTTCAGTGAACCGAAATAGTGCACCAGCGGGTGGAGTTTTCACATTCTCCCCGTGTTTGCGTGGGTTTCACACCCACAACCCAAATACGTGCAGGGTAGGTTGATTGGCCACGCTAAATTGCCCCTTGATTGGAAAAAATGAATTGGGTACTCCAAATTTTTTTTTAAAAATAGTGCACCAGAAACAGCTTATTGAGAAGGATCGGAAAGTCATAAACCAGCTGAACACAAAATGGATTCCCTTCAGCACAGTATTGAGTCTCTAGAGAGAGAGAGCAGCCATATGAAAGGGAATTGCCTTGAATTGGAGAACAAACTCACTCAGTCGAAAAAAGCATTTGAAGCAAGTGAAGACAACAACAAAAATGCTGGGCGCGATTCTCTGCAAATGCGGAGAGTCGTAAAGGCTGCCGTGAAACTGGCCGTGTTTCATGGCAGCCTCTGCGCCCCCTCCCGGGACCCGATTCTCCCCCCCCGGGCGGGGCTAGCAGTGCGGCCCCGCGAAGCACGGCATCGCGGGCTTCTCGACCGTCGCTAAGCCAGCGCGCCAAGCGTCACGGCTCCAACCCGCGCATGCGCGGATGACATCATCACGCATATGCGTCAAACCCAGGCATGCGCGGGCCGTCATGACCCTCAGCCGCCCCGCGGACTGATCCTGCGGGGCGGCGGAGGAACAAAGAGTGCGCGGGTATCGGACCCGCTGCCCGCGATCAGTGCCCACCGATCGCAGGCCCATGCCACCCTTGGCACGGCCGTGGTGTGGCCGTGCCAATCGGTGCCATGGTTGTCCGGGACGGCACTTTGCGGCCGTTTTCACGAACGGTGAGAACAGGTGTGTTTGCGTTCGTGAAAACGGCCGTAAAGGCCTGGGAACTCGGCCCATCGGCCTGGGGAGAATCGCTGTTCGCCGTAAAAAACGGCCAGAGGGGGAGAATAGCGGGAGATCGAGAAAAATGTCAGGAAGACCCTCCCGCTATTCTCCGACCCGTCGTGGGCAGCGGAGAATCGCGCCCGCGCTGTGTTTAAACTGCAGAAACTACAAACTGAGATAGGTGAATTGCATCAGGAAATCAAGCAACTGAACATCCAGAAGTAAGAGCTAAATAGAAAGGCAGGTGATATGGAAACCTGCCTGCAACAGAAAAAGGCAGAGCTGCAAGTGGTGACGGATAATCTCAGAGATACCACAGAACAGCAGCTCAGTGCAAAGAATAGCCACTCAAGCAACTTGATGAAAAACTGAAAGGGCAGTGTGACTATGAAGAGGTTAAAAAAGAGCTGAGTATCCGTAAGTCGATGGAAGATGTAGCATCAGAAGGATCTGGATCACAGGAGACATCCAAAACCCTAGAGGTACTTCAGCTGGAGAAGAACTGCTCATTGCAATCTGAAAATGCAACTCTGAGTATCACCAAAACTGACCTCAGTGATCCTGTTCCAGCATTAGATCTGGGACAACAGCTCCAGCTCAAAGTCCAGCGTATACAAGATATAGAAACCGAGAATCAGAAACTGTGGGACACACTTGAGGAATACAAGAAGGAGTTTGCAGAAGTCAAAAATCAGGAAGTAACAATAAAGGCACTTAAAGAAAAAATGAACAAGTCTGAGCAGACCTTGAGCAGCAAAGCAGAAAGCCGTGCTCTTGGGAAAGAGCAAAAATTACTTCAAAGGAAAGGAAGTTGCAGGAGACTCAAAGATTGTTGGCCTCCAAATGTGAGGAGGCTTATCAGAAGGTTCAAGTGTTACAGACAGCCCTGGAATCAACTCAGACTGAGCTATGTGGTTTAAAAGCAAAGTGCGATGCAGAATCATCTGTCAAAGGGGATGAAGTTGAAGTTATCAGGACAGATCTCGAAAGAGCCAGTCAGAGGGCAGAGGTTGTTCAAAGAGAGACAGAGACCTTACGTGAGCATCATTCCTCAGCTAACAAATCCAGTAAGCTTCAGGTGCGGAACAAGCTATCGAAGTGTTAACATGATCAAGTCAGGATGTTAAACTGGCAGCAAAAGACTATGAGATAACACAATTAGTTAAGGATGTACAGAGGTTGCGGACAAACCGAACCAAACTCTATGAAACCCCAGCAAGTTAGGTCTCACAACTAGACCAGTTCACGCTCAAGAAAAATATATATCAAGGTGCATATAGATACTAAGCCTGTCTTGAGAGAGGAGACAGAAAAGAACAAGAGTTCTTCATGCTTCAGCAACAGATCTTTCAAGAAGCAAGAAGTCAATGGTTCTTCAAAAATAGAGCAAAGAAAACAAGAAGTCAACACATATTTCAATACAACAAACACAGGAAAAAGACCACTTCAGGCAACAAAAGCGGTTCAGCAGCAGAATTAATCGGAAACCTGACCGATGACTAATAATAATATAATAATCGCTTATTGTCCCAAGTAGGCTTCAATGAAGTTACTGTGAAAAGCCCCTAATTGCCACATTCCGGCGCCTGTTCGGGGAGGCTGGTACAGGAAAGGAACCTGCGCTGCTGCCCTGTTCTGCATTACAAGCCAGCTATTTAGCCCACTGTGCTAAACCAGCCCCAACCACTAAAAAAAACAACCACTAAAATCAATGTATATGTATATAGTTTGAATCTACATGATTATGATTAAACATCATTTCGAAAGAAAGGAGGATGCGATGATAGGTAGACTATCATCCGTACATAGGATGAGTATTTAATATGAGTATATAATATGTATAAAATATGAGTATAATGTGATGGCTGTCTCAGGGGAGAGCCCTCTCTTTGTGTTTATCGGCTCTGTAATGTGCTGAATATGTTTTGGGTTTGAATGAATTGGCGCACAAAGATTTAATGGGCAGCAGAAGACAGCCTGCCATGGGCCGGCGGTGGGGTCATCTGGTCCCACCGCTGGCAATGGGATTTTCCATTGAGCCCATTCCATGCCAACAGGAAACCTGCGGTGGGGGTGCACCGTCAGCGTGAACATCCTGAAGATCAAGCCCAAAGTGTGCTAAGGTGGCATATCTTTCAGATATATTCAGCCATCTGAATGTCAAAATGCAGGTGAAAAACCAGAACACGGACAGCCAGAGATAAACCTCAAGGTTTCAGATCAAGACTGGCCCTTTGGCAGGAAAACATGGCAAGTGAATCGATTGAGACGTTCCAGCTGGCATCTGCAAATCCTGCTGGCAGAACTGGACTCAATCCCATCTCCACAATCTTAAAATACGACCCAAGAAGTTTGAATGCTCCCCTCCACAAGTATGGAAGACTTTGACTGGGTACATGATCCATTTAGTTCATTTTCTTTTGAATCATCAAATAAATAGTCACGAAAAGGACAAGAGGAATTTGCAAGGCTCAGGGTGGATGGTACACTGAAACAGAAGGTAGCAGAGATGCTATTTTTGTTGCTTGTATTTCAGATCCCGCTATAGCAGTACTGTTACGGTTTTCCACAACCTACTTGGGCGAGTTGGTGTTCTCAATACTAACTTTAGTAAAAAACAAAAGGATGGAGTGCCTGTCAGTGGAACAAGACTTAGAGTTGTGTCATCCATTACTCCTTGGATCTAGAGACTCTGCTCATTTCCATGGATTTTGCTCCTTTTCCAGTGTCTTCCTGTTTTCCTCTCTAAATCCTTCTTTGGGAAGGTCAATAAGATCTTTAAAAAATTTGGAGTACGCAATTATTATTTTAAAATTAAGAGGCAATTTAGCATAGCAAATCCACCTACTGCACACCTTTGGGTTGAGGGGGTGAGTACCACACAGATATGGGGAGAATGTGCAAACTCCACACGGACAGCAGTGGAGTAGGAATTAATACGGATCAATGCTGGGTCCCCGGCGCTGTGAGGAAGCAGTGCTAACCACTGCACCACCGTGCCACCCAGGGAAGGTCGATGAGATGATATCGTCCTATATATGGGCGGGCAAGACTCCGAGGATTTGTCGGGTTGTCCTTCAAAGAGGTGGACAGCCAGGTGGGCTGACATTGCCTAACTTGCTGTTTTATTATTGGGTAGCTAACGCTGAGAAGGTGTTGAATTGGTGTGGCGACCTTAGGGTGCAGATAGAGGCGAGGTCATTCAGTAGATCTGGTTTGGGGGCATTGGTGACGGCTTTGCTCCAGTTCTCGCCAACAAAGTACTCTTCAAGTCCAGTGCTTGTTTCCACTATAAAGATATGGAGGCAATTCAGACAACACTTTAAACTTGGGTCAGTGTCAAAGCTGGCCCCCATCTATGCTAACCATCTGTTTGAGCTGGCAAGATTGGACACTGCATTTGGAATGTGGGGGTGGGAGGGGGCTGGAGAGATTGGCAAACCTGTTTCTGGAGGGGGGTTTTGCTGTTTAGAGGAATTGACAGCGAAGTTTGGGCTCTCGAGCTCTGACTTGTTCAGTTAATGCTCCCGATATTCCCTGTGGCATCATCAATATCTCTGTTGGAAAGTGACCTGTCGCTCGTAGGGTCAGAGGGGGGGTAGCACATCTGGCATTTATGGGCATATTCTGGCAGAAGATTTGGCTTCAGTGGAAGTGGTAAAGGCTATGTGGGAGGAGGAGCTGCGATTCATAATGGATGATGATAGGTGTGGAGTGAGACCTTTCCCAGGGTGAACTCCATAACTGGATTCTCCGATTCTGGGGCTATGTCCCCACGCCGGAGTGGGAACAGTGGCGTTTTATGCCACAAAAAATGGTATAAAACGGCCACCAATTCCCCATTTTGCTGGGGGCTAGCAGGACGGCAGCGTAGAGCACCCGGCTCTAGCTGCCGATACGGTCCGTAGAATTGTCGGGTCCGCGGCCGCGCATGCGCATGGTGGAGGCCTCCAGCGGCCATGCCGTGCTGCATGGCCCCGGCCACTTATGGACCACAAAATAGTGCACACCCTTGGCTGGCACGCGTGACCTGGACCACCCCCCACAGTGCTCCCAGCCCCTAACAAAGCCCCCCTGCCCGCGGATCGGTCCTCCCCGACTGTGGCGGCACTGGACTGAGTCCGCAGCCGCCATGCTGAGTTCCTGACGAATGAAATCACACGCGACCAACACCGCCGTGAACTCGGCCGTCTGGGGGCGGAGCACGTGGGCGGTCACAGGCGATGTCCTGTTGCCGTCGCTTTGGAGAGGGCGGAGAATCGCGAAAGCGGCACCGCCCCCGATTTGGTCGGGAACTGCGATTCTCCGGCCGATCGCCAAACGTGATTTTGGCGTTGGCGACCAGAGTGTCCAGCCCCATGTCTTCATGCGAGAGGTTGGGTTTGAGCCAGCTTAAAGTGGTGTTTAGTACCACCTGACCAAGTGTAGGGTGAGTCGTTTCTTCTCGGAGGTGGACGATGGGTGCGAGCATGGTTCTGGGGGTCCGGCCAACCATACGCACATATATTGGTCCTGCCCCAAGCTTGTGAGCTTGTGGGTCTTCTTCTTTAGCACCATGTTGGCGATCCTGAAGATTAACATAGTGCCCTGTCCGTTAGTTGCCATATTTGGGAGGTCAGACTCGCCAGGGCTGCAGACAGGTGCGGGGGCGAATGTTCTTGCCAGCACCACGTTGATTGCCTGAAGGCGAGTTCTCCTGGGGTGGAGGTGTGCGTCTCCACCAAGCGTCTCAGTATGGTTGGGGTACTTGATGGAGCTTTTGTACCTAGAGAAGATCAAGTTCACCATGAGGGGTTCGGTCGAGGGATTCTACCAGCGGTGACAGTCTTTTATACTTTAAGGGTCAGTGCAGACTCATTGGGCTGAATAGCCTCCTTCTGCACTGTAGGGATTCTATGATTCTATGAACTGATCATCGAAAACTGTTGGGGGGGTGGAGTTGAATGAGGTTGAACTGGTGTTACATTTAATGTCTTTTTTCTGTAAGTCACATTGGGTTTGTTTGTACAGATTGGCCGATTTTGTAATTTATAAACTCTAATAAAAACATTTGAAAAATCTGCTCACAGAGGCAGGTCCAGGTGTTACACTATAGTGATCTGTAAGATGCTGCTCACAGTATTTTCTTCATTAATGAACTTTCACATTGAAAAATGCAGACTGAAAACTGAAAACAATCGAAACCTTTAATGGGAAACAGTTTTAAATTGTGTACATCTTCAATAAAAAATATTGGGCGCGATTCAATAGCTTCGTCGTGGCCACCAGGACGAAGACGTTGAATCTTGCAAGAGGCCTGCATCGAAATTCGCGACCCTCAAAGCATCTTGCGCGAATCAATGAAATCTTGTGTTGCGTTGTGATCTGGAGCTCGCTCTCACTGGGTGAGATCTAGGCAAATACATTTAAATGAGGAATTAGGCGCAGTTAAATATGCACTCGCCCAATCCAGGACCCGGGATTCACTAGCCTCGCCAGTGAGGCTTCAACAGGGCCCCATTTGGTGCTGATTCACAAATTCATGAACCAGTCATGATGGTACCTCTGGGGGTCTTGCTGGAGAGTTGAGGCCCTTGGATGGTCGGGCAACAGGCAGGTTGGCATTCACCCGGCACCTGGGACTATTGGCACTGCCAGCCTGACACCATAGCACTGTAGGGTGCCCAGGTGGCACTGCCAGGCTGGCAGTGCTGAAGTGCCCAGTTGCCAGGTTGCCTGTGCCAGGGGTCAGGCCTGGGAATGGTCTTGCCCATAAAGGTGGGGTGAGGGGGGCTTGAGGACACCAGAAGAGATACGTTAATAGAACATAGAACAGTACAGCACAGAACAGGCCCTTCGGCCCTCAATGTTGTGCCGAACCTTGTCCAAAACCAAGATCAAGCTATCCCACTCCCTGTCATTCTGGTGTGCTCCATGTGCCGACTATCACAGCAGGCAGTCCATTCCACACCCTAACCACTCTCTGATTAAAGAACCTACCTCGGACATCTCTCCTATATTTCCCACCCTGAATCTTGTAGTATGCCCCCTTGTAACAGCTACATCAACCCGAGGAAATAGTCTCTGAACGTCCACTCTATCTATCCCCCTCATCATCTTCTAAATCTCTATTAAGTCGCTTCTCATCCTCCTCTGCTCCATAGAGAAAAGCCCTAGCTCCCTCAACCTTTCCTCATAAGACCTATCCTCCAAACCAGGCAGCATCCTGGCCCCTTTCTAATGTCCTTCCTATAATGAGGTGACCAGAACGGCACACAATACTCCAAATGTGGTCACACCAGGGTCCTGTACAGTTGCAGCATAACCCCACGGCTCTTAAACTCAAGCTCCCTGTTAATAAACACGAACACACTATAGGCCTTCTTCACGGCTCTATCCACTTGAGTGGCAACCTTCAGAGATCTGTGGACATGAACCCCAAGATCTCTCTGTTCCTCCACATTCCTCAGAGCCCTGCCGTTGACCCTGCAATCCGCATTCAAATTTTTCCTACCAAAATGAATCACCTTGGGTGAAGTGGTGGGGTCCTGAGGCTCATGGGGGCTGCCTTTAAAAACAGCGCCCCGATCTGCGAGAAGTCTTCCCGCGCCAGTGCAGGGAATGACTTAAAGAGTGGTCTCGACGGGGTGTTCCTCGCCGAGGCCAAAATAAAATGCAAAGTGCCATCAAATAGCAGAGTGTTTGTTACGCTGCAGCGCCAGGAAACACCCCATTAAATATGCCGTTCAGCGGACTCAAGGTAAAGTCCCAAAGATGTGCAGGTTAGATTTGACATGCAAATCGTGATCAGATTTTCATCTCAAACATCTGAAACTGTTGGAAATGAGATTGAATGGTGGCTTGATGTGTTTTTAGGGGGTTTTGGAGATAATGGGCTTTTGCTCAAGGGCAGCTTAGCTGGAGAAAATAAGAGGTAGTGCTCAAAATGTGTTAAAGTATAAAGGTCTGCCATGACAGATAAAATGTTGGGAACTGTTATTTTAGATCATTTAATTTAATTAAAGGCTCTATATGAATATTAGTTGTTATAGATGGCATTGAATATTCTGTTAGTTTTGAAAGTGTTGGTCACTCCTTAATTGATCTTCGTGTTCAAGTAATTAGCCATGTTGCCGATATTATGATAATATAACCCAAGGCTGTATCAGAAGAGCTTCTTAATTGCCATCTGAATTGGATATTATGTTTTGCATATGTTTTGTAGTGCAGTGGTTATCATGTTTGCTTTCCATACAAATGGTCCTTGCTTCGAAACTGGGCAGAAACATTGTCCTGATATTCACACCCGCGATCATTTTGAGGCCAACAATTGTGTTGTGCAGTCCTTTATTCTAATTGCTTCATAACCATGGGGTTTCCCTTATTTGGTGTAATTCGGACCCTGGATGGGTAGTAACTTGATACTTTTCTGTGATAGGAATTCACCAGCAGGCCTGTCAAACAAACTGACTACCACCTCTATCAGGAACATTTTCTTCGGACACCACATGCTGTGCTCACATGAATAGAATTGTCCTCAGCACAATGGGTGTGAATATGTTTTGGCACCTGCAATGAGGTGACATCCCTGGTCACCCTAGCTACAATTCTTTGGTTGAGACAATAGATTGCCATTGCATCAGTTTGAAATAGACTTGAGTCTGTGATATCCTTAAGTACAGTTCTCCAATAGGGCCTTTCTCTATAGACCTCTTGAGAATTCACTTTGCTTTAAAACGCAACCCTTCAGCATAACTCAATCCGCATTCTTTCCATGAAAAAAAGGGATTTAAAATCTCAAAACCCGACAATAGAGAAGAGTGGACATTTTCTCCCTTTGTCCTGCTACCATTCCTGCAGTGTTGCTTTATTGTTGACAATGCTGAGCGACACATTGAATTGAAACTCATGCTGTATAAGCTAGTATTCCTCAATGACATCTTTGAAATCGAATTCCACACATGAATATGATTCTTGTCATTCACTAGCAGTGGGGCAACACGGTGGCGCAATATTTAGCACTGCTGCCTCACTGCGTTGAGAACCCGGGTTTGACTTTTGGCCCGAGGCACTGTCCATGCGGAGTTTGCACATTCTCCCCGTGTCTGCGTGGGTCTCACACCCCCAACCCAGAGATGTGCAGGGTATATGCATTGGCTAAATTGCCTCTTAATTGGAAACAAATAATTCACTAGCACTGTAATATTCCCATGACTGAATATAAAATATTTCATTGTCAAAGGTGGGAGTACTGAAACATTATTTATGATAGTAAGAAGTCTTACAACACCAGGTTAAAGTCCAACAAGTTTGTTTCAAACACTAGCTTTCGGAGCACTGCTCCTTCCTCAGGTGAAGGAAGGAGCAGTGTTCCGAAAGCTAGTGTTTGAAGCAAACATGTTGGACTGTAACCTGGTGTTGTAAGACGTCTTACTGTGCTCACCCCAGGCCAACGCCGGAATCTCCACATCATTATTTATGATATTATTTAAGGAAAACGCATGAATATATACCTTTCCAAACCCATAACCTCTACCATCGAGGACAAGAGCAACAGGCATATGGTAACCCCAGAACCTGCAAGTTCCCCTTCATGCCACACACCATCCTGACTTGGAAATATATTGCCATTCTTCCACTGTCACGCGGTCAAAATCCTGGAACCTCCTTCCCAACAGCACTCTGGGTGTACCTACACCATATGGACCGCAGCCGTTCAAGAAGGTGGCTCACCACCACCTTCTCAAAAGTAATTCGAGATAGGCAATAAATGCTGGCCTAGCTAGCGACGACCACATGCATGAAGGAATAAAAAAATATAGAGCATCTGAAAGAAAAGAGAACATGCATTAATAGGGCGCTTTTCCTACAGCAACATGGTGGCGCGGTGGTTAGCACTGCTGCCTCACGGCGCTGAGGACCCGGGTTTGATCCCAGCCCCAGGTCACTGTCCATGGGTAGTTTGCACATTCTCCCCGTGTCTGCGTGGGTCCCATCCCCACAACCCAAAGATGTGCAGGTTAGGTGGATTGGCCACGCTAAATTGCCCCTTAATTGGTGAAAAAAGTATTGGGTACTCTAAACTTATTAAAAAATTCTTCAGGTAAATCACTACTTTTGTATGCCACGTTTGCCCAGATGTGTTCGGGACCAGGATGTTTTCCTGTGGCATTACGGAGAATCGCATGTGTGTGTGTGTGTGTGGTGGGGGGTGGGGGGGTGAAGATTCTGGTCAGGCTTTCATCTGCATCCCATTAGTGGGATGAAAATTAGTTTCATGCTGGCCTCCAGTGGGGTTCCTGATCCTCCAAGGCGGGCAGCATCGGAAGGATCCGCTGTAATTTAACTCCAGGGTGAAGCCAATATTTGGACCTCCCTCTGAATTCTCCCCACCTGCCCACCATTGATCTTGCCAGTGGTGGCATGGGAGAATTTCGCTCATAGCATTATGCTGCCTGATCAATCCTGTAGGAACAGTTATGCCATTTAGCCCATTGCTGATCATAATTTATTTAATGGAGCATTATTATTTATTATAATGCAACAAAAGACCCCTCTTTTTTATTATTTCATCGGATGTGGGCATCGCTGGCAAGCTCAATGTTTATTTCCCATCTCTAATTGCCCTTGAGCCGGTGCCAAATGAGGCTTAGTTGACCAACAAGAAATAGTCTCACCTTGATTGGACATCACATTGGCAGCACAGCAATTCCTGAAGGATATCTGAGAACCAGATAGGTTTTCACAACTATCAACAACAGTGGTCATGGTCATCATCGAGAGTAGCTTGATATTCCAGCTTTTATTAACTCAAATCCCACTAGCTGCCATGGTGGGGTTTGAACCCACGTCCTAGAGCATCATCTTGGACCTTGAGATTAGTGGTTCAGCAACATTACCACAACACCACCACTGGGGATCAGTTGCTTGAGGTATTGTTTGAAGAGCAGTAGAGACGCAGCATTTCTGAAAGAGTTAATATCTCTGTAAGAGGTAATAAAGATTGGAAGAATGACTTGTTAACTTATAAGAAAGTGCTTAAGAACAATTGGTAAATCACCTCGAACATAAAATTTATTTTTGTAGTGGGAACAAAGAAAGGAAAGATTTGCATTTTTTATATTGCTTTTCACAACCACTAACTTCAAATGCTTTCCAGCCACTGAAATACTTTCGAAGTATGGTTACTGTTGTAGTGTTGGAAGTGCAGCAGCTAATTTATGTTCAGCAAACTTCTACAAACAGCAATCTGACACTGACCAGTTTTTTTTACAATGTTGCTTGAGGGATAAATATTGCTGAGGATCCAAGGAATAATCCTTCTCCTTCCTCAAGTTGCATATGTCCAACACCTTCTCTCTGATGGCGAGAAATGCCTATGGTCTAATGTGTTACATTTTCAAAGTAGTGCCATCCACCCGAGCAGGTTCGAGTCTCATCTAACAGATAGCACCCCAAACAGTGCAACATCATACCTTCAGTGTCAACCATCATTGCTGTGCTTCAGCCTTGGAGTGGAACACAAAATCTTGTGATTCAGAGATAAGTGAGCTACCGACTGAGCCATGTCTGACTCCAGTGAGGGAGTTAAAAATTTGGACTGCGTCAGTTGATAATCCACCAGCAAAGTTTTTTTTTTTCTAAATTTTTTTTACATAAATTTAGATTTTGCCAATAAATTTTTCCAATTAATGGGCAATTTAGCATAGCCAATCCACCTACTCTGCACATTTTTGGGTTGTGGGGACGAAACCCACGCAGACACGGGGAGAATATGCAAACTCCACACGGACAGTGACCCAGAGCCGGGATCGAACCTGGGACCTCAGCGCCGCGAGGCGGTTGTGCTAACCACTAGGCCACCGTGCTGCCCTCACCAGCAAAGTTAATGTGACAGGCTCCTGTTAATTATTTAGCCTGAGAGAACAGTTTGATTGCGCTTGATGTGGGTAGAGTCCATTTAGTCTTGTTCAGCGCCATTACAGACTCCCCTTGAAATAAAAACAGAAACTGCCGGAAATACTCAGCAGGCCTGACAGCATCTGTGGAGAGAGAAACAGAGTTGACATTTCGAGTTGGTTATGACTTCTTCAGAACTGCAGGCAGGGATAAATTTTGTATTGATGGGTTTCTGTAATACAGATCCTAAGAACTGTTGTTACAAGAACGGGCAGCTTCATCGCATCCAACAGCGATATCATTTTGCAAATAATTTGAACTGTAGTCAAATAAATGTACATTTTGTAAATTTCTTTTAAAATGGAAAGAAAGCCACGTATTTTCATAGCGCCTTTCATAACCGCCAGATGTTCCAATGCGCTTTTCAGCCAATTACATGTTTGGTGAAGTGTAGTCATTGTTGTAATGTAGTAAACGCAGCTGCCAATTTTGCACATAGCAAACACATCATTAAGATAAACAGCAGCTGTTCTGCAACAAGGCAGATTTAAAAAATGTGTTGGAGACCAATAGAAATATGCTTTATCTCTGTTTGAACAATGGGTGGCAATTTGGTTTCAGAAATTGGGAATAGTATAATAAAATGTTGCTTATAAAGACCTGACCTATGTGATTATTTTAAAGATCAAAGAACTTCATAGAAAATTAATGAACAAATAAATGCGTAACATGGTCATATGAAATACTCTTGCCCTTTAGAGGAGGCATGAACCTTTTGAAAATAAACAAGTTAAAGCCTCCATTAAAATGATGGCCAAAGGAACTTCATATAAATGCATTAAAAGTTCACTAATACTCGCACAATATAATGCCAAGGCCTCTCTAATTTAATGGAGACATTCTGAGGGTGCCATTAACCAGGAAAACAAAACAAACATCATTGGTGTTCATCACCCTATCTCTGACATTTAATTCAATGCCATGGATCTGTTACTATGTTGTAAACAAAACTGTGCTTAGCAAGCAGACATGTGTATACAAATGGGAAAAGAATCAAGAGATGCCATGAGAAAAATCACTTTTATACAGTTAATTGATATGATCTGGAGTGTTTGTGCCTGAAAGATTGGCTGTTAAATTTTCAGCAATAATTTTCAAAAGGGAATTGGATAAGGACATCGGTCCTGTCGATAGCAATGGCCGTCTGCAAGGCTCGTCGACCTTTGCACCAGGAAACCCACTGGCCAATGGTGTCCAGTCTCTGCTGCCGGAAACCCCGCTGTTAGGGGGAGGGGGGGGGGGGGGGGGGGGATACCCTGGCCTTGAAGGGAAAACCTGGAGGGTGATTGGAAGAAAGGCTGGGAAATAGGGCTAATTGGGTATTGTTTTTAAAGAGCTATGACGAGCCAAATGGCCTCCTGTGCTACATCTTTCCATGATTCAATTTTTAAGCATGCATCTGGACTGCAATGACAAAGGTTTCAGAGGAAACTTTTGGAAAAGCAAAGACCATTCACTCTCTACCACTGTTATAAAATACTCCAAAATCTGACTAGGCTAATACAATGGTCGGGAGTCTCCGGTCAACTGTTGCGAGCGAGAGTGGAAATTTGGGTTACAGCCAAAACTCCAATTTTGGCACCGTAAACCCTCAGCTGTGAACAAGGGTGGAAGATTTCGGCCAATAAGTTAAGTCTCGCTATTTCCTGGAATCCACTTTTGCATCTGGTTAGCTTCCAATAATCTAGCAAATTGAAACTTAACTAGCCATCAGAACCTTTGCTCATGACCCTTGGCATAGCTTCTCCAAGTCATGCAGGAATGTATAAATTGTAAATTAAATGATTTAAATAATAGAAGTCAGGGGTTATCAATAAATGATTTCCGGCGGGATTCTCCGTTTCTAAGACAAAGGGCTGGATTCTCCGATTTTGAGGCTATGTCCGGAGAATTTGTGGACTTTAGCGACAGAGGAATCGGCCCCACACCTACACCAAATCCGCGACTATTAATGGGCCAGCACCGGTGCTGCGTGGAAATCATTGAGTCCAATGAAAAATGGTGCCCGATTCGCCGGGTCTGTGATTGACACTCAGGGGGCTGACAAGCTGCAGCCACACATAAACTCTGGGGTGGCGCAGTGGTTAGCACATCACTGAGGTTCCGGGTTTGATCCTGGCCCGGTCACTGTCTGTGCGGTGTTTGCACATTCTCCCCCTGTCTGCCTGGATCTCACCCCTCACCCAAAGATGTGCAGGGTAGATGGATTGGCCACGGTAAATTCCCCCAAGTTGTAAAAAAAAAATAATAATTGGGTACTCTAAATTTCATTTAAAAAACGATTCTTGCCCCACACTCACCATCCCAGCCAACAAGATGGCAGCAAGGAGAGCTGCTGCACATTTCACTGACGCCGAACTGGAACCCCTCCTGGACACCGTGGGGGAGAGGAGGATGAACCTGTACCCCGGTCCAGGAAGGAGACTACCAGCCGGCGCCGTTCGTCGTGCCTGGGCGCAGGTGGCAGAGATGGTCAACACCGTGGGCAACACCATCCTGACCTGCCGAAAAAAATGTCAGGACCTCCTCAGGGCGGCTAGGGTGAGTAGGCAGCACTGTGCCCCTGGTACTAACCCTGCCCCCCCCCTCCGGAAGAGGACGGCGGAACTCCCACCCTGCCCCATATTCCAGCACCCATACCTGCTGCCATGATCCCTGGGCTGCATGCGTACATTATTCCCGTCACTGCTGTCTCCAACACCCTACATTATCCCAGAGACACTCGCCCCGGTTGGGCACTTTAGTGAAGAAGCTCCTGGGGCATTCTCTGGTGCGCACCACACAGTTGACCCAGTACAGCAGATGGAGGTAGGAGCACCTGAGGGGGATGACTATCGGAGGGCAGGCCGAACCAAGGGATTAGCTGCCGTCCAGATGGGTTTTGGGCTTCTGGAACGGACAGTCCCATCGATTGTGGAGATGCAGTCACAGAGCCAGGGACTACATGAGGGGTTGTCGGCGAACATCCAGCACCTGCAGGTGCAGTTGGAGGAGTCCAACCGCATATAGGAACAGGAGGTGGTGCCGACAATGCATGCCACCCAGGCCAACACCGCACGGGTGGCGTCCGCGGTAAAGGCATTGGGGGCGATGGTTTCAGCCATGGATCAGCATGTCCAAGGCCTGGGCCATTCTATGCAGGTGCTGGCGGAAGGCCAGGACAGGGTTGCCACCACACAGGCAGCCATGTGCCAGAGCCACATGGACTTAGCAGCGGCGCTCCTGAGCGTGGCCCAGTCACAGCAGGCCAAGATTGGGAATGTCAGCGGCATTGCCCAGGCGCTGGCCAATGTGGCGCTGACACAGAGAGAGGTGGCCTAGTCCCAGAGGGAGATGGCGCAGTCACTGGCTGATGTGACACAAACCCAGGAGGTGGTGACGTAGTTCCAGATGGAGATTGTGTACTTCCTGCGCTTCATGGCCGAGAACGTGCGGACTCTGGTCGAGACCAGAGCAGGCCTCCAGTACTGGCAGCGCCAGCGAGCCACTCCCCGTCCCATGGAGTAGCCCAGGGGCTATCGGGCACCCCGAGGGAGGAGGAGGTGATGGGGCCCGTGTTTGTGACTCCTGTAAGGGGAGGTGCCGAAACACCGCAGCAGATTCACCCCTCCTGTCCCTGGCGCATCCCGTGGGCAGCGGGCAGCACAACGCCACCTGGGAAACCTGAACAGTGGCCAGCTCATCCAGGCCGGTCGCCCCAGAAGATGCCCGCCAACGGGGACCCAGATCACAGAGCGGGAATCAGGCAGGCCACCTCCACTCCTGCTATACGGTCTGGTATCTGGGGATCCACCTTGATGTACCATTAGGACCCGTAAGGCCAGAAAGTTAGACACCAGTTGAGTTGGCACGGGTAGAGGGCACAGTTTAGTTACAGGGGCTAGGGCACAAATCTGTACACAGTTTTGTTCACAATAAACACCTGTTATCACTGTTACAACCTGTCTGATGGGTCTGAGGGGTGGGCTAGTCTGGGTTGACCAGGGAGGGGATGAGCAGGAGTATGGTGCAGACCCTGTGTGGGCTGTGCTCCCCACACTCCCCCCCACCACCTTCCCCCCCCACCCTCGACCAACCCCACCACTGCCTTCCCAGGGATTTGATAGGATTGTGTGATGGAATGACCAGCTCGCATGCAGGGATCACCCAGGTGTAAAGTGCTACTGTGGGCAGGAGTCAGACATTGTCATACGATGCAGAGCACCAGAGCTAATCGCAGAGTGAGTTGTCATCATCCTCCATCCCATGGACCAGACCCGCTTTACTGCCAACCCAGGACCCACACCCTGTATTGCGGCAGGTATGTATCACGGAGGGGGTGCAGGCATGTGGGTGGCAGGGGTGGGAAGTGAAGTTGTGATGGGTTGGGATGCAGTGTCCTTGCCCCAGGCCATTCCCCCCCTCCCCTAAAACCCCTCCTATTCGGTGAACCTGGAGGCGATCAGAGCGTCCCGTGCACGTTGGCCCTGATGCACATGTCGTACGGCCTCCCGTGCCTGCCTGGACTCCATGTTCTGCCCAGTCTCCCCCTCTCCCGCATCCTCCTCATCGGACAAAGAATGGTGTTCCTTCTCCTCGTCCAGCACATTGCCCCTCTGCTGCGTGATGTTGTGGACGACACAGCAAGCCACCACGATGCGGGCAACCCTCTCCACATCATACTGGAGGGCTCCTCTGATGTGTTGGGCAGGCTGGGTCAATGTGGACTGTACTTGATGCAGTGTAGCGAGAGACAGGCTTCCAACACTTGATAAGATGCAACACGATTTTATTTAATGTCTTAACTATTATACATGTTCAACTGTGGGTTGACACTATGCTGACTTGACTGGAGACCTAGTACTAGCCTGACCAGACTTACTAGCTACCACATGGTGTTTGCACTGGCTAGCTCACGAACTCTGACCGTCTCAGAGGCTGGGTCCCGAGAGAGCGGGAAAACTGGTGCTCTCTGGCTTTATAGTGGTAGTGTCCTGTCTGGTGATTGGCTGCTCTGTTCTGTGTGCTTACTGGTCATCCTGTGTGTCAATCACTGCCTGTCTGCACTCCATTATATACATAGATGTATATTATGACATCTCACCCCCTTTTTTTTAGATAATAAATATTAAGGTGCGTTTGCGTGTGGATGTGTATATTTGTGTGACTATATACAGAATGTGCTACAGTGAACTTTTATACATAGGAAGGTGTCGCTAGTGCAGATATAGGGCAGATGAAATGGTAAATATGATATTTACAGAGGTCAAAACGACGAGGTAACAAAATTGTGCAAAAGTTCAGTCTATAAGTCTTGTGGCGGGCGACAAATTCTGGTTGATCGCCGCAAGGGTGGATCAGGGGCCGCCTGCACTTGGATAGGCGGGACTACTGCCAATGCGGTGATCGCAGGGGTCGGCAGGATTGCTGGTAGATCGGTGGCCTCGTGGTAGGGCACGTCCGGAAGAAGCATTGTGTGTGGCGGGGCATCACGGTCAGGTGGCGGGCGTGGAACTCTGCGTAGCGCCCGTCTGTTGCGTCGTAGGAAGGAGCCATCAGCGATGTGGACGAGGAACAATCTCGGGGCCACTTGCTTGACCACCACAGCTGTGGCTGACCAGCCGCCGTCAGGCAATTGTACATGAACACAATCAGTTGGGACCAGCTCAGGGAGATCCGTGGCATGAGCATCGTATGCTGATTTCTGTTGGGCCCGAGACTGCTGCATCTTTTGTATGACCGTGGGGTGGTCAAGGTCTGGAACATGGATGGCTGGAACTGTGGTTCGCAGAGTGCGATTCATGAGCATCTGCGCTGGAGACAACCCAGTGGACAGCGGGGTTGCCCTGTATGCCAGCAACGCTGAGTTGAAGTCGGAGCCTGAGTCTGCAGCCTTGCATAGCAATCTCTTCACGATATGGACCCCTTTTTTCGGCCTTCCCGTTTGACTGCGGGTAGTGGGGGCTGGAGGTTACCTGACAGAAGTTGTATAACCGTGCAAAATCAGACCATTCCTGGCTGTAAAAATAGGGACTGTTGTCATTCATCACCGTGAGCGATATCCCAAGCCTGGCAAACGTTTCTTTGCAGGCTTTAATCACTGCCTTTGACGTGAGGTCGGACAGTTTCACCACTTCTGGGTAACTGGAGAAGTAGTCGACCAGGAGGACATAGTCACGCCCCTTGGCATGGAAAAGGTCGACACC
This sequence comes from Scyliorhinus canicula, assembly GCF_902713615.1. Classification (NCBI taxonomy): domain Eukaryota; kingdom Metazoa; phylum Chordata; class Chondrichthyes; order Carcharhiniformes; family Scyliorhinidae; genus Scyliorhinus; species Scyliorhinus canicula. The sequence goes on from NC_052146.1 coordinate 198,844,452, forward strand.
GACTTTGAACCATGGGGAGGTCACTATCTCATGTTGCTGCAAAGTTTCTTTGGGTTGAACTGGCTGAAATTTCTGACATGTAGGGCAGTTGAGGACCGTGTTGGCAACATCCTGACTGATGCCCAGCCAACAGACTGCCTCCCGAGCTCTGTGTCGACATTTCTCAACCCCCAGATGACCCTCATGAAGTTTGCCGCGCGCCATAGCTCGCATGCTCTGCGGAATCATGATCCTATCGAGCTTCATGAGGATGCCGTCCACCACCGTCAGGTCGTCCTTGACGTTGTAAAACTGGGGCACTGTCCCTTCTGCCAGCCATTTGTAAGGTGCTGCATCACTTGCTGTAGCAGAGGATCCTTGGCCGTTGCCTCACGAATTTGGATGACCCTCTCATCAGAGGCCGGAAGGTTGGAGGCACACAATTGCACCTGCGTGTTGATTTGGCATATGAAGTCAGTTTTCTCACACGGTGTGGTGATAGACCTGGAAAGGGCATCTGCAACAATGAATTCTTTGCCTGGCGTGTAGACAAGTTCAAAGTCATACCGGCATAGCTTGAGAAGGCTTTGTTGTAACCGAGGCGTCATGTCATTTAAATCCTTCTGGATTATGTGGACTAGTGGCCTGTGGTCCATCTCTGCCGTGAATTTTGGGAGGCCATACACATAGTCATGAAACTTGTTGATTGCCATTAGGAGGCCCAGGCATTCCTTCTCAATCTGGGCGTACTGTTGCTCAGTGGGTGTCATGGCTCTGGAGGCATACGCAACTGGAGTCCAGGACGAGGAGTCATTCCGTTGGAGGAGCACCGCCCCAATACCGTCTTGGCTCACGTCAGTGGATATTGTGGTCTCCTTGGTTGGGTCGAAGAACGCCAGAACCGGGGCTGTGGTGAGTTTTACCCTCAGCTCACACTATTCTTTCTCATGAGCGGGCAGCCACTGGAATTCCATTGACTTTTTGATGAGATGGCGGAGGGCTGTGGTGTGGGATGCCATGTTGGGAATGAACTTCCCGAGGAAGTTGACCATCCCGAGAAAGGGGAGGACCGCCTTCTTGTCTTCTGGGGTCTTCATGGTGGTGATCGCCGAAACCTTGTCAGCATCTGGCCGCACGCCCTGCTGCGAGATGTGGTCACCAAGGAATTTGATGCTGATTGACCGAACGAGCACTTGGCCCTGTTGAGCTGGAGACCATGCTCATGGATTCTGTGGAATACCTGCTTGAGGCGATTGATGTGTTCTTGAGGAGTTGTGGATCAGATTGTGACATCGTCAACATACACTCACACCCCCTCGATACCCTCCATCACCTGTTCCATGATGCGGTGAAATACCTCTGAAGCAGAGATGATGCCAAAAGGCATCCGGTTGTAGCAGTAGTGACCGAACGGGGTATTGAATGTGCACAGCTTGCGACTGGATGCGTCCAGCTGTATTTGACAGAACCCCTTGGAGGCGTCCAGCTTTGTAAAGAATTTGGCATGAGTCATCTCGCTGGACAACTCTTCTCGTTTTGGTATCGGGTAATGTTCCCTCATGATGTTGCGGTTGAGATGAGGTTCGCCGATGCGCCGGTATCCAGTTTGAACCTGATGCGAGCCTTGTTAACTGTGAGGACAGCACACCATTCGTCGTCAGGATCCACGCTGAGGATCGGAGGTGCTTCACTATCTTGGAGAAAGGCAGCACATGCTTCGTAATGATGCCCACCTGGTATGGGGATTTAAGGCACTCAGCATCAGGATCTGTTGGGCTGTCGGAGTCGGAGTTTGGCATGCCCTGCTGTACTGAACGGACGCTTCTGCGCGGTGGCTGGAATCGCTGGTTGCTGGGCAGTGGAGCAGCAAAGGGCTGCGTAGTGGCCAAGCTTGCCACACTGTAGACAAAGTCAACGTTGGGATTTTGCCGGACATTGCCGCTTTAAATGGGCGGAGCCACAATTCGGACATGTCATGACGCCAACATCAGCGCGTTCCGTGTACCATCGCGCATGCGCAGTGCGGTCGAACGACGTACGCACCTGCGCAGTCTGGTCGTCGGTCTTGCCGTCCTCTCGGTCGTGGCGCGCATGTGCAGGGGCCCAGGAAAAGCGCACAAAATGGCCACTCTAGTCGATACTTAGGCCCTGCATTTGTGCGATAGCCTGTACCCGTTCCGCTTCGTGGGAGGATAGCTTTGCCGTTTCTGCCGCCCTGATGTGGGAGTATCGATTGTTAGCATGTTCGTGGAGAACGCACGTTTCGATGGCAATGGTGAGGGTGAGCTGCTTGACTTTCAGGAGCTGCTGGCGAAGGGAATCGGAGTGGACCCCGAAATCGATCTGATCCCGGATCATGGAATCAGTTGCCGAGTCATAGTTACATGACTGCGCGAGGATGCGGAGATGCGTAAAAAAGGATCGAAAAGGTTCCTCCTTACCCTGAAGCCTCTGCTGGAAAACGTACCATTCAAAGCTCTCATTCACCTCAATGTCACAGTGGCTGTCAAACTTCAGCAGGACTGTTTTAAATTTTGTTTTGTCTTCGCCTTCAGCGAATGTAAGGGAGTTGTAGATGTGGATGGCGTGGTCCCCGGCTGTGGAGAGGAATAGTGCGATCTTCCTGCCGTCCGATGCGGCCTCGAGGTCGGTGGCTTCGAGATAGAGTTGGAACTTCTGTTTGAAGATCTTCCAATTTGCACCGAGGTTGCCGGTGATGCGGAGCTGCGGAGGAGGGCGGACGTTTTCCATGTCACCGGATGGCTGTTTGCTGGTCAATGCTGATTCACTCAAATTAGGTCCGTCAATTTTCAGCATCATGACCTGGTACCATGATGTGTTGGGCAGGCTGGGCCGATGTGGACTGCACTTGATGCAGTGTAGCGAAAGACAGACCTCCAACACTTGATAAGATGCAACACAATTTTATTTAACGTCTTAACTATTATACATGTTCAACTGTGGGTTGACATTATGCTGACATGACTGGAGACCTAGTGCTAGCCTGACCAGACTTTCTAGCTACCACATGGTGTTTGCACTGGCTAGCTCATGAACTCTGACTGTCTCAGAGGCTGGGTCCCGAGAGAGCGGGAAAACTGGTGCCTTCTGGCTTTATAGTGGTAGTGTCCTGTCTGGTGATTGGCTGCTCTGTTCTGTATGTTTACTGGTCATCCTGTGTGCCTGTCTCCACTCCATTATATACATAGATGTATGTTATGACACCCTCCAGAACGGTCCAGGCACCTGAACCGCATCTTCAGGAGGCCGAAGCACCGCTTGATTACAGACCTGGTTGCTGCATGGGCATCGTTGTAGTGGGTCTCAGCATCAGTTTGTGGCCTTCAGAGATGTGTCATCAGCCATGACCGCATTGGATAGCCCCTGTAGCCCAGGAATAAACCACTCGACCGGGGTGTGTGTCTCTCGTACCTGTCAGGAATTGTCGAGTGTGTCAGAATGAAGAAGTCGTGCACACTGCCCGGATATCGGGCGCAGAGGTGAATGATGCACAGCTAATGGTCACACACCATCTGAACATTCATCGAGTGGAACCCCTTTTGGTTGGTGTAGAGTGGCCTGTTGTCTGCAGGTGCCCGTAGGGGGACATACAACCCATCGATCACCCCCTGGACCCGAGGCATCCCAGTAATGGTGGCAAACCCCACCAACCAGGCATCCTGGTGGGCTCGGTGCACATTGAAATAGATGTATTGATCTGCCTGGCCATATAGGGCAGCCGTGACGGCGTGGATGCATCTATGCACCGAGGTCTGTGAGAACCCGGCCATCTCCCCACTTTACACCTGGAAGGACCCCGTGGTGTAAACGTTCAGGGCGACCGTTCCTGGCCCCACATACACCCACGGTGCCAGGTGTGCCATCATCTGGTAGATATGTTGCACTGTCTCTTGGCTTGGCTGGAGTCTCTGATGGCATGCCCGGTCCAGTAGGTCCTGGAATGACAGGCGGTGCCAGTATACACGAGGCTTCATGTGGCGCCTCCTTGGCACCTCCTCCTCGTTGGTCTGTTAGGCAGACGGCCATCTATCCTGGGCCACAGCCGCCTGCCCCTCTTCTGCCCGCTCCGCTGCTGCAGCTTCCTCCTCCTCGAGTGGCACCAGCTCATAGGATGCAGGGCATCACCCAGGGCTGCAGCAACCTGCAGGAAGGCCACCATTGCTGGTTCATTCCAATATCCATTGCCTGCAGGGGTTGAAAAGCCAACATGTTAGCATTGTGCATCGCCACGTGCCCAACCAGGTCCACCAGACTACATGGTGGCCCCGGTTGGCACTACGAGATACAACCCCATATTTCCCCCCTACCCCATCCCCTCACCCCTGGTCCCATCGGTGGCCGATAACTTTGGGGCCTCTGGACCTGGCGCTAATCCCTGATGCCAGGCTACTGTTGGCTGGCACTGCCCTCACCAGGGGCTACTATGGGTGTTGCCCTTGGTCATCCATTGGTGGTTGGCGGCTGGGCGGGGGTTTGGGGTGAGGGGGGTGGCGTGAAGGTGGGGTGGGGTGCAACGGTGAGGGCACCCATAAGGCTGGTGACACAGAACCAGGGGCCAAGATGGGCAGTCAGTGGGTGCGCAGCAAGATGGCTGCCGTAATGGCGATCCATGCCTGGACACAGCCCCAGTCCCGTGGGGGTTCACCCCCGGCCGGCCGCTCTGCCTGTTCCACCCCACCCTCCCCCAGCCCTGGCAGAGCTCCCCTACCCTGGTCGGACGGACGGATGGATAGATATCTCGATCATGATTTTTAAAAGCACACGTGGACTATGGCGTTGGGAATTTATCCCAATCCTATGGAAAGATGCAGGGCATATTCTTTCTGTGACTGAGAACAGCCCAGTCCCTTAGTTGCTGACAGCCAAACATATCCACTTTTGGAGGGATCTGTAATCTCTGCAGGACCCACAATAAAAAACCAGTTACTCTAATGTGTTAATGAGACCTGGAACATTGGACTGTTTTTGTTCTCTACAATACAACAACTGCACAATCATAATGCAGCCTTAGCATCGCGAAACACTTCATAGGAGCATTATCAGGCACCAAATTGACACAGAGAGATAGAGGAAGACATCAGACAATGCATGGATGCAATATTTACATTGTGCCACCATAATTTTGTATTTTTTGAAGTGCTGCAATTTTTAAAGTCCTGTGGTAGGAAAGTGGGAGCCTATTTTACAGCTTTTCTGACATTGTTGAGCATTAAAATGAGCCCAGCGATATCCACTTAGCATTGTAGCAAAGGCATGACACCACCACGAAGCAATTTGCACAATAGAGGAAAACCATTTAATGGATTCTTGTCCTTGACAAGATAAGTAACAACAAAAACTTTTGTGAATTATCTCTTCGAATTTCAAAATGCTTTTACATCTGCAGATCGTGACTCTGGCTCATTTCTTCTTTAGGTAACTTTTCCTCACAAGCACACTCCAGATTTGACAACAAACAATGGATGTCAAGCCCAAGAGATTTAAACATAAGTTTAAGTATTCAATGAATGCGCTACTTACTGGAGGTACATTGCTTAAACATATTAACACTTTTTCACACAAGTCTAAATGCTCTTGCTGAATAGAGATATCACTCATCTTGTAATTATGTGCTTCTGAGTCTGGCATTATCAGCGATGTTTGCAGTTTGTTAACAATATGAAACCATCTTACTTCAGGATGCGGAGTATGGGATATCATACTTGAGATATGGGCAATCCTTGGACAGAGAATGTGTACAGACCGTTATTGTCCTAATAATATTTATTAAATTAAATGGTGTTCAATATATTTTGTACTTATTTGACATGTACTTTCAGCTGACCCAGCCTTCCCATTACTTGTTCATTCTGTAATGCATACTTGTACGTTTATGACGCAATTGCCACTCTCTTGAAAGAATATGTTTTGTTTTATCTCAACTGTTTCAGGCAGGATATCTCATTGAATTTGCTGCTTCTTCAGCTCTAAGCCATCTTAAGTAAAGAGGAGGGCTGGACTCGGCTCCATTGTGGCTTTACATCTTGAAAACTTATGTGATTAATCACTAGCTATGGCTTTGGAATCTTCTGGTCCTCAAGCAGAAGATGCCCTTGTTGTTCAGCACTCATTGTCTCCTCAAGACGTTCCAGTGAAATCTTCTACTTGTCCTTGGGCCTTTCAGAATGAGGTTTCAGCTGAGATTTGCTGAGATGAAAAGAATAGGAGCAACGTGCAAGTTTAAAATTCTCAAAGTATTTTTCGGTTTATATAACCAGTTTCTATTTAACGAATTGGAATAAATAAGAGCCATAAAATTACAGTTCAAAGCACATTTTGTGACATGCCTGCCAAAATGCATGCGGTTACAATTGCAGAATAAAATCTTTTTTGTAGTACCTGATGAGACCATCAATTCACTCGGAACACGATTGGAAGTAAACTGTGGTTTTAATAGTCTTACAACTGAGCCTTCCTGCGACCAGAAGAAATGAGGGCAGGCTCACACAGCTGCAGCACTTATACTTCCGGTAGTGGGAGGGGACATGGGCGGAGCCAAGGGTGGAGCCCTGTACAAGCTCCTCTTCTCCCTCTATGGGCAGAGCCGCGCAACGGCTCACAGACAGAGCCCACAAGGACATAATACAATACAATAGAATACAGTGTGAATTACATTCACCACAGTACCCAATTCTTTTTTTTATCCAATTAAGGGACAATTTAGTGTGGCCAATTCACCTACCCTGCCCATCTTTGGATTGTGGGGGTGAGACCCACGCTGACACGGAGAGAATGTGCAAGCGGACAACGACCCGGGGCCGGGATTGAACCTGGGTCCTCAGCGCTATGAAGTAGCAGTGCTAACCACTGCGCTGCCTGCCGCCCTACAATTGCAGATGTTATTACTTTGTGGCAATCATTCCCTTTTTTGAACAATTGTGTGGCAAAATTTAACTCCAATTTGATCTATAAGTTTGCGGATGATACGACTGGGGTGGGCCGTATCTCAAACAATGATGAATCAGTCTACAAAAGGGCGATAGATCACTTGGTTGCAAGGTGAAAAGAAAACAACATCTCTCTAAATGTCAGACGGCATTGTCGGAGACCCCTCACACCCAGGTGTTGCCCTATTCCAGATCTTTCTATCAGACAGGAGATACAGAAGTCTGAAGACCCGCACATCTAGACATTGGAGCAGCTTTTTCCCCACAGCTATTGGACTCCTCAACGACTCTCCCTCAGACTGATTTCCTGTAAGAACACTATTCACGATGCCCTATGCTGCTCTTACTCATGTATTTGCTTTGTTTGACCCTTGTTCCGCACTGTAACCAATCACTGTTTGTCATTGTACTATTTGTCAATGTACTCTGTCGATTATTCTTTTTGTCCACTATGTAGGTATTGTGTACGTTCCCTTGGCTTGCAGAAAATTACTTTTCACTGAACTTCGGAACCTGTGACAATAAATCAATCGATCAATCAAACATTTTTAGAAATTTTAGTCACCAAGGACATGAGAGCTGTTGTATGGCGCACTTATCATCCTGAACACCAAAAACAAGTTCAGCAAGAGTAAAAATTTCTCGGTTCCAGAAATGTTTCAGATGCTCAGAAAAATCCAATCTGCTGGATCACTGCAACACTGTCCTGTTCCCTTACCTGCAATTCTTATAGACTTTACTGAGTGAAATTGTCACTCGGTCATAAAGTATGGATAAATATTATTATTATTTTCTGCTGTAGCTCTACACCCACTGGGCAAAAGCCCAAGCCTAACCAAGGTAATTTCATGATGGCTCCTTACAAACAGCAGAGAAACATTCCAACCCATCATTCTGGAATGGATTTAAATTCCATAAGGAAAGGACAGAGTATTCATAGATTCCATAGAATTTACAGTGCAGAAGGAGGCCATTCGGCCCATCAAGTCTGCACCGGCTCTTGGAAAGAGCACCCTACCCAAGGTCAACACCTCCACCTTATCCCCATAACCCAGTAACCCCACCCAACACTAAGGGCAATTTTGGACACTAAGGGCAATTTATCATGGTCAATCCACCTAACCTGCACATCTTTGGACCGTGGGAGGAAACCAGAGCACCCGGAGGAAACCCACGCACACATAGGGAGGATGTTGCAGACTCCACACAGACAGTTACCCAAGCCGGAATCGAACCTGGGACCCTGGAGCTGTGAAGCAATTGTGCTATCCACAAGGCTACCGTGCTGGTATTGACGTAGTGCATGACATTTATCCCCAATAAATGGCCCAGATTTTGTTGCAATAATAATGGTGAGGGTAACAGTGCTCATTGTTATGAAGGGAAAAACCAGACTGCAACTTCTGGTGTCCACACATTTGCAGTTAAACATGGCAATCCAGAGGTTGCTGTCAGAGATACATCGCTTCTCCAGAGGGTACCCTGTTGCAGTTCTCGCTGACCAACTTGACATTGATATGACAACATGACTTGAAATATTGTATTTGCCCAGTAGTTCCCCATGAAAGATGGCAGAAAATGTTTACGGCTGGCGCATTCATGATTAAATGAACTTTTAATGTTGTGATAATTGATGGTTATTACTGAACATCTCTGGCTTTGAAAATGTAATTTATAAGTGTGGAATCTCATTTCTCAAGAGGAGACTTAATGTTGGGGATTTAAAAATATATTTTTCTAACTTTTTCTGTCTGGCTCTTTCATCTCTCTCCCTTAGCTTGTACTTTCAAATCTTAATTCACTTCTGTACATGGTTTAAATATAATTTATAATTCCTGCTTTATGCATTTCCTGATTTGAACCCTGCATGGCTCAATGGTGATTCTTCAATCTGATTGGTTGATAAACCTTGCTGCTTTTTGTCTGGCTCACAGATCTCCTGAAGGATGGAGCCAAGGCAGGACAGGCACTCCATGACAAGAAGGGTTGAAATTTAACTTCAGAAAGCAACAGCTGAATCCTTGTTCACCAGGTTTGACAAACCGATCATGGTCTTTGCATAGAAAAGAATCCAAGGATAAGAAAAGCCATCCTACAGAGAGGGCGACACATGGGAGGCTTGGCTCTGCTGAACCTCCCATTCTATCATTGGGCAGCGAACACAGAGAGGGTGCTGGGGTGGTTGGGAGAGCCAGAGGTGGAATGGATGCAGACAGAGGAGGCCTCCTGTACAGCGACATTCTTCCGAGCACTGGCCACCCCTTAACTCCCTGCCCCCCCCAACAAAATACCCGAGGAGCCCAGTGGTAGTAGCCACATTAAGGACCTGGAACCAGCTCAGGTACCATTTTAATCTCAGTGGCATGTTTACTGCAGCCCTCCCATCTGCAGGAGCCATAAATTTATTCCGGCCAAAATAGACGCCACCTTCAAAATGTGGAGAGAGGACAGAGGTGTACTGACGGTGAGGGACATGTATATGAACGGTAGAGTAGTGACCCTGGGGAGCTAATAGTAAAGCTCCAACTCCTCAAAGGGAATGAGCTTCAGTACTCTACGGTTGCGAGACTTCCTCCGCAAGGAGACCACAACATTCCCCAGATACCCAAACACACCCGACAGGACAGACTACTAACACCAAACTTGCTAGGGGGCTTCATTGTGGCGACATATATGGACAGTTATTACAAGAAGTAAGGGCACCACTGGACGAGACGTAAGAAAATAGGAGGAGGTGCTGGGTATGGAGATAGGGGAGGGCTCTAGATCAAAGCTCTGCACAGGGTCAACTCCGCCTCCTAATGCACTGGATTGAGCCTAATGCACAGGGTGCACATGAATGGGTTCTTCCTGGAGGTGGAGGATAAGTGTGAACGGTGTCAGGGGGGTCCGGCCAACCACACACACATGTTCTGGTCCTGCCCCAAACCCATTGCGTTCCAGCCGCCTTCTTCGAGACCATGTCCAGATTGATTGGGGTAAAGATGGAGCCATGCCCCGCAGTGGCGGTCTTCAGGGTATCAGAGCATCCAGAGCTCTTTATGGGAAGAGGGCCAATGCCCTGGCCTTCACCACCCTGGTTGCCCAATGGAGACTTCTGCTTGGATGGTGTAGCCACTGTAGCCACCTAAAATGGACACTGAACCAAACAAAATGGAGAATCGCTAAGACTACAGGGAAAAACAGTTTAGCCAAGGCAAACAGCCTGCAAACACTCATTAGCATTTTGCAAGCAGCAAAACCAGTTTCTGGCCAGGTGGAAGATCTCCAACCAAAGGTGATAATGGCAGAACGTTTTACATACTAATGAGGCAGTCCAGATCTAGGCACACACAATGGCAACATTTGGGTTTGAATAAGATACTTTAAGTGGATGTCCAGACAGAGCGGCACCAGAAGTATCCACTATAGAAACCGCCCCCACCATCGAGAAAGACCCTCACATTGGAGGAATTCAAAAGATATCGATTGGAAGCGATCCAATCGATACCTGAAGGTAAAGCCCGCCCAGGAAAAGGGAAGGACATTGGGGACCCCTATAAAAATAGACCCCACACATGGTCCTGTCTGTTGTTTTCGTGCTCCGGCTTTGACCAAGAACTCCAACGTGTATCCTGACTCCAGCCGTTGAGCACCAGCCGCCGAACCGTAAGTGCCAATACGACGCTCGCTATGCGAACCAAGCCCGCTAGACCCCCAGTGACCAGCACGCTTTCTGAAGGTTGCAGACCAAGACCGGGACGAAGGCCTCGCTCCCTGACCTTGCCTGTTCCTGTGTAGTTAAGTATTCTGTTTGCTTAGTTTAGTCATAGCTTAGTCCCTTAGTGTGTGCATGCGTATTTATTATAATTGTATAATAAATATTGATCGTTTGGAACTTACTAATCGGTGTATCGTTTTATTACTTTGAACCTGACCTTGGAATATATGTGAGTTGTCTATACGGCAACTGGCGACTCCTGAGCTGAAAAATACATAGACAGAGCCTAGTGGTGTTAAGCACACGGCCTTTAACAGAGGCAAGTTAATACACCCCAATAAACGCGTTCTGCACCCATAGCAAAACGTGCAACATTTAGTGGCGACATCCTGACGGGACACGGTTATAAGTGGTACCCCCACTCCGTCGAGGACCCTGAAATTTGAATTGGAAATCTGGTAAAGAAAACGGAAAGAAATCACAAATATTCAAGGTGTTCAAAGCAATAAGCGTAATTCGGAAGTGTGTTTAGTGCATGCGTACTAACAGGGTTGTAAGGAAAACCTGAAAGCATTTTTGTTGCGACAAACTTTCGGTAGTTTTGTGAACGGAACATAGCGTAAGCCTTACCCGTTTCGTGAGACATAACCTCAACACCCCCTGTTCCTAAATTTAAAAGTGAGTCAGAGAAAATGGCCATGCAGGCAATGGAACGCCTCATGAACCCAGAACGGTTTGTGGTCGCAGCGACCAGCAGCAGTAGCCGAGTAGGTCAGTGTCCCATGTGGGAGCTGGAACTCCGCAAGTATCTGCAAGGAAAGGGATGGCCCCTTTGGAAAGAGTTTTGTTTGAATGAGGAGACAGGTCCCGGAAGTATAGGACATACTTGGTGGGAGAACCTCTCTCAAATTCACAAGAAAAACATGAGTAAAGCGCGAAAGCCGATGGCGATTGTGTCCTGTTTGGCACAATTGCGAGGCACAGAGGAGGTCGTTCAGACGCTCCGGGCAGAACTAGAAGAAAGGAATAGAATGAGTAAAGTGGATGTCAGGGACATCGAAAAGGAAAATATGGAACTTAGAGGGAAGTTGGCAGAGAAAGGTAGAGAGGTGGATGATGCCAAGAGGGCACATCAGTCTTGTCTAGCCCATCTCAGCAGTTCCCAGACCCAGTACGAAAAGGCCTATCAGGACGTGCAACGTGCCGTCCTGATAAGAGAAGAATCAGAGAAGCAGGTAGAGGCTTTGCAGAGGCAATGCTCTGACCTTAAAGCAGCTTTGAGAGCACTCCATGCTGCAACCACAGAACAAAGGCAAAGTACAGTAGATCACGCGAAATGCAGGAAGCAGATTGCAGAGCTGCAATCGCTGCTTTCGGTGCAAAATGGGTTTCAAAGCACCTTTGGAACCCAGTTAGATGAGGAGAATGCCCCAGACTGGAAAGAGTTAAGTGAGACAGCGCAGCGTTATGTTCAGGGAACATGTGCGCCAGCAGCGCAGCAGAAAAGGCAAGCACCCCAACCCCCCACAGTTACCATTCCAATGAATCCAGTCACCACCCAGAGAAAAGCGACCATAGAAGGCGCACCCGATATAACTTACACCACCCCCTTAACTGTAACCCAACTAAGGGACGCGTGTGAGAAGATCACTCCGTTTCTCCCCACCGCAGACCCCCACCAGTTTTTCGCAAAGGTAAAGCAACAGGCTACCATGTACGGCCTGGACGAGAGAGAGCAGGTTAAACTCACAGTTCTGAGTTTAGACCCATCGGTTGTAGCAGCCCTCCCCGACCCACAGAACGTTGGCGGAGGCACCCTAGAGGAAATGCACACCTCCATTTTAGATGCCATAGGGTATAATCGAGGTGACCCCGTAGAAGGACTTAATAAGTGCCGGCAGAAGAAATCCGAGCACCCCACAGCATTCGCCGGAAGGCTGTGGATCCATTTTAATGCAGTATTTGGCGATTTAAATAGAGCCCATTTGAACCGTGAAAATATGGTTAAATGGACGCGCACCATAATTTCTCATGCAACAGAAGCAGGACAGAGTGCTTGCAACAGCTATGACCCCTCAGAGGAAGCCCATAATGAGAAGTGGGTCCTGAAAAGATTGTCCCGCGCTTGGGAGCAATCAGTTCAGGGCAGAGGTAAAGTGAAATCCCCAGAAGAGGCTCAGGCTGCAGCAGACATACAGGCAGTGAGAGAGCACCAAAAGCCCGCGTGGGTAAATGAAGGAAAGAGCAGCCCTCCACAGAAGTCGCAGGAATGCTACAACTGTGGCCAGTTAGGACATTGGGCTAAGGAATGTAATGGACCCCAGAGATCACAGAGAGGCCAGCAGACAGGCACTCTGAACAGGAATAAAACAAAACCGATCCATAGTATAGGGATCCAGTCAGGACAGACCAATGTGGACGGAACGGACTGACGGTGTTCGGGCTCCCCCACTTGGGTCTGTGACACACTATGGGATCCATCAGGAAGACCGGTAGTCACGGCAAAGTTAAGAGGGAAGCCCATAGAGTTACTTTGGGACACAGGAGGCTCCCGCACCACAATTAACTCCACCACCACGGCACAAGCAGACACGTGGCCGACCACCTCCACCATCACACTTAGCGGGTTCACCGGACACTCGCAGCAGGGACATATCACAGCACCCGTAGCAATCCAGCTAGGGAACATTTCCACCAAACATCCCGTTGTTTTAGTAAATCTTCCCCGGACAGCAGAACACATCCGAGGGATAGATTTTATGAATGCCCATAGCCTGTCGTTCGACCCAGTGAACCAGTGTGTCTGGCGAATGGCAAGATCGGACAGAGCACCCGCTACTCTCACAGTAGGAGAGTACGCTAACAGGATTAGTGCAGTAGGAGAATACTCATTTGACCCGACTACACTAAACACGGACAGACAAGTTAAGGCAGTACTGAATAAACACAGGACCGCATTTGCCAGTCACCGGCATGACTGCGGCAGAATGGCTGGACAAATTCACGTTACCGGACCTGACCCCAGACCACAAAAACAATATAGGTTTCCCCTAGAAGCAGAGGTAGAAATAGAGAAAGTGATAGGTAGCTTATTGGAGCAAGGTGTGCTTAGAACAGTAGCCTCGACCAATAATGCCCCTATTTGGCCAGTGAGGAAGCCCGACGGATCATGGCGTCTGACCATTGATTATCGGGAACTCAATAAAGTAACCCCAGCAGTAGCCCCCACGGTAGCAACAAGTCCCGAGACCATGCTCAAGCAGGGACTCAACTCCAAGTTTTTCACGGTTTTGGACATTAGCAATGGCTTCTGGTCAATCCCATTGGCAAAGGCGTGCCAGTACAAATTTGCCTTCACTTTTAAAACACAACAGTATACGTGGACATGCCTTCCACAAGGATTCCACAATTCCCCCTCCATTTTCCACCGACAGTTGGCGAATGGTTTAGAAAAATTTTCCCGCCCCGAATGTCTGGTACAGTATGTGGACGACCTACTACTGCAGACAGACACAAAGGCAGAGCACATTACGCTTCTGGCCGAACTCCTGGAACTTTTAACCGAGATTGGATGTAAAGTTAACCCAAGAAAGGCCCAGATTTTGGAAAATAAAGTGATGTATTTGGGAACAGTCATCACACACGGCAAACGCGAGATCGAATTCAAAAGAATTGATTCGATTGTCAAATTGCCCCTTCCCCAGAATGTTTCAGCCCTCCGGTCGTTTTTAGGACTGGTTGGTTATTGTCGGAACCACATCGACGGATTCGCGACAAAAGCCGCCCCACTCTCAGACCTCCTTAAGAAAGGAGCCCCCTGGGAATGGCTTCCGCAGCATACAGAGGCTGTGGAAGAGTTAAAGAAAGCCCTTAGCGCAGCACCCGCGCTACAAGGCCCAGACCCACTTTCCCCCTATGCAATAGAGGTAGCGAGCACAGATCTGACCCTCTCGGCCGTGTTACTTCAGGAACGGCACGAGCAGCTAAGACCAGTGGCTTATGCCTCCCGACTGTTAGACCCAGTGGAACAAGGATTTTCAGCCTGCGAGAGGCACCTCCTTGCTGTCTTCTGGGCAGTGCAATATTTTTCTTACATTACCGGACTCAACCCCACCACCATTTTGACCGAGCACACCCCCACACAGTTACTCCTAGACGGTCGACTGAAGGACGGTTCAGTTAGCCAGATTAGGGCAGCTAGGTGGACACTACTTTTACAAGGACGGGACATTACAGTAAAACGGACCCGCACACACACATTTTTAGCCGACAACCTCCAATACCCAGGACAGCCCCATGAATGTGAAATTGTAGCCCCCTTACATAACACAGGACCCTTTATAGCGAAGACACCCCCCAGGAAGATAGGGAACCCAAGACAAAGTCCCCAACCCACAGACACGTGTGGACCACTGAGGATATACGTAGACGGTTCATCCACAGTTTTAGAAGGTGAGCGTATCACAGGATGCGGCATCTATGTCGAGGACGCGCAGGGGCGCGCTCTCGAGGAGATAGCTTTAAAACTACCCGGACACTTAGGCGCGCAGGCAGCAGAGCTCGCGGCCATAGCTTATATAGTGGAACACCCCGATTCTTTCCCCAGCCCAGCGGACATATATTCGGACAGTTTGTATGTCTGTAATAGTTTAACAGATTTTCTGCCCCTGTGGAGGACACGAGGTTTCGTCTCCGCAGATGGGAAACCCCTTCCATCAGCCCCTTTACTCAAACACATTTTAGAGAAAGCGAAGGACAGGACCTTCGGCATTATCAAAGTAAGAAGCCACCATAGGTCATCCCCCCCTGGGAATGTAAAAGCCGACGCACTGGCTAAGGCAGGTTCCAGGCGAGGACACTTATGGACACCCCCAGCTAGCGCACCAGCTAGCGCCCCTGTGAGCGCAGTCCAAGTCTCACAGACCAGTATTAAAGATTTAGTAGAGGCACAGAAGCAAGATGAGGATCTCAGGGAGATTTTCAAAGGCAACTTTGTGCCACAGTATGACAAGTTCAGACACGCACTGACCACACATGAGGGTGTGATCATAAAGGATCAGCTTTATGTGGTCCCGCAGCAGGACAGGAATGAAATGATTGCTTTGTTCCATGATGGACACGGGCACCAAGGGACCGACGCAACCACGAGGCACCTCAGGCAGCTCTGTTGGTGGCCTAACCTAAGGACAGATGTAGGTCACTACATCGAGAATTGCCTTATTTGCACCCAGAATAACCCGGAGAGGTATTCTAAAAAGGCACAACTTCGGCATACTCGACCAGTTAATGGCCCCTGGACAAACCTCCAGATCGACTTTATAGGACCATTGCCCCCTTGTAGGAATGGCTATAAATACGTTCTGGTGGTCATCGATACCTTTACCAAATGGGTAGAGGCATTCCCCTCTAGAACAAATACAGCTAAAACAGCTGCAAAGATCCTGACCCACCACATCTTCACGAGATGGGGTTTACCCCGAAGCATTGATTCGGACCAGGGATCTCACTTTACAGGACGGGTCATGAAGAACGTCCTGACAATATTTGGAATAAAACAAAATTTTCATATTGCGTATCACCCACAGTCCAGCGGGATTGTAGAGCGCATGAATCGGACCCTAAAATCTACGCTTCGAAAAATGGTTCAAGAGAACAACTCCACATGGGATTCAGTGCTCCCATTTGCACTCATGTTCATCAGAAATACAGTTTCCACTTCCACAGGATACACACCACACACACTCATGACCGGACGCCCTATGAAAGGTACAGAATTCCTTTTAGGACTGGACATGACTAGCCCCGAAGTGACGGCCCTCACACATGAAAAGGCAGTTCAAGACCTGGTTGAGACTGTGAGGTCTGCACAGATTGCAGCCGCAGTTCAGCTAGGGAAACGCCGTCAACAACGCACAGCTTGTTTTAACAAGACCGTACACCCCACAGAATTCCAGGTTGGGCAACAGGTAATGCTATCTGTATACAACCCCAGCAGTTTTTTGGCACCAAAATATTCCGGACCATACTCAATTTCGGATAAAATTAGCCCCTCCGTTTATAGGATAAAATATCCTAATGGTAAGACATAGGCATATGGAACACAGGCCAACCATGCACACCATGTCCTGCTAGACGCAGCAGAACACCTCACCCCACCCACCAGAGACACGTTTCCACCATCCCCCTCACAGACCAGTTCTTCATCGGACTCGCCCACGACTCCGCCCACTGACCACGACAGACCACGCCCCGAAACGCCCACAAGCTGCCGCGGCAGAGACAGCGATACAGACACTGACTCTGAGGACAGCCACAGCACACCACACTACAGCCCACATTGCAGCGACAGTGACCCCGACTACAGTGACCCCATGGAAGTCACTTACATTAAAAACCCAGACCCACCACCCGACCCCGACTACCCCGACAATACCCATTCACTTTTGGACCCAACACTCTGGCACAGGGACAATTCGTACCGACTTGTCCGCAATGACGAACGTGACCCCCGGTCACACAATTCGAAGGTATCATGCCTGATCCACACAAGGGTGTGGGATCCGGGAGAGCAGGACGACACGGTGTCTGAATCCCGATACGGCAACCCCTTTGTGACCCTGTTCACAGAGACAGAGGAAAAGTGAGGTGTCCAGATGATGTAAAATAGGAATCGTTTGAGGGAAGCGATGTCCTTTCTGATGGAACCTGCACGCATGTTTGTTTGTCAGTTTATGTTTGTTTGTTAATATGTTAAGAGATTGATTACAGATCTTTTCAGCTGAAAAGATTGTGACCACCTCACACACCCGTTAGCTTGTCCGCAAATACCTTTGAGGACTTCGGTTCGCAAACCAACCGTTTGATTGGAGATCTTTTCAGTTGTAAGGATTGCGACCACCTCGCACGCACTTTAGTTTGTCTGCCGAAACCTCTGAGAACTTTCTATGGTGAGCAGCTCACCGTATCGTCTAAAATGTCTGAAGCCCAGCTCATTTTTCAGAAGGAGCATCTTGGCTCCTCCATTTTTTTAGGTGCCCCTCTATTCGGCGAATAGAGGCTGCAAACCCATGGTAAACACATTCTTGCCCGTTTAATCCAGGTTACTCAGGCAGTGGACAAACGGCACTGAGGACCCGCCCTGTCTGAGAACCCACTTTGGTCAGCCAAGCTCGGGTATGGCACAGCACGCCCTACCCGGGGATCCCATTCAAATCGTACCCGTAGCGGCCCATACGCAACCCATTCGACCTTTCATTTCCAATTTGTTTTCATTTTTCGTTAGGCAGCCCTTAGGCCGCCATCCCACATGCTATTTACATCCAGGAACATTCGGATGGTAAATGAGCAAAGCCTGCGAGACGGCTTGCAGGAGGAGAGTTGTTAGGTGTATTGTGTTCATTAAATTCGCTTTTGAAAAAAAAAAATGAGGGGAGTCACAGGGTGTGACTTGGCCAGTCATTTTTAATGGGTCAATTGGAATTAAAAGACAGATACACTAACAAGTACGGATATTAAGCTGTACTGACAGATACTGTGCTTGATCCCATAGCTTTCGAAGGACGAAACAGGGACCACAGCAAGGATCGGCCATACAGGAGGAAGAAAAGAAGGAGAACAAAGAGAAGATGATGGAAGCCCACTTATTGCTTTTAAATGTTATATTTGTTTGTGTGGAAGCAAGACACGTTTCCCCCACAACCCCCATCGTAAATGTTTCACTTACAGCAACTCCCCCGTGCTCAGCTCTGATCAGTGAGGTTCAGACCTGGTGCACAAAATTTATGACATGGTACTCCATGTCATACGTGATTGAATCACTGCTAGTGATTGCGATCCTCGCCATACTTGTACAGACCCTCAGGTTGAGGAAGTGGAAGAGGAGAGCCTCCCGTTCCTGCCCCTCAACCGTCTATGGAGTTCAATCTCCTATCTTCGGCTTTCACCAATCCCCCCAGCCCATAAATGAATAAAGCACTGTGAATAAAAAATATACCCATGTATTATATTGTCCTGAACTCGACTGCCGAGTCAGGAAATGTTATGTGATGTGGTATGAATGGATGAGGTTTAGTCTGTAATGAAATGTTCAAGTTAAGTTAAGGATAATTGTGATAGGTAGAGGTTCCCAGTTTGTGGTAATGCATGTCCCCTTTGACATAGCGCCAAGTAGAGATGTCAGTTAAAAAAATTTTCATCCCATAGTTTAAGGACAGAGTAGACGCTCAGGAGCTTGCCGAGGTCAGGGAACACAAAGAAGGCAACCCAGATGCACTCAAGGCAACGTACATAGGTGATCCTTCACAATATTTTGATTGTGAGGATCACAAGGAGGGAATGTAGCCACTGTAGCCACCTAAAATGGACACTGAACCAAACAAAATGGAGAATCGCTAAGGCTACAGGGAAAAACAGTTTAGCCAAGGCAAACAGCCTGCAAACACTCATTAGCATTTTGCAAGCAGCAAAACCAGTTTCTGGCCAGGTGGAAGATCTCCAACCAAAGGTGATAATGGCAGAACGTTTTACATACTAATGAGGCAGTCCAGATCTAGGCACACACAATGGCAACATTTGGGTTTGAATAAGATACTTTAGAGACTTCCGGTTGCGGCTATGGCTAGCTAAGCCGCACATTTGGAAGCTCCTGCAACAAAGGTGTTTTTGGGCCAATTGGAGGGCCCCAACGGCGCTGAAAAAACGAATCCCGGTGGGGGAAGGTCCCCTGAGGAGAACTAGACCGATTTTATGGTCGGTACCCGGAGTGGAGCGGCAAGAAAAACGGCAGCAGCTCCCCAAAAAAAGCGGGGGAAGAAAATCAAAATGGCGGCCGGCGGTGCATCGGAGGAGTGGAAGAAATGGGCGGAGGAGCAGCAGGCCGCTCTCCTCTGTTTTTTCACGGAGATGAAAGTGGAGCTCCTAGAGTCCATGAACGCGACGGCCACCAGGTTGGTGGGAGCCCAGGCGATCCAAGAGGCGTCGATTAAAGATCTGCAGCAGGAGATGACCGCGAGGGAGGAGGAGGCCACAGTCATCGGGGCAAAGGTGGAGGTGCACGAGGCACTCCACATGAAGTGGCAGAGCCGCTTCGAGGAGCTGGACACTCGGATGAGGAGGAAAAATTTGAGGATCCTGGGCCTGGAAGAAGGCCTGGAGGGGTCGGATCTCCCGGGATATGTGGCGGAGATGTTGAGCTCCCTGATGGGGGAAGGGGCCGGTCCGGCGCCCCTGGAATTGGAAGAGGCATACCGGGTCATGGCCAGGAGGCCTAGGGCAAACGAGCCCCCGAGGGCGGTGCTGGTGCGGTTCCAGCGGCTAAGTGATCGAGAGAAAGTCCTGAGGTGGGCAAAAAGGGAGAAAAGCAGCAAGTGGCAGAACTCGACGGTAAGGGTGTACCAGGACTGGAGTGCGGAGGTGGCAAAGCGGCGGGCCCGGTACAACCGGACAAAGGCGGTGCTACACGCGAAAAAGATCAAATTTGGAATGCTGCAACCGGCGCGCTTGTGGGTCACCTACAAGGACCAACATCATTATTTCGAGTCCCCAGAGGAGGCCTGGACCTTTGTACAAGAGGAAAAGTTGGACACGAACTAAAACCTGGGAGCACCGGCGGTCGTAGCCGCTGGGGGACTCTTGATTGAGCAAGTGGCCCTTTTCTTTTTCAGGCCAGGTCGGAACTGGGTAACAGTTTCGTGGATTGTTTGGGGTGTTTTTTCTCGAACGGTTGACTTTTCTGAATATTTTGAAGGTTTCGAGTTGTTGGGTGTTTCTGTATATTTGTACTGTTGAAATCTCTATTGTGGGTCGTTGGCTTCTTATGGGGTGTTTCTTCCCGTTTCCAATTTCCCTTAGTTATTTACCCCTCTTACCCTTTTTCTTTGGGTGCTTGGGGGGGTTTTTTTTGTTCTTTTTTTTTTTCTTTTCGGGTTATGGTTATCTGCGGTTATTTATACTGTTTGATGGAGGGTGATGGTTGGGCACACTGTTAGTTGATAGCTAGTTAATTATTTTGTTATTTAAGTATGTAGTTAAGTATTTATGTATTTAGTTGCCATTGGGTATTTATATCGTTAAGTTGGGGAGACGGGGCGGGGGGGAGCGGGTTGATTATGCGGGTCTTTCTCGGGGGTTTTAAGGGGATCTTTCACGGGCGCAGATGGGGTGAACCGGGAGGAGTCGGAATGTGGCAGGAGCAGCCGGGTCAGCGGAGACCAGCTGACTCTCGGGAGTACGATGTGGGGTACATCGCGGCTAGGAGGGGTCCTAGCCGGGGGGGGGGGGGGGGGGGGGGGGGGAAGGGGGGTGGGGGGGCTGGGGGGGGACACCGGGTTGCTGCTGGAAAGACCAGGGACGAGAAGGGGAGAGCCGGGGGGGGGGGGGGGGGGGCCATCGCTATGGGAAGCGGGTCAGAAAGGAAGGGATGACCCGGAGGCCTTGAAAGCAGTGATTAGAGGAGAGCTGATCTCCATAAGGGCACACAGAGAGAGGAAGGAGAGGCAGGAAAGGGAGAGGCTGGTGGGGGAGCTCCTAGAAGTAGATAGGAAATATGCGGCGGCACCAGAGGAGGGGCTATTAAGGGAGCGGCGTAGCTTGCAGGCCAGGTTCGACCTACTGACCACTAGGAAGGCGGAAATGCAGTGGAGAAGGGCGCAGGGTGCGGCGTATGAGTACGGGGAAAAGGCGAGCAGGATGCTGGCACACCAGCTTCGTAAGCGAGATGCAGCCAGAGAGATTGGGGGAGTGAGAGAGAGGGGTGGGGACGTAGTGCAGAAGGGGCAAGAGGTGAATAGGGTCTTTAGGGACTTCTATAGGGAATTGTATAGGTCTGAACCGCCGAAGAGGAGAGGGGGAATGAAGAACTTTCTCGACAAATTGGGGTTCCCAAAGGTACAGGAGGAGCTGGTGGAAGGGTTGGGGGCGCCGATAGAGCTGCAGGAGCTAATTAAAGGGATAGGCCAGATGCAGGCGGGGAAGGCGCCGGGGCCGGATGGGTTCCCGGTGGAGTTTTACAGGAAATTTGTGGACTTGGTGGGTCCAGTGCTGGTGCAAGCCTTTAATGAGGCGCGCGAGGGGGGGGGGTTCTGCCCCCAACAATGTCGCAGGCCCTGATCTCCTTGATTTTGAAGCGGGACAAGGACCCGGTCCAGTGCGGGTCCTACAGGCCCATCTCCCTCCTGAATGTTGACGCCAAGCTGTTAGCAAAGGTCCTGGCAACCAGGATAGAGGACTGTGTGCCAGGGGTAGTCCATGAAGACCAGACGGGGTTCGTGAAGGGACGCCAACTTAACACAAATGTCCGGAGATTGTTAAATGTGATTATGATGCCAGCAGTGGAAGGGGAGGCGGAGATAGTGGTAGCGCTGGACGCAGAGAAGGCATTTGACAGGGTGGAGTGGGAATATTTGTGGGAGACGTTGGAAAGGTTTGGGTTTGGGGAGGGATTTATCAAGTGGGTAAAACTGCTCTATTCAGCTCCAATGGCAAGTGTGGTAACAAACGGGAGGAGGTCAGAATATTTTGGGCTCCATCGAGGTACTAGGCAGGGATGTCCCCTATCTCCCTTACTCTTTGCATTAGCGATTGAGCCGTTGGCGATGGCACTGAGGGGTTCAGGGGGGTGGAGAGGACTGACAAGGGGAGGGGAGGAACATCGGGTCTCGCTCTATGCGGATGATTTGTTGTTGTATGTGGCAGACCCGGAGGGAGGAATGCCGGAGGTAATGGGGATACTAGCGGAGTTCGGGGACTTTTCGGGATATAAATTAAATCTGGGGAAAAGTGAGGTCTTTGTAATACACCCGGGAGACCAAGGGGAGGGAATTGGGAGGCTCCCCTTCAAAAGAGCAGTTAAAAGTTTTAGGTATTTGGGGGTGCAGGTGGCAAAGAACTGGGGGACCCTCCACAAGTTGAACTTTTCCAGACTGGTGGAACAGATGGAGGAGGAGTTTAAGAGGTGGGACATGGTGCCGCTGTCGCTGGCAGGGAGGGTGCAGTCAGTTAAAATGACGGTCCTCCCGAGGTTCTTGTTTTTGTTCCAGTGTCTGCCCATCTTCCTCCCCAGGGCCTTTTTCAAGAAGGTAACGAGTAGTATCATGGGGTATGTGTGGGCACATGGCACCCCGAGAGTTAGAAGGGTCTTTTTGGAGCGGAGTAGGGATAGTGGAGGGCTGGCGTTACCCAACCTTTCAGGATATTACTGGGCGGCAAATACATCGATGGTACGAAAGTGGATGATGGAAGGGGAGGGGGCAGCCTGGAAGCGCATGGAGAGGGCGTCCTGCGGCAACATAAGCTTAGGGGCACTGGTAACGGCACCATGGCCGCTCCCTCCCACGAGGTATACCACGAGCCCGGTGGTGGTGGCCACCCTCAAGATCTGGGGGCAGTGGAGGCGACACAGGGGGGAAGTGGGAGGTCTGATAGGGGCACCACTAAGAGGGAACCACAGATTTGCGCCGGGAAACACAGGAGGGGAATTCCAGAGCTGGCAGAGGGCGGGTATTAGACAACTGAGGGACTTGTTTATAGAGGGGAGGTTTGCGAGCCTGGGAGAGCTGGAGGAGAAATTTGGGCTCCCCCCGGGGAACACGTTCAGGTACCTCCAAGTGAAGGCATTTGCCAGACGACAGGTAGAGGGGTTCCCCGCGCTTCCCGACAGGGGGGTGAGTGACAGGGTGCTATCAGGGGTCTGGGTCGGGGAGGGGAAGATCTCGGACATCTATAAGATTATGCAGGAGGCGGAGGAGGTACCAGTAGTGGAGCTAAAAGATAAGTGGGAGTTCGAGCTGGGGGAACAGATAGAGGACGGGACATGGGCAGACGCCCTGGAGAGGGTCAACTCGTCGTCGTCATGTGCGAGACTAAGTCTCATTCAATTTAAGGTACTGCATAGAGCCCACATGACGGGGACAAGGATGAGTCGGTTTTTCAGGGGTGAAGACAGGTGTATTAGATGTTCGGGAAGCCCTGCGAATCATGCACATATGTTTTGGGCATGTCCGGCACTGGAGGAGTTCTGGAAGGGGGTGGCAGGGACGGTGTCGAGAGTGGTGGGGTCCAGGGTCAAGCCAGGATGGGGACTTGCGATCTTCGGGGTTGGGGTGGAGCCGGGGGTACAGGAGGCGAGGGAGGCTGGAATATTAGCCTTTGCGTCCTTGGTGGCTCGGAGGAGGATCCTGATTCAGTGGAGGGACGAAAGGCCTCCGAGTGTTAACACCTGGTTAAACGACATGGCAAACTTCATCCAATTGGAAAGGATCAAATTCGTCCTGAGAGGGTCGGTGCAGGGGTTTTTCAGGCGATGGCAACCCTTCCTAGACCTCTTGGATCAGAGATAGAAACTGAGGCCGTGACAGCAGCAACCCGGGAGGGGAGGGGAGGGCGGGAGGGAGGGGGGAGGAGGGGGGGGGGGGGGAGGGGGGACAAAGACGAAGGAAGTACGGTAGCGGTGGTGGCACGGGCAAGGCCTGCCCGAGGACGCTGCTAGAAATGATAAGTTGGTCTGACTGTCGGTTCGTAGGCGGGGGGGGGGGGGGGGGAGGGGGGGGGGGGGACGCGCGAGTAGGGGGGGGGGGACTTTTTTCTTTTTCTTGTTAAGTAGGGGGGTTTGACTTTGTTTTGTTATAATTTAAATGTAAATGTAGGGGGGGTTAAAATGTTTGTATTTTGAAAAATTTCTTCAATAAAAATTATTTAAAAAAAAAAAGAATAAGATACTTTAAGTGGATGTCCAGACAGAGCGGCACCAGAAGTATCCACTATAGAAACCGCCCCCACCATCGAGAAAGACCCTCACATTGGAGGAATTCAAAAGATATCGATTGGAAGCGATCCAATCGATACCTGAAGGTAAAGCCCGCCCAGGAAAAGGGAAGGACATTGGGGACCCCTATAAAAATAGACCCCACACATGGTCCTGTCTGTTGTTTTCGTGCTCCGGCTTTGACCAAGAACTCCAACGTGTATCCTGACTCCAGCCGTTGAGCACCAGCCGCCGAACCGTAAGTGCCAATACGACGCTCGCTATGCGAACCAAGCCCGCTAGACCCCCAGTGACCAGCACGCTTTCTGAAGGTTGCAGACCAAGACCGGGACGAAGGCCTCGCTCCCTGACCTTGCCTGTTCCTGTGTAGTTAAGTATTCTGTTTGCTTAGTTTAGTCATAGCTTAGTCCCTTAGTGTGTGCATGCGTATTTATTATAATTGTATAATAAATATTGATCGTTTGGAACTTACTAATCGGTGTATCGTTTTATTACTTTGAACCTGACCTTGGAATATATGTGAGTTGTCTATACGGCAACTGGCGACTCCTGAGCTGAAAAATACATAGACAGAGCCTAGTGGTGTTAAGCACACGGCCTTTAACAGAGGCAAGTTAATACACCCCAATAAACGCGTTCTGCACCCATAGCAAAACGTGCAACAATGGAGGTCAGCAGCACCACCCAGAGCCTCAGACTGGCTCGTCGACATAGCGGAGTTCCTAAAGTTAGAAGAAATTAAATTTGCAATCAGGAGATCAGATTAAGGATTCCACTATACGTGGAAACAATTCATCAGCCTGTTTGAAGTTCGTGACCAGCAACTAGGTGGGAGGGGGAAGCTAGAGAGGGAGGAGCTGTGGTGGGGGGGTTGAAGGGAGAACTACCAGAGAAAGGGAAGGTGGCAGGGTCAAGATTGGGGGGGCAGGGTGAGGGGGGGGGGGGGGGGGGGGGAGGATGGAACATGGAACATCCATACCAGAGAGAGGAAAAGGGGAAATCGACCCGACTCACCAAGGGACGAAGGTGCCTGCACACGGAAGTCCTGAATAAAATATAAATTTTATGTAGTCTTAAGAAGGACAAAGAAGCAAAAGGAGCTCAGATAATGTAGCCATCCATTTACTTTTATACTAACACCAGCCAATGCAATGTAAATGGACCAACATTTTGTTTTCCTATGATATTTTTGTTTCATCTCGTTAGTTTCGTTTATAGAACATAGAACATAGAACACTACAGCGCAGTACGGGCCCTTCGGCGTTCGATGTTGCGCCGACCTGTGGAACCATCTGAAGCCTATCTGACCTACACTATTCCATTTTCATCCATATGTCTATCCAGTGACCACTTAAATGCCCTTAAAGTTGGCGAGTCTACTACTGTTGCAGGCAGGGCGTTCCACACCCCTACTACTCTCTGAGTAAAGAAACTGCCTCTGACATCTGTCCTATATCTATCACCCCTCAATTTAAAGCTATGTCCCCTCGTGTTGGTCATCACCATCCGAGGAAAGAGACTCTCACTGTCCACCCTATCTAACCCTCTGACTATCTTATATGTCTCTATTAAGTCACCTCTCAGCCTTCTCCTCTCTAACGAAAATAACCTCAATTCCCTGAGCCTTTCCTCGTAAGACCTTCCCTCCATACCAGGCAACATCCTAGTAAATCTCCTCTGAACCCTTTCCAAAGCTTCCACATCCTTCCTATAAAGTGGTGACCAGAACTGCACGCAGTACTCCAGGTGCGGCCGCACCAGAGTTATGTACAGCTGCAGCATGACCTTGTGGCTCCGAAACTCAATCCCCCTGCTGATAAAGGCTAGCACACCATATGCCTTCTTAACAGCCCTATTAACCTGGGTGGCAACTTTCAGGGATTTATGTACCTGGATGCCGAGATCTCTCTGTTCATCTACACTACCAAGAATCTTGCCATTCGCCCAGTACTCTGCATTCCTGTTACTCCTTCCAAAGTGAACCACCTCACACTTTTCCGCATTAAACTCCATCTGCCACCTCTCAGCCCAGCTCTGCAGCTTATCTATGTCCCTCTGTATCCTATAACATCCTTCAGCACTATCCACAACTCCACCGACCTTCGTGTCATCTGCAAATTTACTAACCCATCCTTCTACACCCTCTTTCCAGGTCATTTATAAAAATGACAAACAGCAGTGGCCCCAAAACAGATCCTTGCGGTACACCACGAGTAACTGAACTCCAGGATGAACATTTGCCATCAACCACCACCCTCTGTCTTCTTTCAGCTAGCCAATTACTGATCCAAACCGCTAAATCATCTTCAATTCCATACTTCCTTATTTTCTGCAATAGCCTACCGTGGGGAACCTTATCAAACGCCTTACTGAAATCCACATCAACAGCTTTACCCTGATCCACCTGTTTGGTCACCTTCTCAAAAAACTCAATAAGGTTTGTGAGGCATGACCTACCCTTCACAAAACCGCGTTGACTATCGCTAATCAACTTGTTCTTTTCAAGATGATTATAAACCCTATCTCTTATAACCTTTTCCAACATTTTACCCACAACTGAAGTAAGGCTCACAGGTCTATAATTACCAGGGTTGTCTCTACTCCCCTTCTTGAACAAGGGGACAACATTTGCTATCCTCCAGTCTTCCGGCACTATTCCTGTCGACAAAGACGACATAAAGATCAAGGACAAAGGCTCTGCAATCTCCTCCCTGGCTTCCCAGAGAATCCTAGGATAAATCTCATCTGGCCAAGGGGACTTATCTATTTTGACATTTTCCAAAATTACTAACACCTCCTCCTTTTGAACCTCAATTCCATCTAGCCTGGTCGACTGAACCTGAGTGTTCTCCTCGACAACATTGTCTTTCTCCAGTGTAAACACTGACGAAAAATATCCATTTAACGCTTCCCCTATCGCCTCTGATTCCACACACAACTTTCCACTACTATCCTTGATTGGCCCTAATCTTACTCTAGTCATTCTTTTGTTCCTGATATACCTATAGAAAGCCTTAGGGTTTTCCTTGATCCTATCCGCCAACGACTTTTCGTGTCCTCTCCTCGCTCTTCTTAACTCTCCCTTTAGGTCCTTCCTGGCTAACTTGTAACTCTCAAGTGCCCTAACTGAGCCTTCATGTCTCATCCTAACATAAGCCTTCTCCTTCCTCTTGACAAGTGCTTCAACTTCCTTAGTAAACCACGGTTTCCTTGCTCGACAACTTCCTCCCTGCCTGACAGGTACATACTTATCAAGGACACGCAGTAGCTGTTCCTTGAAAAAGCTCCACATTTCGATTGTACCCATCCCCTGCAGTTTCCTTCCCCATCCTATACATCCTAAATCTTGCCGAATAGCATCATAATTGCCTTTCCCCCAGCTATAATTCTTGCTTTGCGGTATATACCTATCCTTGCCCATTGCTAAAGTAAACATAACCGAGTTGTGATCACTATCACCAAAGTGCTCACCTACATCTAAATCTAACACCTGGCCGGGTTCATTACCCAGTATCAAATCCAATGTGGCCTCGCCCCTTGTTGGCCTGTCTACATACTGTGTCAGAAAACCCTCCTGCACACACTGCACAAAAACTGACCCATCTATAGTACTCGAACTATAGTATTTCCAGTCAATATTTGGAAAGTTAAAGTCCCCCATAACAACTACCCTGTTACTCTCGCTCCTGTCGAGAATCATCTTTGCAATCCTTTCTCTACATCTCTGGAACTATTCGGAGGTCTATAGACAACTCCCAACAGGGTGACCTCTCCTCTACTGTTCCTAACCTCGGCCCATACTGCCTCACTAGACGAGTCCTCAAGCGTCCTTTCTACCGCCGTAATACTTTCCTTGATTAACAATGCCACACCCCCCCCTCTTTTACCATCTTCTCTGTTCTTACAGAAACATCTAAATCCTGGAACCTGCAACAACCATTCCTGTCCCTGCTCTACCCATGTCTCCGAAATCGCCACAACATCGAGATCCCAGGTACCAACCCATGCTGCAAGCTCACCCACCTTATTCTGGATGCTCCTGGCGTTGAAGTAGACACACTTCAAACCAGCGTCTTGCTTGCCGGTGCCCTCTTTCGAACTTTTAACCCTATCCCTGACCTCACTACTCTCAACATCCTGTACACTGGGACTACAATTTAGGTTCCCATCCCCCTGCTGAATTAGTTTAAACCCCCCCGAAGAGCACTAGCAAATCTCCCCCCAGGATATTGGTACCCCTCTGGTTCAGGTGAAGACCATCCTGTTTGTAGAGGTCCCACCTACCCCAGAATGAGCCCCAATTATCCAGGAAACCAAAACCTTCCCTCCTGCACCATCCCTGTAGCCACGTGTTCAACTCCTCTCTCTCCTTATTTCTCACTTCGCTAGCACGTGGCACGGGTAACAACCCAGAGATAACAACTCTGTTTGTTCTAGCTCTCAGCTTCCACCCTAGCTCCCTGAATTTCTGTCTCAAATCCCCATCTCTCTTCCTACCTATGTCGTTGGTACCTATGTGGACCACGACTTGGGGCTGCTCCCCCTCCCCCTTAAGGATCCCAAAAACACGATCAGAGACATCACGAACCCTGGCACCTGGGAGGCAACACACCAACCGTGAGTCTCTTTCGTTCCCACAGAACGTCCTGTCTGTTCCTCTAACTATGGAGTCCCCAATGACAAGTGCTCTGTTCCTCTTCTCCCTTCCCTTCTGAGCAACAGGGACAGACTCTGTGCCAGAGACCTGTGCCCTATTGCTTACCCCTGGTAAGTCGTCCCCGGCAACAGTATCCAAAACGGTATACTTGTTATAGAGGGGAACGACCACAGGGGATCCCTGCACTGCCTGCCGGTTCCCTCTCCCTCCCCTGACGGTAACCCATCTACCTTCTTCTTTTACCTGAGGTGTGACTACCTCCCTATAACTCCTCTCAATAACCTCCTCCGCCTCCCGAATGATCCAAAGTTCATCCAGCTCCAGCTCCAGGTCCCTAACGCGGCTCTCGAGGAGCTGGAGTTGGGTGCACTTCCCGCAGATGTAGTCAGAAGGGACACTAGAGGTGACCCTTTCCTCCCACATTCTGCAGGAGGAACATTCAACTGCCCTAGCCTCCATTCCCACTGAACTAACTTCCCAACTACTGAAAAATAAAAATAAAAAACTTGTTAGTTTAGCAATCCAACGGACAGAACTTTTTTTTTGGTTAGAGGAGGAGGATGGGTGGGAGACACTACGTAAGTAGTGTTTCAGGTAAAGCTGTCACTCGGGAACAGCCCCTTCACAAACCACCTTCAACTTACGCTGACCGCACTGCACGTATGCAAATCTCCCCGGAACAGCCAATCAGAAGCTCTGCTCTGCTGCCCTCTGCTGGATGCTTGCCTTCCGTCAAACTCCTCGGGTCACTGATGCAGGTGCACCTTCAACTTATGCTGACCGCACAGCACGTATGCAAATCTCCCCGGAACAGCCAATCAGAAGCTCTGCTCTGCTGCCCTCTACTGGATGCTTGCCTTCCGTCGAACTCCTCGGGTCACTGATGCAGGTGCACCTTCAACTTACGCTGACCGCACTGCACGTATGCAAATCTCCCCGGAACAGCCAATCAGAAGCTCTGCTCTGCTGCCCTCTGCTGGATGCTTGCCTTCCGTCGAACTCCTCGGGTCACTGATGCAGGTGCACCTTCAACTTACGCTGACCGCACTGCACGTATGCAAATCTCCCCGGAACAGCCAATCAGAAGCTCTGCTCTGCTGTCCTCTGCTGGATGTATTTTCTCTTTTCTTTTGTTTATCTTTTCTTTTCTTTTTTGGGGAATTATTATGCTTTTCTTTGTTCACCAAAATGCTTGATAGCACTAATGTAAATTTTGACCATTTAAATAGCAAGAGATGTAAATTATTTGTAATATGTCTTGTATGTTCAGTTCATCAATGGACTTTATTTCTGTCTGTTATTTCTGTAGATACAATTGCGTACTTGAGTTATACATACATAGAACATAGAAAAATACAGCCCAGAACAGGCCCTTCGGCCCACGATGTTGTGCCGAACCTTTGTCCAAGATTAATCATAGATTATCATAGAATTTACAGTGCAGAAGGAGGCTATTCGGCCCATTGAGTCTGCACCGGCTCCTGGAAAGAGCACCATACCCAAGGTCAACACCTCCACCCTATCCTCATAACCCAGTAACCCCACCCAACACTTAGGGCAATTTTGGACACTGAGGGCAATTTATCATGGCCAATCCACCTGACCTGCACATCTTTGGACCGTGGCAGGAAACCGGAGGAAACCCACGCACACACGGGGAGGATGTGCAGACTTCGCACAGACAGTGACCCAAGCCGGAATCGAACCTGGGACCCTGGAGCTGTGAAGCAATTGTGCTATCCACAATGCTACCGTGCTGCCCCATGTGGTTATGTGGTTGATATGCTTGTCTGCCATAAGTGAAAATGTTCAATAAAAATTATCTTTAAAAAAAAATAACAGGTAGATTTGGGTTGGGTCGGATGTTAAAATGCTCAAAACTCTGCCTCCTGAACCAAGCCCAGCTGCAACGTGCCCATTTCTGGCTTTAAATGAGGCAAGAAAGTGGGTGGGTGACACAATCTGACCCAAGGAAGTGAGCAGAGTGAAGATGATGAGGCCCGAGCACAACATAGTACGAGTGCTAAGTCTTGTCCTTGGTACAACTGGGCATTTGGTGGACAGGGAAAGAGTAGTTGCTTTTTATATCCCATTTCAGCATTCAGTCGCTGATGAATGTTAGCTCCAAGTTAAGAGACTTACTATTACTTTAGCTGTGTAAATTAATAACTAATTGACTAATTAGATTAATAGATTTAGGTGAACATGGTGTGGATGGTTGTCTGTTGCGACTGCAACATGTGGGAATCTTGGAATATATTGCAGCCCTGGATGACCATCTGCGATAAGGGCCTGCCAATTTTGGCTGAGTTGCTGAGCTGGAGTCTGAGTTTCAGAACGTAACAGCAGGGAAAGGGAGACTTTCCCCGACACTTCTTTCTTGGAGGCAGTCACGCCCCTTAGGTTAGGCAGAATCTTCGAGTTGGTCAATGGTCAGGGGCAGGAGGGCATGTATGGGGGGCCCGTATGTCGTGATAGAGGAGCTCAGTCCCTGGCTTTGGCCAATAGGTATGGGGTCCTTGCTGGCAGTGTGGGTGAGGAGGAGGACAGCAGGGTGGATGAGCAAAATGGCCATGGCACCATGGTGCAGGATGTCATTCAGGTGGGTAAACAAAAAGGGAATGTAGTAGTGACTATAGTCAGAGGATAGTCATTGCTCTTTGTAGCCATGACTGGGAGCTCCAAAGGTTTTGTTGCCTTCCTAGCGCCTGGTTATGGGTATCTCCTGGTGGCTAGAGAGGAACTTGGAGTAGGAGGAGAGGAATCCTGTTGTCATGGTCCATGTCGGAGCTAATGACATCCGTAGAACTAGGAATGACATGCTGCTGCGTTCAAAGAGCTGGGGTCCAAATTAAAACACAGAATATCAAGGTTAATCTTCGCATTGTTGCCTGAGCCATGTGCCAATTGATATTTGGTCAAACAATATAGAGAATTCAATGCGTGACTCAAAGAGTGATGTGCGAAGAAGGAGTTTCAGTTGCTGGGGCCCTGGCTTCAGCACACAGGAAAGAGGGAGCTTTTCCATTGGGGTATACTCCACTTAAACTGGGTTGGGATTGGTGTCCTCACGGATCATATAACAGGCCTGTGGATCGGGCTTTATAAACTAATGTTGGTGGTAGGGCGGGCAGGCTTTGGTGAAGGGGGGTTTAGAAATCCAAACAGAAAAGTTGAGACAGAGCAGTGTGCGAATAGGGGCAAAAAGAAGCAGTGTGAGATAGGAAAGGACAAAGAATTCAACGGTAATTGTACATACGCAAATAAGGTCCATACAGGAAATCATAGTAAAAGAATTAAATTAAAGGCTCTTTATCTGAATGTGTAGTGGGATGAATGAACTTGTGACACAATAAAAGAAAATAGTTTAGAACTAATCACCATTACAGAGACATGGGCCGGGATTCTCCGAGTCTCCGCACCGAGTCGGAGAATCGCCGGAGGGGCCGAGAATCCCGCCATGCCGCTCCATGCTGGGCTGCCGATTCTCCGGCGACCAGAGAATCGGTGCCAATCGCACCCGCGCAGTCGCCACGGCGCCGGTCGGTGGCCATTGAAAGCAGCCCTCATGCCGATTCTCCGTGCTCGAGTTCCGCCGAGCCCCACCAGTGTGGTTTACATATGGTCCCACTCAGCAGGTCCTCGGTTGCGGGGGCCATCCTGGTGGGTGGGAGGAGGGGATCTGACTCCGGGGGGGGGGGGACCTCCACGGTGGCCAGGCCCACGATTGGGGGCTACCGATCGGCAGGCTCGCTCATTCCAGGGGGTGGGCTATGTTTCTCCACGCTGGGCCCCTCTAGGGCTCCGCCCTGTTGCCCGGGGGCCGGCGCAGAGACGGCCATGGCACGCATTAGCGGACCCGTGTCGGCCGTGGCGTGCATGTGCAGACCCGTGCCGGCCGTGTAGCGCCGGCTTTCAGCGCCGGAGCAGTGCGCAGCACTCGGGCGCTGTTCTAGCCCCCGAGGATGGGGAGAATTACTGGGCCTGGAGTCCCGTTGATGCTGGCGTCGCTCGCGGATGTTTTGACGCTGGCGTCAACACTTGGTGACTAGGTTGGGAAATAAATATTCCCAGTGTACACAATACTTCAGAAAGACAGGCACCTTGGCAAAGGACGAGTCGTTGTGAAGGATATCACAAGGGCATTCGTGGGAAAGGATCTGGGCTCAAAACATTAAGTACAATCAGTATGGGTGGAAATTGGGAATAGCAAGAATCAGAAATTATGTGTTGGGGTAGTTTATAAGGCCCTGAACAATTGTTACCTTTGCACAGAGCCTTAAACAATAAATCATTGGAGCTTGTAACAAAAGCAATGTAATGGTTGTGGGGACTTTAATCTTCATATAGACTGGACCAATCAAATTAGCAAGGGTGGGCTAGAAGATGAGTTTGTAGAATGTTTGTGTAACAAAGAACAAAGAACAATATAGCACAGGAATAGGCCCTTCGGCCCTCCAAGCCTGTACCGGTCATGATACCAACATTTCCTAAACCCTCAGTACTTCCTTGTGCCATATCCGTCTATACCCATCCTATCCATGTGTTTGTCAAGATGCCTTTTGAACACTGTTAGTGTATCTGCTTCCGCAACCTCCCTTGGCAATGCGTTCCAGGCAACATCCTTGTAAACCTCCTCTGCACCCTCTCCACATCCTTCTGGTAGTGTGGCGGCCAGAATTGTGCGCAATATTCCAAGTGCAGCCTTACCAAAGTTCTATACAACTATTCCAATGCGGCCTTACCAAGGTTATATACAAGTTTCCTTTACTCAAACAAAATGTTGTGCAACCAACTGGGATAAAACTATTTTAGATTTCATATTCTGTAATGAGGCAGGATTAATTATTTAAAAATTTTTAATTTAATGTTTGTATTTTTACACTGCAGAATAAATGAATGAAATGCTTAGAATTGACAATTTAGATGTTCCTTTTTGGCAACCCTCTCCCCCCCATCCAATCCCTCGCTTTTTACTTTTGTTTTAGGCTGTTTGTTGCAGGGTGTGTTTTAGTTTTGTTTTCAGAGCTGGATAGCTGCAGTCACAGCCAGAAGGTGCATGAGTCTCTCTCTCTGTAATCTAAAGATTGTAAATGGATCCTTTGGTGATTTAAAACTAATAACTGCTCTCAGTAGTGACTTTAACCTGATGTGCTTCTGTTTAAAGGTTTTTTAAAAAGTCTTATGGACGTTAAAAGGACAGCTTAAGGATTACTTAGTGTTGTATTCTTTGGGGGTTATATTTAAATTGATGGTTGCTAAGATGTTCACTGTATGTTTTCAAAAGATTCCCTTGAGTTCATAGAATAAACATTGTTTTGCTTTAAAAAATACTTATCCATTTCTGCTGTACCACACCTGTAGAGTGGGCCATGTGCTCCCCATACCACAATCTATTAAAATTTGTGGGTCAGGTGAACTCCATGATACACTTTGGGGTTCTCTGAACTCTAGCCCATAACAAATCCCAGTGGCATTGCGCTGCGTCGCTGTGTGTTTCATTGTACGTCCGGCTCTGGTCAGACTGGAAAAGCGGTGCGTAGCCCGCTGGCTGCATTGCTGGTTTTTCCTGCTAAATTTTAAAACTTTTAGCAGCAGGTCATTGGCTGTTTCTCTCCATGGATGCAGCTAGACATGCTGAGTACTTCGCTTCGAACAATGAACTGATCAATTTCAAAAATAATTACACCAATTAAATAGGCCTATCAGAGCAAGGCTGACTGTGCTGCGTTCCACATTCCCCATCTACCCCCGATAACCTTCAAGTCTTGTTTCTACAAATTCGGCAGGCGGCATTTGAGGTAGCCGTAAGTTAAGCTCTGAAGACAGAACAAATTCACAATAAAGCATCTTCTCCACCTTTGAGACTACGAGCTTTATTAAGACACGAGGAACAACACAGTCTACATAGGTATGTTTTCAGGACAGCCATCGATAAAATTTAATTGGAGGTTGTTCTTGTTCTTTAGTTCCTGCTTTACTAACATCTGTATTCTGTCAATATTTATGAAAAGGGTTAAGAGTGTACCTGGAATACTGTGAAAATTTTGGATCCCTTAACTAAAGAAAGATAGGCTGGCACTGGAAGTAGTCCAGAAAAGGTTCACCAAGTTGATCCCAAGTATGGGTGCGTTTTTATATGAGAAGAGATTAAGTAGGGTAGGCCTGCACCCATTGGAGTTTAGAAGAATGAGACATATAACCCCCTCAGGGGGCTTGACAAGGTAAAAGTTGTTTCCCCTTGTGGGAAAGTCTAGGAACAGAGGGTATAATTTCAGAGTAAGGGATCACCCATTTAGAGTCATAGGGTCATACAGTACTAAAAGGCCCTTTGGGTCATCAAGGCTACACTGTCAAAAGTGTACTAAATCTACAATAATCCCACTTTGCAGCACTTGGCACATAGCCTTGATAGTTATGACATTTGAAATGCTCACCCAGATACTTTTTTAAGGTTGTGAAGTTTCCCACCTCTACTACCCTCCCAGGCAGTGCATTCCAGGCTCCCACCACCCTCTGGGTGAAAAAAATATTTCCTTAAATCCCCTCTAAATCTCCTGCCCCTCACTTAAAGTTATGCCCCTCATTATTGACCCTTCGACTAAGGGGAACAGCTGCTTCCTATCCACCCTGTCCCAACCCCTCATAATGTTATACACATCAATCAGGCCCCCACCCCTCAAGCTTCTCTGCTCTAAAGAAAACACCCCAGCCTATCCAGACTCTCTTCATAGCTCAAATGTTTCATCCCAGGAAACACCCTGGTGAGT
This sequence comes from Scyliorhinus canicula, assembly GCF_902713615.1. Lineage (NCBI taxonomy): Eukaryota > Metazoa > Chordata > Chondrichthyes > Carcharhiniformes > Scyliorhinidae > Scyliorhinus > Scyliorhinus canicula. The sequence continues at coordinate 198,880,264 of NC_052146.1, forward strand.
CTCCCCTGCACCTTCTCCAGTGCAATTGCATCCTTCCAATAGTGAGGTGACTATAACTGCATACAGTACTCCAGCTGTGGCCGAACCAAAGTTTTGCACACCTCCAACATAACCTCCCTGCTCTTGTAATCTATGCCATTACTATTATGCAAGTGTCCCAAAAAATGCCTTCTTAATTGTACTATTAGCTCAGGGACTGGAATTGCCGGCACAGTGGTCAACGGAGTAGCTGGTGGACTTTCTCCAGGGGAGCTTTGCTAAGCAAAGAAAAGAGCACCTGGATCTGATTAAGATGGGGATTGATCGGGTGGAGCAGAGATTAGAAGCCCAGGGCCAGGCGATTTGGAAGGTGGAAGAGGCGGTTGCTGAGCATGATGATCAGCTAACCACGATGGCGGTGGAGATGGGGATGATGAAGGATCACCAGAAAAGCCTGCAAGAGAAAGTGGAGGATCTGGAGAACAGGTCACGCAGGCAGGACCTGAGGATTGTTGGCCTCCCAGAGTACAACGAGGGATCGGACATATGTGGCGCATATGTTCAAGAAGCTGCTGGGGGAAGGTGCATTTACTTGGCCCTTCGAGGTGGACAGGGCGACAGAGCGCTTATGAGGAAGCCGCTGAAGAATGAGCCGCCGAGGGCGATGGTGGTACGAGTGCACCGATTCCTGGACAAGGATCAGATCTTGCGTTGGGCCAAGCAGACGAGGAGCTGCAAATGGGAAGGCAGTGAACTGCGTATTTACCAGCACTTGGGTGCAGAACTGGCAAAAAAAACCGGTGAATTTCAATAAAGTGAAATTGGCCCTCTTTAAGAAGGGGGTGAAGTTTGGTATGTTGTACCCAGCTCGTTTGTGGGTCACTTACGAGGGCCGAGAACTTTATTTCGGACTGCCGGATGAGGAGATGAACCATGTTAAGGCCAGGGGACCGGCAGGTGATGGAGGACATTGAACTTGCGAATGAGTAATTGTGTACTTATTAGGTTGTTAAATTTCTTTTCTCCTTAGGTTCTGTAGTATTGTTTTTGCACTAAGTTTTGGGCTGCTGCTCAGTTTTGTAGGTGGGAAATATGAAATAAGGATAGCGAGTAGTTAGATAAATGATATAGAGTGATGCCGGAATGAAAATGGCTGCCTGAACCTCTATCTTTAAGGAAAATGTTATCAGTCTGACTTCATCTGTTCCTACCCCTGTAATGTGCTGATTGGCTTGGATGAGTCTCAAATGCATTTGATTGGATGGTTAGTTGTCAATCATCAATGTGCAACATAGATATGAATGTGTTACATTTTTGGGTGCTTTCTGTGTGTTGTAATGTAACTTACACTTTTATCAGATCCTGTTTATTGCTGACTGCTATACTATTCACATTTTGAACAATGGTAGATTCATGTTAACTATGGTGCACATTTTGACCTTCGGTAGAAATTGTTGCATTTGCTTCTGGTTAGGCTGCAAATGTTTCAAATCCATGCTTTGCAGATTTCTCTGTAAGCTATGTGTTTTTTTAAAATTGTAATGGAATTGATTCAACTCTGTGGTTTAGGACAGAAACCATTTTAAAATGGTTTTTAAACTGGGTTGTATTTAAAGCAAAATGGCTAAATCAATGATCCTTTTACCTATCAGAAATAGCTAGTTTCCTCAGTCCTCCCTTTTCATAAATCGAAAGATTAAGTGAGATGTATCATAATAAAATAAAAGGAAGGAGAAATGCGATAGGATAGGTAAAAGCGTGAAGAGGAACTCACTCGCATTGTCTTTGATGATTTCCTTGTTAACAATCAATCAATTAATTGAATTTTATTCTACTGGTTCCATATTAATCTTTTAGTAATACAGTCAAATAATTGATGGGTTAGTAACGGTTCAACAGTAATATTGTAGTTCTATTTCATCTAATAGTGGTGCAGTGGGATTAATGTGAATCATTATGATTGATGGGGCCCTACGTTTAGTGAATAGTTGGCTTACGCATTTGATCATCATGTAGATGATGAATCCTGCTACGCAAAAGAAAGATTACCTGTACTATGGACATTCCTGTGGGTCCCAACACCTGCAAAGTATCTCCCAGATAGAGATATCTGAGGGTGTCAAGCTTTCTGACTTCTTTTTGAATGTGTGCTGCCAGATCTTTAACTTATTTTGAATTATCCGGAATAAAAGTGCAACACTCCGCACCAATCAGGGCGCAGGTGCCATCTTTTTCGGCTAGCACATAGTCAAGTGCCATTCGATTTTGTAATACCACGGTTCAAATTGCTTGCATTTCGTCAGATTTTATTTAGGGCATTGGCAGTATAGTCAGCTACATTTTGTATGATGGTTGTTATTTTGTTTCATTCGTTATCAACCCTTGTTTCCCAATAAAAAGGAATAATTTTAGCATAGATTGCATCTTGTAATGCAACAGCACATTTATTTCTTCGAGTGATTGGTTCTGATAGACAAGGGAGATGACGGATAGCAGGCACTAAATATTCTAAATAGCAAGATCCTGACCAAAAATTTGGAAGACGGGAGTAGGCTTTGTCATTACAGATAAAATAAGTTCCATTACAAGCCGACTATTGGTAAATATCTTCTAAATACCAATGGTCTGAGAATGTTTTATTACTTATGATATTGCGTAGACCTGTTATTGTTGAGGATAAATCAGCTCTTTGTGATAAATCATGGGTACATTTATAGCCTGTGTTAACATCAAAATAATTAGTACAAATACTAAGGCCCATCTTCATCCCTTTGGGGTGATTAGTAGTGAGACATATTGACCCTTCTTGTTTAAAAGTAGTTGGGAGATTGAGATGTGGAGGATTTTTAATCTGTGTTATATTTAGGTTGATATGTGGGCAGCACGGTGGCACAGTGGTTAGCATTGCTGCCTATGGCGCTGAGGACCCGGGTTCGAATCCCTGTCCTGGGTCACTGTCTGTGAGGAGTTTGCACATTCTCCCCGTGTCTGCGTGGGTTTCACCCCCACAACCCAAAAGATGTGCAGGATAGGTGGATTGGCCATGCTAAATTGCCCCTTAATTGGAAAAAATAATTGGGTACTCTAAATTTATTTTTTTAAAAATATTTAGGTTGATACCATCCTGAAAAAGTGTTTACTGGATAACCTGCAGATTTCCATAATTTAACAAATGCCTTTAAATAAATTTTGTACCTTCCTTTCTCACATGAAACTGCTCCAGAATGGACTACTGCAGAGCGAGAGGCGCTCTGATAGATGTACCATTCTGCTGTTTCTGAAGCATCAAAAGGGATAGTTAAGAAAGGAGTGCCTTCTCCTGAGTGGGTGAGGTTGCAATGCATACCCAACAATTGGAGATATTGAAATTTTCTTACATGTACCAGCATTACAATAACTTCATTTGAAGAGTATTTGTGACAATAAGCGATTTTCATTTCATTTTCGTTTCATTTTCATTTCATTTCATTTCCTTTCACATGTGTAAAGAAATGTGTTTTCATTGAACTCTGTGACAATGTTTACAAGGCCAATTATATAACTGAAAGTGAATATTATGGCAAATATTTTTACAGATCTTAATACTTATATGCGTGCTTCACATGTGACGCATGGATCCAATTTTTCTTTCCTTTCAATTTTACAGCAGACTGAGTGGTGATCCCACTTCGATCCTGGAGGCTCCTTCTGTAGTTTTTTTACGTACACTACCTCGCCAGGTACAAGGTTGTATCCACCTTCTGGGGGATCTCCCCAAGCGGCCAATACCTGTTGAGAAGCAGAACTAACAGCATTTGTTAAATCTTGACAATAAATCAGCAAAGTATCACTCATTAAATGACAGTCAGCCTTTCGCAAGTCAATAGTCCCTGGCAGAGACATTAGTCTGCCTGTGATGATCTCAAATGGACTGAGGCCTGTTGTTCTGTTTGGGGTTGCTCTGATACTGCATTATACTATTGGCAAGGCTTGGACCCAATTCATGCCTCCTTGGTTGTATTTAGACAATCTTTCTTTCAAAGTTCGATTCATACGTTCCACTTGTCCTGATGATTGTGGATGATAAGGACAGTGTAAATTCCAGTCAATGTTTAATAATCTACACACTTCCTTACAAACAGCACCTGTAAAGTGGGTTTCATTATCTGAGTCAATGCTCGCTGGTACTCCCCATCTGGGAATAAAGTCTTTGCATAGCACTTTGGCTGTATGGGCAGCTGTGGCCCTCCTAGCTGGAGCAGCCTCTACCCATCTAGAGAATTTATCCACTATTACAAGGACGTCATTGTACATTTGGCATTTAGGAAGGGTGATGTATTCTACCTGTATATCCTGGAACGGTCCTGGAGGAGCAGGAGCTTTTAATTGAGGCATTGATGTTATAGGTTCCAAGTTGTTCTTTTGACAGGTTATACAACAGTTTGATACCAATTGTGCAATTTTTTTGAATCCTTTATCACACCAACTCCTCTGGAATTGATCCATCAATTGTTGGGGTGATAGAGGTCCCCATGAATGGATTTGTTGGGCCAGAAAGGGCATCAGTGCTTGTGGTGCTACTGGTTTATCAGTCTGAACGTGTCTCCAAATATCATCATCATACAACTGCATACCTGATTCTAACCATGTCCATTTTTCTTCCTTTGTGCAGTCACGTTGCATTGCGCGTAGATCCTGTAATAAGCTGGTCACTCCCAATTTGTAGATGTAATTGGATTCCTCATACCATTGAGAGGGAGCTTCCCTTGCTGCTTGGTCCGCAAGAGCGTTTCCTTTTGTTTTCATGATGTATTCATGAATATGGGCTTTGCACTTTAGAATTGATTCTTTTTTTGACAAGGCCATGGCTTCTAAGAGGTCTCGTACTTCCTTTCCATTTCAGATAGGTGTTCCTGCTGTTGTGAGGAATCCTCTTTTTCTCCACAGGTGGCCAAAATCACGTGCCACTCCAAAACCATATCTGGAGTCAGTATAAATGTTGGTAATTTTATCTATTGCCACATGACATGCTTCTGTTAGTGCCTTTAGTTTGGCCTGTTGAGCTGAAGTTCCTGGGGATAAACTTCCTTCAGCTAATACTTCATGTGGGCTTGTGACCGCCCACCCAGCTTTTCTGACACCATTGTCAATAAAAGAGTGGTTCTCCTTCTGCTAAAGGTGCCTCTTCCATTTCCTCTATTATTTTCACACAGTCATGTTCTTCTACCCCTCCTCCCTTTTGTTCCTCGGTTGGGTGCTTCCAAAACTGCTGTCCATCTAGTTCATCTAGCTGATAAAACTTGTGATACTCTGTTCATAGATATGAGAGAATGGACTGAATGTGGGCATTTAATGATTAACTGTTGGTCTAAGACAAGGCCTCATGTTGCCATTACAGCTCGACACGTGGCTTCCATGGCTCTTAAACAGCTGCCATATGCTAGCGCCACGTTGTCAAGTTTAATGGAATAGTATCCAACTGGCCTTAACTGGTCACCATGTTCTTGGGCTTGTACTGCAGTCATGTAACCCTCTTTTTCATGAACAAACATGGTAAAAGGTTTTCCATTGTTTGGAATTCCTAGAGCTGGTGCTGAACATAGGGCCTTTTTCAGATTTAAGAATGATTCCTTTTGTTCTGTGTTGAGGTTAACCTTGTCTTTTAATTTCGGTAATCTTTTAAAAGATCATTCAATGGCTGAGCTATCTGAGTGAAAGAATCAATTCAATTTCTGTTAAAATTACAGATTCCGAAAAAAGATCTCACTTTCTGGACCGTTGTAGGTTCCTTGGTGGCTTTGATGACAGCCGTTCTGTCCTGAGTAAGTTCTCTGTTGCCTTTGGATAGTTTCTGACCTAAGTAGACAACTTCATCCAGGGAAATTTGTGCTTTGGCAAAGCTAGTTTTATGTCCATTATCACTAAAGTGATCCAAAAGTAAACGTAAGTCATTTTCGTGATCATCCTTATTAATAGGTGCTATCAGAATATCATCTACATACTGGATAATGGTGGAAGGCAGGACAGGCAGTTCCTTAGGTGGTCCTGTAGAGCCATGTGGTTAACAGAAGGGCAATTGTGAAAACCTTGTGGTAGTCTAGTCCATGTGTACTGTTGTTGATTGATGGTGAAAGCAAACCAGAGCTGAGCGTCCTTAGCTAGTGGTACTGACCAAAAATCATTTGCCATGTCAATGACTGAAAACCCATTGAATGTCCAGTGTTAAAGAGTTAAAGACTGTCGATGGATCTGCCACTAAAGGAGCTTTCCTGACAATGAATTGGTTGGCTTTTCTATAGTCAATAGTCAGGCACCATGTGCCATTAGCCTTTTTGACAGGCTATACTCTAGAACTAGGGGGGGGTAGTGATCTTGATCAATAAGCGGGTGTCATTTGAGGTAGGGAGTTATGTTATGATGAGTGGGAAGGTGGAGGGGTGCTGGTGGTATTAGTGAACATTTATGCACTAAATTGGGATGATGCGGAGTTTATGAGGTGGGTGTTACGGAAGATTCAGGACCTGGACTCCGCAAGCTGATCATGGGGGGGGGGGGGGGGGGGGGACACGGGGGAGGGGGGGGACTTCAATAGGGTTATAGATCCGAGGTTGGATCAGTAAAGTTCAAGGACAGGGAGGGTGCGAGCCTCGGCGAAGGAACTAAAGGAGTTTATGGAACAGATGGCAGGGGTAGATCCGTGGAGGTTCGGACGACCAGGAGGAAGGAATTTTCTTTTTTCTCTTATGTACACAAAGTGTACTCCCGGATTGATTTTCCGTTTTGACCAAGGCTTTGCTGATGGGGGTGGTGGATGCCGATTATTCGCCAATCATTGTGTTAGGCCATGCCCCACACTGGATGGACTTACGAGTGAGCATGGAGGGGGGTCACGCCCGCAATGGAGATTGGATGTAGGCTGTTAGCGGATGAGGAAGTGTGCGGGCGGGTGAGGGAGGCCATCCAGAATTACTTGCCGATAAATGACACAGAGGAGGTTTCAACAGCAATGGTATGTGAGGCATTGAAGGCAGTAGTTAGGGGGGAGCTGATTTTGGTACGGGCTCATAGGGAGAAGGTGGAGCGGGCAGAGATGGATAGGCAGGTGAGGAAGATCCTCCAGGTGGATAGAGGTACTTGGAAGCCCCAGAGACGGGGTTGTTGAAGGAGCGGCAGAAGCTGCAGATGGAGTTTGGTCTGATATCCACAGGGAAGGCAGTGGGGCAGTTGAGAAAGGCGAGAGGGGCAGTATATGAGTAAGGGGAGAAGGCCAGTGGGATACTAGCACACCAGTTCAGGAAAAGGGAGGCAGCCAGGGAGATGGGAAGAGTGAAGGATAGAGGGGGCAACATGATCTTGGACCCAGCGGGGGTGAATGGGGTGTTCAAAGAATTTTATAGTTGGTTGTATGAGTCGGAGCCCCCAGCTGGGATGGAGGGGATGAGGCAGTTCTTGGAGGGGTTGGAGACTCCGAAGGTGGAGGAAGGGTTGGTGGAGGGGCTGGGAGCCCCAATCGGGATTGTAGAAGTAGTAGAGGGATTGGAGGCAATGCAGTCGGGCAAAGCCCTGGGACCAGACGGCTACCCAGTGGAATTTTATAAGAGGTTTTCTGGAATTCTGGGTTCGCTGCTGGTGAGGGCATTTAATGAGGCTAGAGAGCGGGGTATTCTTCCCCCAACAATGTCACAGGCTTCGATCACATTGATCCTGAAGCGGGAGAAGGACCCAGCACAATGCGGGTCATACAGACCAACTCCCTACTAAATTGCTGGCCAAGATTTTGACCTCGAGAATAGAGGATTGTGTTCCAGGGGCGATGGGACCAGATGGGATTTGTCAAAGGCAGGCAGTTAGCGGCCAACGTTAAAAGGCTCTTGAATGTAATCATGATGCCCTCCAAGAAGAGAGTGGTGGAGGTAGTGGTCGCTATGGACGCGGAGAAGGCCTTTGACCGTAGAGTGGAATTATCTGTGGGAGCTCCTGGGACGTTTTGGGTTTGGGCAGCACTTTGTTGACTGGGTCCGGTTGATGTACCAGGCACCGGTGGCGAGTGTATGGATGATCCGGGTGAGTTGGGACTACTTTAGACTGCATCGGGGTCAAGGCAGGGATGCCCACTCTCCCCACTGTTGTTTTCCTTGGCTATAGAGTCACTGGCTATGGCATTGAGAGCGTCAAAGAACTGGAAGGAGCTAGTCTGGGGGGGGGGGGGGGGGGGGGGGGTGCATGGAGCACAGGGTCTCTTTGTATGTGGATAATCTACTCCTGTATATTTCTGACCCATTAGGGGGAATGGGGGCGATTATGCGGATCTTAGAGAAATTTGGTCACGCTCGGGGTATAAATTGAATATGGGAACGAGTGAGTTTTTTGTGATCCAGGCGAGGGGGCAGGAGAGGAGGCTGGGGGAGCTGCTGTTTAAAGAGGTTGGGGGGGGGGGGGGGAGTTTTCAGGAATCCAGGTGGCACGGGGATGAGAGCAGTTTCATGACTTAAATGTGGCCCAGTTAGTTGAGCAAATGGAGGAGGATTTTCGGAGGCGGGACATGCTCCCGTTGTCACTGGCGGGGAGGCTACAGACCGTAAAGATGGCGGTTCTCCCGAGATTTTTGTTTGTGTTCCAGTGTCTCCCTATTTATATACAAAAGGCCTTTTATAAGCGGGTTAATGCGGTGATCTCTGGGTTTGTGTGGGCGGGTAAAACCCGAGTAAGGAAAGTGCTATTGGAGCGGAGATGAGGGGGGAGGGGTGACCCTACCGAACTTCAGGAACTATTACTGGGTGGCAAATATAGCCATGATCAGGAAGTGGGTAGTGTGGGAGCGGGTAGAGGCAACATCATGTAGGGGCTCGGTTTAGGAGCACTGGTAACGGCACTTCTGCCGTTCTCGCCGGCCCGGTACTCTACAAGCTCGGTGGTGGTGGCGGCTTTGAGAGTTTGGGGGTAATGACGGAAGCATATGGGAGTGGAGGGAGCATCGGTGTGGGCTCCAATTTGTGGCCATCACCGGTTTGTCCCGGGGAGGTTGGATGGGGGTTTGGGAGGTGGCAGAGAGTGGGTATTGAGAGGCTGGGGACCTGGTTATCGATGGGAGCTTTCCTTGTTTGGAGGATTCGGAGGAGGAGTTCGAATTGCCGGCTAGGTATGGGTTTTGCTTTCTGCAGGTGAGGGACTTTGTGCAAAGGCAGGTTTCGACCTTTCTGCATCTACTGCCACAGGGGATACAGGACACGGTAGTTTTTAGAACGGGGGTGGGCGGGGTGGGGGGGGGGGGGGGGGGTCAGTGGGGGGGGGGGGGGGGGGGAGGTATCGGAAATCTATAAAGAACTTATGGAGTAGGAAGTAACCCAGATAGGGGAGTTAAAGCGTAAATGGGAGGATGAGTTGGGAAAGGAGTTAGAGGCGGGTCTGTGGGAGCATGCTCTGAGCAGAGTCAACATGTCCTCATCTTGTGCCAGGCTCAGCCTGATACAATTCAAGGTGGTTCACCGGGCACACATGACGGTGGCCCAGATGAGCAGGTTTTTTTGGGTAGAGGACAGGTGTGTGAGGTGAGCAGGAGGGCCCGCAAATCATGTCTACATGTTTTAGTCATGTCCGAAGCTTAGCGGTTTCTGGCAGGGATTTGCTGATGTCATATCCACGGTGCTACCAACAAGGATGCCATTGAGTCCAGAGGTGGCGATTTTTGGAGTGTCGGAAGATCCGGGAGTTCAGGGGGGTGAGAGAGGCTAGCGTTTTGGCCTTTGCCTCCTTGATAGCCAGGAGATGGATCTTATTGGTGTGAAGGGACTCGGAGCCCCCAAAATCGGGGGTATGGGTTTGCGACATGGCTGGGTTTCTCAGGCTCGAGAAAATGAAGTTCGCCCTCAGGGGATCTGTGTTGGGGTTCGTTTGGAGGTGGCAGCCGTTTATCGACTTCTTCGGGGAAAACTAAACTTAGCAGATACAATAAGGGGGGTGTTAGGGAATGGGGGGCCGGAGGAGTTAGTTTAGTTTAATTTAGGCGGGTACAGCGAGAAGAGATGGAGGGACTTGGGGAGTGTGTGTATAGGCCAAGTTGGCGGGGTATCGTTGTTGGTTGGCGGGGTGCTACGCACTGAATTATGTTTACATTTGTATTTGCATCTTTTGTTGTTGTAAAATCATGAATGCCGTAATAAATGTTTGTTAAAAAAAAACCTTTCGTAACAAAACATATCAATCATAGCGTTGACATTGTCAATGGACCTCGCCTCAACAGCTTTTCGGGAGGAGAACGTTTCAGATTTCCATTACCCTTTGTGCGACAGTACTCCCGAATGGCCTCACTCTAGTTTTAAGGTTATGCCCTCTTGTTCCAGACTGCCCAACCCAGAGGAAATTGTTCCTCTCTACCACCTGGTGCTTCTTCGCCAAGTCACCTGCAGTATGTCGCCATTCCTTCACTATCACTGGGTCAATATCTTGGCGTTCTCTCCCTAACAGCACTGTGGGTGTACCTACACCTCAGGGACTGCAGCAGTTCAAAAAGGCAGTTCACCACAACCTTCTCAAGGGCAACTAGGGATGGACAATAAACATTGGCCTAGCCAGCGACGTCCACCTCCCGTAAAATGAGTTTTAAAAATAATTAGGGATTCCTTTAACTATCTCAAACACATCAATTCATAGCATCTGCCTTCCGTGCCTGTGCTGGATCGTGGAAAGAGTCGACCAATCTAATCCCAGTTCCCAGCTTTTGCCCCAGTAATGCACCAAAATAGTTATCTTGAAATACAGGTCCAATTGTCTTTTGGAAGTTAATATGGAATCTGTTTAAGCCCAAAACAACAATTTGTGTGAAAATAAACCTTCTACTTTCTTTTTTCAAGTTCTTTCGTCAATATTTTACATCTATGGCCCTTTGGTTATCGACTCACTTGTCAGAGGGAACAATTTCTTCCTAATAGTGTTGTCAAAACTGTTTTTAATTTTGAATATCTCTGTTAGGTCTTCCTTTAACCTTCTCTGCTCTAACAGCAGCAGCAACTTAGATTTACATAGCACCTTTAACTTAGTGAAGTGTTGCACATTCTCCTGTGTTTGCATGGTTTTCACCCCCATAACCCAAAGATGTGCAGGGTAGGTGGATTGCCCATGCTAAATTGCCCCTTAATTGGAAAAAAATAATTGGGTACTCTAACTTAGTGAAATGCCCAAGACAAGTATTAGCTCACCAAACAATTGACGCTGAGCTACGAGGAGTTATTTGGATAGCTGACTAAAACCTTGGAAAACTTAGGTAAGTTTGAAGGTGCATCTTCAAGGACAAGAGAGGTGAAAGGGGAAGTTAATCTTCCATGCCGATGACCGTTCACCAGAACTTGACCAGAAACATTAACTTTGTTTCTCTCTTGACAGGTGGCAGAGCATTTGCAGCATTTTCTGTTATTGCTTCAGATTTCTAACATCCAGAATATTATGCTTGTGTCCTCCCTTAACAGGCTACAGTCACTTAAAGGTAAGTGGCAGCTGAGGGGGGACATTTGTGTCAGCCTTTCGATAGGCTGCAAAATGTTTATTTTCCACCTTTTGTTGCCTCTGCATCCATCCAGATTAAAATTGGGGGGTGATCTGCAATATCAACTCGTGTGTTTCCCACAGGTGCAGCAAACCGGTGGTAGATGCATGGTCAGCACATCCTCCTCTCTGTTGCCAAGGAATTGAACTGTGTGGCTGCATATTATCCTACTGCTGCATTTATATAGTAGAGGGGTTATTACAGTCAGCCGGCCCATCCCGTATGTCAGTAACTGACCATGCATCAGGCAGATAAGTTGTCTTTGTTATATTACGATATGTAATATATTTATTGCTCTCTTAATAAAACTGAGTTGTTAAATGATAGCTGTAATCTTCCAGTAACTATTAAGTAGTTTATTGAGTAATACAAACAAATCTCATGAGTTCTTTTTACTTAATACTAAACTAGTAAAACAAATAAACAACTGTAGAATATTAAATCTACTTATTAAATAAGTAGATATAAAACTATGATAACTAATAACTTCTTCTCACTAGCTTTCTCACTTCTGTTCTCTCTGCAATCCTGACACACACTCCTCTAAGAAAGAGTGGGAAAACATTTATATAGGTACTGTTGTGAGGCCATCTGGTGTTCATTGGCATGTACTACTTAACATCGTCTGATCATGTATTATTTAATACAGAGATCGCCACATCCCCCTTTTTAAACATTTTCTTTTGGATATAAAAATGCAGTAGCTACAAAGTACAGCAAACACTAGAATTATGTTATAGTTCATAAATTTAATCGATTTGGTTTGCTTTTTCTTCTTGTAGATCTTCTTAACTTGACAGGTGATATAGAAGTTTTAATGTCCTTGTCGATTGAGTGATTGGAATGAAGTTGTTTTCTAACATGCCTTGAAACCGTGTGATTCAAATCAAGATCAGGAAAAAATTGTGTTTTACCTTTAACTTGAAGAATATCTCGATGATTTCTTCGAATGATAGCATCATCTGAAGTTTTTATTAGATAGGATCTTGGAGACATCTGTCTAATAATATGAGCAACGTCAGGCCAACCTCCTTCAGGAAGTCTGAATCAGACAGTATCATTTTCTGTTTAAGAATTTAAATTCTTGGCATGTAAGTTGTAGTACTTTTGTCGTTTTTATCTTTGTTGATGAATTTTCTTACCAGCATCTCGCTGATCAGGATCTGGAACATGTAGCTGAGGTAGAGTTGTTCTGATGTTCCTGTTGAACAACATCTGGGCTGGAGATCGTCCTGATGCTAAAGATGTTGATCTATAAGTGAGTAATGCTAAGTAAAAATCACACTGCGAGTTTCTGGATGTACTCATTAACTGCTTAATTATGTGTACGCCTTTCTCAACTTTCTCATTTGATTGTGTAAAATGAGGGCTGGATGTTATGTGGTCAAAATTGTAATTCATGGAGAATTCTTTCCATTCATAGCTAGAGAAACATGGATCATTATCTGACATTATTGTTTGATGTCTTGCAAATATGTTTTGGCATGCTTTGATAACAGCTGAGGATGTTAAATCATTCAACTTCATGACTTCAGGAAGGTTTGAATAATAGTCATAATCCTTGCAAAATGAATGAAAGCGATCAATACCTACTTTCACCCATGGTGATGTGACGATGTCATGCTGTTGCAGTGTTTCTTTGCACTGTTGACTTTGGTGTTTCTGACAAGTAGAACTTGACATGATCATGTCTGAAATGTCTCAATTAATACCTGGCCAATATATCAATTGTCTAACTCTACATTTGCATTTCTCTATCCCTAGATTACCTTTGTGAAGTCTAGTAAGCATTTCTGACGTCGTGCTGTCTGGAATGACAATGCGGTCATGTCTTAGTAAAATATCATCTAAGATAGTGAGTTCAGACTGTATACTTTGAAATTGTGGACAATGACCTTTTGGCCATCCATTCCGCAGGTGATGGGTTACTTTGGTCAAAGTGGCATCTTTCTGTGTCTCTTCACGTATTTGTTGAAGTTTTAGCTCTGACGCAAGAGGTAACTCTTTGAAAAGTTGTAGAATTTATAGAACTGTACAGCACAGAACAGGCCCTTCGGCCCTCGATGTTGTGCCGAGCAATGATCACCCTACTCAAACCCACGTATCGACCCTATACCCGTAACCCAACAACCCCCCCATTAACCTTACTTTTTAGGACACTACGGGCAATTTATCATGGCCAATCCACCTAACCCGCACATCTTTGGACTGTGGGAGGAAACCGGAGCACCCGGAGGAAACCCACGCACACACGGGGAGGACGTGCAGACTCCGCACAGACAGTGACCCAGCCGGGAATCGAACCTGGGACCCTGGAGCTGTGAAGCATTTATGCTAACCACCATGCTACCGTGAGGCCCCGACTCTTGTAGATCAGCATCACTGATTGCTACTTCTTCTATGATATCTTCAGTGTTAACTGATCGTGACAGAGTGTCAACTATGACTAATTCTTTACCTGGAGTACAGATAAGATTGAAATCATATCTGCATCATAAGTCGTTGTCGTCTCGGTGTCATGTCATTAAGGTTTTTATCGATTATGTTGACGAGTGGATGATGGTCAGTTTCTACGGTGAATTATGGTACACCATAGACATAATCGTGGAATTTCATAATTCCGGCACAAGTCCAAGGCACTTCTTCTCAATCTGGGCGTACCTGCATTCAGTCAAAGTCATGGATCTGAATGCGTAGACTATGGGAACCCAGTTATTGAAATGGTCTTGTTATAGCAGAACTGCACCTATGCCATTCTGACTGGCATCAGTCGAAATTTTGGTGGGCTTGGTCGGGTCAAAGAATGTCAAGCTTGGAGCCTGGAACAACTGTTGTTTCAAATCTATCCATTCTTCAGTATGACGTTGAGTCCAAACAAAATCAGTGTTCTTTCTGATTAGCTGACATAATGCAATTGTTCTGCTGGAAAGATTTGGGATGAGTTTCTCTAAAAAATTCGCAAAGTCTAGAAAGCGTAAAGCAGCTTTTTTGTCTCTTGGTTTCTGCATTTCTTTGATCGCTTGTATTTTGTCTTCGTCCGGTTTGATACCATTTGCTGTGATGTTGTCACCTAAGAATTTCAGTGAAGATTTGGCAAACATGCATTTAGCTTGGTTCAGCTTTAAACCATGTGTGTGTATTCCTTTGAACACTTCTTTGAGTCACATCATGTGTTCCTCTGGTGTTGTGGACCAGATGATTATGTCATCAACATAAACACGAACACCTTCAATGTTCTCTGTCATTTGTTCCATTATACGATCAAATATTTCGGAAGCAGAAATAATTCCGAAGGGCATTCTGTTGAAACAATACCTCCCAAAAGGTGTGCTAAAAGTGCACAGGAGCTTGCTGGAATCATCAAGCTATATCTGCCAAAAACCTTGTGAGGCATCAAGTTTGGTGAAAATGTTGACATTGGCCATTTCCAAAGTGATTTCTACTCATTTTGGTATTGGTCGTGTTCTCGTCTAATATTCCGGTTGAGATCTTTAGGATCCACGCATATCCTAATGTCACCAGATGTTTTTTTGACAGACTAGGGAGCTCACCCAGTCAGTCGCTTGTGTTACTTTCGATATGATTCCTTGCGATTTTAATCTTGTTAGTTTAGCTTTCAATTTTTCTCTGAGAGGTGCTGGTACTTGTCACGGTGGATGTATCACTGGCTTTGCATCTTCTTTTAGAAGTAGTTTGTATTGATAAGGCAATCTACCCATGTGTTGGATCTGAAATCTTCGTGAATATATTTCTGTGTCTCTGCGCATTTATTAATTGAACAGAACTTGAGACTGAACTTAAATTGGGTTTTAATATCAATTAGCCACTTTAATTTATGTGTCTACTGACGATTGGTTTTCTTGTACAGAATATTAAGACGTTTTCAACTTCGTCCTGCAGGAAGCTTAGTCGAAATGATTGTCTCTCGCAATTACAGATAGGTTGAATTCAAGATACATTAACAGTTCAAATCAAATATGCACAGTACAGAGACAACTGCGCAGTTTAAATTAGAATAATGATTTCACACCTTAAGCATATAGCATAGCATGATAGCATGGCAAAAAGCACTGATCTTTCATCCCAAAACCTAACTTTTTAAGGAAATTATTATCTGTTATGATCTATGAAGTCTCAGCCCCTTCAAAGCTTTGATTGCTCTGAAATCAAGTATAATCCTACTAATTTGATCTCATAGTTTGTCTGTCAACTGATCGAAACATCATGTTGGTAATCTAAAGAAGTTGCCTTAGTAAATTCCTTTAGGGGGTGACTTCTGTAGTTATCATAGAACGGTGTGCGGTTATCCTGGACACGTAACTGGATGTCATCCAGTTCTTTCTGAGATAAATAACTTTTCATTTAAGTTCTAATTGGTCAATTTGACCTTGCCAGCTATGGCATCTTCATATCTGATTCCATTCCATGTCAACTATGGAAAGCAGTGGCCATAAGCCAGCCCCAAAATTCATGAACACAAAAGAGCTTTTCTCTCAGATTGACTCTGCAAACGTTTGTGGTTTTGTTACTGGGTCTTCAAGCAGTCAGCCACTTTATGCTTGTCAAATATGAAATGTAATAGCTGTTAGTCAGCCATTATAATTTCTTCAAATCATTACTTTAAATTGAACCCTTTTTACCTATACAAAAGGTTAGTTTCTATCACCATGC
This sequence comes from Scyliorhinus canicula, assembly GCF_902713615.1. Lineage (NCBI taxonomy): Eukaryota > Metazoa > Chordata > Chondrichthyes > Carcharhiniformes > Scyliorhinidae > Scyliorhinus > Scyliorhinus canicula. Next base: position 198,896,432 of record NC_052146.1, read on the forward strand.
CATGAAAAACATCAGGGTATTCACTGAAAAGTTGCTGGATGCCTTCTTGGATCTTAACTTTGTCAGTTGTATTGAAGAATATTCTCTGAATTAGCTGCAAATCTTTACAAGCTTGAAATGAAATGAAATGAAAATCGCTTATTGTCACGCGTAGGCTTCAATGAAGTTACTGTGAAAAGCTCCTAGTCGCCACATTCCGGCGCCTGTTCGGGGAGGCTGGTACGGGAATTGAACCGTGCTGCTGGCCTGCCTTGGTCTGCTTTAAAAGCCAGTGATTTAGCACAGCACCCAATAGTGAAGATCAGTTGTCATCCACTATTTCAAATCAGATCTTTTTGTGAATTTACCTGTAAGTGGCATTTAAATAACATGAGCCATGTGAGAAAATTTTGTTGCCATTATAATCTTTGAGTGAACATTCTGGAGGAATGATGCCATAATCACTTTTAATGGTAGACAAGTCCATTGAGTTGAGAAGATTAGCCGAAGCGCCTGTTTGCTTTGAATGAAATTGGAATATCATTGATGCACACAGTAGTCATCCATTCATTGTTGACAACATTTACAGGTTGATTTTTTGGTTGCTTAAAGATTCTGTTTTGTTGTTTTAAAATTCTTTTTAGTTGCGTGAAAAGCTTTTTCTGTTGCTTGTAGATCTGTCTTTTTTTTTTCAGCGAGAGCAGTAACCACGGGGCTGTTGGAAAGGTAAGTTTTCCCATTTTAAAAACTTACCTTGCAGGAGCAGTGCGTGGGAGGAGCTGATCGGGAGCGGTCGAATTGCGCTCTGGGAAGGTGAGTGAACTGATACATTTGGGCAGCGGCTAGACCCGAGACACTACACGTGTAGTGTCTCCCACCCGCCCTCCTCCTCCAACCAAAGAAAAAGGACTGGTGATAAGGAGCAGCGGCCTTCAGATTTTCGGCGGGAGCAGTGGCGAGGGGTCATTGGGAAGGTAAGTTTACCTCTTTAAACCTTGAAAAACTTACCTTGAAGAGTGACATCACAGCAAAGCAGTGACCTGATTGGCTGGTAAGGGAAGTGCTCCAATTAGCAGCAGCTGGGAGAAATTTAACTCTTCGTGTGTTGGTGAGTATTGTGATTGGTAAGTAAAATCTTTATTCCTCTCACTTATTAATTATTTGATATTATATTTGTAGTCAGTTAAGATAAAGGGTAAAACTGGCAGGAGATCCCAGACCCGTGTTATGCTCCTCGTGCTCAATGTGGGAGTTCAGGGACGCGGCCGATGCCCCTGACTCCTTCATGTGCGGGAAGTGTGTCCAGTTGCAGCTCTTGTTAGACCGCTTGACGGCTCTGGAGCTGCGGATGGACTCACTTTGGAGCATCCGCGATGCTGAGGAGGTCGTGGATAGCACGTTCAGTGAGTTGGTCACACCGCAGATTAGGATTGGTGAGGGAGACAGGGAATGGGTGACCAAAAGGCAAAGAAAGAGCAGGAAGGCAGTGCAGGTACCCCCTGCGGTCATCTCCCTCCAAAACAGGTATACCGTTTTGGATACTGTTGGGGGAGATGACTCACCAGGGGAAGGCAGTAGGAGCCAGGCTCATGGTACCGTGGCTGGCTCTGCTGCACAGAAGGGTGGGAAAAAGACTGGCAGGGCTATAGTCATAGGGATTCAATCGTAAGGGGAGTAGACAGGCATTTCTGTGGTCGAAAACGAGACTCCCGAATGGTATGTTGCCTCCCGGGTGCAAGGGTCAGGGATGTCTCAGATCGGCTGCAGGACATACTGAAGGGGGAGGGTGAACAGCCAGTTGTCATGGTGCATATAGTCACCAATGATATAGGTACAAAACGGGATGAGGTCCTACAATCAAAATTTAGGGAGTTAGGAGATAAGTTAAAAAGTAGGACCTCAAAGGTAGTAATCTCAGGATTGCTACCAGTACCATGAGACAGTCAGAGTAGAAATTCAAGAATAGTCAGAATGAATACGTGGCTTGAGACATGGTGCAGGAGGGAGGGGTTCAGATCTTTGGGACATTGGAACCGGTTCTGGGGGTGGTGGGTCCATTACAAACCGGATGGTCTACATCTGGGCAGGACTGGAACCAATGTCCTAGGGGGTGCTTTTGCTAACACTGTTGGGAAGGTTTTAAACTAATGTGGCAGGGGGATGGGAACCAGATTAGGAAGTTTGAGGTCAGTAAAGAGGCAGCAACTAAAGCCAGTAAGGTACTAGATAATAAACTCAATGTGACTGAGGGGAAGAGTAGACAGGGAAGAGATGATGAACGCAAAGAGACAGGTGGTCTGGGGTGCATTTGTTTTAATGCGAGAAGTGTAGCAGGTAAGGCAGATGAATTTAGGGCTTGGATTAGTACCTGGGAATATGATGTTATTGGTATTACTGAAACTTGGTTGAGGGAACGGCAGGACTGGCAACTGAATATCCCAGGGTATAGATGCTTCAAGATGGATAGAGTGGGAGGTAGAAGGGGTGGAGGAGTTGCATTACTTGTCAGAGATGATATCACAGCTGTGATTACGGAAGGCACTACGGAGGATTCGAGCACTGAGGCAATATGGGTAGAGCTAAGAAATAGGAAGGGTGCAGTAACATTGTTGGGACTTTACTACAGGCCTCCCAAAAGCGAGCATGAAGTAGAGGTACAAATATGCAGACAGATTATAGAAAAAATGTAGGAGCAATAGGGTGGTTGTGATGGGAGATTTTAACTTCCCCAACATTGAATGGGACTCGTGTAGTGTTGGAGGCGTAGATGGAGCAGAGTTTGTAAGGAGCATCCAGGAGAGATTTTTAGAGTAGTACGTAAATAGTCCAACTGGGGAAGGGGCCATACTGGACCTGGTATTGGGGAATGATCCCGGCCAGGTGGTTGAAGTTTCAGTCGGTGATTACTTTGGGAATAGCGATCACAATTCCGTAAGTTTTAGAATACTCATGGCAAAGACGAGAGTAGTCCTAAAGGAAGAGTGGTAAATTGGGGAAAGGCAGAGTATAACAAAATTCGGCAGGAGCTCGGGAATGTGGATTGGGAGCAGCTGTTGAAGGGTAAATCCACATTTGAAATGTGGGAGTCTTTTAAGGAAAGGTTGATTAGAGTGCAGGACAGACATGTCTCTGTGAAAATGAAAGATAGAAATGGCAAGATTAGGGAACCATGGATGACTGGTGAAATTGTGAGACTAGCTAAGATGAAAAAGGAAGCATACATAAGATCGAGGCAACTCAAAACTGATGAAGCTTTGGAGGAATATCGGGAAAGTAGGACGAATCTCAAACGCGCAATAAAGAAGGCTAAAAGGGGTCATGAAATATCTTTGGCTAACAGGGTTAAGGAAAATCCCAAATCCTTTTATTCGTACATAAGGAGCAAGAGGGTAATTAGAGAAAGAATTGGCCCACTCAAAGACAAAAGGGGGAATTAATGCGTGGAGTCAGAGGAAATGGGTGAGATTCTTAATGAGTACTTTGCATCGGTATTCACCAAGGAGAGGGACATGACGGATGTTGAGGCTAGGGATGGATGTTTAAATACTCTAGGTCAAGTCGTCCTACGGAAGGGGGAAGTTTTGGGTATTCTAAAAGACATTAAGGTGGACAAGTCCCCAGAACCGGATGGGATCTATCCCAGGTTACTGAGGGAAGCGAGGGTCGAAATAGCTGGGGCCTTAACAGATATCTTTGCAGCATCCTTGAGCACGGATGAGGTCTCAGAGGACTGGAGAATTGCTAATGTTGTCCCTTTGTTTAAGAAGGGAAGCAGGGATAATCCAGGGAATTATAGACCTGTGAGCTTGACGTCAGTGGTAGGCAAACTGTTGGAGAAGATACTGAGGGATAGGATCTATTCACATCTGGAAGAAAATAGACTTATCAGTGATAGGCAGCATGGTTTTGTGCAGGGAAGGTCATGTCTTACAAACCTAATAGAATTCTTTGAGGAAGTGACAATGTTAATTGATGAGGGAAGGGCTGTAGATGTCATATACATGGACTTCAGTGAGGCGTTTGATAAAGTTTCCTATGGCAGGTTGATGGAAAAAGTGAAGTCGTATGGGGTTCAGGGTGGACTAGCTAGATGGATAAAGAACTGGCTGGGCAACAGGAGACAGAGAGTAGTGGTGGAAGGGAGTGTCTCAAAATGGAGAAGGGTGACTAGTGGTGTTCCACAGGGATCCGTGCTCGGACCACTGTTGTTTGTGATATACATAAATGATCTGGAGGAAGGTATAGGTGGTCTGATTAGCAAGTTTGCAGATGATACTAAGATTGATGGAGTTGCAGATAGCGAGGAGGACTGTCAGAGAATACAGCAAAATATAGATAGATTGGAGAGTTGGGCAGAGAAATGGCAGATGGAGTTCAATCCAGGCAAATGCGAGGTGATGCGTTTTGGAAGATCTAATTCAAGAGTGGACTATATGGTCAATGGAATAGTCCTGGGGAAAATTGATGTACAGAGAAATCTGGGAGTTCAGGTTCATTGTACCCTGAAGGTGGCAACGTAGCTTGATAGAGTGATCAAGAAGGCACACAGCATGCTTGCCTTCATCAGACAGGGTATTGAGTACAAGAGTCGGCAGGTCATGTTAGAGTTGTATAGGACTTTGGTTAGGCCACATTTGGAGTACTGCTTGCAGTTCTGGACGCCACATTACCAGAAGAATGTGGATGCTTTAGAGAGGGTGCAGAGGAGGTTCACCAGGATGTTGCCTGGTATGGAGGGTGCTGGCTATGAAGAAAGGTTGAGTAGATTAGGATTGTTTTCGTAGGAAAGACGGAGGTTGAAGGGGGACCTGATTGAGGTCTACAAAATTATGAGAGGTATGGACAGGGTGGATAGCAACAAGCTTTTTCCAAGATTGGGGGTGTCAATTACAAGGGGTCACGATTTCAAGGTGAGAGGGGGAAAGTTTAAGGGAGATGTGCATGGAAAGTTTTTTACGCAGAGGGTGGTGGGTGCCTGGAACGTTTTGCCAGCGGAGGTGGTAGAGGCGGGCACGATAGCATCATTTAAGATGCATCTAGAGAAAATAGGAGACAGGTTTAGATAAAGGATCTGGATCGGCGCAGGCTGGGAGGGCCGAAGGGCCTGTTCCTGTGCTGTAATTTTCTTTGTTCTTTGTTCTTTGTCTTGCTTGATTGAAGATCTGCCTTCATTGATATTTCAACCATTCCAACAAAGAAGGTATTTTCTAAAGAGAAACTTCCATCATCTTGGGTAAAATCTTGTTCAGTGTTCATTTGTTCATCTTTTTCAATAGCTCTCATGTTGTGATTCTTTTTATGTGCAGGAGGGAGATAACTTGCTGATGGCTGGCATTTAGAAGCATAATGATTCATCTTTGAACATCTCAAACAGTGTTTTCCAAAAGCATGGCTGTTTCCCTTTAAATGGGTTTTTCTCATCTATGACACATCATTACGCTGTCGCCGTGACGTATTAGTGACGTTCGCTAATACGCAGACCTCTTTTGTGGTGTCTCGCATTTCTTTTTTTAAAAAATGTTTTTATTGAGTTTTCATATTTTATATCCAACAAATTACAAATTATTAGAAAAAAAACACGCAAAAATTAACTTGTATATTTACAGGTAAGCATCTTCATAATAACAACAGTGGCCGCCCCCTTTAACCGGCATACAGATTTTACATTCCCCAATATGGCCGAGGCATATGTTTATAGGCACTTATTTACAATTTGGTTTTGGGCCTTAGCTTGCCATCAGACTGTCGCTTGCGGCTTTGTCCTTCCTTTTTTTTTGGAATAATTTTTATTCAAGTTTTCAACAACAAATTTTATCACAACAGAGAAAAACAGTAACCCCTCCCCTCCAATACAAAAACAATAAATTAACAAGAAAAATAAATAAGCGTAAAACCATGAGAACAAACCCCCATAACGAACCCGTAGCCCCCCCCCCCCCCCCCCCCCCCCCGGCTACCTTCCCCCGATTCCCGTCCATTTTCCCCTGATTCTTGGCCACCCGGCTATTCTTCCTCTTGTTCGTTGGCCACAAAAAGGTCCCGGAACAATTGCATGAATGGCTCCCACGTTCTGTGGAAGCCGTCGTCTGACCCTCGGATGGCGAATTTGATTTTCTCCATTTGGAGAGATTCCGAGAGGTCGGACAGCCAGTCTGAAGCTCTGGGTGGTGCTGCTGACCACCAGCCAAACAGGATTCTACGGCAGGCGATCAGGGAGGCAAAGGCAAGGGCGTCCGCCCTCCTCCCCAGGAGTAGATCTGGCTGGTCTGAAACCCCGAAGACCGCCACTATCGGGCATGGCTCCACCCTCACCCCCACCACTTTGGACATAGCCTCGAAGAAGGCTGTCCAGTACTCCACAAGTCTGGGGCAAGACCAGAACATGTGGGCGTGGTTGGCCGGGCCTCTTTGGCACCGTTCACATCTGTCCTCCACCTCCGGGAAGAACCTACTCATACGGTTTCTCGTTAAGTGGGCTCTATGTACCACTTTTAGTTGCGTCAGGCTGAGCCTTGCGCACGTGGAGGTGGAGTTGACCCTATGCAGTGCTTCGCTCCAGAGTCCCCACCCTATCTCCATCCCCAGGTCGTCCTCCCATTTCCTTCTTGTTGCGTCCAGTACGGTGTCGTCCCTTTCTACCAGTCGGTCATACATGTCGCTACAGTTCCCTTTCTCTAGGATACTTGCGTCCAGTAGGTCTTCCAGTAGTGTCTGTCGTGGCGGTTGTGGGTACGTCCTTGTCTCCTTTCGTAGGAAGTTTTTGAGCTGCAGGTACCGTAGCTCGTTCCCCCCAGCTAGCTGAAATTTCTCTGTCAGTTCGTCCAGTGTTGCGATCCTGTCGTCCGTGTATAGGTCCCTGACTGTCAGTGTCCCCCCATCCTGCCTCCACCTTTTGAAGGTGGCGTCAGTCAGTGCTGGTGTGAACCTATGGTTGTTGCAGATGGGAGCCTTGTCTGACATTTTGGTCAGGCCAAATTGCTGCCGCAGTTGGTTCCAGGATTGGAGGGTGGCTGTCACCACTGGGCAGCTGGAGTGTTTTTTGGGTGGGGATGGGAGTGCTGCCGTGGCGAGGGCCTGGAGGGAGGTCCCCATGCAGGAGGCCTCCTCTGCACGCACCCACTCGGCCTCTGGCTCCTGGATCCATCCCCTTACTGCGTCTCGCATTTCTGTGCGAAGTGCCCATGTCCCGAGTTGGAAAATGTGTGTGCTGGGTAGCTAACGTTCCGAACGTTCTTCTGAGCTGTCTGCGATACCATTTTTATTTTCTCAGCGTTGTGGTAGACTTTTGCGCCTTTTTCTTTGGGATAAAACTCCAAACACTGACTTTTAGTTTGTTCACTGGAGATACACTTTTCAAAAGCAGTTCTCAATGTTAGATCATTTTGCCGTATTAAAGCATCTCTTACAGATTTGTCTGTTATGCCATAAAGAATCTAATCTCTCACTCAAGAATCATGAAGATCAGCATAATTACAGGTTTGAGCTAGGAGTTCTAAATCGGTAATGACATTATTCACTGGCTCTCCAACTTTTTGTACTCGCTTGTGAAATCGAAATCTCTCTAAAATCTCGTTAGTTTGCATTTTACAATGATCATCAAATTTCGCCATTACTTGATCAAACATCGATTTATCTTCACCTGGAGCAAAAATAAATGATTTGTAGATCTTGATTTCTTGCTGTCCTGCAAGAGACAGAAGCAAACCGATGTGTCTTGCTTCAGAAGCAGTATTTAAGTCACCAGCTTCCAGATAAAGGTGGAACTGTTGTTTGAACAACCTCCAATTAAGACTAAGATTACCAGTTGTCTTTAGATGTCTGGGAGCTTGCACTTGTTCCATCAAAAATCTCTTTGTAGTCGAGGATACAGTTGTTGCGATGACTCCACCAGTCGAATAGTCGAATAGTCGATTCCGAACTTTGTCTTTTTTGTTTAAATTTCTTTAGTTGTTCTTAAAAGCCTAATCCAACCTGGTACCATGCTATATTATGATATATAATATATTTATTACTTTCTTAATCAAACTGAGTTGTTAAATGATAGCCGTAATGCTCCAGTAACAATTAAGTAATTTATTTATTAACACAAACATATCTTGTGAGTTTTTTAAAATATATATATTTTTTTTTTTCACATTTTCTCCCAAATTTACACCCAACAATAAACAATAATCAGTAACGAATGCAATGTCAATCCCCATATCAATAAGAATGATCCCATCCTCATCCCCAACCCCAGACATTAGCACGCATGTTCACAGGGCAGCACGGTAGCATTGTGGATAGCACAATCGCTTACAGCTCTAGGGTCCCAGGTTCGATTCCCGGCTTGGGTCACTGTCTGTGCGGAGTCTGCACATCCTCCCCGTATGTGCGTGGGTTTCCTCCGGGTGCTCCGGTTTCCTCCCACAGTCCAAAGATGTGCAGGTTAGGTGGATTGGCGTGATAAATTGCCCTTAGTGTCCAAAATTGCCCTTTGTGTTGGGTGGGGTTACTGGGTTATGGGGATAGGGTGGAGGTGTTGACCTTGGGTAGGGTGCTCTTTCCAAGAGCCGGTACAGACTCGATGGGCCGAATGGCCTCCTTCTGCACTGTAAATTCTATGAAATGAACAAAAAGGAATCAGGAATCACCCATAGTCACCATTAACACATGCTGTCTCTCTCCCCCCAATGTTTGATGTGATCCAATTCTCGAATAGTGCATAATAAATAATGCCCATGAATTGTAGAACCCCTCCGTCCTTCCCCTCAGTTCAAATTTGACTTTTTCAAGCATCAAGAATTCCAGCAGGTCCCCCCGCCATGCCGGCCAGCACAGGGTGGAGAGGTGGATCTCCAACCTAACAGGATCCGCCTTCGGGCGATCACGTGGCGAAGGCTACAGCATCTGCCTCCGTACCCGTTTCCAACCCCGGCTGATCCCACACCCCGAATATGGCCTCCCGGGGACCCGGGTCCAGTTTGACGTGCACCACTTAGATATTACCTGAAACACCTCCTTCCAGTAATCCTCCAGTTTTGGACAGGACCAAAACATATGAATATGCCCCCCCCCGCCCCCGGCAATGTTCACACACATCTTCTACCCCCTCAAAGAGGCGGCTCATCCTCGCCCTTGTGAGGTGTGCTCTATACACCGCCTTGAGCTGTATCAGCCCCAATCACCCACACGAGGTGGAGGCGTTCACCCTCTGCAGCACCTCACACCTCCTCTATATCCTCTCCCAACTCTTCCTTCCACTTTGCCTTGATCCCTTCTCGCCTTCTCCTCTTCCAAAATAGACTTGTAAATCGCTGGCACTATCCCCTTCTCCAGTCCCCCTGTCGTCAGCACCTCCTCCAGCAATGTGGAGGCTGGCACCACCGGGAAGCTCTGTATCTCCTTTCTAGCAAAGTCTCGAACTTGCATGTATCTAAATATTTCCCCCTGCTCCAGCCCATACTTCGCTCCCAGCTCCTTCAATCCCGCAAAACGACCCCCAAGAAACAAAACTTTAGTGTCCTAATTCCTTTTTCCTCCCATCTCTGAAAATTTCCATCCCACTTCCCTGGCTCAAGTCTACGGTTCCCTCAAATCGGCATTTCCCTTGACCCTGCCCCCAACCCGAAGTGCTGTCGAAACTATCCTCCAGATTTTCAATGAAGCTATTACTACCGGACTCCCTGAGTATCTCCCCGGGGCCATCGGGAGTGGCGCTGTTGCTAGCGCCTTCAATCCCGACCACCCACCCAAACTCTCCTCCATTCTGACCCATTGGGAGTCAACCCTTCTGACCCAGCTCCGTACCTCCTCCTCATTTGCCTCCCAGTAATAATACATCAGGTTTGGAAGACCCAAACCCCCTGCCTGCCTTCCTCTCTGTAGCAGCACCTTTTTAATTCTGGCCACCTTCCCTCCCCATATGAACGAAGTAATCATCCCTTCAATCTCTCTAAAAAAAGCCTTTGGCAGGAATATCAGCAGGCATTGAAAAATAAACAGGAATCGCGGCAGCGCATTCATTTTAACCGCCTGTACCCGACCCGCCAGTGACAGAGGGAGACCATCCCACCTTGCCAGATCAGCTTTCACTCTCCCCACCAAACTAAAATTGTTGGACCTACGGAGCCCCCCACAAATCTTGATCAACCTGCACACCCAGGTATCTAAAGTGAGTCCCTGCCTTATGGAATGGCAACCCACCCACCCCTGCCTCCACCCCTGGCCGCAACATCACAAAATACTCACTCTTGTCTAGATTTAATTCGTACCCCGAGAAAGACCCAAACACCCGAAGCAGCTCCAGTATTCCCCCTATTGACACACTCGGTTCCGACAAGTATAATATAAGGACACCCTATGCTCTACCCACCCCACACTATCCCTTTCCATACTTCCAAACTTCTTAATGCGATGGCCAATGGCTCAATTGCGAGTGCAAACAGCAGGGGGGGACATAGGACATCCCTGCCTAGTCCCACGGTGGAGAGGAAAGTATACTGAGCTGATGTTATTTGTGTGGTCGCTGGCCCTCGGCTCCTTATATAATAACTTTACCCAGTCCACAAATCTGGATCCAATCCCAAACCGCTCCAGACCTGCTTTCTTGGTATCTAATGCCACAACCACCTCTGTTTCCTTCCCCTCTGCCGGTACCATAACCACGTTCAGTGCCCTCCTAATGTTCGAAAAGAGCTGCCTCTCTCTCACAAACCCCGTCTGATCTTCACCTATCACCTTCAGGAGGCACTCCTCTAGCTTACCTGTCTGTACCTTTGCCAATATCTTTGCATCCACGTTTAAAAGTGATATGGGCCTAGACGACCCACACTCTGTTGGATCCTTATCTTTCTTAAGTAACAGGGAAATCGATGCCTGCCCCAAAGTTTTGGTAACACCCCCTTCCCTATTGCGTCCTCAAACATCCCCACCATCAGCGGTACTAGCTGATTTTTGAATTTTTAATAATATTCCACCTGAAACCCATCCGACACAGGGCTAAATCGCTACTTTGAAAGCAAACCAATGCAGGCCAGCAGCACGGTTCAATTCCCGTACCAGCCTCCCTGAACAGGCGCCGGAATGTGGCGACTAGGGGCTTTTCACAGTAACTTCATTTGAAGACTAAGTGATTTTCATTTCATTTCACCTTCCTCGACTGCATCCTCCCAATCACATCTTTTATCTCTTGCTCCACTATCGCCCCCTCTAATGAAGCCCTAACCCACTCCCCTAACCTCGGGTACTCCAGCCCATCTAGAAATTCCTGCATCTCCCGGCCTCCTGTGGCTCTGACCTGTACAATCTCTCCTAGAATTCCTTAAAGACCTTGTTCATCTGATCTGGAGCTACCACCAATGTCCCTGTCCTGTCCCGCGCCCGGACAATTTCCCTTGCCGCAGCCTCCCTATGGTGCTGACCCGCCAACATACATGACCCTCCTTCTCTCCATGCTCGTAAACTGCCCCCCAAGTTCTTTTTACTTAATACTAAACTAGTAAAACAAATAAAGAACTGTAGAATATTATCTGTTAAATATGCAGATATAAAACTATGATAACTAATAACTTCTCACTAGTTTTCTCACTTCTGTTCTCTCTGCAATCCTGACACACACTGCTCTAAGAAAGAGCGGGAAAACATTCATATAGGTCCTGCTGTGAGGCCATCTGGTGTTCATTGGCCTGTACTACTTAACATCGTCTGATCATGTATTATTTAATACAGAGATCACGACAGTATTGTGATGATTTTAGATGCAAAGCCCTTCGAAGATATATATGTCAAGGGTGTGAGTTATAAGCTGCAGTTTGAATGTGTACCTTGCTGGAATGTCAGAATGCACCATAAGCAAATAAAATTTTTGTGCAAAGATTGTGAGAGGCCAACAGTATTGTGGAATAGGTTGACAGACCAAACTTTATGGCATGAATAGTTGGGCCATCTATCTGCTAGGCCTCATTATTGCGTCATCGTACCGTGACAGCTTCCTCCTCTGTCACCTTCTTCCACATTAGTCCTGGGTTATGTGGACACTGCATTTTGGCTGCCTCTCCATGTCAGGCATGTTGCATTACTATTTACACAGGTGGTACCCTGGAATATCAAAGAGAGTGCCCTCTTTCCCTTGTACCCGCCTCATGTGGCAGCCAAGCATCAAACTAAGGTCACATATGATAACCTACCTGACCATTTGGCCACAGGCACCATTTTATGGCTCCAGTTATTCCGCCTAGATTTGGCCTTTGTTTCTTTTATCCCGACATAGCTTTAGGAAAGGTGGGAAATAAGCATTTTTTTAAAAATGTAGAGTACCCAATTCATTTTTTCCAATTAAGGGGCAATTTAGTGTGGCCAATCCGCCTAGACTGCACATCTTTGGGTTGTGGGGGTGAAACCCACGCAAACACGGGGAGAATGTGCAAACTCCACACGGATAGTGACCCAGAGCTGGGATCGAACCTGGGACCTCGGCGCCGTGATGCAGCAATGCTAACCACTGCGCCACCGTGCTGCCCTAGGAAAATAAGCATTTTGCGGCCTATCGAATGGCTAACACAATTGTCCCCCCCTGAGCTGCCACTTACCTTAAAGTAACTGTAGCCTGTTAAATATTAACTGCGGAACTTCAAGAGGTGTTAACAATTCTAACCAGCCTCCCCACCTAGTGCGCTCAAAGCATCCGGTCCTATATGGACTGGGAGATTGCCATAAATAAATAATCAAGGCTGATGTCAGGTAATTTGTTGATGTTAGACTTGGAATCAGATGACTAGTGCACTCACTACGACATCATTATAGCTCCCATATCAGACCATTAAAATTGTTCCTCATAATAGGGGAGGACATTGTATAATAATGGATCATACAGAAGTACAAATGGGACTTATGTGGCAATAGAATTTTGTGGCGCTTTTTACATTTTTACTTTCAAATAGAAAATGCTGGAAATTTAGAACTGGTTGGTTAATCTGTGAAAGGAAATGATTATTATTATTTCAGATGTTATGCTACATCACCGGTGATAGGATAATATTTAATGTGCAAACTTTCCAATCAAATATTAACCCTCATTTCTCTCCGACAGATACAGACCTATGTGATGTGCATATGTGCTCTTCAAATTTCAAATTTCCCCCATTGATAATTAGTCTTTTTACGAGAGTGTTCGCTCTGTAAGATATTCCTTTAGTCACACACACTTACTGTATCACTAAGATGTTAATTCTATTCTGATGAAAGAATTGCAACAGAGATATTTCATGTGCCATTTCTCAAATTTTCAACCATTTCAGTTTTTGCATTCAATTGTGTAGACGTTTTTATTTTCATAAATATGCATGGATAGTATCAAATTATGCATGGTGCAACATTATTTCACAGAAACGAACGGGAAGGTCATACCAAGATCAGTAGGTAACTAAGCAGTAGTAACAATAAATAAGCAAGATAACTAAATGTAAATGAAGGCACGAGGATAATAGTGCCATCTGTTGGCTACTGTTAACATTTTAAGGTACATAGAACATAGAACATAGAACAGTACAGCACAGAACAGGCCCTTCGGCCCTCAATGTTGTGCCAAGCAATGATCACCCCACGTAACCCATATCCCAACAATCCCCCCATTAACCTTACACTACGGGCAATTTAGCATGGCCAATCCACCTAACCCGCACATCTTTGGACTGTGGGAGGAAACCGGAGCACCCGGAGGAAACCCACGCACACACAGGGAGGACGTGCAGACTCCACACAGACAGTGACCCAGCCGGGAATCGAACCTGGGACCCTGGAGCTGTGAAGCATTGATGCTAACCACCATGCTACCGTGAGGCCCCTGCATTGCAGAGCTTCTGGAACAGAAGCAGAAGGAACCATTTCATAAATTGCTCTTAGTTGACCAAGAGTACCAATCACCAATTGAGGAGCACAGTTTGCTGTCCATGGATCTCTGAATTCCCAATTGGTAGGCCCAACCGTTGAGGCTTTGCCGCAGGTCCACATTTGCAAAGCCCAATTGTCCTTTCATGTGATTGCGCACTGCCAGTCTGATTGAGGAAGATAGAGGGCCCGATTCTCCAGCCACGTTACGCTCTCACTCAAGCCAAACGAGGCTGGTGAATAGTGGGCGAGGCCATAAATCAGAACCGCGACGGGCGCCAAATAGTTTTGATGCAACCGCCCGCTCCCGTAGGCGAATCGGGATCTCACCATTGTGTGGTGAGAAACCAACTATCACCACTTAAGCCCAATTTCCATACAATTCATCGGGAGACACCCCATATCCAACAGCCTCCTGTCTGTCAGAGGCTTCCCCAGCAAGAGCTCACGCTGGCGCCGATTAGTACTCCTTTTGAAAAACGTGAACCTGGCGGAAGGGCTTCTGTGGGGAGCCGACAAGGTGTGCAGTCACAGGCAAAAAGCCTGGGGACACTGGGCTTGCTACCCCTGTGCTCGCCGGGGGTTGGGGGACTCTCAGTTGGGGGTGGGTCATCCTCCGCAGGGGTGGGCGGCTGTGGACTGGTGGGGGGATGCGCTGGGGGGGGGGCAACCAGGGGGACAACCATTCGCGGCACCACCATGCCAACCCCTGGATCGTGTGTACCTGTTCCAATGGGGCAAGCCTTGTCCCTGCCCAACCACCGCCCATAACCCCTGCCAACTGTTGAGGCCTCTGGCCATGCAGCTGGAGGCTATTGCTCATTGGGAATTGGCAATCGTGGTTCAGTGAGCAAACCAAGTGGAATTCCATGGGTGGGCGGGCAAGTAGCATGCGGGAGTCATTGCCTAGCATCCCAATCACACCTTGATGCCTGGACACTGTGCATGAACACAACAGGAGCCAACACACACACGCAGCAGCCAAGATCTGAACGCCCAGGGAATGGGTCACAGCTCCGGGGACATGTGCATGGCCGGAGAGTGTGTGGGTGCCATAGGGAGGGGGAGATGCCTGAAGAGATGGGCCAAGGTTTGAGAGATCAGCCCACATAGCAAAAGAAACTGACAGAGGCGAAATAATTTTTCTGCAAAAGGGTGTCTAATGTGCTTAACAATTCCCCACTCTCCCAATGATGCCACCCCCACCCCCTCCCCATCTCTCCCGGTGCCCTCAGTGATCCTCGATGTGCTTGGTCCTCCTAACTCTACCACTACGTCTAGGTGTCTCCTCAGGATGCACATCAGAGGTGGAGGCAGCCAGCTGCTTACCTTGTCATGTGGCCTTCAATGCCCCGGCGGGCATCCTCTGGGGGCTCTGAAGCTGGAGGCCCCTGACGTACTTGTCGATGGCACATGCCCAGCCGTGCTGCCCTTTCCTGTGTGCTGACTGTCAGATGCGGCCTCATCAGAGGGGTGGAGTTCGGGGGAGCTGATGGCGATGGTTGTCACTCCATGAGGCGGGTCCGGGTTGGCACTCAGCGCTCCTTCCGCCCACTCGCTGCTCACAGGGCTCTGGGGTTCACCTTGGGATGGAGGGGCAGCTGGTTCAAGCCCCGGCTGCCACTGCATCATCTGGGTTTGCCAAACCTGGCGGTTCCCCATGGTCCACACCATCGTGACGATGCTCCTCAGTGACTGGGACATGCTCTGCAGCGCCTCGACCATACCCATCTGAAAGCAGGATATGTCCCGCAGAACCTCATCAGCCTGGCACTGTGTGACATCCTCCAGCAAATCGGACATTCTGCCGAGATCCTAGCCATGGCTGTCACTGACTGCGCAACATCTTGGAGACCGTCACTAATGGTGCCGACATCGTGCATCAGGCTCTCCATTGTGGCCGCACCCTAGCTGTGTTGGCCTCGGTGCCGCGCATTACCGGCAACATCTCCTGTGCCCCTAGACTCTGGGACTCCTCCAAGCTGCTGTAGATCTGCTGGAGTGTCGCTGACATCTCCCTCTGAACGTCCCGGCCACTCCATATCGTCTCCATCAGCTCCGGGTAACTCTGTATGACTGCTCAGCATCAGGCTGGAACCCAGCCTGGTCCTGGGATCCAGCAGCCGTCTGACTGCTGTCTTGCCTGGGGGTTCCTGCCTCCACCTCATGTACATCAGCAACAGTGTGGTGCTCACCAGGAGCCCCCAAAGCCTGTCCACTAACGTTTCCCACAGAGGTGCAAATATCTGCGCTGGTGGAGGGTGGGGATGAAAGCTGTGCCGCAACTATTACGGTGGCATCCTCGGAGCGGAGCTCTCCTCCGAGGTGTGCTCCTGACTTGCAGGTGGCTGCCCGGGAAGGGCCGATGTCGTCAGCTGGAGGACCTGCGGGAGAATGGACCTGTGTCAGTGCGAGGGATGGGTCAGTCAGTAAGGCATTAATAACTCATGTGTGTCAGGCTCGGGTGGAGCCCGGTGGTTCCTCATCTCTGTGGCAACCGCCAGCCTCCGCGTGGGTGACCGCCCTGTCCTCGGCCACACCGGTCACCTCCAGGACACGCTCCTCGAAGGTGGTGAGGATTCTTACGTCCGGCACACCGACAGTCTGGGCCCTCTCCTGACGATTATGTCAGAGCTTTTCCTGTGGAGACACAGAGAGGGCATCGTTAGCCACACACATGGTTCATAGTGGGGTGGGGGGTGGTGTTAAAGGAGGGTTGGAGTGGTTGAAGGGGGAGTGGGTGGAGGGATGGTTGGGGCCGCATGGATAGCTGGGGGGTGGATGCTCCTCTTGGGGTTGGCCAGGTCTTGGGGAGGCGTCGGGGGTGGGGGTGGGGGGGGGGGAGGGTCATTGGTGTCTACTCACTCGTGCTGCCCGGTGTAGGTCGTTGACCTTTTCTCAGCACTGGAGGCCAGTCCTCCTGGTCACACTCCCCGAGCTCACAGCTGCCGCCACCTCATCTCAGGCAGCACTGGCTGCCCTATAATTAATCCTCGGGGAACCAGGACATCCCTTGGCCTTTACAGCGTCCAACAGCCTCCCCAGATCAGCGTCCCTGAATCTTGGGGATAGTCCCTTCGGCGCCATTGTTGCGAATTGGCTGGGGTTTGCTGAAATGTGTTAGTGGGGAGCTGGCGAGCACGGTGCCGGCAAATATGCTGATGATCTTTCATTTGCGGCGAGGTGCCCGTGGGGCCTTGTTAAGTGGACTAATTAATGTTGAATGGCACTACCGGCTTCGCCAGGCACTGGGAAGCTCGTGGCAATTCCCATTCGCTACAACACGGGCCTCACGGTAGCATGGTGGTTAGCATCAATGCTTCACAGCTCCAGGGTCCCAGGTTCGATTCCCGGCTGGGTCACTGTCTGTGTGGAGTCTGCATGTCCTCCCCGTGTGTGCGTGGGTTTCCTCCGGGTGCTCCGGTTTCCTCCCACAGTCCAAAGATGTGCGGGTTAGGTGGATTGGCCATGCTAAATTGCCCGTAGTGTAAGGTTAATGGGGGGATTGTTGGGTTACGGGTATACGGGTTACGTGGGTTTAAGTAGGGTGATCATTGCTTGGCACAACATCGAGGGCCGAAGGGCCTGTTCTGTGCTGTACTGTTCTATGTTCTATGTTCTAACACTCAGAAAATGTTCCGGAGAATCGCAGCCACAGTGTTGAACCCAGCCATGGGGTTAAATTCACAGGAAGTATGATGGATTCATAATGACCACTGGATGAATCCTAGACTTCTTCAGGCTCTGCATCCAAGCTCCACAGTGTGAAAGTCTAATAGTAGCGGTCAGCCTGCTTGCATTAGAAATCATACAGAATCAGTTGGGATCATAGGAAATAAAAAAGAGATCTAAATTCAGTTTGGAGGTGTGTGATTGCTGACAGGGTGGTTAGCAATGTCGGTGAGTGACAAGCATGAATAGCCATGTGGAAATTCAGATGCAACAGAGCAAAGTTTGAGTTATCCATTGCATCTTTACATTTTGTTTTAAATTTAGAGTACCTAATTAATTTTGTTTCCAATTAAGGGGCAATTTAGCGTGGCCAATCCACCTACCCTGCACATCTTTGGGTTGTGGGGCCAAAACCCACACAGACACGGGGAGAATGTACAAACTCCACATGGACAGTGACCCAGAGCCAGGATCGAACCTGGGACCTCAGCGCCGTGAGGCAGCATTGCTAACCACTGCACCACCGTGCTGCCCTCTCACCTTTACATATAAATCTGGTCCGTATTTTAATGCTCACAAGAGGACGTTTATGTGACAATGTTGTCAGGTGTTCCATATGTAATGTGATAATAAATGCACCTGCATTGTATATAGTCATTCAAAGTCCACACGCCTCCTTCGTATTAACAAAGTTCATCTTTGTCTCAAAAAGATCACTGGTCAAAGTCCAGTACAAAATAAACATTTCTAGTATATGGACTGTACTCACGCCCATTCCTTATGTATTTCGAGACCAAAGACAAGCAAGTTATGTTTATTATACATCTTAGAATCTTTCAGTGCCAAGTTACCATTAGCAACTCATAACATAGGGCTGGATTTTGGTGGGGAGGCATGTAAAATATGAGAGTGGCTATCATGCCACCTTCCTGCCCACCCCAATCCAATCCGCACAATGGGCTGGGTACCAAAATCAGCAGACCAGCCGCCATTTTAAAATAAATAATTAATGTGAACTTGAGCTGTTTAATAAGCTCAAGTTCAATAAGCCAGAATAATATGGTGGGCAGGTGGGTGAGTGTTCACTCAACTGTCAGCAGTTCCGGTTTTCTCTGTGTTTTTTCCGCCCTTTTGGAGTTTTGGTGCAAACCTAGCTGCTCTTTTTTTTAATAAATATTTTTTATTGGGTTTTTGAACAAAGTATATTTACCGTTATGTACACAGAATAAGAAATATCTATATATATATGTAGAAGAGAAGGGCACACACAAACATACCAAAAAATAATAATAAAAAATAAAAATAACTGGTAGGGTATTATGCACCAGCTCAACAGTAGCCACTCTGTACAATTGGCAATATTATTTACAACACAAAAGTAGGCATCAGTTTGTGTGTGGGGGGGGGGGGGGGGGTTAACTGGGGAGGTAGATATACATTTGGGTGCCGGAGAACAATTACAGAGGGCAGTATTCAAATGGGTCTGGTGTTGGTGTTGTCACTTGCTTCTCCCGGGCGGATTTCGCTGCCCTTGTCGCCTCGCACTCACCTCCGCTTCAGCCGTTCGGCCTGTCTTTTGCCTGAATTCTCCTTGGTCTCTGTTCCTGTAGATGCCAAGTTGGTTATTGTTTCCCGTGCCCTCCTTCTGGCTATCATTTCCCTTCCTCTCCCCCACCTCCCTGGTTCTCCTCTATTGTTCCCTGCCTCTTCACTCTTCCCCCCCCTTCCCCCTCCCTTCTGCCCCGTTCCCCCCTCCCCCCTTCTGTGGTTCGCCTTTCTTTCCTCTTAGGTTTAGCTGTCATCATCCCAATCTCCTGATCTATCTCTCCCCCTCCTGCCTTGGCTACTTTCCCCTGATTCTTGGCTACCTGGCTATTCTTCTGCTTCTCCGTTGGTAGCTGCTCTTTTTTAAACTTTAAAAGAAAACATTTAAAACTTCACTTGTACTGGTGGAAAGTTCTTTCAGTGATTTCTGTCGTTTTTTCCCCCTTATTTTGGCTGTTCGGAGATTCCGTTTTTCTTTCAATTTCACTGCAAGATCCAGCATTCTTGAGTTCCAAGGAGACGTTTGTAAACATTTTTGGGTGGGATTCTCCATTTCAGAGACTAAGGGTTGGATTCTCTGATTTTGAGACTAAGTGTCGACGCCGGCGTGGGAACCGTGGTGTTTTACGACAGAAAAAAAGGCGCAATAGCTGCAGTGATTCAGCTACTTTAAATGGGCGAGCACCATTGCCACGTGGAACGCAATCAATTCCATGCAATACCGTGCCAGAATACCAACAAGATGGCTGGAATGAGAGCAGCGCCACGGTTCAGGGACGCTGAGCTGGAGACCGTCATGGACGCCATGGAGGAGTGAAAGATGACCCTGTACCCTGGCCTGGGCACAGGTGGCAGAGGCGGTCAACGCCGTGGGCACTGGTCGTCCGGACTGGCATGCAGTGCCGGAAGAAACTCCACAACCTCCTCAGGGCGGCCAGGGTGAGTTGGCTGCTCAGAGCCCCTGGCATTAACCCCGCCCAGCCCAGACACCCGTAACCGAACCCCTCCCCCCCCGGGGGATGGCCGAACCCACACCCTGCCCTACATGACAGGACTAATGCCAGATGCCATGGGCACTGAGGCCACCATCTACCCAACCCCTGGGCTGCATGCGTCTGACTGGCAAACGTTGTCATTGTATGTGTTTCTCCCCCCACCCCAGGAGAAGGCCGCGCACAAACTGCGCACAACACCAGTACGGAGGCCGGAGACCAAAGAGGAGACTTGGTACAACAAGGCCCAGGCAGCCACCCGGACTGTCATTGAGCAGTGCATCAGACTCTTCAGGATGTGGTTCCGTTGCCTCGACTGTTCCGAGGTGCTCTCCAGTACCCCACCCGGAGGGTCGCCCACTTTGTGGTGGTCTGCCGTGTCCTCCAGCGGGGCGACGAGCTAGAGGTTGGTGACGAGGAATATGTGGCCACCTCTGAGATGGAGGAGGAGGATGAGGCCGATGAGGTGGCGCCTGGCTAGCAGGGGCTGGAGGATGAGGCCGGGGAGGAACCTGAGGCCCAGCCAGCGGCGGCAGGACAGGCAGCGGCGGTGAGGGTACGGCAAGCCCGGAGGATCAGGGAGGCCCTTCTACTCGCCAGCTTCACCTGGGATGTGGCCTGGTTCATCGTTGCATTCTTACCCACCCACCACCCCATTTCCCACCCTCCCAGGGTGTATGCCACATTACTCCAGGATGCCGGGACAGTGTCGGCACTGTCCGCAGGTCACTGTCGAGGGAAGGAGGAGGTGATGATAACCTGCAGAGAGCTGGGTGCTGCTGCTCCTCAATCTCTGCCATAGTCTGACCCCTGCCAGTCTACTGAGTGCTCGCTCACACCCATCGCCTGCATGCGGCAATGCATTGCGAGAGAAAGTGACAGAGGCTTCCTACTGGTTGTGCACAAGGGTATTTATTGTTCAATATATGCCCCCACACTTCTGATGGTGCATCCCCCACCCACCCCTCACCCCCGAACTAGCCCGTCTCCCCCTTCACCCGGTGCTCTCAGTGGTCCTCGATAAGCTTTGCCCTCCTAGCTCTACCACTACATCTAGTTGTGTCCCCAGGATGCACATCAGAGGTGAAGGCAGCCGGCTGCCTACCTCGTCCCAGGCAGCACTGGCTGCCTTGTGGCTCACACTCCGGAACCCTCAGGGAAACAGGGCATCCCTCCGGGCCTCTAACCGCGTCCAGGAGCCTCCCCAGGTCAGAATCCCGGAATCTTAGGGCTGGTCTCCTTGGTGCCATTGTTGTGAGCTGGCTGGGGTTGGCTGAGCAAGTGCAGCTTTAGTGCTGCTCGATCTTGTTAGCGGGGGACTGGCAAGCGGGGTCCCGGCGAATCAGCTGGCGAGCCGTCAATAGGAGCAAGAAGCCCGTGAGGCCCCATTAAGTGGACCAATTAACGTTGAATAGTGTTGCCGGCCTCGCTGGGCTGAGAGCCGAGAAACTCGCAGCAATTCCCGCTTGTTACAGCACTTGGAACGTTTTCCGGGGAATCGCGTCCAGTATTCTGGAACCATTTGAAAACCTGCAGTTCCACCATTTTACTGGGGAAGTTGAATTCTTCAATTCAGACTGTGGGAATTGCCAAATGTACTAGATTTTACAAGGACACAATGTGCTGCAAAGGGCCAGTTTTCAGGCAGGGAAACTGCATGTGTTACAGTTCAAGGTCTATCCCACAATGGGTAAGAGGGTACTATTGTGACGACCCCAGTCTGTCTGCTGACAGCTGTTGTGGATGGAGGCAAAGACTCCACAAGAGGCCAGACTGACAGGATACAACTCTCTTTATTCACACAATAGATAAAACAATCACTCGTCTCCACTCCCCACAGATCACCTTCACCGAACTGCTTCGAGGTCAGGGTTTATATCCTGTGGGGAGTTCCTCCATGTGGTGAATGTATAAATACTGTTAATTCACCAGTATACTGTATTACGTTATGCTATGTTATTAACCCTGTGGGTTCCATCTATGGGCCATTGTGTGGCTTCACCCACAGGGGGAGATGTTGGAGCATGTACGGGCTCCGCCCATGGCTCCACCCTTTAGAGGAAGTATAAGAGCAGCAGACCTGCGGGACCGCCTTCAGTATTGTACCGGTCACAGGCAGCCAAAGTTGTAAGTTGATTAAAACCACTGTTTACTTCGACACATGTCTTCGAGTGAATTGATGGTCGCATCACTCCAATTGGGAGGAAGCTCCACCCCCAGTAACTCATATTCTGAGGTGTAGGAGGGGAATCGGATGCAATACAAGTTCTGTCCCTGTAGGGGGTCGTAACAATAGCAATCGAGAGGGAAATGATTGATGGCTACACACAGATAGTGGACTACTGATATAACTCATTTCAAGACAGCATATGTGCCTTTTTTATGATTGAATAGGTTAATTAAGCAAGTGGACCATTAATATTAATTCTTTTTTATACTCTGTATGATGTAACCTTAATCAAAGTAAACATTTTATTGAGGTATTTTTGGTATTGTAACAACAACACAATAAACAATGTACATGAAACTATAAACATAGTGCAAAAGCCGTCTCCCTCCCTTACAGGTCCCATCTTTATTAACCCCCTACGCTAAGCTAAACTAAGCCCCCCCCCCCCCCCCCCTTCTGCTGACGGTTAATTTTCCCCAAAGAAGTCGCCGAACGGTTGCCACCTCCAGGCGAACCCTAACAATGACCCTCTCATGGCGAGCTTGATTTTCTCCAAACAGAGAAAGCTAGCCATGTCCAATAGCCAGGTCTCCGACTTTGGGGGCTTTGAGTCCCTCCAAGCTAATAGTATCCGTCTCCGGGCTACCAGGGAAGCAAAGGCCAGAACGTCTGCCTCTTTCTCCTCCTGAATTCCCGGGTCTTCCGGCACCCTGAAATCGCCACCTCTGGACTCAGTGCCACCCTTGTTTTTAACACCGTGGACAGGACATCTGCAAACCCCTGCCAAAATTCCCTTCGGACATGTCCAGAACATGTGGACATAGTCCCGCACATTTTGCACACCTGTCTTCAACCCCAAAGAATCTGCTCATCCGGGCCACTGTCATGTGAGCCCGGTGAACGACCTTGAATTGTATCAGGCTGAGCCTGGCACATGTTGCGGACGCATTGACTCTACTCAACGCGTCCCCCCATAGACCATCCTCTATCTCTCCTCCCAGCTCCACCTCCCATTTGCGCTTCAGCTCCTCGGTCTGCGTCTCCTCTGATCCCATAAGTTCCTTGTAAATTTCAGAGATGCTCCCCTCACCTTACCATCCTCTGGAAACTACCCTGTCCTGAATTTCCCTTAGCGGTAGGAGCGGTAAGGTTGCCACCTGTTTACGTTGGAAGTCCCGCACCTGCAGATACCTGAATTTGTTTCCCCTCACCAACCCAAACTTCTCCTCCAGCACCCTCATACGCAGAAAGCTCCACTCTATAAACATATCCCCCATCCTCTCAATCCCTGCTCTCCACCACATCCAGAACCCCCCATCCATACTTCCCGGGGCAAACCGGTGATTATTACAGATTGGGGACCAGACTGATGCTCCCTCTGCTCCCATATGTCTCCTCCATTGCCCCCCGACTCTAAGGGCTGCCACCACCACGGGGCTGGTGGAGTACCGTGCCAGCGGGAACGGCAGAGGCGCAGTTACCAACGCCCCCAGACTGGTGCCCTTGCATGAAGCCGCCTCCATATGCTCCCATGCCGACCCCTCCCCCACCACCCACTTCCTGATCATGGCTATATTCTCCGCCCAGTAATAGATACTAAACTTTGGCAGCACCAACCCGCCCTCTCCCCGACTCCGCTCAAGCATGACCTTCCTCACCCGCGGTGTCTTGCCCGCCCAAACAAAGCCAGATATCACTTTGTTGACCCGTTTAAAAAGGAACGCGGAGTAAAGATGAGGAGACACTAAAATACAAACAGAAATCTCGGGAGGACCATCATCTTCACCGTCTGCCCTCCCAGCTAATGACAACTGGAGCGCGTCCCATCTCCGAAAATCGTCCTTCATTTGGTCCACTAGCCGGGCCAGATTTAATTTATGCAGCCGGTCCCATTCCCGCGCCACTTGAATGCCGAGGTACCTAAAGCTTCCCCGTACTAATCTAAACAGCAGCTCCCCCAATCACCTCTCCTGGCCCCTCGTCTGGACCACAAACATCTCACTTTTCCCCATATTTAGCTTATACCCCGAAAACCGGCCAAATTCCCCTCGAATCCTCATGATTTCTTCCATCCCCTCTGATGGGTCCGATACATACAGAAGCAGGTCGTCTGCATAGAGCGAGACTCTGTGCTCCACCCACCCAGCCCCTAGACCAGCCCCTTCCAGCTCCTTGAGGCTCTCAGAGCAATTGCCACTGGTTCTATAGCTATCACGAACAACAGTGGGGAGAGGGGGCATCCCTGTCCCGTCCCCCGGTGCAGTCTGAAATAGTCCGGTGTTGTCCGATTTGGACACACGCTTGCCACAGAAGCCTGATACAGCAACCTGACCCAGTCAATAAAGCCCCACCCAAATCCGAACCGTCCCAGTACCTCCCACAGATAATCCCATTCTACCCGATAAAAAGCCTTTTGTGCATCCATTGCGATCACTACCTCCACCTCCGTATCTTCCGGGGGCATCATGGTCACATTTAACAACCTTCTTACATTGGCCACCAATTGTCTACCCTTCACAAATCCCGTCTGGTCCTCTCCAATAACATCCGGAACACAATCCTCAATCCTGGAGGATAAAATTTTGGCCAGCAATTTGGCATCCACATTCAACAGGGATATCGGCCTGTAGGACCCACACAGCTCCGGGTTCTTGTCCCGCTTCAGAATCAGCGAAATTGTGGCCTGTGACATCGTCGGGGGGCGGCACCCCTCTCTCCCTTGCCTCATTGAACATCCTCAACAACACAGGCCCCAATATTCCCGAGAACGTTTGATAAAACTCCACTGGGTACCCGTCCGGCCCCGGGGCTTTACCCAACTGCATGGTCTTCAGACCCTCCATTATCTCTTCCAACCTGATCGGGGCCCCGAGCCCTTCTACCAGCTCCCCGTCCACCTTTGGGAAATTCAGCCCCGCCAAGAAATGCCTCATCCCCTCCGGCCCCGTAGGGGGTTCCGACCTATACAGCCTACTGTAGAAATCCCTAAACGCCTTATTCACACCTGCTGAATCTCCAACCAGGTTCCCATCTCCGTCATTTACTTTCCCTATCTCCCTGGCTGCCTCCCTCTTTCTAAGCTGCTGTACAAGCATTCTGCTGGCCTTCTCCCCATGCTCGCAGATTGCCCCCCTCGCCTTTCTCAGCTGCTTCATGCCCTCCCTGTGGTTAACAAGCCTAACTCCGCCTGTAGCCTCCGCCGTTCCCTCAAAAGCCCTGCCTCTGGGGTCTCCTCATACCTCCTATCGATCTGTAGTATCTCCTTTACCAATCGGTCCGTCTCTGCCCTGTCCACCTTCTCCCTATGGGCCCGTATCGAGATCAGCTCACATCTAACCACCACCTTCAGTGCTTCCCAGACCACCGCTGCTGAAATTTCCCCCGTGTTGTTGATCTGCAGGTAGTTCTGAATACATTTCCTCAGCCATACGCACACCCCTTCGTCAGCCAAAAGTCCCACAACTAACCTCCAGTGCGGGCGCTGGTTACTGTCTTTACTAACCTGCAGGTCAACCCAGTGCGGAGCATGGTCTGAGATTGTGATCGCCAAATACCCCGTGTCCACTACCCCTGCCAGCAAGGCCCTGCTCAAAATGAAGAAATCGATCCGGGAGTACACTTTATGCATGTGTGAGTTGAAGATTTCCTTCACCCTTGGTTGCCCAAATCTCCATGGATCCACGCACCCCCCCCCCCCCCCCCCCCCCCCCCCCCACCCCCATTCTGCTGCATGAACTCTTTTAATTCCTTTGCCATTGCTGGCACCCTACCCGTTTTCGAGCTTGACCGGTCCAAGCCAGGTCAATAACTGTGTTGAAGTCCCCTCCCATGATCAACCTGTGCGAGTCCAGGTCCGGTATCTTCCCCAGCATTCTCTTTATAAACTCCACATCATCCCAATTTGGTGCATACCCATTTACTAATACCACCTGCACCCCCTCCAGTTTCCCACTGACCATAATGTACCGACCCCCACATCCGAAACTATTCTACCCGCCTCAAACACCACCCGCTTATTGATCAGGATTGCGACACCTCTAGTCTTTGAATCTAGTCCCGAGTGAAAGCCTTGACTGACCCAGCCTTTCCTCAGTCTAATCTGGCCCGTTACTCTAAGGTGCGTCTCCTGCAACATTACCACGTCCGCCTTCAATCCCCTAAGATGCGCAAACACACGTGGCCTCTTGACCGGCCCATTTAGCCCTCGTACATTCCAGGTGGTCAGCATGGTTGGGGGGCTCATTGCCCCCCCTTCCCGATCAGCCATCCCCTTTTTTGGGTCCTCCTCCAGCCTGTGCTCCACGCCTCCACCGTCCTGCCCCCAGGCAGCCTCCGCCCCCAACCTCCTCTCTGTCCCTTAGCCCAAGTCCCTCCCTCGTCAGCAGAACATTTACCCCCCCTTCCCCTAGTAACAACACTCTGTAACCAAACCCCTTTAATAAACCGAACATATGCACACCCCCCACCGCGCTTCCATGAGCTAGCCCGCCCAGCTAGCTTGGTGGCCCCCATCCCTGATGCTGGATAGTCTCCCACCTATTGTTCCCTCCCCACTCCCCCCCACCACCCCCCGCCCGGCTTATACAAACATACTCCAACATCAAACAATCCCCACACAATTGCCTGACCGAAAAACACCAAGATCTAAACAAGCACACCTCCATCCTCCAACAGTGCAAATGAAAACCTTAACTCACTCAGCTTTGCCACTGGTCCCAAATCAATGCAGAAGGCATTACAAACATCTTCCACAAAACAAAAAATGCGAAACTTTTTTTTAAAAAAGAACAGAAAAACAAAACAAAAACAAGAACTTTGCTGCAAAGTTCAAATGTTCTCAGTCCACCACCAGTCATTTCCTTTTCGTGAAGTCCAGCGCGTCCTCAGGCGACTCAAAATTAAAGTGCTGTTCCTGGTGTGTGACCCAGAGACGGGCTCGATACAACAGTCTGATCTTCACCTTTTTCTTAAAAAGGATCGACCTAATCTGGTTGAAGCCTGCTCTTCTCCTGGCCACCTCCACACTCAGGTCTCGGAAAACCCGCAGGATACTGTTGTCCCACTTACAGCTCCATGTCTGCTTGGCCCACTGTAGAATGCGCTCCTTATCCAAGTACCTGTGGAATCTCACCATCATTGCCCTCGGGGGTCTCCCATTCGTGGCTTCCTCGCAAGTGCTCTGTGAGCCCTATCCACCTCCAAGGGTCGGGAGAATGGCCCATCCCCCAGCAGCTTCTCTAACATATCTGCGATGTATGCCCCAGTGTCCGCTCCTTCGGACCCCTCTGGGAGCCCAAAGATTCTCAAGTTCTGTAGGCAGGACCTATTCTCTAGGTCCTCCACCTTCTCCAGGAGTTTCTTCTGCTGGTCTCTCAGCATCCCCACCTCCAACTCCACCACAGTTTGATGTTCCTCCTGCTCAGCCAGCGCCTTCTCTACCTTCTGGATCGCCCGATCTTGGGCGTCCAATCTAAGCTCCAGCCGCTCAATTGACTCTTTTATTGGGTCCAAGCAGTCTAGTTTCTGCTTAGCAAAGCCTTCCTGAATAACTTGCATCAGCTGCTTCTTTGACCGCTGGGTCAACAAACCAGAGGTCCGGTCCTTCGCCATGTTGTCTCCCGCTGCAGCTTCAGCCCAAGCCTTCTCTGTCTTTCTGTTTCTGCCTTTACGAACAATTCCAGTCCTTCTCTCCATGCACCGATGTGGGAATTCAGTACACAGTTGCCTCCGTCACCAGTTTTACAATTCAAGTCCAGTAGAAAATCAGGGGAAAAGGTCCAAAAATCTGACTAGAGCGGGAGTCACCAAATGTGCGACTTACTCCT
Organism: Scyliorhinus canicula; assembly: GCF_902713615.1. NCBI lineage: Eukaryota > Metazoa > Chordata > Chondrichthyes > Carcharhiniformes > Scyliorhinidae > Scyliorhinus > Scyliorhinus canicula. Next base: position 198,924,481 of record NC_052146.1, read on the forward strand.
TCATAGCCGCCACCGGAGGTCATGATTGGACATAGTTAACTAACAACAAATAATTAGCATATGCTAATTTTTTGCATTCGAATCTTGAAGTATAACTGTCAATTATCATTAAATCTGGGCTTCTCTGCTGTCCCACTTGGACCACCAGGAGCCCTCGCTGAAGCTTGCGATAAAACTGGATCCTTTACTCCAACGGTCTTCGTCCGATTTCTCATGAGTGAATGAGTGAAGTACACGAAGGTCGAATAGCTGTACGTTTCTCTGCAACAATTAGAAGAAGCTCTTTTTTGATTTGCCAGAGGAGGCAGACTCCTTTATTGGGAAGCTCAAATTGGGCATGGTTCAATTTGTGTTTATTCTATTTTATGGTCCTGGAGCGGGCACTTTACATTTCATATTTTTTCATGTTTGAGGTTTGTTTGTTATCAGTTCATTGTTCTGTTACTTTTTCCATCATTGTTATTGGGTTTGATACTAATGTGGCTTTGTAAATTAGATGAGATTTTACTTTCCAGTTGGAAGTCTCCCTGCTAATGAACGGGTTAGCTATCGGATATGGAGATAAAGGGTTTTCTGTGAGAATTAATTTATAGTTAGTTGTGCTTTGTTAACTGTGGGGTTTGGGATAGGGTTTGTTTTTTCTGTTTCAATATGGTGTGGTTGAGGTGGCGGAGGGAGGCGGTTATAGTGTTACTTGGCTCGGTGGCCATCTTGGATGGATTTCTTTTTTTAATGGTTTTATTAGATTTTCATATTTTATATTCAACAATTCATGAATTTCAAATTACAACAGGCGACCCGAGATTGGGCAGGGCTTCGGAAGTTTAATTTCACCAGTTTGCTGGGGAGGGTGAAGGCCGATTTATCAAGTTGGGACAATCCCCCTCTGTCACTGGTGGGCCGGGTGCAGGCAGTTAAAATGAATGTTTTGCCCTGATTCCTTTTTGTATTTCAATGCCTACCGGTCTATTTACCTCAGTCCTTCTTGGGGGGGAGGAAGTGGACAAGTTGATCACCTCGTTCATTGGGGGGGGGGGGGGGGGTTGGTGGCCAGGATTAGAAAGGTGATATTGCAGAGGGAACGGCAGGCGACAGGGGTTAGGTCTCCCAAACCTGCTGTGGGGCTGGAGCAAGGGGTGGGGGATCCATGGGTAAAGATGGAGACGAGCTATTGTAGAGGATCGAGTTTGCGGGCTCTGGCAACGGCACCGCTCCTGATAGCCACAGGAAAGTACTCGGTGAGCTCGATGGCCACTTTGAAGATTTGGAGGCAGTTTCGGCAGCACTGTAAGCTGGGTCAGGGGGCTGCCAATCAGAGGGAATCATGGGTTCGAGCCGGGGAGGATGGATGCAAAGTTTTGGGGATGGGGCGAGAGGGGGTCGAGTAAGATGAAGGATTTGTTCCTTGCGGGGGTGATTTGTGAGCTTTGAGGAGCTGGGAGAGACGTATGGGTTGGCGCAGGGGGAAGGGTTTAGCTATATGCAGGTGCAGACTTTGCAAGGAATGTTTTACTGACCTTCCCGATAGCACTGTCTCCTCGTTGCTGGAGGTGGTGCTGTCAGCGGCCGGGGGAGGGGGGGGGGGGGGGGCTGGAGAGAGAGGAGGTCGCCTCAGCGATCTACGGGAAGATCCTGGAAGAGGACAGGGTGTCCATGGATGAGATTAAGGCAAAGTGGGAGGAGGAGCTGGGGTAGCGCTGTAGGAGGAACTGTGGTGTGAGATGCTGCAGAGGGTGAAAGCCTCGATTTCATGTGTGAGGTTGGGGCTGATACAGCTGAAGGTAGTGTACAGGGCGCACCTCACAAAATCAAGGATGAGCCGGCTGTTTGAGGGAGTGGAGGATGTCTGTGAGTGATGTGGGAGGTGTCCCGTGAACCATGCTCATATGTTTTTGTCTTGCCTGAAGCTGGAAAGGTTTTGGTGGACGATGTTCAGTACAATCTCGGGGGTCTTGCATATGGATGTGGAGCCCGGTCTCCGAGAAGCCATATTCGGGGTGATGGACCGGCTGGAGCTGCAGGCGGGAGCCGAGGCAGATGTCTTAGCCATTGTTTCACTGATCACTCGTAGGCCAATCTTGTTGGGGTGGAGGTCAGCTTCTCTGCCGTGTGCCTCAGCGTGGCGGAGAGGAACTGCTGGAGTTTTTGACCCTGGAGAAAGTGAAGTTTGAGCTCACAGGGGTGAAGAAGAGGTTTCACAACGGTTGGGATTGTTGAGGGGTGGTGGGAGAGGTGGGGAGGGTTTTATTTTGGTAAAGTTGGGCTTGTTTTACTCAAGCTTGATCAATAATGTCAGGATGGATCTACAGAGGTGAACAACCTCCCTCTGTCTCTCGCGGGTAGGATCCAAACAATTAAAATGAATGTACTTCCCAGGTTTTTCTTTTTCTTTCAATGTATCCCTATTTTTTGCCCGGATCCTTTTTTATTAAGGTCAACAAATTGATTTCTACTTTCATTTGGACGTGGAAGAGTCCCAGAAATTGCAATGTTCTGCTCCAGGGATACAGGTGGGCGGGAGGATTGGCTCTCCCAATTTTCTGTTTTACTATTGGGCGTGAAGGACCTGTTCTGCGCTGTACTGTTTTATGTTCTATATGTTCTATGACCAGCATCCAAAATATTTTGCAATGGATTAGTGACTTTGACTCTATTTAGGGCAGAATGGAGGCTCACTCGTGCACTACCTCTATTCTTCATGCCATAATTACTGCACCACTGCCCCTTCTCTCCTGATAGGTTTTCCTCAAATCCAGTGGTGGTCTTCTCTCTCAGGATTTGGGAACAGTTTCAGCAGCACTCAAAGCAGCAGCTAAAGCTTTCTTCACTGTCTTCTTTAGCCCCTATTTGTAACTATCACCTCTTCTTACCTTCTGGTTTGGACTCTTCATTTAAATCTTGGAAGGCAAAGGGACTTGAATATTTTAGGAACCTATTTATAGAGGCGGGATTTGCCAGTTTTAAAGGCTGAAAAAATTTCAGTTGCTCAATTCCAGCCTCTTTTGTTATTTTCAGATTGTTGACTTTTCCCGTAAAGGTTTTCCTTCCTTTCCTTTGCCACCCCCTCCCCCCCTTCCTTGCTGAAGAACTTTTTATCATTGGATCAAATTGGCGAAGGACCTATTTCAGATCTGTTTGGCTATGTTCTCTCATCAGATCTCCACCCCATTGACGGTATTAAGGGCGAAGCAAGCTAATCAACGAATAAAACTAAGCTAATCAATTATATTAATCAGGGCAGCACGGTAGCACAAGTGGATAGCACTGCGGTTTCACAGCGCCAGGGTCCCAGGTTCGATTCCCCGCTGGGTCACTGTCTGTGCGGAGTCTGCATGTTCTCCTCGTGTCTGCGTGGGTTTCCTCTGGGTGCTCCGGTTTCCTCCCACAGTCCAAAGACATGCAGGTTAGGTGGATTGGCCATGCTAAATTGCCCTTAGTGTCCAAAAAGGTTAGGAGGAGTTATTGGGTTACGGGGATAGGGTGGAAGTGAGGGCTTAATGTGGTTCGGTGCAGACACGAGGGGCCGAATGGCCTGCTTCTGCACTGTATGTTCTATGTGTTCGTCATACACCCAAAATGTAGGCAAATGTGTGTGTGCTGATATAAATAAGCTTGCACATTAGCGTCTGCCAGTTTGATTCCCTGAAGTCGTAACAAGTGCGTACCTCAATAAAGGATTTCTAAAAACTACCACCGGAAATTTGAAAAAGATGTTCTAACAGATGGGATGAGGGCAAGATGGGAGAGGGAGCTGGATCCTGTGCTTACAGATGAGGCTTGCAGTGAAGCCCTCTATAGGGTGAACTCCACACCCTCTTGTGCCAGGTTGAGTTTAATACAGTTCGAAGTATTACACAGGATGCACTTGACCAGGGCGAGGATGAGTGGGTTTTTCCCAAACGTGGAGGACAAGTGTTCTCATTGTTAGCTGCCCCAGCAACCGTGCATACATATTTTGGTCCTGCCCCAAAACTTGCCAGCTTCTAGCTTTCCTTACTCAACACTATTAGAGATTCTTTGAGTGGTTCTAGAGCCATGTCCATTGGTAGCTATATTCGGAGTCTCAGACTATCCGGAGTTTCACTCTGGAGAAGGGGCGGATGTTGTCGCCTTTGCCTCACTGGTAGCCCGGAGGCGAATATTGCTTAGCTGGAGGTCTCCCATCCCACACAGTGGTCCGCCTGGCTGGACGATTTAATTACATGCCTGCAAATAGAAAGAATTAAATATACCATCAGGGGGTCAGAGCGGAAACTCTACCTCAGATGCAAACCATTTATTTCCTTTTTTATGGATCTAGATACCATCAGCTGTTAGAGGGCTTAGCTATAATGTTTAGATTTTAGTTTGCGTTTTTGATTGAGGATTTGTTTGTAACTTTTTGACTTTATACCTTTGCATCTTTATTAGTTTATTGTCTGTAATATTGTTTGTGTTATTATTTATAATTTCAATAAATATATATATTTTTTAAAGTGTGGTATCAGAACTGAATGCAGTACTCTAACTGTGGCCTCACCAGAGCTTTATAAATGTCTAATGTAACTTTCCTGCTTTTTTCCCTGTGAGGACAACTCCCACCCACACCAATATTCAACCATTCCAGGAACACGGGTAATGCTGGGAAATGAGGGATGATTCAGCACATAATAATAATGTAGCCCTTTAAAAACGTCCGCAACCCCACCATGCCTGAATCACTATAATCACCGATGGACTAGCAGGATGCTTACTGAACACGTCGTGGGGCTGAGAAGGCAGAGGGTCTGGTATCTTGACAGGTGAGGGCATTCTATATGATATGCAAATCCCCCCCCCCCCCCCCCCGCCAGCATACAACTGATGCTTCAGAGTGGCCTGCATTTGGAGGACGCAGATGGTCAGCAGCAACCCTCATTGAATGAATAAGACCAAAGGCAAAGCAAGTGAAGGAACAAGCATGAAAGACAGCCAACTTTACACTGAGAGATGAGTTAACCACTTGGCGATTGCTGTGACTTATTCAATCCCTTGTCTGAAAACCTACTTCTCTCCATTAACAGTATTTGTTATGTCCTTTAATCCTTCATTCCAGAAGATTGAAACCAATCAGGTTCAATGTGAATCTCATGCTGATGAAATAGGTGCAAATAGCCACAACACCACTGTGGCTTGTGCTTCCTTCTCGACCTCACAGAACTCACCCCTCCCCACAGCCTCAAGGCCCTAAAATGATGCCTGGGGCTCTTCTCCTGCTACGCTCAGTGGGTCCCCAACTATGTGGATATCGCCCGCCCACATATTCAAGCAACCACTTTTCCCCTGACGGGTGAGGCCCGCTCGGCCTTCAGCTGCATCAAGGCCAACATCACCAAGGCCGCAATGCATGCGGTGGATGAGTCCATCCCTTTTCAGGTAGAGAGCGATGCGTCAGACGTCGCACTAGCCACCTCACTCAACCAGGTGGGCAGGCCAGTGGCATTCTTCTCTAGGACCCTCCACGCCTCCAAACTCGACACCTCTCGGTCGAGAAGGAAGCACCAGCCATAGTGGAAGCCGTGCGGCACTGGAGGCACTACCTAGCCGGTAGGAGGTTCACCCTCATTACCGACCAACGATCGGTCGCCTTCATGTTTGACAACGCACAACGGGGCAAAATAAAAAATGATAAAATCTTGACGTGAAGGATCGAACTCCCCACCTACAATTACGATATCAAGTATCGGCCTGGGAAGCTCAACAAGCCCCCAGATGCCCTGTCCCGCGGCACATGCACCAGCGCGCAAGATGACTGACTTTGGGCTATCCACAATGACCTCTGCCGCCCGTGGGTCACCCGGCTTACCCACTTCATTAAGGCCCGCAATCTGCCCTTCTCCACCGAGGAGGTCAAGGCCATGACCAGGGACTGCCAAGTCTGTGCGGAGTGCAAACCGCACTTCTACCGGCCAGACAAGGCCCGCCTGGTAAAAGCCTCCTGGCCCTTTGAGCGCCTAAGCATTGACTTCAAAGGGCCCCTCTCCTCCACCAACCAGAATATATACTTCCTCACCATCATTGATGAGCACTCCCTCTTCCCCTTCACCGTCCCCTGCTCCGACATGACCTCAGCCACCGTAATAAAGACGCTGCACAGCATCTTCACACTGTTCGGTTTCCCTGCCTACGTCCACAGCGACCGGGGCACATCATTCATGAGCGATGAGCTGCGTCAGTACCTGCTCAGCAAAGGCATCGCCTCGAGCAGGACTACGAGCTATAACCCACAGGGAAATGGGCAGGTGGAGAGGAAGAACGAGACGGTATGGAAGGCCGTTCTTCTGGCCCTCAGGTCTAGAAGTCTCCCGATCCCCTGCTGGCAGGAGGTCCTCCCCGATGCCCTCCACTCCATCAGATCACTCCTCTGCATGGCCACGAACGAGACCCCTCACGATCGTTTGTTTATCTTCCCCAGGAAGTCCATCACCGGGGTCTCGCTTCAATCTTGGCTGAAAACTCCAGGACCAGTCCTTCTCCGGAGGCACATGAGGAGCCATAAGACCGACTCACTGGTCGAGAGGATCCAGCTGCTCCACGCTAACCCCCAGTACGCCTACATCGCGCACCAGGACGGACGGCAAGGTACAGTCTCCCTACGGGACATGGCGCAAGCTGGTTCCCCTGCCAACGCGCACCCCCTGCCTAAATCCCCCCCTCCCCACTGCCCGCCACCACCCACAGCACCCCGTACGCTCCCCTGGGTCTTCTGTATTGTCCAGCGCCGACACTGCCGCCACCCATCACCCCCCTGCCTAGCCCCGCACTCAACCATCTCCGACACACCGGACTGAGGCTCAAGCTCCAGACACAACGCCCCTGGAATCACCACCTGCGACAACTGTGCCCGCCGCACCACCAGAGTTGCAGAGAACGAGAACGATCTGGCCTCCAGATAGACTGAATATGTAATGACCCCACATCACCCCCGCTGGACTTGATTTTTTTAACGGGGGGTGAATGTGGTGAATGTATTCACCATAATGCATGCATGATACTGTAACCTGTGACCTATGACCTGGAAGTGGTGATATGAACTGCTTCCAGGTACTGTACTGTAACCCCGGTATGGCTCCGCCTCTGGCCCCGCCCTCACCGGGGCCATATATAGACCGGCCGCCTGTGGGCCACATTCATCTGTACAACTGACTCTGGCTAGGCAGGTTCATGACTAATAAAGCCTACTGTTCACTTGCTCTCTCTGCCTCTCAGTGAATTGAAGGTATATCAATTATGTGCTTAAAGTGCTTAATTTGATTCCGAACATAATAATTCTTTTCCATCCATCTTTCATTCAAATGAATACCCACAGTGTCTTTCTTAGAAGAAGGAATCCAAACTCTGCCCCTATGATATGCTCCACGAAGGGCTCCAGCAAACCTGCTGCTTCTCATATGGGAGTTTTTGTGTTGGCTGTGATCGGTAACATCGGGCTGATGTCTCGCTCAGTAGGCTTTACGGCACCATGGCCATTGTTTGAGAAACTGACAAAGGAACAAGCATGCTGACATCCTGAGAGTGGATAACATGCAGGACTCCAACAGTGCTCCTGCCACTTGGATGAGGCTAGGGTTCATCACTTCTACTAATCTGTGAGAGAGCATGCCACAGAGGATCAGCAGCTCCTTGGAAGCTCTAACTCATTCAATTCACCAGTCTGTCCAAGGTGGAAACTTGGTCTCACCCAGTAAGCTGTATGGAGAACATAAAGAAGCTACAAAGGGATAAGGATATGATAAATGGGCGGGCAATAGGTAACAGATGGAGTATAATGTGGGGAAATGTGAGGTTCATCACTTTGGTCGGAAGAATAAAAAAGAAGGACTTTTTAAAATAATAAGTAACTTTTAATTGTTGGCAATCAGAGAGCTTTGAGTGTCCTCGTACAAGAAATACAGAAAATTAGTATGCAGGTATTGCAAATTATTAGGAAGGCAATTAACATGCTAACCTTCATTGCAAATAGGTCAGGGGAGTAGAGTAAGGAAATCTTTCTACAACTGTACAGGAGCATGCCTGGAGAACTGTGCACAATCTCCTTAACTAAGGAAGGGTATACCTTCGCTGGATTGCTGCAGGCATGAGAAATTGAGCAGAATGGGCCTACACTCTCTGGAGTTTAGAAGAATGGGTGGTGGTCTTGTTGAAATATGTAAGATGTTGAAGGTGCTTGACAGGGTAGATACTGAGGCATTGTTAGCTGGTCGAAGAGTTTAGAACATACGGTACAGTCTCACAGTAAAGAATCGACCATTTCACTCAAAGGGTTGGAAATCTTTGGAATCATTCACCCCAGAAATCTACAAATGTTCAGTCGTTGAATATATCCAAGGTTGAGATTGATAGATATTTGGACTCTCAGTGAACCGGAGATGGGGGGGATTGGGCGGGAGAGGTCAGCCATAATGGGTGGGATTCTCCGTCAGCTGTCGCCAGAATTGGGAAACGCGATTGGGCGGAGAATCGGTTCTGACGCCAAAATCGTGGCGGGCGCTGGTTTCATGCAAAATCACAATGTCTTTCTAGCACTTTCCTGTTTTTATTTCAACTTTCTAGCATCTGCAGTATTCTGCTTTTCAATTTATGCTCCTTCTGCTGTTTAACTTACATGTAATCTTATCGTATAGCTTCACTAGGCTGGCATATTATTCTTAGGTACACATTTTTAGGTGTCCCTGGAATGCTTTACCACAATGGTCATTGAACCAGGATCTTTTCCCTGGCTTGATGGTAATGGTAGAGTGAGGGAAATACCAGTCTATGAGGTTACAGATTGTGCTTGAATACAATTCCGCTGTTGCTGATGCCCCACAGTGCATCATGGATGACCAGTTTTGAGTTGCTCGGTCTTGTGTGGAATCTATCCGGTTGAGCAAGGTGCCAGTACCACACACCATGATGGAGGGTGGCCTCAACATGAAGGCAGGACTTCATCTCCACAACAACCTGAGTGATGGTCACTCCAACCAAAGCTGGCATGGGCAGTTAATTGGTGAGGATTATGTCAAGTAGATTTCCCCATCTTGTTGATTCTTCCACCAGTTGTCGCACACCCAATCTATCGGTGAAGTCCTTCAGGACTCAACTAGTATTGGTATTAACGAGCCATTTCTTTGCACTCATATCCGGTTTAATATGTGGGGAATATAGGAATATTATTTTAGAAATGGAGAGGAACTTTAATGCATTCCAGTGATTCAGAAAGCTTCTGATTTAATGGAGCGTTCAATTTACATTTTGAGATGTGACTCACTTCATCTCAATATGAAAACCGCCAATGGTTGAACATAAATGCATTGAATTAATAAGTAAGGTTAAAGAATTGATATTTGGTTTCCTATTATTTCAGTGGATAAATACCAGCTACAGCGGAGAAATAAGTGCCAAGTATAATCTTACTCTAAATAGATCTAATAATTGATATGCTAGTTTTGTATCCATATTCTAAAATACTAAATGAGTCATATACTTAGGACAACATTTGCACTGTTGAGGCCTAATCTGTATCACAACATAATGGAAATTGAATGGGTACTTCACTGGACTGATGATCTTCTCTTCCAGAGACTAAAGCTGAAAATTACACAACTAATCTCTAAAGAAGCTCGTGTGTGTTTTAAAAAAAAATTAAGCCTTGCAGTGCTCTCTAATGTGTCAGGTGGTAACATCCTTGCACAATAATGGAACTGAACCATATCTATGTGCAGCATCCCAAACTTTCCAAAAAATATTTTTGCATGGGATATAGTCGCTGCTGGCAAGGGCAACATGTGTTGCCCACCCCTAATTGCCCTTGAAACAGTGGTGCTGAACCACCTTCTTGAACAGTGGCAGTGCAACTTTTTAGTAGCACTATGGAGTAACTAAAGGGCTTGCATTTGAGAGGACAGTTAAAAGTCAACTACATTGTTGTGGTTCTGTAGTCATAGGTAGGCCGGGCCAGGTAACGAGATTTCCTTTCCTAACACCCATTAGCAAACCAGATACGTTTTCACAATAATCAATGATAGTTCCATGTTCATTGAGACTAGCTTTTAATTCCAGATTCATTCATTAATTTAATATTTAAACTGCTGACCCAACTGATTTAGCCTGGGCCTCTGGATTACGAGCCTGGTGACATTACAACTACAGCACCATCTTTTCAAACTGTGCTGAGCTAACTGGCTGGCAGAATGAATGCTGCATTCGGTGTGAAAGAAGAGAACACGCCTGACTGTTGTCTCCAAACGGGAAAACAGACGTGTGTTGTTTTCAGGTGTGGATGAGACCAGGTTTGGCTTGCAGGCCTCCTCCCCCACAGCCTAACAAGCACTCACTGTCATATATGAACAGTGGCCACAATAACAGTGACAACCTCACTTGAAAGATAACATGACTGGTCATAAAAGGCATTGTGAGATCCTGAAGATGTCTTTTGCTCTCTTTCTCTCGCTTCATCCCTGGGATGTTCTGGTGATAGCTCAGACATTGCTTTTCGGGGAAAGCAAATGCTGCATGCAACTAAGCTTCTTGAGTCCTTTATGGGCTGCAGCACATTTGATGTGCGATGATGTCCTCAGAATCATTCCATCATGCTTGTCTGTTGCTTTGACTCAGTGGTAGAATTCTTGGCTTGGTGTTTGTGTGCTCAAACCCTGCTTCAAGGACTTGCGTTGATAGGTTAGTACAGTACTAAAGGAACACCGCATGATTGGAGGTGATGTCTTTTGGATGGTATGTTAAGTGGGATCTGCCCTCTTTGTTGGACATGAAAGATTTGAAGAGGAGCAGGCGATTCTCTCAGTACTATGGTCAATATTTATCCCTCAAACAATGTATAAAGCAGATGATCCGGTTATTGTGGTTTGAGGGACCTTGCTGTGTGCAAATTGCCTACTGACATTTCTATGTTACAACATTGCCTACTCTTCAAAATTATTTCATCGGCAGTAAAGCATTGTGGAATGTCCTGAGGCCATGAAGAGTGCTTTATAAATGCAAGTCTTCCTTTCTATTTGCCTTCCACCGAGCTCATTATTTGCAGTTTTGACTCTAACGCCTCCATAACATAACTGGATAATTCACAAGAGTATTGCTCCCACTGTATTTCCAGTGAAAATGCTAGTGAAATTGAGGTCTGCTGTTCAATCACCACTGGGCCTACTGTTCGGTCAACAATGAACTTCAGGGCTTTCTGCTATTCTGTCCATCTTAATCAAACCACCTTCCAACATTGTGACAGTTCAACATGCATCTGTGTTCCTGCAACCTCCAAGGAAAATGATGGCAGAGTTGGGTTTGAGGCCATATCCATGGTGGCTGGACCTCTGTTTTGTACCAGATGATCTTGATTCAACCATACTTGTGTTCTGTAGCCACCTAAAATGGATGCTGAGCTACAAAAATAGGCCAAGCGCTAAGACTGCTGGGAAACAGACAGTTTAGCCAGAACAGCAGTCTGCAAAGAGCATTTTTGCATTCTGCAGCAGCAGAAACCAGTTTGGGCTCAGGTGAGAAGACCTTAGCTAGGTGCAAATGGCAAAACGCTTTGCATGCTAATGAGGCAATCAGACCTGAACACCCACACAATAGATACATTTGATTCTGAATGGACACATTTTAATCAAGGCCCAGACATCGAGGCACCAGAAACCTCCAAACAAAAGGGCATAAGAAACGCCCCCCCCCATCACGGAGACCCCCTCGCATTGGGGAATTAAAACAGTATCGATGAGGAATTGACCCAATAGGTAAAGCCCGCCCAAGAAGAGGGAAGGACAATGGAACCCCTATAAAAGACAGGGACCTCGTGTTGTCCGGTCTGTTTTCTGTGCTCCGGCTTAACTTCGGTCAAGGTCTGCTTTTCCGTGCTCCGGCTCTGACCAAGACCTTGAAGATCCAAGCTGACTCCAGCCGTCGAGCACCAGCCGCCGAACCGTAAGTGCCAGTACGACGCTCGCTACGCGAACTAAGCCCGCTAGAACCCCCAGTGACCAGAACGCTTGCTGAAGGTTGCAGCCCAAGACCAGGACGAAGGCCTCGCTCCCTGACCTTGCCTGTTCCTGTTAGATAAGTATTCTGATTACTTTAGTTTAGTCATAGCTTAGTCTCTTAGTGTGTGCATGAGTATTTATTATTACTGTATAATAAATATTATCGTTTGGACCTTACTAATCGGTGTATCGTCTTTATTACTTTGAACTTGACCTTGGAATACTCGTGACGTTGTCTATACGGCAACTGGCGACTCCTAAGCTGAATAAATACATAAGACAGAGCCTAGTGGTGTTAAGCACTTGGAAGTTAATACACCCCAATAAACGCGTTTTACGCCCATAGTAAAACGTGCAACATTTAGTGGCGACATCCTGACGGGACACGGTTGTAAGTGGAAACCCCACACCGTCCAGGACCCTGAAATTTGAATTGGAATTCCAAATTACAGAGAAAGTAAGAAAGTAAAGAAAATCACGAGTATTCAAGGTGTTCAAACTAATAAGCGTAATTCGGAAGTGTGTTTAGTGCATGCGTACTAACAGGGCTGTAAGGTAAAACTGAAAGCATTTTTTTTGTTGCGACAAACTTTCGGCAGTTTTTGAACGGAACATAGCGTAAGCCGTACCCGTTTCTTGAAACACAACCCCAGCAACCCCCTGTTCCAAATTAACTAAAAGAGAGTCAGAGAAAATGGCCATGCAGGCAATGGAACGTCTGATGGATCCAGAAAAGTTTGTGGTCGCAGCGACCAGCAACAGTAGCAGGGTAGGTCAGTGTCCCACGTGGGAGCTGGAACTCCGCAAATATTTACAAGGAAAGGGATGGCCCCTTTGGAAAGAGTTTTGTTTGAATGAGGAGACAGGTCCCGGAAGTATAGGACATACTTGGTGGGAGAACCTCTCTCAAATTCACAAAAAGACCCTCAGTAAAGCACGTAAGCCGATGGCGATTGTGTCCTGTTTGGCACAATTGCGAGGCACAGAGGAGGTCGTCAGGACGCTCCGGGCAGAATTAGAAGAAAGGAACCGAATGAGTAAGGTCGATGTCAGGGACATTGAGAAAGAGAATCTGGATCTAAGAGGGAAGTTGATAGAGAAAGGTAGAGAGGTGGATGATGCCAAGAGGGCACATCAGTCTTGTCTAGCCCATCTCAGCAGTTCCCAGACCCAGTACGAAAAGGCTTATCAGGACGTGCAACGTGCCGTTCTGATAAGAGAGGAATCAGAGAAGCAGGTGGAGGCATTGCAGAGGCAATGCTCTGATCTCAAAGCAGCTTTGAGAGCACTCCATGCTGCAACCACAGAGCAAAGGCAAAGTACTGTGGATCACGCGAAATGCAGGAAACAGATTGCAGAGCTGCAATCGCTGCTTTCGGTGCAAAATGGGTTCCAAAGGTGCTTTGGAACCCAGTTAGATGGAGAAAATGCCCCAGATTGGCAAGAATTAAGTGAAACAGCGCAGCGATATGTTCAGGGAACATGTGCGCCAGCAGCGCAACAGAAAAGGCAGGCACCCCCACCCCCCACAGATCAGATCATATCCGCACCCATGAACCCAGTAACCACGCAGAGAAAAGCCATAACAGAAGGCGCACCAGATATAACCTACACCACCCCCTTAACTGTAACCCAGCTCAGGGACGCATGTGAGAAGATCACTCCATTTCTCCCCACCGCAGACCCCCACCAGTTCTTTGCTAAAGTAAAGCAGCAGGCTACAATGTACGGCCTGGATGAGAGAGAGCAGGTTAAGCTCACCGTGCTGAGCTTAGACCAGTCAGTAGTAGCAGCCCTCCCCGACCCACAGAACGTGGCAGGAGGCACCCTAGAAGAGATGCACACCTCCATTTTAGATGCCATAGGGTATAATCGAGGTGACCCCGTGGAAGGACTTAATAAGTGCCGGCAGAAAAGATCCGAACACCCCACAGCATTCGCAGGAAGGCTGTGGATTCATTTCAACGCAGTTTTCGGCGATTTAAATAGAACGCATTTGAACCAGGAAAATATGGTCAAATGGACGCGCACCATAATCTCACACGCGACAGAGGCAGGACAGAGCGCTTGCAACAGTTATGACCCCTCAGAAGAGGCCCATAATGAGAAATGGGTCCTGAAAAGGTTGTCCCGCGCTTGGGAGCAATCAATTCAGGCAAAAAGTAAGGTTCAATCCCCAGAAGAGGCTCAGGCTGCCGCAGATATTCAGGCAGTGAGAGAGCATCAGAAACCCGCATGGGTAAATGAAGGGAAGAGCAGCCCACAACAGAAAGGCCAGGAATGCTATAACTGTGGACAGTTAGGGCATTGGGCAAAAGAATGCAATGCACCCCAGCGATCTCAGAGAGGCCAGCAGACAGGCACTCTGAACCGCAGTAAGGCCACAATGTAGCAGTACAGTCAGGACCCACCAATGTGGACGAGACGAACTGACGGTGTTCGGGCTCCCCCACTTGGGTCTGTGACACACTCTGGGATTCATCAGGGAGACCCGTAGTCACAGCGAGAGTAAAAGGGAAGCCCATAGAGTTACTTTGGGACACAGGAGGCTCCCGCACCACCATTAACTCTACGATCACGGCACACGCAGACACGTGGCCGACCACATCCACCATTACACTTAGCGGGTTCACCGGACACTCGCAGCAGGGACATATCACAGCACCCGTAGCGATCCAGCTAGGGAACATCTCAACCAAACACCCCGTTGTATTAGTAAATCTTCCCCGGACAGCAGAACACATCCTAGGGATAGACTTTATGAACGCTCATAGCTTGTCGTTCGACCCAGTGAACCAGTGTGTCTGGCGAATGGCTAGATCAGACAGAGCACCCGCCACCCTCACAGTTGGAGACTACGCTAATCGGATTAGCGCAGTGGGAGAGTACTCATTTGACCTGACTACACTCCACACCGACAGACAAATAAAAGCCCTACTGAACAAACACAGGACAGCATTTGCCAGTCACCGTCATGACTGTGGCAGAATGACTGGACCAGTTCACGTTACCGGACAGGACCCCCGACCACAGAAACAGTATAGATTTCCCCTGGAAGCAGAGGTGGAAATAGAAAAGGTGATAGGAAGCTTATTGGAGCAAGGTGTGCTCAGAACGGTAGCCTCGACCAATAATGCCCCTATTTGGCCAGTGAGGAAGCCCGATGGATCATGGCGTCTGACCATCGATTATCGGGAACTCAACAAAGTAACCCCCGCAGTAGCCCCAACGGTAGCTACTAGTCCCGAGACCATGCTCAAGCAGGGACTCAACTCCAAATACTTCACGGTATTGGACATCAGTAACGGATTCTGGTCAATACCATTGGCAAAAGCGTGCCAGTACAAATTTGCCTTCACTTTCAAATCGCAGCAGTATACGTGGACATGCCTTCCACAAGGATTCCACAATTCCCCCTCCATTTTCCACCGACAGTTGGCAAGTGGTTTAGAGAAATTCTCCCGCCCCGAATGTCTGGTACAGTATGTAGACGACCTACTACTGCAGACAGACACAAAGGCAGAGCACATTACGCTTCTGGCCGAACTCCTGGAACTGTTGACTTCAATTGGATGTAAAGTTAACCCAAGAAAGGCCCAGATTTTGGAAACTAAAGTGATGTATTTGGGAACAATCATCACACACGGCAAACGCGAGATCGAATTCAAAAGAATTGATTCGATTGTCAAATTGCCCCTTCCCCAGAATGTATCAGCCCTCCGGTCGTTTTTAGGACTGGTTGGCTATTGTCGGAACCACATCGACGGATTCGCGACAAAAGCCGCCCCACTCTCAGACCTCCTTAAGAAAGGAGCCCCCTGGGAATGGCTTCCGCAGCATACAGGCGCTGTGGAGGAGTTAAAACGAGCCCTTAGCGCAGCACCCGCGCTGCTAGTCCCAGACCAACTTTCACCCTATGCAATAGAGGTAGCGAGCACCGATCTGACCCTCTCGGCCGTGTTGCTTCAGGAACGGCACGAGCAGCTAAGACCAGTGGCTTATGCCTCCCGACTGTTAGACCCGGTAGAACAAGGATTCTCTGCCTGTGAGAGGCACCTCCTTGCTGTCTTCTGGGCAGTACAATACTTCTCATACATTACCGGACTCAACCCCATTACTATTCTGACCGAACACACACCCACACAGCTACTCCTAGACGGTCGACTGAAGGACGGTTCAGTTAGCCAGATTAGGGCAGCTAGATGGACACTACTTTTACAAGGACGGGACATTACAGTAAAACGGACCCGCACACACACATATTTAGCAGACAACCTCCAATTCCCCGGACAGCCCCATGACTGTGAAATTGTAGCTCCCCTGCATAACACAGGACCCTTTATAGCAAAAACACCCCCCAGGAAGATAGGGAACCCAAAACAAAGCCCCCAACCCACAGACACGTGTGGACCCTTGAGGATTTATGTAGACGGTTCCTCCACAGTTTTAAATGGTGAGCGTATCACAGGATGCGGCATCTATGTAGAGGACGCGCAGGGGCGCGCTCTCGAAGAAATCGCTCTTAAGTTACCAGGCCACTTAGGCGCGCAGGCAGCAGAGCTCGCGGCCATAGCGTATATAGTGGACCACCCCGCTTCTTTCCCCAGCCCAGCAGACATATATTCAGACAGCTTATATGTCTGTAACAGTTTGACGGATTTTCTGCCCCTGTGGAGGACACGAGGTTTTGTCTCCGCAGACGGGAAACCCCTTCCATCAGCCCCTCTACTCCAGCATATTTTAGAAAAAGCGAAGGACAGGACCTTCGGAATAATAAAGGTTCGAAGTCACCATAGGTCATCCCCCCCTGGGAATGTAAAAGCCGACGCACTGGCTAAGGCAGGTTCCAGGCGAGGACACTTATGGACCCCCCCCAGCTAGCGCACCAGCTAGCGCCCCTGTGAGCGCAGTCCATATCTCACAGACAGATATTAAAGATCTTGTGGCAGCACAGAAGCAGGATAAGGACCTCAGGGAGGTTTTTAAAGGCAACTTTGTGCCAGAGTACGAGAGATTTAAACACGCACTGACCACACATGAGGGTGTGATCATAAAGGAACAACTTTATGTGGTCCCGCAGCAGGACAGGAATGCAATGATTGCTTTATTCCATGATAACCACGGGCATCAGGGAATTGATGCAACAACGAGGCACCTCAGGCAACTCTGTTGGTGGCCTAATCTCAGGACTGATGTCACGCATTACATAGAGAATTGCCTTATTTGTGCTCAGAATAACCCGGAGAGGTATTCTAAGAAGGCACAACTTCGGCATACTCGGCCAGTAAACGGCCCCTGGACAAACCTCCAGATCAATTTTATAGGACCATTGCCCCCTTGCAGGAATGGCTATAAATACGTTCTGGTGGTCATCGACACCTTTACCAAATGGGTAGAGGCATTCCCCTCTAGAACAAATACAGCAAAGACAGCTGCAAAGATCCTGACCCACCACATCTTCACGAGATGGGGTTTACCCCGAAGTATTGATTCGGACCAGGGATCTCACTTTACAGGACGGGTCATGAAGAACGTCCTGACAATATTCGGCATAAAACAACACTTCCATATTGCGTATCATCCACAGTCCAGCGGGATTGTGGAGCGCATGAATCGGACTCTAAAAACTACCCTTAGGAAAATGGTTCAGGAGAACAACTCCACATGGGATACAGTGCTCCCATTTGCACTCATGTTCATAAGGAACACTGTTTCCACTTCCACAGGCTACACACCACACACACTCATGACCGGACGCCCTATGAAAGGGACAGAATTCCTTTTAGGACTGGACATGACCAGCCCCGAGGTGACAGCCCTCACACACGAAAAGACGGTTAAAGACTTGGTTGAGACTGTGAGGTCTGCACAGATTGCAGCCGCAGTTCAGCTTGGAAAACGCCGTCAACAACGCACCGCTTGTTTTAATAAGACCATACACCCCACAGAATTCCAGGTTGGGCAACAGGTAATGTTATCTGTTTACAACCCCAGCAGTTTTTTGGCTCCAAAATATTCCGGCCCATACTCAATTTCGGATAAAATTAGCCCCTCAGTTTACAGGGTAAAATATCCTAATGGGAAGACCGCGTGGTTCCATATTAACCAGCTTAAAGCATATGGGACACAGTCTAACCATGCTCATCATGTACTGCTAGATGCAGCAGAACACTTCACCCCGCCCACTAGAGACACTTTTCCACCATCCCCCTCACAGACCAGTTCATCAACGGACTCGCCCACGACTCCGCCCACAGACCACGACAGACCACGCCCCGAAACGCCCACAAGCTGCCACAGCAGAGACAGCAGGACAGACACTGACTCTGAGGACAGCGACAGCACACAGCCATACAGCCCACACTGCACCAACTACGACCCCGACTCCAGTGACCCCATGGAAGTCACTTACCTTAAAAACCCAGAACCACCACCCGACCCCGACTACCCCGACACCACACTTGACACAACACTATGGCACAGGGACAATTCATACAGACTTGTCCGCAATGACGAAAGTGACCCCCGGTCACATAATTCGAAAATATCATGCCTGATCCACACAAGGGTGTGGGATCCGGGAGAGCAGGACGACACGGTGTCTGAATCCCGACACGGCAACCCCTTTGTGACCCTGTTCACAGAGACAGAGGAAAAGTGAGGTGTCCAGATGATGTAAAATAGGAATCGTTTGAGGGAAACGATGTCCTTTCTGATGGAACCTGCACGTATGTTTGTCTTCGTTTTATGTTTGTTTTGTGTTCAGCTGGAGGATGGACATCTTCTTTTCAGCTGAAAAGATTGTGACCACCTCACATACACGTTAGTTTCTCTGCCGAAACCTCTGAGGACTTCAGTTGTATCCTCTGGTGAACCGACACGGTTCACGACTTGTTCCCTGTTTTCAGATAAAGGAGCATCTTGGCTCCTCCATTGTTTTAGGTGCCCCTCTATTCGGCGAATAGAGGCTGCAAGTCACGGTAACCACATTCGTACCCGTTTAATCCAGGTTACTCAGGCAGTGGACAAACGGCACTGAGGACCCGCCCTGTCTGAGAACCCACTTTGGTCAGCCAAGCTCGGGTATGGCACAGCACGCCCTACCCGGGGATCCCATCCAACTCGTACCCGTAGCGGCCCATACGCAACTCATTCGGACGTTTCTTTCAAAAATTTGTTTTCATTTTCGTTAGGCAGCCCTTCGGCCGCCATCCCACATGCTATTTACATCCAGGAACATTCGGATGGTAAACTAGCAAAGCCTGCGAGACGGCTCGCAGGAGAAGGATTGTTAGGTGTATTCTGGTCTTCAAATTCGCTTTTGAAAAAGAAAAAAATGAGGGGAGTCACAGGGTGTGACTTGGCCAGTCATTTTTAAAGGGTCAATCGGAATATAAAAGACAGATGCACTAACAGGTAAAGATCTTAAACTGTGTATTGACAGATACTGTGCTTGATCCCATAGCTTTCAAAGGACGAGACAGGGATCGAAGCAAGGATTGTCCATACAGGAGGAAGAAAGAAGGAAAACCAAGATAAAGATGATGGAAGCTCACCTATTGTTGTTAACTGTTATATCTGTTTGTGTGGAAGCAAGACACGTTTCCCCCACAACCCCCACAGTAAATGTTTCCCTTACAACCACTCCCCAGTGCTCAGCTCTGATCAGTGAGGTTCAGACCTGGTGCACAAAATTTATGACATGGTACTCCATGTCATACGTAATCGAATCACTACTGGTGATTGCGATCCTCGTTATCCTTGTACAGACCCTCAGGTTGAGGAAGTGGAAGAGGAGAGCCTCCCGTTCTTGCCCTTCCGTCTATGGAGTTCGATCTCCGATTTTCCGATTTCATCAATCCCCTTTGCCCCATGATGAATAAAGAACTGTGTAATGAATAAAAAAAAATTCGACCCTGTATTGTATTGTCCTATACTCGACTGCCGAGTTAGGAAATGTGATGTTGTGGTGTGAATGGTTAAGGTTTTAGAGTGTGAGGAAATGTTTAAGTAAAGTTAGGGATAATTGTGATAGGTAGAGGTTCCCAGTTTATGGTAATGCATGTCCCCTTTGACATAGCGCCAAGTAGAGATGTTAGGTAAAAAATTTTCTTCCCATAGTTTAAGATAGAGTAGCCCAGGAACTGGCAAGAGGTCAGGGGACACAAAGAAGGCAACCCAGATGCACTCAAGGCGACGTACATTGTGATCCTTCACAATATTTTGATTGTGAGGATCACAAGGAGGGAATGTAGCCACCTAAAATGGATGCTGAGCTACAAAAATAGGCCAAGCGCTAAGACTGCTGGGAAACAGACAGTTTAGCCAGAACAGCAGTCTGCAAAGAGCATTTTTGCATTCTGCAGCAGCAGAAACCAGTTTGGGCTCAGGTGAGAAGACCTTAGCTAGGTGCAAATGGCAAAACGCTTTGCATGCTAATGAGGCAATCAGACCTGAACACCCACACAATAGATACATTTGATTCTGAATGGACACATTTTAATCAAGGCCCAGACATCGAGGCACCAGAAACCTCCAAACAAAAGGGCATAAGAAACGCCCCCCCCCATCACGGAGACCCCCTCGCATTGGGGAATTAAAACAGTATCGATGAGGAATTGACCCAATAGGTAAAGCCCGCCCAAGAAGAGGGAAGGACAATGGAACCCCTATAAAAGACAGGGACCTCGTGTTGTCCGGTCTGTTTTCTGTGCTCCGGCTTAACTTCGATCAAGGTCTGCTTTTCCGTGCTCCGGCTCTGACCAAGACCTTGAAGATCCAAGCTGACTCCAGCCGTCGAGCACCAGCCGCCGAACCGTAAGTGCCAGTACGACGCTCGCTACGCGAACTAAGCCCGCTAGAACCCCCAGTGACCAGAACGCTTGCTGAAGGTTGCAGCCCAAGACCAGGACGAAGGCCTCGCTCCCTGACCTTGCCTGTTCCTGTTAGATAAGTATTCTGATTACTTTAGTTTAGTCATAGCTTAGTCTCTTAGTGTGTGCATGAGTATTTATTATTACTGTATAATAAATATTATCGTTTGGACCTTACTAATCGGTGTATTGTCTTTATTACTTTGAACTTGACCTTGGAATACTCGTGACGTTGTCTATACGGCAACTGGCGACTCCTAAGCTGAATAAATACATAAGACAGAGCCTAGTGGTGTTAAGCACTTGGAAGTTAATACACCCCAATAAACGCGTTTTACGCCCATAGTAAAACGTGCAACAGTTCATTAACTCACTTTGTTCTTCAACATCACTTGTTCAATTCCTTCCGGATCTCTTGCTACATCTGCCGAGTCATTGAGTTCTGTAGAAGTGAATACTCTACCCTTTCATTTCTACCCTTGAACATCCCTTTGCATATTTCTCGATCGTTCCCTCCCACCCTATTCTACTCATTTTTTCTCCAGAATAGATCTTTAATACGCTTTGCAAGCTTGACTTTGAAAACATGCTTCCCAAACTCCGCGTTCTTAAATTTTCAAAGGCGGCACAGTGGGTTAGTTATCACTGCTGCCTCACAGCGCCAGGGACCCGAGTTCGATTCTGACCTTGGGTGACTGTCTGTGGAGTCTGCACGTTCTTCCTGTGTCTGCGTGGGTTTCCTCCGGGTGCTCCGGTTTCTTCCCAGAGTCCAAAGATGTGCAGGTTAGGTGGATTGGCCATGCTAAATTGCCCGTAGTGTCCTAATAAAAAAGTAAGGTTAAGGGGGGGTTGTTGGGTTACGGGTATAGGGTGGATACGTGGGTTTGAGTAGGGTGATCATGGCTCGGCACAACATTGAGGGCCGAAGGGCCTGTTCTGTGCTGTACTGTTCTATGTTCTATGTTCTAAGTGTCCAAAGGTTAGGTGGGGTTACCGGCTTACAGGGGATTGGGCCCAAATAGGGTGCTTTTCGGAGGATCCGTGCAGACTTGATGTGCCGAATGGCCTTCTTCTGCACTGTAGGGATTCTATGATACGTTGTCCAGTGAGCAGTGCTCCGGCTACCGAAACATCTGGTTGGATAAATTATTTGCTGTTGGAGAATCTTTGAAGAATCAGTATTAAAAGTGGTTCAAGACTGGGTTGTATTTTTGGAAACTGTATATTTTGATACTCCATCTTCTTATATTTCATTTGCAGCTTGAAAATTGAGATGAGAAACATTTATCTGTATCTAGGTCAGTGTAGGGTGCCACTGGGCGACATGAGCCAAGGCTGACCCTGTAGAATGGGTCAGTTTCCTTGGTCCTTTTTGAGCAGTGAATGATGTGGCCCATAGTGTTTGGCCACCTTCCAGCATGGGGCAGTATCATAGAATCATACCTCAGAGAGGGAGGCCATTTGGCCCACTGTGCCTGTGCACGCTCTTTTATGGAGCTGACCAATTAGTGCCACTTCTCTACTTTTCGCCATAGTCTGACAAGTCTTTCCCTTCCAAATCAAATAAAAGTTCAACAGACTCTTGAAAGTTACTCTTAAGTCTGTTCCCATTGCTATTTCAGGTTGTTCTTACCAGAGGAGAATAACGTTGCTTGGGTCCTTTTGTCCATTGTCCAAAATTGGTGTTCACTGTTTACTGGAGACAGCTTCTCCTTATTTATTGGATTAAAATCCTTCAAAATTTGGAAAACCTCAATTCAATCTCCCCTTAATGGCTGCTGCTCCAGGGCAACCCATCCCAGTTTCTCTAGCCTCTTCACATAACAGAGATCCCTCATAATCTGGGGTCAATTGTGGTAAATCTCCTCTGCACCCCGACTAAGGCCCTGCAGCTCTTCTTTGGCTGTCAAGGGGTTGCCATGGTGAAAGGCTGTGAATGCCCAGCTCCCACTTGCGTGCAGAATGCTGCTGTACCATGTTGATTATGATGATATTGGGATTTATTTCACTGACTGCCAAAAAGAAAACACTACAGTTTTCGTGTGGGAGAATACAAATCTGGAAGGTACATCATGCTGATTAACTTTCGAGGCCAAAGCATTAATTGCAGTTTAACAGCTTTATTTGTAGAAGATCTGTGAATGGTGTTGGTAACAATGAAGTGGCACATTTCTAGTTCAACAGAAGTAAAAGGGATCATTTTGAAATCCATTTTCCTTTTCAGTGCATTAAGAAAGCATTTCACTCATTGAGCACAATTTGAATGATTATTCACTAAGTATTATATTTTGACAGATTTGAATTTTTTATTCATTACTTCAACACATGCAGAATATTTTTAAGGGGTTTAATTCATGTCTTCATAACAAAGAAATAATTTACAGTTATACACATCTTCAGGATGTCTCAGTTATAATCAATGGACTTATCTGGAGGTAGTGTATTGAATTTCAGTAATCACTTTGGAGACAGCAAGGCCCTACAAACAACAATGAGATGAATGACCAGTCAATTTATCTCAGGTGTTTGGTTTTTTTTACCAGGACACCAACAATGAGGAGTGCCAACTTAATTTCTTTTTTGGAAAAAAGATCATTTGCTACACAATGGTCCCAATCTTCTGAGGACCAGTACTCATTGTCACACCGCCACCGTGTCCAGAAATTTGTCTGACGCTGCTCCGCATTTCTATTGGATCTTCTGAATCTGGTTGCCCCAGAAACATAGAGCATAGTGCCCTTTGGAGAACTCCAGTGGCTCACAGTAAAGTCAGTGGGAGGACAAAACATGCCTCCTTTTTACAGTACACGATGCCCTGTGGAATGTTTAAATGTCCAATCCTATCTTTTAAATTCATTTTCAGGATGTGGGCATTGCTGGTTAGGTCAGCATTTATTGCCCATTCCTAATTGACCTTCAGAAGGAGGTGGTGAGTTGCCTTCTTGAACCGCTGCACTCCCTGAGGCGTAGGTGCACCCACAGCACTGTTGGAAAGGAATACCAGGATTTTGACCAAGCAACAGTGAAGGAACGTCGTCATATTTCCAAATCAGGGTG
The DNA here is from genome assembly GCF_902713615.1 of Scyliorhinus canicula. Classification (NCBI taxonomy): domain Eukaryota; kingdom Metazoa; phylum Chordata; class Chondrichthyes; order Carcharhiniformes; family Scyliorhinidae; genus Scyliorhinus; species Scyliorhinus canicula. The sequence goes on from NC_052146.1 coordinate 198,948,401, forward strand.
GTGAGTGACTTGGATCGGAACCTCCGCATGGTGGTGTTATCAAGAATCTGTTGCTCTTGTCCTTCTGGATGGTCGTGGTCGTGGGTTTGGAAGGTGCTGCCTAAGGAACCTTGGTGAGTTACTGCAGTGCATCTTGTAGATGGTACACACGGTTGCCACTGTTCGTGAGTGGTGGAGGGTTTGAATGTTTGTGGAAGGGGTAGCAATCAAGCGGGCTGCTTTGTCCTGGATGGTGTTGAGCTTCTTGAGTGTTGTTGGAGCTGCACCCATCCAGGCAAGGGCAGAGTATTCCATCACTCTCCTGACTTGTGCCTGGGAGATGCTGGACAGGCTTTGGGGAGTCAGGAGGTGAATTACTTGCAGCAGGGTTCCTAGTCTCCGACCTGGTCTTGTAGCCACAGTATTTATATGGCTAGTCCAGTTAAATTTCTGATCAATGATAATCCCCAGGGTGTTGATAGTTGGGGATTCAGTGATAATGTCATTGAATGTCATGAGGCAATGGTTAGATTCTCTCTTGTTGGAGATGGGCGACACAGTGGCATTGCTGTCTAACAGCACCAGAGAGCCGGGTTTGATTCCGACCTTGGGTGACTGTCTGTGTGGAGTTTGTACCTTTGCCCTGTGTCTGTGTGGATTTCCTTTGGGTGCTCCAGTTTCCTCCCTCAGCCTAAAGATATGCAGGTTAGGTAGATTTGCTGTGCAAAATTGCCCTCAGTGTCTAATATTTAGGTGGGGTTACAGTAATAGGGCGGGGGGATGGGGGTTGCCTTGGGCCTTGGTAGCGTGCTCATCATCGGTGCAGACTTGATGGGGCAAATGGCCAAATGGCCTCTTTCTGCACTGTAGGGATTCTCTGATTCTGCCTGGCAGAACCGGCTATCCCTTGCCCACTTACCCATCAACTCACCTACCCCTTACCCACTTGCCCACCCCACCCAACTACTCCTTATCCACTTACCCACTTATCCACTTACTAAAGGGCAGCAGGGTAGCATGGTGGTTAGCATAAATGCTTCACAGCTCCAGGGTCCCAGGTTCGATTCCCGGCTGGGTCACTGTCTGTGTGGAGTCTGCACGTCCTCCCCCTGTGTGTGTGGGTTTCCTCCGGGTGCTCTGGTTTCCTCCCACAGTCCAAAGATGTGCGGGTTAGGTGGATTGGCCATGCTAAATTGCCCGTAGTGTCCTAATAAAAGTAAGGTTAAGGGGGGGGGGGTTGTTGGGTTACGGGTATAGGGTGGATACGTGGGTTTGAGTAGGGTGATCATGGCTCGGCACAACATTGAGGGCCGAAGGGCCTGTTCTGTGCTGTACTGTTCTATGTTCTATGTTCTATTTGTGTGGCACGAATGTTACTTGCTACTTGTCAGCCTTCGCCTGGGTATTGTCCAGAACTTGTTGCATCTAGGCACAGACTGCTTCAGTGGCTGAGGAATTGTGAATGATGCTGAAAACTGTGCAGTCATTAGTGAACATCCCCCCTTCTGACCTTATGAGGGAACGAAGGCCATTGATGAAGCAGCTGAAGATGGTTGAGCCCAGCTCACTATCCTGAGGAACTCCTGCAATGATGTCTCGGGACTAGGGTGATTGATTTCCAACAACCACAACTATTTTACTTTGTGTTAGGTATGACTTTAACCAGTGGAGAGATTTTCTCCTGAATGTTAAAGAATGGATCTTAATGAGTGGATGAGTGAATGGGTGAGGGAATGGGTAGGTGGGTTTGGGAGGGTGGGGGTGGTGAATGATATGAAATTTGGCAAGAGGAAAGGTGAGATGGTTTTGTGGGTAAAGTGAGTCATTAGGTAAGTGGGTGAGGTGGGTCGGCGGTTATGTGAGTAGCTAAGTAGGTAAGTCAGGTAGATAGGTGGGTGAAGTGTCTGAGTAAGTGGGTAGGGAGATGTGGTTGTGGTGGGTAGGAGGATGTGAGTGAGGGTGAGGTGGGTAGAGGTAGCTGGGTGGGTGGGTAACTGGATAGTGGGTGGTTGAGTGAGATGGGTATGGGGTAGCCAGGTAAGGTGGGTAGGAGGCAGCTGGGTGGGGTGGGTAAGTGGATAAGGAGTAGTTGGGTGGGGTGGGCAAGTGGGTAAGGGGTAGGTGAGTTGATGGGCAAGTGGGCAAGGGATAGCCGGTTGAGATGAGTAAATGGATAAGGGGTAGCTGGGTGGTAGAGGGTAAATGGGGAAAGGGGAAGTTTGGTGGGATGGTTACATGGGTAAGGGGTAGCTGGGTGAGGCAGATAAGTAGATATGGGGTAACTGGGTGAGATGGGTAAGTGGGAAAGAGGGTATCTGGGTGGGGTGGTTAAGTGGGGGTAGCTGGGTGGGGGGGGATAAGTGGGCAAGGGGTAGGTGAGTAAGCGGTTAAATGGGTAGGGGTAACAGGGTGAGGCAGATAAGTGGATAAGGGGTAGCTGGGTGAGGTGGGTTAGTGGGTAAGGGGTAGTTTGCTGAGGTGTGCTAGTGGGTAAAGGGTAGCTGGGTCAGGTGGGTAAGTGGATAAGGGCTAGCTGGGTCAGGTGGGTCAGTGGGTAAGAGTAGCTGAGTGAGGTGGGTAAGTGGGTGAGGGTAGCTGAGTGAGGTGGGTAAGTGGATGAGGGTAGCTGGGCAGGTGGTACGTGGGTACTCAGGGATTAGTTAGGCTGGGTCGGGAGGCTATTTGAATGGTGTAGGGCTGGGAGGGGGGAGAAGAAGGATGGGGGGGGATGTGTATGTGTCTGGGATTGGGGGTGGGGTGTTGGGAGCAGTGGCGGGAGTCAGGTGCCCAGGGAGTGTGCATGTGTGTATGTGGGGCGGTGGTGGTGAGGGGCTCTGGTGGGTAGTCAGTTGCCCAGGCAGTGTATTTACCTGAGGCGGGTTGGGGGGTGTTACTCAGGTGCCCGGGGAGTGCGTATGTGTGGGAGGGGGGAGGGAGTGTAGTCAGGTGCTCGTGTGTGTGGAGGGAGGTGGGGGGTTCATTCAGGCGCCTGGGAAGTGTGTGTCTGTTGTGTGTGTGTGTGTGTGTGGGGGGGGGGGGGGGGGGGGTGGTCAGGTGCCCGTGGAGTGTGTATGTGTGGGAGGGGGGAGGGAGTGTAGTCAGGTGCTCGGTGTGTGTGTGGAGGGAGGTGGGGGGTACATTCAGGCGCCTGGGAAGTGTGTGTTTGTTGTGTGTGTGTGTGTGTGTGTGGAGGGAGGGGGGGGGGGGGGGGTTGTCAGGTGCCCGGGAGTGTGTGTGTCTATTGGGGTGTGTGTGTGTGTGTCTATTGGGGTGTGTGTGTCTATTGGGGTGTGTGTGTGTATTGGGGTGTGTGTGTGTCTATTGGCGTGTGTGTGTGTATTGGGGTGTGTGTGTGTCTATTGGGGTGTGTGTGTGTGTGTCTATTGGTGTGTGTGTGTGTATTGGGGTGTATGTGTCTATTGGGGTGTGTGTCTATTGGGGTGTGTGTGTGTGTGTGTCTATTGGGGTGTGTGTGTCTATTGGGGGGCGTGTGTGTCTATTGGGGTGTGTGTGTGTGTGGAGGGATGGTGGGGGGCGCTGGTGGGCGGCAGTTGTCTGGTAACCCAGGAGTGGACCAGGTTTTAACCTGTCTAACATCGGGTCTGACCGAAGTTGGAAACATTGCTGGGGGGGGGGGGGGGGAATCTGCCGTCGGCAGCTCAAACTCCCGGTACAATTTCCCACCGAGGTCCACGGGGTCAGAATTTCCGCACGGTCCCGACTAACCGCCTAACGACGGGAATGTTTACACATTCCTTGCACAACATGTAGGAATAAAACATATGTCCACAGGTGGCATTGGGGCAACCTTACTGTGCAATTCAAAATGTCTAAATCGGTGCAGTTTTATTCTGGATAGAAGGCTGGGACAGAAATTGGGGGGGGGGGGGGGGGGGGGTAAAGTTCGTTACGGAGAGTATGCCTCGCCCCAGAAGGGATGATGTCCTCTGTAGGGTATATCTAACATGTCTAACGTTCTCAACAGTCATTTCACTGGTAATATGTATTTATTGCTGGCAGCTCGGTTCCTGCCAAGGTTTGAACCGATATTGGCAGTGACAAACTGTAATGTGTGTGTGTGCCCCAACCTGAGATCCCAGGAAAACCATTGGCTGGAATAAACTGAACGATAAAATACCCAAAGCTGGATTGCAACCATGAGTTCAAATCCTCTCAGCAGAATAACTCTTCACCCCAACACCGCCAGACAGACCCACACATTCACCTGGTCACCCCCTTCCTCACTAACTCCCAGAGTTGTTGCTTTATTGCGCAAAATACTTAAATCACTACCTTGCCCCCACCCCCACTCCGGACTGACTGCGCCGGAATGCGTTGAAGGAGCGCCCCCTATGGTCGAAATAAACCGCCACTGCTCTTAATTCCAGAAACGGTTTTAATCCTGCAAATATCTTATTGCACATACAGTGAAGCAAGCCACAACAGTTTGGAATATTTAACCAGACATGTCTAATGCGCTGCCCGCGTGCCACAGTTGGAATAGGCAGGACAATTATTTCATTTGACTAAAACCGTAATTAATTTGCACTAATCTTCAAATTGCTACTACGATTTCATTAAGCCGTTTGGAACAGCTGAAATGGTTCATGAACATAATGGAAATTAGAAATAGAAACAGCCACAGTGTAGTCTCAGAGCCACATTAGTATCAGGGCATTTAAGCCAGGTCGCTTTTCACTTGCACTCTTTATAAATGCTGCAATGCAAAGCAGCGATCTTGTGAAAAAGCCGCAATTCACACATACTTGAAAGTGTCGAGAGGCGGATTTTTCAATGGTTTTAATGGTCATATATTGGTTAATTTCTATCTAATCATTCGGGCCTGTAAAATCCTGGAATATCTCAGCAACAAATGTGCCAGTCTCCTTTTCTCTGTAAAGCGATACACGGGCGCCACCTCGCGGCTAATTCGTGCAATGGCCCGAGAGGAAAGGTTAAATCCCCGATTCAAGTGACAAGAACCGACTGGAACCACTGAGATCACAGTAGTTGTGCAAGAAATATACAACCACGATTACAGAAAGACCAACAGCTTTCTTCTGAAGCCTGCGGATGGGCTCGGGGCTAAAAAAAAAAATTCAAACCTTTACAAAATTATAGCTGCAAGATTGAAAATTGAGACTCTAGGCCACATCATTTCCAATGGGCTGTGAGAATTTTGGCGGGCCATTTGTCTGTTTTGCAATAAGGATCACAGATTGTCAGTTTTTCCGTACAAAACCCTCCCTTGGCAGCGGCGCAAGCAGAGGACAGGTCTTATTAACCTTCACATTTAAACACAACTTAAGCCTTAAGTACATACTTGAAGTTGCAGAAGGTGGAATCACGATATCTATCTATCTATTTGTCTGTCTATCTATCTATCTATCTATCTATGTATCCTTATTTAATGTTATGTGTTACATATATCCATATTCGCAATGCCATTTTCTAAATTAATAATGATGTGCTACAGTATCCTGCACACTATTAGATCAAGACCCAAGTTACTGCTAAGAGGCGCACTTTGTCTATTAATTTCTCTAATTGTGTATAATTAGGTAATGGTGGTGGAATAGCTCCATTCTGCAGCTGAGTAAACGGGATTGTGCTTTAGCATAACCATCTGCATAACCAACCCAGACCTGCCAAAAACTAACAAGGAAACGGCATTCCCTGATGCCCGGTGAGAAGAAAAAGGAAATATTTGGAAATGCAACTAGATCGGAACGTTTTCCAAAGAGAGCATTAACGCTTTGAATGTTGTTTTAGCCACACACTCCAGCCTCCGAACCTTCGCCCTCGCATCCAGTATCTTAATATTTCCACAATAAAAAGGTAGCTCTCAATGTTTAAATGATGAAAATGAAAGATGAACTTTCTAACGTACTGTACACATTATGTGAAGAGAGCCCTAGTCTGCGCTTTAAAAGAATAAGAGAATCCCATACTTCCCAATGTTTTGTATCTGTCCCGTGGTGCTTGCTTTAAAGGTGTGTGACTTTTAAATGAGCAGCAACTTGCACTAAAATAGACAATTTTCAACAAGCGTTGTTACTGTTGTTCGGGGACTGGAGCAAATGAAATGTACCAGCGACCTCTCGTGGCAAGGTTGCAATATTGCGGTTTCACAAAACAAATTTAAAAGGCTCTTCAATGCACAACAATGATGAAGCTAAACATATTTATTAATAGAATCGGCAATGAAAAACGAAAGCGGAATCTAATTGGGAGCTGATGACGGGTAATAAAGGAAGATTGCTTCCCTCCACTTAAAAAAAAGGGCCTTTGTCACAAAAAGTGTTGCCTCCACTCCCCCCGCTTCTAGCTGCATGAAATGCTAATGAGTGAGAGGAGCGAGTAGATTTACGCCGACATCAATGTTACCTAACCGCCGGGCCTCACAAGTCGGCAAGTACTGCACATAGTGAGAAAGCCTACTGTACAGCGTTGAATGAGGCTATTCCAGAGGGAAGCTTTGAGAACTGAACGAGTCCTCACCACCAAGGCTTCTCCCCAACATGTTGGTCTTTGCAGAGATTGCCTGTGTGAAATGAATCAAATGCAATCCTTTGTTTGCCTTTGGTACTTAGGCAATTATGTGGTAAAGCATCTTAATAAATATGAAAGAAAACAAACTGCAGGCCCTGCCGATTATGCTCTGCAAATATTCTTTTGGTTTTTCAATAATCAGACTCTCGCAAGTGAGATAAATGTGACGTCTGTAATTCAATATAGAGACAGGAGTCTTTATATTTTCTTGTTTAAAAACCTCTGTGACTTATAATGATCTCGATCTCTACTTGCAAGAGTTCAAACCGACCAATTTTGGAGAAGTATGCAACATTTTGAAAACTCCAATTACATACTGTAGTCTCTATCTCTTCACCCTTTGCGAAAAAAACCCTCTTTTCTAATACCAATTGCTTAATATAATTTAATGAAATCTTTCGTGCAACGACGAATATATTTCAAATGTAATTGCGAAAGGAAGGGTTCGCAACTTTATAGGATGGAGTGAGTGTGCGTGTGTTTTCTACAATTGGCTATCTATTTCTTCCCTTACGTAGATAACACAAACTTCTCCTTTGCCTGTAGTCACACGAGGCGGGTTACAAACAGTTGGAAGAACAACGCCCTGGCCAATGAAAATTATATTCTTCAGTGCATTGTCCAGAATGTGAACCATCTTGAAGCACAATAAAATTATTATAGACTCTGAAAGTTTGCGCCACCGGGCAACGTGTAGACGAAAGTGAATTTCGGCAAATATTATTAAGATGTGACGGCTAGATAAAGTGCCTGTAACTTATCAACATGACTTGGTTTCAACTACATTAAGGACACCTTTCCTAATACTGAAAAAAATGCACCCTGTTTTGCAAGTAGCCTTACCTTTCCACCGGGTGTCTCGCGTGAACTAGAATTATAGAGCACAATGCTTTAATTGTCTATTTTCGAAAGTCAAATCAAACAGCCCAATCTGTAAGCGCTCACACAACACAGCCCATTATCACTCCTTCACGCTACTATCATAACAACCGGCATCCCCACGCATTTCCATTGTTCTAGACCCAATTACTCCTAAAGTGTCTTTTACAAATTGATAATATTCGTTGTTATATAAAACAACATATGTGTCCACCCCCTCCCCACACGCAACTTACACTCTACAGTTACAAGGCTTGAAGTGGCACTACTCGCTTATGTGTGCACCGGCTACAAATCCAAATATAGGTCAAGCAATCATTGATTCAATTAAAAACCTCACCAAAATATCCGCGTTCTTTTTTTTTAAATAAGGGGCGAACATTGAATTGGTTGAGCCTTTTTATTCGACCAAAATTGCTGGTGTTTGGACGAGGGAGCGATTGGGTTAAAATGGTTTGCTAAGTGTAAAGAAATTGTTCCTCTGGGGTGTGTGTGTGTGTGGCGGGGAGTGGGTGGGTGGGGGGGGGGGGGGGGGGGGGTGCTATTCTGGAATTATAGATACAAATAGTTAAAGCATGTTTGCACATCTTTTTCCTTCCTTCCCTTCTTGAATTAATGTGACACATTCTGGTCGATATATAGGAGGTGGGGGTGGTGGTGGAGGCTGTTATCTGTGAAAGACGAGTTCCAGAATAGATATAGCACGAATTTTTAATGTGCCCTCCTTTCAGGGACAACAATGCTGGTTTTGAAAGCTCGACACAATTTGGGTTTTGTGAGGTTTCCATTCTCCCTTCCCTGAGCCCAGCTGCACATATGGAATACAACATGTACAACAAGAGTCACAATGGCACCAACTAACAGCCTCGACAAAACGCCCCCATACCTCTCCCTCAATCTCGGTATGCACTGGTTTTGTGATAATAGCTGAGTGGCGTCCACACCGAATTTGTACCTCGTTAATATGCACGCCTCTAACATCCTTAACTACCAACTGCGCCCTTTGTGCTGTTTTGTCTTCCTACTGTATATTGTCCAAAGATAGACTACGCAAATGTCAATGTGTGAAATATAGGGCCTGGGGACTCCCCCCCACCCCCACCCCCCACCCACCACACACACACAATCCAATAGCTTTTATCAAATTGATAGCAAAAGAGACCTCACTAACTTCTTATCCCCCCCCCCCCCCGGATTACACAAGGTACATTGCGATATTTGTTCTTACAATATTTAGCACTCGAAATATTCTCCCTTTAAACATTAAAACAGATTCCCCTTTTCAGTCCCTCTTTGTTGCAGCAAAGGAGACGGTCAATAGTGAACTTGTTTCTGAATGTTGTTAAATCCTGGGGTGGAGGTTGGGAGGAGTGGGGGGGGGGGGGGGGGTGGGTGGGGGGTCTGTTAATTTGTTGAGCCACCTCTCTCGCAAAGCCACTGTCCGAAGGACCTCAACATTAAACAGCGAGACCCAAGTTCATTGCTTGTTCCAAATTATTACGGAGGCCAGTTGAATATTTCAGTCAAAACTGCCTCTTGTGCTGTCAGTTCAGTTTTGATTGGTGGCCATTTGAAATCGGCAGGTCAAAATTGTTTTTAAAATAAACATCCGAAGCACCCCTGATTCGCGACAGAGCTGAAATAAATTGGAATGGCGATGGGGGCTTCGCATTGCGCACACACAGAAAGGGGCGGTGGTGGTGGTGGGTACCAGGCTCAGTAAATTGCCCACAACATCGGTTAAGTAAATAGTTTGCCTTTCTCTCTCAGGAATACTGGGCAATGTGAAGGAGATGCCGCGAGTGGCTTATTTTCTGTTGTTGCTGTATTTAAACGATGTGCCCAAACTATGCCGACAGCAATGCGCCCGAGATTCCACCCCCCTCACAGATACTGTAGACATTCAATTACATCTGATCATTGTCAATAGATTTGCAGAGAATTCAGTCGGGACTCTGCAGTTTGTTTTACTAGGGCTCCCCAAGGGCTCTCCCCAATCTCTCAGCCAAAAACACAGATCTCTTCGCAAACTTGGGAGAAATTGTTACAGTTTTTCACTTTTCTTATTGACCCAAGGTTTAGATTCTATGAATTCTTGTTCTGAATTCCAAAAAGTGTGTGTGTGTGTGTGTGTGTGTGGGGGGGGGGGGGGGGGGGGGGGGGGGGGGGGGTTCAATGCAAGTCCACCAACAATATGCATTCGCTACTCCACTCTCACATTCGTTCGCTAGGATACTGGAAATTGGAATAGAAATCCTGGGACAGACTCAATTGCCTGGCCCATGGCTGAACTTGCACGTGCTGCATTTTAAAAGGATGGATATTAAAATCTCCGGGCCGGCTCGTTCTAAATCTTTCTGCAGCCGGGAAACCCGTTTCATTTAAGGGGCTTAATTTTTTTAATATAAGGTTGGAATTAATCTTCCATTAAAAAAAGAGAAATAAACATGCAGGCGAATGTCGTTGAAAATCAGTTGCCTATTTACCTGGCACTGAAGCCCAGATTTATGAATCTAGTGGGTAGGCTCCTGGGCCAGCCCGTGCACACCTCATCGACATCAAAGTGAGCCCATTCAGAATGCCCAGGCGTCAAAAGCCCCTTTGCTGAAGAAACACTCTAACTTCAAGTGTATTTCACTTCATCAGCGATTTCTCCTGCACAACCTTTGAGATGCAGAACACGCTGCTGGAGTGTGTCACCAATGTCCCCTTTGCCATTAGACCGATTAGAATTCGCTTTTCATTTTAAAAACACACACGGCTATTTCACAGTTTTGACGCCAGCGAGAAGTGATCGCCCTCCCTCCCTCTCTCGATCCCTCTGTGTTTGAACAACCATGGTACCACCTAACATTATTGACCTGAGCGTGTATTTCCCTCGACTCAGTTCGGCTGGAGAATTTTTGAGGGGAAATTAAAACGCTACGGTTGCAAAAGGCAGTAACAGAATGATTGTGAATACCCCCCAGCATAAAAATAAGCTATATCGAATCAGTTTTTTGCAAATGTCAAGAAAAAAAACCATAAACACCGGTTAATACCATTAAGGGAAACGGATTTTTTTTTGAGACACCGCATTTTATTAAAATTCTTAATATAAAAAAACTCGGAAAAATCTCTTATCAAGGCGCCTTTTTTGTTGTCGTTATTCACACCATTATTTTCAGAAGCATCACCAATCCTTCAACATGGTCGACATTAACATCGGAAAAATGCTGGTGTTCAACAAACACCAATTCAGGCTAACGGTCTGGTCAAACAGCCAGGACCACAATAACCCCTCCAAATAACAACAGCCCTCCCTCCCTCCCTCCCCCACAAGCACAACTAAACGCTTCTTTTAATTACAAAGCCCCCATAAATATTTCAAGTTTCATATATAAAAAAATGCCAGGGTGAAATATAACGTTCTCCACGGTTTGTTTTTGAAAAGTGTCAGTTTCGTGTGGGCACACCCTGCACACGGTGGACAAGGGATGAGAAATCGTCATTCCTACAACACACACACACACACACACACACAGAGACATATTTTACAAAGTCACAAGAGCGTCGAATTCGCGGGGCCGAAATGCGCAGAGGGGACCAATTTCAGAGTCAAATATATACTCCGCAAAACAAGACAGCAACGAAAGAAAGCTCAGCCCCATCACAGTTCCAGATGTATGTCGGTGCGTGTATAGTTGTATTCGATACACACACACTCACATACATTATATATATATGTATATATATTTACAACCCCGTCCCATCTCAAGCAGCCCTGATTTCACGCTTCACCATGTCCACTGTTGACTCTGCACCAGCGGATGTGTATGATACTGCGGGTTGGCGGCAGAGCTGAAATGGGAGTTATACTGCACGTGTTGCAGCGACTGGGCGGTGTAGGCTGGAAAGGCGATGCTGGTCTGGAAAGCGGTAGCTGTTAAATCCTGCGGTTTCAGAGCGTTCGTCACCATACTGGCGTGGCAGGGTTTGCCGTCTCTCACCAGCACGGGCACTGCCACCCTTCTGGGCGAGGGGAGGGGGTTCACGTCCATACCTTTCTCGGCCCTGGCCCTCTTCATCTTGTAGCGGTGATTCTGGAACCAGATCTTCACCTGGGTGGGGGTCAGGCGGATAAGGCTGGCGAGGTGCTCCCTCTCGGGCGCTGACAGGTACCTCTGCTGTCGGAAGCGCCTCTCCAGCTCGTAAGTCTGCGCCTTGGAGAAGAGCACCCGGCGTTTGCGCTTTTTGCCCGACTCGCTGTCGTTGCTGGAAGTCTCCGTCGCGTTGTCCTGAGATTCGTCGGCGGAGGGCTCCGAGGATTTGCTGGAGGAGTTCTGCTGTTGAGCACCGCCGGTCGAAATCCCGTGCACTGCCCAGAGAGAGAGGGAGCGAGAGAGAGACAGAAAGAAAAAGAAATAATTGGTAAAACTCGCACTCTGCATGTTGCCTAACAGAAATGAGAGATCTCGGTCGCTTCATTTCCCCCCCAAAAAAACTCTTGAACTGCAAATCTTCCGCACAATACTCTACCTCCAATTGTAGGCCAATTTTTCTCGTTATATCCGAACTTGCAGTTTGATCCAAGCCCTTTCTATTACCAGCATTCTGAACATAACGGAAAATCGCGCGCAAAGGACAGCATTGCGGGCAAGTTACAGAAGCGCGGGGGAATAATTGGTCAAATGAAGTTCATTGCAGCCTGCACCCAGCCCTGGTGAAGTGAATGATTTTGCCCGGGAGGCGTTGCCCGACCTGAAAGAAGTATTTGGACACTTACGCGAATACTGGATGCTCTCTGTTGTGGCCAGCCAGCGGGTGTAGGGGTTCTCGGCGCTGTCGTAGAAGTGGCTCTTTAGAGGGAGCCTGGGCACCGCGTCCAGGACGCCCTGTCGGGCAAAGCCCGGGGTTTTGCCCCCTCCTCGAGCCTCGGCAGCCTCTCCATCCTCCTCGGTCGCCTCCGCCGCCGAGCCGTCCTCGTCGTTAGTGTCAGGGAGGTCGAGAATGTCCTTGACTGAAAAGCCCGTCTTTGTGCTGGTCAACGACATATTTCTGTCCAAATTTATGCAGGGAAAATTGCAGCGGCCAGTGCCCCCACCCCACACCTTCCTCCCCCCCCCCCCCCTGCCCCCTTCTGTTGGGCAGAGGACAGAGACACACTCACAGGCACAAGGGACGCAGGACGAAGGCGGATGGCTGAAGTGTTGGCCCCTCTAAACTCCTGTTGAATCGCACCATTTAGTGGGGACGGTTTGGCGTGTGACCTCCGGCTCCATCACACACACAGGCACACACACAGGCAGGCAGGCAAGGGCAGCGACATTCTGGGAAGTCCGGCAAAGAAACAGCAATATTGGCAAAGCTGATGGTTTCACTCAATTCAGGTCCTTCGGTTGGTGCACACTTGTGATGTCGAAGGAATGAGCCATTGCTAGACACTGATCAGGTCCTATCAAGGGGTTGGTTACAAAACGTGAACCTGCAGAGAGACAGAGAGAAAGCATTAAAAAAAAAAGTGCCAAGGTTGAAGACGTGTGTGGCGGGGTCCTGGGAGTCAAGTGGATGAAGAGTATGTTTGCCGGAGTGAAATTATGGGGGGGGGGGGGGGGGGGGGGGGGGATTTTGGGGGTGGATGGTTTGTGTTGAGGGTGGGGGTGATATCTGACTCCTCGCCATTGGTGCTTCAAGACATGATGAGTGGTTGAACGTGGCAATTAATTACAAAGATTGAGAAGGCTCTCTCTCTCCTTTTTTAGGTTTGATTTACATACAAAAGACATCCAAGCAGCCTGATATCCAGCGTACTTGAAAATGCTATTTAACAAATTGCTCCAGAAATCGTTTTACATTTGTCCCTCGCTTTTCCGCAAGGCAGAGAGAGGGAAACAATTGCAGGTAGTAAGTCGGAAAGGGAGGAGAGAGAAGCTGCGGTTGCACCAATTCGATTTCAATTGCAGGTATATTCTGTAAATGCGGTGGCATTGTGATAATGGGAGGGCGAATTGGAGAGGTCACGGCTCCAATCCACCAGATAGGAAGACTTGTTTTATTTTAACGTCGGCGAGCTATCATTTTCCATTCGACTTTAATGCCCAATATATCCAGGCTGCAAAATCGTTTGTTTCTGTCAAAGTCTCGATTAGATTATCGTTGAACTTGTGTAATGTCATGAAATGGTCATTAGGCAAGGTGCAGCCCTGCTCTATCGCCCCCTCCCCACACACATACACACACACACTCTCCACACAAGGATGCCACTTTAAAAAGTAACTCACTGAGGGGGATTTGACCATATCTCAATTCCTCACAACTTTCTTAGACGCTTTTTTTTATTCAAATGAGCTGCGATTGAAAAAAAAAAATCTACATCTCTCCGAAAGCCCAGTTCAATAGCTGCGTGGACTTGCGGTGCTGGAAGCCGAGCAATTTATTATAGTTGGTCAGTTGATTTCTCTCTCTCTCTCTCTCTGTGCCGTCCAGTAAGTATGTGATTTGGGTGACAATGCCGCAGGTTTTACCAACTCCTCAGCGCATCTTGGGTGGTCGGACTCCAGCAAACACAAATACAAACCTATTGCTAAGCTGCGGACAATGGTGAAAATGTAGACAAATGTCCGGCTCCTGTTGGAAGCTTTTGTTCGAGGCCAGTTTTTGCATTTATTTCAGTCGCGACATAATAGATGATTGACGCCCTGGCACAATGTGTTCTAACTGTTTGGAATAAATCTGAGGTTGTTCCTAGTTGTCATGGCATTCAACTGCTTTCAATGGGCTATCTCTTCATTCATTTCTTGAACCCTTCTACAATATTAAGGCAACTCCTTCATGTTAACGCTCCCTCTCTCCCCGTCTCTCTCTCTCTCTCCCGCTCTTTCTCGACCCCCACTCTCCCCCTCTCTTTCTCCACCCCTACCCCCTCTCTCCCTCCCTCTCGCCCACGAATCGATTCAGAACATCTTCGATCACAGAATCGTTGTTTTGTTGAGAGCAAGGCGGATAACGTGTTATGTACAAGTCAGAGCCCAGTGTACAGTGTACAACAATTTGGATGGGATATTTGCAATGGCGCGTTATCCTTTGTCTGTGGGCCATAGTTCATTCCAGCATTCCAAAGACTTGAGCCCACTAAAATATGAACATTTATGTCAATGTTAAGTGCTAGGAATAACACCCAAAAACGGCAAAGAATTTTAAAAGAACCGCAAAACTACAGTTTAGGATTATTGACACCCCGGACGTCTGCAACATATCAGGTCCGAGGCTCTTAAAATAACCAGGTGCCGGGGGTGCAAACTTGGAGATAGCAAATTTCATGTGCAGTGTAGATTTCTTCCCCTCCCGCTGCCAGTACTTCCCTACATCATATTTACAGAACTGTCACAATATCAGCGCATTGTGTTTACACATGAGCAACAACCGAGAATTAAATAGCCCATACTGAAAATCTTCCCTATTTTATTCACCCAGCCCTGTTTTCGGAAGATATTGACCCCGAGGTACTGACGGGCGCCAACATTTTCATTCTTGCTCGATTTTATTTTCTGTCATTCTATCTATCGCTGGATAAATCACTAAGACACACACACAAATATATATATAATTATACGCACACACAAATATATATAAATATACACACACAAATATATATAAATGTATATATACATACACACACACACATACACACACAAATATATCTAAATATATATTATACATACACACACATACACACACAAATATATATATATAAACATACATATACACACACATATCCACACACATACACACATATACACACACACATATATACACACATATACACACACATATACACACACACACACATATATATATGCATTGGCTTGCCTGTATCTTTTCTCTAAACGCATTTGATTAATTGAGTAGAACTTTCCCACTGTATCCAGTAGATATTTCCCCCTCCACTTTAACACCGGACCTTAAGAAGCAACACTGTCCAATAACTGCAGATCGAAGATTCGAATATTTCACGAACTGTCCCGCACAAAAAAGCCAAATTTAGTCTGATCTGCAACATATTTTTTTTAAATAGAAAGGGATTTTTAAAAAAAACGTTAACACACTCTGAGTTACCCTAACATTCAGAGGCATCGACAATCCCTCTCCCCCATGTGGTTTCCGCCATCGCAAAGTCAAACACAAAGTCACAACCGTGTTTTATTTGCTCTGTTGGGTCCACAGGGGAACCAGAGCAGCGCGGCCAGGAATCAGCCTTCCAGCCTATCATATAGACCACCTGATAAGCTAATATGTCCTCCAAGGGTTGTTTTTTTTTGGTTGAGGGGTGAGGGTGTAGAATCGTTCCTGAATGATTAACCATGCAGCGCAAGATAACAAAACGTCCATTGAAAAACACACGGCCTGAACACATGTGGCTTCCCGGCTTAGGTTTGCTCGGTTACACTGTGAAATGCCGATAACACAACTACTTGTCAGCCACCTCCAGCCACCGGCTCCAATCGGTCAGCTCTTGTCCACATTTGGAGAGATGGCTCCAATTGTATAATTCCTTCCCGCCGCGAGTGGAGTGAAGTTTCTGAGACGCCAAAGCCTCCATAACCACCCTCCCCCCCCCGCCCCGTCGACTCTGTACAATTCCGGGTGGCGAAGTTTAGGGTCATACAGCACTTAACATGCTCAGAAAAATTACATGGGCTTAAGCTGCTGGGGATTTTAGCTGATCATTTTAAACAAAAATAAGAGCTTTCTGTCTTTATACTTTAAAAAAAGTCGCATCGCCGCCGGCTCCAATCGGCAACACACATTTTGTAGTGCCTGCAATAACGAAAATAAATGAAGGAGAGGCATGAAGTCGAGCACACAGCTAACGGTAGATGGAGGATAAGATAGTGCGTGTAAAACAGCAGCAGACAAATAGTAGCGGGAGACCAGGAATGAGCAGCACAGGGCTAGGAATCTTCACACTGTGTGCTGGACTTGAACTGTGTCTTTCTTTCTAGGATGGGCTCTGAAACAAGAAGAGATAAGTGACCTTTACACAAAATCTTAATCCCCCCCGCTGAACAACAGGCTGATAGGATCGAGCGTTATTTGAACAATCCAACCGAGGTTTGAAAAGGCGAGGTAAATGTGTACAGGATAAGTGGCTGTACTTCAGCTCAAGTGCCCTCTAGATGTGTTTACCTGTTTACTTTCGGCAGGTACCTTATAAATATATTTAAACACCCCCCTCTTTCACCAGCCTTTTCACTTGGGGCCAAGTGGGGGAGAGCTCTCCGCTCCAGTCCTGGGCAGTGAGTGGCACAAGTAACTCTTGAAGTGCTAAGTTGATGTGTGGAGAGTCGAGGCGGCCAGTTTGTTTTATTCCAATCCCAGCCAAGCATTGGGTGGGGGGGGGGGGGGGGGGGGGGGGGTGCACCTTTGCGCACTTGGCGAGACTTTTAACAGGGCAATCGAAAAAAGGTCTTGAAGAGATCACTGTGACAAGTGGGTGTATTTTATCAATGAAATTGGGGTATTTGGGCTCAGTATAATAGGATCACATTGCACAGCATTAGTGAACTCCTGGCGGTTTCAAACCACCTCAGTTGCGACAACTTAGTTCACGACTGCCGAGTGCGGATTACCCCGGTTATTATGAAGCCGATGAATGATCAATAGCTGCAGCTAATGAACAGAACTCTTCTGCATTCCTGCCCCATCGTCCTTAAAGACGAACGAGAGACGGGTAAGTTTTTAAAAAACCCTCTGACCTTAAATATTCTTCATCATTCCCCATAGCCCAGATTGAAATTCATCCATATCAAAATGGCATGGTTTGAAGCCAAACTGCACAAAATAAGGGCCTGGCTGGCAAAGGAGCCGAATGTTTACACAGGCACTGATTTCGGAAGAAAATTGAAAACGGCAAGTAAGCCTTATGATTGAACGATACGATTAAAACAATCAGGCATCATTTCCAATGTCCTTTGTCCTCCCCGTGCCGAGAGTGGGAAGTTTAAACGTGCAATGCCCGTTCCCATCAACAGGAATCTGTAAGATTATAAAATACAGTCATGTTTTTTTCTGGGGGAAAGTGCACAGATAACATCTCCAGGCAATAATCGTTGAGACGTGACACGGCTATTTTTCGTGGTCAACATTCGCACAGAGGGTCACAATGTTAATGGACCTCATGGAGCTCTCCGTTATGTGGCAAGTATATCCGATTACCGACCGCAACTTTCACTCTGGTGCGAAACTTTAAAACAGCAACACGCCTGCCCCACAGACCCTTCATTTAATTTCGGTTCAAATGAAATGCAGTTTTATTTTGTTACATCCCAGATTACAATCACCTTTGCTGACAAAATGCCTGTCTTCGCCACTAAATATCAGCCTGGATACCGTGTTTTCTTTTTAAATTCCTCTAACTATGGGATACCTGTATGGCTGGCCAACCTGTTTTTTTTTATATAGGTGCATACAGTTAGGAAGCGTTTAAAAACACACCCACCCACGCACAATGGTAGCAACCCACCCTAAAATGTTAAAAGGCGCTAATCAGTATTTGTGTTCTGGGCTTCCGAAGCAGTTAATTGCTGTTCTGCAGAATAGGATTGGAAAGCTCTTATCAAAGGGCTCCTTGCGTGACAACGCGGTGAAATATGTCCTGAGGTGCGATTTGCGTTGCTAAAATTGGGATTCGCATGTGGAAACCCGCCTCTCCCCAAACAATAAGTAGGGTCGATTTTCCCCGCGGGCAAAGCGCTGGAAAAGTGAAGAAAAATAAATCAGCGCACCAAATGATTAAAAAAGAAGAGTGAGTACAATCCAGTGTTGGGTTATTCAAGAGGAACGCGCTGCAATCTCTCAGCCGAACTTGTGTTGGGGGTGGTGGGTTGAGGGTAGGGTGGAGAAGGGGGGGGGGGGTGCATTTCGATATCACCCACAACACTCACAGTGCACCATTCTCTAATCTGATTGAAGTGACGCCTCCGGTCCTAGTTTAGCGCCTCATTTGCGAACATTTCATTTGAAAATGAAACATTGTTCGCTGGGAGGCGAAAGGCATTCGCTTTATTCTGCCACGTTGTCTAGTGATTAGACATGTCACATCGGCATTATTTTCTCTCCTCGCTGTCCCCCTCACACCCCCTCGGGGAGATTGCCCGTCAAATCAAAAGCGTTAACCATTTACCTCAAAACGATTAATTTGTCGTTTTTATTTAAAGGAAGAAAAGCTCTAAATTAAATCCGTGCTTAACGACATTTAATTGATGCTTTTTAATATATATATATAATCTTATAGTTGGGAGTCTTTGTAGCCGATTCAATGCCTATTTCCTCAGGGGCAAGAAACTAGAGTGGCTGGAATAACATAGGTCATTGCTGCAAAGTTGTCAGAAGAAAATGCGTCGGCATAAGATGAAGTCGCCCCCCCTTATTAAAGCTTTTCTCAGGTGCAAGCTGCACAGAGATGTAAAGAACACATTCTGCAGGTAACCTGACAGAGTTTGAACCCTGTGCAGGATCTCAAGGAATTGAAGTGTACCTCCCCATGGGGGTCTCCGCAGTCGAAATAATACTCTCCCCCCTCCAACCGCTCCAACTGACCTCTAGTTTACTTCTCACCAGAGAAAGTTTTGAGCCGTGACCCCATTTCCTTATTGTGCACATGCCGGCGGGGTTTAACAGAAAACGCACTGCAAAGTTTGAAGTTGGAGAGCAGCTCACCCAATTCAGAGCTGCAACCGAGAGAACGCCTTCAACCCAAGACGAGGGTTCCACCTACTGCTGATGCACTGGCGAACTCTACTGACATGAACGGGAACTGTCACAACAGTCGGTCAGAGTCACCCTCAATAAAAGAGGGTTTATTAAAGGGAGACAGTGATATTTAGTAATGGAGCTGTACGCTTTGCTTGAAATCAGAAAGTCCCATAACCTGGGAAATGATCCCCTCCCCGACTTTAATCGTGCTCTGAAGGGAATACTCGCGCTGTTAGAGAAGCGGGTGTCACCAGGGATAAATAAATAACCCCCGTTTATAAATATCCTCCCATTTGAAGAAAAATCCTGTCTCATTTTTAACCTTTATATATTGTTAAATATTACAGCATGTTCAAAACTGAATATGTTAGGGTCTTACACATGTCTACGTGGGTCTGTTTTGTGTATTTTTCACTGTTTGTGTGTAAAGATTGATAAGTCTGTCTGTGTGAGTGAGCGTCTCCATGAGAATCTTACTAAACTTGCCATACCATAGACTCAAGGCTCTGAAAAGCTCTCACTGTTAATAACTCCGCCGGGCAATGAGATCTTAAAATGCTTCCATTTGCAAACCCCCTCCCACCCCACACTCGGGGATTTCTATTTGCTTCGGATTGTTGCTCTGGGTTCCCACTCAGTCATTCGCTGCCCCACATGGCGGACGGACGGGTTAACCCGAAGCAGCCAAAGGCGGAGGATATAGGGGCGAGCGGGGAAGGAGGTGAGGGTGCAGTCGCTGGCGTTAGCGGTGGCGGCGGGCTGGCTAACGCTGTAAGGGTTAACATGGGGTCACCTGGAAGGGCTGAAGGTGGGGATGTAGTATTGCTTCCATCCAGGGTGCCCGAGCATTTTCCATCACCTGGTTAAACATTAAGCACTCACTGGGATGTCCAATCGGTATCACTGCACAGTGCAAGTTAAGCAGTGCAAAGTGCTGTTGGCGGCCCCAATGTTTGGCTGATCGAAACAGGCTGACCTTACCCCCCCCCCCCCCCATTCTAAACACATCACAACAGAGCAGAAGTTTGAACGCTTTCCCAGAGCCCCCTCCCTTTAAAACCGCCCGATGAAGAGAAATCACTTTAACGCGGACTTGTTCGATGTGCGCCGGAACCTTCCCTATGTTAACCCGCGGCACGTTGATTCCCATTCTCTCAATCTCATCCGTCAGCATTTCCCAGCTACTGACACGGCGCACAGCAGCTCTCTCCCAGTCTAGGTAAACCCATTAGACAATAAAAGCGCTGACAGAAAGTACTCACCTGGCAGTAAGTCGCTGGAGAGGAGCGAGTGATGCAGCCAGAGAACCCCCCCCCACCCCCCACCCTCCTCTCACCACCCCACCCCCTCAAAAGCTCAGATGTCGTTGGTTTAATGAAGTATCTCCAAATGGGAAGTCAGGAGTGCGTGCACAGATAAGACTGATGCGCTTTATATACCCAGGGACACACACACACAAAAAAAAACCGATCCACTCTTAATATTGTGAAAGAGCGTTTGCACAGCTCGGCTGCGAGCTGTGCCTCTCCACACTCAGATTACTCCCTGTTTGTTCTTCTCTATTATGACGTTAGACAGAATACAGGCCATATGTTCATAGGCAATAAATTGCCTATAAATGCAAACACATTTTGCCTGTTGGCGTTTAGTAAACCCCCCCCCCCCCCCCCCCCCCCCCCCCCCCCCCCCCCCCCCCCCCCCCCCCCCCCCCCTCACACTCCACACTGGCAGTCCCAACCTCGAAGCCAACAGATTCACATTGATCACACACTCGGCCCATCTCTTGGACAGCCTGTCCAGAACAGCAGTTGCCTCTTGGCCACCCTTCAGGCAAATCGGATGGATTCTCTCTCTTTCCAATACGACCGGCAATGTCTAACTTTTACAACAAACGAACAGCCATGGAACTTCAAACTGAGGAGTTTTCATGAATTTCCAACACAGCTCCCAGTTCCCACCTCCTGCCCAGTCCCAACCCAACCCCCCCTGCCCAGTCAACCCACCCCCCCCCCCCCCCCCCCCAGTCCCAACCCAAACCCCCCCACACACACACATCAAATCAATGGCTCGGTATCTAAGAAGCACAGAAACTGAGCCATATGTGGTATGTTATTTATCTGTCAAACCTTCTCGTGTACACAAGATACGGTGGCGACCTGGAGAGATTAAAGATGTCTTTGTGATGTCGATTGCTTTGTTGTTTTAACTGCAAAGTGCACTCAGACCATTTTGTGTGTGTGACTTTATCCCAGCAAGATTTGCTTCATTATTTATTACAACCGTTTATTCCATTGGATCTCTCGTGTGCAGTTTGATAAGTTGGTGCCGATCACCCCCCCCCCCCCCCCCCCACTGAACAACTGGAGCTGAAATCTTGGTTAATGCTAAGTTTGAGTTTGAGGGAGCGGGGGTGAGGGTAGCGGGTGGGGTGGGGTGGGGGGGGGGGGGGGGGGGGGCGTCTGGCCTTCAGAGAATAAGACAAGCAAAAAAAAATTCCACCGCAAGGAAGTGGCAGCATTTACCAATCAGTTGGTCAAAGCGTTTCCCTCCTAGTCTGTCTCAATGGACATCTCCGGATAGAAATGGCCCCATTTACCCCCAGCCCGTGACTTGGATAAGTCAGCACACTGGAAATGTGTGTTAACAATCTGTGCCTGTGGTTAAACAGGCGGAACCTATCCAGTGGAAATAGAGTCAGTGACATTGCCGCCATCTGTAGGTGGGTGGCTGGGTGTGTGGGTGGGGAGGATTACCGGTTAATTTCTTATTGGAGATGGTCCAGCGAGAACCATTCGCCTGAGACCCAGAGAGAGAAAGTTTCAATTGTGTGAATTAGTCACGCCGAGCCGAGTTGATGGCTGGAGAAAGTTGTGTATCAGTGTGAAGGCAGGTCAGCCGGCAGGTGTGAGGACAATTCCTCTTTCTGTTCCGCTGTGTGTATGTGTGTGTGTGTGTGTGTGTTCACCAAAATAGAACCAACAGCACTTCATCCGCCAGGCCCCTCCATTGCTTTTATAGTTCACTTTCAGATATTTGATTGGCATTGTAAAATGCCCCTTGCAAGCTATGCAGTAACTGTTCAATCCATAAAAAGGACTAGGTTTACAGCTGCGAGCTCCTCCACCAACCCCCCCCCCCCCCCCCCCCCGGCTCTTTATCAGCACTTGGGACTTGATGGTTTTTTTAGAGAGTAGTTCAGCAACACTGGAAGATTTCACTTGCCGCGTCTCACTCTGCATTCCTGGCAGGACGAGAGGCGAAACTCAGGAATAAGCGCCAGCTCTCGTAAAGCTGCGATAAAGTGGCTGTTTTTTTATTATTGAGAAATACAACAATGGCAGGGACTTGTAACTCCTTTACTTGTAATACCCGCACCTTGTGTTCCGCATCGTTAACCGCTCAGCGGGTCGCCCCATTACCTTTCAATAACGTATTTATTAAATCAAATCCATCCCTCTGTTGCTCACTTGGACTTCCACCATGTTTACGCCGCAATGTCCCACCCACCCCTGCGTTGTATTGTCTGCTCTAATCCATCATACTCAGTGGTTTCACATGTGTAGGAACCGTAGGGGAAGTCGCCCTATAAAAGGTGCTCTTTCACAGAGACAATTTCAGAAGTACTCCGCCCTTCATTGAGAAATAACCGCAATCCCGTCTATTCCATGCATGAATTCCGCCCGCCGACCCGTGCAAGCCCATCATCTTAAGTGACTTAAATACCATTCGGGATCTCGTTTTTAGCAGCTCGCGTCTCAGATCACTTCTGCTGGTTAAATCCATTCCAAAGTTGAGTAACAAAAATTAACCTTAATCAACAGAGGAGCATTTCAGTCTAGGACTAAAATTGCCCCAACGTTTCTGACAGTAAGAATTGAAAGATTGGGCTGGTTTACTGAAAGGTGATATAGATCTCTCCGTAGAATTAGTTATGCCATGAAAGTTGGAGAGGAAGGCCTCTTGCTCACTCGTTACCTCAGTCGATAGGGAGGAGGTGTTCTATGGAGTGGAGGAGGATGGAATAATTGCTATCCCAACTAAAGTCGGGGGTCGGTTTTCCCTGGAATAGACTTCATTCACAAACCATCCATTGCAATCAATTAATTGGGATCTAACCTACTTTTGCCACGCATAATTACAAGATGCCTATTATCTCCATTTTCTGGTCTTCCTTGTTTTGTCCAGGTAGTGAATAAATTCTTGCTGTTGTTTACCTGGTTAGCTAACAAGATGGTCGAGCATGGATGTCAATTGCATTCTGATGAAAAGCTGAAATTAGAATAATTGCCCTGAACTCTAAAACCTTTGCTGGTGTGTTGGAGGCACGATGTAAGCTAATTTAAATAAGCGGAACTGTTTAAATGCCCTTAATCGTTTGTGTAGAGTATTTTAGAAGTCTTGTCTTTTTTATTCTTCACCCGGCCACTCGGAGGTGCAGGGGAGCATTGCCGTTGAATCTCCTTTCGAGCGCATTCTTTTCCCCTCCTTCAGTCCCTGCTGGAGATGGTCGCAAGAAAAACAATAACATGCAGTCCTACGTTCGGTTTAATGTAGTAAAATGGCCGAAGACGTCTCCACAGGAACAATTATCAACGAAAATGTGCCACTGAGCCACACCAAGGGAGATGTGACAATCAGTAGGGTGGGGGTGGCCATTTGGCCTGGATTTCAAGCTCAAAGAGGGCCTCAAATTTAGACCCTTGTTAATTTTTTGGTATTTGATAAGTTTCCGGCCTTGTTTTTTATCTGCGTAAGGAAATAATATAAGAAAGTAAGTTTTGTTGTTCTGTATTGTACATCAGGCAGCATCTGCACAGCCTATCTGACTGGCAAAGTGTAGATTAGGGGCAGCAAGGTGGCACAGTGGTTAGTGCTGCTGCCTCACGGTGCCGTGGTCCCAGGTTCGGTCCCGGCTCTGGGTCATTGTTCGTGTGGAGTTTGCACATTTTCCCCGTGCTTGCGTGGGTTTCGCCTCCACAACCCAAAAGATGTGCAGGCTAGGTGGATTGGCCACGCTAAATTGCTCCTTGATTGGAAAAACTGAATTGAACACTCTAAATTTATTTTTTAAAATGGCGGTATGTAACTTAGAGGAAAACGTACAGAGGGTGGTATTCCCAAGCATATGCTGCCTTTATCCTTTTAAGCAATAGAGGCCATATTTTGTAAGGTGCTGTCAAAGAAACCATGTTTAAGCCCTTATATTACTTCAAAGGTGAGAGTTAAAATAGCCCCCACTCTGTGAAGCATCGCAAGAACAAGAGCTCAGAGTAATAGGAGCAGGAGTAGGCTATCTGGCCTCTCAGGCCTCCTCCACCATTCAATAAGATATCAGCTGATACAATTTTTGTCTTAACTCCACTTTTCTGTCTGTCTCCATAATCCTTGACTCCTTTGTCGATCGAAAATCCATCTCACTCAGCCTTAAAGATATTCAATGACCTAAACTGCACTGCTCTCTGGAGTACAGAATCCCTAAGTATAATGAGCATCCCAGAGAGGAAACTCCCCTCATCTCCATCTTAATTGGGAGGCCCTTTAATTTATAAACTCCACCCCACGAGGGAAAAATGCACTCAGCTTCTACCCTACGAAGCCCCATCAGAATTTAATGGGAGGGTTTTCGGCCATTTCAGCCAGCCAATGGTGAACCCCCACTGTGGGCTTTGTGGTGGCGAGGGGTGTGTTCAATGGGAAATCCTGTTGGCAACGGCAGGACTAGAGGATCCTGCTGCTGGCCACTGGCGAGTTGCCTCCCGCCACTGTAGAACATGCCATGGACGGGGAGCAAAATCACGCTCTCAGGATGTTTCAATAGGATCACCTCTCATTCTTCTAAACTCCAATGAACATAACCCTGACCTGCTCAACTTTCTTCATCAGACAACCACTTCATGTCGAGAAACAATCTAGCGAACCATCACTGAACTGCCTCCAATGCAAGTAAAGAATGTAAATGACCTCCGCAGTCCCAGAGGACCATCGGCTGCTTTCCTCTTTGATTGCTGGCCGGTGGTGATTTAATCTGAGGATCAGCACACCTCAGGTGATGGGCAAGGTTGAGAAGGCTTCATGAATAATGGGCAGCATGGTGGCACAGTGGTTAGCACTGCTGTCTCACAGATCCAGGGACACGTGTTCAATTCCGGCCTCGGGTGACCGTGTGGAGTTTGCACTTTCTCCCCGTGTCTGCGTGGATTTCCTCCGGGTGCTACAGTTTCCTCACACAGTCCAAAGATGTGCAGGGTAGGTGGATTGGCCATGATAAATTAGCCCTTAGTGTCCAAAAGGTTAGGTCGAGTTGCTGGGTTAGGGAAAGAGGATGGAGACATGGGCTTAAGTAGGGTGCTCTTTCCAAGGTCCAGTGCAGACTCAATGGGCGAATAGCCTCCTTCTGCACTGTAAATTCTATGATAACCTCAGCCCCGCACTCCCACAGTGCAAGTATACATCCCTCCTTAAATAGGGAGAGCAAATATCTCCAGCACTCTAGGTATGGTTTTATCAAAGCCCTGTCGAGTTCTAAAAAATATTCCCTATTTTAATGCTCCATTCCTAGTGCAAAAATATACCAACAACAGGCAATCTCATTCAATTATTCTATAGTATTGACCACTGCAGTAGAGTGCCACCGAGCTGACCAAAGATGCTCCTTAATAGGTACTATACAAATGCCTTGTTACACAACAGTCAATTCTTTCACTTCAGCCAGAAACCATGAAATATTAAAGGATATATTTATCACTGATATTGAACTCTGCTGCAATTTATTAATTTGATGGTCATTACATCTCTCAAAAACATCTAACAGCACTTTATGTGAATTATTTTGAAGTGCAATCATTGTTGATTTGTACAGAAAGGAAGGTCTTGTTTCAATCCCTGGGTTGTGTTTATGTTAATTGATATTAGAGTTTATAGAGGGTGAAATTCAGATCGAGGTCTAGCTCCTGATCACTTCTGTAATGACTCCTGTTAGAAACTGTGCATGTGTAGCAGGTTGGAAAGGATAGGTTTGAGTATAGCAGCAATGCCTCCCATAGGCAGCACGGGGTAGCATTGTGGATAGCACAATCGCTTCACAGCTCCAGGGTCCCAGGTTCGATTCTGGCTTGGTTCACTGTCTGTGCGGAGTCTGCACATCCTCCCCGTGTGTGCGTGGGTTTCACCCGGGTGCTCCGGTTTCCTCCCACAGTCCAAAGATGTGCTGGTTAGGTGGATTGGCCATGATAAATTGCCCTTAGTGTCCAAAATTGCCCTTAGTGTTGGGTGGGGTTACTGGGTTATGGGGATAGGGTGGAGGTGTTAACCTTGGGTAGGGTGCTCTTTCCAGGAGCCGGTGCAGACTCGATGGGCCGAATGGCCTCCTTCGGCACTGTACATTCTATGTAAATTCTATGTATAGTATCACAGGTATGGATACTTACTGCTTAGGTTCAGAGTGAACACTTGGACAAAGTAGTGTACGTCTATTGCTACCTCTGTACGTCAAGCTCAGTCAACATTTCCAATCAAGATAGATAATTGGGATAGATCATATTGCAGGGCATGAGGCAATTAAATGTGTTCAAAAGTTTAAAATAGAAATTAACTAATGGGAACAAGGAAAGCTACAAGTTGGAATAGATCTTCGAGTGTTTGCTTACTGAGTATAACGGCAGTATAACAACAGCAAATGACATGGATGAATATATTGAAAGCAGGTTGCAAATGAGACTCAAACTGGATCTCAAGCAAATTAGGAGGAACAATCAAACTGGATTAAAATGGATAGAACACTTTCGGAAACTGAGCCTGCAGTCCAGAAATCTCAGTCAAATTAAATAAACAGAAAATAGCTTAGATTTGGGCCAAAGAATTAAAACAGGGAATGGAAAGGGGTACAGATTAAGGTAAGGGGCAGGAGGCTGAGAGAGGATTTGAGGAAAACCTCTTCATCCAGAGGATGAAATGAAAAATCGCTCATTGTCACAAATTGGCTTGCAATGAAGTTCCTGTGAAAAGCCCCTAGTCTCCACATTCCGGTGCCTGTTTGGGGAGACTGGTACGGGAATTGAACCCACGCTGCTTGGCCTGCTTGGTCTGCTTTAAAAGCCAGCTATTTAGCCCTGTGCTAAACCAGCCCCATCATGATGGAATCTGGAACTCGCTGCCTGAAAGGGTGGTGAGGCATTTAAGAATCATTTAAATGTGCCAACACAATGGGCCAAAGGGCCATCTTTTTGTGCTGTAAAAGTCAAACGACACTATGACTCTCTGACTCTATGACTCAAACTGGAACAGTCCACAAAGTATCTTGACCAGGAAAGAGCTTGGTGGTTATTGTGGAAAAAACTGTGAGGAAAAAATCATCAACTTGGTATATGGATTGTGAAGGGTGAGTGAGGCAGTGAGTAGCATTAGCTGAAGCAAATCTAAAGAATAAATTCATTACTGCTTAAGGGATTGAATTGGAGTACCGTATGTAGTGCCGGCCATACTATAGAAAGGAGTGTGACTACCCTTGAAGGGGTGCAGTGTGGAAGATAATACCAGGTGTGAGGAATTTGAGTTATGGAGAGAAAGGTTCAGAGAGCTGGGCCTGTTTGCACAGAAAAAATATAACACTTTCAGAGACTTTCAGGTGGACATAAAGAAAATTCTTGACTATTAAGAGGGATACAATTTTTAAAAATTAAAAAATATCATTGGGGTTTAAATGAAATAAAAGTGAATTCAAAGGGAAAATGAATTATAACAGACTTATTTTACAAAATATATAAATTTGAATTAAATTATCATGGCAGAAGTACTATAAAGGGGTTTATTAGGCAAGTAGCTTTGTTTCTGATTGAATATATGAAGTTGAGATCAAGAGGAGAAGGTTTCTTCGGCCAATTGCTATTTCCTGATAATTCTTATGTTTCTAATAGCTAATCCATCAAATGAAAGCGTCCAAGTCTTGTTTTTAATTAATGGTGTTGTTTACATAAGAAATTAAAGAGGCATCACTGACTTTTGTTTGCATAATATAATTAGCACCAAAAAGTGATGCTGTTCCAAAATATCACAGAGTTCTTTCTCCCTCATAGTTCATTGTCCCCTTTTGTATCATGTTCTTCAATCTAGTCAATTTTAAAAACGCTGCGTTCAATAAAAATACTGTCTTTGCTTAAAATGAACTACAAATTGTATTTATGTATAAATGTATAATTTGATTGCAATAGCATTGTTACAAAGTTAATACTTTTTAGTTAGCTGCCTGCCATACCTGATTATTTGAGTAAACTGCTTTTAAAAAATAATTTTACCACCTAGTGCCTTCTTTTTTCCTTCTTTGCAGGCCATTCATTCTGATGTCTTCGCACGATTGGAATCCTGTATGTTCCATCCTCAGATTCAAAGCATGAAAAATTTGGGATGTTCCACAGATTATCTTGTGGATTGTCTTGAGTGCTGTTTCCAGAATGTGGATGGCAGAAGGATGTCTGCCATAGGAATTAGAAATATTACACTGGGGCATATAAGGCACACTTCTCAAAGTGGATTACTCATTGGTCATATTCATAACATTGTTGGTACTGTCTACATCCTTACTTTTAACCTAACCCCTATTACACCTAACCTGTAATGGCATCAAAAGCAAAAGGTTTGCTTCCCATGATTAATACAGGTATTCAGTTTCTTGATAAAGCACAACATTCCCAGTTGCCATTTGCTTTAGGATTAGGGTGAGTCACTTCCATTTTATGCTGTTCTGGACAACCCATACTTCACTAATAGTTCAATTTAGAAGGTTCAGCGAGATTCACTTACTGTGTATTGCATATGAGTTCAATTCTGAACTTTCAGCAAATTAGGTTTTTAATAAAGTCGAGATTAACAGATTAAACTGCATCAATTGTAAGAACATTGTTAACATTTTGTTGTGGGATGAGTAGCAAATTAGAAGCTTGCATCCTGATTCAGCTTGGCATTGAGCCAATCCTTGTCATATCTTTTAAAACTGGCCAATAATTATAGTACTATAACTGCACTCTGAGACAGATAAGGTAAAGGTCATTTTCAGCTGGCAGCTCTTAAGGATCAGAAACACTCCATGCAAGTTTACTTCCATTTTCAATGGAAAAGGGCAGACCTTTCTCAACAGCATCACATTGTCCTGATGTGACTATCTTATTCCCACAATGGTGGAGAAGTAAAAAAAAAATCTTAGTGTCGGAGGTTATTTTTGTCTGCTGCCGCCACTGAGATGCATTTTTCGGATATTGTAGCATCTGGGTTATTATTATCTTCTTGCAGGGACCCTCGGTCTCTTTGAATTCCATCATTTTGAAAATGCCTTCTGATCAAAGTTCAAATTCAATTCATGCAAACATTTAAAAAAATTAAATTCAAAATCCAAAATCAGAGAGACAAACATTTCTACATATTGTGATGGAATTATTGGGGCTGGTTTAGCACAATGGGCTAAACAGCTGTCTTGTAATGCAGAACAAGGCCAGCAGTGCGGGGTTCAATTCCCGTACCGGTCTCCCTGAACAGGCGCCGGAATGTGGCGACTAGAGGCTTTTCACAGTAACTTCATTGAAGCATACTTGTGACAATAAGCAATTATTAGGGCAGCACGGTAGCATTGTGGATAGCACAATTGCTTCACAGCTCCAGGGTCCCAGGTTCGATTCCGGCTTGGGTCACTGTCTGTGCGGAGTCTGCACGTCCTCCCCGTGTGTGCGTGGGTGTCCTCCGGGTGCTTCCGTTTCCTCCCACAGTCCAAAGATGTGCAGGTTAGGTGGATTGGCCATGATAAATTGCCCTTAGTTTCCAAAATTGCCCTTAGTGTTGGGTGGGGTTACTGAGTTATGGGGATAGGGTGGAGGTGTTGACCTTGGGAAGGGTGCTCTTTCCAAGAGCCGGTGCAGACTCGATGGGCCGAATGGCCTCCTTCTGCACTGTAAATTCTATGATAAATTCTATGATAATCTATGAATTGCTCTCTGAAGATCATTAAATATATATGTGTTCAACCAAGACCAATTCGTGATAGCTGGAATAGCATGAGCATTGCTGAGCAGCACATCTTGGAAACAACATGTGAACCTTGGAAAGTGAGCAGGATAGATTCGCCAGGATGATATTTGGAGTGCAAGAATTACAGTATGGGTGACATTACATAAACTGGTGTTGCATTCCCTGGAATTTAGAAGGAGAATGGGTGATTTGATTAAAGTTCTCAAGATATTAAAGGACGCAGGGGAGATTGGGAGGAACTATTTCATTTAATTGGGGTTCCTAGAATTAGACAACATATCTTAAAAATTAGAACCAGACTATTCAGGAGTGAAATTCCGAAACACTTCTACATGGTAGAAGATCGAACTTTCTTCTGAAAATCCAATTGATGCTCAATCAATAGTTAATTATAAATCTGAAGTTGATAAGCTTTTAATAACCAAAGATATTAAGGGATGTGGGGAAATGTTGGGTATATAGGGTTAGGTTGCAGATCAGCTGAGATCACACTGAATGGCAGACTAGGCTCAAGCACCCAATGGCCCACTCATACTCTTCTGTTTCTACTGGAAACAAGTTGGATATGCAAAGATAATTGCTAAGTCTGCAGCCTTGAAAGCCATACTCATTTTTGTTACTTTACAATTTGTAGTCATTGAATTATGCAAACACATTTTATTGAGAGTTTGTTTTTCAATTGACAATGTATTTGCAATTCCATTTATTGTTGGTAATTAATTTGCACAACATAAAAGATCACTTTCTGTTATGCATCTTTTGAAGTTTGTTTTCTGAGCATGGTATTGTGAAATGGAGTTTGTCGGTAGATTTATCTCAAATACAATTCTGAGATGATGGGAATAGCAGTCATTGAGCTGGGTGTTTTCTCTGAGTCTTCCTTCCTGGTGTATGATCTAACAGTGATTCACTACTGTCTTAGCTCAGATCTTCAACACAATGAAGGACAATTTATCACAGATCCTTGATTTTGGGAGTTAGCTATAAGCTTGTGATCACCAAACCGAGTTAAAAAGAACAACCTAGGTGTCAATGGGTTAATTTCCCGTCTGTTACGAAACTAAATTACCATCATTTCTCTGCATGTCAAATACACATGACCAACAGGCACTACTGTGCCTATTGTTGCTTATACTTTGTGGAACCCACACCGACTCACATAAATAGCTCAGTTAGCATGGTGGCGCAGCGATTAATATTGCTGCCTCACAGTGCCGAGGACCCGGGTTTGATCCCGGCCCTGGGTCACTGTCCGTGTGGAGTTTGCACATTCGCCCTGTGTCAGCGTGTGTCTCATCCCTACAATCCAAAAAGATGTGCATAATAGGCGAATTGGCCACGCTAAATTGCCCCTTAATTGGGAAAAAAAATTGAGTACTCTAAATTTATTAAAGTAGCTCAGTTGGCGGCAGTCTGACTTCAGTGTTTAAGGTCGTGGGTTCAAGTACCATTGCAGGCACAAGTATATAATCTCAGCAGACACTTCAGTGAAGGAGAGCGACAATGTTGGATTCACTATATTTCAGGTGAGATGCTCAAATGGCATCTGCTCTGTCTCCTGATCAAAGGAGGGCAGTGAGCTGCCCTAACCATCATTACTCCCTACACCAACATCACCAAATTATCTGGTCATCATCATGCTCAATGAGTGGGAGGCCTTGTTATCGGCAATTTGGTGCCTGTGATTCTTACAGCCACAACATTGACTGCAGTTCAAAAGTATCATTTTAGCTGTAAAGTGCATTGACAGACTCTGAGTTGTGAAAGGTGCTGGATAAATACAGAACTTTCTTAAAAAAAAACACTTGTTGCTTGGCACCACAAGGTTCACACCCTAGTTACGCACACGTGTATATGAGGTCGGGTTTGATTTTTGGGTGATCCACCAGCGGATGTGACCACGATTTCTGGACACCCATTCAGTAACATAGGTTTGTGAGCAGCAGGACACCAAATGAGTGGCCTGATTCAGCTCACCAGTTGAGACTTCCCAATATTGGGCCACACAATCGCTATTGATCAGAATTGATCCGAATGTGCATGACACAGGCCATGCCATGACTAGCCTAAAATAGTAAATGGTGTCCTAGGACATTGCGACATGAGTTCCTCGTGGCAGTATCCTTGTCCCATAGTTGCTCGTTATGCTTTCCCTTAATTTGCTCTGTTTTAATTACCTTTGCTCAAGAGTCGCCAGGTATCTTTCTGATACCACCACAGGATTCAAAGCCGAATACTGATCAATGACTGGATACACCAGTTAGTAAGTTTGAAATCAATGCACATTTATTTACACACACAGTCAATTATTACTCATGCATAAACTCTACTCGCTCAACTACAACTACTACTAAAGGCCTATACTTAGTTTTGAGTGGCCCACTCAGTCAGAGGAACAATGGCCGTTGTCCGGTTCTGATACTGCTGGCTTCGAACTGGTATGGAATAGTAGCTAGGAGCGCCTATCTCGTAGCGTGTGTTGACTTTAGACTTACTTGGCTGGTGCTTGGCGGGCCTCTCGTCGCTGAGAGCCAAATACCAAGGTGAAGATGGAGAAAGTAAGAGTTTTCAAGAGAGCGAACTGACCTTGGGGAATCTGTTTTATAGCCCCCAGGGTTTTGCGCCCTTCTGGGCGGACCCTGGACTTGGTCCCAATTAATTGGACCATGTCCCAATCGTTTGTATCGATTCTCTCCAATAACTGGACTGTTCCCTGATCGTTGGGCGGGCTCTAGGTAACCATTGGCCTGCCTTTGTTTTAGCTTCTACTGGCGCCGGGAAGTCTGTCCTGGTACCGATTGTTTCAATGTTTCATTTTGTTCCCGGAGATAGCTCATTACTATGCTATCGGCTTGTAGTTTCAGTTCTGCCTAGGTTCTGCAAGTTCCAATCCACAAGAAACCTTACACCTGCTTGTTTTTCTAGTACTGTCCATTTTTCCCTGCACTCTTTGCGAGTATCCATTTTGGAATCGGGACGTGGCCACTCCCTACTTGTGATCCTCAATGCGAAGCGTGAAGGATCACACTGCCACGATGTCTTTGTTCTCTGACCAAGCGTACACCCATGACTTGGCTCTACTCTGACCCTAACTATGCAACATATCTTTAACTAAACAATTTTATGTACACACATCATCAAAATTCTATGGGGGCGCTATGTCATTAAGGACATGTATTACAAAATAAAAAAACTGGAACCTCTAACTATTCTCAATAAACTATCCTCACTCAAACAATTCAAAAATATACTAACATCTTAACTGTACAAAAATAGCAGCATTCAAATTTCTCTGGTTTGGCAGTCAAACACAGAGTTGACATTTCATAATTCAACAAACGGGCACACACAAACAAAAAGACGAATGTACTTTAATCCATGCCAAGGGGTTCGGGGGCCTGGTGGAAACCGAAAATAGGGGATCTAATTCTGTATACCGGGGTGTGAGAGCCATAGGCTCTCCTTCGCCATTTTTTCATTCGAATGGTCTGCACGATACTGCAAAGTATCGCCAGTGCTAAAAGTGCTTCAATGACATATGAGAGGGAATACCAAGTGATAAACGTATCACACCATGTTGGGGTACTGTTGACTGTTACTGGGCTCTGTGTACAGTGGGGGAGTGAATCATTGACGGCCTGTGGGGTGGAGGTGAGGGGGTTAGTGTTCACGCGCAACCAAAGGGATCCTGCTAGTGTCCAAATAACAAAGATGGAGGATGTCTTCATCTTTCCTTCTCTTCTCTTCTTTCTTCTCTCCTTGTCTTCTTCTGGAATTCTGTGAACACAAGCATAATACCTGTCATTATCTTGCTTAAGATCTCGTGATTTTGTCTGTCTGTCCTTTATTGCCAATTACCCTTTTTTAAAAAACTGAATTTCTGGACAAGACATTCTTGAAAAATACTAACACAGTGCGAGCCGTCTCGCAGCCTGTGCGATTTACCATCCCAATGTTTGAGGATGTAAATAGCATGAGGAAAGCAACCGAAGGGTTACTATAAAAGAAAACAAAAAACTTTTGAAATGAAAGAGCCAAAATGAGGTACGTATGGGCCGAGGAGGGTAAGAATTGGATGGAATCCCCGGGTAGGGCGGGATGTGCTTTACCCGAGCTTAGCTGACCAGAGGCGGGGGTCCTCAGGCTGGGCGGGGATAAGTGCCGTTTCTCCACTGCCTGAGCAACCAGCACGAATGGGCAAGAATGTAGTCGTCGTGGGGGGTTGCAGTAATGCCTCTTCTACCTTCAAATTAGAAGAGCAGTTATGAACTAGTGTCGGGCAAATTCTCAAAGGTCTCTGCGGACAAACTAGGCGGCTGTCCGGGAACAAACATGTTCCATTAACTGCCAGGGGGCGTTAAAGGAGTGGTGGCGTGGGGCTGTGAAAAGCTGTTTAAATTCTAAACACTGAACAGTTAACAAACGCATACAAACAAACATGCAACGAATATCGTGCAGGTTCCATCAGAAAGGACACCGTCTCTCTCTAGCGGTTCCTTTTAAACATCATCTGGACACCTCAGTTGTCAGTTTCGAACAGGGTCGCGAAGGGATTCGTGTGGTGGGAGTCAGACTCAATGTCATCATCTTCACCCGGCTGCCATACCCTTGACTGTAGAAGTCGTGCCAAAGCTGCGTGGGGTGACTTGGGGTCCATCTCATCATTCCTGATGAGCCTGAATGAATTGTCGCGGTGCCAGATTCGTGTGTCTAGGTGGGAGCTACTGGAGTTCAGTTCGTAATCGTCGGGCGGTGGGTCTGGGTCAGGGGCTTTAATGTATGTGACCTCGAAGGGATCACCTCGGAGTTGCTGGGAGTGGGGCCTGGTGCAGGGGGATAGTATCGTGGTGTGCTGTGGCTGTCGTCAGTGCTTTCGCAGTCTCTGTCGCTGTCACTGCTGTCTGGGGCAGAGAGAGGCGGAGTTGTGTGTCAGGGGGCGGAGTCGAAGTTGAGTCTGAGGACGGGCTGGACTGGCTGGGGGAGGGTAGGAATGCGTTTTCTGTGGGCGGGGTGAGCTCGTCTGCTGCTGTGAGCAGGATGTGGTGTGTGTGGTTGTTCTGCGAGCCATAAGTCTTGAGCTGGTTTATGTGAAACCATGCAGACTTTCAATTAGGGTATTTTATCTTGTAGACAGAGGGGCTTACTTTGTCCGAAATGGAGTACGGACCTGAGTACTTAGGTGACAGGAATGTGCTGGAGTTGTAAAGGGAAAGCATTACTTGCTGCCCTACTTCAAACTCAGTGGGATGCACTGTCTTATTTAAACAAGCCCTGCTTTGTTTCTTCCTTGTGCCCATTCTCACAGTGGTTGCGAGTTGTGTCGCCTTCACATTTGCTATTAACTGTTGTACAGCGTGTTCGTGTGTGAGGGCCGTCACTGCGGGGCTGGTCAAATCTAATCCTAATAAGTATTCCGTTCCTTTCATGGGGCGTCCGGTCATGAGAGTGTGGGGGGTGTATCCTGTGGACGTGGATACCATGTTTCGTAAAAACATCAATGCAAATGGGAGAACTGAGTCCCAGGTGCTATTGTTCTGCTGAACCATTTTCCTAAGGGTGGCTTTTAATGTCCTATTCATTTGTTCGACAATATCACTTGACTGGGGGTGGTACGCGATATGAAACTTTTGAGTAATTCCAAAAATTGTGAGGATGTTTTTCATAACGCGTCCTGTAAAATGGGAGCCTTGATCGGACTCTATGCTGCGGGGAAGTCCCCATCTTGTGAAGATGTGGTGGGTCAGTATTTTGGCTGTGGTCTTTGCCGTATTAGTGCGCGATGGAAATGCTTCCACCCATTTTGTGAAGGTGTCGATGACCACCAACACATACTTATATCCGTTTCACCAAGGGGTAGAGGTCCTATGAAGTCTATCTGGAGGTTAGTCCATGGGCCATTAACGGGGCGGGTGTGGCTAAGTTGAGCCTTCTTTGCGTACCTGTCCAGATTGTTCTGGGCACAGATCAAGCAATTCTCAAAGTAGTGTGTTACGTCGGCTTTCAAATTTGGCCACCAACAGAGCAGTCTGAGGTGGGCTAATGTGGGTTCAATTCCCTGATGTCCATGATTGTCATGGAACAAACAAATGAGTTGGTTCCTATCCTGCTCTGGAACTACATAAAGGCTGTCTTTAAGAATCACACCGTCACGTGTGGTCATGGAAATCTTAAATTTGTCATAAGGGGCTGGGAAGGTTCCCTTTAAAACTTCCCTGAGCTTCTCGTCCTGTTCCTGTGCCTGGGTTAAATTCAGGTCTATGAGACCTGAACTGCGTGTACTGGGGTGCTTTCGGGGGGTTCCAAAAATAACCATGCCTAGGACCTGCCTTTGCTAGGGCGTCTGCTTTAACATTTCCAGGTGGGGAAGAACGGTGGTGACTGCAAACGTTTACAATGCCGTATTTCCTGTCCTTTGCCTGCTTTAAAATATGGCGGAGTAATGGGGCTGATGGTAGGGGTTTTCCGTCTGCGGAAACAAATCCTCTTGTCTCCCACAGGGGTAGGAATTCGGTTAAGCTATTACCGACATACAGGCTGTCTTTAGTGGCAAAACCGTCGATGTGGTTTCGGCAGTAGCCAACCAGTCCTAAAAATGACCGGAGGGCTGAGACATTGTGGGGAAGGGGCAATTTGACAATCGAGTCAATCCTTTTCTGATCGTCTCGCGTTTACCATGCGTGATAACTGTTCCCAAGTATATCACTTTTTCTTCCAAAATCTGGGCCTTTTTGGGGTTAACCTTACATCCAATTTCTTTTAGGAGTCCTAGGAGTTCTGCTAGAAGTGAAATGTGCTCTGCCTTTGTGTCTGTCTGTAGTAGCAGGTCGTCTACATACTGGACCAGACATTCGGGGTGGGAAAATTTAGCTAATCCATTTGCCAGCTGTCGGTGGAAAATGGAGGGAGAGTTGTGGAAACCTTGTGGAAGGCACGTCCACGTATACTGCTGTACTTTAAAAGTGAAGGCAAATTTGTACTGGCACGCTTTCGCCAATGGAATGGACCAGAAGCCGTTACTAATGTCCAAAACCGTAAAGAATCGTGACTGGAGTCCCTGCTTGAGCATGGTCTTGGGTCTTGTGGCTGCAGTGGGGGCTGCTGCTGGGGTTACTTTGTTCAGTTCCCGGTAATCAATGGTCAGTCGCCATGATCCATCGGGTTTCCTGATGGGCCAAATCGGGGCATTATTAGTGGAGGCTACTGATCTCAGTACGCCCTGTTCTAACAAGCTGTCTATCACTTTTGAGATTTCTTCCTCTGCTTCCTGGGGAAATCTGTACTGTTTCTGGGGTCTGGGTCAGGACCTGTAATCTGCACAGAGCCAGCCATTCTGCCACAGTCGTGCTTGTGCTGTGCAAATGCTGCTTTGTGTTCTTGCAGGACTGCCCTAACCTGTTTATCTGCACTAATTGTCCTCGGGTCAAACGAGTAGTCTCCAACTGAGCTGAACCTATTTGCATATTCTCCTACTGTGAGCGTGGCGGGGGCTCGTGTTGCTTTTGCCATTCTCCAGAGACATTTGTTGACTGGATCAAATGAAAGGTTGTGGGAGCTCATAAAGTCGATTCCTAAAATGTGTTCTGCTGTGTGGGGCAGATCAACTAACACTATGGGGTGCTTTGTGGTTATATTGCTGATTTGTATGGATACAGGGGCTGTGATGTGTGCCTGCTGTGAGTGGCCTGTAAAGCCGCTGAGGGTGATGGTGTCTGTAGTGGGCCATGTGTCCTTTTGAAACATCGTGGAGGAATTGAGTGTGGTGCGGGACCCTCCTGTGTCCCAAAGAAATGCAACGGGCTGACCCCGGACTTTGGCTGCTATGACCGAACGGCCGGACTTATCTCAAAGGGTGTCGCAGACCCAAGTTGGGGAGCCCGAACACCGTCAGTCTGTACCGTTCATGTCTCCCTGGTCTGAACGGGCACTAACACTATGAATAGGCTTTGCCCTATTCCTATTTAGAGTGCCTGTCTGTTGGGCTCTCTGTGGTTTCTGTGGTCTGTTGCACTCTCGTGCAATGTCTCCTAACTGACCATAGATTTGGGCTGGGGTGGGCTGTTTCTACTCTCATTTATCCATGCGGGGTTCTGGTGCGCTTTAACTGTATGCATATCTGCATCTGCCTGCTCTTCCTCGGGTTTCCTAAAATTGGTCTTGTTCTGAATGGATTGCTCCCAAGCTCGGGATAACCTTTTCAAAACCCATTTCTCATTGTGGGCCTCATCTGAGGGGTCATAATTCGCGCAAGCTCTCTGTCCTGCCTCTGTTGCATGAGAGATCAAGATTCGAGTCCATTTTGCCATGTTATCTGGGGACAAGTGGGCGTGGGCTAATTCTCCAAAAACTGCAGTGAAATGAATCCACAAGGGTCCAGCAAACACTGTGGGGTGCTCTGTCTTCTTTTGCCTGCATCTATTCAGGCCTTCTACCGGGTCTCCTCTGTTATAGCCGATCACATCAAGGATCGCTGTGTGCATCTCTGCTAGGGTGCCTCCTCCTACATTCTGTGGGTCGGGAAGGGCTGCTACGTCTGAAGGATCGAGGCTCAAAACTGTGAGCTTTACCTGCTCTCTCTCGTCCAGGCCGTACATGGTGGCCTGCTGTTTAACCTTAGCGAAGAATTGGTGGGGGTCTGAAGTGGGGAGGAACGGTGTGATTTTCTCGCACGCGTCCCGTAATTGGGTCACGGTTAAGGGGGTTGTATACAGGAAATCCTTGTCTCCTTCTGCTGCGGCCCTGCGGTGTGTGGTTACCGGATTCATGGCGGTGTGTGTTGCCTGTTCGGTGGGGGGTTGGGGTGTTCTCCTTTTCTGGGGCTTCTCCTGCACACATGCTCCATGTACGTATCTATGGGCTGTTTAGTTTAATTCCTGCCAATCGGGGCCGTTTTCCTAATCTAGTTGGGGTCCGAATGTGCTCTGAAAGCCATTCTGAACTGAAAGCAGGGATTGCAATTTTGTAATTTGCTTCCAGCACTTTGCGTGGTCTACTGAGCTCTGCCTTTGTTCCGTTGTGGAAGCATAGAGTGCTCGTAGGGCTGCTTTTAAGTCATTGCACTGCTTCTGCAATGCCTCTATCTGCTGTTCTGTTTCTTGCCTTACCAAGACCGCATGTTGTGTGTCCTGGTAGGCCTTGTCATACTGGGTCTGGAGGCTGCTTAAGTGCGTTAGACAAGACTGATGTGCCACCTTGGCGTCATCCACCTCTCTGCCATTTCTGCGAGCTTCTCTCTTTACTCTCTCTTCTCTCTCTCTATCTCGCTCACATCTACCTTACTCGTTTGATCTCTCTCCTCTATCTCTCTGCAGAGGGTCCTAACAACCTCCTCTGTGCCTCGCAATTGTGCCAGACAGGACACGATTGCCATCGGCTTGCGAGCTTTTCCCAAGCTCTTCTTGTGAATCTCTGTCAGGTTCTCCCACCAAGTATGCCCTATACTCCCAGGACCTGTTTCCTCATTAGCGCAGAATTCGCTCCAAAGGGGCCATCCTTTCCCTTTGAGGTACTTTCTAATTTCCTCTTCCCAAACGGACACTGTCCTACTCTGCTGGTCGCTGCGACCTCAAATTCCTGTGGGTTCATAAGGCGTTCCATTGACTTCATTGCCATTTTTTCTATATCTGGGTTCTCTATTAAATTTGGGACAGGGGGTGATAAAGTGGTGATGTAAACACGGGTACGGCTTATGCTAATTTCCGGCCTACAACACTCCCGACAGTTTTACGCAACAAAATCTCTCAGGTTTACCTTATATCCCTGTTAGTATGCATGCATTAACACACTTCCAAATTCTGGAGGATTGATCAGTACTGCTTAAACTCTTGTGGTTCTTCTGTTTCCAATTGGATTCCTAATTAAAATTTTGGGTTCTCTCGGAGTGGGGGGGGGAGCACTTCTAAGTCGAGTCCCATCAGATGTCGCCAGTAAATGTTGCTCGTTATGCTTTCCCTTAATTTGCTCTGTTTTAATTACCTTTGTTCAAGAGTCGCCAGGTATCTTTCTGATACCACAAGAGAGTTAAGGGTTCAAAGCCGAATACTGATCAATGACTCGATACACCAGTTAGTAAGTTTGAAATCAATGCACATTTATTTACACACACAGTCAATTATTACTCATGCATAAACTCTACTCGCTAAACTACAACTACTACTAAAGGCCTATACGTAGCTTCGAGTGGCCCACTCAGTCAGAGGAACAATGGCCGTTGTCTGGTTCTGATACTGCTGGCTTCGAACTGGTATAGAATAGTAGCTAGGAGCGCCTATCCCGTAGCGTGTGTTGACCTTAGACTTACTTGGCTGGTGCTTGGCGGGCCTCTCGTCGCTGAGAGCCAAATGCCAAGGTGAAGATGGAGAAAGTAAGAGTTCTCAAGAGCGCGAACTGACCTTGGGGACTCTGTTTTACAGCTCCCAGGGTTTCGTGCCCTTCTGGGCGGACCCTGGACTTGGTCCCAATTAATTGGACCATGTCCCAATCGTTTATACCGATTCTCTCCAATAATGGGGCAGTTCCCTGATCGTTGGGTGGGCTCTAGGTAACCGTTGGCCTGCCTTTGTTTTAGCTTCCACTGGCGCCGGGAAGTCTGTCCTGGTACCGACTGTTTCAATGTTTCTTTTTGTCCCCGGAGATAGCTCATTACTATGCTAATGGCTTGTAGTTTCAGTTCTGTCTGGGTTCTGCAAGTTCCAATCCACAGGAAACCTTGCACCTGCTTGTTTTTCTAGTGCTGTCCATTTTTCCCTGCACTCTTTGCGAGTATCCATTTTGGAATCGGGACGTGGCCACCCCAGGTGGCTACACCATCTTCTGCTGCATCGTCAATGTATTTCCTCCTATTATAAGGTCAGAAGTGTGGATGTTCACCGATGATTGCACAATGCTCAGTACTATTTGCAACTCCTCAGGTACTTAGGTCCATGCCAATATACAGGAAAACCTGGACAATATTCAGGCTTGGGCCGATAAGTGGCAAGCAAGATTCACACCACTAAAGTGCCAGGCAATGATCATCTCCAACAAGAGCATCTCCAATAAGAACCAACTCCCCTTGATATTCAATGCTATTACAATCGCTATATCCCCCATTAACAACATCTTGGAGATTACCATTGTCTAAGAACAGAACTGAACCAACCATTCAAATATTGTGTCTACAAGAGCAGGTCAGTGACTGGGAGGTTTGAGGCGAGTAACTCACCACCTGACTCTGCAAATCCTGTCCATCATTGACAAGGCACAAGTCAGGAGTGTGATGGAATACCCAAAAAGCTTCACAACTATCCAGGACAAAGCAACTGCTTGATTGGCACCCAATCTATCAAATTAAACATTCACTCCCTCCACCACCGACGGACAATGGCAGCACTGTGTACTAAAAAGAAGATGCACTGCAGCAACTCATAGCACCCTTTGACAACATCTTCCAAACCAGTGACCTGCATCACCTAGAAAGGCAATGACAGCAGCACGGGAGAACCTTCAGCCTACAAGTGAATTAAAAAAAAAATCCGTATTGCATGTTAAAAGTCTCTTACTGACTGAGACAGACAAATCCTTTGGTCTTCCAACTCTGAGTGCTGGAGCTTTTTTCACTAGTGCTAATTGAGTGCCAAAGCTATCCCATTTTGAGGCCATTACCATCTTGTTAACACCAGGTGAAGAAGTCAAAAATAACCTTAGTATCTTTCCATGAATAAAAGCAACACCAAAAATAGTTATATGTCCTTATTTTGTGTTAGACATAACAGCAAGACTATTTGTACTCAATATTATAATGGAGTAAATTAAAAAAAAAAAATTTTTATTGAAAAATTTTGTATTTATATAACAACGAACCGCAATAAAATACCAACAGTAACAATAATGATAACAGTCATAAACATTTGCCCATCCTCAATGAACAACAAAACATATTAACAACAACTTAAATTAACACAATATTAAGTTAAATAACCATAGAAAAAATAGAAACAATAATAAAGAACACCCCCCTCCCCCCCCCCCCCCCCCCGGGTTGCTGCTGCTATTGACCAAGATACCTATCTTTGAGCCAGAAAGTCCAGAAAAGGCTGCCATCGTTTATAGAACCCTTGTGTTGATCCTCTCAGGGCAAATTTGACCCTGTCCAATTTTATAAATCTTGCCATGTCACTGATCCAGGTCTCCACACCTGGGGGCCTCGCATCTTTCCACTGCATCAAGATCCTCCGCCGGGCTACTAGGGACGCAAAGGCCAGAACACCGGCCTCTTTCGCCTCCTACACTCCCGGCTCCGCTGCAACTCCAAAAATCGCGAGTCCCCAACCTGGTTTGACCCTGGATCCAACCACCCTCGACAACGTCCCCGCCACCCCCTTTCAGAATTCTTCCAGTGCCGGGCATGCCCAGAACATATGGGCATGATTCGCTGGACTCCCCGAACACCTGGTGCACCTGTCCTCACCCCCAAAGAACTACTCATCCGAGTCACAGACATATGGGCCCGATGCAGCACCTTAAATTGGATGAGACTAAGCCTCGCACATGAAGAGGAAGAGTTGACTCTCTCCAAGGTATCCGCCCAAGTCCCGTCCTCTATCTGCTCCCCTAGTTCCCCCTCCCATTTAGCCTTCAGCTTCTCCACTGACGACTCCTCCACCTCCTGCATTACCTTATAAATGTCAGACACCTTCCCCTCTCCGACCCACACCCCCAAAAGCACTCTGTCCATCGCCCCCCGCGAGGGCAGCAACGAGAATTCCTCCACCTGTCGCCTAGCAAACGCCTTTACCTGCAAGTATCTGAACATGTTCCCTTGGGGGAGCCCAAATTTATCTTCCAGTTCCCCCAGGCCCGCAAACCTCCCGCCAATAAACAGGTCCCTCAATTTACTGATGCCCACCCTATGCCACCCCCTAAATCCCCCATCAGTGTTCCCCGGGATGAACCGATGATTCCCACCTAATGGAGCCTCCATTGTGCCCCCTGTTTCCCCCCCTATGTCGTCTCCACTGTCCCCAGATTCTTAGAGTCGCCGCCACCACCGGGCTCGTGGTATACCTCTTAGGAGAGAGCGGCAACGGCACCGTTACCAGGGCACCCAGGCTCGTACCTCTACAAGACGCCATCTCCATTCTTTACCACGCCGCGCCCCCCCCCCCCCCCCCCCCCCATCACCCATTTACGCACCATTGACACATTGGCCGCCCGATAGTACCCCAAAAGGTTGGGCAGCGCCAGCCCGCCTCTATCCCTCCCTCGCTCCAGAAAAACCCTCTTCACTCTCGGAGTCCCACGTGCCCACACAAAGCTCAAAATACTGCTAGTCACTCTCCTAAAGAAGGCCCTGGGGATAAAGATGGGCAGGCACTGAAAGAGGAACAAGAACCTCGGAAGCATCGTCATTTTGACGGACTGCACCCTCCCTGCCAACGACAATGGCAGCATGTCCCACCTCTTGAACTCCTCCTCCATCTGATCCACAAGCCTGGTAAAAGTATTCTTGTGAAGAGTCCCCCAGTCCCTGGTCACCTGCACCCCCAGGTACCTAAAACTCTCCCCTGCCCTCCTCAGTGGGAGCCTACCAATTCCCTCCTCCTGGTCCCCAGGGTGCACCACAAACACCTCACTCTTGCCTAGATTTAGTTTATAGCCTGAAAAGGTCCCAAACTCAGCTAGCAGCCCCATCACCCCCGGCATCCCTCCCACCGGGTCCGCCACATACAGTAGCAGTTCATCGGCATACAACGACACCCTATGTTCCTCCCCACCCCGCACCAAAACCCTCCATCTCCCTGAATCCCTCAACGCCATCGCCAACGGTTCGATTGCCAATGCAAACAACAAGGGGGATAGGGGGCAACCCTGCCTGGTCCCTCGGTAAAGCTGGAAGTACTCCGACCTCCTCCCATTCGTGGCCACACATGCCATCGGGGCCTCGTATAGCAGCCTCACCCATCTAATAAACCCTTCACCAAATCCAAACCTCCCCAACACCTCCCATAGGTACCCCCACTCCACTCTATC
This sequence comes from Scyliorhinus canicula, assembly GCF_902713615.1. Taxonomy (NCBI): domain Eukaryota; kingdom Metazoa; phylum Chordata; class Chondrichthyes; order Carcharhiniformes; family Scyliorhinidae; genus Scyliorhinus; species Scyliorhinus canicula. Next base: position 198,992,561 of record NC_052146.1, read on the forward strand.
GAAGGCCTTCTCCGCATCCAGCGCCACCACTATCTCAGCCTCCCCCTCAATCGCCGGCATGATGATGACATTCAACAACCTCCGCACATTCGTGTTCAGCTGCCTTCCCTTAACAAAACCTGTCTGGTCCTCGTGTACAACCCCTGGCACACAGTCCTCTGTCCTGGTGGCTAGGATCTTTGCCAGCACCTTGGCATCCACATTAAGGAGAGATATGGGCCTGTATGAACCACACTGCTGGGGGTCCTTGTCCCTCCTTAAGATTAAAGAAATCAGCGCCCGCGACATCATCGGGGGCAAAGTCTCCCCTTACCATGCCTCATTCAGTGTCCGCACCAGCAAGGGGCCCACTAGGTCCACAAACTTTTTATAAAACTCCACCGGGAACCCATCCGGCCACGGCACCTTCCCTGACTGCATCTGCCCGATCCTCTTAACCAGCTCCTCCAGCTCAATCGGCGCCCCCAACCCCTCCACCCGCTCCTCCTGCAACTTCTGGAAAGATAGCCCGTCGAGAAACCTCTTCATTCCCCTCCTCTCCACCGTTGGCTCCGACCGGTACAGTTCCCCGTAAAAGTCCTTGAAGACCTCATTCACCTCTACCCCTTCCGCACCACATTCCAACTCTTATCTCTCACTCCAGCAATTTCCCTAGCCGCATCCCGCTTGCGGAGCTGATGAGCCAGCATCCTACTCGCCTTTTCACCATGTTCATACACTGCCCCTTGTGCCTTCCTCCACTGTGCCCCCCGCCTTTCTAGTGGTCAACAAATCAAATTTAGCCTGTACGCTGCGCCTCTCCCCCAACAATCCCTCCTCTGGTGCCTCCGCGTACCTCCTATCTACCTCCAGCATCTTCCCCACCAGTATATCCCTCTCACTCCTCTCGCTCCTCTCCCTGTGTGCCCGGATGGATATCAGCTCCCCACGAATCACTGCCTTCAGGGCTTCCCAGACATCCCCACCCGGACCTCCCCCGTATCATTCACCTCGAGGTACCCCTCGATACTTGCCCGGACCCTCCTGCACACCTCCTCCTCCGCCAACAACCCCACATCCAACCGCCACAATGGGCGCTGGTCCCGCACCTCCCCCATCTCTTACTCCATCCAATGTGGAGCGTGGTGGGAGATTTCAATGGCCGAATACTCGGCCTCCTCCACTCTCGGAATCAGTCCCCTACTCGCCACGAAGAAGCCTATCCGAGAATAAACCCTATGTACGTGGGAGAAGAAAGAGTACTCCCGTGCCCTCGGCCTCACAAATCTCCATGGGTCCACCCCTCCCATCTGGTCCATAAACCCCCTCAGCACCTTGGCTGCCGCCGGCCTCCTACCCGTCCTTGAACTGGACCGATCCAGTGAAGGATCCAACACCGTATTGAAGTCCCCCCCCATAATCAGACCTCCCGCCTCTAGATCCGGGCCAAGTCCCAGCATACGCCTCATAAAGCCCGCATCATCCCAATTTGGGGCATAGACACTAGCAAGTACCACCTTCTCTCCCTGTAGCCAGTGGCGGACTGGGTCTAAAAATATTGGTTGCCAGGAGACAAAGGGGGCCCACCCACATGTACAATGCTATCATTTAATTTCATAACGAATAAATAAAATTTTCAAAAAATACATATGGAAAAAAGGTACAATTAAATTTTTTGTGGAAAAAATGTGTATTTCTTAGTAATTACAGTGTACATGTACTGTACATATTACTGGCAGTAGATACCAAATGTAAATACAGAATGTTATAATTGAATTTTTTATTTATTTTTTTAAATTTTAAGTAATTGGTTGATATTTTTAAATAGTTTACTGCACAATTTACACATTAACAGATAGTTCAAAAGCACAATAGAGCATTGCATGCAGTCCACTATATTAAGAGTAATCATTTGTGTTCGCTAGATGATTGTGCGAATCTGCCAATAATTGCTTCTGCATCCAATTCATCTAACAATTCCTTTTCAATGGATAGCAACATGTATGATTCCAAATTCTCCTCAGACAGCGAATTTCTTAACCTTGTCTTTGTGATCTTTAGCTTTGAAAATGTCCTCTCACATTGGACTTGAGTAACTGATAGTGTGCAGATGACTTTATAAAGTTCATAAAGGTTATCATATGCCTTGTCATGAAGTCTGTTGGATGCCAGAATTTTTAGTACACACTGTGGGCAAGTGCTGCAAATTTTACAATTGTTGCAACTGGAATCCATATTCTCACCATCATTAAGCAATAGCTTTAATACATCAAAGTTTGAAGCAAAAGAAAACAATTCCAATATTACTTGATCTTTGCTGATTTGTGGAAAAAGCTTAATAATACCTTCCAATGCTTCATCTTCAAGGCCCTTCTCTGCAATAGTTTTAAACTTTGCTGGGTCCAAGCAGGACAAATCTTTATACAACTGTTTGTGTTGTACAAAGCGTGATTCTAGTGACTGGACAATGCGATCCACCATTAGGTTAAACACATTTACTCAAAAATCAGCTAGAGAATCTGAGGAATTTCTTTCATCATCAATAAGCTCATCTGCCATTCTTTTCTTCTTCCTCTGCCTCTTAACTGGCAATGCTGTTTCCAACGCATCAATTTCCAATGTTTGCTTTTCATCCATATTCATCTGTGAAATCCTGTCATTACATTTATTTACAAATTCCAAAGCCTTGCTGTGAACGTTATCAAATGTTCTTGTCTGTTCCTTCAACTTTGTTGTAGCTGAATCTACCAAACTCCATGCAGTAAACATATCTAAACCACTTGTCTGTAGATAACTTAGAACATAGAACATAGAACAGTACAGCACAGAACAGGCCCTTCGGCCCTCAATGTTGTGCCGAGCCATGATCACCCTACTCAAGCCCACGTATCCACCCTATACCCGTAACCCAACAACCCCCCCTTAACCTTACTTTTATTAGGACACTACGGGCAATTTAGCATGGCCAATCCACCTAACCCGCACATCTTTGGACTGTGGGAGGAAACCGGAGCACCCGGAGGAAACCCACGCACACAGGGGGAGGACGTGCAGACTCCACACAGACAGTGACCCAGCCGGGAATCGAACCTGGGACCCTGGAGCTGTGAAGCATTTATGCTAACCACCATGCTACCCTGCTGCCAATATGCTGCCAATATGGTTTCAAACTTGAGAACACTTTGAAGTAAAACATTTGCTTCATGTTTTGTTTTTGCATCAAACTTTTCTGAATCTTGTATCATTGATAAGCATGTCAATAGATTTACGAAAGTACTGGCAGCGGCATCATCAAAACGTCCAAATATAGTTGTTGCTGCATTGGATTTTCCTGACCATCTGGTCTCACCAATTAGCTTTAATTGTTTCATTTTTTCTTGTCCTAGATGTTTTCCAACAACTTCTATCCATACAGCCATTCTCTTGTATGATGCTTTCACAAAAGTTGCTATATTCTGGAGCAAATTGAAAAAAGAAACTGCAGGCACACGACATTTTGTTGTTTCAGTTATCACAAAATTCAAGACATGGGCATAGCACCATATATGAACATGTTGATCAGCCACATCCGCAATTTTACTTTGTAAACCATTATACTGGCCATGGTAGCTTGCAGTGCCATCTGTGCTATCAGATAAACATTTTTGGGGGCCAACTTTAAGATGCTGTAATGTTTCAATCAATTGACCAAAAAGTCCCTGTCCTGTACCATCATTACTTGGCACAACTGAAAGTAGTCGCTCACAGATAATACCTTTAAGCACATACCGAATAATAATGCTAAACTGATCGACGGGTGAATTATTTTGTGTTGAATCAACCTGAATAGAATAATATTTTGCTTGAGAAACTTCATGACTAATTCTTTCTTGTATCATATTCTTCATAATTTTGATTAACATGTTTATAGTTGTTTTACTCAGGTATGTAACAAGTCCACCACGGCCTTTACTTTGAGCCTTTCCTTGTTGCTCTAATCGTTTGATTCTTTGTTTAGACTTGTTTTGCACTGCAGAAACGTGAGCTGCCATAATGGGGTCATATTTTGCCATCAACTGCACTGTAGCTAAAAAAATGCCATGATTCAGAACCTCATTATCTAGAGTGTAGGCCGATTCATTTCTGTGACCTTGAAAAGGAAGTGCTTGCTTGCCTGACATCTTTATGATGTCTATAATCCTCATGACAATACTTCTCTGCTTCAATACTTCTTTTTTCCTTTTACTTAGTGATGCTGCAAAAAATTTATCTAAGGTGCCATCATTAACCACACTGATATATTGCTGAGCATTTCTGACATGTGTTGTTGTCGATTCATGTAAAGTCAAGCTCTGGCTAATACGCCTGTCGTCACTAAAGCCATGTACAAAGGGTGATGGATTACAAGTGTTGGGAAACTCAAAGGCTAAGCAGTATGAACAATATAAGCATCTATTTTCTTTGTTATATGTTAGCCATTTTCTTGGGACTGAGTCATTCATAATCTTCCTCTCATACAAACCAGCATCAAATGGCAGATCATCAAGTGGCTGAAGTGGATGTTCAGCAAAAAACTGTTTTAGCTTTGCTCGTGATGGATATTGGAGGATTCCAGTAATTGATCTTTCATTTTCTTGCGTAGGTTCATTTACAGGATGTGCTTCAGAAACCAAGTCATTTATGCTTGAAGGAATATCTGATTCCCTGTCACTAGTTGAAGCTATGTGTTCAGATGTTGCAACTACAGGCAGTACAGATACCGGAACAAGAAAGCCAGAAGAAATATTGGGCCTGGGTTGATTAGTAATGGATGCGCTTGTATTTGTCTCTACATTCAAAGTAGCTGTTCTTGTAACTCGCATGTCATTGCATCATCACCATGAGCATTGTTTCTTGCTTCTTGATTATTTGTTGCAGAACTGGATATTGATGTGGATTGTGCTTGTGGTATTATAAACTCTGTAATAGGCCTGCATCGCTTGGCTGATTCCTTCCTTTCTGCTTCTTTTTGTTCTTTGCGTTTTAGTGACCCAGATTTATGCTTTTTCTTTTCCATGCTGGTAGGGGTAATATTCCTGAAATAAAAACTTAATTAAAAATAGCCCACATTGGGACAAATGAATATTGCTGATTGCAAGAATAACTTGAAGGAACGCCAGATAAACCCCTACTTGATAAAAAATATAAAATAACTTACTTCAATAGGCTATGTTCATTAGTCAATACTACTGTGGCCTATGCAGCTTCAGAAGAGGAGGCAATCCACTGTCCAGTGTTCACACCAGCAAGCAACTGAGACAACTGTTGAAACTTAGAAGTTTTGTCCGACTATAGTAAGACATTAAGAATGGTCCCACGACCAAAGTTAACATGTCCAGTTTGATGCCAGTGTAGTGTTACAGGTCGCAACCCTTTGAGTTTACCGATCATGGCTTATCATTTCAATATCTTTGACATCATGATTCACGGTCAAAGGTATCGCTTCTCCTTTTCGGTGATCTCACGACCCGATGTACTGCTTGATATCCTTTCAAGTTGCCGACCATCTCAAATCACGAACTGTAACTTTATCTATAAATTCACAGACTCTTGATGAAAACGTGGATTTCCAACTATGTCCGACCCGGGTGAACCAGCCCCCCCCCCCCCTCCACTCCTTTTCACATCCGTTTAACACTGCTTCGTTCCTTCATACACTGAGTGATTATTTGTTTGTTTCTTTATTGCACTTTTATTTGGTATTGCTCTTTTAAAAACAATTATATTTTATTAAGTTAGAATACAAATCTCAGGAAAGAAGTTGGAGATTTATTTATCTAATTAATTATAATTTTTAAGGGCCCTTCAGAGATTCACGGGCCCCTTCTTGGCTCTCCGGGCCCCAGACCGATGTACCGGCTGAACCAAGACTACTGCTTGATATCATCTTGCCGACCATCTCAAATCACGAATTGTAACTTTATCTTTAAATTCACACACTCTTGCTGAAAACATGGAATTTCCTTAATTATGCCCGACCCGGGCCCCCCTATTCCACATCCTTCCACTACCTCCCCTGCTTCGTTCCTTTTCATGCACTGCTTATTTGTGTTCTCTTTTTTTTTCTTATTCCTTTTTATTACTAAAACAGTTGTCTGTGTTTGTTTCTTTATTGCATTTTTATTTGATATGGGGGCCCACTTCATCAGGGGCCCACTTGCCATCGGGCAAGCTGACACCCTGGCCAGTCCGCCACTGCCTGTAGCCTGCCCCTTACCATAACAAACCTATCCCCCTTATCCGCCACCACCTCAGATGCCTCAAACGACACATTTTTCCCCACCAGAATCGCCACTCCCCGGTTCTTCACATCCAACCCGGAGTGGAAAACCTGGCCCACCCACCCCTTCCTCAGACGGACCTGGTCCGCCACCTTCAGGTGGGTCTCCTGAAGCATTGCCACATCTGCCTTTAGCCCCCTCAGATGAGCAAGTACCCTAGACCGCTTCACCGGCCCATTCAGTCCTCTCGCATTCCAGGTGACCAACCGGATCAGAGGGCATCCCGCCCCCCTCCCCCGTCGACTAGCCATAGCCCGTCGACTGCCCGCCCCAGGCCAGGACCCCCCGCCCGACCCAGTCCCCACAGCGGCCACACCTCACCTCTGTCCCCCCGGCCCACACCAGCTCCTTCCTGACCCTGCCAGCAGCAACCCGGTATTCCCCTTTCCCCCCCTCACTCCCCCCCCAGGCTAGGAACCCTCCTAGCCGCGAACCGTCCTCCAGCAGGTAACTTCTGCTGACCCCGGAAACTCCCGCCAAAAACCCGACCCCTCCCAAAGTGGGATCATCCCCCATCCTGTCACTCCTCAACGCACCGTTCCAGTGCGGGGAGGAACCAGTTAAGGCCCCCCCCCCGCCCCCCCCCATCATCATCTCCACCCCCCAGCCCGCAACGCGGGAAACCAGAGGAAAGCCCGCACTTTCGCATTGCCCCACCACACCCTTCTGACGCAGCTCCCAAATACCAGCCCCACTCCATACCCCCAACCCGATATAGAATACACCAAACCCCCCAACCCACCCCGCAAGATACAAAACCCAAACAATGCCCCCCAACAAGAAACAGAACAACACCCCAATAAATAACGATATTAAAATTACAAAAGTGCAGAAAAAAACACAGCAACAGCAGAAACCAGCAATAAAGCATTACAGCCGACCCCGCAACCCCCAACCCCTAGTTCGAGTCCAGCTTCTCCGTCCGCATGAAGGCCCACGCCTCCTCCGGGGAATCAAAATAATAATGCCGCTCCAAATAAGTTACCCACAAGCGCGCAGGCTGCAACATTCCAAACTTTATTTTCTTCTTGTAGAGCACCTCTTTCGTCCGATTAAACCCGGACCGCTGCTTAGCCACCTCTGCACTCAAATCCTCGTAGATTTGTACGACCCCGTTCTCCCAATTGCTGCTCTTCACCCTCTTGGCCCAGCGCAGCACACACTCCCGATCACTGAACCGGTGGAACCTCACCAGCACCGCACGCGGGGGTTCATTCTCCTTAGGCCTCCTGGCCAGTACTCTGTGGGCTCCCTCCAGCTCCAGGGGCAGATGGGAAGATCCTGCCCCCACTAGCGAGTTCAGCATCGTGGCCACGTAGGTTGTCAGATCCGACCTCTCCAGCCTCTCCGCAAGGCCCAAGATCCTCAGATTCTTCCGCCTCATCTGGTGATCAAGCTCCTCGAAGCAGTCTTGCCACCTCTTATGGAGTGCCTCGTGCCCCTCCACCTTACTCACAAGGACCACGGCCTCCTCCTCTCGTTCAGCGGCCTGCGCCTGCAACGCCTGGATGGCAGCACCCTGGGTCGTCTGAATCTCCGAAAGCTTTTTATTCGTTTCCTGCAGAGAGCTGAGCACCTCTGCCTTAAAATCTGCAAAACAGCGCAGGAGAGCAGCTTGCTGCTCCTGCGCCCACAGCTTCCACCCCTCTGGTGCTCCGCCGGCTGCCATCTTGGAATCCTTCCCCCGTTTTTTCTGGGGAACTGCTGCCGTTTTTTCCCCCTTTCCACTTCGAGTTCGAGTCATGAAATGCGGAGAAAGTCGATCACCACACCTTCTCCCACCGGGAGACGTTGAAAAAATTCTGTTTTGGGCTCTAAAAAGAGCCGAAAAGTCCGTTTGAATCGGGAGCTCCCAAATATGCGGCTTCCTACGTCATCGCCGCCACCGGAAGTCCATAATGGAGTAAATTGAACAACACTGTTCACACCAACACATTCCCAGTTAAATGTGGAAACCTGGATGTTGCTGTCAGAGAGCCCCCACTCCTCCAGAAGGATAATCTGCAAAAGTCCTTGCCAATAGACTTGGCACAAAACTCAACGAAAGGTATTTTTTCACTCAGAGGGTCACTCAGCTTTCAAATTCTCTACCCCAGAGAGCTGTGGAGATTGGATCACTGGCTCGAGGAACTCCTCCTATTTCTCATGTTCCTATTCTCTTTCTGTGCTAGATCAGACCATAAATTAGAGTACGGCTCTGCTCAAAATCTCACAAATGCTTGGCGGGCAGCTGTCAACAAAATGAGTGTAATTGCTTTACCATTGACCATAAAATCTGGGCCATAATATATGGCCTGCACAGATTAATTTAATTTTGAATTAAACCAAATAAAATGTTGGGTATTTTTATTTTGAATACAGCAAAATCCAAAAATGCTGTATGGTATTAAGCATTATTACCTACCAGTAGGGAATGATATCATCATCAGTATATCACTAAGTCTGATCAGAGATCTAGATTAAAATGATTTCTCACCTTGTTCGACCCATACACCAGCCTCAAATCTCACAAGTGACCTACTTTTCCCTTCAGCATAACGTCATGTATATTTCTCCACATATGCACTATAATTTTCTTTTGACACTCAGAAGTACTTACGCTGTATATAGAGAATACTTTCTCAAGGTTTCCTCTTGTGTTCTCAAAGTACCAGACATTAACCGTGCAGCTGTGGTATCGAAGGGGAAGTCAAGAGAAATCACTTTCAGTGTTGAGGTAAGTATCTTTGCGTGCTGCTATCTCTCTTTTTTAATAAATCATCTGCTTAACAATCAAAAGAGATTTACCATGGAAACAGAATGCTGTCTGGTGGGCTGAATGCATTCCTGTCAAATGTCTGCTCACAATGGCTCTTGGGAAACAGGTAGTAGATATAGAATAAAATATTAATAGGTTGCAAAGAAATATAGGGTGTAATTTAACGGAAAAGGGTCGAAGTATTATTTTGGTTGCAATTGGCGGGGTGTTTCCAAACGTCCGCGTTGGCGAGATCGCAGCCCAGATTTAACGCTACTTGGTTCTGGAAATGAGCCCCCGCACGAGCTTCTCGACATTACTGGCTCCCTTGGCCTCTGATTCGCCAGATTTGCGCCTCAGTTTAGTGCCGCTAACAGGGAACTACAGACTGGTTTTACTTCTGTAGTGGGTAAGTTGTTAGAAGGTATTCTGACGGGCAGGATCTACAGGCATTTAGACAGGCAAGGTCTAATTAGGGAAAGTCAGCATGACTTTGTGAGGGGAAAGTCATGTCTCACCAATTTGATTGAGCTTTTTGAAGGGGTAACCAAGAGGGTAGATGAGGGCAGTCCGGTCGACGTTGTCCACATGGACTTTACCAAGGCCTTTGACAAGGAACCGCATGGTAGGTTGTTGCAAAAGGTTATATCTCACAGAATCCAGGGCGAGGTAGCCAATTGGATAGAAAATTGGTTTGGCGACCGAAGCCAAAGAGTGATTGTGGAGGGTTGTTTTTCAAACTGGAGGCCTGTGACCAGCGGTGTGCCTCAAGGATCGGTGCTGGGTCCACTGTTATTCATTATATATATATTAATGATTTGGATGATAATGTAGGAAACATGGTTCATAGCTCCTTCAAGGTGGAGTCGCAGGTGGACAGGGTGGTGAAGAAGGCATTCAGCATGCTAGGTTTGATTGGTTAGAATATTGAATACAGGAGTTGGGATGTTCTTGTTAAAGTTGTACAAGACATTGGTCAGACCACACATGGAATTATGTGTTCAGTTCTGGTCACCCTATTTTAGGAAGGAAATTGTTAAACTAGAAAGAGTGCAGAAGAGATTTACGAGGATATTACCAGGGCTTGAAGGCCTGAGTTATAAGGAGAGGCTGAAATATGCTGTGGCTTTTTTCCCTAGAGCGTAGGAGGCTTAGGGGTGATCTTATAGAGGTCTATAAAATAATGAGGGGCATAGACAAGGTAGATAGTCAACATCTTTCCCCAAAGGTAGAGGAGTCTAGAACTAGAGGGCATAGGTTTAAGGTGAGAGGGGAGAGATTCAAAAGAGACCAGAGGGGAAATTACTTCACACAGAGGGTGGTGAGCATCTGGAATGGACTGCCAGAGACAGTGGTAGAGGCGGGTACATTTTTTCCCTTTATAAAGCAATTGGGCAGTTACATGGGCAGGGTAGGTATAGAGGGATATGGGTAAAATGTGGGCAAGTGGGACTAGCTTAGTGATAGAAACTAGGCAGCATGGACAAGCTGGGCCAAAGGGCCTGTTTCCATGTGGTAAACATCGATGATTCTATGATTCTAAGGTGGGCTGCTTTTAACTGCTCCCTCACCACTCCCTCTATTCAATACACAAGTATGGTAGGGAGCAGACCTGCTCCTCGCTTTGGGGATGTCAACCCGGCCAGGCGTCTCGACGCTGTGGATACATGACGGGACACTCTGTTTCACCTAGGGAAGGACGGTGGACCAGCAGCAGGGTCACCAATACTGCCTCAGAGACAGTGGCAGCGGTGGTCATGCGGGCAGCATGACAAGGAGGACCGCTGTAAAATGTCGCAAGAAGGCCAATGACCTCCACCGAGCTGCAAGAGTAAGTTACCACCTCCTCCTGGCATCAGTTCCGTCTGCCACCCCTCAAATTCCCGACCCCTCCCCCACAAATCAATGGCTGACATCTTGCACCCTCTCCAAATCCGATCTTTGTGCTTGCTCGTCAGCATCACCTGGCACCCACTAGCACAACCCCTTTATGTCCAATTGTGGTGACGACATGTGCCACCTGCCATCCCATTGATCCAACAAGCGTCCCTGTAGGAGAAGATTGCCCATAATTAGGGGAAAAGGACCAAGTCAGGGGGCGGAATAGCAGAGATCCGAGTCCTCACTCCCTATGATTAAAGGGCCCTGGAGATCACGGGGTTGACCGAGAAGAGAGCAGTCACGAGGTTGGCCTACACCACAGATGTGAGGATCCACTGCCCCTTCACCCAGAAGACCTGTCTCAAGTAAGTTGTTCATGTCAGGCAAAATAGGAACATAGGAACAGAAGTAGGCCATTCAGCCTCTCAAGTCAGTCCAGCCATTTAATGAGATCATGGTTGATCTATGGCCTAACTCCATAAACCTGCCTTTGGCCCATATCCCTTAATATCTATGCTCAACAAAAATCTTCTGGTCTCAGACTTAAAATTAACAACTGTTCTAACTTCAACTGCTGTTTGTGGGAGAGAGTTCCAAACCTCTACCACCCTTTGCGTGAAGAAGTTCTTCCTAACATCTCACCTGAATGGTCTAACCCTAATTTTTAGATTATGCCCTCTAGTTTTAGAATCTCCAACCAGTGGAAACAGTTTATCTTTATCTACCCTGTCTCTCCTGTTAATATCTTGAATATTGCGATCAGATTACCCTTTAAACTTCTAAATTCTAGTGAAAACAGGCCTAATTTGTGCAATCTCTCCTCATAACTTAACCCCTGTAGTCCAAGTCACATTTTTGTAAACCTACATTGTACTCCCTCCAAGGCCAAATTATTCTTCCTAAGGTCTGATGCCCAGAACCGCTGTACTCTAAGTGGGGTCGAACCAGGGTTTTGTATACCTGCAGCATAATTTCTGTGTCTTTATATTCCAATCCTCTAGATATAAAGGCCAGCAGTTCATTAGCCTTTTTGATTATTTTCGGCATTGTTCATGGCATTTTAAGGATCTATGCACCTGACCCCCAAGTCTCTTTGGACATCCTCTTTGCCTAACCTCTTTCCATTTAGACTGTATTCTGCTCTATCCTCTTTTTGGTCCAAAATGGATAACCTCACACTTGCTTACATTGAACTCCATCTGCCACAAGTTTGCCCATTCACCCAGTCTGTCAATATCTCCTTGCAATTTTATGCTATCATCTAGGCTATCTATAATGTCACCTAACTTTGTATCATCAGCAAATTTGGATCTATGGCTTTATCTGCCTTCATCCAAGTAATTGTGGAATAATATGAATAATTTCCCCCTCCCCACCCCACCCCACCACAGATCCCTGTGGTACACCACTCATCACCTCCTGCCAATCAGAGTACTTAACCATTATCCCCACTCTGCTGCCTGCCACGCAACTAATTTCCGAACCATGTCAATAATTTGCCCTCAACTCTGTGAGTATCCATCTTAGTTAACAGTCTGTTATTTGGGACTTTATCAAATGCCTTCTGGAAGCCCATATAAATAACATCCAAAGATATTCCCCTGTCCACTATGTTCCCTCTCACTGATCCTTCCCTCTCACTGATCACATGCCTATTCTCTCGCAGGATCTCCAGCTGATAGGGTAGGGCCATTCGGAGTCAAGCCCCCCCGCCCCTACCACCCAAGGAACACCTCGGAGGAGAACTCCAAGGGGACCACAATCAAGACGTCGCAGCTATCATCCCCACCTTCCACCAGCACAGAGTCACACACCTCGGTGGGTGACATTAGTGGACAGGCTTCTGGGGCACAGTCTGGTGAGCACCACACAGTTGCTGATGAACATCCGGTGGAGGCAAGAACATCCAAGGGAGTCAGCAGCTTGAGGTCTGCTGGATCCCAGGACTCTGCAGGGCCCCAGTCAGATGTTCAGCCTCTGGACAAGGTTATCCCAGAGCTGATGCAGATCCTGGGACACTGCAGTGAGATTCAGGAGGGGATATCAGCGATATTCCACTGAGTGCATATCCGATTGGAGGAGTTGTAAAGGCTACGGGCGCTAGAAAGAATGCCGGCAATGCGTGGCACCGAGGCCAACACTGCTGGGTAGCGACTGCAGTGGAAAGCCAGGAGCAGAAGGCCAACGTCTTGAGCGGTGGTGTCCAAGACATTGGCTCAGTCTGTGGCTGCCATGGCTGAGGGCCTTGATATCATATCCCATTTGCTGAGGGACATGTCCCATGCACAGGTGGACATTGCCGAGGTACTCCTGAATGTGTTCCAGACGCAGATGGACATTTTTTCATAGAATTTACAGTGCAGAAGGAGGCCATTCAGCCCATCGAGTCTGCACCGGCTCTTGGAAAGAGCACCCTACCCAAGCCCATACCTCCACCCTATCCCCATTACCCAGTAACCCCACCTAACACTAAGGGCAATTTGGACCCTGAGGGCAATTTAGCCTGGCCAATTCACCTAACCTGCACATCTTTGGACTGTGGGAGGAAACCGGAGCACCCGGAGGAAATCCACGCACACACGGGGAGAACGTGCAGACTCCGCACAGACAGTGACCCAAGCCGGGATTCGAACCTGGGACCCTGGAGCTGTGAAGCATTTGTGCTAACCACTATGCTACCGTGCTGCCCCATTGCTGCGGCATTTTCAATATTTATATAATCTGCTGCCCGAGCATACAGGAAATCTCACGGATGCACTTGTTGGCTGTAGTTTGTGAAATGCTGCACATGTCCCGCCTCGAGATCTGGAATGAACGATTGCATAAAAGTTCGGGATGCGTGCCACTGGAGCGGGTGGCCTCCTGCTCCTCCATGAGACGCCACATCCGCAATGAGATAGCACAGGTGCCACACTGTTTCTTTGTTGAGATGGAGCCTCCTGAGGCCCGTGCTGTCCTTAATCTTCTCAAAAGGCGGTCCCCTGTACATGGGGTTCCCCCTCCAGCCTGCACTGACACTGCTGCCACTTTCTCCAGTGTCTGGCTGCCTGGGCTGCCACCAGCACCGCGAGGATATCTTCTGCATGACCGACACCACCATCCATTTTGGTATCTGTAAGGAATGGGAGAAGGAGATAGACTGTCCCTCATTTGGGGCAACAATCCCGGGACGTTCAAATTTCCCAAGCTTCCCCCACCCTTAATGTCCCGCCTTCTCTCAGAGTGTCATCCACTGAGCCAGTTGTGCTGGAAAACCTTGCTCTGCACACTCACTCCCAGCCACAGCAGGACCCCCTAGACCCCAGACACCTGCCGATAACATTAGGGAATCCATGCTCGGGTATCCGTTCCTGATCTATAAATTCATCCTTTGGTTGTGAGGGTATCTCCAGTGCTGAAGCCCTGCTCCTGAGTGTTTGATTGTTGGTTCCTACCTCTGTGGTGCTGGCGCTTCTCGAGTTCAGGCAAAGTGTTCAGGCTTCAAAGTTTGATAGAAATGCGATGCAATAATCATCGTCTGAAAAAAGCACGCGAAGCCACTTGAGAGATGTGACGTGCTCTCACAACTAACAAGCCAATTCCTTATTAGAAATAACCTTCAGCTGTGAAGCTTGAGGCTGCTCACAGTAAAAGGGAGTTAAAGTGACCATCAGCATATAACCAAGAACAGGGCTCTGTCCTGGACGTGTTTGGTAGGACAAACAGGCAGCAGTTGTAGTTGACCCTGTTATGGGTATCCACAATATTTAAAGGTGGCTTGAAGGCCTCATGGACGAATAGGCCCTCACCCCCTCTCCCCTCCCTCGCCCCACCGGCCCAGGGGCAACCCTTGACCTGGAACATTTCAGCCCCCTTGACCAAGCCCACACCCCCTGAGGCAACATCCCCCCACCCCCCGATCACTGGACCAGCAGCTCTGGTATCCTTGAGCTGCATCCCTCTCAGCAGCCATTGTGCCGGCTTCACATTTTTCAAAAGGAGTACTAATCAATGCCCCCCCCCCGTGATTTCTCGCCAGGGAGCCGGTTAATTCCTGGGAGGCCATTACATTCAACTTCAATCTCACGAATGAGGTGGAAATTAATTCAAATTGGGGTTAATGATAAGCTCTCCATATCTGGGTATGATCTGGAATGCGTCATCGCGAGCCAGCCGGTTAGATAGCAAACTAATTTGTGCCTGATGAGAATCTTGATTTTGGCCTTTCCTGCTATTTAACCGATGCGCCAGGTGTAACGCGCTAATTAAACCATGCCCAAAGAAGGCCAATTGGCTTGTCACACCTGTACTGGCTGCTAGAAAGAGTAGTCTTGTTCCACTTCCCTGCTTTTTGTCTAAACCCTGCAAGTTGCTCACCCTCAAGAACACCAGAAACCGCATTACCCATTGAGCCTGTTTTGCCATTCAAGACAAGCATGCCTTCTGCACTTGTCCAACCCTCTTTTGAAATTATTAATGGAATCTGCTTCCACCACCTTTTCGGATAGAGAATTCCAGATCCCAGCAAATCCCTAAATGAGAAACATTTCTCCTCATCTTCAGTCCAGACCTTTGACCTCTGGCTATTAATCTTCTTGCTGGAGAGAATAAGATTGTACAATTACCTTCACATACATTTTCCTATTACTATTTAATTTACTATGTGTACCAAAAGTGACAAAAGCTAAAGAAAATCAGTGATGGATTTGAGTACTGTAACCCTGGAAGACAGGCACCAATGGCCATATCACTTTATTCCAAACAGATACCAGCGATTATGTGATTCATAATCGTTGTGCTATTATGCCAAGTGACTTTCAGCTTACTCAATGTCTTTTACTTCATTGACTTTAAAGGGAAGTAGCAAAAAATGAGATTACAGCCTGAGACTGGTTAAACACTTCCATTCTGATTCACATTAACTTATGTGTAGGGCATTGTTTTGCATAATTTTATCTTCACTTCCTTCAACTTCCTCATGAACACAGTCAGAAGAATTATTGTTTCTTCATATAATTTTATCAGAGAGACATTAAAAGCTATTCCTTTAATGACGTGCTAATGTGATGAAACTTGTTGCACGGTGCAAACCAATAAAACATTTGATAGAGCAATGGCTTCTTTATATGTGGCATCTCAGCTTACTCCATATGCATGATAAAAATAACCAAACTGAGCTGGTGTTAGTGGAGGCTGCTACTGAGGCCTGTAAGGGAGTCATTGTGGTTCTTAACAGTTACCCTGCTGTGGACACGGAGCTTAATCAAGTGGGTGGAGCAGCAATGCCACATTGCAGCATTTGTAGACTGTACATCCATTGTCTGTCAAGCAATTGTGATGGTTGTTAATAAGTCTAAGGAGTAATAAGATTCCTAACAAGGCACTTAAAATCATGTTCGCCTGAAAACCGAACCTGGCTGTACCTTTGTAAAATCGCAAAGCTTTTGACAGGTTCATAGAATCCCTACAGTGCAGAAGGAGGCCAGTCGGCTGATCAAATCTGCACCAATCCTGTAAAGGAGCACTTTACCTCGGCCCCCTCCCCCGCCCTAGCCCCGTAACCCACGCAGTGACCACGGCCAATCAACCAATCCTGCACATTTATGGATTATGGGAGGAAACTAGAGCACCCAGAGGAAACCCACGTGGACACAGGCAGAATGTGGAAACTCTAGGCAGACAGTCAACCAAGACCGGGTCCTTGGTGGTATGAGGCAGCAGTGCTAACCACTGTGCCATTGTGCCGCCTAATCTCGCTGCTGAAAATAAGGATTCCTGATTTTTATTTTGTCATTTTGTACATACATCTGGGCAGGTGGATAAAATTATTCTCTACAGCTGGAACATAGTTGTTCTGCAGTTATATTAAATGCTGCCTCTAAGATATCCCTGATTTGAGGCTCCCAGTCTGCCCATATAGTGTTTCAATCTGGTAGTTGCATTCCTGGCCTATGCAAAAGGGGCATGAAAGTGGTCTGGAAGCAATCTTGCAACAAGTACAGGAAATTATTCCATAGACAGTACCTGTTGCAAACTCCAGGAAACTCCAAATGGTGAGCGGGATTTACCTGTTCTTCTCACCAGCAGGATCTTCCAGTCTCACTAAAGGCGACCACCCCAGGTTGCTCCCAGCAAACAACACAGTGGCTATTGACTTCTGCCAGTCCAGAGGATCCGCCAGCGGCCAATGGTGAGCCATCTTTGCCACTAGTAAATACGGCAGGGGGTTGGCCTTCTCCACCATTCAATAAGATCATGGCTGATCTAATCTTGGTCTCAACTCTACGTTCCTGCCTATTCCCCATAATCCTTGACTCCTATATAGTTCAATAATTTTTGTATCTCAGCTTTGAATATATATATATTTTTAAAAATAAATTTAGAATGCCCAATTCATTTTTTCCAATTAAGGGGCAATTTTAGCATGGCCAATCTACCTAGCCTGCACATCTTTGGGTTGTGGGGGCGAAACCCATGCAAACACAGGGAGAATGTGCAAACTCCACATGGACAGTGACCCAGAGCCGGGATCGAACCTGGGACCTCGGCGCCGTGAGGCAGCAGGGAGCTTTGAATATATTTAATGGCTCAGCCTCCATGGTTCTCCGAGGTAGAGAATTCCAAAGATTCACAGCCCTCTCAGAGAAGAACATAGAACATAGAACAGTACAGCACAGAACAGGCCCGTCGGCCCTCAATGTTGTGCCGAGCCATGATCACCCTACTCAAACCCACGTATCCACCCTATACCCGTAACCCAACAACCCCCCCCTTAACCTTACCTTTATTAGGACACTACGGGCAATTTAGCATGGCCAATCCACCTAACCCGCACATCTTTGGACTGTGGGAGGAAACCGGAGCACCCGGAGGAAACCCACGCACACAGGGGGAGGACGTGCAGACTCCACACAGACAGTGACCCAGCCGGGAATCGAACCTGGGACCCTGGAGCTGTGAAGCATTTTATCCTAACCACCATGCTACCTGAAACTGCTCCTCATTTCTGTTTTAAGTGAAAGACCCCTTATTGTGAAACTGTGCCTGCTAGTTATAGATTCCCCACAAGAGGAAATATTCTCTCAGCGTTTACCCCATCAAGCAAGCGCCCTCAAAATCTGAAAAGTTACAATAAGATTAACTCTCATTCTTCTAAATTCTAGTGAGGATAGGCCTAACCTGCTCAAACTTACCTCATAAAACTTACTCTTCGTCCCAGGAATCAACCTAGTGAAACTTCTCTGAACCGCCTCCAATGAAAGTTCATCCCTCCTTAAATAAGGAGACCAAAAGTGTACATATTACCCTAGGTGTAGCCTTACTGAAGCCCTGTATAATGTAGCAAGACTTCCATTATGCTGCAACCCCATTGCAATAAAGGTGAACATTCTATTTGCCTTGCTAGTTGCCTTCCATAATGTCATATTTGTTTCATATATGAGGATCATTTAGATTTATCTATACTTCAGCATTCTGTAAACATTCTCCATTTAAATAACATTTTGCTTTTCTGTTCTTCCTGCCAAGGTGGATATCCTCACATTTTCCCACATTATATTCCATCTGCCTACATTTTGCCCAATCACTTCACCTATCAGACGCCCTTTGCTGACTTTTGTGATGGGAACTTTCCCCTTTAAAGAAAAACATTTGGGGGCTGATCCCATTTCCAAATCCTGACCTGACAGTTGGTGGCATCGCCCCCGCTGCTGCAATCTTCTAGGTGGGGGACCCCCAAAATGGCTGCCTTCTGGTCTGCCATCTAATAAAGAAGTGGGCTGCATGTTGGGGACCGCTTGTGTGTCACCATCTTGAGGAAGTACTGCCATAGCATCCACATCTGTGATTCACTCACAAATACTGCTCTGTTGGAGGGGGCAGTGGAAGGGGGGGGGGGGCAGTCGTGCAGGAGGGGCAAGGATAGGACTCATGAGCTTATGGCCCACCACAGCTAGCTTTTGGCAAGTCACTTCGCGGAACCTGCCAGGCTTGGCCCTCAGGCAGTGGCCTCAATCAGCCAACAAATAGACAATCAATTATTCAAATTGGCTACCCATTGCTACCATGTGGGTAGCCTCTGCCAATGATGACTTGCCTCTGGGAAGGTCGCTTGGAGGTGGGAACGCTTTGGACTACTAAATTGATAGCAGAATTTCTGAATTTCCTCCTTGTCCCACCTTCAAGACCATCCCCATGGGACCGGGATAATTCAACTTTGTGTCCTCCTCACAACTTGTTTTCCCAATCAACCTTTTTGGTGTGAGCAAATTTGACTGCAATACATTTGGTTCCTTTGACTAAGTCATCCATGCGGACCTGACACTGATCCCTCTGGTACCGGACTGATTACAATTTGCTGACCTAAAAATTATCCATTTATCCCAACTCTCTGTTTTGTGTTAGATAGCCAACCCTCCATTCATGCTAATATATTATCCCCAAACATTATGGACTCTTATATTGTGCAGTAACTTTTTATGTGGCACCTTATTGAACGCCTTTTGTAAATTCAAATACACAGCAGCGACAGGTTTTCCTTTATCCATCCTGCCCATTAAATCCTCAAAGAACTCAAGTAGACTTGCAAATGTGATTTCCTTTCATAAAATCATGTTGACTCTGTTTGTGGACTGAATTTTACCATTGGTACATGCACTTGGCGATCTGTAAGTGGGCACCAACTATGCTTCTGGCCATGATTGGCCACGGAACGTGATTTCACGCTGGCCGGCCAAGTAATAGGCAGCTGGGGTGAAAGGCGCACAGTGCATGGCCCAGTGCTGCTGGGAACGATGGAAAGAGGGCTGGGACTTCTAATGTTCTCCCTCAAGGAGATAGCTACAGCAGAGCTGTCTCGGGGAGCTGCAGACTTGTACAAATTAAATCCCGATGAAAAGGTGCAACAGACTGTGTCTAGGCAGCACATTCAAATACAAATCTCATTCCCTAGACACCTTTTAAAATTTTATTTCAGCCCTGACATTTCACCCCACCCTGGATCGAGGTTGTCTCTAAAATGTGAAGCCACCTGGCCAATCGGCCCATCCACCAACCATAAAATTTGACAGGCCACGTAAAATAGTTTTGAACGAGCCCCATAATGGGCTTACGTGTCTGCTTAATTGTTGGTCGGTGTGCTTCCAACTCTCGTGTGCGTCCTCGAACTGAAGTATTGTATGAGCGTGCAATGACGTGAGGGCACGCGCCCAACGTCATCTCGCACAATTTTACATCTGGTTTCGGCTTGTGCCCACCCGAGCAACATCAAATTCTGGCCAGTTATGATTTTCTCCATGTCCCACTATTACTTCCACAATAATGTATCCAACATTTTCCCATTGACCGATGTTAGGCTAATTGGCATATCATTTCCTGTTTACTGTATCCCCTCCTTTTCTGCATATGGGCGTTACATTTGTGGTTTTCCAATCCACTGGGGCCTTTCCAGAATCCAGGGACATTTGGAAGATTGGAGGAAACAATACATCCTTCTGAAACCACTTATTTTAAGTCTCCAGAATGGAGGCCTTTACTCCCATTAGTTTGCTCAGTACATTTTATCTAGTCTTAGTGATTGCTTTAAATTCCTCCCCCCTGTTTTCCTCCTGATTTTCTTGATATAATTTTCTTGGTTCATCTTTCTCATAGTCTTTCTTTCTCCATGGAATATATCTTTCTTGAAAATGATTACTCATCTCTTTCAATATCTGTCACCGCTTACCTACTATCTAACATTTTTATCTACTTTCCCAGTCCATTTTAGCTAACTCAATCTCTATGTCTTTGTAATTGTTTTTATTTAAGCTTGAGACCCTTGTTTCAGATCCAAGTTTCTCACCCTTAATCTGCGTGTGAAATTCTGTCATGTTATCCTTTCAACCATGGGTTGGATTATTTGTTGCACTGAAGTCCCATCCTCCCCAACAAAAAACTTGGAGTGAATCTGCCCACTCTCCAGTGGTTGCCCTGTCGGGGTCTCATGGTTGTCGGACCATTTCTTGGTTTAAGGTAGGGCTTCCATACCCACCTGGGAGGAAGACCCACCTTTGAGATCTGCTGACCCATCAATGGGCTAGCAGCTCTCTAGACGCAAAAACACCACTGAGAGTGGTGGAGGGAGGGGTTCTCGCCTCACACAAATTTTTGTATGAAAATGTTTTAATTGGGTTTTATTTTATATTCAACAATTCTTAAGTTACAAATTCAAAGCACCAAAAAGGAAAAAAACAGAAACAGAAACCAGCACATATACTTACCAGCAAATGTCACCCCTACAACTCTGGCCGTGACCTCACTTTAGACGGCACACATATTTTACAACCCCCAATATGGCCGGAACACATATTTATAAATGTCTATTTACAGTTTGGGC
This sequence comes from Scyliorhinus canicula, assembly GCF_902713615.1. Lineage (NCBI taxonomy): Eukaryota > Metazoa > Chordata > Chondrichthyes > Carcharhiniformes > Scyliorhinidae > Scyliorhinus > Scyliorhinus canicula. The sequence goes on from NC_052146.1 coordinate 199,013,808, forward strand.
TTTAGCTTGCCCTCAGACCAATCCCTTGTGGCTTTGTCCCTTGTCTTCTCTTTGTGTGCCATCACCCTCTTTCTTCCCCCCCGCCCCCTTACCTCTTCCCCCCTTACCTTTTCCTCTTTGTCCAGTGGCTCATCCGTGTCTCCCCATCCCCTGACTCTACTGCTTGCTGGCGACAAACACGTCTTGAAACAAGTTGGTGAATGGCTTCTATGTCCTGTGGAATCCCTCTTCCAACCCACGGATGGCAAATTTTATTTTCTCCAGCCTATGAAATTCTGCCAGGTTGGACAACCAGTCTGCAGGCTTGGGTGCTGCCGCCGATCGCCCGCTGAGCAGGATTCTCTGGTGGGCGATCCAGGAGGCACGGGCTAGTGCATCGGCCCCTCCCCATGAAGAGTTCTGGCTGATCTGAGACCCTGAAGAATGCCACTTTTGGGCATGGCCCCACCCTCACTCCCACAACCCTGGACATGGCCTCAAAGAAGGTTGTCCAGTGCCCGACAAGTCTGGGGCATGCCCAGAACATGTGGATGTGGTTGGCCGGGCCTCCCTGGCACCATTCGCATTTGTCCTCCACCTCCAGAAAGAACCCACTCGTTTCAGTTCTGGTTACGTGGACTTTGTGCACCATCTTTAGCTGCATTAGGCTCAGCCCTGAGCATGTGGAGGTGAAGTTCGCCCCTGTTCTGTTCTTTGATCCAGACTCCTCTCCCTATCTCTATGTCTAATCCTCCTCCCAATTTTTCCTCATCCAGGGGGCAACATGTCTCCTCCAACCGTCGCCTGTACATATCCACCCAGTTTCCCTTCCCTAGGTCACCCGTGTCCAGCAGTTCTTCTACTAACAAGTGCCCTGGTATCTGAGGGTACATTGTTGTTCCCTTGCGGAGGAAACTTTTGACCTGGATTGTAGCCACCTAAGATGGACACTGGGCTACAAAATGGAGAACTGCTAAGGCTGCAGGGAAAAACAGTCTTAGCAAGGACAAGCAGTTTGCAGAAGACTAATTAGCATTCTGCACGTACAGAAACCAGTTTGTGGCCAGGTGCAGAGTTTCAGCCAAAGGTGTAAATGGCAACAAGATCTACATAGTAATGAGGTGATCCAGATCCAGACCCCACACAATAGAAACATTTAAGTATGAATGGATACTTTTGAGTAGACGCCCAGACAGAACGGCACCACAGTATCCAACACAAAGAACCCTTCATTTACCATACAATATACATATTGTCACTGTGTTCTTTGCCTTGGATGGGGCATTATCACTTTCAGCAGGCATCTGATATTCAATGTTAGCTGCCTGCCCTTGATAAAACCCGTCTGGTCCTCCATGACTATCTCTGGCATGCAGGTCTTCGCCGCCTCGCCAGGGCCTTCACCAGGATCTTTACATCAACATTGAGTAATGAGAGGTGCCTGTAGAACCTGCACTCATTTGGGGCTTGTCCTTTTTGAGTATCAGTGATATTGAGGCTTGTACCAGTGTTGGTGGGCCAATGTAGGTGCAAATCTTTTGTAGAAGTCCATTGGGATTCCATCCAGCCCCGCCGCCTTCCTCACCTGCAACGAGTTGACACTCTCCATGACTTCCCCCAGTTCTAATGGCCCTTCCAGGCCCCATCTCTTATCTTCCCCCATGACTGGCATGTCCAGTCCATCGAGGAATTGCTTCCTCTTCGAGTCCCCCTCAAGGGGCTTGGAGGTGTACAGCCCTCGGTAGAAAGTTACAAAGGCTTTGTTGACCTTTTCTGGTGCAGCGACTAGCCTGCCACTTCTGTCTTTAACTTGAGCCATTTGCCTCATGACTGCCTGCTTTCTCAGCTGGTGAGCCAGCAGGCGACTGGCTTTGTCTCTGTGTTCATAATAGGTCCTCTGTGTCTGGCGGAGCTGGTGCACTGTTTTCCCAGTGAAGAACAGGTCAAAGTCCATCTGTAGCTTTTTACTCCCCGCCAGTAGTTCCACATCGGGGACAAGGAGTACCACTGATCCACCTCCACTCTGGAGACGACCAGCTGTTGCCTAGCCACCCTCTCCTTCCTATCTCTGCACACCTTGATGCAATAATTTCCCCCTTATCACAGTCTTCATTGCCTGCCAGAATGTGGATGGTGAGACCTCCCATTTTGGTTGTTGATAACGTACTCGTCTATGGCGTGTGATATCCGTTAAGGCCTTATCAGCCAGGAGGGCCGTGTCCAGCCTCCATGGGGGGCGTTGTGCCTGGCCCGTCCCCAACCTCATGCCCACATAGTGTGGAAATTATCGGCGCGATCTTCCGTAAAAATTTCCAAGTGTTGTAGCAAGCGGGAATTGTTACGAGTTTCCTGGTGCTCGGCCCTGCCAAACCCGCAACGTAATTCAATATTCATTGGTTCACTTAATGGGGCCTCACGGGCTTCTCGCCGGAAATAATGCCTCGCCAGCTGATTCACAGGGACCGCGCTAACCAGCACCCCCCTCCTCCCACCCCTCCCCCCACTAACTAATAAGGTCGAGCAGCACTTAAACTGCACTTGCTCAGCCAACCTGAGCCAGCTCGCAACAATGGCACTGAGGAGACCGGCCCCAAGAGTCGACGATGCTGACCTGGGGAGGCTCCTGGACACGATGGATACCAGGAGGGATGGCCTGTTCCTCCGGGGGTCCCGGAGGGTGAGCCACAGTGCAGGAAGAAGGTCACCGGCCTACACCGGGCAGCACGAGTGAGAAGATACCACCCCCCCCCCAAGGGAGCATTCACCCCCCCAATTCTCCAAGTGACCCCCAGCCCTCCATTCCCTTCCACCCAACCCCGCCTTCACACCCCCTCTCCCACCACTGAACCACATGTGTGGCTAATGATGCCCTCTCTGTGACCCTCCGGAAATGAGTGCCGGACATGAGAATCCTTACCTGCTTTGAGGAGCGGGCCCTGGAGGTTACTGGTCTGGCCGAGGACAGGGCAGCCACCAATGTGGAGGCTGGTGAATGCTGCAGAGGGGAGGCACCATCGGGATCCACCCGGAGGACTTGTCAATCGTGCGTTGTTATTGCCTTACTGACTGACCCATCTCTCCCACTGACCACATGTCCATTCTCCTGCAGGTCCTCCAGCCGATGGCGCCGGCCCATCTCTCGCTCTCATGACTCCGAGACGAACACCTTGGAGGAGAGTTTCGAGGATGCCACCATAACAATTGCAGCCAGCTGTCATTCCCACCCCCCACCAGCACAGATACACACACCTCGGTCGGACATGTTAACGGTCAGGCCCCTGGGGCACAATCTGGTGAGCATCACACCTCTAATGATGCACAGGAACCACCAGGTGAAACAGCAGTCGGAGGTCTGCTGGATCCCAGGGCCCAGCTGGGTCCCTGCCTGATGCTGAGCCTCAGGAAGTGGGTTAACCGGAGCTGATGGAGTTGACACGGTGTGGCTGTGACATTCAGAGGGAGATGTCAGCGTCACTCCAGCAGATTCATATCCGCTTGGAGGAGTCCCAGAGGCGGAGGGACACAGGAGATGTCGCCGGCAATATGTGGTCAACACTGCTAGGGTGGCGACCGCAGTGGAAAGCCTGGTGGCGTCTCTGTGCAATTGGGGCTCCTGTGTAGGAGGTCCATCCATTCATTTATCCCGGGGTAACCCGGCATATGTCCTGGGGGCCCATCCCGTTCAGGTGCGGCCAATCCCTTGTTGACCTGTGTGTTCGTTGTCACCTCAGTTTTCCTCTCCAGGCATTTGCTGATTCTGCTGTCCTTTTGGCTCCTCAGTTTTCTGTCTGGCATATCTTGTTCATTGTGGTGGTGTTGGAGGAGGATGGGGTTTTTATTTTCCAGGTTTAGCAGCCTGATTTGGTGCTAAAAGTGTCGAATTCCAGGAGGAGAGTCAAACTTCACATGTCTGCTCATCACATCCCTGTCACCGGGCTTGTCTCACATTAATAAAGGCGAGCCCAGCCTAAATAAATTGAATTGCTGTGCATATACCCTTTAGGTAATCATTCTTTCAGAAAATAAAGGAATTGATGTCTAATAAAAACCCAGAGACTTTGCATCCATTGGCAACTTCCATGATCTAAGGGCACTCCGCAAGTATTTCACAGCCTGGTCACTGTTGCCATGTATTGAAATATCTAACTTGCACATGGCAAGGTCCTGCAGATTGCAGTGAGATTTATGCCCAGTAATATGTTTTTGGTGCTGTTGTTGAAGGATGAAATGTTGGCCAGGACACTAGGAGAAACTTTCCTATCTCTTCAAAATGTGCCACATGACCTTTTATGTCAACCTGAGGTGCCTCATGATGGCTCGGTGTAGCTTTTCATCCAAATATGGTATCTCAAGCCATCTCTTGGTGGTGCATTGAAACAGTAGCTTGGATTATGTACTGAAGTGTACAAGGTGGGGTTTGAACCTGCAACCTTTTGAATCAAAGGCAAGATTGCTACTATTGAGCTTAAAGAGCTGTGCAAAGGGAAGATGATACAGGTTGAAATCTTGTGCTTTCGCAGGTGGTGAACTTGGAGATGGGAAGGGCATTTAGTTATGTGGGATAGTGATTAAGTTCTGCGCCAGAATTATGTTCTGCGGGGGAGACCCATGGGTGACCTTATTGTCCCACACCAATTAAGGCCTGTAAGTGGCCAACTAATTGTAATGATATCATGGTTGCGTTGTAATTCACCAATTGGCCACTAGGGGTCTCATTAGTATATAAGTGAATGTTAGAGTCAGGTGACCCCCTCAGACTGGATGGAGGAAGCTGGAGAGAGGTTGCTTGTGCTTGATCTTACTGTTATTCATCTGTTGTTTTGTATATAATTTACCCACAGTTAATGTTCATAAATTGCTTTTAGTTTTAGCTACAAGTGTTCTTGTAATATAAATCAGGCATTCTGACAAGAACATTGCATGGTACCAGGTTTGGATGGTATTAAACACTGAGAAAAAAATAAGCCTGCCATGAGGTCCACAGAGACTTAAAGATTTCGCAGACTCCAAGAACGGTGTCCTTCAAGCCACCAATGAGTCTCAGATTTCATGGTAATGTGGACAGCAACTGGCGTGTATGTAAACAACAATTTAATTTGTTTCTTACTGCAGTAAATTTAGAACATCAATAAGATTTGTGTAAGATAGCGATGCTCTGGGGCAGCACGGCGGCGCAGTGGATAGCATTGCTGCCTCTCGGTGCCGAGGTCCCAGGTTCGATCCAGGCTCTGGGCCACTGTTCATGTGGAGCTTGCACATTCTCCCCGTGTTTGCGTAGGCTTCGCTCCCACAAGCCTAAGATGTGCAGGGTAGGTGGATTGAACAGGCTAAATTGCCCCTTAATTGGAAAAAGTGAATTGGGGACTCTAAAAAACGATAGAGATGCTCCTAACAACAGTAGGGCCCAAAGCAATTGCTGTGTTAAATACATTTAAATTTGTAAACGATGAAGATTGTAAACATTTTAACTAAATAATTTGAAGATTTGCAGTATGGATATAAAAAAACAAAAAATGTAGCTGATTAGAAGAAATCACAAAGTATCTCTGAGAGATAATAATTGTTCAAGCATTAAATGTTATGCTGCTTGTGACCTGGTGAAGAACACAGTTGATTCCGTTCCATTCTATATAGGACCCAAGGGCTTGGATTAATTATTAGGTGATCAGTCCTGTGAAGCATTAAGTCTAGTGCAGTTGGTATATATCATCCACAATGGATTGGATCAACACTCCGATGAATCTGAGAACATTATCAACAAAAGGATGTGTAAAGAAAAAGAATGGCAATATTCACATATGCGTGGATCCTAAAGATCTTAACGAGAATATCAAAAGAGAACATTACCCAATACCAATGCATGAGGAAATCACATCTGAGATGGCTGGTGCATACTTCTTTACGAAACTTGACACATCTCAGGGTTTTTGGCAACTAAAGCTAGAGGAACAAAGTACAAACTACTGCACTTTTATTGCACCATTTGGATTGCACTGCTTTCTGAGAATGTCGTTTAGCATAATCTCGGCATCAGAAATTTTTCACTGTGCCATGGAGCACATATCAAAGGCATTGAACATGTACATGTGTATTTGGATGATATCATCGTTTGGGGCTCAACCTAGAAAAGCACAATACGAGGTTGCTTAAAGTTCCAACGAGCACCAGGAGAAATGGGCTGAAGCTCAACAAGCAAAAGTGCCAATTTGGAGTAACAGAGGTCATATTCCAAGGTGACAAGCTCTCATTGCTTGGCATTGAACCTGACAAGGACAAAATCCAAGCAATTCTCAACATGCCAAAACCACGTGACAAGAAAGCCATCTTAAAAGTGATGGGTATGATCTATTTTATAGGATAATTCATTCCAAAGCTGTCAGCAAAAACAACACATCTCAGTAATCTCCTGCACAAGACGACGGATTTCACATGGACTAAGCAACATGAGCAAGAGTGGAAGACGTTCAAGACTTTACGAACCACCATGACAGTCCTCACATTTTTTGACCCATCTCAACAGATTAAAGTGACAACAGATACGTCCAAAGATGATCTGGGAGCAGTTCTTCTGCAAGTTGAGCATGACAATTGGAAGCCAGTCACATATGCATCATGATCCAGCTGGTGGCACCAGACATCAGTCATGTGACATCCAGCTATCATCAGTTGGTAGTAAGACATACAACAAGACAGTCGCACATCAGGTAGTTCCAGGACAGTATGAAACTCAGAGATTAATTTAGTCTTTATAGCATTCTGTACGTTACCTCTTCACGTGTTGATCAATCAATAATCATTGTAGTTAAGTCATCAGCAGTTCTGTATGAATCATTGTAAGGACAAGATCACAGAACACAACAGACAGGATGGTTAGTGGTTGTGACACATGCCAGATGCACCGTTGCAAGCAAACAAGAGAATCTATGCAAATATTTGATTTACCTACGGAACCAAGGCAGAAAGTATCTATTGATCTCTTTCACCTACGAGGAAATGATCATTTTATAATCGTAGACTATTTTTCAAACTATCCCAAATTTGCTCTACTGTCAAGCATAACGCCAAGCAGTGTAATACTGCATACCAAGTAAATTTTTGCTAGACGCGGAATTCCGCAAGTTATCCTAAGTGATAACGGCCCCTTTTTTAGCTGTAAAGAGTGGCAACACTTCGCAGTTATGCATGATTTTAATCACGTCGCGACGAGTCCATTGTACTCTCAAGGCAATGGAAAAGCCGAAAAAGCTGTACAGATTGTTAAGCAATTGTTGAAGAAAGTAATGGACAGCCAATCTGATCCCTATCTCGCACTATTGAGTTAAGGAGCATCACTATTGTCACATGGTAGATCGCCAGCACAGTTACTCATGAATAGAAAGTTGCGTATCACACTTCCTTACTGGCAAAGAAGGAGGAGAGTGCAGTGGTACTACAGGAAATGCAAAACATTAAAGCAAAACAAAAGCAGTTCTATGATAGTGTGCCTATAACTTTACCACCTCTGAATTGTGATGACACTGTGAGAGTAGAAGATTTGGGCGATTGGTCGAGAAAAGCCATTGTACTTGAAGAAGTAGCACCTCGTTCCTATAATGTACAGACAGAGGATTGGTTAGTTTTAAGAAGAAATCATTGCGCACTCTTGAAAACAGAAAAGACTTTTAGAACAATGTGATGGATGACGAATAGAACATAGAACATAGAACAGTACAGCACAGCACAGAACAGGCCCTTCGGCCCTCAATGTTGTGACGAGCCATGATCGCCCTACTCAACCCACGTATCCACCCCACACCCGTAACCCAACAACCCCCCCTTAACCTTACTTTTATTAGGACACTACGGGCAATTTAGCATGACCAATCCACCTAACCCGCACATCTTTGGACTGTGGGAGGAAACCGGAGCACCCGGAGGAAACCCACGTACACAGGGTGAGGACGTGCAGACTCCACACAGACAGTGACCCAGCCGGGAATCGAACCTGGGACCCTGGAGCTGTGAAGCATTTATGCTAACCACCATGCTACCCTGCTGCCCGTCAGAATCACGTCAGCTGCAGTGTCAGATAGTTCAACAGTTCCTGAGCATGAGAATGACATGGAGATCATTTAATCTACAAGTTCTGAGCTGCAAGGTCAAACTTTGGGAAGATCAACCAAACTCAGAAGAAAACCTGATCGACTCAATTTGTAGATTTGGACTATTTGTACATACTATGCTTGCTGTTCCTGCATATATATATTTCTTAAACTAGTTTTTTTTAAAAATGTTAGACTCATAGGCTCATGATATCACATGTAAATATACTGATGATAATGTATTAATTAGTTCCTTCAAAGGAATGGGGATGTAGTGATGTCATGGTTGTGTTGTAATTCACCAACTGACCACCAGGAGTCTTGCTATATAAGTGAATGTTAGAATCAGGTGACCCCTCAGACTGGCTGGAGGAAGTTGGAGAGAGGTTGCTTGTGCTTGATCTTACTGTTATTCATCTGTTGTTTTGTATATAGATTGCCCATTGTTAATGTTAATAAATCATTTATAGCTTTAGCTACAAGTGTTGTAATATAAATCAGACCATCCAACGAGAACATTACTCTAATGACCTCTACAGCGGGGCTGTTTAGCACACTGGGCTAAATCGCTGGCTTTGAAAGCACACCCAGGCAGGCCAGCAGCATGGTTCGATTCCCGTAATAGCCTTCCCAAACAGGCGCCGGAATGTGGCGACTAGGGGCTTTTCACAGTAACTTCATTGAAGCCTACTCGTGACAATAAGCAATTTTCAATTTCAATTTCAATTTTCATCCGACTATTGCTGTTATTAATCCAGCTGTGGGTAGGCCTGCCACCACGCAGCAGGCAAGATAGGTAAAGCTGCATGGACAGCTTATCACCTCCAGTTCGGGGTGTTCATTGATCAAAGGTGCTCAGTGCTTGATCGAGGAACTGGGCATCAGGAAGGTGTGGAGTGGGGGCAGGTGGTAGGGGGGTGACCATTGAGAGGCAACCCTATGCCCTTACTGCTGACCCCCACTGTAGCCCTTTCCCCTCGACCACAACCCCCACTATGGTCTGAGTTGCTGCATGACCCTGGGTCTCCAGTGCCTGCCCTTCTGACAGCAGACCCTGCCTCGTCAGTGGTGCTCCTGAGCACAAGACCCATCAGCCTCTGATTGGCTGGCAGCTCTTGGTAGACAAAACCTCTACCCCCGGACTCTGAATTTCAGGGGAGGACCCGCCCTCTGGCCTCACCACTGCCTGATTAAAGTGTGGTTCAGCGGACCTTGTTGAAAAGGGGCAACACAGGTCTCTCGCTGACTCTCTAGCTGGTTAGCGACTCCTCAGGTGCCTCAGCAAGATTCCTCCACATTCTACTGCCGCTCAGATTGGTTCGACTGTGGGACCTGTTGTCGCTTGGTGTAGTTGAGGCAAATATTATAGATGCATTTAAGGGAAATCCAAAGAAGTAAATAAGGGAGGAAGCATTGGAAGAAAACATTGATAGAGTTAGATGAAAAGGAATGGGAGGAGGCTCATGGTCGACCCGTTGGCCTGTTTCTCTATTGTCAATGCGACGTAATTCGATGCACCTCCACACTCATAGGCCGCACTTGTGACAAATCAGAGTGTCTGTAAAACATTGACCTTTAAATGTGCTTCCACCACTGCATAATACCGCACAAGTTGTTCATTCATGACCTGTAACAAGGTCTTAACGAGTTCAATTGACCCTTTTAACTTAGTTTTCTAATACTGCTTTTGTGGGGTAGAAACGCTCAAAGCACAAATGAGATTGCCGTTCTCTGCCACCCGTCTACACAAGTTGACATTTTTCACAGAAACAGAGGAATGTCACACCGGAGATGTCCGCACAAAAAACAGCACAAGTGGCGAAAAGAGGGGAAAAAAAATAAACTCAAACTTGGCGATAATAGCAAAGGGCATAAATTTGTCTCACAAACACTGGCAGCAATATCGGAAGATAAGCCAGCGTAATACAATCTCAGCAGTGGTTGTAGAAGACAGGACACTAAACAACACAGCTCATGAATGCAAGAAACAGAACACTATTTATACCGTTTGTATGAGGGGACAGACTGATGAATAATTTTTTTGTTATTCAGCCGCCTCTCATTTCCATAATTTATTCAGGCATGAGGACTGGGATTCATTTCCTATGCTCCATTCAGTCTCCAGAAGTGCTTCAGTTAATGCTCCAAAAACAGTGTTATTTTAATAATTTAACATTGAGCTGCAGTTACATTACACACAAGTGACCTGAGAGTGAATCGCCCTGCAGTGCAGTTATTCTTGAGAGCCAGTACCCAGTGTCTCAGATAGAACAGCACGGCTTCCAACCCAGGAAGCAAAGAGTGGGAAGAAATGCTTGACCTGATATCTCTAAACTGGAGGGAGAGCTGGTGGGTATAACACCAGCAAACGGAGTACGGAAATAATAAGCAGCCTGTTCGCCATGTTTAGAGACTGCTATAACAGCAAGGTCTTGGGTAAATCCACCGAAACAATATCATTCATGGCCCATTGGTGCATGGCCTTGCAGAACATGAGTTTAAGCCCGACCAATGCATTTGGGAAGTTAAAGTTCAGTCAACAAAATAAATCTGGAATAAAACATTACTCTCAATAATGACAATCATGGAACTACATAGAACATAGAACATAGAACAGTACAGCACAGAACAGGCCCTTCGGCCCTCAATGTTGTGCCGAGCCATGATCACTACAGTACCAGATTGCCGTAAAAGGCCATCTAGTTAATCAATGGGGAACAAAATCTGCTGCCCTTACCTGGTCTGGCCTCCAGCAACATGCTGGAGTGTTTTTTTAATATAAATTTAGAGTACCCAATTATTTTTCCAATTAAGGGGCAATTTAGCGTGGCCAATACACCTAACCTGCACATCTTTGGGTTGTGGGGTTGAAACTCATGCAGACACGGGGAGAACGTGCAAACTCCACACAGACAGTGACCCAGGGTCGGGATTCGAACCCAGGTCCTCAGCGCTGTAGGCAGCAATGCTAACCACTATGCCACCGTGCTGCCCATGCTGGAGTTTTAACTGCTATCTGAAATGGTCTAATAAGCCATGCAGTTGCATTAAACTGCTTATGTTTCTATCTGTTAACTATATTCTGTTACAATTAATATTTTTGTTTGAGTTTATTTTTTCCAGTAACTTGTAGTTGTGTAAACCTCTATGGCAGGTATTAAAGAAAGAACTTGCATTTATTCCGCACTTTTCATGTCTTCTAGATTTCCCAGTTCATTGCATAGCTAATTACCTATCACTCCTCATCCTTATTGATCTGCTTGCAACCTTTGACACATTGACCTCTCCTCCAATGCCCCTCCTCTGATATCCAACTGGTTGGGTCAGCCTCTCTGCAATATTAACTAAAAATATCCTTTCATATTTTGACCCCTTCATTCGCTCAAACATTTCAGACTGCTTGTCCGACATCCAGTACCAGAGGAGCAGATATTTCCTTCAACTAAATATTGGGAAGACCAAAGCCTTTGGGCTTGGGAAATGTGAGTCAATGCCATTTCCTGACCTTGGAAATGTAAACCTGTCACCTCTGCCCATGTCCTCCACATTTTCACCTCCTGGCGATGCGGTGGGCAGGATTCGGGTTTTCTGACTTCCGAGCCATTTTGGAGAGGTTTGTGCATCTAAGAGAGCTAAGGAGACCTTCCCCTGCTTAGCAGGGACATCTATGCAGCTCCCCTTTATAGTCCATATGCCCCACAGCTACACACCTTACTCTCGCTCATCCATCCATGCCAGCTCCATGCACCCTCATAAAACCATGGTCCCTCCATGCACCCTCATATCTCCATGCCATCTCCAAGCCACCTCATAACCTCAGATTCTCTCTCATACCTCAATGTTCCTTCCATGCCACCTCATATTCCTCGTGCCCTTCCATGTCTCCTTCTTGCCCCTTCATATCCCCACAAGCAAGCTCCATACCCCATCATGCCTCATGCTCCATCCCTCTATTCCTTTATCCTCCATAGCTACTCAACCAGTATCCACTATGCACAGAGTTCATAGCCATATCATTGGAATAGGAATCCTTTGAAATGGACATAGAAACAAGTACCTCTAACAATATAAGAGCTGTCAGTGTAAAACATAACTATTCATATCAAAAATAATCCAGACCCAATGAAAAAAAACAAAAATCCTTTCAAGTGGTTATTCAATTGTATAAGAAAGCAAATATTTATCCATTAACTACAACAATGACAGACAATCCTTAATAACCTCTTAAAACTGCCAATAAAACTGTGAGCACAACTCCCAGCTTAGATAAGTGGTTCTGAAGCATTAGAAACTCAGCCAATCATTTATAATGGGTTCAGCTATAAAATCAAATCCTTACAAATGCAAACAATGAAGCCTGTTAACATTACAAAAACAAATTACCCTGCTTTTTCTAAGCTATACCAGCTGTCCTGTCAGTCAAAGCAGTCCAGGACAGGTCCTTTTCTTTAAATTAAATCTCCAGACACTTAGTTTCAAATTTTTCTTTAAAATATTTTTATTAGACATTTGTATAAACAAACAAATACAAGAGCAAGAACAAACAAGAACATCATAATAAATGAATAACTAACCAACATCCCAACACCTCTGCCATTCCCCTCCTTCCATCCTGCCTTCCCCATTTTCACCCCTTTATCTCCTCCCCCCCTGCAGACACCTCAATTCTCCTTGAAAAAGTCAACAAACGGCTTCCATCTTCAGGCAAACCCATTGACCTATCTTCTTCCGACGAACTTGATTTTCTCCAGCCTTAGGAACTCCTCCAAGTCACTCACCCACATCTGGGGTGGCAGTGGCTCAGAGTCCTACCACTCCAGCAAAACCTGTCTCCGGGCTATCAGGGTGGCAAAGGTCAGAACATCGGCCTCTCTCGCCCCTTGGACTCCCAGGCCTTCCGTCACTCCAAATATCACCACCTCTGGACTCAGGGCCACCTTCACCCCCAACACCTTGGACATTACGTTTGTGAACCTCTGCCAGAATCCCTTCGATTTCAGACATGCCCAAAATATGCGAACATGATTTGCTGGCCTCCCCATGCACTGCCACACCTGTGTTCTAACCCCTCAAAGAACCTGCTCATCCGAGCCACTGTCATGTGCGCCCTCTGAACTACCTTGAACTGGATAAGGATGAGCCTCGCACACAAAAAGGATGCATTCACCCTCCTCAGAGCCTCCTCTCACAATCCGCCTCCATTCCCCCCCCCCCCCCCCCTCACCCCCCCACAATTTCTCCTCCCATCTCCATTTGACTTCACCTATCGGGGCTCCCTCACAGTGCATTAGCTCCTTATAGATCTCGGCCCTCATCCACTCCCTCCCTCGATGGCACCTTATCTGTAATCCCCAGGGCAAGAACAGCACCTGTTTCCTCACAAAGTCCCAGACCTGTAGGTATCTGAACCCATTGCCACTGGGAAGCTCATATTCCTCCTTCAAGCCCTCGAAACTCACAAAGCTGCCCCCCACAAACAGGTCCCCAAACCGTTCCATCCCTGCCTGTCGCCCCCCCCCCCCCCCCAAACCTCGTGTCCAAACCCCCCCACCCTCTCCCCCTGGTGCAAATCTGTGATTGTTGCAAATCAATGCCCACATTGAGGCACCTTCCAACCTCAGGTGCTGCCGCCACTGTTCCCACACCCGCAAGGCCACCATCACTACTGGGCTCGTGGAGTACTTGGCCGGCGAGAATGGCAGAGGTGCCGACAACAATGCCCCTAAACTCATACCCCTGCAAGAGGCCGCGTCCATCAGCCCCACGCCGACCCCTCTCCCACTAACCACTTTCTCACCATAGCAATGTTTGCTGCCCAATAATAATTCATTATGTTTGGCAAGGCCAACTCGTAACCCCCTCGCCCAAGTTCCAACAGCACCTTAATCCGTGAGGCTTCCCCGCCCACACAGACCCCGAGATCAAAGTATTGACTTCATCTTAAAGAATGATGGGACGAAGACTGGGAGGCTCTGAAAGACAAAGAAGAGCCTTGGCAGCACTGTTATTTTCACTGTCTGCACCCCCCACCCCACCAGCGACAGTGGCAACACATCCCACCTCTTAAAATCCCCCTTCAGCTGTTCCACCAACTGAGCCAGATTCAACTTATGCAGCTGCTCCCATCCCCGCGCCACCTGGATGCCCAAGTATCTGAAACTCACCCCCACCACCTTTAACGACAGCTCTCCCAATCTCGTCTCCTGCCCCGTGGCCTCGATCGGGAAGACCTCACTCTTCCCCATGTTTAGCTTATGACCGGAATACCAGCCACATTCCTCCAGAATACTCATAATTCCCCCGATACCTCCCAGTGGGTCCGCATACAGCGAGACCCTGTGCTCAATCGCCCCTCCCCTACCCCCGCACAATCCCTCTCCAGTTCCTTGATGCTCCAAGTGCCAATGGCTCTATTGCCAAGGCAAAAAGTGACGGGGAGAGTGGGAACCCCTGCTTTGTCTCAAGATGTAGCCCGAAGTACCCCGAGCTCACCTGATTCGCCTTATTTTCAAAGCTATAGTGCTGTGGACATTTAGGTCACCTCAGATCATGACACTATAGTTCTCAAGCATAGTTTGCTTCAGTTTTGAATGCACAGTAGCACTTTTCCGAATGGGACTGGGAAACCTACACGATGCTGGTCAACGTAGTAGTTAACTTACCTTTGCAACATAGAGCCCAATGAACAACCACTGTTGTGAAAAAACATTGAATTTAGAAGACAGCATCTAATAAGGACACTCAAAGCTGTCAAGCCATTTCAAATTTACTTGCCAAAATGTTCCCAACTTCTCAGCACTCTTCAACCAAAATTCACAAACTCTCAAATGAGGTGGGTTTTCAGAAGCTATCCAAAACTTGCCAAACCTATCAAAAGTACTGGTAGACTGCAAACTGAATTTTCCCTCTGACTGTCAATGGTGACCCTGCTGTGAAAGGATGTGCTTGCGGCAGCCACAACTCAAATGTGACCCAAACCTCCTCCCACCTATATTGTTTGTGTGGGCTACTTTTCCAATGGGAAATTTAAAACTGTAGTCCTGCAAGTATTTTGCTTTTGTCAAACCCGCACCCATTCCTGACTCTGTCGGGTCATGAAAACCCAGTCCCATTTTCTTCAGCCCTCATGATTAATTCCATTCCCTCACCTTGACAGCTAGCGCTTTTCCAGGAGACACATCCGGAGTGAGACTCATCCAGAGTGGGGATTGCAACTTGGTAATTTGGTGCAGTGAGGTAAATCAGGGAAGGTAAGTGGAAAATCTAATTCTGCTGTTTAAGTGCAGTGTGTAGCTTAGTGTCTGATTGGTTGAAATTGCCCCCACCCTAATTGCTGAGAGGCAGATATCTGTCAATCACCTGAGGCCTGTTTTGGGGCACATTGTATTCTTCTCTTTGAAGTTAAGGTATTTTTTGAGTCATCGATTAGCTGAGGTCTGTATAAAAGACAGACAGAGAGCGCACTCAGTAAGCTAGCGCTTTTCCAGGAGACACATCCGGAGTGAGACTCATCCAGAGTGGGGATTGCAACTTGGTAATTTGGTGCAGTGAGGTAATTCGGTGCAGAGTGTGAGGAGGTGCTTTTTCAGAGGTGCTTTTTAACCCTGGTAAGTGACTGGTAAGTAGTTTTTCTTTTCATTCTTTTCATTGTCTAATTTATTTATTTTTTTGAAATTGTTGTTGTATAAGTTTACCTAAGGTTTAAGACATGGCAGGAGATCCCAGACCCGTGTCATGCTCCTCGTGTGCGATGTGGGAGCTCAGGGACACGTTCACTGTCCCTGGCTCTTTCACGTGCAAGAAGTGTGTTCAGTTGCAGCTCTTGTTAGACCGCTTGACGGCTCTGGAGCTGCGGATGGACTCACTTTGGAGCATCCGCGATGCTGAGGAGGTCGTGGATAGCACGTTTAGCGAGTTGGTCACACCGCAGGTGAAAATTAATGAGGGAGATAGAAAATGGGTGACCAAAAGAAAGAGCAAGAGTAGGAAGGCAGTGCAGGTGTCCCCTGCGGTCATCTCCCTGCAAAACAGATATACCGCTTTGGATACTGTTGAGGGAGATGGCTCACCAGGGGAAGGCAGCAGAGGCCAGGTTCATGGCACCGTGGCTGGCTCTGCTGCACAGCAGGGCAGGAAGAAAAATGGCAGGGTTATAGTGATAGGGGATTCGATCGTAAGGGGAATAGATAGGCGGTTCTGTGGACGCAATCGAGACTCCAGGATGGTATGTTGCCTCCCTGGTGCATGGGTCAAGGATGTCTCGGAGCGGCAGCAGGACATTCTGGGGGGGGGGGGGGGGGGAGGGTGAACAGCCAGCTGTCGTGGTGCTCATAGGCACCAACAATATAGGTAAAAAACGGGATAAAGTCCAACAAGCGGAATTCAGGGAGTTAGGAGTTAAACTAAAAAGTAGGACCTCAAAGGTAGTAATCTCAGGATTTCTACCAGTGCCACGAGCTAGTCAGAGTAGGAATGTCAGGATAGATAGGATGAATGCGTGGCTCGAGAGATGGTGCAAGAGGGAGGGATTCAAATTCCTGGGGCATTGGGACTGGTTCTGGGGGAGGTGGGACCAGTACAAACCGGACGGTCTGCACCTGGGCAGGACTGGAACCGATGTCCTAGGGGGGGTGTTTTCTAGAGCTGTTGGGGAGGGTTTAAACTAATGTGGCAGGGGGATGGGAACCGATGCAGGAAGTTGGAAGGTAGTAAAACAGGGACAGAAGCAAAAGGAAGTAAGGGGAAAAGTGCAAGGCAGAGAAGACATAGTCAAAAATCTAAAAGGGCGACAGTACAAGGTACAGTGACTGAGGGGAGCTCAGTGAATAGGCCCAGTAATAACAAAAGGAATAAAACTGGAGATGTTAAGATTCAAAACAGAGGTAAAAAAACCAACATAACTGTACTTTACCTGAATGCTCGTAGTATTCGGAATAAAGTAAATGAGTTGATGGCACAAATCATCGTGAATGACTATGATTTAGTGGCCATTACTGAAACATGGTTAAAGGGGTCACGACTGGGAGTTAAATATCCGAGGGTATCAAACTATTCGGAAGGACAGAGTGGATGGTAAGGGAGGTGGTGTTGCTCTGTTATTTAATGATGACATCCGGGTAATAGTAAGGGATGACATCGGTGCTATGGAGGATAAGGTTGAATCCATTTGGGTGGAAATCAGGAATAGTAAGGCGAAAAAGTCACTGATAGGAGTAGTCTATCGGCCACCAAATAGTAACGTTATGGTGGGGCAGGCAATAAACAAAGAAATAACTGATGCATGTAGAAATGGTACAGCAGTTATCATGGGGGATTTTAATCTACATGTCGATTGGTTTAACCAGGTCGGTCAAGGCAACCTTGAGGAGGAGTTTATAGAATGTATCCGCGATAGTTTCCTAGAACAGTATGTAATGGAACCTACGAGGGAACAAGCGGTCCTAGATCTTGTCCTGTGTAATGAGACAGGATTGATTCATGATCTCATAGTTAGGGATCCTCTCGGAAGGAGCGATCACAATATGGTGGAATTTAAAATACAGATGGAGGGTGAGAAAGTAAAATCAAATACTAGTGTTTTGTGTTTAAACAAAGGAGATTACAAGGGGATGAGAGAAGAACTAGCTAAGGTAGACTGGGAGCTAAGCCTTTATGGTGGAACAGTTGGGGAACAGTGGAGAACCTTCCAAGCGATTTTTCACAGTGCTCAGCAAAGGTTTATACCAACAAAAAGGAAGGACGGTAGAAAGAGGGAAAATCGACCGTGGATATCTAAGGAAATAAGGGAGAGTATCAAATTGAAGGAAAAAGCATATAAAGTGGCAAAGATTGCTGGGAGATTAGAGGACTGGGAAATCTTTAGGGGGCAACAGAAAGCTACTAAAAAAGCTATAAAGAAGAGTATGAGAGTAAACTTGCTCAGAATATAAAAACAGACAGTAAAAGTTTTTACAAATATATAAAACAAAAAAGAGTGGCTAAGGTAAATATTGGTCCTTTAGAGGATGAGAAGGGAGTTTTAATAATGGGAAATGAGGAAATGGCTGAGGAACTGAACAGGTTTTTTGGGTCGGTCTTCACAGTGGAAGACACAAATAACATGCCAGCGACTGATAGAAATGAGGCTATGACAGGTGAGGACCTTGAGAGGATTGTTATCACTAAGGAGGTAGTGATGGGCAAGCTAATGGGGCTAAAGGTAGACAAGTCTCCTGGCCCTGATGGAATGCATCCCAGAGTGCTAAAAGAGATGGCTGGGGAAATTGCAGATGCACTAGTCATAATTTACCGAAATTCACTAGACTCTGGGGTGGTCCCGGTGGATTGGAAATTAGCAAACATGACGCCACTGTTTAAAAAAGGAGGTAGGCAGAAAGCAGGAAATTATAGGCCAGTGAGCTTAACTTCAGTAGTAGGGAAGATGCTAGAATCTATCATCAAGGAAGAAATAACGAGGCATCTGGATAGAAATTGTCCCATTGGGCAGACGCAGCATGGGTTCATAAAGGGCAGGTCATGCCTAACTAATTTAATGGAATTTTTTGAGGACATTACCAGTACAGTAGATAACGGGGAGCCGATGGATGTGGTATATCTGGATTTCCAGAAAGCCTTTGACAAGGTGCCACACAAAAGGTTGCTGCATAAGATAAAGATGCATGGCATTAAGGGTAAAGTAGTAGCATGGATAGAGGATTGGTTAATTAATAGAAAGCAAAGAGTGGGGATTAATGGGTGTTTCTCTGGTTGGCATTCAGTAGCTAGTGGTGTCCCTCAGGGATCCGTGTTGGGCCCACAATTGTTCACAATTTACATAGATGATTTGGAGTTGGGGACCAAGGGCAATGTGTCCAAGTTTGCAGATGACACTAAGATGAGTGGTAAAGCGAAAAGTGCAGAGGATACTGGAATTCTGCAGAGGGATTTGGATAGGTTAAGTGAATGGACTAGGGTCTGGCAGATGGAATACAACGTTGACAAATGTGAGGTTATCCATTTTGGTAGGAATAACAGCAAACGGGATTATTATTTAAACGATAAAATATTAAAGCATGCCGCTGTGCAGAGAGACTTGGGTGTGCTAGTGCATGAGTCACAGAAGGTTGGTTTACAGGTGCAACAGGTGATTAAGAAGGCAAATGGAATTTTGTCCTTCATTGCTAGTGGGATGGAGTTTAAGACTAGGGAGGTTATGTTGCAATTGTATAAGGTGTTAGTGAGGCCACACCTGGAGTATTGTGTTCAGTTTTGGTCTCCTTACTTGAGAAAGGACGTACTGGCACTGGAGGGTGTGCAGAGGAGATTCACTAGGTTAATCCCAGAGCTGAAGGGGTTGGATTATGAGGAGAGGTTGAGTAGACTGGGACTGTACTCGTTGGAATTTAGAAGGATGAGGGGGGATCTTATAGAAACATTTAAAATTATGAAGGGAATAGATAGGATAGATGCGGGCAGGTTGTTTCCACTGGCGGGTGAAAGCAGAACTAGGGGACATAGCCTCAAAATAAGGGGAAGTAGATTTAGGACTGAGTTTAGGAGGAACTTCTTCACCCAAAGGGTTGTGAATCTATGGAATTCCTTGCCCAGTGAAGCAGTTGAGGCTCCTTCATTACATGTTTTTAAGGTAAAGATAGATAGTTTTTTGAAGAATAAAGGGATTAAGGGTTATGGTGTTCGGGCCGGAAAGTGGAGCTGAGTCCACAAAAGATCAGCAGCAATCTCATTGAGTGGCAGAGCAGGCTCAAGGGGCCAGATGGCCTACTCCTGCTCCTAATTCTTATGTTCTTATGAAATCAAACCATATTGTTCTCAACCTTGGGTGTATTTGACCCTGAGATGAACTTCTGACTATATATCTGTGCCATCGGACTTGCTGTCACCGTCACTGTAACATTGCTTAACTCAGATTCTGCATCAGCTCATCTCTTGCTCAAACCCTCATCTTCTGCTTTTGTTATCGCTGCACTTGGCATTTCCAGTGCTCTCCTGTTTGGCCTCCCATCTGCCATCCTCCATGTACTTAAGTTCCTCCAAATCGCCGCCGCCGTGCTCTGACCCATACCAAATTCCACCCGCTCACCAATCCTCTGGTTGTTGACCTGCATGGGCTCCCAGTTAACAAACATATCACTTTTAAAATTCTGGGGCTGGATTCTCCGTTTCAGTGACTATGTCCCCATGCCGTTGTGAAAACTGGTGTTTTACGCTAGAAAAACTGGCGTCAAAAGGCCACAGATTCACAGTCTTGCGGGGGACCAGCAGGCAGCTGTCGTGGAGCTAGCAGCTCCAGCTGCAGATACGCCCCCCCCCCCCCCGCACTTCTGGATCAGAGGCTGCGCATGCGCACAGTGGCGGCCTCCAGCGGCCGTGCCATGCTCCATGGCGGATTCAGACCACGGACCTGGACCACAGAAATAGTGGCCCCGATTGGCCGCGTGCCCAACCCAGACCACCTGCTCAAAAATACCCCAGACCCGAATTAGGCCCCCCCTGCCCTCCGATCGGCCCGCCCCCGACTGTGGTGGACGCGGACTGAGTCTGCAGCCGCCTTGCGTGTATCCCGTAATGTAGGACCATGAGTGGTCCACGCTGTTGGGAATTCGGCTGGCCGGGGGCGGAGAATAGCGGGGCGGGCCTCTGGCAATGGCCTCCGGTGGTGGATAATCAGCGCAGTGTACGCCCTGAGTATGCTGCTTTTCGGGGGGGGGGGGGGGGGGGGGGAGAATCGCTGAACTGGCGCTGGTCCCGATATCATGTGGGAAACTGGATTCACTGCCCTGTCGCTGAACGCAATTTAGGCGGTTGGGTGTGGAGAATCCAGCCCCTGGTCTTTGTTTTAAAATCTCTCTGTGATCGACCTCTCCCTACATCTGCAACTTCCTCCAGCCCTATTGCTGATTTTAATCATTTCAGCATTGGTGGCCGTACCTTCAGCTACAAGCCTCAAGCTCTGGAATTCCTTCAGTAAACCTTCTGACCATTCTACCTCTCTTTTCTCCATTGAGACGACCCTACCTCTTTGCCTGAATATCCCCTTGTATGACTTAATGTCAAGCCTTGCTGGATAACGCTCCTGGGAAATGGTGAGGGATATTTTATCACAGGAAAGACACGGTGTGAGCTTGCATAGGATTGCAGTCAGAGTCAGATTGCCATTCTGCTCTTACTTTTTTACCTTGAAATCTTTTTGATCCTTTTCTGCTTGATCTTCCGGCTCAGGCCAGATGAGAACTGTGCAGGCAGAATGATCCCGGGGCTTTTTGTTGAGGGCTTTAGAGTCGGATGCAAGGAGGACATGCACCCTTTCTTATGGCACTGGCTGGTTGTTTGATGGTTTTGGGGTGTTTCAAAGTGCTTGAGAGGCAGTTGAGTATAGTTGAGGCAGTTTTGAAGTATAGCGCGATTGAACAGCCATATTGTACCTGAAAAGTAATGCACCGTGGTGCAACGAGGCTAAGTGAAGCTGGGAGTCCCCGCCCCCGATTCTCCCCGGCTCGCAACGCTTTGTGAGATCTAACGCGACCTCGCGAGACGTTACAGCGTGAATTCCACCCATTGTGGGCTCACTCATTTTTTGGCAAATCTACATATTAGAGCGAGTCGCTAGTCTCATTTGAATATGCAGATTCCTGAGGCACCTGAGGCATTGAGATCAATCCCCTTTGCCTCAGAGACCTCGGGCAAGCGCCGTTCAGTACTGGTCTCCACAAATGGGGACCAGATGGAATGACACTCGTAGGGGTCTTCCAGGAGATCGGAAGCCCCCAGATGTTTTGCTCTCTGTGTAGGTTGGTACCCTGGCACTGCTGGTGACACCTGGGAATCTTGGAACTGTCAGCAGGGCACCCATGAGAGTGTCAGTCTAGCACCCCAGCAATACCACCTGGGTGCCAGCCTGGTGCTGGTAGGGGCACTACCAGTGTACCAGGTTGGCACTGCTGAAGTGCCACATTGGCATTTTTCACATGGCGGTTATCAGGCTGGGGATGCTCTGCACGGGTGTTGAGGGGAGTGCTGGAAGCCCCGGGGGACCCCTGATAGTGTATTCGAGCCTCGAGTAGGGGGGTGGTGGGGGTGTTCGGGTTTCATTGGGGGGCTCCAGAGATTGGGACTCGAGTTAATAATTTTAAAATGACATCCCGATCTCTTGCTGCACTGAGGAGTTCCAGCGAGCAGAATTCCTTAGTGCGGAAAACGGAGCTATGTGCGGCCTTGGTTGTGTGTTCCCCCCTGAAGCGCACTATCTATCCGGGGCACATTAAATAGCGGCGTGTTTCTCAGTGCTTCGAGCACCGGGAAACGCATGGCTAAACACACTCGCTATGCAACTTTGTTCCCATTTGGTTAAATTGTGCCCACAGTCACTGGTGCAATGTATGAAAACGTAGGCAGGTGTTCCAGGATTTTAACTCAGCAATGATTAAGGAATGGCGATAAATGTTTAAGTTTTCATTATATAAGACTTAATGAGGAACTTGGCATTAAAAATATTATCATGCCCCTGCTGCCCTTGTCCTACCGAATAGTAGGTGTCCCAGCTTTGGGACGTGTTGCAATGTGCTGCTGTAGATAATCCTAGGGCCAAACAACTTGGGTGTTTAATTCAGTGACAAAAGTAGGCGAGACTTTCCAAAATGCAACGCTATTTCTCACAATCAGCATCATTTGGGGATCATTTCCATTGCACATTGTGAGGAATGGGATCCCTCCCATTGGAGCTGTTTGTACACAAGGCCACAGGATTGTCTTGGCTGATGGCCACCTTGAGAGAGGTGTTGCTCCAAACAAATACTGTAGTACTTTTGCTTGTTTAGCAATTTATTATGTTGTTCCTTTATTATGCAACAGCCAGTGGTCCCAAGCCATGACTGTATTATTAATATAGAAACATAGAAAATAGAGCAGGAAGAGGCCATTTCGCCCTTTGAGCGTGTTCCACCAACCATCATAATTATGGCTGATCATCCAACTCAATAGCCTAATTCCCCCTTCCCCCAAGTGTTACTGCTCCTTGAAACCATATGGGGTGTGATTCTACACCTAGCGATGCTGGAATCTAGATCGGGCGGAGAATCTAGCGACAGCCATAAGTCGAGGATGGCGCTGGGCGTCCAACGGAGCACCATGCTCTGGTGCCTCGATGGTGACGTGAATGCGCTGCATGACCCATGCCAACGTGGGCATGCAAAACGCACAGTAGGACTTGTTAACATACAAATGGGCCCGGCCTCGATGTTCCGCCTCTGCCAGGTGGAAGTGATGCTGGCGCAGTTCACCTGCGGTATTTGAAAACGGGAACCGGGCGCCAAGGCTGCTGAGGGAGATGAAGGTGGTAAGAAAAGTTTCCAAATGCGCAACAGTGGCTTGACAGTTGAGCCGATGGCTGGGAGGGCATCAACCAGTGCTGGAGGTGGGTAGTATTTGGGGGCGACCAGGAGACAGGCTTTGGGTTTGGGGTGTCCGGGAATAGGCCGCCATTGCCACGGTCTGCACGGCAGCCATCTGGATGTGCACTCCACTGACTGCCCACTGTGTCCTGTAAATGTGCGGAGTGCCACCAGTCCTATAGGGGCTATCCATCCCTGCGTAGCCCATTGGACCAGGGTGGGCACGGGAGTATACGACATTTTAACATGTCTGCCCTTTACCTCCTGCAGACAATGGATTTTTGAGACCAGCCAGGAATGGTTGGCATCTGCCTGGCCACGGCAGCCATTGCAGATGCACTGAGGCTGCATGAACAGGGGCTGCTCGGGAGGATGCTGCAGAACAGAAGCCTGCCCCAGAAAGGCAGGGGCCAGCCGGAGAGGATGGAGAGCCAGCCACCCAACATGCCGAGGAGGAGGTGAAAATGTGCTGCTGCATCAGGCACCGTGTATATTGGCAGCACGTGTACCTTGACGACCTGAGCGTGTTATCGATGACTGTGGCTGAGCAGGGAGACCATGTGACATCTCTGCTGGATGATGACACATCTGGAACCGCAGGGTATGGGGTCTGACACCCACTCCCATTGGCCATCATGGTGACGGTTGCCTGAACCTTTACGCCACACGTCCTTCCTGGCGCAGAGTGGGGACCTGTCTGGGATCTCACAGATGCCAATGCACAGGTGCATATGCGGTGTCACGGATGCTCTATATGCCCTGGGCGTCACAATATATCAACTTCAATGTGGACTGAGCCCACCAGTTTGCTGAGCAGAGGAATTTGCCGCCATTGCGGACACATGCTCCTCTCCCAGCACCGGCGCATCAGAGGATGCCATTCATCAACCGGAAGGGCCTCCACTCGATAAACTTGCAGTTGGTGTATTACCACCGGCTGCACATCGTGCATGTCTGCGCCCGGTATCCAGGCAGCGTGCATGACGCTTCCATCCTGCCGCACTCAGTGGTGCCCGCCACCTTTGAGGTGCAACTTCGGGTGACAGGGGTTACCCGCTATGGTTGTGGCTAATGATGCTGATCCGGAGGACCCAGACTGACGCGGAGAACCATTACAATATGCCCATGCAACAACCAGGGGCACCATCGAGCGATGCATCAGCTTTCCGGAGATGCTGTTCATGTGCCTGGACCGCTCTGGTGGGCACTCCAATATAGCCCTAGGAGGTCTCCCACATCGTGGTGCCACAGCATCACGCAGCAGGGGGGCGACATGCTGAGGAGATGGTGGAGGAACGCCATGCCATGTCCGACAATGAGGATTCAGAAGAGGGCCAGGATTGGCTTAACATGGGGCCCAGGTAAGCACTAGCAGCCGCACGACGTGTGCACCTAGTCCACCGCGCATGGGACAACCTGATCGCCTCCAGGTGCGCCGACTAGGCCTGGCCACCGGAAGCTCTACCTTCCTGTCCCCCCCCCCCTTCGTGCACTCCATCCCCCCCCCCCCCCCCCCCCTAACACCTCACACCTCCATCCCTCTCTGAGCTTACCACCAGGGTGTTGCCCCTGGGTCGGCATTATCAGCAAGTCTGGTTCTGGGGTGGAGGATGATGAAAACCCTCTCTGCACTGAGGTCTGGCGTTTCACATTGTTTGACAGAGTCTGACTCCCACCCCGGTGTAACATTCCACTGTCCGCCCGGGTGTACTCTGCATACGGGCTGGCTGTTCCATTACTTGAGCCCACAGAACTTCAGGGGAGGTAGGGTCCAGGGCAGGGGGGGGCTTAGTCATGGGGCGATGAGCGTTGATAAGTCACTCACAGGGTAGACCTAACCACATGGGGACCCCACATCTCCGGCCCAGTCCCCTGTCGCCTCTGTGGGCGACCCCAGTGGATAACCCTAATGATCCTGAGGCCCTGGCCCGTGCTGTCCTCCAATACCTGCACCCCACCCACACTGCCAGCCTCCCACACCACCCACTGTCCCCCAAACAACCTGCCTCCCCCCACCCAGCCCATCCCTCGCACCCTTCGGATAGAGGCCTGAGGCAGTTCGAAACGTTGGTGAACAGGTGTTTATTGGTGACAGTGCTATGTACAATGTATGTGCCCGAGCCCCTAACGCTATCCTATATACTGTACCCATGTCGACTTAACTAGTGTCTACTTTTCTAATCTAATGTGTGTTAATGCTCCGTCCAGGTGGGCCCTCAGGTGGCACATCAGAAGTGGAGGCTTCCTGCCCCGTATCTCGTCCTGTGACCTGGGTCCTGTTTGGTGGCTGTCCTTCGGAGCGACTGGACCAAGGATGGGCCCGGCAGTCTCTTAGTTGTTGCCAATCTGTTTTGCCCGCTGCACATTGGGTGCACCAGGGACAAGTGGTGGAAATTCAGAGGTGTTGCGGTGAGTCACCAACACGGGCCCCATCACCTCCTCTTCCCCCTGGGTGCCCGATGGCCCTCAGACTACTCCTTGGGATGGGGATGCAGCTGGAGTGAGATCCGGGGTCTCCGCCATCTGGAGTCTGGAGTCCCACTCTCATCTTGACCAGAATCTCAATGCTCTCGATTACGGAGCACAGGTACTGTGCCATGTACCTCTGGGGATGTGCCACTTCACTCAGTGACCATATCAAGTCCCTCTCTGTCTGGCACAGATCAGTCAGTGCCAGGTCAATGCTCTCGATGCCCACAGCCATGGCCTGTTCTGACTGGGCCATGCTCTGAAGCCCCGCAGCAATATCCATATGGTCTTGGTACATGGCTGCCTGTGACATGGCCACCCTGTCTACCCACCACCCGCACACTGTTCCCAAGACCTTGGACATCCTCACTCAAGGCCATGACTCTTGCACTCAAAGCCTCCACCACGGACACAGCCCACTTTGTGTTGGCCTGGGTGGCATGCATTGCCGGCAAAACCTTGTGCTCTTGTAGGCGGTTTGACAGCTCCAACTGCACCTGGAGTCGCTGGATCATTGTTGACACTCCCTCCTGTAGTCCTGACTCTGCACCTGCATTTCCAACATCAATGGGACCATCCTTTCCAGAAGTGCTAGATCTGCCTGGATGGCAGCTAATCAATGGGGTTGGGCCACCTTCCGACCATCCGCCATCTCGGGGGTTCCTACCTTCACCTGATGTTTCACCTTCAGATAGTGCCCCAGGAGCCTCTTCACAAAAGTGCTGACTGAGGTGGCTGTCTCTGGGATCAGTGGCACAGTAGCACAGTGGTTAGCACTGTTGCTTCACAGCGCCAGGGTCCCGGGTTCGATTCCCACTTTGGCCACTGTCTGTGCGGAGTCTGAAAGACATGCTGTTAGGTAATTTGGACATTCTGAATTCTCCTTCTGTACCTGACCAGGCGCCAGAATGTGGCGACTAGGGCTTTTCACAGTAACTTGATTGCAATGTAAGCTTACTTGTGACAATAAAGATTATTCTTATTATGGTGGAGGGTGACATTGACAGCTGTGATGAGAAGTCGGTGACGTCCCCGCACATGTGCTCTGGAGTGTTGCCGGGTTGGGTCTGGAGACATGGGACCCTGGATGGTCCCACCTCGTCTCCAGGTGAGTCGTGGGGTTGTGGCTGAGGCGAGAGACCCCGGACGGCCCCGCCTCGGTGGAGCTGATCCTGCAAGACACCTGACAGGATGCATGGTGAGATTGCGGGTAGGTGTAGTGTGGGGGCGGGGGCTGACCCATGTGCTTTAAAGCCATTGCAACGCATTGGGGACTCACTTGGTTGTCCCATGCTGACCTCCGCCTCTGCGACTGCCCACTCTCCCACCGTGTCGACCAGGTCCATCACCCCCTGCTCTGTGTGATGGTTGTGGGCTGCCTTCCCCTGGGCCGGGCAGATAATACACAGTGTGAGACACTCGGACGCAGGCAGCACAGAGGGGTCACAGCCAGTGGCCTGTGTGTGTAGGGCACTTGGCCATGGCGTACAGTATGGGTGGTGGCATGGAGTGCAGGGTGGGGTGTGATTGAACTGCATTGGGTGGGGTTCTGTTGCCCTCTAGGAGGGCGCGGGGAGGTGTTGCATTACATGCGTGTGGGACCAGGGTGGTGCTAGGGGCGGGGTGGTGATGATTCATTCACCCTGGCTGGTCTGGGGGCTGCCCATTCTCACTCAGCACTGCCTACCAGTCCACCTGGCAGGAGCAGCATGGCTGTGTGTGGGGGGGGGGGGGGGGTGGCTCCGACAGCCGCACCCCCATCGGGATCATGGAACATCCACCATTCAGTGCTGGCGTTAGCACTTAGCCTCTCAAACTGAGAATTCTGCCCACAATAATTTGGCTTCAACTACTTTCTCTGCTAGCAAATTCCACAGGTTCACCACTCTTTAGGTGAAGAAATTTCTCCTTATCACAGTCCAAAATGGCTTGCCTCCCTAGCCTCAGACCCTGAACCCTGGTCTCCCCACCATTGGAAACATCGTCTTGCATCTACCCTGTCCAGTCCTGTTAGAATGTTATAGATTTCTACGAGATGCCCCCTCATTCTTCTTACACCAGGTTAAAGTCCAGCAGGTTTGTTTAAAATCACTAGCTTTCGGAGCACTGCTCCTTCCTCAGATGGAAGGAGCAGTGCTCCGAAAACTAGTGATTTGAAACAAACCTGTTGGACTTTAAGCTGGTTGTAAGACTTCTTACTGTGCTCACCCCAGTCCAACGCCAGCATCTCCACCTCATTCTTCTGAACAGGGGCTGGTTTAGCACAGTGGGCTAAGACAGCTGGCTTGTAATGCAGAACAAGACCAGCAGCGCGGGTTCAATTCCCGTTCCAGCCTCCCCGAACAGGCGCCGGAATGTGGCGACTCGGGGCTTTTCACAGTAACTTCATTGAAGCCTACTTGTGACAATAAGTGATTATTAACTTCAGCGAATACAATCCTAACCAACTCAATTTCTCCAGATACGTCAGTACTGCCATCCCACGAATCAATCAGGTAAATCTTTGCTGCACTTCCTCTCTAGCAAGAACATTCTTCCTCAGAAAAGGAGACCAAAACTGCACACAATATTCCAGGTGTGGCCTCATCAAAGCCCTGTATAATTGCAGCAACACATCCCTGCTCCTGTACTTGAATTCTCTTATTACGAAGGCCAACATGCCATTTGCCTGCTTTTCCATGATCCCAGCCAGGCAGTACCCTCTTCTATACCTGGTTGGAAACCCAGTTAACCCCAGGAGTGAACCAAAGACACTTATATCCTTTGCAGCAATTAAAATTTATTAATCTCCCACTTTCTGAAATTTTTAATGAACTGTGGGCATGCTCAATAATATCACAGGACCAGAGTGACATTCTGTGTGGCGTCAAATACCCCAGAACTGTCAGGCTGAATCTTACAGGCAGTCTCCCATTGCTCTGGCCCAGAGTAAGGTTGGATCCGGATTTGGTGTGAAGTGCAGTGATGCTAAAGTCTTGGTGTAAACACACCTTAAGATTATTGAAGATGGAACGCCAAAGCACTTACATATCTGGAAGATCATAGCCATCCTACCAGTAAAAATTCCCGCTGCACCACAGTTTCTGCTAACCTTGAACAACGTTATTTATCTGCCTCTAGGATGTAAATGACTAAACTTTTAGGTGCCAGTTGTTGCTGAAGCAATTGAGACAAGAATGATGAAATGTGTTTTCTCTCTTTGCACGTTTAATGTGCATATGGTATTTGATTCATTTTCTTCTCAGCTTCGGAAAATGAGAGGCCAGAACCTAACTTTGTTTCACTGTTCCAATGAAGGGCAGGATTGGAATTTTGCATTGCAGTTTGCACACTATTCTGAAAAATCCACTCTTCATCAAATGCAAAATAGATTGAGAATGGGGTCACTCTATTGCTTGGAAGACTTAAGGTAAGATGAACATGTTTATCTGGTCCTAGTATTGTAAATTCTGTTAGCTTGCATTATCATTCTCAGACAGCCTTGAGCTCGAACTGAAGAGCCCTCTAGTGTTAACTGTCACTATTCATCTGAATTCAGCATTATTTTGTAGTTGCTGGCTTAAATGGAAGTTTTGTATTAGAAATATCTCTTGAGCTGTATAAACCCACAAAATGTCTGAGAATGCACACTGAAGATGCATCAATGGTAGTAATGTAACAGTGTCAACAAAAGAATGGCCTTGACATCTAAAAATGCATTCTTAAGTTTTTGGTACATTCATTGTATGTATGGCAAAACAGCGAGAACATTTATTTCAACACTTCTACAACGGCTTTAAGGGTGAACCACTTTGAGTTTCAGTAATTGACAGATTCAAGGAAGTAGACTTGTTTTGAGCTTTGACAGCTTAGCATGTTATTCACAGTATTGTAAAATACACACTTTGTCTTTCAACTGATTGACCCAGGATTTCAACTGACTGTTTATTCAGTTAGAATTTGGAAAACTACAGAACCACAGCCCTCGAGAAGAAGGTTTGCTATCAGAGGAACTCTCTGTGAACTGATTTTAGGTTAGAAGATGTAGGAGATTAGGTTGAGAGGGCATGGATGGTTTTCTCTCACAATATTCGGTTCAATGTGAATGCTACATCGAGATATTTCAGAGTTGCCTCCGCGATTATTCTGCTCCTGATATTCCCTGTCTTTTTTTTGTAAAAGCACCCAAGCTCCATTTAGTGGCTTCCCAATTCATGTCCTGATCACCTACCCATTGAGAAAGATAACATTGTTCTTGGGGTAACAATAAAGATTAGGAAAAAAGGGGCGAAATTCTCCAACCCCACGCAGGGTCGGAGAATCGCCCGGGGGCGCCGATAATCCCGCTCCCGCAATGTTCAAAATTCTCCCACCCGCCATAAAACGGCGTTCTTGAAATCCCGCCGCCCGCCTCGGAGAACGGCTGGCGCCGGCGGGATGCCATTGTTTTTTTAGGCTTAATTATTCTCCGGCCCAAATGGGCCGAAGTCCAGCCGACGTGGCCACGGGTCACGTCGGCGAAAATCAAAGTTGGTTTATAACGGCGTCAACCATTGATGATGGTTGACGCCGTTCAGTTACCTACATCGAGTGCCGGGGGGAGGAGGGGGGGGGGGAGGAGTGGGGGGAGGGGTTGTGAAGAGAGAGTGAAATCACTTACATTGCGTGCCGGGGGTAGGGGGGTAGGGGTGGTAGGGGTAGGGGGGTAGGGGTGGTAGGGGTAGGGGTGGTAGGGGTAGGGGGTAGGGGTGGTAGGGGTGGTAGGGGTAGGGGGTAGGGGTGGTAGGGGTAGGGGGGGTAGGGGTTGTTGGGGGGGGGGGGGTGTTGGGAAGAGAGAGAGATAAATCACTTACCTCGAGTGCCGGTGGGTTGGGGGGGGGGGGGGGGGGTTTGTGAAGAGAGAAAGTGAAATCACTTACATCGCGTGCCGGGGGGTCGGGGTAGGGGTGGATGGTCGGGGTAGGGGTGGGGGGTAGGGGTGGGGGTGGGAGGTAGGGGTGGGGGGTAGGGGTAGGGGTGGGGGGTAGGGGTAGGGGTGGGGGGGGGTAGGGGTGGGGGGGTGGGGGTGGGGTGGGGAACTCAAGGTTCTGCAAGATGGCATAATTAAGTTCAAACATTTGGAGTAATAAATAATGAGGATCACCAAGAGTGCAGCAAATTTTTTTCTCTCTCTCTCTGAAAGGCACGCAGCACAATATACTCGCCATTTAAAAAAATCCAAGGCATTCACATCTATTCCAGCCGTGTTGGTTGCGGACTCTGCCACCCCTACCCCCTACCCCCCATACCCCCCCTACCCCCTCTGCCACCCCTACCCCCCTACCACCCCTACCCCCCTACCCCCCCACCCCTACCCCCCCCATCACCCCTACCCCCCCACCACCCCTACACCCCCACCACCCCTACCCCCTCCCCCCCCCCAACGCCGGGCGGCGTTGATGATGTTGCCCGACGTCAACCGACGCGCCACTTCCGCAGCGGGTGAAACTGACGCGTACAGCGTCACTCCGCTGCTGGCCCTTTCGGGACGGGAGATTTCGGGCTGATAAGCGGGCCCCGACGCCTGAGTCACCAGCACTGTTTTTGCCCGCCGGTCAAGGGCGTCAGGATGGACTTCGGTGAATTTCGCCCAAGATGATTTTTTGGTATCAGGCATTTGTGTCCTCAGGAAAGAATAAGGCAGTTGAATTTTTTTTTGGAAAAGGGAAACTTTCAGGTCTAATTGACCTTTTTCAAGATTATGATCATAGTCAAATTTGATGAGGGGTTCAAATATGAAAGAAGGCAAGTCAAGAAATTACTAATATGCAGAATAACGGGATAACAGCAACATGGAATAAGTTACAAGTTGTTTTGGTTAATGGTGCAAATAGGTTCATGAGGCAATGGGATATGTTTCTGGTGAGACAAAAGACTGAGGGACATGTTGAAAGATTGGAAGGCATGCCATAGGCTTGCATTTCAGTGCAGTGAAGTGGGACTGATGTGTTGGTCTTTCAGACGAGATGTTAAACTGAGGTCTTGTCTGTACTTTCAGGTGAATATAAAGGATTTCACAGCACATTTGAAGTAGATGAGGGGAATTCTCCTGGTATCCTGCCCACTATTTGCCCCTTAAACAATATAATTTAACCAGATTATCTGGTCATTTACCTCACTGCTGTTCATAGGCAGCAGCCCGGGGATTTCCCGACGGCGTGGGGCTGCCCACAACGGGAAACCCCATTGGCCGGCTAGCGAAACGGAAAATCCCGGGGACGCGCTGCAGCAGAAATCTGATGCGGTGGGAAGGAGAATCCCACCCATGGACTGTACAGCTTTGGAATGCCCAGGGTCACAAACCTCAGCTCCTTCATGGGTGTAGTTTTGGTGCCAGAAGTGACTTTTTGTTTCAAAATGGTATTGGCAGCTGATGCATACAGCTCTGGTGTGAGCCAATTGGGTGTCAGTTTGTGAAAGACATAAGATTGAGTGCAGTGTGGACCCACTAATGTATGCAGAGGAGACAGATGGTGACATCAATTTGTACGTCAACTTTGATTTGCTGTCAGTGCTGCCATTTTGGATTCAATGGTCCAGCTAAAGCGATTTCTTAAAGATGTGCAGCTGAACACGTGTTCAGCAGCAGGCAGGACCCAGCTCCCCATTCCACCACCTCACAACTCCTATCCTATTTTAAGGGATCACCAATACTTAGTTAGTTGTTGATTGATTTTTCATGTTTCTTGGTGCAATTGGAGAAGTGTCTGGCCATATTTCAAGTTTGTTGAAGTTGTTAAAGACTACAGGAAGTGGTCTGGCAGTTGCTGAAGGGTTTTGCTTAAAACACTTTCTCCCAGACTTTTTTATTAAATTTAGAGTAACCAATTAATTTTTTCCAATTACGGGGCAATTTAGTGTGGCCAATCCACCTACCCTGCACATCTTTGGGTTGTGGGGGCGAAACCCATGCGAACACGAGGAGAATGAGGAAACTCCACACGGACAGTGACCTAGAGCCGGGATCAAACCTGGGACCTCGGCGCCGTGAGGCAGCAATGCTAACCAATCTTCCACTGTGCTGCCTTTCTTTCTCCCAGGTTTTAGACATCGGGGGCTATCGAGGGATTTACAGCATAGGATAAAGAGAAAAAGGGAGGCTTATGACAGATATCAAGGGCTCAAGACAGCAGAAGCCCTAGAGATGTATAGAATGTGCAAGAGGGAACTTAACAAGGAAATTAGGAGAGCAAAAAAGGGATATGAAAGTATACTGGCAGGCTAAATAGAGGAAAATCCTACGTTGTTTATAGGTATATTAATGGTAAAAGGATAACCAGGGAAAGAGTACGGCGCATTAAGGACCACAGTAGTAATTTGTGTGTGGAGTTGGAGGATGTAGGTAGGGTTCTATATGAATACTTTGTGTATTCACTAGTGAAAGGGTCAGTGTGGGCATAGAAATCAGGGAGAAGGACTGTGATAAAAATAAAGAAATTAACATAGACAGAGAGGAGGGACTGAGTGGTCTGGTAGGCTTAAAAATGGACAAATCTCCAGGGCCAGATAAAATGTATCCCAATCTGCTGAGTGAGGCAAGGGAGGAAATCGCAGGGGCACTGGCAACAATTTTTAATTCCTCTCTGGCCCCAGGAGAGATGCCGGAGGACTGGAGGACAACCAATATGGTACCATTATTCAAGAAGGGAGGAAGGGATAAACCAGAAAACTACAGGCCAGTCAGTCTAACCTCAGTGGTGGGGAAACTACTGGAAGTAATTCTGAGAGACAGAATTAATCTGCACTTGGAGAGGCAGGGATTAATCAGGAACAGTCAGCATAGTTTTATTAAGTGGGTTTATGTCTGACCAACTTGATTTAATTTTTCAAAGAGGTGATCAGGGGCGAAATTCTCCGACCCCATGCAGGGTGGAGCCGCCAGAAATCCCACCCCCGCGTGGCAGAAATTCTCCGCCACCTGGGAATTGGCGGGGGCGGGAATCGTCGAGCGGCAAGCACTCTGTGGCGATTCTCCGGCCCGCGATGTGCCGAAGTCCCGCCGCTGGGAGGCCTCTCCTGCCGCTGAGGTTTGAACCACCTCTGGTGGCGGCGGAATCGGCGGCGCGAGCGGGCCCCCGGGGTCCTGGGGGGGGGCACGCGGGGCGATCGGACCCGGCGGGTGCCCCCACGGTGGCCAGGCCGGTGGGCCAGTGCCGTTGGAGCACTCTTTCTCTTCCGCCGCCGCCACGGCCTACACCATGGCAGAGGCGGAAGAGAATCCCACAGCGCGCATGCGCTGGTGGTGACGTCACCACCGGCGCATGCGCGAACCGACGAAGGCCTTGCGGCCAGCCCCGGCGCTGGGCCGCGAGCGTCAAAGGCCGCTGGTGCCGGTTTGGGCGCCAGTCAGCGTGGTGCCAACCGCTCCGGCAGGGCCTAGCCCCCAAAGGTGCGGAGAATACCGCACCTTTGGGGAGGCCCGATGCCGGAGTGGTTGGCGCCACTCCGCTACGCCGGGACCCCCCGCCCTGCCAGGTAGGGGGGAATCCCGCCCCAGGTGTCTAGATGAGAGCAATGTAGTCTCCTGGGACCTCAGCAAGGTTTTTCATAAGATCCCACTTGGGAGACTGATAGCGAAGGTAAGAGCCCATGAGATCCAAGGAAATTTGGCAGATTGGATCCAGAATTCGCTGAGTGGCAGGAAGCAGAGGGTGATGGTCGAGGGTGTCTTTCTGACTGGAAGCTTGGGTCCAGTGGGGTCCCGCAGGGATTAGTGTTGGGGCTCTTGTGGATTTTGGTTTATAGAAATGATTTAGACATGAATGAGAGGGGTTGATCAGTAAGTTTGTGGACGATACAAGAATTGGTGGGGTGGCAAATATTGAGGAGGATAAACTTTGATTACAGCAGGATATAGACGGGCTGGTCAATGGCAAATGGAGTTCAACCAGGTAAGTGTGAGGTGATGCACTGGTCAGAACAAACAACGCAAGGGGATACCAGATAAATAGCAGGACCCTGGGAAGCACCGAGGATCAGAGGAACCTCGGCTAACATGCACACCGGTCCCTTCAGGTAGCAGGGAAGGTAGATACATGATTAAGAAGGCACATGGTACACCAGCATCGGGGCGGCGTCACATGAATTGCGCCCGGCCCGGCGATTCTCTGACATGGGGCGGCATTCTCCCCTACCCGGCGTGACGGAGGGTCCCGGAGTAGGGGAGTGGCACCAACCACACAGGGGTTGCGCCTCCCCAAAGGTGGGGAATTCTCCCCACCTTTGGGGGCCAGCCCCGCGCCGGAGCGATTAGCACGAGAAGACTGGCGCAAAAAACCGGCGCCCCCGGCAGCGGGGCTGGCCGAAAGGCTTTCGCCGGTCCGCGCATGCGCCGGCAGTGACGTCAGCTGGCCACTGACGTCACTGCCGGCGCATGCGCGATGCGGGGTTCTCTTCCGCCTCCGCTATGGCGGAGGCCGTGGCGGCGCGGAAGGAGAAAGAGTGCAGCCAGGGCACTGGCCCGCAGTCTGAGCGGGGGGCCCCGATCGCGGGCCAGGCCACCGTGGGGGCACCCCCCGGGGTTCGATCGCCCCCCGCCCCCCCCAGGACCCCGGGGGCCTGCTCGCGCCGCTGAACCCGCCGTTCCAGAGGTGGTTTAAACCTCGGCGGCGGGAGAGGCCTCCCAGCGGCGGGACTTCGGCCCATTCGGGCCGGAGAATCGCCGCAGGGGCCTCTCCGATCGGCGGGGCGAGATTCCTGCTCCCGCCACTTCCCGGGTGGCGGAGAATCTCTGCCACGGCGGGGGCGGGATTTTAGGCGCCCCCAGGCGATTCTCCGACCCTGCGTGGGGTTGGAGAATTTCGCCCATGATGTGAGTTGAGAGAATGCCACCCATAGCATTTAAGAGCAGGGAGATTATGCTGGAACAATATAAAACGTTGGTTAGGCCACAACTAGAGTTTTTTGCGCAGTTTTGGAATTCACATTATAGGAGGGATATAATAGCACTGGAAAGGTTGCAGAGGAGATTTACCAAGTTGTTGCTTGGGCTGGAGAGTTTTAGCTATGAAGAGAGATTGGATAGACTGGAGTTGTTTTCCTTCGAGCAGAGGAGACATAATAGAGATGTATACAATTATGAGGAGCATAGATGAGTAACAGGAAGAAACTTTCCTCCTTGGTGCAGGGATCAAGAACCAGGGGGCATAGATTGAAGGTAAGGGGCAGGAGGTTGAGAGGGTATGTAAGGAAAAACGTTTTCACCCAGAGACTTGTGGAAATCTGGAACTCGCTGCCTGAAAGGGCGTTGGAGGCAGAGACCCTCATAACATTTAAGACGGTTATTCATGAAGGCCCTGCCTTCTCACCCTTGCCCCTCTCCTAAGGTGTGGTGATGCTCAGGTTAAATCACCACCAGTCAGCTCTTCCCCTCAAAGGGAAAAGCAGCCTATGGTCATCTGGAACTATGACGACTTTACCTTTACCTTTATTGAGATATGCACTTGCAATGCCAAGGCACACAAGGCTATGGGCCAAATGCTGGAAAATGGGACTAGAATACTTAGCTGGCTGGGCGGCACGGTGGCGCATTGGTTAGCACTGCTGCTTCATGGCGCCTGGGACCCGGGTTCAATCTCGGCCCTGGGTCACTGTCCGTGTGGAATTTGCACATTCCCCTGCGCCTGAGTGGGTCTCACCCCCTCAATCCAATGGTGTGCAGGGTAGGTGGATTGGCCATGCTAAATTGCCCCTTAATTGAAAAAAGGGTCACGGTCCGTGTGGAATTTGCACATTCCCCCCCATGTCTGAGTGGGTCTCACCCCCATAATCCAAAAATGTGCAGGGTAGGTGGATTAGCCACGCTAAATTGCCCCATAATTGAGAAAAAAAGCATTGGGTACTCTAAATTTAAAAAAAAGATGCATGCGTTGCCTAGATTGTTGTATCCTTTGCAGATGTCGCCAAGCTTGTTGTTTGCTCAAATTGTAAAAGAGATTAATGGAATAATTAGTTTATTTACTTGGAATAAGCAGAAGCCTTGTCTAAAGTTCGCCAAGCTGAAGCTCCCAGATTTTAAGGGGGGGGTGGGGAAGGTTTGGGTATCCTGAATATTAGAATGTACCAGTTAGTCTCTCATCATAAGTTTATAAGGGATTGGGTTGGAAAGGACCCCACCTCCATTTGGCTTGATATTGAAGCAGACCAGTAATAGGAGTATTAGTGCTGAACCCATTTCCTTTATTGTAGATAGTTCTTCCTTACTTAAAACACCCAGACAAAGGACAAAAACCATGAAGGAAGGCGCTGCCATCATTAAATAGGGTAGAAAAGAAGCCAAGTTAATTAAGGAAGCACCATTTAGGCATTTAAACCCCTGAGCCATAAAAACCTAAAGCACAGAAAGCTGTATGCGAGTGATTTGAAGGGCTAAGATATACCTAGAAAAAAGCATAGCTGCAAACATGATACATAATGGTAAAAAGTTATTTTGGTTTTACAGCAGTATACATCCTGCCATTAAGGAAGCCTATTTCTACTTCAGAAAGCAGCTTCTTTTTTTTATTGGTTGGGAGGTTGTTTTCATTAATATTCAGCCATTTATTTTTGCTCATTTCAGAATCAGTCACAACATCAGATTTCCGAGCAGTCAGGGCTCAGCCTCGACCATCGTCAGGAAGCGGCGATAGGTGACGGCAAAGGGAATGGAGTTTATAATGGCTATGCATTCAGTTGCCAAGACCCTCAACTCTAAGGCCCCCTCCCTGAAACTCTCCGCTTTCCCTCCCCTCTTCCCTCCTTGAAGATACGCCTTTTTTGTCATCAGCCCTTATGTGCCTGATTGTGTCTCCTTTAGTTTGGCAAGGCGCACCTTGAGATGTTTTACTATGTTAACGGTACCACAAGTTGTTCTTGCCGCATGAGGGCAGTCAGGAGAGAGTTGAGATCGTGAAAAAGATCAGAAAAATTCAAAAATTGGCATACTAGAAAAAGAAGAAATGAACAAATAGGTTTGAGGTCGAATGTGAGAACAAGTTGTCAATAGTCAGAAAATTACTTCCTTCAAGTACTCATGAGGATGGGATGGAAATCTAGATTGGCCAAATGGACACAAAGGCAACACATCTTCAACTGTAGATGGTGTCTCTCCTACTGAGAAAGACTAAGGATGATATTTGCGAGGCATTGACAATCATTAAGGAGTCACTGGACACCAAACACTAAACAATCGATCAAAAACAGGATAATGCAGTGAGAAAAAAAAAAATCACCTGTTCAACTTAGTCCCAGTAGACTTATTTCAAAATAATGAGATTAATTATCACGCATGCGCTGTAAGGTTATACAATAATAACTAAATAAGCAGCAGTCAAAATGAAGAATGGTGATTGACGGGGGATATGGAGAAGGGTGATCAACCAGCATTGTGGCGGCGTGAAATAAAATGGGAGAAGCTCAACAACAGTCAAAATGGATTCAGAAGAAAAAGATCCAACTTTTTCAACGTTTTGATCTTTTTGAGGAAGTGATTACTTACGTGGCCCTTCTAACACCTTAGATTTCCTGAAGGATGTTATTAAAATTCCAAGAAAAATTCTGTTAGTCAACCTCAAATGTGGGACTGGGGGAGGGGCAGGGGTTGGGGACTTTTCAGGGAAAAATCTTAACTTCCTTCATGTCAATGCCAGGATTTTAGGGAACAGTCATGGGTTCTTTATCCTGAGGCAGTCTAACGGGTTTGCTTTCTTTCATGAACAGTGACCGAGTTGGCTCCATGGTGACAAGCATTCAGCAACGCTGTGTTGGTCATGACCTCACTATGTGAGACCACCAATGCAGAAAAGGGGCATTATAACAAAGCTTTTATCTGAATGAGAATGTGAATTGAACAAGCTATTGGATTCTTGAAAGGACCCGCCTTGACAAGTTAAGATTCTCTGTGCAGCATGATCCTAGTCCAATATCTAGAGTTGACACGTTCTTCTAATGCTCCACTATTTGGCTCTGCAAAAGAGCGTGAGGTGCAAGGGAAGTCAGTAGTCTTCAAGGCAGAGGGGGCAAGATTTGAAGAGGACACGAGAACACAGTCCTAAGCCAGAGATCAAAACTACAAAGGCAACTTACTTCAGAAGCCTCTAGTCATCTGTGATCTACGTCTTGCTATTGAACTTCAAACATCAAGGCCACTATTCTCCAAACCCCTGGATTCCCTGCCATCCATGATCATGATAGGATTGACTGCTACAAGTGTTATGGGCACTACAGTTCCAGTTTATATTGGCATGTTGAAATGCAGATGAAGTAAGAGCATGCAGCATGTCATTATTATTCTGGAATAACTTGGTAAAACAACAAATGATGAGTTATAGCTTCGTCTTTGCTTGAATTTCTCACTGCAGCTGAATGTCAGAGCCTGGGGTTTGTGATGTGGATGGTTGCTTACATTTACAATGAGGCTGTTTGAACAGAGGTGGCATTCCACTCAGGGACACTGAATCTAGGGCTTGACGTGTGTCAGGCTCCAACACTTGGGTTTGTTCCTGAGCAGTCTTTGTCTGCATAGTTATCTCAACTTGTGAAAGGATCGGCAGTTACAGTCCCCAGAGTTCTCTCGTGCCACTGTCAAGAAGGAGCTTATGCTCCTTTGGATGCTCTCCTGCTATCCCAACAGGAGTGGGATTAGGACAAACGAGACCACTGATTTGCGGGGAAAACACAGCTCTTGGTAACACTAAGACCATTAGATCTTGATATCCCATCAGCCTTCATTGAGCCGCTCTGAAGAAAACAGAATTTATTGATTTCTTCATTTAGCCTCCCAATGCCACTGAATGCTTTCATCTTAGCAGGAAAGCCTCATTGTTATGGGGATTAGACGTGGATGTTCCTGCAGCTGCCATTGCATTGATGGCAACTCTTGCTGATGTGGCCACCTAAGATGGAGGCACGCCTAGTCACAGCTGCCGTCACATGTTGCACGCAGGTGAGGTAGAACACCGTGCCTTGGTATTCTTCATTCTGTTTATTGCAGACCCTTGAGTTTATTGCCAGGCTTCAGAGCCAAGGTTGACGTGCTGCGCCTCTACTCGACAACTATAAGTTCTTCTATTTCCCTGTCCTCTGTGATCCACCCTGTAAGAATTCCTTATTGAGATTATCTCTATCTGGACTGGTGAGTACGAGTGGAGGAATTTCCTGTGGTGGTGCCTCATGTTCAAGGTCCAGCCAGCTCACTCTCCATGCTCCCTTGCACGGATAGATCTCTTACTTCTGTGGAGAAAAAAAAAAAATCGCACGACGTTTATTTAATCTTCAGACTTTTCCACTCCTTTCAGCGTCTTCACTTAATAGTTGATTTAATTTTCAACACATAAATGTGCTCTCAAAGGGACAGCTACAGCTAAGATGCCGCCATCTTCTGCGTTCCAGAATACTATAGATAGGTTTTTGTTGAATATTACTCTCGTCTTTATTTCAAGATGGCTGAGGAAACAGATGCCCATTGTCCCCTGCCTGTCCCCGGATATTCCCATGCACTATCAAAAATGTTCATGGCATGAGGAAGTATTTTAATGTTCTTTCACTCACTGTTTACCATTTCATTCACCTTTCCCATCTGGAAATGGAAGTTTGGCTACTGTATAAAAACTTTTGTGTACAAGGTGATGTTAAAGAAGACTGCCATGCATGGAAATAGGAGAGAGCAAAACTTTGGAAGGATCCCAAGTGATAAAATTAATTACTTTTAATTCCCGCATGATTGTGACATCCCACCAGTTCTGGAGCACTTATGGAATGCAGTGGATTTGTCCAGGTGTTTCCAGAGCACTGAATAGTTTTAACATGTTGCTTCTTTAAAACCTACCTTCGCTGACCTTGTGAGGTCATTGACCCTTTTGTGACATTGAGAGGATGCCCTGCTGATCAGAGATATTTGCTTACTGCGAATGCTACTTCATTCCAAATCGTGCTTGCTGTACGTTTCACAGGCTTTTTGACTCCACCCCCCCAAAATTCACACCTCTGTCATATTTCATGTAGGGATACAGCAGCTCAACTTCATGAAGACAGACTGCATTTCTTATCCTCTACTTCCAGTTACTACCTCTATTTTATGGATACTGTGAGTTTAAAATAATTGCAGGCTGCCTTTAAATAACAACACTTCAAAGTCCGCTGTGTTTTCCCCCCTCTCATTAATTTCCAAAGCCTTTTTGTTGGCTAAGTTTTTTTTGGCATATCGTTGGCAGGGTTATGGGTGGAATTCTCCCAACTGGGACAAAGTTCTGTGGAGGGGGTGGGAACAGGGAATGTTTACCGTTGCAGAGGCCGGCAGGAACCACACCACATCTTCTGACCCCAACCGCATTAATTATACACCTGGGGGTTTTGTGATGCATTCAATGGTGCGCCGGGAAAGATGGAGTACATCCTGCAGTCAGATCTGTGTGTTAGTTTGACCCACCCACCACTGAAGAAAGAAGGTGGGCCTCCTGGAAAACAAGATAGATCTCCAGGAATACTGTGAGGCTGGAAGGTGGACCTACTCGATAACATTAAAACTGGAAGACCCACCTCTAGTTGCTTTCCTCACTCATCGCTGCGGTTTTCCAGTGTCCAATGGTCCAGGGCCACAGGTGGCCTCCACCCTGAACTCTGGAGGCAGCACCATTGAATTTTCCAGGTAAGTCTGCACGTCACATTGCTCCAGACGTGTCCTTGAATGGCATGTTTTCCCGCTGGCATTGCAGAGAATCAGGCGTGGGTAGAAGACTCTGGGCGAGATTCTCCGCAAATTTACGGAGAATCGTAAAGGCAGCCGTGGGACAGGCCGTGACCCACGGCAGTCTTCACGCCCACTCCCGGGGCCGATTCTCCCCCCCCGGGCGGGGCTAGGAGCGCGGCCCCGGGCGCCATGGCGGCGCGGCCTTAACGACGGTCGTCAAGGCCGCCCGCCAAGCGTCACGTCAGCTGACGCGGCCGATGATGTTAGCCGCGCATGCGCAGGTTGGGCAACGCCAACCTGTGCATGCGCAGTTGGCGTCTTTTCCCTCAGCCGCCCCGCAAGACGTGGCAGCTTGATCATGCGGGGCAGTGGAGGGAAAAGAGTGCGTCCGTTATGGACGCACGGCCCACGATCGGTGCCCACCGATCGCGGGCCTATGGCCCCCTTGGCACGGCCATGGTACTGACGTGCCAATCGGGCCCCCAGATGCCCCAAACGGGCATCTGCCGCCCGTTTCACGACGGCAGCGAGCAGGTGTGTTTGCTGCCGTGTTGAAACGGGCGTGAAGGCCCGGCCGCTCGGCCCATTGGCCTCAGAGAATAGCCGCTCGCCGTAAAAAATGGCGAGCGGCGATTCGTGGCGTGGGTCGGGCGTGGGGGGGGGGGGTAGAATAGCGGGAGGGCGTGAAAAATGTCGGGAGGCCCTCCCGCTATTCTCCCACCCGGCGTGGGGGGCGGAGAATCGCGCCCTCTGGCCTGGTATTTCATCAAATCAGTTTCACACCAGCCTCCAGCGAGTGTCCTATCATCCGCCATGGTAGGCAGCAACGAGTGATCCAATGGGAAATTCGCGCTGGTGTAAAACCAATTTTTCCTGCCAAATCCTACCCCCCCCAACCCTGCTCGCCATTGAACTCGCTGGCAGGGCCATGGGAAAATTCTGCCCTCTATCTCATTGGAATATGATGCTGATTGGATTGTTCTTGTCGGATGGTCTGATTTATATTACAAGAACACTGGTAGCTAAAGCTATAAACAATTTATTGTCGTTAACTGTGGGTCAAATATACACAAAACAGCAGATGAATAACAGTATGAACATGCACAAACCACTATCTCTCTGCCCTAGTCAGTCTGAGGTCACCTGACTCCAACATTCACTTATGGATTAATGTGACTCCTAGTGGTCAGTTGGTGAATTACAACACAACCATGATATCAGTACATCCTCTTTCCTTTGAAGGAATAAATTAATACATTATCATCAGTATATTCACATGTGATATCATTAGCCTGTGGATTTAACACGATTGATTTTTTCTTAAATACATATAATAATAATAATACATACACATATATATGCAAGAACAGCAAGCATAGTATGTACAAATAGTCCATATCTACAAATTGAGTCGATCAGGTTTCTTCTGAAGCTGGTTGATTTTCTCAAAGTTTGACCTTGCTGCTCAGAACTTGTAGGTTCAATGATCTCCATGTCATTCTGATGCTCAGGAACTGCTGAACTATCTGACACTGCAGCTGACGTTGATTCTGACGTAGATTCGTCAACCATCACGTTGTTGTGAAATTCTTCTCTGTTTTCAAGAGCGCGCGATGATTTCTTCTCAAAACCAACCCATCCTCTGTCTCTCCATTGTAGGAACGAGGTACTACTTCTTCAAGTACAATGGCTTTTCTCGACCAATTGCCTGAATCTTCTACTCTCACAGTGTCATCACGACTCAGGTGGTAAAGTTTTAGGCACACTATCATAGAACTGGTTTTGTTTGCATTTGCATGTTTTGCATTTCCTGCAGTACCGCTGCATTCTCCTCCTTTTCTAAGTATGGAAGTGTGATACACAACCTTCTATTCATGAGTAACTCCGTTGGCGATCTACCGTGTGACAATGGTAACACTTTGTAACGTAATTCCGCGAGATATGGATCAGGTTGGCCGTCCATTGCTTCTGTAATGATTGTTTTACAATATGTTCACTTTTTTCCGTTAAGATCTTTGGGATTCATGCCTATATGAGCATCTCCATTTTTTTGTTTCACACATACCATGGCATTTACCCCATTAGTAGGTTCTTCTATCTTCATGATGACTTGCGATTTTGTATCTAATACTGGTTTCACTAATAGTCTAATTCACTACTAATAGCTTGTATCGGTGCTTTAGACAATGCATTTCTTTTTTAAAAAATCTTTTTATTGGCATTTCTCATATTTATAAACAATTGTCGAGATACATCACATTTTTCTTACCCACGTTAATTTACTTTATTGTACAGAAAGGTTTATTTTTTCTTTCTTTAAATTGGTTCTATATACATATCGCCACCCTCTGGATCTGTCTATGGTCCTTCCTCCATCCCCCCCCCCCCCCCCCCCCCCCCCCTGCCTCCCCCCCCCCCCCCCCACTCT
The DNA here is from genome assembly GCF_902713615.1 of Scyliorhinus canicula. Lineage (NCBI taxonomy): Eukaryota > Metazoa > Chordata > Chondrichthyes > Carcharhiniformes > Scyliorhinidae > Scyliorhinus > Scyliorhinus canicula. The sequence goes on from NC_052146.1 coordinate 199,057,833, forward strand.
CTTACAGACTCCCCTGTCCCTTCCCCCCATTGGATTCAGCTGTGTTTTGCTTTTGATTTCAGAGGGGTGTTGTTAACACCACCCTCCTCTTCTTTTCTTTGTGGTTTCTCCACCTTCCTTCCGTTCCACTTGTGGATCTGTGTCCAGTCTCTGGCTATCTGGATCCCCAGGTAATGGAATCTGTTCTGGGCCGTTTTAAACGGAAGCCACTCCAGCTCTACCCCTCCCCGATTTGTGTTCACTGTGAATGCCTCACATTTGCCCGGGTTAAGTTTGTAATCCAAAAAGGTTCCAAACTCCTTCAGCGTCTCCAATATTGCCTTCAGTCCATCCTGTGGCTTCAAGCCATAGAGGAGCAGGTCATCTGCATAGAATGAAACTCTGTGCTCTCTGCCTCCTCTCCGGATTCTCTTCCAGCTTTTCGCCTCCTGCAGGGCTATCGCCAGGTGTTTGATCGCTAGCGCGAACAAGAATGGGGACAGGGAGCAGCCCTGTCTTGTTCCTCTCTGTAGTTGGAAGTATTCAGAGTTGGTGGTGTTAGTTCGGACACTCGCTTTGGGAGTGTTGTACATGAGCCTCACCCAGGCGGTGAACCCCGCTCCTCGCCCAAACTGTTAAAGTACCTTAAGGAGGTAGCTCCATTCGACTCTGTCAAAGGCCTTTTCTGCGTCCAGGGAGACGATCACCTCTGGTTTTCACTCCCTGGTGGGTCATTATTATGGTCAGCAGCCGCCTGATGTTCGTTGTGAGCTGCCTCCCCTTCACAAAGCCCATTTGATCCTCTGCGACCACCTTTGGTATGCAACCCTCCAGCCTTTTGGCCAGGACCTTTGCGAGTATTTTCGCATCCACATTCAGCAGTGAAATGGGTCTGTATGATCCACATTCCGTTGGGTGTTTGTCTTTTTTGGGTGTCAGTGAAATTGTGGCCTGCACTAGATGGGGGGCAGGGTGCCCCCTGCCAGTGTGTCCGTGAACATATCCCTTAGGTGTGGGGCCAGGACTGGTGCAAATTCTTTGTAGAAGTCTGCCGGGAACCCGCGGGTCCCGGTGCCTTCCCCGCCTGCATGGAGCTGGTGCTGTCCATGATTTCTCCCAGGTCTATTTGTGTTTCTAGTTCCCCCCTTCTGTCCTTCCCCACAACTGGTAGTTCCAGTCCGTCTAGGAACTGTTTCATCCCCACGTTCCTGTTTGGTGGCTCGGAGATGTACTGTCCCCGGTAGACGGTCTCAAATGCCCAATTGACCTCCTTTGGTTCTGTTACCAGTCTGCCTCTGCTATCCTTTAGCTGCACTATTTTCCTCGTGGTTGCCTGCTGTCTCAGCTGGTGAGCCAACAGGCGGTCAGCCTTGTCTCCGTGTTTGTAGAAGGGCCCCGTGTCTGGCGGAGTTGGTGCACTGCTTTCCTGGTGGATAGCAAGTTAAAGTCCATTTGCAGCTTTTTCCTCTCTGCCAGCAGCTCCACGGTCGGGGCCTCGGAGTATTTCCTGCCGACTTCCAGAATTGCGTCCACTTGTCGTCGGCTACCCTCTCTTCCCTACCTCAGCTTGCCTTGTAGGCTATGATCTCTCTTCTGATCATGGACTTCAGTGCCTCTCTTAACGTGGAGGATGTGACCTCGCCGTTTTGGTTGTCATTATCATAATCGCCTATGGGCCGTGATGTTTTTTGGCAGAAGGCCTTGTTGGCCAGGAGGTCAATGTCCAGCCTCCATGTGGGGTTCTGGGCACGGCCTGTCTCTAATCTTACATCCACGTAGTGTGGAGCGTGGTCAGAGATCAGCAGCATGGTAGCACAGTTGCTTCATAGTTTCAGGGTCCCAGGTTCGATTCCGGCTTGGGTCATGTCATAATATACATCTATGCATATAATGGAGTGCAGACAGGCAGTGATTGACACACAGGATGACCAGTGAGCACATAGAGCACAGCAGCCAATCACCAGACAGGACACTACCACTATAAAGCCAGAGGGTACCAGTTTTCCCACTGTCTCGGGACCCAGCCACTGAGACAGTCAGAGTTCATGAGCTAGCCAGTGCAAACACCATGTGGTAGCTAGTAAGTCTGGTCAGGCTAGCACTAGGTCTCCAGTCAGGTCAGCATAATGTCAACCCACAGTTGAACATGTATAATAGTTTAGATGTTAAATAAAATTGTGTTACATCTCATCAAGTGTTGGAGGTCTGTCTTTCGCTACACTGCATCAAGTACAGTCCACATCGACCCAGCCTGCCCAACACATCATGGTACCAGTGAGTGATTCTGAAATTTGACGGACCTACCTTGAGTGAATCAGCGTTGACCAGCAAACAGCCATCCGGTGACATGGAAAACGTCCGCCCTCCTCCGCAGCTCCGCATCACCGGCAACCTCGGTGCAAATTGGAAGATCTTCAAACAGAAGTTCCAATTCAATCTCGAAGCCACCGACCTCGAGGCCGCATCGGACACCAGGAAGATCGCACTATTCCTCTCCACAGCCGGGGACCACACCATCCACATCTACAACTCCCTTACATTCGCTAAAGGCAAAGACAAGGCAAAATTTAAAACAGTCCTGCTGAAGTTCGACAGCCACTGCGACATTGAGGTGAATGAGAGCTTTGAACGGTATGTTTTCCAGCAGAGGCTTCAGGGTAAGGATAAACCTTTTGAATCCTTTTTGACCCATCTCCACATCCTCACACAGTCATGTAACTATGACTCGACAACTGATTCCATGATCCGTGATCAAATTGTTTTTGGGGTCCATTCCGATTCCCTTCGCCAGCAGCTCCTGAAAGTCAAGCAGCTCACCCTCACCATTGCCATCGAAACGTGTGTTCTCCACGAACATGCTAACAATCGGTACGCCCGCATCAGGGCGGCAGAAACGGCAAAGCTATCCTCCCACGAGGCGGAAAGGTGCAGGCCATTGCACAAATGCAGGACCTAAGTATCGACGAGAGTGGCCATTTCGCGCACTTTTCCCGGGCTCCTGCGCATGCGTGCCACGACCGAGGGGACGGCAAGACCGACAACCAGCCTGCACAGGTGCGTACATCGTTCGACCGCACTGCGCATGCTCATTGGCGCACGGAACGCGCTGATGTTGGCGTCATGACGAGTCCGAATTGAGGCTCCGCCCATTTAAAGCAGCAATGTCCGGCAAAATCACGACGGTGTCTACAGTGTGGCAAGCTTGGCCACTACGCAGCCCTTTGCTGCTCCACTGCCCAGCAACCAGCGATCCCAGCCACGGTGCAGAAGCATCCGTTCAATACAGCAAGGCATGCCAGACTCCGACTCCGACAGCCCAACAGATCCTGATGCTGAGTGCCTTAAATCCCCATTCCGGGTGGGCATCATTACAAAGCATACGCTGCCTTTCTCCAAGATAGTGAAGCACCTCCGATCCTCAGCGTGGATCCTGACGACGAATGGTGTGCTGTCCTCACAGTCAAGGCTCGCATCCAGTTCAAACTGGACACTGGCGCATCGGCGATCCTCATCTCGAAATCTGATCTCGACACTACGATTTGAGATTGTAGGACCTGACAGAGCATCCCTGCTCGGTGCTCGGGCCTGCAAACGCCTGAACCTGGTTTAGTGAGTCCACACCATGTCATCCTCACAGGCGACGGCCTCACCTGATGAAAACTTCCAGGCTAAAATTGATGACATCAGCACGCAGTACCTAGCGTGTTCGACGGAATGGGCACGCTCCCATACCGATACAAAATCCTGCTCAAACCAAACGCCACCCCTGTGGTTCATACACCACGTTGGGTGCCGGCACCCATCAAGGACCGCCTCAAGCAGCAATTACAGGACCTCCAGGACCAGGGCATCATATCAAAGGTCACAGAACCCACGGACTGGGTCAGCTCCATGGTCTGCGTCAAGAAGCCATCAGGGGAGCTTCGAATGTGCACCGACCCCCAAGGATCTAAACCGCAACATCATGAGGGAACATTACCCGATACCAAAACGAGAAGAGTTGACCAGCGAGATAGTTCATGCCAAATTCTTAACGAAGCTGGACGCTTCCAAGAGGTTCTGGCAATACAGCTGGACGCATCCTGTCGCAAGCTGTGCACATTCAATACCCCGTTTGGTCGCTACTGCTACAACCGGATGCCTTTTGGCATCATCTCTGCCTCAGAGATATTTCACCGCATTATGGAACAGATGATGGAGGGCATCGAGGGGGTGCGCGTGTATGTTGACGATGTCATAATCTGGTCCAAAACTCCTCAAGAACACATCGATCGCCTCAAGTAGATATTCCACAGAATCTACGAGCATGGCCTCCGACTCAACAGAGCCAAGTGCTCGTTTGGTCAATCAGAAATCAAATTCCTTGGTGACCACATCTCGCAGCAAGGCGTGTGGCCAGATGCTGACAAGGTTTCGACGATCAATGCCATGAAGACCCCAGAGGACAAGAAGGCGGTCCTCCGCTTACTAGGGATGGTCAACTTCCTCGGGAAGTTCATTCCCAACATGGCGTCCCACACCACAGCGCTCCGCCATCTCGCCAGAAAGTCGACGGAATTCCAGTGGCTGCCCGCTCATGAGAAAGAATGGCGTGAGCTGAGGGCAAAACTCACCACAGCCCCGGTTCTGGCGTCCTTTGACCCTACCAAGGAGACCAAAATATCCACTGATGCGAGCCAGAATGGTATTAGGGTGGGGCCCCTCCAACGGGATGACTCCTCCTCCTGGGCCCCAGTCACGTATACCTCCAGAGCCATGACGCCCACTGAGCAACGGTACGCTCAGATTGAAAAGGAATGCCTGGGCCCCCTAACGGGAATCGACAAGTTCCACGACTATGTGCATGGACTCCCAAAATTCACGGTAGAGACGGACGACAGGCCATTAGTCCACATAATCCAGAAGGACTTAAATGACATGATGCCCCGGTCACAACAAATCCTTCTCAAGCTACGCCGCTACGACTTTGAACTTGTCTACATGCCAGGCAAAGAACCCATTGTTGCAGATGCCCTTTCCAGGTCTATTACCACACCGTGTGAGCAAACTGACTTTGTCTGCCAAATTGACGCGCTGGTGCAATTCTGTACCTCCAACCTTCTGGCCTCTGATGAGAGGGTCATTCAAATTCATGAGGAAACGGCCAAGGATCCTCTGCTGCAGCGAGTGATGCAGCACCTCAGAAATGGCTGGCAGAAGGGACAGTGCCCCAGTTTTACAACGTCAAGGATGACCTGACGGTGGTGGACGACACCTTCATGAAGCTCGACAGGATCGTCATTTCTCAGAGCATGCGAGCTGTTGTGCTCGGCCAACTCCCTCCAGAAGGGTCACCTGGGGGTCAAGAAATGTCGACACAGAGCTCGGGAGGCAGTCTATTGGCCGGGCATCAGCCAGGACGTTGCCAACACGGTCCTCAACTGCCCTAGATGTCAGAAATATCAGCCAGAGCCCGGTGGTGACAGCTACCCTCAAGATTTGGGGGCAATGGAGGAGCCCGGTGGTGGCAGCCACCCTCAAGATTTGAGGGCAATGGAGGCGGCACAGGGGGGAGGTGGGGGCCTCGATGGGGTCCCCGATACGGGGGAACCATCGGTTTGTTCCGGGGAAAATTGATGGCGGGTTCCTGAGTTGGCACAGGGCAGGTGTCAGGAGGCTGGGGGACCTGTTCATAGACGGGATGTTTGCGAGCCTGGGTGAGCTGGAAGGGAAGTTCAGGAATTTTCTGTTATTGCTTTCATTTTTGTGAAAATGTGAAAATTTTAATAAAAATAATAAAAAAAAAGAAATTTCAGCCAGCTCAACCTAAAGAAACTCTGCAGCAACATGAGATAGTGACCTCCCCATGGTTCAAAGTCGGTGTTGACCTTTTCCACACCAAGGGGCGTGACTATGTCCTCCTGGTCAACTACTTCTCCAGTTACCCCGAAGTGGTGAAACTGTCCGACCTCACGTCAAAGGCAGTGATTAAAGCCTGCAAAGAAACATTTGCCAGGCATGGGATACCGCTCACGGTGATGAATGACAACGGCCCCTGTTTTTACAGCCAGGAGTGGTCTGATTTTGCACGGTTATACAACTTCCGTCAGGTAACCTCCAGCCCCCACTACCCGCAGTCAAACGGGAAGGCCGAAAAAGGGGTCCATATCGTCAAGGAATTGCTATGCCAAGCTGCAGACTCAGGCTCCGACTTCAACCTGGCGCTGCTGGAATACAGGGTAACCCCGCAGTCCACTGGGTTGTCTCCAGCGCAGATGCTCATGAATCGCACTCTGCGAACCACAGTTCCAGCCATCCATGTTCCAGACCTTGACAACCTCACGGTCATACAAAAGATGCAGCAGTCTCTGGCCCAACAGAAATCAGCATACGATGCTCATGCCACGGATCTCCCTGAGCTGGTCCCAACTGATCGTGTTCATGTACAGTTGCCTGATGGCGGTTGGTCTGCCACAGCTGTGGTGGTCAAGCAAATGGCCCCGAGATCGTTCCTCATCTGCATGGCTGATGGCTCCTTCCTACGACGCAACAGACGGGCACTGCGCAGAGTTCCACGCCCGCTACCCAACCGTGATCTCCCACCTCACACAATGCTTCCTCTGGACTTGCCCTACCACGAGGCCACCGATCTACCAGCAATCCTGCCGACCCCTGTGATCACCGCATTGGCGGTGGTCCCGCCTATCCAAGTGCAGGCGGCCCCTGATCCACCCTTGAGGCGGTCAATCAGAATTCATCGCCCACCACAAAGACTATCGACTGAACTTTTGCACAATTTTGTTTCCTCATCGTTTTGACCTCTGTAAATATTGTTTTTACCGTTTCATCTGCCCTATATCTGCACTAGCGACACCTTCCTATGTATTAAAGTTCATTTTAGCACTTACTGTATATAGTCACGAACATATACACATCCACACGCACATGCACCTTAATATTTATTATCTGAACACAAACAATATTAAAAAAAAGGGGAAGATGTCATAATATACATCTATGTATATAATGGAGTGCAGACAGGCAGTGATTGACACACAGAATGACCAGTAAGCACACAGAACAGAGCAGCCAATCACCAGACAGGACACGATCACTATAAAGCCAGAGGGCACCAGTTTTCCCGCTCTCTTGGGACCCAGCCTCTGAGACAGTCAGAGTTCGTGAGCTAGACAGTGCAAACACCATGCGGTAGCTAGTAAGTCTGGTCAGGCTAGCACTAGGTCTCCAGTCAGGTCAGCATAGTGTCAATCCACAGTTGAACATATATAATAGTTTAGATGTTAAATAAAATCGTGTTGCATCTCATCAAGTGTTGGAAGCCTGTCTCTCGCTACACTGCATCAAGTGCAGTCCACATCGACCCAGCCTGCCTAACACATCAGGTCACTGCCTCTGGGGAGTCTGCATGTTCTCCCTGGGAATGCATGGGTTTCCTCTGAGTGCTCCGGTTTCCTCCCACAGTCCAAAGATGTGCGCGTTAGGTGGATCGGCCATGATTAATTGCCCTTAGTGTCCAAAAAGGATAGGTGGAGTTATTGGGATAGGGTGGAGGCATGGGCTTATGTACTATCTTACCGTTAAGTAGGGTGCTCTTTCCAAGGGACGGTGCAGACTCGATGGGTCAAATGGCCTCCTTCTGCACTGTAAGTTCTATGATGATGCTATGACGATCGCGGACTATTCCACTCCCGTGATCCCTGGAAGCACCGATTTCCCCACTGCATAGACGTCGATACGGGTGTACACCTTGTACACTTGTGAAAAGTATGAGAATTCCTTTTCTCCTGGGTGCAGGAACCTCCATGAGTCCACCACCCCCATTTGCTCCATTAAAGTCACTAGTTCCCTAGCCATGTCAGTCTTTTTCCCTGTTCTGGGATTTGATCGGTTGGTCTGTGGCTGCTGCACACAGTTAAAGTTGCCCCTATAATCAGTTGGTGTGTGTCAATGACGGGGATTTCTGCCCTGGTGTTCTTTATGAATTCTGTTTCGTCCCAGTTGGGAGCGTACACATTTACCAGTGCCACCGGTGCCCCTTCCAGGACACCACTGACCATGACGTAAACCTTGTCCTCTTCTTAATTAGTATTGCTACTTCCCTTGCCCTGTAACATGTGTGGTATGTCTGTCCCAACCAGCCCTTCCTTACCAGCAGTCGGTCCTTCTCCCTCAGGTGTGTCTCTTGGAAGTAGATTATGTCTGCTTTTAGGCTTCTTAGTCCCCTTGCGATCCAGGTAACAATCCTGGTGGGGGATTTCTGACTCCCCCCCCCTCCCCAGGTCCTGCGGAATCACACATACCTACCTGTTGGAAGAGCCCCTGCACGCCAGGGTTTCCCTCTGTTAGGAGGCCATCCAAAATAGCCACGGTCGCTGCTCTCACATTTCATTTCAGGTAGGACCCCAGCGCTTTGGGGTTTCCCTTTGTCCAGGGGCATCCAACATGGCTGCTAATTATGTGTACGCCATGGGGCTGCGCCCCTGCACTCTGGAGTCACCCTGCATCCTGATGCCCTCCCGAGTGGCCATTTGCGGCCCCATCTTGGTTCCTCACCCGGCTCCTAGCCCTTAGTGTCCAAAAAGGATAGGTGGAGTTATTGGGATAAGGTGGAGGCATGGGCTTATGCCTGCCTTGCCCTGTGTTCATTTAGTTTCTCTACCTCAACCGTCTCTTTGCTTCCTTTGTGTTCTGCGCTCCTCCCCCGACCACTCTCTCCCCCCGGCCCCTGTCCCTCTTTCCCCCCCCTGTGTTCTTCCCTCCCTTCTGTTCTGTCCTCCCCCCTCTTTGCGCCAGGCACTCCCTCGCCCTTGGGAGGTGAGCCGCGGCCCTCCTTTCATTCTGCCCTCCCGTGCATCCGGAACAAAACTTGCCAAATGTTGGACACTGCCTTAATTTGTGCCTTTGGCCATATCTTTTACACAGAAATACTTTGTCCTGATTTTTAACCTGTTTGTTGGTTTGCGAGAAGCTGCAGGATCTTTCCCGCTTTCCCGATCTTTTCCCGATAAAGCAGTTCAAAACTTTTCCCACCTCCTACATTGCAAATGTTTAACTAATCCTCACTTACAATGTGTAACATTGGCTGTAATTTTCCAGTCGCTCAACACCGGCGGAATCTTTTGTTGCTGGTGGAATCTTCCAGTCCCGCCGCAGTCAACGGACAAAAGAATGGCTCACTGCATCGGCCGCAGGCGAACCTGGCCATTGTGTCTCCTGCCAACACAATATGTCCGTCTGTACATGCGCACTGGTCTACGCTGAAGTGACTCTGCTGCCCCCTGCACTCTCAGTATCTGCACTCTCACTGCAACAGGACTGGCTCCCAATTATAGCCAATAACTCTCAAAGAGCCATCATTAACGATGCACAACAGAGGCAAGAAAAATATTGTTAATGTTGCAACCCAGAAACAGAAAACTCCAGAAGCATTCAGTGCCAGATGCTGCCTGGATGTCGCCCAAGATTTTCTGCTTGTTAATTTGCTGCTTTAAATGATCCACTTCACTTCTGGATTAAAATGGTGCAAATGTTTATTTTCTCTGATACTGATTGACTTTCAATCTTGCAGAATTAGTTCTGCTGCCATTCTGATACAATGTGCTCATGGCTACATGCGTCTGTGAAACAGTAAGCATGATGGGGAAAAAGTAGAACTGAGCATTGGAAAATTCACATACACAACATCTACTAAATTCTCATTATCTACATAATCGTTCTGTCAATTCTTCAAAAGAACTATTAAACTTGTTAGACCCTTGAATAAATATGTGCTGGTTCACCCATGCATCTCTAAAACTTTCCAAATTTGATCTTGAATTATTCAAGATATTAGTCAAGGAGACTGTTCACATTAGACTCACTGGGCTATAGTTACCCCGTTTATCTTTTCCTTCATTCCTAACAGGATTCCTAACTAGCCTCCAGTCACCTGGAACTATTTATATATCTAAGGAGGACCATCTATCTTCTCCTTGATTGTCTTCAACAGTCCATGATTTTGTTCTTGCAGCCATATTTTAGCTACCACTCTAGACCCAGGTTGACCACCTTGCCATTTTTCATTTATGTCCATTCTGGGTCCTGGGCTCTCTATCCCTTTCCCAAGCACCATGCTTCCCATTCTCCCAGACCATTTTCTTTTGTACTATTATCCCAGGTTGTTGGTCTTCCTGAATGAGCTTTGTTGTGCCTTGTAGGGTGTCCTTTACTGCACCCACCAGTAACCAGCGTCAACATACTCCGAAAAGCAACACCCGCTATGTAACCATCGTCTCTGACTCACCTTTCTGTTCCTCAGGGTTTAATCTCTCTGGAGTGGGTGGAATTGCTGACTGAATCCTCCACACTATATATATGTTTCATTGTTTTACCTGTCAAAATTGCTGCTGCAGTTGTGTAGTCTTAAATGTCAAGTCACACCTTTGTTTTTCATCGTTTCTGTAACATATTTTCTTTTCAACCTTATTTCAGTCCTCCTGCCGTTTATTTGCAATCCCTGTTGAGCAATGCCCTATAAAACACCATGCTCACTTTCAATCAAGCTATCTTTCCCGAAATGTTGCACTTAGCAAAAGGTCCTTGGTGACTTCAACCAACTTGCCACTTCCTCTAGCATCTTATTGCCAATCAATCACACCTTTCAAAGAAACAGCCCAACTATACCCCAAATCACCCCTTTAATACTGATATCTCTCATGATTGTTTTGTGTTTAAATTGAAATGTTCCATAATGCCATTTATGATGGTTCTTTTGTCTCCCTTGTGTTGGTTTCCCGAATCTCATTATCCTCACCATTTACTTGCGGGAAAACATTCCGCTTACTGCTTCATCAAATTAATGTTCCCAACCCATTTCCTTTGTTTGTCTGCTGTCATTATACTTCTTCTCCTGTTGCCCCTTACCTGCATTTTTGACATCCTTTGTTCCAATATCTCAATTATTGTCTTGTCTACCAATCCTATGTTACCCCTGATCCACTGCCTCAACCAGGTGGGCACCAACTCAAACATACAGGGATTGGCATCAATTGTCAAATCTCCTTGAATTACATCAAGCTCACTGGGTTTTTTTCTGTCATCTGGGGCAGCACGGTAGCATGGTGGTTAGCATAAATGCTTCACAGCTCCAGGGTCCCAGGTTCGATTCCCGGCTGGGTCACTGTCTGTGCGGAGTCTGCATGTCCTCCCCATGTGTGCGTGGGTTTCCTCCGGGTGCTCCGGTTTACTCCCACAGTCCAAAGATGTGCGGGTTAGGTGGATTGGCCATGCTAAATTGCCCGTAGCGTCCTAATAGTAAGGTTAAGTGGGGGAGTTGTTGGGTTACGGGTATAGGGTGGATACGTGGGTTTGAGTAGGGTGATCATTGCTCGGCACAACATCGAGGGCCGAAGGGCCTGTTCTGTGCTGTACTGTTCTATGTTCTATCTGCTAGAACTCCCTACAGTTTCAAAGTCATCCTGAATGACAAGATCAACTCTTCTACGAACACCTCTCATTCTCACCTCCAATACCAAATATCAAACAATTGCATATCTTTATATCTCTAAGTCTAACACCATGTGAATAGCCTCTGCTGTTGTCTAACCTTCTTCCTCCTCTATCCTTGATCACCTCCCTCGTTTGCCAAACATTCCAGGCTTGATCCCTCTCTTCCCGACAGTTTCTGCCCGTCTTTCTATTTTTTCCCTTTCAAAACTGGTTCATGCCCTACTCAAAAAGCCCATCCTCTCTCACCAGCCCATGTTTTATGCCCAATTCATTCCAAGGTTATTGAGTTTCTCTCAGATCTGTGCCCATCTCTCAGAAATATCCCATTTGAAGGATGTCTTCTGAGACTGTGATCATTTTATGCCATACTTGCTTGCATGGCATACTTCTCCAGGGTGTTTTGTGTGTGTCTTTCCTCTATTAACCACCTACAAGGGACTGCCTCATTTGATTCCACTCCTACCTATCTGCATAAGGGCTATATATTACTAGTAATGGTTTTTCTTCCGTTCCGGAACCATCACCTCTTGGGTCCCCTGAGAGATTTAACTTTGACCCCCTCCTTTTCTTCATTTCTGTGCTGATCTTTTATGACTTTATGAACAAGTATAGGTCAGTTTTCACATAGATACTGACAATAGCCAGCTCTGTCTCTCACCACTTCTTTCAATGCCGTGACTGTATGACTGCCTGTCTCGTATCCAGCCTCCGATTAACCACAACTTCCTTTAGCTAAATACGAGGAGGACCAAAACCATTTTTTCTTGGGTGTCTGCCATGAACTCTGTTCCCTCAGCACTGACGTTATTCCTCACCCTGACCTCTTACTCATGATGAACAACACTATGTGTACCCTTGGTGTTCTGTTCAATCATGAACTGAGCTCCAAAGCCTACATTTTCCTATTTACTAAATTGTTTATTTCCATCTATGGTACACACATCACCCACCTCTTCCTGTACCTTAGCTTCTCTGATTCTGCAACCTTTCTCCAGACTTGAGTGTTCTAAATCTCTCCTTGCTGACCTTCTTTTGTCTTTGCCCCATATGCAACTTGCTCAAAGTCCAGCTGATGTCCCAGTTAGCCATCAACCTTGCCATTCTTGCACTCATACTGTTTTACTGCCCTTCAGTGAAATTAACACAGCACCTCTGTACTTGTCTTCAAATGCCTCCATGGTCTCAGTCCATCCTGCATCGTGTCATGACAATGGATTATAGCCCCAAATTATGTACGAACATACTGAACTTTGAAATAACACAAGTGTTTTTTCAAAAAAGGACATATGAACCAAGATTGATTGCAAAGTAACCACTTGCTGGAATGTCAGTATGGATTATACTCAGTCCCGAGAGGGAATGTCACACCCTTTTCTGACAGAGACATATCAAAGGAAGAGATGCAATGCAAACATCAAACTGTAATCTCCTATGGAGATAAAGGAAGTTAATTACCATCTCAGCAGGAACCATCTCCTGTGAGTTTTTAAAAATATTTTTCCCTTTCGAGGAATATACAAGAAAAGTGTTAAGAACCGACTGTAACCCCCTGGTCTCTGTGTTTTCAAGTTCCTTTTCAGTTAACAAGCAGAACCAAAAATCTCCAAACCAACTGCTTAACTGCCAAAGTCAGCCATAACGGAATCACCCAGCTTAATGACCACAACGTTTAACTATCTACTCCTCGTGGACAAGCCAAAGACTGATTCGTATATCTTTTCTAACTTTTATTTTAAGACTCACTTCTGATTTCTAATCTGCGTGTATGCATGTTGTGTTTTATTATTTTCTTCTTGTGTTTTAGCAACTAATAAACTCACTCTTTCTTTAACACAAATTGGTTAAATTGTCTCCATTTTAAGACATAAATACGTTTGAACTGGGAAAAGATATCCACAAGGGAAGGGATCGATTTTAAATTAATCTTGTTGCGACTAACCTAGTGCTTGAATAAAGACAGGGACCTAGTTCATCCCTCCTCACGTGACAGCATAGCAATTTGAGGGTATGCCTTCAGAATTATAACAAAACGAGGGACCTCAACTGGGGACCAGTTGTAATAATTTGCAAATTCCTTCTGAGTTATATTCCCACAAGCGCTTTTCAGTTTCCAACTCTGGTTTCCTGTGCAGACTCCCCTTCCTCTGACTCACCACAGAGACAGAGCTTTCAGTGACTTAAACTTTACTTTCTGGAACACCCTCCCTAAAGCTTTTAGCTTCCCCACCTCCCTCCTCACCTTTACAAACTCCTTAAACTATTATCCTTTTACCTCCAATCACTCTTTCCTTGGTTCAGTGTTCCATTCCTTGTGCTACTATTTTGTAAAGTGCCTCAGAAAGTTTTGCATACTGAACAAGCAATGCTAATACTGTTACTGTTGCCAGGTGCATGTCACTTGGGAGGAAGTCCTGCCTTAGAGAGCTACTGACAATCTGATTGGTCAACAATTCTGTAGTCCGAGCAGTGCCGCGATCTGGTAAATGTGGAGGTGTCTTGGTGGGATGGGGTGGGACAGGTGAGGCGAGTGGGGTTTGTGTTGACAAGGCCAGGAGGGGAGGGAACACCGAGGAAAGGGGAGGGACAGACTTAGGCGGCAGATAGGGGGGAGTGAAGGAGGCTCCCTCTCTACACCCCCCCCCCCCCCCCCCCCCCCGGCTTTCCTGCCCGAGACCTGAGCAGGTTAACTTGCTGGCCATCTGTTGCCTCTGGCCTCCTCCAGCTTGCCTCAAAATTGTCACTTTAGGGACTCAATTGGGGTGAAAGCAGGCAGGCCACACTAGGCCTCGCTCACACCCTGTAAAATTTCAGAAAGGTTGGGCGGTGGGTACGGACGTAGGTAGGTAGGCCTCTTGGAGAATTTTGCGCGCTCAGATCCCTGGAAACCTGTAAGCAGGGGCATGTAAAATCCATGCCAAACAATGAGTGAATCCTTTATCACTGCTCTCTGATCCCAAGCCATGTCACAAGTCGATCTTCCTTTCCATGTGCCCTGGTGTCAGAGACAATTCCCTTGTGTCCTTGATAATGATCTCCGGCGATGCAAAATCTAACTTCCCTCTAACGACCAGCAAGTTATTCCCAATGCGCTTGGCCGGAAGCCTATCCTGGAACATGATAATCAGGCGGGTGAGTTAAAATCTCCTGGTCTTCAGGGGCTGGTTTAGCACAGGGCTAAATAGCTGGCTTTTAAAGCAGACCAAGGCAGGTCAGCAGCGCGGGTTCAATTCCCGTACCAGTCTTTCCGAACAGGCGCCGGAATGTGGCGACTGGTGTTTTTCACAGTAACTTCATTTAAAGCCTACTTGTGACAATAAGCGATTTTCAAATGAATATTATGATTTAGTGCCACTCTCCTCGCTTTTCTCTGTACCACTGCGCAGAAACATTGAATGCCTTCTTGACTGCCTTGATTGAATCTGCGCTTCTGGGCAATGCATTCCAGACCCAAACCAATATATAAGATTAAGGATTATTTAACTGAGGTGTTCAAGATGATTAAGGAATTTGACAGGGAAGATAGAGAAAAAGGGCTGGATTCTCCGATTGAGACAAAGTGCTGACGGTGGTGTAGGAACAATGGCATTTTCCCCCCCAAAAATGGCGCAAAACATCCACCGATCCTTCGTCTGGTCGCGGGCTAACAGTCACGCAGCATAAAGCCCCCGGCTCTAGCTGCAGATATGGCCGGAGAATTGCCAGGTCCGTGGCCGTGCATTGGCACGGCACCGGCCTGTAGTGGCCGCGCCAAACAACATGGCGCCGGCCAGGCGTGGACCCGGCCTGCTAAATAGTGCCCCCTTTGGCCAGGCTCGCCACTCCCTGACCACCCCCCTGACCAGTGCCCTCAGACGGTGCCAAAGCCCCCCCTGCCCGCGGAACCCCCCCCCCCCCTCCCCTCCCGACTGTGGCGACACTGGACTCAGTCCACAGCTGTCACGTCGGGTTCCCAAACAGAAATAGCATCGGTGACCCACACTACCGGGAACTCGGCCCATTGGGGATGGAGCATCGGGGGAGGGCCTCAGGTGACGTCCTGAGGCCGTCCATATGGCGTGCGATGTACTTGAGGGGGTGGAGCATTGCAAAAGCGGCGGCTCCCCTGATATTTCGGCGCAACGGGGATTCTCTGGTCGATCGCCGAACGCGATTTTGGTGTCAGAGAGCGGAGAATCCCACCCAAAGTATTTCCTCTGGTGGCAAGCCAGAACAAACAAGAATAACTTTAAAATTAAGGGCGCAATCCTCTGGCCATTCTACACCGGAAAAACAGCTCGCTGCGGTGCAGCCTGGCCGGTGAAAGCCTGGAGACCCCGCTCCTGGATGTATCCAACTCACAACGCCTCGCGAAATTCAACACAATCTTGCGAGACGTTGCAAGGGGAATCCCACCCACAGTGGCCTAGATCACCTTTTAGTAAATCTGCATGTTAATCTTTTAGTAAATCTGCATGAGACTTACTGCCTCACTCTAACGTGCAGATTCCCGAGGTACCTGAGGCTTTGGGATTCAATCCCTTCACCTTGGGGACCTCAGGCGAGTGCCATTTGATACTGTTCCCCACAAATGGGGACCAGATGGAACGGCACTCGTGCGGGTCTCCAAGGGGATTGGAGGCTCCCAGCTGCATACCCTTTGAGCAGGATGGTGCCTGCCACTGCTGGCGCCACCTGGGTATCCTGGAAGTGTTGGCCTGCTACCCTGTCAATGCCACCTGGATGCCAGTCTGGCACTACCAAGGTGCCCAGGTGGCATTGCCAGCTAGCAGAGACACTGCCAAGGTGCCAAGGTGGCATTGTCAGCTAGCAGGGACACTGCCAGGTTGGCACTGCTAAGTTGCCAAGCTGGCTTTTGTGCGTGTGTGTGAATGGGCTGGGGTCTGGTGTGGGTCTTTGGGGGTGAGGGACGGGGTGTTTGGGGGTGAGGGGGGGATGTTGGGGAGTGGGGGGATGCAGTCAGGCGACCCTCCCAATTTGCGTTTGGGCTGGTGGGGGGGGGGGGGTGGGAGGTCGCGTATTCTTCTCGGGGCTTCGGAGATCGGGCGCTTCCCACTGTAAAAAATGGGGCTATGTGTGGCCTCGGCTGCTCATTCCTCATTCAGGCCCCTTATTCGAAGCGTTGAATAGCCATGTATTTCTCGGCACTGCGAGTGCCGGTAAACATATTGCTAAACGTGGTGGCTCGAGGACTTGTTCCCTTTTGGGGAGTTTGCTCTCTTAGAGGCAGGCCCTTCTGGGGATGGTGTCCAGAAGCACTCACTTCTTTGCACCAAAGCCAGTGAACATTTGAAACTGCCTCCCCAATATCCGGAGGTCAATTAAACATTTCAAAATTGAGATTAACAATTTTTTTTATTATGTAAGGGTTTTAAGGGTTAGGGAAACAGAGTGGGGGATGGTGTTAAAATGCAGATCGACCACGATCGAACTGAATGACAGAAGAGGTTGAACATTCCCGAATTCAAAAGCACTGTCCATTACTTTCCCGTTGGACCACAAATATTGGCTTTTGAAGGGGACAAAGACATCTGCCGGAAGGAAATGTAAGGGCTAATTCATCGCCTCAGTACAGAGGCCCAGAGCATTTAATGAATCTTGCATTGCTAATTGACCTTCACACAGCCAATGTAACTGCAGCAAGGTACTCTTTGCTCCAAAATTGAAAATCATAGCCATTGATATTACTTTCGGCAACGGACATAGCAAGCTAATGTGATTGCTGATTTTCCTGTCAAGCTCTTTGAGAAAATTGTGTGTATAAACTTGTGGAAGTGATAGATTAAGTGAGCAAGGACTAACGCCAAATAAAATGTTTGTTTCGTGAATGATCATATCTTGAGATCAACTTGTCCCATGAACATATGTTGCTGACTGCCCAAGAGATCAAAGAGGTCATTATCTGCGCAAAAGGTAATTTTGGGGAAGGTGTAAATCAGCCTGATGAAAATGGAAAAAAAAATGAATGTTATTTACATTAAAACCTTTGCACTGTACTCTTACCTAATAGAAAAATTAGTGCAATATTACTAATTAACACAAAAATGGCGACACGTTTGTCAGTTTTCTACTCCCAATCTACAAACCACCTGGCACTGTGTAATACTGAGATGCAAATAGTTAGATGAGAAATGTGGACATTTTACTGAAATATGCTGTTCCTTTACACCTCCAGTGAATAAAGTGAGTACGCCCAAACATGCAGTTACAGTTATGAAACCAGAGAAAAACAACTTTTGCAACCATTTAGTATTACCAAAGGTACGATTTCAAGGATTTGGTGATAAATACAGCTTCTGCCATGTTTATCCTGTATGAGGATTTTTATTGGGCCATTACAAGAATTTAATTTCAAATATGTCTCAGGTCAATCGACTACAGAGCCACAGAGGCTGTCTTCCTCTGATTTACGTTAATAAAATCGTACAAGTTTACTGTTGCACTGTAGGGCAGCATGGTAGCATAGTGGTTAGCACAATTGCTTCACAGCTCCAGGGTTCCAGGTTCGATTCCCGGCTTGGGTCACTGTCTGTGCGGAGCCTGCACGTTCTCCCCGTGTGTGCGTGGGTTTCCTCCGGGTGCTCCGGTTTCCTCCCACAGATGTGCAGGTTAGGTGGATTGGTCATGATAAATTGCCCTTAGTGTCCAAAATTGCCCTTAGTGTTGGGTGGGGTTACTGGGCTATGGGGATAGGGTGGGGGGGGGGGGGTGGGCTTGGGTAGGGTGCTCTTTCCAAGAGCCGGTGCAGACTTGATGGGCTGAATGGCCTCCTTCTGCACAGTAAATTCTATGAAACACTGTGAACTGCCATACTTGCTATTTAGGAATTACCTTGCAGTTATTTTATGGCTGTAAGCTTGGTGCTGTTCACTCAATCTCTTTGAATCAAGTGGTTGTGGGTTCAAGGTGTACTCCAACACCTCGCCACAAGATACTTCAGTGCAGTACCGTGGAAGTACTGCATTGTGAGAAATGCTGTCTTTCAGATGGGATGTTAACCTCCACCCCTGCAGACTGGTTCAGGTGATTATAAAATATCCCACAGTATTTGATGAAGAGCAGGTGGCACTACTATTGTGCTAGCCAATATTTCTTCCTCAACCAAAACAGAGTAACTGGGCATTCATTTGTTTTGCTCGATGTGAGACCTTGCTGTGTGCAATCGGGCTCCGCATTTGCCTACATAATAACAGTGACTGCACTTGAAGAATAATTCACTGGCTGTGAAGTGCTTTGGGAGTTCCTGATGATGTGAAAAGTGCAAGTCCTTTCTTTCAATTTTTGAAGACAAGTTGGTTCCATCTACACCACCAACTTGCAGGGCGCTTTTGTCCTCTGATTATGTACTCAGACAGCAAACAGTAGGAGACAGTCAATGAAACTGAATTTGGTGAGCCTTGGAGTTCATGCAGGAAGCTGAAATGCATAGGGACATAAAACCAGTGAAACAGAGGCGGAAGAGCTTGCCTTTGTCAGTCAAGGATGCAGTTTCCAAGGAGCCAAAGGTTCTGGAAAACAATGGCATAATTGAGAGAACTGAGGCATCGAATGGGCTTCCCCTATAGTTGTGATGTAGAATAGAACAGGTGGTATCCGTGCATGTGTTAACCTTCATGAACTTAATAAGGCTATTATGGTTGATAGTCATCCACTATCTCTTATTGAAGATATTCATTCTGAGTTAAGGGGTTTTATGATGTACTCAACACAATTTGAAAATTGTGTAGCACCAAGTTGTATTCCATGAGGAGAATGGAGAGCTAATTGCTTTCATTAGTCATGAAGAATTGTGTCGATTCTGTTGTGCATACTATAGTCTTAGTTCTGCACCTGCAGCCTTTCAAAAAAAATGACAATAATATTATATGATTCACAAGGCGCACGCTGTTACCTGGACAACATAATTGTCTATGGATAATCATCATCTGAAGATGAGGAAAACTTGTTTGTTACATTGTTTCATGTTACTAATGCAGGGCAATGACTCAATATTAACAAATGCTGGTTGAGAGAGAGTAGCTACGTTTCCTTGGTTCTCTGGTTTCACGAGAAGGATTATAGCCTGATCCATCTCTTATTACTACAACTACTGCTGCAGCATCGTCCAGGTCTTTTCCGTGTGATAAAATAAGCTTGTAGCAGAATATTCAACTGTTATTGAACCTTTGGAAACCCTTACAGAAACAATGCATGTGACTGGAGTGAAGTTGATGGGAGCAGTTTTCACAAGGTGAAGAAAATAAATGCAGTGAGTCCTGTTTGACACTTATCAATGAATTTATTCATGCATTTGTGTTCACAGGCGCTATCCATTGCTTTTGTAACTTATTGATTCTACTGTGGCTGTTGCACCTCTGGGTTTACTGTTACAGTCCTCCTGCATTGGAGACTGGTCAAGAAGGTAAGGGGCCATGGGATCCAATGCAATTTGGTGAATTGGATCCAAGATTGGCTTTGTGGCAGGAAGCAGAGGGTAATGGTCAAAGGTTCCTTTTGTGACTGGAAGACTGTGCCCAGTGCTGTACCACAGGAATCGGTGCTGGGCCCCTTGCTGTTTGTCATGTGCACTAATGATCTAGACGTGAATGTGGGAGGTATGATCAGTAAGCACGCGGATGACATGAAAATTGGTGATGTGGTAAATAGCGAGGAGCAAAGCCTTAGATTAGAGGACAATATAGTCAGCCTGACCAGATGGGCAGAACAGTGGCAAATTGAAGTTAACCCTGTAAAGTGTGAGGTGATGCATTTTGGGATGACTAACAATGCAAAGGAACACACAATGAACATTAAGACACGAGGAAGTACAGAGGACCAGAGTGATCTTGGGGTGCATGTCCAAAGATCCCTGAAGGTAATAGGACAGGTAGATAAGGCGGCTAAGAAGGTATATAGGATACCTGCCTTTATTCGCTGAGACACAGAATGTAAGAGCAGAGAGGTTATGATGGAGCTGTATTAGAGGCTGTGTAGGCCACAGCTAGAGTACTGTGTTCAGTTCTGGTCACCACACTATAGGAAGGATGTGATTGCACTATAAAGAGTGCAGAGGAGTTTCACCACGATGATGCCCAGGCTGTGAGATGGACTGTTTAGGCTGGGGTTGTTTTCCTTAGAGCAGAGAAAGCCGAAGGTGTGCACGATTGAGGTCTACAAAGTATATGGACATAGATTGGAGAGTTAGGGAGGAATTTTTCCCCTTAGCAGAGAGGTCAATAACAAGGGGGTATAGATTTAAGGCGATGGACAAGACATTTAGAAGGTATTTGAGGAAAAACTTTTCACCCAGAGAATGGTAGGAATCTTGAACTCAGTGCCTGAAAAGGTGGTGAAGGAGGGAATTCAGAACATTTAAGAAGCATTTAGAACACTTGAAACACCCTGCATACATGGCTAGGGACCAAGTGCTAGAAAATGGGATTGGACTGGCTAGATGCTTGATGGTCAGTACAGACATGATGTGCTGAAGGGCTTCTTTCTGTGTTATAAAACTCTATGACTCGATGAATATCATTGTCCGTCCACATCTTCTTTTGAAATCGAAAAGATTCATACAGCCTTCTAGTATTATTTATTCTTTGCCAGGACCTCTGCAAACTTTCACACCTCCACGAGTTCAATTTTGTTAATCTGTTGAAGCATGGTGACATCTTATTTTTTTCCTTTCTGGGGATGTGGGCATTGCTATTGCTTTCCAAAAAGTGCATCAGTGAAGCAGGTGGGTTGTTCTATAGTGGGTTTTACAATTCCCGGGTGGAATTCTCTGATAATGAGGCTACGGCCCCACGCCTGCAAGTAAACGGGTGCGAATCTCTGCAGCCGCCACCCCGAGCTCCCACCGGGTGGAACAATGAGTGAACCACGCCGG
Source organism: Scyliorhinus canicula (assembly GCF_902713615.1). Lineage (NCBI taxonomy): Eukaryota > Metazoa > Chordata > Chondrichthyes > Carcharhiniformes > Scyliorhinidae > Scyliorhinus > Scyliorhinus canicula. The sequence continues at coordinate 199,079,164 of NC_052146.1, forward strand.
CGGCAACTCAGTCAGTTGTTGTCGGAGAACCGCCGCGAGGGTCTCTTTCAATGGCTCCTGACCGGCGCCGCGTCGACCTCACACGTGTGATTGGCAATGATTCTCCGGTCCCTAGATTACTAGCCCAGTGACATTACCACTATGCCACCATTACCCTTTACCGACTTCCGACTTCCGGTGGCGGCAATGAGGAGCTAAGCCGCACGATCGGCAGCTCCCGCGAATAACGGACTTTGGGGCTCTTTTCAGGGCCCCCAACGGAACTTCGTCGACGAATCCCGACGTGGGAAGGGGACTGGAGTCGATCCCTAAGGTCCTATGGTCTGGACCAGGAGTGGGGTAAGAAGAAAAACGGTGAAAGCACCCCTGGAAAAGCGGGGGAAGAGAAACAAAATGGCGGCCGGCGGAGGCCTTGAGGAGCTGAGGCAGTGGGCGCAGGAGCAGCAGGAGACTCTGCTGCGCTGCTTCCAGGAGCTTAAGGTGGAGCTGCTGGAGTCGCTGAAGGCTACCACCAGAGAGTTGATGGAGACTCAGACAGCCCAGGGGGCCGCGATCCGGGAGCTGCAGCAGCAGGCCTCCGAAAGGGAGGATGAGGCCGTGGCATTCGCGGGGAAGGTGGAGATGCACGAGGCGCTCCATAAAAGGTGGCAGGAGCGGTTCGAGGAGCTGGACAACCGGTCGAGGCGGAAGAATTTGCGGATCCTGGGCCTCACGGAGGGGCTGGAGGGGTCGGACCTGGCGGCTTACGTGGTTGTTGTGCTGAACTCGCTGATGGGAGCTGGGTACATCCAGGGGCCCCTGGAGTTGGAGGGGGCCCACAGAATTCTGGCTAGGAGGCCCAAGCAGAACGAGCTGCCGCGGGCGGTGTTGGTGCGGGTTCACTGGTTCGTGGCTCGTGAGTGCGTGCTCCGGTGGGCCAAGAAGGAGCGGAGCAGCAAGTGGGAGAATAAGGAGGTGTGGATCTTCCAGGACTGGAGTACGGAGGTGGCTAAGCGGAGGGCCGGGTTTAACCGGACGAAGGCAGCACGGTAGCATGGTGGTTAGCATAAATGCTTCACAGCTCCAGGGTCCCAGGTTCGGTTCCCGGCTGGGTCACTGTCTGTGCGGAGTCTGCACGTCCTCCCCGTGTGTGCGTGGGTTTCCTCCGGGTGCTCCGGTTTCCTCCCACAGTCCAAAGATGTGCGGGTTAGGTGGATTGGCCATGCTAAATTGCCCGTAGTGTCCTAAAAGTAAGGTTAAGGGGGGGTTGTTGGGTTGCGGGTATGGGGTGGATGCGTGGGTTTGAGTAGGGTGATCATTGCTCGGCACAACATCGAGGGACGAGGGGCCTGTTCTGTGCTGTACTGTTCTATGTTCTATGTTCTAAGGCGGTGCTCCACAGACGGAGCGTGAAGTTTGGCATGTTGCAGCCGGCGCGTCTGTGGGTCACCTACAAGGACCGGCACCATTATTTTGAGTCCCCGGAGGAGGCGTGGGCCTTTGTGCAGGCCAAGAAACTGGACTCAAACTGAGGGTCTAAGATGGGGGATTTTGTATGATAATGTAATTGTGTTTGCTCTGTTTAATGCAAGATGTGGGTTGGCTTTAGGGTGGGTGGGGGTGATGTCGTTATGTCTTTTTGTATGAGTCTGGTGGACAGGTTCAGGCAGGGAGGTAAACGGGGAGTGCGGGGAGCTGGTGGGGGGGACTGGCAATGGGAGTTGCCCTAGAGGAAGCGGGGTTGGGCAGAGCGAAAGCGCGGGCTTTTCTCTGGTTTCCTGCGCTGTGGGATGAAGGGGGCAGAGTCGGGGCTGAGAAGCGCGGGCCGTTGGTGGCTGTTATTTTCCCGCGCAAGAGCAGGGGGGGGGGGGGGGGGAGGAGGGCCTGCTGATGGGCATGAAGGAGGAGGAGTAGCCCCACAAAGGGTTGCTGCTGAAATGATCAGGAAGGAGCTGGAGTATGCAGGGGGTGCTGGGGGGGGTGTTGCCGCCATGGGGAACTGGCCGAGCAGGGGACGCTGGCCAGTGGTGGGCAGGGGATGGGTTATGGCTAATCGGCAGTGGAGGGGGGCAGGGAGCCCTCTGATCCAGCTGATAACCTGGAATGTGAGGGGGCTGAATGGGCCGGTCAAACGGTCCCCGGTGTTTGCGCACTAGAAGGGGCTGAAGGCGGATATGGCCATGCTCCAAGAGACACACCTGAAAGTGGAGGACCAGGTTCGGCTGAGGAAGGGATGGGTGGGCCAAGTATTTCACTCAGGGCTGGATGAGAAGAGTCGGGGGGTGGCGATCCTGGTGGGAAAGGGGCTGTCATTTGAGGCGGTAAATGTGGTGGGTGACAGTGGCGGGAGGTATGTGATGGTGAGTGGTAAGCTGCAGGGGGAGCAGGTGGTGTTGGTGAATGTTTACGCCCCAAATTGGGACGATGCGGGGTTTATGCGGCGTATGTTGAGCCGCATTCCGGACCTGGAGGTGGGGGGCCTGATCATGGAGAGGGGGACTTCAACACGGTGCTGGATCCCCCATTGGATCGATCCAAGTCCCGGACGGGTAGGAGGCCGGCGGCGGCTAAGGTGTTGAGGGGGTTTATGGATCAGACGGGAGGGGTGGATCCCTGGAGGTTTGCGAGGCCAAGGGCCAGGGAATACTCATTTTTCTCCCACGTACATAAGGCCTACTCGAGAATTGATTTTTTTGTCCTGAGCAGGGGGCTGGTTTCGAGGGTGGAGGATGTTGAATACTCTGCCATTGCCATTTTAGATCATGCCCCGCACTGGGTGGACCTCGGGCTGGGGAGGAGAGGGACCAACGTCCGCTCTGGCGCTTGGAGGTGGGGCTGCTGGCAGATGAGGAGGTGGCCGGGAGGGTCCGGGGGTGTATTGAGAGGTACCTTGAGGCTAACGATAACGGGGAGGTCCGAGTGGGGACAGTCTGGGAGGCATTGAAGGCGGTGACTAGAGGGGAGTTGATTTCCATCCGAACCCGTAGGGAGAGGGGGGAGCAGAGGGAGAAGGGGAGACTGATAGGGGAGATGGTGCGGGTGGATAGGAGATATGCGGAGGCTCCGGAGGAGGGATTGCTGGGGAGAGGTGTAGTCTTCAGGCCAGGTTCGACCTATTGACTACCAGAAAGGCGGAAGCTCAGTGGAGGAAAGCACAGGGGGCGGTGTATGAATATGGGGAGAAGGCGAGCAGGATGCTGGCACACCAGCTCCGAAAGCGGGACGCGGCCAGGGAGATTGGGGGAGTAACGGATAGAGCTGGGAAGGTGGTGCGGAGGTGGGTAGATGTTAATGGGGTCTTCAGGGACTTCTATGGGGAACTGTACCGGTCTGAACCCCCGGTGGAGGGGGGTGGTATGGGGCGGTTCTTGGACAAGCTGCGATTTCCGAGGGTGGAGGAGGGGCAGGTGGAGGGACTGGGGGCGCCGATTGAGCTGGAGGAGCTGGTTAAAGGGATAGGGAGCATGCAGTTGGGGAAGGCGCCGGGGCCGGATGCGTTTCCGGACGAATTTTATAAAAGGTATTTGGACCTGTTGGGCCCCCTGTTGGTCTGGACCTTCAACGAGGCAGGAGAGGGGGGGGGGGCTTTGCCCCCAACTATGTCACGGGCGCTGATTTCCTTGATCCTGAAGCGGGACAAGGACCCTCTGCAGTGTGGGTCATATAGGCCGATTTTGTTGCTGAACGCCGATGCCAAGCTGCTGGCAAAGATCTTAGCCACAAGAATAGAGGATTGTGTGCCGGGGGTCATTCATGAGGACCAGACGGGGTTTGTGAAGGGAAGGCAGTTGAATACAAACATACGAAGGCGCCTCAACGTTAATATGATGCCGGCTGTGGAAGGGGAGGCGGAGATAGTGGTGGCATTAGATGCGGAGAAGGCCTTTGATAGGGTTGAGTGGGGGTATCTGTGGGAGGTGTTGGAGAGGTTTGGGTTTGGGGAGGGGTTTGTCCGTTGGGTGAAGTTGCTCTATGAGGCCCCGATGGCGAGTGTAGCCACGAATAGGAGGAGGTCGGAGTACTTTCGGCTGTACCGGGGGACGAGACAGGGGTGCCCCTGTCCCCCTTGCTCTTTGCGTTGGCAATTGAGCCCCGGCCATGGCGTTGAGGGAGTCAGGGAACTGGAGGGGCCTGGTGCAGGGTGGGCTTTATGTGGACAACCTGTTGCTGTATGTGGCGGACCTGGTGGGGGGGAAGCCGGAGGTGATGAGGATTCTAAGTGAATTTGGGGCCTTCTCTGGGTATAAGTTGAACCTGGGCAAGAGTGAATTGTTCGTGGTGCACCCGGGGGATCAGGAGGAGGGGATTGGTAGGCTCCCACTGAAGCAGGCAGGGAAGAGCTTCAGGTACCTAGGAGTCCAGGTGGCTGGGAGCTGGGGGGCCCTGCACAAGCTCAACCTCACAAGGTTGGTGGAGCAGACGGAGGGGGAGTTCAAAAGGTGGGATATGTTACCGCTGTCACTGGCGGGGAGGGTGCAGTCCGTTAAGATGATGGTGCTCTCGAGGTTTTTGTTCCTGTTCCAGTGCCTCCCCATCCTTATCCCGAAGGCCTTTTTTAGGAGGGTCAACAGGAGTATTACGGGATTTGCGTGGGCGCATGGGACTCCGAGGGTGAGAAGAGTGTTCTTGAAATGGGGCAGGGATAGGGGGGGGGGGGCTGGCGTTGCCCAACCTCTGTGGGTACTACTGGGCTGCCAACGCAGCAATGGTGCGTAAGTGGGTAATGGACGGGGAAGGGGCAGCATGGAAGAGGATGGAGGTGGCGTCCTGTGTGGGCACGAGCCTGGAGGCGCTGGTAACGGCGCCGTTGCCGCTCCCTCCAACCAGGTAATGGGGGTAATGGAGACGGCATAGGGGAGAAGTGGGGGGCTCGATGGAGGCCCCGATACAGGGGAACCATCGGTTTGTCCCAGGGAACATTGATGGCGGATTTCTGGGCTGGCACAGGGTAGGGGTTAGGAGGTTGAGGGACCTGTTTGTGGAGGGGAGGTTCGCAAGCTTGGGGGAGTTAGAGGGGAAGTTTGGGCTCCCCCCGGGGAACATGTTTCGGTACATGCAGGCTAGGGCGTTTGCCAGGCGGCAGGTGGAGGGGTTCCCCTTGCTGCCCCCACGTGGTGTACGGGAGAGGGTGCTCTCGGGGGTGTGGGTTGGAGGAGGGAGGATTTTGGACACATACCGGGTAATGCAGGAGGTAGACGGGGCCTCGGTGGAGGAACTGAAGGGTAAATGGGAAGAGGAGCTGGGTGAGGAGATTGAGGAGGGGACGTGGGCGGATGCCCTGGAGAGAGTGAATTCCTCCTCTTCCTGTGCGAGGCTTAGCCACATACAGTTCAAGGTGCTGCACCGGGCCCACATGACTGGGACGAGGATGAGTAGGTTTTTCAGGGATGAAGACAGATGTGCTAGGTGCTCGGGGAGCCCAGCGAACCATGGCCATATGTTTTGGGCGTGCCCAGCGCTGGGGGAGTTTTGGAAGGGGGTAGCAAGGACGTTGTCGAGGGTGGTGGGATCCAGGGTCAAGCCAGGCTCGGGACTCGCAATATTTGGGGTTGCAGTGGAGCCGGGAGTGCAGGAGGCGAAAGAGGCCGGTGTCCTGGCCTTTGCGTCCCTAGTAGCCTGGCGGAGGATTCTTCTTCAGTGGAAGGATGTGAGGCCCCCAAGCGTGGAGGCCTGGATCATAGATATGGCGGGGTTCATCAAATTGGAGAGGGTGAAATTTGCCCTGAGGGTATCAGTACAAGGGTTCTTTAGGCGGTGGCAGCCTTTCCTGGACTTCCTGGCAGAACGGTAGGGAAATAGGCCGGCAGCAGCAGCAACCCGTGGGGGGGGGGGGGGGGGGGGGGGGGGGGGGGGGGGGGGGTTTGGTTTGGTGGGAGGAAGAACTGTGTACATGGGTTTGTGGGATGTGGCGGGTGTTATCTCTTTCCCTTTTGTTGTTTGATTTTTTCTTCTTCTTTGTTTGCAGTTGCTTTTGTAGTTGGGTGGGTATTGTTCTTGGGTTTTTACCATGGTTGTTTTGTTAATAATGTTTTGTTGTTTATATTTTGTGAAAATCTTAATAAAAATTATTTAAAAAAAAAATAAATGACCTTTACCATCATTATATAGACCCATTATATTACTCAGTCAGATCAATGGGAATGGATTTGAACATAGAATTTTATTTGATTCCAGCCTATGAATTATTGTAGGCAGGAAATACGACAATGTGGGAAAATGTGCTTGTGTGTATGTGTGCATGTGCATTATAAAATATTGCATAACATTGAGGATTAGAGAATATGTCTTATTAAAAGATTATCGGGGGTCACATGACATGAGCATGGGAGCAGCCGTATTTCTGCAAGCTCTGTCTCTGCTCATCCTTTAATCAGCCATTTTATCCTGATGCACACATTATATTCGTCTTTTTCTGGGTTACATGGCATTTGCTGGGCCTCTGAAAGTGCCCAACTGGTATTTCTGTGAGTAAGAGCAGAGATAAAGGGTGGAATTCTCCCTTTGAGAGACTAAGGGCTGGATTCTCCGTCCAGCAACACCAAAATCGCGAATCGCGATCGGGTGGGGAATACGGTGTCAGCCAAAAATCGAGGTCGGCACTGGGTTCCCAACGGAGCACCGTGCTCCGGTTCCTCGGTAGCAGCGTGACTGCGGTCCACACCGTGCACCAGTTTGGGCATGCAAAAAGTACTGAAGCGTGTATTAGCATCTGAGTATAATCGGCACGGCAGCACAGTGGTTAGCACAGTTGCTTCACAGCTCCAGGGTCCCAGGTTCGATTCCCAGCTTGGGTCCAAGTCTGTGCGGAGTCTGCATGTTCTCCCCGTGTCTGCGTGGGTTTCCTCCGGGTGCTCCGGTTTCCTCCCACAGTCCAAAGATGTGCAGGTTAGGTGGATTGGCCATGCTAAGTGTCCAAAAAGATTAGACTGGGTTATGGGGATAGGGTGGAGACGTGGGCTTCGATAGGGTGCTCTCCAAGGGCTGGTGCAGACTCTTTTTTTTTTTTCTTTTTAAAATTTAGAGTGCCCAATTATTTTTTCCAATTAAGGGGCAATTTAGCGTAGCCAATCCACCTATCCTACACATCTTTGGGTTGTGGGGGTGAAACCCACGCAGACACGGGGAGAATGTGCAAACTCCTCACGGCCATTGACCCAGGGCCGGGATTCGAACCCGGGTCCTCAGCTCCGTTGGGGCTGGTGCAGACTCGATGGGCCGAATGGCTTCCTTCTGCACTGTAAATTCTATGATTCTATGATCTCATTAACAGGCCTACCCGGTCGTCTTCGGCCTCCAGTGATGCTCTGCCCCTGCCAGGCAGACGTGATGACAGCACAATTCACTTGTGGTATTAAAAATGGGGAACAGGCCCGTTGGCTGCTGAGGAAGAGAGAGGAGGTAGGTAATGTAATCAGACGCGCAATGGTAGGCTGGCTGGAGGGGTCGTCTGCAAGGCTGGGGGCAATTGTAGGGTGCGACCAAGGGATGGGCCGTGGGATTGGGTGTCCTCCCAGGACGGAGTATCCAGGCAGAGATTGCTGTGGTCTCACTGGCTGTCCACTGCGGCCTGGCCTCCATCTATCCTGCCCCAGACAGGTAGGCACAACAAGCGCACTGTACAAAGGACCCACAACACACCGCAGCCACGGTCCCAACAGGTACCCACTCCCCTGGCCAAGCCTCAAACATGGGCCCTGCACGAGCGCATGCCACCAAGCATGATACTGTTCGGTGGTGCACTGTGCCCACCTCCCCACCCCCCAACATCCCGGCGAGGTATCACATGGCCCACCCAAGGATGGCCCCCACAGTAGACCCCACAGGAGGCCAGAACGGGGGCCACGAAGCGTATTACTGGCATCGGTAGTGCCAGTCACTGGTACCCTGCTGGCAGAGATGGGTGGTGAGGTTAGACGCCCACCAGTGCCAGCCACCGACGTACTGTGCAGAGGGCAAAGTGGCTGGTGGAATGGCCGGGGTGGGGTGCAGTGGGAATTGGAGGGTGGAGGGGCATGCGGGGGCAGGGGCTGCACTGCAAGCAGAGTCACCAGGCAGCCCATTGGACGTGGGATCACTCCCCATGCTAACATGTCTGCGCTTCACCCTCTGCAGGTAATGGAGTTTCGTATTCAACCAGGAGCGATTGGCATCTGCTTAGCCACTGCAGCCCTGGTGGATGCATTGTGACTGCGTGAGCAGGAACTGATCAAGGAGGCAGCCTTGCCGAACCAGAGCCTGCCCCAGAGCGACAAGGTGCAGCTGGTGAGTATGGAGAGCCGGCCATTCCAGAGGCCAAAGAGGAGGTGGGATAGAGGTGTCGCATCAGGCTTTGTGTATCCAAGTGCGCCTGTCGTTCCGAGTGTGTTGCCGATGATTCCAGTTGACCAGGGAGACTCTATAGCACATCTGTCGCATCATGGTGCATCTGATGCCAGGGGGAGGACACCCACTCCCGGTAGCCATCAAGGTGACATCACCCTGAACCTTTATGCCACAGGGTCCTTCTGGGCGCTGAGTGGGGACCTATCTGGAATCGGCCAGGCCTCCATTCACAGGTGCATCTGCACCGTAACGAAGGCCCTGTGTGCCCATGTGGCCTAAAACATTCCCATGAATATGAACTGTGCCCACCAGGTTGCCCAGGCAGCGGGGCTCGCTGCCATCGCTGGAATGCCTCAGGGATGATCGATGAGGCACATATCCCCCTACGGGCATGATGGGGTGCCCTTCACTAACCACAAAGATTCCACTCCCTCAATGTGCAGTTGGTGTGAGACCACCGGCTGCATATCATGCATGTGAGCGCCTGATATCCAAGCGTGCACAACACCTTCATCCTGGCATATTTGATGGTGTCCGACACCTTTGAGGCGCTCACTCAGGGGAGGGGTTGGCACTTGGGCGGCAGAGGTTATCCGCTGCGGCCGTGACTGATGACGCCTATCTGGAGGCCAAAGACCGATGCGGAGAACCGCTATAACGATGCCCATGCAGGGACAAGGAGCATCATCAAGCAGTACATCGACGTCCTGAATATGCGGCTCACGTGCCTGGATCGCTCTGGAGGTGTCCTCCAATACCGCCCTGAGAGGGTCTCCCACATCGTGGTGGCCTTCTGCGTTCTCCACAACATCGTGCAGCAAAGGGGCGCGATGCTGGAGGAGGAGGGTGAACTCAGCTGACGAGGAGGATGTGGGCGAGGGCCAGGCCGGGCCTGCGCAGCCACAGGAGGCAGCACAATGTGTGCGCCAGGGTCGCCGCACACAGGCCAATCTAGCCACCTCCAAGATCACCCACTAGGCAGCTGGGCCACCGGCAGACCAAACATTGGCTCCCCCCCCCGGAACCGGCCAATCACCCCCTCTGATGTTACCAATCCTGCAGTCACCCCCCCCCCCCCCCCCCCCCCCCCCGGCACCTGCACAGCCCTCCGTGCTTCCCACCTGCTTCACTACAGGGTGCTGCCCCTGGTTTGGCAGAGGGTCAGGTCACGGGATGGAGGATGAGGAAGACCTCTGGTGCTCTGCATCATTTAATGAAGTCTGACACCTGCCCTTGGTCTCACGTTCCACCGTCTGCCAGGGTGATCCCTGCATGCGTGCTGGCCAGTCCATCTCATGATCCCATCAGCCCCTGGGGTGGCAGGCCCGGGGTAGTTAGTATGCGACGGTGTGCATTGGCGGATCACTCACCTGGTCAGTCCGCGCACATGGCACCTCCACATATCTGGCCCTGTCCCCTGCCAGCTTCCCAGGGCGACCCCGGGGGTAACCCCCAAGTGCCCTATGCCCCTGGCCTGTGACCACATCCAATACCTGTGCCTCCCGCCACTTAGTACATCCTCTGCTTCCGGCCCAGCCCTTCAGGCGGCGTGGTAGCACAGCGGTTAGCACTGCAGCTTCACAGCTCCAGGGTCCCAGGTTCGATTCCCCGCTTGGGTCACTGTCTGTGTGGAGTCTGCCCGTTCTTCCCATGTCTGCGTGGGTTTCCTCCGGATGCTCCGGTTTCCTCCCACAAGTCCCGAAAGGCGTGTTGTCAGATAATTTGGACATTCTGAATTCTCCCTGTGTACCCGAACAAGTGGCGGAATGTGGCGACTAGGGGATTTTCACAGTAACTTCATTGCAGTGTCAATGTACGCCTACTTGTGACAATAAAAATTATTATTATAATCTTTCACATCTTTCAGAGAACTGAGGCAGTTCGTAATGTTGGTGAACAGGTGGTTATTGCGATATATACAAGTTTTGTGCCCTAGCCCACAACGTTAACCTGTGTGCTTCACTCATGCTAACTTACATGGTGTCCAACCTTCGTAACACTCCTTCTAGTTGGTTCCCCCAAGTGGAGGCGGCCTGCTGAGTATCTCACCCTGCTACCATGGCCCCCTTTGGCGGCCATTCTCTGGAGCGGACAGGCCCACATGGCGCGGCAGTCTTCCAGATATCACAGGTGGCATGGTTGTCACCCTGTTCTGCACACTGACCATTGGATGCGCCAGGGACAGGTGGAGGAGATTTGGAGGCACTGAGGTGTTCCGTCACCTCTACTGTGGGGGTCCCCGGCACATGACCCATCACTTCCTCCCTCAGGTTGCCTGATGCCCCTGGGCTACTCCGGGGAACAGGGGTGCTACAGGAGTGAGCTCCGGGGCCCCACCGCCACCTGGCACTGCCAGTATTGGAGACCCGTTCTCGTCTCGACCAGGATCTGCATGCTCGTGGCCATTGAGCACAGGGACTGTGCCATGTCCCTCTGGGACTGTGCTACATCAATCCCAGACTGACTCAGGCCAGCCAGCACCAAGGCAATGCCATCGTCGTTCACAGCCATGGCCCATTGTGACTGGGCCAAGTTTTAGAGTGCTGCAGCAATGTCCATACGGCCTGCGAAATGGCTTTCTGTGACGTGGCCACCCTGCCCATACACGGCCAACGACCACACAGAGTGCTCCAGGCCTTGGATATCCTGACCCATGGGCAATACCTTTGCAGCTAAGGCTTGTACCGCCGACAGTACCCAGGCACATCATTGTCAGCACCGCCTCATGTGGTTGGACTCCTCCAGCTGCACCTGCAGTTGATGGATGGTTACTGACACCTCGCCCTGAAGTCCTTGGCCCTCCATCATCATCTCCAGCATTGATGGGCCCGTCCTTTCTAGAAGCCTGAAATTCATCTGAATGGCAGCTGGTTCCTGGGTTTTGGCTGCCCTCTGAGCGTCCGCCCCCTCGGGGGTTTCGACTTCCACCTTATGTGCCGCTGCATGTGTGTGGTACGTTCCAGAGAGTGTCCAAGGTGCCTCTTTACTAACGTGCCCAGCCGAGTTGAGTATCTCTGGGATGGTGGAGGGTATCTGTAACAGCTGTGATGAGATTTCGGTGTCATCCTGAACATGTGCTCTGGGGGAGTTGTGAGGTTGTGGCGGGGGGTGTGGGACCCTGGGCGGTCCTGGATAATCACCCGGTGTGTTGCTGGGTTGTGGCTGGGAGTGTGAGACCCCGGAGGGACCCACCTTGTTGCCAGGTGATCCTGCGAGACAAAAGACAAGTCACAGATCACGGGTAAGCATGGTGACATGGTGAGGTGGACCCACATTCTATGGGGCATCCCAATTCATGGGGGCCTCACTTGGATCTCTGATGCCGACCTCCTCCTCTATGACTGCCCACTCTTCAACTCCACTGACCAAGTCCATTGCCCTTTCCTCCACAACAGTGAGGGGCTGCAGGTCCGGCGGGTCACCTCAGATCTTCTCCTGTTCCCTGGCATTGGGAATGGGACAGTTCAGCGCCGACGTTTCAGCGCCGACGTTTCAGCGCCGACGTTTCAGCGCCGCCGTTTCAGCGCCAGGACGTTTCAGCGCCAAATATTTCAGCGCCAAATATTTCAGCGCCAGGACGTTTCAGCGCTCATTCATTCAGAAATTATTCTTGAGTATGGTCACATGTATGACACAGGTATACCAGCTTTTACACTTAGTTATTTGGTTGTCTTTAGATTTTGTTGGAGTTTTATTATGATTACTGTTTAGATAAAGTTAGAGTTTAGTTAACAAGTTTTTATACTTACTTAGTTATTTGGTAAATTTCTTTTGGTAAATTTGGTAAGTTCCATATCTTTAAACCCATGGCTGAATCAGTGAAAAGCAAGCGAGGCAGAGAGAAGTTCTGTCATGAAGGTTTTATATATCGTTTTGACAAAGAAAGCAAGAAATAAAAGCAAGTTAAGTTTTGGCGATGCCATGAGGATGGTAGGTGCAAGGCCCGCATTCACACGTTAGAAAGAGAGGTGATCGAAAAGATCAACGAACATACTCATCCCCCATCTGCAGTTGCTATCGAAGTGGAAAAGGTCATAACTGATGCGAGAGACCGGGCTGAAAAGACTTGTGAGCCTCCAAGTACGATTATCAACAAGTGCATTGAAAAAATGTCCGTGGCAGGTATGGCACAGTTACCAAACAGGCAGGCAATGCGAAAAATTATTCGTAGAAAACGAGACGAAGTTAATCAGGTCCCCGATAATCCAAGATCAATTCAAGAACTTCAGTTACCTCATGAATACATGATGTATAAACCCACCCGAGAAACCAAGGAAAATTTCTGTTTAAAGGATAGTGGTACGAACAACGAACGGATTATTATATTTGGGAGAGAGAGTTGGTTAGAACACATGGCAACTTCCATGACTTGGTATGCTGACTGAACATTTGCGGTAGCACCACACCTATTTTATCAAGTTTATATCATCATGGTTAGGAAAAATAACGGAGTTCACCCTGTATTGTACGCGCTTTTACAAAACAAACAGTATGCGACCTATATGATGTTATTTGCGATGGTAAAAGAGATGATTACAAATGCAGGACCTGCCATTATCAATTGTGATTTTGAACGCGCTGCTTTTACTGCCATGAAAGACTCCTTCCCCAATATAAAAGTAAGAGGCTGCCTTTTTCATCTGTCTCAAAATATACTGAGTCTGTATCCCAATTTTGCATTACATTCGAAAATGATAACTGCCCTATGTTTTGTGCCAGTTGACGACCTTGACAGTCACGTGGATTCTTTAGCAGGTAATTTACTGGAGGAGTTAATTCCGGTTTTAAACTATTTCGAAGACAATTATATCGGCCGTCCTAATCGCCGAGGAGCAGGCAGACGAAGTCCTTTATTTCCTACCGAGATGTGGAATATGTATCAAAGAACATTAGATGGGGATGACAGAACAAATAACTATGCTGAGGCGGCCAACAGGAGATTGAAAAGTGAACTGTTAATGTCACACCCAACTATCTGGAAGTTCATTGATGTCCTTAAGCATGTTCAAAAGGGAAGAGACGAGCACTTCGAGAAACTTTTAGCTGGCAATGAACCTCAATTAAAATTACTTAAATATAGAAAAGCTGATGAGAGGATATTGAAAATCGTTTCCGAATATGGCAGCAGGAATTAAATTGACTACCTTCGTTCAATAGGGCACAATTTAACAAACTAAATGCGTTTTTTCCAATGAATATCCAATGAATGTCCAATGAACTTTCCTTTTAATGATTGATTTTATGAACTTACAGATTTGTAAATTGTTTTAATGTACTGTTTTTGGATCTTTATAAGTGGATCTTTTACAATAAAAACATTTAGTTAACACTTGAGTTTTATTTCATTTTATGAACTTACAGATTTGTAAATTGCTTAGTGGCAAACAAAATTCTGTCATAACTATACGACAACATTGGAGAATTTTTTTTTCTGGCGTTGAAATGTCCTGGCGCTGAAAAGTCCTGGCGCTGAAACGGCGGTGCTGAAACGGCAGCGCTGAAACAGCTGCGCTGAAACGGCAGCGCTGAAACAGCTGCGCTGAAATGGCGGCGCTGAAACGTACCGCACCCCCTGGCATTGTGGGCCACCTTTCCCTTCGGGGGACAGACAATGCACAGTGTGTGCAGGGCACCCAACCATGATGGGTGGTATGGGTGTTGGCATGTGGTGCAGGATGGGGTGCAAGGGGGCTGCCGGCAGGTGGCGTTCAATCGCCCTCAAGGAGGGATGTGTGCTACGGGTATGTGGGATGGAGGCTGGTGCCAGGGGCAACATGGTGACTCACCCTGACTGGCCTGCGGGGTCACCCATCCTCACCCAGCACTGCCTACTGGTCTGTCTGATTGGGCTGTATCTGAGGGTGGGTATGGGGAGTGTGGTACGGGAGTGGTACAAGGATACAGTGCTGGTGAGTTACCCAGGCCATCCTGAGGAATTTGTACAGCTTCTTCCTGCACTGCTGCTCGATCCTGGCAGTGGGCCCATGGGGCTCATGGCCTCTGCCACCTTCGCCCTGGCCCGGTTGATGTCAGTGGGTGGCAGCCTCCTTCCCACCCCGAAGAACAGGGTGTCCTGCCTCTCCTCAAGCATTGTCCCGAGCTGTTCATCGGCGGACCTCGGTGCCGCTCTTTGGGTGGCATCTTCGTGGCTGGAACGAGAGTGTGTGGGGAGTGGAGTGCTTATCTGTGGCTTCAGCTTGTCAGGCTCTCGAGTGCCAATCCCGACCCCGTCAAATCTCATGTGTTGGAATTGCATCAGTTTCATGTGACATCATGCTGGCCCATTACCATCCTTGAATGGCTCTGGTACCTGAACCACCATTGGGACCATAGAACACCCGCGATGAAGGTGATTGGCTGAAGGACCAATGTGATAATCGACTTCAGGAAGCATAGCACAACACACACTCCCGCCTGCATCAATGGCTCAGAAATGGAGATGGTTGATAGCTTTAAGTTCCTGGGGGTCACCATCACCAACAGTTTGTCCTCGTCCACTCACATTGATGAAACAGTCAAGAAATTCCAACAATGTCTACTTCCTGCGGAAGCTAAATAAATTTGGCATGTCCGCCTCTACTCTCACAAACTTCTACAGATGTGCGATAGAGAGCATCCTATCCAGCTGCATCACAGCTTGGTATGGCAACTGCTCGGCCCAAGATCGCTAGAAACTGCAGAGGGTGGTGAACTCAGCCCAACGTATTACACCAGCTTGCCACCCCCATATTGATTCTGGTTACACCTCCCGCTGCCTCAGGAAGGCAGACAGCATTATCAGAGACTCTTCCCACCCAGGCATTGCCTTCTGCCAGACCCTTCCATCAGGCAAAAGGTTCAGAAGTCTGAAGACTTGCACATCCAGACATAGAAACAACTTCTTCCCCACATCTACAAGACTCCTCAACGACTCCCCCTCAGACTGAAATGTTCCCTGTAAGAACACTATTCATGACACCCTATGCTGCACTTACTCATGTGTTTGCTTTGTTTGGCCCCTTGTTCTGCACTGTAACCAATCACTATTTGTCGATGTGCCATTTATCAATGCTCTCTGTTGCTTATTCTTTTTGTCAACTATGTACGTATTGTGTGCATTCCCTCAGCTGCAGAAAAATACTTTTCACTGTTCTTCGGTAGATGTGACAATAAATCAAATCAAAATCAAATCAATGGTGACATGAGGAAAAATTGTTTTATATAACGAGTAGTTGGAGTCTGCAATGCACTGCCTGAGAGTGTTAAGGAGGCTGGTTCAATCTCGGCTTTCAAAATGGCATGAGATATGCATCAGAAGGCAAAGAATTTGCACGTCTATGGGGAAAGGGTGGGTGTGTGAGGCTGGCTAAATTGCTCTTGCGGAGAGTCCAGCATGGGATGGATAGATTGAGATAATGATGGTGTTCAGTAACACAGTACTAAAACGGAGATCTGTATGTGCTTCAGTAACACCATCTGAGTGGTGTTGGAATGTCATCTACGAGAAGAATTAAGTTAATAATTTGCATTTAGAGAGGGGTAAATCTTCCAGTCCTGCCCGCCACGGGAATTGACACGGGCAGGATGGAAAATATGATGGAACATATTAAGGTCCGCTGATCTCAGTGGGAATTTCCAGTGTCAGGGTAGGCATGACCACAAAATTCCACCCATGCTATCTTTCACGATCACAGAGGATGGGGCAGTTTTATAACAGAGGGTGCGATTGTCCAGACCCGCTGTGGTGGATTTCCCCATGGCGGATGCTGCAAGCCAGTCATAGCAACATTGGGCGGGATTCTCTGACCCTCCGCCGGGATGGAGAATCCCCAGGGGGCAGTGCGAATCCCGCCCTGCCGCCCCGATGCCGGCTGCCGTATTCTCCGGCGCCGTTTTTCGGGCGGGGGCGGGCCTCACGCCATGCCGGTCGGGGGCCATTGGAAGCGGCCCCCCTGGCGATTCTCCGGGCCCCGATGGGTCAAGTGGCCGTCCGTCTTTTTGGCCAGTCCCACTGGCGTGGGTTAAGCATGGTCCCACACGGCGAGACCTCGCAGTTAAGTCGGCGTGGGCGGTCCTTGGGGGGGATCCGACCCTGGGGGGGCCCCCACGGTGGCCTGGCCCGCGATCGGGGCACACTGATCTGCGGGCGGGCCTGTTCCGTGGGGCACTTCTTCCTTCCACGGCGGCCCCTGTAGGGCTCTGCCATGGCTGGCGCGGAGAAGAGAACCCCCTGCGCATGCGCCAAAATACGACGGCCACTCTGCGCATGCGTGGAATCATGGCGGCGGTACCGCGCATGTGCCAGATCACGACGGCTGTTCTGCCGAACACGCGCAGTCCCCTCAGAGCCGGCTGGAGCGGCGCCAAAGACTCCAGCGTCCACCTAGCCCCCAAGATAGGTGAGAATTCGTCACCTTGGGGTCCCGTTGATACCAGAGTCAGTGGTGCTGGTTTTCCCGCCGGCGTTGGGGCTTAGTCCCCGGAAGGGAGAATCCCGGCCAGTGACTTTGACAGGGCTGGAAGATCCCACCAAATGGAGGTTTCAGAGAATTCTGGCTCAGCCACAGGGGCCATGTTGGGAAATGCTCCAGCCCAGATCCCACAAACAGGAAAGGGACAAGTGAACAATTGAACAGTTTTGTTGTTTCTTGTTGAGCGTTAAATCTGGGGCGAACACAGAGAGCATACCCCTGCTCTTCTTTAAATGGTGCCATATCCTCAGTTTAAGCCCTCACTTGAGGACTGGTGCTTCTTCAGTAGTGCACTACGAATGTCAACCTAGATTATCTCCTCCAAACTCTGGGGTGCAGCCTGAACATATGGCCTTCAGCTCAGAGGCAGGAGTGTTGTCACTGACACCTGTGACACCACAAGGAAAGTTTCACATGGATAGCTCCACTTTTTAACTAATGTAATTGTCAAGTAACTACAATTAACATGATGAGATAAATGAGAATAAACATTTGCTGTGACTCTTCACGGCATAGGTTGTTTTTGCCAACAACATTACGGACATAAGGTAATTCAAATAGTGGAGAAAGTTGGCAAAAATTGAAATAAATATTGATATCGACCAACAGTCTTCAACATCAGAAAAACCTGGGGAACAATAGGAAAAGTTGCAGCCAAATATTCAGAGCCTAGAACAGCTACTTTAGGAACCAATTTCTAATTTATAACATATTTCATTAAAATTTTTCCGTTTTCACCATAAATTTGTTACCTGTTTTTTTCGCTATGTTAGAGTTGCTCCTAACATGCACCATTCTTTGAGTGAGCAGGTGGCTTCCTTGAACCAGATATGGAAAATGGAGGAATATAATGAGTTAACTAATCTTCCAGTGCATTTGTCTCCATATGAAAACTCCTTTTTTGTTCAGGATTTCATTGTTCGATTAATTTTTTAAAACCCTTTTCATACCAGATTTACGAGGATGCTTCCAGAATTTGATGATTTGAATTCTAAGGAGAGGCTGGATAGACTGGGACTTTATTCCCTGGACCCTTGGAGACTTAGGGGTGATCTTATAGAGGTCTACAAAATAATGAGGGGCATTGATAAGGTAGATAGTTAATATCTTTTCCCAAAGTAGAGGAGTCTAAAACTAGAGGGCAGAGGGTGAAGGTGAGAGGAGCGATACAAAAGGGTGCAGATGGGCAATTTGTTCACACAGAGGGTGGTGAGTGCCTGGAATGAGCTGCTAGAGGCAGTAGTCGAGGTGGTACAATTTTGTCTTTTATAAAGCATTTAGACAGTTATATGGGTAAGATGGGTATAGAGGGTTATGAGCCAAATGCGGGCAATTGGGACTAACTTAGTGGTTAAAAACTGGGCAGCATGGACAAGTTGGGCCGAAGGGCCTATTTCCATGCTGTAAACCATTATGACTCTACGACTCTATGACTCTATGACTATGTGGTTCCAGCACGTATATATTTGAATGATGGAGTATATACTTACCTGCTTTACTGGTATTATTTTAATGTTTGAAATTGTTAGCCATCCCCAAGCTGTTCCAATTGCGATGACTTAGTCTTTCAAGGGAATGTGAAGGGGTCTGCCTCCCAAATGTTTTTTTTTTTTTATTAAAATTTAGAGTACCCAATTATTTTTTCCAATTAAGGGGCAATTTAGCGTGGCCAATCCACCTACCCTGCACATCTTTTGGGTTGTGGGGGCGAAACCCACGCAGCCACGGGGAGAATGTGCAAACTCCACACGGACAGTGACCCAGAGCCGGGATCCGAACCCGGGTCCTCAGCGCCGTAGGCAGCAATGCTAACCACTGTGCCACCGTGCTGCCCCCTCCCAAATGTTTTAAGGATAATCTGATGTAACTATGAGGAAATTTCCTTTACTAGATACAAACTATCTCTTTGTATTCATGGGCATTACTGGCAGAATCTCACCCCACCAAAATAAACTGACTCAGGGCAACAAAAGAGTTGATAGTGCCAGAATTTTATTATTAATCACTCATTGCCTCTGTGTCACCAATCCAGAGCATAAATACTTACCTGTTTTCTCCGTTTTTACAATTTCACTACAATAATATATATTTAAATATAAATTTAGAGTACCCAATTCATTTTTTTCCAATTAAGGGGCAATTCAGCGTGGCCAATCCACCTAGCCTGGACATCTTTGGGTTGTGGGGGCGAAACCCATGCAAACACGGGGATAATGTGCAAATTCCACACGGACAGTGACCCTGAGCTTGGATCGAACCTGGGACCTTGGCGCCGTGAGGCACCAACTACAATTATCTTTAACTTAGGGAGGATTGTCAGTTTCAAAAAAAGACACAGTCATTTGGTAGGACAGGACTTTTGTTCAGCGAAACAAAATAAGTGATAGCCATTCGCTGGTTCATTCCTGAGGGAAATGCCTTGACCAATCAGAGTCAAAGAGCCTGGTTTAGATTTTAAAACAATGCCTGACAGTTAACTATCACTCACCATCAACTGGTGCATTCTCCATGGCAATGCTTCTCAGACTTCACTTTACAACCAATCACCACTCTCTTCTTATAAAGTTGTTGTTTCCCCTGACATTGGTATTCTTGTGGTTGACCTGATGGGTAACAGTTTCAATAAAAATGTATTTTTTCAAAGGCACGTGTTATAGGAGTTAACAGGCGAAAAGTATTGTTGTAGGTGTGGTTGGTGCCATTTTTTCACACTCGCAATTTGTGCTGCGTGCCATCCCAGCCATTTGCCAATAATCAAATCCATGCCTATTTTTGTTCTCAGCCAGCGACACCTTCCCTGTTGGAATGTCCTTGTGGCTGGGCATCCTGAAGGAATTCCAAAGTTACATGCTAAGGAGCTCACGCGGGACACTGTTGACACTCAACTACAGGGAATTTGATGATTATAAGAAACAGTAACATTTGCAAATGACGACATCTATTGACACCGCAACATTAGGGGGTGTATATGCTGCAGATTTGCAGGTGCAGTTACTGACGTCACAGTCAGTGATGCCCTGCCTGGCTGGATTAGAAGGCAAATGTGGGAGAAATAAGTGAAGTGGAATTATATTTTAAATAATGAAGTGATTTAAAAATCAATGATAAACAAATATTGGAACAAATCCAGATTAATCTTGGAGTTGGTACTGGCAACCCAGGAGGTGGGTGCAAGGAAGGCTGCCCCCAGACTGTCCTCTCTCGCGAGACTGCTGGATGCATTGGAAGCTTTATGTGACATTCTGTAACCCGCACAGGGAGGAAACCAGCCAGCAGGGACGCCAACCCAGCATGGGTGGTGGTGGCAGCAGTGGTCAGTGCCAAGGCATTGCAGAGGAGGACAGGCATCCAGTGCCGGAAAAGGATAAATGATCTCCTCCGTCCTGCCAGGTTAAGTCAATCTTCTCATCACCCTGAACTCACACACTCACACCCCAACAGGAATCCCACTTACTGCCAGCACAGGGTACAGCACTACTCGCACACCATTCTCCCCTGCAGGTTGTGTCCTCAACACCTCGCTGGTCCCACTCACCATCCAGACATACCAGGCATCCTTAGCCCTGGCGCGGGTCCAGCTAACACTCCCATCTGTTTACATACAGGACAAGCTGGCACATGGATTTTGAGGAAATAATCCCGCAGTTAGTTGGGGAGCTTGCAGATGGCTCCTGTGCCAACGGTGAGGTGGGTAGCGATAAACCAAGTGAGGATCCAGCACAGCATCATCCATCAGACAACAATGTTCTGCATCATGTCTCCTGTTTCTAAAGGCCCTGCCATGCAGTAATGACCTCTCCTTTCTTTCTCAGGCACATTTGGGAAGCAGCCCAGGCCATCCTCCAGCCCAGGCCATCCTCCAGCCAGCTCCAAGAATCCAGCTGATCGACCAGCACAGATGGTTTCATGGATGTTGACACTGAAGAGCCATCACAGCTTTCACCCACACCCTTCACCAACGCAGAGACACTCACCTCAACGTAACCTAGGTTTACAAACTGGGGAGCACCTCAATCTTTCTAATCCACAGCAGGGGAGGCAGGGATGTCCCAGGTTCCTGGGACTTGGATGATTGCTGGAGACAAGGAATCTGCCGAGGCCCAGTCAGTTGACCTGCCTCTGGTGTCGGTCATGTCTCCGTTGCTGGAGCTCCAAAGGCAGAGTTGGGAACATCAGGAAGGGATATCAGCTCCATTCCTCGGATTGAGAGATCAGAATGGCGGAGTTCCGACACCTTCTATCCAAGGTGATTGTGCCAATACTCGAATTCAACAAGGTCAACACAGTAAGGTTGGTGGCCACTGTGGAGACCTTGCTGCAAGAACTGAAAGCAGACTGGTGCCCTCCAGTTTGCCTCCACCTCCACTGTGGATGTTGGGGATGTACCAAGACATAGCAGTCAGGGTTAGAAAGGTTAAGAAGCTCTAGTTGCAGAGCGTGGGTATGTGTGTTAAACCCTTGTACATAGCATCCAACTTTTAAAACAAAATCTCACTGATTGCACTCTTTCTATGGCTCCTTGTTCTGATGGGTTGTGTTCCTGTAGTCCCAACCACAACACTGGACTCCTGCACCAGAAAAAGTCAGGGAGCTTATTCCAAGGCTTCCTCCATGGGCTTTGTGCAAGGCTACCAGCACATTGGTGGCATACCTTTACAGTGACTAAACACGTCAGTCATGCCTATATCTCATAAGGAAGGAGGATGTCTGCCATAATGTACAGGGCTAGTATCGCTCAATCCAGTCATTGTCAATGTGTGCTTCCTGCCTTATCACAGAGGGTGTGTGGTGCCATCAGTCAGACAGGAGAGCAATGCTCACAGAAGGAAAGTGAAAATAATGGAATGTCCATATACAGGACCTCTTCTTTTTAAAAAAAATATTTTTATTCTCCATTTTCACATTTTCCTTCAAAATTTACAACCTACCAACAAGCAGTAAATGGTAACAGATACAAAGTCAATCCCCTTAACATCAGCAACGACCCCATCCTCCCACCACCCCAATCAATGGCCCATCTGTCAATATAGGCATCAAATAAAACAAACCCTCCCACGGTGGAAAAAAAAACAAAGGCGATAAAGAGAAAGGAGTCCGGAATCGCCCATGGTCACCATTAATCTATAGAGTCTCCCTCTCCCACCGGACGACACTCAATGCCATCCAACCTCCAAAAGAGTAACGTAAATGACCCCCAAGAGTTG
Source organism: Scyliorhinus canicula (assembly GCF_902713615.1). Classification (NCBI taxonomy): domain Eukaryota; kingdom Metazoa; phylum Chordata; class Chondrichthyes; order Carcharhiniformes; family Scyliorhinidae; genus Scyliorhinus; species Scyliorhinus canicula. Next base: position 199,101,119 of record NC_052146.1, read on the forward strand.
TAAACCGCCCCCCCCCCCCCCCCCTACTCCGCCCCTCCACTTCCTCTTGTAAAAATCCTCCCCCCAACCTCGGTTCCTTTTCCTCAACTTTCCACCCCGGCTAGACCCCTCGGACCCAGGTTCCGATGGCCTCAGCCCCTCCCCCCACCTCACCTCCGTTCACTGGCCGGCTTAAACCGGCCAGCGTGGAGGCCCCGCACGGGTCTCTTTCCTCCTTGCCTGGCCCCAGGAAAAACCCAGAAGTCCCCTTTAGCACACAAACCCCGCATAGCCACCTACACCCCAAAGAACCCTCATTACGACTGAAAGTCCCATTTCTTCCCTTGTCCAAATATATACAACGTTGGCTCCTATAGCCCATATGCCAGCACGCAGTGAAACAAAAAGAAAGAAAAAATAGTCATAAAGCTACATCGGTACAAGACCATCTCTCAATTCTACCACAGTCCTTCTGCCTTCGCAAACTCCTCCGCTGCTTCCGCTGTCCCAAAATAAAAGTCCTTGAACTTGTAGGTCACCCTCAACTTCGCTGGATATACAATGCCGCACTGCACCTTGCTAATGAACAGTGCTCTCTTCACCCGGTTGAAGGCAGCTCGCCAGCTCCACTGTAAAGTCCTGGTATACACGTATATGAGCTCCAGCCCACTGCACCACCCGCTTCTGCTTAGCCCAGCACAGGACCTTCTCCTTGACACTGTACCTACGGAAGCACAGAGTCACTACTCTTGGCGGCTCACTCGCCTTTGGTACAGGCCTCAACGACCGATGAGCCCGATCCATTTTATATCGGGAGGGATCCTCCCCCTCCCCCAATAGCTTCGTCAACATCGTGACAAAATACTCAGTCGGCCTCGGGCCTTCCACTCCTTCGGGCAGCCCCACAATCCTCAGATTCTGTCACCTGGATCTGTTTTCCAGGTCTTCTATTTAAAAAAATAAATAAATTTAGAGTATCCAATTCATATTTGTTTTCTAATTAAGGGGCAATTTAGCGTGGCCAATCCACCTACCCTGCACATCTATTTGGCTTGTGGGGGTGAAACCCATGAAAACACGGGGAGAATGTGCAAACTCCGGGATCGAACCTGGGACCTTGGTGCCGTGAGGCTGCAGTGCTAACCCACTGCGCCACCATGCTGCCCAAACTCTTCCATTTTGCCTCGCAGATCCTTGTTGATCTCTATCACCTTCCGCATCTCCTTCCCCATTGAGGTAAGTTGATCACTGTGCTGCAGTAATGTCTCTTCCACTTCCTTCAGCGCCTCGCCTTGCTCCCACACATCCACCACTGTGCTCACCACCGCCATCCTCACCGGGGTAATCGCCTCCTCCACCAGCGCTTTCAAAACCGCCCCCATCTCCTTCCTCATTGCCTCCATGTGTTTTGTAAACTGCCTTTCAACTTCCACAGCCATCACCATAGATATTTCTTCAGCCGTAAGCAATGCGGCCTCCCCTGGTGCTCCAGCCTCCATTTTCTTTACTGACCCCGCGGTGACCTTTCCACTCCCCGACGGACTTTCAGCCACTTTTTTCACGGCCGTTTTTTTGCTGGTCTTCGACATTTCCTCCCCCTGTGCTGTCTCCCAATTTTTGCTGCCTCCGCTGCCTTTAGGACCGGGCGTTACCCCCGACAATGCCATTCCCGAGCGGGAGCCCTCCAACACATGGCTGCCTCCCGTCCGCCGACACCGGAAGTCATTGGATCTCTTCTTCACACTCCATGAACCTAACAACACCAGGTTAAAGTCGAACAGGCTTGTTTCGAAACACTAGCTTTTGCAGCGCAGCTCCATCCTCAAGTGAATCTTTTTCTCTGTCGGCATCTCCACGTCATGAATCGAGAGGCAATGATCATATCTCAAACTCATCTGGTCATCGCCATTGCCTCATGGGCAACATCCTCTCCCTCAAAGACCTCCTAGTTATCATCCCCTTCGACGTCTCCCCCATTGGTGGAAATGTGTCGCTCCTCCTTCTCCTCCTAAGGCAGTTCCTCCCCCTTTTGTAGAGCCAGGATGTGTCTCGGGTGATGCGTACTTTCTTGTCTATAAGCCAGGAGAATTATTGCAAGTTCAACAGTCTCCATCTATCCATCGCTCTCCTCACTGCAACATCAAAGAGAGAGAATTGACATGTAGTATTTCTATCCGAAGGTCCAATGTTTGCCAAATCATTGCCGGATGGTGCCTTTCAAAGGCCAGTGACTCATGCCCTGGTCACCATATTGATGACTAGTACTTCATCTGCTTGCTGAATGGGCAATATTCCATACCACCCTTGTCCCACAGCTTTGCCCACTCTACTGCATCCTGAGCTCCCACGTTTGGCACAGGCATTATTCCAGAACAAATAATAAAGGACAAAGAAAAGTACAGCACAAGAACAGGCCCTTTGGCCCTCCACGCCTGAGCCGAGCATGCTGCCCGTCTAAACTAAAATCTTCTAAACTTCTGGGGTCTGTATCCCTCTAGCCCCATCCTATTCATATATTCGTCAAGATGCCCCTTAAACGTCACTATCATCCCTGCTTCCACCACCTTCTCTGGCAGCGAGTTCCAGGCACCCACTACCCTCTGTGTAAAAAACTTATCTCGCAGATCTCCTCTGAACCTTGCCCCTCGCAACTTAAACCTATGCCCCCTTGTAATTGACCCCTCTACCCTGGGAAAAAGTCTCTGACTATCCACTCTGTCTATGCCCCTCATAATTTTGTAGACTTCTATCAGGTCGACCCTCAATCTTCTGCATTCCAGTGAGAACAAACAAAGTTTATGCAACCTCTCCTCATAGCTAATGCCCTCCATACCAGGCAACTTCCTGGTAAATCTCTTCTGCACCCTCTCTAAAGCCTTCACATCCTTCCGGTAGTGTGGTGACCAGAAGTGAACACTATACTCCAAGTGTGGCCTAACTAAGGTTCTATACAGCTGCAACAGTACTTGCCAATTTTTATGCTCAATGCCCCGGCCAATGAAGGCAAGCATGCTGTATGCCTTCTTGACTACCTTCTCCACCTGTGACCTGTGGATCTGTACACCAAGATCTCTCTGACTGTCAATACTCTTGAGGGTTCTACCATTCACTGTATATTCCCTACCTGTATTAGACCTTCCAAAATACATTACCTCACATTTGTCTGAATTAAACTCCATCTGCCATCTCGCCGCCCAAGTCTCCAAATGACCTAAATCCTGCTGTGAACTCTGACATCCCCATCGCTATCCGCAATACTACCAACCTTTGTGTTGTCCGCAAACTTATTAATCAAGCTAGTTACATTTTCCTCCAAATCATTTGTATATACTACGACCAGCAAAGGTCCCAGCACTGATCCCTGAAGAACACCACTAGTCACAGCTCTCCAATCAGAAAAGCACCCTTCCATTGCTACTCTCTGCGTTCTATGACCTAGCCAGTTCTGTATCCACCTTGCCAGCTCATCTCTGATCCCGTGTGACTTCACCTTTTGTACCAGTCTGCCATGAGGAACCTTGTCAAAGGCCTTACTGAAGTCTATATAGACAACATCCACTGCCCTACCTGCGTCAATCATCTTTGTGACATCCTCGAAAAACTCTATCAAGTTCGTGAGACACGATCTCCCCTTCACAAAACCGTGCTGCCTCACGCTAATACTACCCCTTGCTTCAAAATGGGAGTAGATCCTGTCCGAAGAATTCTCTCCAGAATTTCCCAACCACTGACGTAAGGCTCACCGGCCTGTAGTTCCCTGGATTATCCTGGCTCCCCTTCTTAAACAAAGGAACAACATTGGCTATTCTCCAGTCCTCCGTGACATCGCCTGAGGACAGTGAGGATCCAAAGATTTCTGTCAAGGCCTCAGCAATTTCCTCTCTAGCCTCCTTCAGTATTCTGGGGTAGATCCCATCAGGCCCTGGGGACTTAACCACCTTAATATTTTTCAAGACGCCCAACACCTCATCTTTTTAGATCTCAATGTGACCCAGGCTATCTACACACCCTTCACCAGACTCAACATTCACCAATTCCTTCTCTTTGATGAATACTGATGCAAAGTATTCATTTAGTACCTCACCCATTTCCTCTGGCTCCACACATAGATTCCCTCCCCGTCCTTCAGTGGGCCAACCCTTTCCCTGGCTACCCTCTTGCTTTTTACGTACGTGTAAAAAGCCGTGGGATTTTCCTTAACCCTATCCAATGACTTTTCGTGACCCCTTTTAGCTCTCCTGACTCCTTCCTACTTTCCTTATATTCCACACAGGCTTCGTCTGTTCCCAGCCTTCGAGCCCTGACAAATGCCGCCTTTTTCTTTTTGATGAGGCCTACAATATCTCTCGGTATCCAAGGATCGCAAAAGTTGCCATATTTATCCTTCTTCCTCACAGGAACATGCCGGCCCTGAATTACTTTCAGCTAACATTTGAAAGCCTCCCACATGTCAGATGTTGATTTACCCTCAAACATCCGTCCCCCAATCTAGGTTCTTCAGTTCCTGCCTGATATTGTTATAATTAGCCTTCCCCCAATTTAGCACATTCACCTGAAGACCACTCTTATCCCTCTTCCCCCAACACTTTAAAACTTACTGAATTCCAGTTTCACTCCAAGGCCTTACACCGAACCAGGTCTATGGGGGACATTTGTCAAAACGCTCCAGCACACAGACAAGAATTCGGAGCACACTGCTCAGGCAGTGAGCCATTGCCAACTGTCTAAGGGAATATATTTGTTTGCCCAGTTGACCAATGGTACAGAGAAATTATAGCATAAAGCCATCACAACCCCCCCCCCGCCCCCCAAGATTTAAGTGGATCTGTCGGTCTGTAATGACTGGCCACCCAGCCACATTCGCTTTCCACTGGGAGGCCCAGCAGCAGAAGGCAGCCTCAAGAATGTTGATTTTCACACTTGCCAGTCTTCCTCCACTAACCTGGGGTCGTCGCTCCACTAGCCGTCCAGGTTGAACCCCGGTAGCCTTCTCTCTCTCTCTTGAGCCCACGACGCTGGAATTGCGAGTCCCACTATCTCCCACATTAGCTATCAGGCTGTGCAGGAAATATCTGCAGGCTGTCATTCCAAATTGTTATAAAGGTTGACACACTCCATGGTTATCTAAATGCCAATTAGATGTCTTTATGTACCAGGTCGCTGTGCGGGAAGTGGTCTATCACTCTCATTATCAAATCTGGACCTCAGGACCAACATGCCAAGCATTTAACTGCTTAGCAAATTTCCAAGTTAACATGGTCATGTAGTTATATAGTTGAGAACCAAATTTCAACCAGAATATACAACAAATCAGAAGAAAAACAGGTCATGATCTGATAGTTGGCATTCCATTTGTATGGTTGACGTCACAGTGTCAAACTGGCCTGGGACCAAAATAATATACACCCACCTTCCTGATGCAGGAAACCTCGCATGCACCAGCGGCCACAGTACAGACCAAGTCCTCATGCACAACTGTTTGTTCCTGGCTCCGGGTCAGTCAGTGTCAGAAGTGATTGCAAACTGTTGACTGAACATCTGGTGGTCAAGAGTTCTTTAATGGGGACACGGGGAGTCCACACCGAATGAAAAGAACAAAGTTTTATTAACAAACGAGATATGTACGCTTCCTGGTAGACATGGTCGGGTTTACATAGAACATAGAACAGTACAGCACAGAACAGGCCCTTCGGCCCTCAATGTTGTGCCGAGCCATGATCACCCTACTCAAACCCACGTATCCACCCTATACCCGTAACCCAACAACCCCCCCCCCCCCCCCCTCTTAACCTTACAGAGTTTCTCTCTGGTCGGTACCTTACTGGCCGACCTTATATACACTGGGTAATTGGGCAATTCTGCCCCTAGCGGGGGAACTCGGACTCTGCAAGGAGCACGGGGTAGACAAGCATTCCTACCCTGTATGTCCCATGCAGGATATTACATGTTCCATGATCAAACCTCGAGTCATACGTCCAATTAGAGTTGGCCAACATGGTCCATATTTTTCTGGAAAAATATGTCAATGTGGACTATCACTCCTCCCTCTGAGGCAGAAGGTTGTGGCTCAATGACATGATTTATTCACATAATCCTGACCTACACCTCCGTCTGATACTCACTGAAATCTGCATTATTAGAGGTGCTTGCCTTTCTAATGAGCTGTTAAATCGAGGCTCTGATTGCTGATTCAGGTGTTTGTGAAGGACCTCATGTCACCATTTGAAGAAGGGTGTGGGCAGTTCTTCTAGTATCTTGCCCAACATTCAGACTTCAGCCAAAACCATCAAAACAAGTTAGCCATTTCTCTCATTTGATTTGCTGTTTGTGAGGCCATGTTCTGTGCAGCTTGGCGAGCGTGATTGCTTGCATCACAACATCAATTATAATCTTCATCTCCTTACCATTGTGCTTGCAAACAAGATGGTGGTAGACAGAAAATCAGAACCTGGTCTGACAGTTCATTCGGCCCAGTTTAGGCGATTGCAGATTGACTTTCAAATGGGAACGGGTGGGGTTGAGGGAGGGTGTAGTGGGAGGGGGTGGTGGAGGTGGAGGAGGGTGTGGGGTGAGGAGGAGTTACGGGATGTGTGGGGGAGGTGGAGGGAAGAATTCTTGGCAGAACTATCATGTGTGGTTAAACGGCAATAAAAGTTGTCTGACTTTATTAAAATACTAACACATATTCCAAACCGTGCATCCTGCCCCTATAGAATGCTGACCAAAGTTGGCTAATTCGAAGACTATTTAAAATGATCCTGAGCTGCTCGCAGGTATAGCTGAATGACGCTTTTGAGTATAATGATTTAACTTGTCCTTAATGTTATTTTAATTTTAAATTTGTTTTATTACTGAAGGTATCTTTGGCATTGCGATTGTATTGTGTGACAGCTGGGATGGAAGGAGTGCACAGTTTCTCTAACCCCACTACTCCAGAGGTTTCACTATCCGTGCAAATGTTTAAATACACTAAAATATCTCATTGTTTACCTTAGCTGCTGCTGGATCCCAGAATAAAAGAGTCATAACAAGGCTTCCTTCAATAAACTCACAACAATTGAATTGTCATGAAACAAAAATTCATTTTGGCGGCACGGTGGCACAGTGGTTAGCACTGCCTCACGGCGGCGAGGACCCGGGTTCGATCCCAGTCCTGGGTCACTGCCCAAGGGAGTTTGCACATTCTCTCCATGATTGCGTTTGTCTCACCCCACAACCCAAAGCTGTGCAGGGTAGGTGGATTGGACATGCTAAATTGCGGCTTAATTGGAAAATAAAGGAATTGGGCACCCTAAATCTATTTTTTTTAATTCATTTTTAAAACAAGTTGCAAAAAATTTGGGTGTTCAGACAATTTGACGTTCAGAGGTGCAATAACTTACCTCCTTTGAAATCCCAACATACATGCTCACACATACAAAATAAGGGGTGGAATTCTCCGTTCCTGAGGCGAAGTGCCGGCGCCAATGGAGAATCTGTGGGTGATTCACGATGGGAAAATTGGCATGAATCCCATACCGATTCCGGTACCGGTGAGGGACAAGCACCAGCGCCGTGAGGAGCACCCACGGATCGCGTGGAAAAGGGCTATAGAATGACTGGGTCCCGGGTCACACATGCGCACGGCTGACGTCCTGCACTGGTCGTGCCGAAAAACATAGCGCCAGCCACGCTGGAACCCTAACCCGTTCAACCCGACCCCACAGCGCACCCCTTGGCCAACCCCCACCACTCCCCCCAGCTCTAGCAGGAGGACCCCCGGCCAGCCGCACGGATCCCGGATGTGTGTGGCGGCGCAGGAGACTGTCCGCAGCCAGCATGGCAGGTTGCTGACTGCTGGGACCACCTGTGGCCCGCGCTGTCGGGAACTCGGCCCATTGGGGGGCGGAGCATTGTGGCTAGGCTGGCTGATGATGCACCAATGGCCTTGCGACTGCCGCGGCACGCGTCCTCATGACGCCAATTTAGAACCGGCACCAAACCGGTGCCTGCAGACTGTGTGTTTGTTGCTGACCTCATACTGTACGTAAACCCTGATTTGGATTGAACTCTGGCCTGTATAAGAACCCGTACTGGTAACCTGATTGTCGCTGTTATATACTGGATGAAATTCTCTGCCTTGCTCCACCACAAATGCGAACAACGATTGGGTAGAGAATCAGGCATCTGGTCAAAATTGAGGTCCGTGCCAAGCACCAATTTGGGCATCATGCCCCGGTCCCTCGCTGATGGCGATAAGTTTTTCGCCCCACGCCGGCATGCAAAACTGGCATGCATTTAAATGTGATTAATGGGTTGGAAACAGTGTGCTCCGCCCTTCCACAATGTTCCACCCTTCACAGCTGGAGGTTTCGCGGGCATGAATTACTACAAATATTGACAAACATGGACTGGGCACCATGGCTACAGAGGGAGAACGGCAACGGGAGCCTAAACAAATTTTGAGAAATCATTGAAAAATGTTGGGCTCGCTGGGGGATGGCTGCCCGGGCCAGAGGGCAGTAGCAGGTAGTGACTTGTGTGGTGAATCACTGTGTGCACCTGTATTAGGGGATGTAAGGTAGGACCTGCACTACACGTTCCCCGGTAGCCCCTGCTGGCTAGCTCCACCCAGTAGGAGCTGTATAAATATGCGTGTCCTCCTTCTGATCTGCCATTTCGCCAGCTGCAGTAGGAGGCCACGCATCTGACTGTAATAAAGCCACAGTCGTACCCAATCTGAGTCTTTTGTGCAATTGATCGTGCATCAAATTATTACAGTCAGATTTTCTAAGACATGGATATCAGAATCAAACCAGATCGCCTGCAGCTGGAACCGCACTCGCCCGACGCCAGAAAGGACTTTAATCACTGGCTAGCTTGTTTTTAGGCCTACATCAACGCTGCGAACCCCACGCCGACGGAAGCTCAGAAAATTCAGGTTCTATACTCCAGGTTGAGCTCCAACATGTTCCCATTGATCCAGGACGCCCTGAGTTACGCGGAAGCGATGGCACTCCTAAAAGAGAACTATGCGCAGAAATCAAACACGCTCTTCGCCAGGCACGTACTCTCCACTCGCTCTCAGCTACCTGGTAAGTCAATCGAAGACTTCTGGCGGGCCCTAATCCCACTCGTACGGGACTATGACTGGCAGGCCGTTACGGCCACCGAACACTCTAATCTCCTGATGCGCGATGTGTTCGTAACAGGGATTGCGTCGGACTCTATCCGACAACGACTACTGGAAGGGGCCATGCTCGGCCTTGCGGAGACCAAAACTTTAGTGCTCTCCATGACGGTCGTGTCTCGTAACGTTCAGGCCTACCCTGCTCTCCGTGCGACCCACCCGTCCTACCCCTCCTGGACCCTGCAAATGAACCCCCCGGCTGGGGCCCTTCTTAGTCAATACGCCTGCGCCGCCCGCCAATCCGCGCACCCTGGGGGTCCCCGCTGCTACTTCTGCGGTCAGCAGAAGCACCCCCGCCAACGCTGCCCAGCCCGCGCTGCCACTTGCAAGTCTTGCGGTAAAAAGGGCCACTTTGCAGCTGTGTGCCAGGCCCGCGCAGTCGCCGCTATCGTGCCCGCAATCACCCCCCCTCCCCTGCCGATCGCACAATGGGCGCCGCCATCTTCTCCTCCCGGGGCCACGTTGGCCAGTGGCGCCGCTATCTTCTCCTCCCGGACCCGCATGCGGCTAGTGGGCGCCGCCATCTTCTCCTCCCAGGGCCATGTGTGACCACTGGGCACCACCATCTTGTCCCGCCCCCACGATGTGCGCCCCATGGGCGCCGCCATTTTGTTCCTCACAGGACCTCCGGACGCCGCCATCTTACCTTTCCTACAGGGCTGGAACGCCAACTACACATCACGATCTGGGTCCATCCGACACCTCTGACGACCACCCACAGCTTGCCTCGATGACCCTGGACCAATCTCGTCCACACAACCTGGCCACCGCTTCCACAATGGTGAAACTCGACGGCCACGTGACCTCTTGCCTGCTGGACTGTAGGAGAACCGAAAGATTCATACACTCGGATATGGTAAGGCGCTGCTCCCTCGCGGTCCACCCCGCCAATCAAAGGATCTCCCTGGCCTCCGGATCCCACTCTGTCCCCATCCGAGGGTTCTGCACAGTCACTCTCACAGTCCAGGACGTGGAATTCACCGGCTTCCGCCTCTATGTCCTTCCTAACCTCTGCGCTGCACTATTGCTGGGCCTGGATTTCCAGTGCAATCTTCAGAGCCTCACTCTCAAATTTGGCGGCCCCTACTCACCGTTTGCGGCCTCGCGACCCTCAAGGTTGACCCACCCTCCCTCTTTGCCAACCTAACTGCGGATTGCAAACCCGTTGCCACCAGGAGCAGACGGTACAGCGCCCAGGACAAGGCCTTCATCAGGTCCGAAGTCCAGTGGCTGCTTCGGGAGGGTATTATCGAGACCAGCAATAGCCCCTGGAGAACCCAAGTGGTAGTGGTCAAAACTGGGGAGAAACACAGAATTGTCGTGGACTACAGCCAGACCATCAATCGGTACACGCAGCTCGACGCGTACCCCCTCCCACGCATATCTTTTATGGTCAATCAGATTGCACAGTACCGGGTCTTCTCAACAATTGACCTGAAATCCGCCTACCACCAGCTCCCCATCTGGAAATCAGACCGTCCATACACTGCCTTCGAGGCAGACAGTCGGCTCTATCACTTTCTTAGGGTTCCTTTCGGCGTCACTAATGAAGTTTCGGTCTTCCAAAGGGAGATGGACCGAATGGTCGACCGGTACAGTTTGCGGTCCACGTTTCCGTACTTTGATAATTTCACCATCTGCGGCCATGACCGGCAGGACCACGATGCAAACCTCGCTAAATTCTTCCGCACCGCCACTCTTCTCAACCTTACGTATAATAAAGAGAAGTGTGTGTTCAGCACGACCCGCCTAGCCATCCTCGGCTATGTCGTCCAAAACCGACTTCTGGGGCCCGATCCCGACCGCATGCGCCCTCATGGAGCTTCCACTGCCCCAAGGCCCTCAAACTCTGCCTGTGGTTCTTATCGTACTACGCCCAGTGCGTCCCAAACTATGTGGACAAGGCCCTCCCACTCATACAGTCCACTCAATTCCCCCTTGCAGCTGAGGCACAACATGCCTTCGCCCAGATCAGAGCAGACATAGCCAAGGCCGGGATGCACGCAGTAGATGAGACACTGTCCTTTCAAGTAGAGAGCGACACGTCAGATGTCGCCCTTGCCGCCACTCTAAACCAGGCAGGCAGACCCGTGGCTTTCTTTTCCCGCACCCTCCACGCCTCTGAAATTCGGCACTCATCCTTCGAAAAAGAGGCCCAAGCTATCAGTGAAGTTGTGCGGCATTGGAGGCATTACCTGGCCAGCAGGAGATTCACTCTCCTCACTGACCAATGCTCAGTAGCTTTGCGGTGGAGAATTGAGCTCTCCACCTATAATTACGAGATTTTGTATCGCCCCGGCAAACTCAACGAGCCCCCAGTCGCCCTATCCTGAGGTACATGTGCCAGCGCACAAGTAGACCGACTCCGGGCCCTGCACAACAGCCCTTGTCACCCGGGGGTCACTCGACTGTATCACCTCGTCAAAGCTCGCAATCTGCCCTACTCCGTCAAGGAAGTACGGACAGTCACCAGAGACTGCAAGGTCTGTGCGGAGTGCAAGCCGCACTTCTACCTGCCAGACCGTGCGCGCCTGGTGAAAGCCTGCCCCTTTGAACGTCTCAGCGTGGATTTCAAAGGGCCCCTCCCATCCCCCGACCGCAACACGTATATCTTCAGTGTGGTCGACGAGTACTCCAGATTCCCCTTCGCCACCCCATGCCCCGATATGACGTCTGCCACCGTCATCAAAGCCCTAAACACAATCTTCGCTCTGTTCGGTTTCCCCGACCACATCCACAGCGACAGGGGATCCTCATTCATGAGCGATGAGCTGCGTCAATTCCTGCTCAGCAGGGGTATCGCCTCCAGCAGGACGACAAGCTACAACCCCCAGGGAAACGGGCAGGTAGAGAGGGAGAACGGGATGGTATGGAGGGCCGTCCATCTGACCCTACGGTCCAGGAACCTCCCAGCCTCTCGCTTGCAGGAGGTCCTCCCTGATGCACTACACTCCATTCGGTCACTACTGTGCACCGCTACAAATAACACACCCCATGAACGTGTTTTTACCTTCCCTAGGAAGTCCACATCCGGCGTGTCGCTCCTGACTTGGCTCGCAGCTCCAGGACCGGTTCTTCTACGTAGGCATGTCTGGCTCCACAAGGCGGACCCCTTGGTGGACAGGGTACACTTGCTCCACGCCAACCCCCAGTATGCCTATGTGGAGTTCCCCGACGGCCGCCAAGGTACTGTCTCCCTCAGGGACCTGGCTCCCTCAGGTTCCACTCCAACACACTCCCCCACCCACCCGCCACCCTCCCCTCCCCCGGCGTTCCCAACATTAACCCCACCAGGTCCATCCCTCCTTCCCTGCCCATGCAAGAGGACGAGGAAGATTTCGGCATGCACCCGGGGTCATCCGACTACTGGCCAGCACCAACACCGCCAGCACCGATGTCGGCGATGCCAGCACCGCCAGCACCAACATCGCCACCGCTGTTATGTCGCTCCCAGCGAACCGTCAAAACACCGGATCGACTGAACCTCTGACGGGCACCGGACTATCAAAATGGACATTTTTATCTCCCCCACTGTAAATTATTTGCAAAACTGTATATAGTTCCACGCCACCCCCGTCGGACTCATTTTTAACAGGGGGTGAATGTGGTGATCCACTGTGTTTAGGGGATGTAAGGCAGGACCTGCACTACAGGTTCGCTGGTCGCCCCTGCCGGCTAGCTCCGCCCATAAGGAGCCGTATAAATATGCATGACCTCCTCCTGATCAGCCACTTCGCCAGCTGCAGCAGGAGGCCACGGATCTGACTGTAATAAAGCCACAGTTGTACCAATCTGAGTCTTTTGTGCAATTGATCGTGCATCAACTTGGTGTCAAGTCTATGGACATGGGATGTCCTCTCGGGATCGGGGTGGCCTGGCTCAGACCATCATTACTGTAGTCTGTCTTTTTTAAAAAACCCTTTGGTGCGACTTACAGTCGCCTGGCTGCTCACACTGCTGAGTGCTGTCTGTGTCCTTTAAATGCTCAGAAGGCCTCTGGTCATCTGTGTGCCCACTCAGGCCACCCCTCTGGACACTCTCATACCTCAGCTGTATCATCAAGGGCCAAGCTCAATTAGGAGCCCATCAGTGTTGGAACTCCTCAGAAACACTGCTCCATTGCAGAGGAAACAGGGGATCAGCAGAGGTCACCCCAACCAGAAGACACCTGCACCATGGTCGAAGGAACCCTCCCTAGTTCTCTGCCTCTCAGAGCAGAGGACTCACCATTGACCCCTGCGGATCATCACCTGTGATCTCCTGGTGAGATTGGGAGCGTTGACCCCCTCTGCCACCATCTCCCAGGCAGTGTTCAAGAGGGCAAGCTTGAGTCTGTGGTCCATGCTGGGGAAGAGGGTGTCCCTCCACTCCCCACTAGCATGGAGCTGTGGGTCCACCTCAGATTCCTGACCTCCTGCTGCAAGGCTATTTGGTGCTACCTTCAGCCCCAGCGGTTGGAACACCCACTGGGCTGGGAATTGCTCGGAATTCATGCCAGCAGAATGCTGGCGCATTAGCTGGTCCTGAATTGCTCCAGACTTAGCGGGAATGCGAAACTGCGTGCAATTCATTCCCGGTATCAACGGCCAATAGATGCTGGGAGATCCTCCCGCGGGCTTCCCGGCAGCCAGTACGCCTTGCAAGATCTATCCAGCTTTGTGAGGTTCCATTTATACAACATCGCCCGTTCTCCCTTTACCTGGATCCCCAAATGTCTGAACCTGTCCCTGGCTATCTTCAATGGTAGTCCCCCTAAGTTGGCTCTCTAACCTGATTCGTTCACTGGGAACACCTCACTTTTCCCAACATTCAGCTTGTAGCCTGAGAAACCTCTCTAATAGGCCCATAATCCTCCCCATGCTCTCCAGCGGGTCCGACACCTACAGTAACAGGTCATCTGCATCTCGTGATATCTGGTGCACTCTGCTCCCCCTCTTAATCCTTTGCCACTCTGCCGACCCCCTTTGGGGCCATTGCCAGGTGCTCTATGGCTAGCACGAATTGCAGCGGTGACAATGGGCACCCCTGCCTTATTCACCTGCACAATCCAAAACTTTGTGGGTTCATCTTGTTGGTTCATACGCTCACCACCGGGGACACATATAACAGGTGCACCCACGCCACAAACTTTGGCTCGAACCTTCCCAAGAACTCGAACAGGTATCACCACTCCACCCGATCGAGTGCCTTTTCGACATCCATGGACACCACTACCTCTGGTACCCATCCTCCCGATGGTGTTATAATCAAGTTCAACAATCGTCTTATATTAATGAAGAGTTGCCTGCATTTTACGAAGAATATCTGGTCCTCTGCAACCACCCCAGTACACAACCTTCCATCCTCCCTGCCACCAGTTTAGCCAGCACCTTTACATCCACGTTTAACAGCGATATGGGCCTGTACGACCCAAATTCTAATGGGTCCTTCCACTTTTTCGGTATTAATGTCAAGGTCGCCTGTATCATCGTCTCTGGCAGCATCCCATTCTCCAGTGCCTCACTAAATGACCTCAGCAGATGTGGTGCCAGTTCCACCGCAAACTCCATATAAAATTCCGTAGGGTAACCATCCGGCCCCGGACCCTTTCTCGACTTCATCCCCCTTATAATATTGAGACCTCCCTCACCCCAAACGATCCTCTCGCTCCTGCCTCTTCTCTTCCTCCAGCTGTGGGAACTCCAGCCCATCCAAAAACTGCCCCATGTATCCCTCTTCACCCCCCCAGGTCCACCCTGTATAGATCCTTATAGCATTTCCTAAAAGCCTCATTGATCTTCCCCGACTCCAACACCACCTCCCCTGTCTCTGTCTGGACCCTTAAAATTTCCCTGGACGCTGCCTGCCTCCACAACTGATGTGCCAACATTCGACTTGCCTTCTCCCTGTACTTATACTTCAATGCCCCTTGCCCCTTCAATGTCTCCCAGAATGTGGCTACCGCCACCTCCCTGCTTTGGTTCAACTACACATGGAAGGAGGAATGATGGCATAGACTATTTTCTCAATGGGGAAATGCTCAGGAAATCAGAAGGACAAAGGGACTTGGGAGTCCTTGTTCAAGATTCTCTTAAGGTTAACGTGCAGGTTCAGTCGGCAGTGAAGAAGACAACTGCAATGTTAGCATTCATGTCGAGAAGGCTGGGATGCAAGAGCAGGGATGTACTTCTGAGGCTGCATAAGGCTCTAGTCAGACCCCACTTTGGGTATTGTGAGCAATTTTGGGATCTGCATCTAAGGAAGGATGCGCTGGTCTTGAAAAGAGTCCAGAGGAGGTTCACAAGAATAATCCTTGGAATGAAGAGCTTGTCCTGTGAGGAACGGTTGAGGACTCTGCGTCTGTACTCGTTAGAGTTTGGAAAAATGAGGGGGAGATCTTATTGAAACTTACAGGATACTGCGAGGCCTGGATAGAGTGGACATAGAGAGGATGTTTCCACTTGTAGGAAAAACTAGAACCCGAGGACACAGCCTCAGACTGAAGGGACGATCCTTTGAAACAGAGATGAGGAGGAATTTCTTCAGCCAGAGTGTGGTGAATCTGTGGAACTCTTTGCCGCTGAAGTACGTGGAGGCCAAATCACTGAGTGCCTTTAAGACAGAGAGAGATAGGTTTTTGATTAATAAGGGGATATGGGGTTATGCGGAGAGGCAGGAGAATGGAGATGAGAAAAATATCAGCCATGATAATTTTAATAATCTTTATTGTCACAAGTAGGCTTACATATTAACACTGCAATGAAGTTACTGTGAAAAGCCCCTAGACGCCACATTCTGGCGCCTGTTCGGGTACACAGAGGGAGAATTCAGAATGTCCAAATTACCAAACAACACGTTTTTCGGGACTTGTGAGAGGAAACCGGAGCACCCGGAGTAAACCCATGCAGACATGGGGAGACCGTGCAGACTCCGCACAATGACCGAAGCCGGGAATCGAACCTGGGATCCTGGAGCTGTGAAGCCATAGTGCTAACCGCTGTGCTACCCTGCTGCCCACAATTGAGTTGATTGAATGGGAGAGCAGTCTCGATGGACCGAGTGGTATAATTCTGCTCCCACGTCTTATTGTCTTATAGTCCTCAATCGTCGACCGCACTTTGTCACAAAAACCTCTAGCTGCTAGCAACCCCGAATCTAACCTGCATCCTGGCCTCTGCTCCCATCCCAATCTAAGCCAATCCTCCAGCCAGTGGGGAGCATGGGAAATGACTGTCCCAGCATACTCTGCCACGTCCATGCCTACCAGCGCTTCCCGGCTCACCACAAAATAGTAATTCTGGAGTAGACCTATATACAAGTAAGAAGAAGGAGTACTCCCTCCCCCTGGGTTCTGAAATCTCCACGGGTCCACCATGCCCATATTTCCATGTACCCTCCAGCTCCCTTGCCATCCGCAGCCTTCCCATTGACCTGGGGCTCGACATGCCCACCCTTGGCTCCAGCACACAATTAAAATCTCCCATGATAAACTAGTGTCTGGCTAAATCCGGGATCGCTGCCAACAGCCCCCTCACAAACCACACGTTATCCCAATTTGGTGCATACACATTCATGAGCACCACCTATGTCTCCTCCAACACCCTGCTCACCATCACATATCTCCCACCCGGGTCCCTCACTTCCTTCGGACTCACAAACCCTGGGCTGGATTCTCCGCAGCCCGATGCCGAAATCGCAGCGGACTGCGGAGCGGAGAATCCAGTTTGATGCCTTAATCGGTACCGGCGCCGTTTCAGTGATTCTCCGGGCACCGAAAATCGGCGGCACAACGGAGTACGCTGCGACGCCAGGGGGGCCATTGCCAGAGGTCCGTCCAGCAATCCTCCTCTCCCAACCGGCCGAGATCCCGACGGCGTGGAACTAACCACTTATTGCCGGTTGGGATACTCGCATGCCCGAGTGGTGGCTGTGGACTCAATCCGCGGCCGCCCTGGTTGGGCCAGGTGGATCGGAGACCATGGGGGGCCTTATAGGCGGCCGAGGATTTAGTGTGTGGGGGTTGAGGCTCGGGCGTTTTGCCGATCGGGATCTCTTTCTTCAGTCTGGCTCCGCGATCCGAGTCTGCCATGGAGCACAGCGTGGCCGCTGGAGGCCGCCGCCGTGTGCATGCGCGGCCTCTGAATTGGAAGTGCGGGGCCCGTATCTGCAGCAAAAGTTGTGAGATTCACTCCGGGTCCCTGCTAGACCCTTGCAGGGCATGGAATTTGTTTAACTTTTTGCAGGAATTTCAGGAGCAAAACTCCACCGTTTTACGTGGGGACAGTCTCCAGAATGGAGAATTCAGCCCCCTGCCTTTTGGCTCAACAAAATGGACCCCCCCCCATGACTTTGAGTCAAACCCCGAGTGAAATACCCGATCCATCCATCCCTTTCTCAGCCTAACCTGGCCCTTCATGCGGAGGTGCATCTCCTGCAGGAAGACCACCCCCGCCTTCAATCTCCTGAGGTGCGCGAAGGCCAGAGATTTTTCCATTGGACCATTAAGACCCCGCACGTTCCATGATCTAAGCCTTACTGGAGGCTTACGTCTCCGTTCCCCTTTCCTGTCCGCCATCCTCCACTTATGGCTCTGCTCCCTCTAATTTCGTCCTGTATCGGGCCCATCCAAGGTGGCCCCCTTCTTCGCCCCTGATCTGCTTCTTCTCCAACCCTGCCACGTTGCATCTCCCTCCCTCACCTGCTCCCTCTCCCCTTCCCCCCTCGGCCATCTCTCGCGGCCATCTCCCCTACCTCACTTCCGTTCACCAGCAGTACCTGCCAGCATGGCAACTCCTGCCCAAAGACTCCTCCTATTAACCCTCCCACCCCCCCCCCCCCCACCATCTCCTCTTTGTTCTGTGCAGAAGGCGCCCCATGAACTTTCCCCTCCTCCACCCAAACAAAGACACATCCCAAACCACAGATCACCTTCTCCAAAAAGAAAAGAAAAACATCGCCACAGGTGGCAGGAGAGGGGTAGTGGTGGAGAGGTCGGTGCCCTTACAGACTTTTCATCCCTACAACACATAGTTGATCCAACAAAAACCTTCCGCCCGGGAGTAAAAGAAAACACCTCCCCACCCTCCATCCCCCACTCTACCCATATCTTCTGTTACTCCAAAGTGATGGCTCCTCCGTCTCTCGTCAAAGTTCATTTCTCCCCCAGTTTGTGCTCTTTAATGAAGTTATTGTCTGCTTCTGGGGTTTCAAAGTAGTATTCTCAGCCCTCATAAGTCACCCACAGTTTTGCCGAGTAGAGCACCCGAAATCTGATCTGCCGACAGTATAACACCGCCTTGGCCCTTTTTAATCCAGCAGGACATTTTGCCAGTTCAGCTCTAATGTCCTGGTATATTCGGACCTTGTTCCCCTCCCATTCGCAGTTTCTCTCTGGACCACTGCAGGATCTTCTCTTTTTCCAACGGTGCCTCCCGGGTTCTTGCATTCTGCCTCAGGGACCTGTGCAATCCGTCCACCTCAGGCGCCTTGTCCAGCATCCCCTCCACCAGTCCCACCAGCATCTTCGAGACATACCTCGTGACACTTGTGCCTTCCACTCCTTCAGGCAGGCCGACAATATGCATGTTCTGCCTTCTCGACCTAGTCTCTTGCTCTTCAACCTTTGCTCTAACGTCTTGCAAAGGTCTCCTAAGAACCCCATCTCCACCTCCAAAGCCACCACCCGATTGCTGCGGTCCGACATCACCCCCTCCATCTCTCGAATCTACGAACCCTGTGCCTCCAGACACTTTTTGACCCTTTCCATCGAGCCCTTCAGGGGTGCCACAGTCCCTTTGATGGCCTTTGCCTATTCACTGAGCTCCCCTCAGTCACTGTACATTGTACTGTCGCCCTTTTTGATTTTTGGAGCACATCAGAATGACGGAGTGGGATAGCTTGATCTTGGTTTTGGACAATGCTCTGCACAACATCGAGGGCCGAAGGGCCTGTTCTGTGCTGTACTGTTCTATGTTCTATGATCTGTCCCCCTGTATCTCATAGCTTTGCTGATGGAACACTCCCCTGATGAAAGCCATCAACTGTTCCATCTGGGGCTTTCCAACCTGAACCGGCCCTTCCTCCTCTGCCACCCTTCCAGTAACTGCTGTGCCACATGTCTCTGCCAACTCCTTGTCCAGGTTTACACAGTCTTCTGACGGGTTTGGTAACCAACACACCCGGGGGTAACTTCTTCTCCACACCTGCAACTACACTTTCCCATCAACATTCTCCCATTTTGGGGTAAAAAGAGCTAGTTTCCATGCCTTTGAGCAGGAGCTGTCCTGTGTGTGACCACTCACACTATGACCGCCACCGGAAGTCCACAGTAATATAATCATTATGCTATGCTGTCCAGTATCTCTGGAGCAGAAGGCCACCTTCCGGCAATAGCAGAAGGCTAGCTGATTGTACAGGTGAAGGAGAACAGATGAATGGCATACACCAGTTCAGGAACAAAGAAGGAAGACAACTTGTGTTAAAATAGTCTGTGCCTCTTTGTGCACATTGTGGGCGAGTTGTCCAGGCTGGAAGACATAGCCTCAGGTGTTTCAAGCGCAGAATCTGTGGGAAGAATTGGGGAGAGAGAATTGAGACGCATGTGGGTGCTACCCTGCACAGTTGGCCGAATAGCTGGTTTGTGATGCAGAGTGAGGCGAACAGCGTAGGTTCAATTCCCGTACTGGCTGAGGTTATTCATGAAGGCACCACCTCCTCAACTTTGCCCCTCATCTGAGGTGTAGCGATCGTCAGGTCAAATCATAACTAGGCAGCTCCCCCCTCTCAAAGGGGGTCATCTGGTACTATGACGACATTACTTTTACTTTATAGATCTTAATCCTTGTGATAGTTTTATTTTTACATTTGGCTGGCTGAACGTTATGGCAAAGAGGGCCCTGTCATTTTGAGACTCTGACTTCACTGAAACTCGGAGACAGAAGATTTTTTTTGCGAAACTTTTCTATTCCTCTCGGGTGCAAAACATATTTGAACACTTATCCTTGGAAGGCTTCCACTCTTCTATCACTGGTGGAACTAATTGGAGCCTGTGCTGTACAACTTGCCATCTCTTGGCAAGCACTTTAGTTACTACCTGAAGTGGCAATGGGGTGCAATTTATGTCCTGCAATCCCATTTCCATTTACAAAATGGTCGAGTGCCTGAATCAGACAGGTGCTTTGGACAGTAGGCCTCTTTTATAACTAAGTCAGTTGCATAACTGCCGTTAAGGGGCAGTAAAGCCAACTAACCCCATTATGAGGCTGTCACAGCTCTGTTACTGCCAGCTTAGACCACTCAAAGTCATCACAGGCAATATAAATGAATTCTCGACGAATACTAAGAGCAAAAATAGACCCAGCGTTGATACCCAACAAGGGTAAAGCAGGCACCATTTATCGAGCTTACCGAAGAACATTTTGTCGACGCTGGAGCTGGGCATCATGTGGCACACACTGTCACTTAGCGTTTCCCTCCCTCACCTTGCGTTCGAAAACTTCAACACCATGATTTGCTGGATGCGCAAGCTGCATTGCACAGGGAGAGCAGGTTTGGCACCTGGGATCTGCTGAATAGTGGGACCAGCAGGCTATCTCCTGAACCAGTGGAATCGAAGAATTGAAAAAGAAACAGAGGAACACCGAAAAATAAATATAAACTAATGAATTGTAGACGGAGAAAAAGAGGGAACGAGAGACTGCATGAAGCAAAAGAAAAAAAGGCAAAGGGAAAAGTGAGATTAGAAAAATTAAAATTTGACAAATTAAAATCTCTAACAAAAATCTACTTCCTGCAATAAAAGGTTGGACAATTAAATGTTTCCCTTTCAAATGTTTTGAATGGTGCGGCATTAACTATTGTCGTGGCACTTTAAAAGTACAGACTTTCACAGTTACTGGCAATCTGTCACTTGATACTGAAGTCAACACACACATCGCAAAAGCTGCAGCTGTTATGTCTGAACTGAGTAGGAGTGTGGAGCTACAGCTACTTGACTTGGAACACCAAACTGAGAATCTGCCAAGCCTGCGGCCTAAGTGCACTCCTCTAGGTGTGAGGCCTCAGCTGAACAGTTTCCACCTTTGCAGTCTCAGGTATACCTTTTACATCTCTTGGCAGGCCAAGGTCACCAACAAAGATGTCCTGACGGTGTGAATTCTAACAGCATACATTTATTGCTAAGCAATGATGCCTGCGCTGGCTCAGCCAGGTTCATCGGATGGACGATGGTCGAATATCCAAAGAACTTCTGTATGGTGAACTGGCCACTGGGTCATGACCTCCTGGGCATCCATATCTCCACTACGAGGACACCTGCAAGCAAGAGTTCATGGCCATTGGCACTGACAGCTGTGACCTCTGGTCCTTACACTGTTAAATTCCAGTCTTAACATCTGTGGTTGAGTTTAATGAGCAATTAATATGCAAATCCAGCAAATACTTAAAAATAACGGGGTCACTAAGGGTGATATGCTCTTTGTTGAAGCAAACATTGGAGCAATGTAAATCAGCCAGTAGATTCTGGACATTGAAAACTCTTAATCCCCTAAATTTGCTGGCGTATTTGCATATTATGAATGGCGTGCATGGAGTTATTTTCCAGCAAGGTCTGTCCCAATAAATTGAGGGACGATTCCTCCAATTAGTACAGTATATTACAGTGAGCTAACTATCAACTCTATCCATCTCGCTGGCAACAGTTTGAGATTAAGCAAGTCTGCTCTGGGGACCCAGGTTAAATCCTTGCCACTGCAGATGGTGAAATTTGAATTTAATAAACATAACTGGAATTAAAAGTCTAATGATGATCATCTAACCATTGCCGCTTGTCGTAAAAATGCATCTGGTTCACTAATGTCCTTTAAGGAAGGAAATCTGCCATCCTTACCTGATCTGGCCTACACGTGACTGCAGAGCCACAGCCAAGTGGTTGACTGTTAACTGTCCCCTCAAGGACAATTAGGGTTGGGCAATAAATGCTGGCACAGCCTGCAACGCCCACATCCTATAATGATGTAAAAAAAAGTCTGCTTGCATCTATGTCACATTTGATCCTGAGATAATAATAATCTTTATTAGTGTCACAAGTAGGCTTACATTAACACTGCAATGGCGTTAATGTGAAAATTCCTTAGTTGCCACACTCGGATACCTGTTCAGATACACTGAGGGAGAACAGCACATCTTTCGGACTTGTGGGAGGAAACCGGAGCACGTGGAGGAAACCCATGCAGACACGGGAAGAACGCGCAGACTTCGCAGACAGTGAGCCAAGTCGGGAATCGAACCCAGGTCCCCGGCGCTGTGAAGCAACAGTGCTAACCACTGTGCTACCTCTGACCTCATTTGTACTATCCTGTCTTATTGGTTCCCAGTCAAGCAAGGACGTGTTTTTAAAATTTTCACTCTTGTTTTCAAATCCCTCTATGTCCTTACCCCATCCTATCTCTGTAATCTTCTCCACAACTCAATTGAGTTATCTGCAGTCCTTTAATTCCAACCTCTTCTGCATTCCCAATCATATCTGCTCCGCCATTGGCTGCTGCACTTTTTGTTTACTAGGCCACAAGCTCGGGAATTCCTGCCCTCCACCTCGCCTCGCTAATTTGCTTTCCTCCTTGAAGACACTTCTTAAAACCTATCCATTTGATCCAACTTAATGTCACCTGATCTTACCTCCTTTGTGGCTTGGTGTCATCACGTTTTGTTTTATGTTGCTCTAAGCACTGTAGGAATGTTTATTCTATTAAAGGAGATTTATAAATTTTAGTTGTTCTTTTTGTCATTAATGATCTGTGGTCCCAGGCAATTTGTAACGGTCAGGGTAATTTGGCTAATTTGGGGTAGTATGACAGCATTGGTTCGCACTGCTGCCTCACGGCGCTGAGGACCTGGGTTCAAATCCCGGCCCTTGGTCACTGTCCATGTGAAGTTTGCACATTCTCCCCGTGTCTGCGTGGGTTTCACCCCCCCCCAACCCAAAAGATGTGCATGTTAGGTGGATTGGCCACGTTAAATTGCCCCTTAATTGGAAACAATAATTGGGTACTTTAATCTATAAAGAAAAGAAGGCGGCTCCCCACCACCTTCTCCAGGGCAATTAGGGTACTGCAGTAAAGCTGGCCCAGCACGTGGCATCCATATTCAGTGAAAGAATATATTAAAAAATATTGTCTAAATCTATATGTAGATTAAAATCCAGCACAGTTATCACATTTCCTTTGTCACAAGCTCCAATAATTTCTTGTTTAATGCTCTGACTGACAGTATCACACTGTTAGGGGGCTGGTAAATTACTTCCACCAGTGCTTTCTGAGTCTTGCTATTCCTAATTTCCACTCATACTGATTCTACTCCATGCTCTACTGAGGTCAGATCCCTTCTCACTAATGTCCTTATGTCAACCTTTACTATCAGGACTACCCCTCTTCCTGTACCATTCTATCTGTCTTTCGGAAATATGGTGTACCCTGGAATATCTATTTCCCAACATTGGTCACCTTGTAACCATGGGCGGTGTTTTACGCCCCTCCCGTCGGTGGGATTTCCCAGTCTTGCCAAAGTCAATGAACCTTTGAACAGCTCACTGCATCTTACGACTTAGTGCCCACTGCGATGGGACCGTAAAACTCCGGCCCATGTCTCTACGAAGGCGATTCGATCTCAACCATTTACCACTATTTGTGCCACCAGATCAACTTTAGACCATAGACCATAGAACAGTACAGCACAGAACAGGCCCTTCGGCCCTCGATGTTGTGCCGAACAATGATCACCCCACTTAAACCCACGTAACCCGTATACCCGTAACCCAACAATCCCCCCATTAACCTTACACTACGGGCAATTTAGCATGGCCAATCCACCTAACCCGCACATCTTTGGACTGTGGGAGGAAACCGGAGCACCCGGAGGAAACCCACGCGCACACGGGGAGGACGTGCAGACTCCACACAGACAGTGACCCAGCTGGGAATCGAACCTGGGACCCTGGAGCTGTGAAGCATTGATGCTAACCACCATGCTACCGTGAGGCCCCAACTTTCTTATTGCAGATGCGCCGGTCCATTCAGATAAAGAACCTTTCATTTCATGTTTTGGTTCTATCCTCTGAAATTACCTTACTTGATTTTTGTTAAACTCTGTTCCTTTCTGTTCCACCCTGCTTGACTTTTCTCACACTGTTCTGCTCCGGTGCCTTCGCCTCTCTCTTTGGATTTCTCAATCACCCTTCACCTCAACTCGACTTAAAGTCTTGTCCGAAGCCTGAGTTATTTGACGACCAAGACACCAGCCCCATCCCTGTTCAAGTCGAGCTGATCCCAACAGAATGGCTACTCTTCCATGAGTACTGGTGCCAATATCCCAGAATTGAAACCCCTTCTTCCCCACCACTCTTTGAGCTACATGATTAATTCTTTAATGTGTTTGACCCTGTAACAATCCAGACATGATTAGCTTTGATGCCTTTTAATTTGGACTTTATTAACTCCTCAAATTGCCTCAGCAGAACATAATTCCTGATTCTTCTGATGCCATTGGTTCCCATTTGGACCATGACAGCTGGATCCTCTCTCTCCCTCTCTAGTTGTGAGGAGATGTCCATAACCTTGGCACTGGGCAGGCAGCACAGCCACTGGAGCTCCCAGTCATGGCTGCGGACATGCTCCATTAACCTGACTATACTGTCTCTTATCACTACCGCACTCCTCTTCGCTCCCCCACCATACTGACATCATTCACCAGGGGTTTTAATTCATGAGGCATTGGCAGCAGTAATCATGGACGAGTGGGCAACTCTGTAGGTGTCATGGTCAGTCCACTCACCCACCTGATAGTCCCTCTCTGCATAGGCATAGGTCGCAAGCACCTTGTACCTGTTGGACAAAGCCAGGGGCTGAGGTTCCTCCGTCGCTACATGCTGATTTCCCCATAGCTGCCTGACTCACAGTCACACCCTCTTCTCGACGGTCATTGACTAACCTCAAGGTTCTGCCTCACATATGGGTGTGACTGCTTCCTGAAACAAAGTGTCTAGGTAATTCTCCCCACCCCTGAGGCCCAGCAACGTCCGCAATTCAGACTCTAGTTCAGCAAACCTAAGCCAAAGTTATGAAAACTGAAGACACTGCAGATATGGTTGTCCGGACGACAGTGCATTTCACAGATTCCCATATGCTGGAAAGGAACTAAGGGTCAGGTAATATGGAATTAATACAGGATGATTTGGCTAAAAGTATACTCATTGTTATTGTTGCTCTTCCCACACCTAATGGTTCACAAGGCAGATTTGCATCTGTTCCCAAAGCAAGGTCTTCCTGGGCAGCACGGTAGCACAGTGGTTAGCGCAGTTGCTTCACAGCTCCAGGGTCCCAGGTTCGATTCCCGGTTGGGTCACTGTCTGTGCGGAGTCTGCACGTTCTCCCCGTGTCTGCGTGGGTTTCCTCTGGGTGCTCCGGTTTCCTCCCACAGTCCACAGATGTGCAGGTTAGGTGGATTGGCCATGCTAAATTGCCCTTAGTGTCCAAAAACTTTGGGTGGGGTTATTGGGTAATGGGGTTATGGAGATAGAGTGGAGGTATGGGCTTGGGTAGGGTGCCCTTTCCGGGGGCCGGTGTGGACTCGATGGGCTGAGTGGCCTCCTTCTGCACTGTAAATTCTATAAATTCTATGAACAGGTCGCGAGCCTGTCGCCAGAGGATAATAGTTGGTGGGATGAAACTCTGCATCACGTATGCCTGACCAGGGGTCTCTCCTGCTCTTACCACCTGCCGTTGGTGTGTGTGGGAAGGATTTTGCATGTTGCCACACTGTTTTGCCATGTTATGGCTGCACCTTCCTCGACCATCAAGCCCTGGAGTGGGATGTAAACCAGGAGCTCTGGCTCAGAGGCAGAGATGCTCACCCACAAGACCTTCTGAATATGTTCCTAGTAAAACATATTTTAACAGAAATCAAAATTAAATTGCCACATTGTTAACCCTTCATAACCATGTGAATTATTGATCAGAAAATACAAACACTATGGGCGGAATTCTCTGCTCGCCACGCGGCGTGGGAGAATCGTGGGAGGGCCACCCAACCCTGGCCCCCCCCGCGATTCTCCCCCCCCCCCCTCTCGGAAAAATCGCCACTCGCCGTTTGGTTCACGACGAACCTCGGCCGAGGTTCACGACGGCCTTGGAGCCCGCTCCCCGCACCTAATTCACCCCCACCCGGGGGTCTAGCAGCAGGCCTCTGTCTTTCTCGGCAGCAACCTCGTCACGCCGAGAATGTGAAGTCATCCGCGCATGCGCAGGTTGCCGGTTCCAATCCGTGCATGCGCGGATGGCTTCATCGCGCAGACGGCACGCACCCGCGCATGCGCGGTGGCCGTCTTTCTCCTCAGCCGCCTGGCAAGACGTGGCGGCTTGATCTTGGTGGAGGGGAAAGAGTGTGTCCGTTTTGAACGCTGGCCCGACGATCGGTGGGCACCGATAGCGGGCCTGTCCCCTCCCGAGCACAGTCGCGGCGCTCCCGTCCAAATCGGGCCCCTAGATGCCCCAAACGGGCATCTGGCGCTCATGTCACGAATGCAGTGACCAGGTGTGGTTGCTGCCGTGGTGAAACGGGCGTGAAGGGCCGGCCGCTTGGCCCATCGGGCTCGGAGAATCGCCGTTCGCCGTGAAAAATGGCGAGCGCCGATTTTTCCGAGCTGGGGGGGGGGGGGGGGGGGGAGGGGGAGAATCGCTGGGGGTGCCAGGGGGGCGTAAAAAATGTTGGGAGGCCCTCCCACGATTCTCCCACGCCACGTGGGGAGCGGAGAATTGCGCCCTATGGGTGAGATTTTCCGGAAAGATTTCAAAGTGTGGTAGTGAGCAGGAATTACCATGAGCTTCCCGACGCTCGGCCCAGCGAGGCAGGCAATGCAATTCAATGTTAATTGGTCCGCTTAATGAGGCTTCATGGGCATCTTGCAGTGAATGAAGGCTTGCCAGCAGATTCGCCAGCACCACGCTTGCCAGCCCTCTGCTATCAAGGTCGAGCAGCACTTAAACAGCTCTTGCTAAGCCAACCCCAGCCAGCTTGCAACAATGACACAGAGGAGACCGGCCCCAAGATTCATGGACGCAGACCAGGGGAGGCTACTAGACGCTGTGGAGGCCAGGAGGGATGCCCTGTTCCACAGAGGGTCCAGGAGGATTAGACAAGGGCAGCCAGTGTTGTCTGGGATGAGGTGGTGGCGACTGTGAGCGCCGGAAGTGTGATCAGGAGGACTGGCCTCCAGTGCAGGAAAAAGGTCAATGACCTAACCGGGCATCACGGGTGAGTAGACACCCTATCCAGCCTCCCAGGAGACCATGTCAGAGGGGAGCTCCGAGGATGCCACTGTAATAGTCGCGATACAGCTGTCATCCCCACCCTCCACCAGTGCAGAGACACACACCTTGGTGGGAAATATTAGTGGTCAGGCCTCTAACTGGTGAAC
Organism: Scyliorhinus canicula; assembly: GCF_902713615.1. NCBI lineage: Eukaryota > Metazoa > Chordata > Chondrichthyes > Carcharhiniformes > Scyliorhinidae > Scyliorhinus > Scyliorhinus canicula. Next base: position 199,128,712 of record NC_052146.1, read on the forward strand.
ACCACAATCATGTGAGCACTGAAATTGGATCCCAGGACCCAACTGGGTCCCAGCCTGATGCTGAGCCAGTGGAACAGGTATTCCCGGAGCTGATGGAGATGTCAGGGTGTGGCCGGGACATTCAGAGAGAGGTGTCATCATCACTCCAGCAGATCCATAGCCACTTAGAGAGTCCCAGATGCTATGGGCACTGGAGATGTCACTGGCAATTTGTGGCACTGAGGCCAACACTGCTAGGGTGGCATCCGCAGTGGAGAGCCTGGTGCACAACACCAGCACCATGAGTGAAGGTGTCCAAGGCATCGCGCAGTCGGTGATGGCCATGGCTGAGGGTCTTGACAGAATGTCCGCCTCGCTGGGGGTTTCACCCTTGATGATGTTCTACAGGACATGTCCTGCTGAGGCACTGCAGAACATGTCCCAGTCATTGAGGAGCATCGCTGAGCACATCGACACAATGGTGCAGACCATAGCGAACCACCAGACCTAGCAGAGGCAGATGATGCACGGGCAGCCGGGGCTCAAACCAGCTGTCCCTCCATCCCAAGATGAACCCAGGGTCCTATGGGCACTGAGGAGAGGGAGCTGGGCACCAAACCAGACCCATCCCATAGAGTGGCGACGGTGGCCATCAGCTCCCCTGGGTTCCTCCCCACTGATGATGCCGCGTCTCGCAGACAGCACACGGGACTGGGCGGCACGGCTGTGCATGTGCCGCAGACAAGTGACCTGGGGCCCTCGGTCCCAGAGCCCCCACAGGACGCCCGGCAGAGGCATCAAAGGCCATGGGACAAGGTAAGCAGCTGGCTGCCTCCACCTCATATGTGCATCCTGGGGAGATAACTAGACTTAGGTAAAGGACATCATGGATCACTGAGGGCACCAGGGGAGGGGGACGGGTGGGGGCTTGGTAGGGATGAGAGGACATGGCACAGGTCTCCTTGTTGAGGCAGAACAGACGGGCAAGGACAAGGGTTGCCTTTGGAACGGGTAAACATGATACAGGGGTTGGCATGGTGGTGCCCCCCCTCCCAGTTGCCCCTGCAGCGCTTCCCCCCCCCCCCATCCTTTGGCAGCCCACCCCAGCCGGGGCAGTCTCCACCCTCCACCCCTCCAGCCGAGTGTCCCCCACCCCCTGCCGAGCACTGGGGTGGCAAGCCGTATGCCCCTGGGCTCTTTGCCTGTGAGGAAAGATGGCTACTCACCTCCTCGGCTCCCCATAGAAGCCTTTCCGCCAGGTTTTTAAAAAGGATTACTAATCGGCACCAGCGTGACCACTTGCAAGAGAAGCCACTGAATGACAGGAGGCCGTTAGATATGGGGTGGCTCTCATTAATTGTAGGGAAATAGGGCTTAAGTGATGACAATTGGAGACCCGATTTCGCCTATGGGAGCGGGCAGGTTGCATCACAATCTGGTTGGCGCCTGGCGCAGTTCTCGTTTTTGGCCTCTCCAACTATTTAATGACCTCGTTTTGCTTGAGCGATAGCGTAACGAGGCCGGAGAATCGTGCCCTCTGAGATGATAGTCTCTGGTTTTCTGCATTACACAAGCACGTAACCATACAATGCAAGTTCTGAGAATTAAAACCACATTCAGATAGAAGAATATTATGCACAAAATCCTATTCCCTTGTGGATGCTATACTTTTACTCAGCAAAATTGACCAAAATAGCCATTGCTAAGATCCAGTTATCAAGAACAAGTTCAAAACACTATTTTATAGAAATTGAATGGACATCCCCAGTATAACAGGTGGTCCTTTCGCCGAATATGATGAATAAATATAGGGTGGTCTATAAACACCTTCCATGTAACCATTAATTATACAACCCTAAATATTGATTCTAAATGTTTGAACATAATTTGAATAAGATTTGATGTGTTTTAGATTTGTTTCAGAACTGTTGAGTCTCTCACACACCCGGGGATTAATGTAACCTTCCTTCAATATTTGATCACAGTATGAAGTCTTACAACACCAGATTAAAGTCCAACAGGTTTGTTTCGAATCACTAGTTTTCGGAGCACAGCTCCTTCCTCAGGTGAATGAAGAGGTGAGTTCCAGAAACATATATATATATATAGACAAAGTCGAAGATGCAATACAATACTTTGAATGCAAGTCTTTGCAGGTAATTAAGTCTTTACAGGTCCAGATGGAGCAACTGGAGAGAGCGATAATCACAGGTTAAAGAGGTGGGAATTGTCTCAAGCCACGACAGTTGGTTGGACTTCGCAAGCCCAGGCCAGATGATCGGGGGGGTGAATGTAATGCAACATGAATCCAAGGTCCCGGTTGAGGCCATACTCATGTGTGCGAAACTTGACTATAAGTTTCTGCTCGATGATTCTGCGTTGTTGCGCGTCCTGAAGGCCGCCTTGGAGAACGCTTATCCGAAGATCAGAGGCTGAATGCCCTTGACTGCTGAAATGTTCCCCGACTGGAAGGGAACATTCCTGCCTGGCGAATGTCGCGCGATGTCTGTTCGTCCATTGTCCCTTGGACCAGTGGACCAGTTGTCCCATGGACCAGTTGAACCAGGAACATTCCTCGTCACAATCGGCGTCTCGACACTCTACACCAGCATCCCCCATGACGACGGCATTGCTACAACAGCCTCAGTACTCAACACCGCCAACTGCCAATCTCCAGATGCAATTCTGCAACTCATCCGCTTCATTCTGGACAACAAGTTCTTCATCCAGACACACGGAACAGCCATGGGGATGAAATTCGCACCTCAATATGCCAACATCTTCATGCACAAGTTTGAACAAGACCTCCTCACTACACAGGACCTTCAACCAACATTATACACCAGATACATCAATTAAATTTTTTTCCTTTGGACCCATGGTGAAGAATCACTGAAACAACGACACGATGACATCAATTAGTTCCATCCCACCATCAGACTCACCATGGACTACTCTCCAAAATCGGCTGCATTCTTGGACACACTCATCTCCACCAAGGACGGTCACCTCAGCACTTTGCATTACCGCATGCCCACGGATCACCTCATGATGCTCCACTTCTCCAGTTCCACCCGAAACACATTAAAGAAGCCATCCCCTATGGACATGCACTCCGTATAAACAGGATGTGCACAGACGAGGAGGAGCGTAACAGACATCTACAGATGCCCTCATACGAACGGGATATGGCGCTCGACTCATCAATCCAACGCGCCACAGCAAAAAACTGCATCGACCTGAGGCGACGGCCTCAGTTGGCCATGCGGCGCGGCATGGTCGACCCACACCGCAGACCAACACCGACAACATATGCCCCCCCCCCCCCCAGATCACGTGTGCCCATGGGGCAGTGGCCCCCCGATCGGAACCCTGGCCATCCTGGAGGTCCCCCGCCCCCCAGTGAAGGGTCCCACCGCCCCGCACCAGGTCAGCCACGGTCTGTGTCCGCAGCCGCCAGCTGACGTTCCCGTCGGAAGGGACAATGAGAGACACACACCGGCGGAACTCGGCCTGTCGCCGGCAGAGAATTGCCGTGGGGGCCTCTTTCACTGGGCCCCGACCGGTGCTGCATCGATCGCGCTCACCCGATTGGTGGCGATTCTCCGGCGGGAGTGGCGTCGGACCCGATTGTGGGTCCGACGCCCATTCTCCACCCTCGTGCCGAGCGCGATTTCAGTGCGGAGACTTGGAGAATCCCACCCAAGGAGTATGGTGAACTGGAAGGATCAAGTCACAATCAGTTCAGCCATGACCTTGTTGAATGGCAGAGCAAGCTCGATGAACCAAACAGCCCCTCGTCCAGTCCCTAGTTTTTATGATCTTATGATTTCTCACTTTAAAATCAGACCCTTGCAATCAATGGCAATCCTGGATTGTAGGAACTCAAAGTTCCCTGTATCGCCAATTGTTAACCGAAAGATGCCATATTTATATTCCCATAGCTGTTGACCACACCTGCCCATATTTGGATGGATATGTTACATGCTTGACATGACAGTGAAAAATAGTAGGCAAGAACATGGTCCTGTACTTAAGTATGCCGATAATATGGCTTTGGTGGGATTATATTTAAAAAGTACCTGGATCTACATCTTAAGTGCTGTTAGCAAAAGGGCTATGGACCTGCTGAAGGGAAATGTGATGAGAAAGGGTACCTGGGTGTCCTTGGGTTGGCATGGACAAGAGTGGCCGAATGGCCTCCTTCTGTGCTGTAACAATTCTACGGTTCTATGCTTGTAACTGAAGGAAATTACTTTGAACACACTGTCACCCCTCAGAAATGGTGTAAACTGAGTGCTCAGCAGATTGCTGTAGATAAATCTAAAGAGCTACTTTTATATAGCAACGGCCTCTATATGTGTGAACCTCTGTATCTTAATGATCGCCCGGTAGAGGTTGTAGAGTGTTTCAAGAATCTGGAAATCTATATATACCAGAAGCGAAGCTTTACAAAGAAAGCCAACTGTATCTTTAAAAAGGCTAGTCAGAGGGCAGCACGGTGGCGCAGTGGTTAGCACTGCTGCCTCACGGCGCCCAGGTGCCAGGTTCGATCCCAGCTCTGGGTCACTGTCTGTGTGGAGTTTGCACATTCTCCCCGTATTTGCGTGTGTTTCGCCCTCAGAAGCCAAAGATGTGCAGAGTAGGTGGATTGGCGACGATAAATTGCCCCTTGATTGGAAAAAATGAATGAATTGGGTTCTCTAAATAAAAAAAAATAGCTGAAATAAAAAGGCTAGTCAGCGTCTGTTTTTAATTAGTAAACTGAAAGGGTTTGGAGTGAGTCAAGATGTTAGAGAAGGTATACAAAAATCTGGTAGAGAGTATTTTAACATACAACATGACAATCTGGTACGGTAACCTGAGTGTGAAATGGAAAAGTAGCTTGGCCAGAATTGTCAACACTGCAGATAAAATTATTGGTCGGCAGCAGATACAGCTCAATAATTTATTTAACAATGCAGTTAAGAGGAAAGCTCAGGCCATCATCGGTGATCCTTTTCATCATTTATATGATCAGTTTGAAAGGCTCCCTTTGCGCCGATGCTTCAGAATGCCTATTACCCGGAAAAAGCTGTTAAGTGGTCTGTTCCGCATGCCATAAGGAAATTTAACCTGCTGTTTTAATTTATTTTAACTGCAAAAAGTGCTTTAATATCAGAGTGTAATGTGTTACACTTGTATGGTATGGATGTGTACGTTATATGCACAAACGTATGAATGTAGGTACACATGAAATATTCATTGCTTTTAACCAATGATTGTATGATTAGATGTTATAGTGGAGGTGAAGCTAAACATTTACCACTTTGCGTGGTCAGTAAACCTCAATTCTATTCTGCTCTATATTCTACTCCACTGTCCCCAGCCATTTAATTGCTTTGTATTCTTCTTTCCTTCATTGGTGGGCACTCTGCACTGTTCTTTCAGGGAAGATTCTTTTCTGAGATACTTTGGCGTTTTCAGCTCATCTCTGGGTCAATTATAACACCAAGGTTGCAAACAGTCTGTATCATAGAATTTCACAGAATTTACAGCGCAGAAGGAGGCCATTTGGCCCATTGAGTCTGCACCGGTCCTTGGAAAGAGCACCCAACTCAAGCCCACACCCCCTCCCTCCCCGTAACCCACGAACCCCCACCTAACCTTTTTGAACACTAAGGGCAATTTAGCATGGCCAATCCACCTAATCTGCACATCTTTGGACTGTGGGAGGAAACCGGAGCGCCCAGAGGAAACCCACGCAGATGCGGGGAGAATGTACAGACTCCGAACAGACAGTGACCCAAGCCGGGAATCAAACCTGGGACCCTGGAGCTGTGAAGCAACTGTGCTAACCACTGTGCTACCGTGCAGCCTTGGACTACTTGTCAGAGAAAGTTGGTTGGAATGGAATGGAATTTGTGATGGCCATGGCTTCAGCTGCCAAGGCTCTAACTCTTGAATTCCTTCCCTAAATGCCTCTGACTCTCCTTTTCTCCTTCACGATCCACCTTAAAGTCTATCTCGACTAAGCTTTGCGCGATTTATCTCCTTAAGTGGGGTACTGTCAAATTGTTGTTTGATAATGTTTGTAAAGTGTCTCGACACAGTTAGAGGTGCTATAGAATCATTGAACCGTAGAATTCCTACAGTGCAGAAGGTGGCCATTCAGCCCATCGAGTCTGCATGACTCTCTGAATGAGCACCCTTCTTTAGTCCACTGCCCACCCTATCCCCGTAATCCCACAGCCACACCTAACCTGCACATCTTTTTGGACACTCAGGGGCAATTTAGCTTAGTCAATCCAGCTAACCTCCACATCTGTGCACTGTGGGAGGAAACTGGATCACCCGGAGAAAACCTATGCAGACTTGGGGAGAAAGTCCGCACAGGCAGCTATGTACACATTTCTTTTGAAAGTATTTTTATTCAACTAATTTTCAACAGTTTTACAATTCACAACCCCATAAAACCCACCAACCCACCAAAACCCCCTCTCTCAACAGTCAATAGTCACCAACTCCCGAAAGTGCATGATAAACAAACCCCAATAATTGCAGAACCCATCACTCACCCCAGTTTAAAACAAATTTCACCATTTCCAGGGTCAAAAGCTCCAGCAAGTCCCCCCGCCAAGCCGAGGCGCAGGGTGGAGAAGCTGATCTCCACCCCAACAAAACCCACGTACGAGTAATCTGCGAGGTGAAGGCGTAAACATCTGCCCTCGAACCCCCCTGCAGCTCGGGCCGGTCCAATACCGTGAATATGGCTTCTCGTGGACCGGGCTCCATGTCCACACGTAAGACCCCTGAGATGGTGCTGAACACCGCCCTCCAAAACCTTGCTAGCTTCGGGCAGGACCAAAACATATGTACATGGTTCACAGGGCCCCTCGCACATCGCTGCACGCATTCGAACAGCTGGCTCATCCTGGACTTTTTACAGTGCACCCTTTACACTACCTTCAGCTGTATCAGCCCCAGCCTCGCACACGAAGTCGGGGCATTTACCCTCCGCAGCACCTCCCACCACAGACCCTCCTCCAGCACCACTCCAACTCTTCCTCCCAATTCGCCTTAACCCCCTCCATGGACACCCCATCCTCCACCAAAATCCTCCCAGAAATCACTGAGACCACCCACCTCTCCAACCCCCCCTTAGTTGACAGCACCGCCTCCAGCAATGAGGAGGTAGGTATTATCGGGAAAGTCAGCAAGACCTTACTCACAAAGTCCCACACCAGCATATACCTGAAGCTTTCACCCCAGGCCAGCCCAAACATCTTGTCGAGCTCTTCTGAATTTGCAAATCGCCCTCCCAGAAACAGGTCCTTCATTCCCTTAAGCCCCCTCCTATCCCATCGCCAGAATCTTGCGTCCATCCTCCCCAGCTCTAACCCATGATTCCCCCTAATCGGTATCCCCCTGACCCCGCTCTTAACCCTAAAGTGCTGTCCAAACTGTCTCCAGATCTTCACCAGACTCACCGAATACCTCACAGTGTCCATCGGGAGTGACGCCGTTGCCAGTGCTCACAACCCTGACCCCCTGCAAGAGCCCGCCTCCATCTTCAACCACAAAGTCCCCCCTCCCTGCTCCATCCCTGAATCTTCTCTGTATTTGCCATCCAATAATAATACGTCATATTTGGGAGGCCTAGCCCCCCACCTGCTGTCCCCTCTGCAGTGTCACCTTCCTAATCCGAGCCACCTTCCCAGCCCAAACAAACAAGGAGATCAACCTTGGACAAAAAGACCAGCAGTTATTGAAACAAGATTTGCGGGAAAGCATTAATCTTTACTGCCTGCGCCCAGCCTGCCAACAACAGAGGGAGATTGTCCCACCTCAGCAAATTGGCCTTCACCCTCCCCACCAAGCTAGTGAAATTAAACATCCGAAGACCTGCTCAATACTGGGCCAATCCCAGATACCTAAAATGAGACGTCACCAGGCAAAATGGCAGCCACCCCCCCCCCCCTCCAACCCGGAGGGGAGACCACAAAATACTCACTTTTCCCTAAATTCAATTTGTACCCTGAAAACGTCCCAGATCTCTGAAGCAACCCCCGTTATGTTCCCCACCGAAGAGATCTGCTCCAAAATATACAGAAACAAGTCATCTATTTATCAGGCCACCCTATGTTCCACTCTGCCCCCCCCCCCCCCCCCCCCCCCCCGTCCCCACCACCCCCTTCCGCAACCCCAAGCTCCTCAGCACAATGGCCAAGGGCTCTGTCACCAATGCAAACAGATGGGGGAGAATGGGATATCCCTGCCTCATTCCCCGGTGCAATGCCTGAGATCACACTACTTGCATGCATGCTTGCCATCAGCTCCTTATATAGCAGCTGCACCCATGCCAGAAACTTTGGCCTAATCCCAAATTTCTCCAAAGCCGCCATCAAATAACTCCATTCCACCCGATCAAATGCCTTTCCGCATCCAACGCCACCACTAATTCTGTCTCCCTTCCCTCTGCCGGAGAAAGCACAACATTCAACAGCCTCTTCACATTCGAAGACAATTGTCTTCCCTTTAGGAACCCCATCTGGTCCTCTCCAATCAACTTTGGAAGGCACTCCTCCAACCTTAACGCCAACACCTTTGCCAATACCTTGGTCTCTACATTCAGCTGAGGTATTGGCCTATATGACCTGCAGTCCACTGGATCCTTGTCCTTCTTAAGCAATAACGGGATGGAGGGCTGCCCCATCGTCTGCGACAAGACACCCCTGACCATCGTGTCCTCAAATGTTCCCACCATCAACGGCGCCAGCCTATCTTTAAATGTTTTATAAAATTCGACCGGAATCCCATCTGGCCCCACACCTTCCCTGCCTGCATCGTCCCAATCACCATCTTCACCTCCTCCACCCCCCACCGGCTCCTCTACCTCTGTCCTTTCTGCCTCCTCCAACCTCGAGCACTCTAGCCCACCCAAGAACTCCTCATCTCCCACACCTCCTCTGGTGGCTCTGACTTATGCAAGTCCCGATAGAATTCCTCGAACACCTGTTAATCTGTTCTGGAGCCACCACCAACTTCCTAGTCTTGACCCAAGATGTCTCCCTTGCCATGGCTTCCCTCTGAAGCTGACTTGCCAACATAAGCCCTGTCTTCTCCCCATACTCATAAATAGCCCCCCTCATCCTTCTCAACTGATGCACCGCTTTCCCCGTGGACAATGGGTCAAACCTCACCTGCAATTCCTTCCTCTTTGCCAGGATCCGGTCCGGGTCCCCACGTACCTCTCATCCACCTCCATAATCTCTTCTATCAGTCATTGGAGGCCTTGGAGGCCTTGGGAGAGTGCTGTTCACTACTGGTCTCCACAAACAGAGATCAGACGGAATGGCACTGGTGGGGGTCTCCCAGTGGTATGTAGGTGCATGCCCTGTGGGCAGGGTAGCAGCTTGGCACTGTTGGTGCAACCTGGCACTCCCAAGCTGTCCAGATGGCATGGGCACTGCCAGGGTACCAGGTTGGCACTGCCAAGGTCCATACTAGCATTTTGTGTGTGCTGGTTATTAGGCCCAGGGTGCCTCGTGTCCCAATCTCTCTGAGGAGTTACGGTGAGCGGAGCTCCTCAGTGCATATTATGGGGCTATTTTTTTTTTAAAGGGGCTGGTTGAGCACACTGGGCTAAATCGCTGGCTTGTAAAGCAGACCAAGGCAGGCCAGCAGCACGGTTCAATTCCAGTACCAGCCTCCCCGAACAGGCGCCGGAATGTGGCGACTAGGGGCTTTTCACAGTAACTTCATTTGAAGCCGACTTGTGACAATAAGCGATTTTCATTTCATTTCATTTCCATTGGCATTCCTCCCTTTCCACCTTAGCCTTAAACGAGATAACCTCTCCCCTCACGACCGCCTTCAGAGCCACCCAGGCCACCGACCATGAGACTTCCCCCATAAAATGAAACCCCACATGCTTCTCAACCACCTTCCTTATCTAGTCACAGAAGCTTTGATCTGTCAGTAACTCTGCATCCATTCTCCACCCCGGCCTCTGGGCTGTCCCCTTCTCCAATACGATACCACATCCATCCATGGACGGCACGGTAGCACAGAGGTTAGCACTGTTGCTTCACAGCTCCAGTGTCCCAGGTTCGATTCCCGGCTTGGGTCACGTCCTCCCCGTGTCTGCGTGGGTTTCCTCCGGGTGCTCCGGTTTCCTCCCACAGTCCAAAGATGTGTAGGTTAGGTGGATTGGCCATGCTAAATTTCCCTTAGTGTTTAAAAAGGTTAGATAAGTTACTGGGTTACGGGCATAGGGTGATGTGGGCTTAGATAGGGTGATCTTTCCATGGGCTGGTGCAGACTCGATGGGTCAAATGGCCTCCTTCTGCACTGTAAATTCTATGATCCAATGTGGAGCCTGATCTGAGATCTCAATTGCTGAGTACTCCGACCTCTTAACTCTGGCCAACAGCATCTTTCCCACCACAACAAAGTCAATCCTCGAAAAAACCTTGTGCGCTGGAGAGAAAAATGAATACTCCCGATCCCTGGGTGTAAAGATCGCCACGGCCCACCCCCTCGTAAACCCTGCCAATGCCTTAGCTCCCTCCGGCTGCATCAGTGAGCGTGGCTGGGACCTGTCCGCCATCGGTTCCAGCACTATATTCTGATCCCCCCTACTATCAGATCATCGGTATCTAGATCCGGAATGGCACCCAACGCTCTCTTCACAAAACCCCCATTGTCCCAATTGGGCCATCTACACTCAACAAAGCCATCAACCTCCCCTCTAACGCCCCCACCACTATCACGTACCTGTCCCCCGTGGTCAGCCACCACCTTCTCCATTGAAACCTCACCCTCTTGCCCACCAGGATCACCACTCCCCCAGCCCGACTATCGAAACTCGAATGAAACATCTGACTCACCCAACCCTTCCTAAGCCTCACCTGACCCTTCACCCTCAAATGGGTTTCCTGCAGCACCATCACAGCAGCTTTTAAACTCTTCAAGTGCGCAAAAACTCTCGCTCTTCACCAGTCCCCCTAACCCCCTCATGTTCCACTTCATTTTGACCAGGGTTCTCTCAGCCCCCTTCTGCCCCCCCCCCCCCCCCACCCTTCCTATCTGCCATCACCATTACCCCGGGCCCTGCCCATCTGGCCAGGCCCACCCCATCACAGGCAGTTATAATAAATGAAAATTGTTGTGTTCGTTTCTCATTGACTTTTTTTCCAACCGCTCTCCTACCTTTCCATTCGTAGAGCGACCCCAGATCAGATTTGCATTAGCATTCCACCTCCTTCAAATTATATAAATACATTCAAAAGGTGTTGATACAAACCTGCTCTCATGCCTGTATTCTATACCAGTCCCTGGGCAAGAGAATTGCTTTTGAATCTTTTTTGAGAATTCTATTCTTTCCACTGTCAAGTGCTGTTGAACAGCACAGAGTGACTCATCTTTTGATGCTGTATTACCTTCCTGGGTACACTGATTTTGAACTGAACTAATGTGGACAAAGGAACAAACAAACCAGCCAACAAAAATAAATGAAAAAAATGCATTTAGAAAGCAACTTTCATGATCTTAGGGCATCCCGACATTCTTCCCAGCTGATGAAGTTCTTCTGAAGTCGATTAACTTGTTATGGCCTATGTCAAGTCTTGGTCTTTGGAGCTTTTGTGTTGCTGTTGTTTTCTTTCATTCGCATTGACGCTCACCCTCGTCCTAAATTCTTATTTCTAATGGGCTGGTCAGAGCATCCCTAATCCTGAATGCAGTTTAAACACGATTGCAATGCCTCTCCCCTCCTCTCTGCTTCTCCCTCAGACCCTTCAGCGTGGTCTCACAGCTCCATCCCGTTTTGCTTCCAAGACAAAAGAGGAACCTGGGTGAAAAAAAATAACAAGCACAAAAATAGAGAGGAAACTGAAAGATGTATGGGAAGAGCGAGGAGCAAAATACTTTTAAACATGACAGATGGAGAGCTTTAACTACGAGGCAAAGAATAAAGGATACGAGTGAACAAATATATCATGGATTATCTGTTTAAAGATGTCATTAAAGCTAATCTTACTTTGGTAAAAGCCATTAAATGTTCATCTGCACAATAACAACTCACTTAGTGACACAAGCAGCTTTTGGCATGAGCTTTAATCTTTTGCTCGGGTTGTAATTGGCTTAGTATTCCTTGTGTGCCAAGACTGCAACTCTTATTATCCTTTTCTAGGAAGCTTGCATGTTGTCAGAGGGAAGCCTCCATACCCCCTTGTAAAAATACTTAGTCAAAATCATTTCAGATTTGCCAAAACAGCAGGAGAAGCAAACAGCAAGTTTAGGAGCAACATCATGGACATTTTTGTTCATTTCATTTTGCACGGAGGATGGGTTGCTAGGGAGAGTGGTTGATGTCAGGATTCTGGGCTCACTTAAAGGACAGCTGGCTCACCTAATAGCAGGTTTGTAGGACTGATAAACAGGAAAGATGAGATCCTGTTAGCTGCAGGGCCCCTTCCATCCAAACCTATCGTCCGATTTTGCCTCCAGAACAATAACAAGAACAACTTGTAGCGAGCAGTATTTTCTAATCCCACCAGTTGCAGGTTTGGCAGGTGGGGGAACATAGCTTGGCGTGAGGCCTAAAACCAGTTTCCCGATGGCGGGATGTACGTTAACAATTATGTTCTTGGGACTTTAAAGGTGAATTAAAGGCAAGTTCAGCTTCCCGACGAACAATTGCGTGCATTACCAATTTTCCCGTAACAGCCTCCCCGAATAGGCGCCGGAATGTGGCGACTAGGGGCTTTTCACAGTAACTTCATTTGAAGCCTACTCGTGACAATAAGCGATTTTCATTTCATTCATTTCATTTCAATTTAAATGTTGATTTAAAAAGCCACCTTGCTGGAATTAAGATCCCCTACCAAATTAAGGGCGCGATTCTCCGCCCCCCACGACGGGTCGGAGAATAGCGGGAGGGCCTTCCCAACATTTTTCCCGACCTCCCGCTATTCTCCCCTCCCCACGGCCGCCCCACGACACGAATTGCTGCTTGCCGTTTTTTACGGCAAACAGCAATTCTCCCCTATCCGATGGGCCGAGTTCCCAGGCCTTTACGGCCGTTTTCACGAACTCAAACACACCTGCTCTCACCGTTCGTGAAAACGGCCGCAAAGTTCCGTTCCCGACAACCATGGCACCGATTGGCACGGCCGCACCACGGCCGTGCCAAGGGTGGCATGGGCCCGCGATCGGTGGCCACCGATCGCGGGCAGCGGGTCCGAAACCCGCGCACTCTTTGTTCCTCCGCCGCCCCGCTGGATCAGTCTGCGGGGCGGCTGAGGGGCATGACGGCCCGCGCATGTGCGGGTTTGACGCATATGCGTGATGACGTCATGGGCGCATGCGTGGGTTGGAGCTGTCCAATCCACGCATGTGCGGCTGACGTCATCGTGCGCGTCAGCCGCCGTGACCCTTGGCGTGCGGGCTTAGCGAAGTTTGCTAAGCATGCAATGCCGTGGTTCACGGGGCCCCACTGCTAGCCCCGACCGGGGAGCAGAATCGGGTCCCGGGAGGGGGCGCGGAGGCTGCCGTGGAACACGGCCAGTTTCACGGCAGCCTTTACGACTCTCCGCATTTGCGGAGAATCGCACCCTAAGTTTCTCACCAATCAGAAATTAGAAAGTTAATTTTTACGACTGCATGCAAATGGCTGGTTTAGCACAATGGGATAAATAGCTGGCTTTTAAAGCAGCCCAAGGCAGGCCAGCAGAGCGGGTTTAATTCTCATACCAGCCTCCCCGAACAGGCGCCGGAATGTGGAGACTTGGGGCTTTTTACAGTAACTTCATTTGAAGCCTACGTTTGACAACAAACAATTTTCATTTTCAAGTGCACCTGGCAAGCCATGATTAATGGTAAGTTGCTGCTGAGATATCCTCTTTGGGGAGTGTATGTAAATGCTGGCCTGTGCTTGAGACTGGGTGATGGCAGTGCAATACACGTGGAGCATGACCGAGGAAGGGTGAATGGGGCAGGGTGGAGGTATGGCCAGGCCAAGGTGGAAGGGAGAGTGGAGGCTGCCTGGCGGCCCTTTAAATATGGCGACAAGACTTTCAATGTCATGAAGTAACAGTGGGCACAGCGACTTCCTGCCTTCCCACGTCGCTAAACAATGTATATTTGCAGAACCATTGGCAATGATCTTTTCGTCCTCACTGTCAACAGGGGTGGTACCAGGGGACTGGAGAGTGGCGAATGTCGTGCCCCTGTTCAAAAAAGCGAATAGGGATAACCCTGGGAATTTCAGGCCAGTTAATCTTACTTCGGTGGTAGGCAAAGTAATGGAAAGGGACTTGAGGGATAGGATTTGTGAGCATCTAGAAAGACACCGCTTGATTAAGGATAGTCAGCACGGATTTGTGAGGGCAGGTCTTGCCTCACAAGTCTTATTGAATTCTTTGAGGAAGTGACCAAGCACGTGGATGAAGGTAAAGCAGTGTATGTGGTGTAAATGGATTTTAGTAAGGCATTTGATAAGGTTCCCCATGGTAGGCTTATGCAGAAAGTAAGGAGGCATGGGATAGTGGGAAATTTGGCCAGTTGGTTAACGAACTGGCTAACTGATAGAAGTCAGAGAGTGGTGGTGGATGGCAAATAATCAGCCTGGAGCCCAGTTACCGGTGGTGTACCGCAGGGATCAGTTCTGGGTCCTCTGCTGTTTGTGATTTTCATTAATGACTTGGATGAGGGAGTTGAAGGGTGGGTCAGTAAATTTGCAGACAATACGCAGATTGGTGGAGTTGTGGATAGTGAGGAGGGCTGTTGTCGGCTGCAAAGAGACATGGATAGGATGCAGAGCTGGGCTGAGAAGTGGCAGATGGAGTTTAACCTTGAAAAGTGTGAGGTTGTCCATTTTGGAAGGACAAATATGAATGCGGAATATAGGGTTAACGGTAGGGTTCTTGGCAATGTAAGATGATCAGGGGAACAGATAGAGTAGACAGTCAGAGACTTTTTCCCTGGGTGGAACAAACAAGGGGACATAAGTTTAAGGTGAATGGTGGAAGATATAGGGGAGATGTCAGAGGTAGGTTCTTTACCCAGAGAGTAGAGGGGGCATGGAATGCACTGCCTGTGGAAGTAGTTGAGTAGGAAACATTAGGGACCTTCAAGCGGCTATTGGATAGGTACATGGATTATGGTAGAATGATGGGGTGTAGATTAATTTGTTCTTAATCTAGGACAAACGTTCGGCACAACATTGTGAGCCGAAGGGCCTGTTCTGTGCTGTATTTTTCTATGTTTTATTTAAGAAGCTGAACAGTGCAAGGTCGTGCATGGATATCCATATTGTGCCACCCTCCCCAAAAGAAGTCACTCCCACTTATGTGCCCGCCACCGAACAGAGATTCCAGAACAGAGGTTCTCTTCGGCATCTTTAATGTTGAAAAATGTTCAAAAATGTCTCATTGGAGTGTCACCAGGCGAATTTGACACCGAACCACATGAGGGAATATTAGGGCAGGGAGGTTGGTTCTCAGGAGCATCTACAAGATGGGGAGAAATGCAGAGAGGTTCAGGAGAGAATTCCACACTTTAGGGCCTTGGCACCATTGCTAACAGTGGGAAAGCACGAGAGGCCAGAATCGGAAGAACGCAGATATCTTGCAGGGTCGTCAGGCTGGAAGAGGTTACTGAGATAGGGAGAGACAGGCCATGGAAGGATTTGAAGACTAGTATAAGAATTCAACAATGGAAATACTGCCAGACCTGGAGCTGATGTTATTCAGCGAGCACAGAAGTAGTGCGTGAACAGGATTTGGTGTGAATTAGGATATGGGCAGCAGAGCTTTGAATGAGCTTAAGTTTCTGCAGGATGGACAATGGGAAGCCATCAGGCAGAAGGTGGAAGCAATAGTTAAACCCGCAGTCAACAAAGGTATGAATGAGTCAGGCCTATTTTGGCTCTTTATTTTTTTTAACCATGTTTATTCATATTCCACTGACAACAATTTAAAACAGCTGATCGAGCAGCTTAATGTGTGGAGCTAAACATAATTGTTTCAGCAGGAGTCTGAATGATTTTCTGTTCTGTGTACATGACACAGAAGAGAACATATGTGCATTGTAAATGAGCAGATCGGACAAGTGCCACAGAAGGAGATGTTTGTGTTAACCGGCGTTCAGTAAAACATATGTTCAACAGGTCTGCCTGTATATCTGCAGTCGACAGTGCTTGTCAAGAAAGATTTAAAATGTGGGAAGATGAGGGCAATAACATTTGAATGCTCTTGCCCTCAGTTTTGTCCTCATATATAGTTAAATACTATGATTAAATTTAAACAAGTTCCATAAAAACTGATACACTTGTATAGGTTGTGTACTTAAGCACACAGGCACAAACACCAGAAGGCCCACCTGGTATCTCCAGCCATAGAACTAGGTTTGCTTAAAAAAAGCGAAACATTTCCTGGAAATACAGAAGAGCATTGTGCTAAAATTATTGGTATACATGAAGAGTGATCTGACAGCTACTTGCCGCCTTTGTACTGAAGCAATTTTCACTGCCTCATTTTATGGTGAAAGACCCAATGGGCAGTGAACCTCAACTGAAATCACTCAAAAATAGCTTAATTAAAAAAAAATCATCTTTATTGTCACAAGTAGGCTTACATTAACACTGCAATGAAGTCACTGTGAAAAGCCCCTAGTCGCCATATTCCGGCCCCTGTTCGGGAACACGGAGGGAGAATTTAGATTGTCCAAATTACCTTAACAGTCTGTCTTTTCGTACTTGTGGGAGGAAACTGGAGCACCTGGAGGAAACCCACGCAGACACAGGGAGAACGTGCAGACTCCGCACACACATTGACACAGCCAGGAATCAAACCTGGGACCCTGGAGTTGCAAAGCAACAGTGCTACCCACTGTGCTACCGGTACATGTCAAGGTGAGTTGTAAAATAGAGGAACTTTACTGTGTGGTGGCCAAACAGGACATTATATAGAAACGTAAACGATAACTACGTATTTTCAGACAATGTTTCACAAGATTCTTCCCAAAACAAATGAATTTGAAAATTTACAAACAACTCAGTTGGAATAGGATCAGGCTTGGCTCTGATGCCTCACATGATTAATGGCCTGTCAATGTGCAGTGGGTGACTTTTAAAAAAAAATGTATTTTATTACAAACATGTATCAAAACAGGTTACAGCAAATAAACACCCTGGGAAACATACTTCCCAACAATCAACTATATAGTCTGTACTGATTTTTCCCAAATTTCACCCTTTCCCCCCACCCCACCGCCCCACCCTTTGTGACGAATAGTCCCTCAAGCACGGTCACAAACTTTCCCCACCTTTTCTCAACACCGCCTCCACCCCTCCCCACCCCCCTGCAGAGCCCTTAATTCATACTTTATCTTCTCTAACTGCAGGAAGTCATACAGGTCACCCAACCATGCTGCTACCCCCGGTGGCGATGCCGACCGCCACTCCAGCAAAATTTGTCGCCATGCAATCAGAGAGGCGAAGGCCATGACATCGGCCTTCCTCCTCTCCATGAGCTCCGGCTTCTCTGAAACTCCAAATATCGCCACCAAAGGGTCCCTACCCACTCCCTCCTCCACTATCCTGGCTAAGACTGCGAATACTCCTGCCCAGAATCTTCCCAATTTTTCACATCCCCAAACTCCGTCCGAGTGATTCGCTGGTCCCCGCCCACACCTCTCACACTCATCTGCTACTCCCTGAAAGAACCAACTCATTCTCACCCGAGTCGTATGCACCCTGTGCACCACCTTAAACTGTATCAGGCTCATCCTTGCAAAAGAGGTCCTGTTTACCCTACGCAGTGCCTCACTCCATACTCCCCAATTGATCTCCCCTCCCAATTCCGGGCTCCCTGAATACCTACTCGGAGCCATTGGCAATGCTGCCGTCACCCCCTCAAACGAGACTCCTTACAAGATTCCTCCTAATCCACTCTACCCCTTCTCCTTCCCACCACCACCGCACCTTGTCCACAGTCTCCGCCCAATAATAATGAAGCAAGTTTGGCAATGCCAAACTACCCTGCTACCTCTGCCTCTGTAGCAGGGTCCTCTCCACCCTCGGTACATTGCCTGCGCAGTGGGTGACATTTTGTCTCATATCTGGCAAATTCCAATAGCCAGCCACATTTCTGCTTTGCTCAATTTTCTTTCCTGTTGCAGTCACAGACTGAAATTGGGCGAGGTCCAAGGCAGGCTGGTTGACATACAGTGTGTGATTCTCCGGAACAATTTCTAAGTGCTGCAGTGAGTGGGAATTGCCGTGAGCTTCCTGGCACCAGGCCCAGCGAGGCCGGCAATGCAATTTACCATTAATTGGTCCACTTAATGAGGCCTCACGGGCCTCTAGCCGCAATGATGGCTCGCCAGTTGGTTCGCCGAGACCGGTTTCGCCAGCCCCCCCGCTAATAAGGTCAAGCAGCACTTAAGTTGCACTTGCTCAGCAAACCCCAGCCAGCTCGCAACAATGGCACCGAGGAGACCGGCCCCAGGATTCAGGGGTGCTGACGTGGAGAGCCTGCTGGACATGGAGGAGGCCAGGAGGGACATCCTGTTCCCCGAGGCTCCTGGAGTTTCAGCCAAAGGGCAGCCAGTGCTGCCTGGGACAGGTGGCTGCAGCTGTCAGCTCGGATAGTGTGACCAGGAGAACTGGCCAGCAGTACCGGAAAAAGAAACACAAGTGCAGCACGGTAGCATTGTGGATAGCACAATTGCTTCACAGCTCCAGGGTCCCAGGTTCGATTCCGGCTTGGGTTACTGTCTGTGCGGAGTCTGCACATCCTCCCCGTGGGTTTCCTCCGGGTGCTCCGGTTTCCTCCCACAGTCCAAAGATGTGCAGGTTAGGTGGATTGGCCATGATAAATTGCCCTTAGTGTCCAAAATTGCCCTTAGTGTTGGGTGGGGTTACTGGGTTATTGGGATAGGGTGGAGGTGTTGAACTTGGGTAGGGGGCTCTTTCCAAGAGCCAGTGCAGACTCGATGGGCCAAATGGCCTCCTTCTGAACTGTAAATTCTAAATTCTATGATCTAAGTGAGGAGACACCAATGCACTCAAACCCCTCTCCCCCAGCCCCAAGGGAGCATCCACCCCCCAATCACCCCACGTGACCCCCAATGCTCCCTCCACCCCCTTCCCCTTCAACCCTCCCTCCACACCCCCTTCAACCCCCACCCCAAACCTTCCTTCACACCCCCCTCCCACCACTGTGAACCACGCGTGTGACTAACGATGCCATCTCTGTGTCTCCTCAGGAAAGGCTCCCCCATAATCGTTGGGAGAGGGCCCAGACTGTCAGAGGGGCAAAGGACGAATCCTCACCTCCTTCGTGGAGTGTGCCCTGGGGGTGACCGGTGTGGCCGAAGACAGGGCTGTCACCCACGCGGAGGCTGGTGGATGCCGCAGAGATGAGGAACCACCGGGCTCCACCGGGGGGGGGACCTGTCAAACGTGAGTTGTTATTGCCTTACTGACTGACCCATCCCTCCCACTGACCACATGACCATTCTCCCGTAGATCCTCCAGCCGACGTCGCCGACCCATCCCGGGCGGCACCCTCTCCAGCCTCCCAGGCGACCATCTCGGAGGAGAGCTCCGAGGATGCCACCATAACAGTCGCCACACAGCTGTCCTCCCCATGCTCCACCCGCGCAGATATGCACACCTCGGTGGGAAACGTCAGTGGTCAGGCTTCTGGGGCACAATCTGGTAAGCACCACACTGCTGCTGTTGTACATCAAATGGAGGCAGGAACTCGCAGGTGAGACAGCAGTCTGAGGTCTGTTGGATGCCAGGATCCAGCTGGGTCCCTGTCTGATGCTGAGCCTCTGGAAGTGGGTTACCCAGAGCTAATGGAGATGATAGGGAGCGGCCGGTATGTTCAGAGGGAGATGTCATCATCACTCCAGCAGATCCGTAGCCGATTAGCAGAGTCCCAGAGGCTATGGTGCAGGAGATGTCACCGGCAATGCGCAGCACCGAGGCCAACACTGCCAGAGTGGTGACTGCAGTGGAGAGTCTGGTGGACGATGTCACCACCATTAGTGAAGGTGTCCAAGGCGTCGTGCAGTCGGTGACGGCCATGGCTGAGGGTCTCGACAGAACGTCCGACTCGCTGGGGGATATGACCCAGTTCGAGGCTGACCTTAATGAGGTTCTGCAGACGTGACCTGCTCTCAGATGGGAATGGCTGAGGTGCTGCGGAGCTTGTCCCAGCCACAGGTGGGCATTGTCGAGGCGCTGCAGAGCATGTCCCAGTCACTGGGGAGCATCGCTGAGGGCGCCGACACAATGGTGCAGACTATGGAGAACTGCCAGAACTGGCAGAGCCAGATGTTGCAGGTGCAGCCAGGGCTCAAACCATCTGCCCCTTCATCCCAAGGTGAACCCCAGAGCCCTATGGGCACCGAATGGGAGGCGGGGGCACTTGGGTGCCAACCCAGTCCCTTCCCATGAAGTGGTGACAGTGGCCACCAGCTTCCCTGAGTTCTACCCATCTGATGAGGCCGTGTCTTGAAGTCAGTATACGAGACAGAGCTGCATGGCCGTGCACATGCCATCGACAAGTGCACCGGGGCCAGAGAGAGCTCCGAGAGGACGCAGGGCGAGTTAGGCAGCTGGCAGCCTCCACCTCTGATGTGCATCCTGGGGAGACACCCAGACATAGTGGTCCCCTGCCCTCAACAGTGACCCGCTGACAGAGCCGACACAGTCCAAGCAGCCTGGAATGATGTGACACAGACGCTGGAAGGGTAGGAAATGGGGTGTGACGATGGACCAGGCCACATCCTAAGTGAAGCGGGCGAGTGTGAGGGCCTCCCTGGTCCTCCGGGCTTGCCGGTCCTTCACCGCTGTTGTCTGTCCTGCAGACTCTGGCTGGGCCTCAAGTTCCTCCCCAGCCGTGTCCCCAGTCCCTGCTGGTTCTGACGCCTCCTCCTCACCCTCGTCCTCCTCAGATGTGGCCACATGTTCCTCATCAACAACTTCCATCCCGTCGCCTCGCTGTCGAGGTTGTGGAGGACGCAGCGGACCACCACAATGCGGCGACCCTCCAGGCGGTGTACTGGAGTGCATTACCGGAGCAGTCCTCAGGGTGTGGAGTGGGGTTTGGCACAGGGGCCGCTGCCTTGAGAATCTGCTGACACTGCTGCTGCTGCCGCCATATTTCCGGTGTCTGTCCGCATTGCCTAGCAGCAGCACCACGAGGGCAACTTCTGCTTCCAACATCCCTGCCATAGCATTCAGTATCTGTAAGGAATAGCGAGAAGGTGTTAGATGGACAAACAGCGATGGCTCCCATCCTGGGGATCTCCGTACGCCCCCCACCTGGAATTCCCACCCATGCACTCCGGCTGCAGTGGGCCACCCTCACCAGACCCCAGACTGTATGCCCCAGACCCCCGCTTTCAGCGTCAACTGGTCCCTCCCCATGGCACTCACCCACCCTCCAGCCGTGGGACATGTGCTCCGGAACCGTGTTCCATCCCCTGGGTGTTCAGGTATTGGCTGCTGCATGTGTGTGTGTGGTGTTGCTTCCCGTGGTGTTCAGGCACGGTGTCCAGGCATCATCTGATGGGATGCTAGGCAATAACTCCCACATGCTACATGGATGGCCTACCCACGGGGATCCACTTAGGATGTGTGAAGTGCTCACTTAACCAGAATTGACAATTCCCTATGAGCGATAGCCTTCAGCTGCACAGCCAGAGGCCTCGGCAGTCGGAGGGGGTTATGAGTGTTCGGTGGGGCAGATAGGCAGAGACAAGGGTTTCCACCGGAATGGGTACACACGATCCAGGGGTTGGCATGGTGGTGCCACGAGCGGTTGCCCCCCCCCCCCCACCCCCAGCGCTTCGCCCCACCCTCCCTTGGCTGCCCACCCCCAGGCGAGGGTCGCCCACACCCCAATCGAGGGTTTGGACATCCTGCCGAGCATTGGGACAGCAAGCCCTGTGCCCCAGGGGCTCTTTGCCTGTGAGCAAAGATGGCTACTCACCTCCTCGGCTCCTCACAGAAGCCCTTCCATCAGGTTCCCGTTTTTTCAAAAGGAGTACTAATCGACGCCAGCGTGAACACTTGCTGAGGAGGCCGCTGAATGACAGGAGGCTGTTGGATATGGGGGTGACACTCATGGAAATAGGACTTAAGTGGTGATAATTGGTTTCTCGCCACGCTATGGCGAGATCCCAATTTCGCCTACGGGAGCGAGCCAGTTGCATCGCAAACTGTTTGGTGCCTGGCGCAGATCTCGTTTCTGTCCTCTCCCGCTATTCACCGGTCTCATTTCAATTGAGCGAGAGTGTAATGAGGCTGAAGAATCACTCCCATAATGACCCTTTAGCCTTATTGTCATGATAATAGGGTGTTTGTGGTAGTAAGCTCCAGTATTTGATACAATACGCTACACTCTGTACTTTATGGGGTCACCTGGTCTGGGGTCGCAGATTAGGTAGCGCAGTGAGAAGTCTTACAACACCAGGTTAAAGTCCAACAGATTTGTTTCAAATCACTAGCTTTCGGAGCACTGCTCCTTCCTCAGGTGAAGAACTTCTTACACTTCTTAAGTACACTTATTGCACTTCTTAAGAACTTCTTAAGTGTGTAAGAAATTGTAAGACTTCTTGCTGTGCTCATCCCAACGCCGGCATCTCCACACCATAGATAGCACAGGAAACAGAAGATTGTAACAAGACTGCAGATGCCTTGCAGTTGTGTACTTTTGTACTAAAAATGTGTTAATAATAAGGTTAGTTCACAGAAATGGTGTCGGTCATCCTGCAACATAAAGACAGGACAGTTACGAACAAAGATGAATGTTGCCCCCTTTCTGCCTAGCCTCATGTAAAGAATAGTTACTTTGATGGGATAATGGAGAGCATATCTTGAGTGGAGAGCATATCTAGAGTGAGGAGATGCCTTCAGTAGCAGAGGGTTGTGTAAAAGATAGGAAGGTAAGCAATGGCCTCGATTTTAACTGGGAGGGGACTGTGGGTGATGGCGAACAGGGACACGAAAGCCCAGCCCTTGACAACCGCAGGCCTCAGTTAAAGAAAAAAAACAGGGGAATAGGCCTCGGTGAGAGGGGGTGGCCAAGATATTCTCCATTCAGCAACTGTGGAGATGCCATGGCAAAGACTTGCCCGAAGATGCTATGTGCGAAGAATCCATGAAGGTTAGGGGGATATGACAGGTCTGGGGATGCTGAGGGCTTCTTGCGGGTAACAGAGGAGCATCCCAGCTCCTCTAGCCTA
This sequence comes from Scyliorhinus canicula, assembly GCF_902713615.1. Taxonomy (NCBI): domain Eukaryota; kingdom Metazoa; phylum Chordata; class Chondrichthyes; order Carcharhiniformes; family Scyliorhinidae; genus Scyliorhinus; species Scyliorhinus canicula. Next base: position 199,151,941 of record NC_052146.1, read on the forward strand.
CAAGAAGTTCAGAAACAAGCCAGTTTAAAAACCTACTCAAGCCCCTTCCAACCAGTTGGCTCCTCCAACTTTGTTTCTGGGCAGCAGCCAGTGCAGGATTACCCCTGTGTAGGCCTTCAAATTACCTTCTAATGTTGTGGTGACCTGCCTGGGTCATAACCTTTGAGCCTAAAGTTGCACCTATTTCGCTTTCAGAGGCGCTTTGTCTTGGGCGATCATTAATATTACAGTGTCCAAGAATGTGGTGGGCTGGAGGCAAGACTTTGAGTTTGAAATGAAATGAAATGAAAATCGCTTAATGTCACGAGTAGGCTTCAATGAAGTTACTGTGAAAAGCCCCTAGTCGCCACATTACGGCGCCTGTTCGGGGAGACTGGTACGGGAATCGAACCATGCTGCTAGCCTGCTTGATCTACTTTAAAAGCCAGCGATTTAGCCCAGTGAGCTAAACGGTTCTTAAAAATGCAGCGCACATAAGTTTTTACACCTTCACAGGTCTCCTCTTTGAGTGAAAAAGCCATTCTGAGACTGTCAAGCTAACAAGGTGCATTGTCCTTAAAATTACAAATGCAGAAGTAGAGACAAAAGCTGTGATCTAATTTTAACACATTAAAGACATAATGGTTACTAGTCACAGTATGCAACAGAAGGCATTCAGGCAAAGGCTATTTATTGTCTGTAGTGTAGGACCCAAGGTTTATTGTTTTATTGTTAAATATGTTCACACATTATGGCTACCTAGCTCTTGTGGTTGCCTGGATACAGCCTAATCAATGCGACAATGCGGGCAGCAGGAAAACAGAGGTAAAATTGTTGACTCTTTGATAAGTACCTCTTCAATGGAAACATTTTTCACCCTATTTCAGTCATAAAGCTATTTTCCTTTTTAAGCAAATTTGTGGTTCGGATGATGTATCTGTCATGCTCTGTATAAGTGTCCTGGGGATTTTGTACGTAGGACTAGTTAATACATTATTAATAGCACTTTATTTCAACGCTACTAAGCAATATTATTCTTACTATCTTGTGTGCATGTGGGCTGCAACACTCGGATATCTCTTTATTAAAATAAACAAAGAGATAATTAAGCACATTCTAATCCAAACATCAGCAATGGGCCTGTTCAGGAAGTCGTTGTTCAGCGAGTTATGTATGTTTGTATGTGTGTGTAAGAGAGAGAAAGAGAGAGAGAGAAGTGTTGATAGATAGTGTGTGTTAGATGACTCATTAGGCCATCTTTTAATCTGTCACTATACTGAGAGTGGGTCCATTGTCATCATCTTTTGTGTTCTCCTTAAAAGGCTAAAATTCGACTGAAATGTTACTGAAAAGGCAACCTTTGTCAGTCTTGTCTGCATTATGAGTCTTTTTGTCAAATTTATGGGCATTGATCAGAAATCAATGCAAGTCATATACAGATTAATTCACTTTGTAACTCTTATGGGGAAGGAGCTGGAGAGTGGGACTAATTGGATAGCTTTTTCAAAGTGCCAGCATGGCTATGATGGGTCAAATGTGCCTCCTCCTGTGATCTTGAGTCTAGATTAGGGCTAGAAAGAGTGTATGTGGAGTGCGGCAAAAAGGTCTGGTGAGTTGCAGGCGCAAATGGAGTCTGTGTTGAGTTTGCACATTCTCTCCGTGTTTGCTTGGGTTTCCTCCCGGGTGCTCGGTTTTACTCCCACAGATGTGCAGGTTAGCTAGATTGGCCATGCTAAATTACCCCTTAGTGACCAAAAATGTGCAGGTTAGCTGGGATTGTGGGAATAGGGGGGGAGGAGTGGGCCTAGGTAGGGTGCTGTTTGGGAGGATATGCGCAGACTCTATGGGCCGAACGGCCTCCTTCTGCACTGCAGGGATTTTATGAACTCTGTGGGGGATTGGAGATATGGGGCGGGATTTTCCGGCCATTCCCCCAGTGGGATCGTTCGTTCCCATTGGACGTGAACCCCTGCCGTGGGTTCCCTGATGGCAAAGGATGTGACCAATAGGAAAACCCTTGATAGCGCCGGCCAATGGCGGCACACCTTTGCCGCTGAAAAACATGCCACAGGGATGGGGGAAGGTGGGAAACACCGGCGATGATGTTACAGTGATGACAGAGGCCTGGCTCGAAGAAGGCTGGCTCGAAGAAGGGTAGGACTATGATTCAATATTCTAGGATACAAGGGAATAGATGCTCCATTGCACAATGCTGCAATTGGCATTCCCGATCAGAGGAACATGGATTGCCCCCCAAAAAACGGCGCATAACCCATTGGGAAGCTCCAATCCCCCACCGGCAACCTCAGCATGCTACCACGGAAGCCCAATCACTACCCCCCCCCCCCCACAGCTTCCGATATGCACCGACCTCCCACATCGGAAAATCCATGAAGCGGCTTTGGTGCAAGTTTGCCCACGCATGGCCCTGACGTGATGGACGAGGATGTGCAAAACTGAGGTGCCCCCCAAAGTGCATCAGAAAGCACCCCTCCCTCCCGGAAGGAGAAACACTTCCTCCTCCGGCTGACAAGTAGGGATACCCTGCCACCCACCTAAGTAATAACTAATAACGGATCATCCTCTCACTAACAGCACGAATGCATGAGGGTGACCTGAACCCCTCTCTCTCACTGACTCCCAAACCGACACCTCCAGATCTCCCATCAGACACCCACATCAGATCCTCCATCAGAGGCCCCCAACAGACACCCCATCAGACAGAACCATCATCAGCACCCCCATCACTCACCGCTGCCTGAATGCTGCACAGCAGTCCAGATAGTACAGTGAAAGATCACTGCATTTTCACTTCCCTTTCTCTGACTTCTGTTGCCTCAGACAAGTGTTTTAAGCAGCAGCTGTTACAAGTGTCAGAGGCATCCTCAACAGCCAAGTGCTCTTGAAAGGGCTTCAAATCCCATGACGGCCTTTGAAATGCAAATTTTCCATTCGATTTCACACAATACATTTCAATAGCCGGTGATTGACAGTTTTATTAGTCCAGAGACAGGTGCTTGGAGGATTGTTTATCTATCTTTCACTTCACGCTTGAATGCATCTCCATTAATCCCCTTTGATGCCAACCACAATATTTATAAACACTCTTGCTTTGATTGAAAGCTCCTGGCAGCTATGTGTTCCTGCTGTGAATATAATATAATAATATTTAATGTCACAAGTAGGTTTACATTAACACTGTAATGAAGTTACCCTGGAGCTGTGAAGCAATAGTGCTAACCACTGTGCTACCGTGCCGCCCAAATTAGAGGAAGTGAAACTACTCACTCCTTTTGATGTGGTCTCTGATGGAAGTTTCTGATGGGGGGGGGGTGGGGGGGGCTGGGCCGGTTGGTTGGGGGTGGTTGTTGGGCCACCCTTATGCACCCGTGCTGTTGGGGGGGGGGGGAGGCTGCTGTGGACAGTTATTCCCATGGTGGGGGGTGGGAGTGACTGTTCCTCCTTGTCAGCAAGGGGGTGCTGGATTAGTATTGTGGGGGGGGGGGGGGGGGGGGAAGGTGGCCTGCCGCCAAATCTCAAGATCGGGACACCCACTCAAAATGGCGGCTCAATACTGGGATTCCAACAGAATTCGGCAAGTTCTCCCCCATGCATTTGTTTTTGCGATGGCCGGGAATCGAACGCGGGTCAACTGCTTTGAAGGCAGCTATGCTCACCACTATACCACCATCGCTCACTTTCTCCCCCATGCATAATATATTAGCATGGTCAAGGCGAGAGACTCGCACTTAGATGGCACTCCCAGCATTAGCAGAAACCAGTCTCAATTCTCCACTGGCCGGGGCATGTAGTCTCCAGTACTGAGAATGCAGGCCAAGATGTCCAGGTAAGAAATGAAAGGATGGAAGGGATAGGAGGAGGATGCCAGTATTGATTAAGGAGAACTTTAGAGAATATCTCAGACGGGCAAAGAACAAATTCTATTTAACTCAAGCTAAGGAACAAAAATGGTGCAATTACATCGCTCAGTGTAGTCCATAGGTCATCAAATAGTCGGAAAGATATAGAAGAAGAAATTTGCAAGGAAATTACAGATAAATGCAAAAAATATAGAGAAATTATAATGGGATACTTTAATTATCCAGGTCCTTTTCCTGCTTTGTCTGTAGTTGGGTGACCCATCCAGATGGGGCAGGCTAAGGGCTGGTTTAGCACAGCGCTAAATCGCTGGCTTTGAAAGCAGACAAAGGCAGGCCAGCAGCACAGTTCAATTCCTGTACCAGCCTCCCCGAACAGGCGCCAGAATGTGGCGACTAAGGGCTTTTCACAGTAACTTCATTTGAAGCCTACTTGTGACAATAAGCGATTTTCATTTCATTTCATTTTCAATACACTTGAGGCTTTTTCATGCATGATGGTACCCCTGGGGCTGTAGTTTGCAGAGGTTCAGGGAAGCAATATGGTTGAACTTGTTAAGATTCCTTCCTTTTGTAAGTTTTGTATTTTATTGGTCGTGTCCTGCTAAAAAGGGGTTGGTGCCATTGCATTTCCCCAGTGTCACCTTATGATTGAAACTGAAGAGCCAATTTAGGAAAAAAGAGGCACAAACTACAGGCATGAATGTCCTGTGCCACTAGATAAATATTAGTTAAAAATAATTGATTGGGGATGAGCATTTCCATCGAATCCCTGCGGTGCAGAAGGAGGCCATTTGCCGATCGCGCTGATCCTCTGAAAGAGCACACTAGCTAGGCTCACGCCCCTTCCCTGTCCCCGTAACCCCAGCTAACCTGCGCATCTTTAGATTGTGGGAGGAAACCTACACAGACACTGGGAGAACGTGCAGACTCTGCACAGACAATGACCCGAGGTGGGAGTGAAAGCCGGGTCCCTGGCACTGTGAGACAGCAGTGCTAACCATTGTGCCACCATGCCGTCCTAGCATAGGACCAAAGCAGGTGAGCATTTATTTCAGCATTACTTGCTGCAGTCCAAAGGGCATCTTTGGTGCAAAATGATATTTATACGTGAATTGCAGGTGGATTCACTGCTGTACGTAGTGAACCTGAAATCTTGTCGACATTCCGAGCAGTCGCTCACTCTTAAAGTCCTAAGCTGCAGCTCAGGTGCAATACCGAAAGAGTGCTACACTGTTCGAGGTGTTGTTCTTTCGGATCGGACATTGAATCAAGTTGACCTCTAAAGTAGATGTAAAAGATCCCATGGTACTATTTTGAAAAAGAGTGGAGGGGTGGGAGGGTGGCGGTCACTGATGTCTTGCCTCAGATCTACCCAGAAACCAACATCACAAAAATAGTTCCAGTGAAGCTTATTATAAACACAAGACACAGCACCTCATCTTTCAGTTGGGCACTTTAGGCTTTTCTGGACTCAACATTGAGTTCAACAATGCCAGACTGGAATCCCTGACCCATGGCCACCTCGCCTTCAGTTTTTGTTACATTTTCTTTGCATTGTATGGCTTTCTTACAACAGCACACATGCTCCATAGGCATATCTTTCTGTTGCTTTCTTTCTTTTCTTGCCTCATCACCATTCCCTTTGGCATTGTAACTCTTCCATCATTTAATCCCTCCTGATTTCCACATTGTTCCAGGCCTTCCTTTTCCCACCCACACCTTGCTGAAAACCTGATACATCTGTACCTTGTCTCAGTTCTGATGAAAGGAAATCAATTTGGTTAACTGTTTTTCTCCCTCCTCAGATGCTGCCTGGCCTGCTGAGCATTTCCAGCATTTTCTGTTTTTAGTGTTAATTTGTTACTGTTTGTGGGAGTTTGCTGTGCACAAATTGGCTGCTCTGTTTTCTATACTACAACAGTGACTACACATTAGAAAGTGTTTCGCAACATCTGGAGGTTGTGGAAGGTGTCATTCTTCCTTTTTGATTCTGAACAGGAAATGGATCTCCAAATAGGCCAGTTCAGAATTGATCAGGATTTTCTGCTCATAGGCTTCATAGATATGCCCATTGTGGCTTTGGGGCAACATATGAATCTTAAAACCACAGTTTTATTCAGTTGCACACATGCATCTCAAGTTGCTGATAACTGACATATCTTTGTGATCTGACTTGGGAATTAATCATTAATGAAACCATAGTGATGGTGCACCCCCCCCCCCCCCCCCCCCCCCCGCCCAGGCTGAAAGTGTTCAAACAGGAAAGATTAGCAAATAAAAAATCAAAACAGTAGTGAGTTCTCTGGACTTCTTTCACTGGATTCACAAGGCTTGTGGGTTGTGTATGAACCTGGGACTCCAGGTTGGATGGACACTCTGGTTTGGCCTGACAGTATTTCACAATTAGTTTTATTTTTGGCATGGTTGTAAGAAATTCCAAGGATATAGTAATATTTTATATCTCTGCCATGGGAAAACCCCAATACGTTGGTTAAAAAATATTTGAGACCTCAGAAAGGTTTAGTATCCACCAAATGCTGCATTCTTATTAAGAATTGCATAATAAGTGCGGAGTGGGGACCTGGGGGTAAAAATTGTCGACTGTTGCAAACTGCACACAGTGAAAGGGAGTCCCGGGACCAAATTGTAATTGAGTTTCAATTACATTGGAAGGATGAACTGCGGACGTCTACATTTCCAGGCACCTTGGAGATGAAGCAGACAATGTTGGATCACTGCAGTACCGGCAACAGCCCTTAGCTGAATCCCAAGCGGGGGTTGAGAATGGTTGAGTGCGATCATAAGCACAAATGAAATAGGGGCAGGAGTAGGCCATCTTGTGCGGTCCTACTGCTCCCGCCATTCATAACAAAAACATGGCCGATCTTCTGCCTTAGCTCCACCATGCCACACTCTCTCCCTTATTTTCTAAGTATCAAAAAAAACTATCAAACTCGGTCTGGAACCTCTCAATGAGCAAAAGTCCACAGTTCTCTGGGGTAGAGAATTTCAATGATTTACTGCCCTTTGAATAAAGAAGTATCTCCTCACCTCAGAGTAAATGGTTGAGTTTAAGTACCTGAGGGGTTTTGACAGGGTGGATGAGGAGAGGATGTTTCTTCTTGTTGGAGAATCGAGGACTTAGGGTCACTGTTTAAAAATAAGGGCCGGGTCGGAGAATCTCTGGGGCGGCCCCGACGCCGGCTTCCCCATTCTCCGCCACCGTTTTTCGGGCGCCCGCGGGATCGCCGCCGTGCCGGTCGGGGGCCAGCCATTGACAGTAGCCCCCGGCGATTATCTGGGCCCCGATGGGCCGAGTGGCCGACGAGTTTGGCCGAGCCCCGCCGTCGTGTATTACTCACTTCCCACATGGCAAGACCTGGAAAGTGAGTGTGTAGGGGCCGTCCTGGAGGGGTGGGCCCGAAATCGGGGCCTACTGATTGGTGGGCGGGCTGGTTCCATTGGGGCCTACTTTACTCCGCACCGGGCGCCTTTAGGGCTCCGCCATATTGCCCGGCGGCCGGCACGGAGAAGGGAATCCCCACGCATGCGCGGAAATACGCCGGTTGTTCTGCGCATGCGCGGACTCGTGCCGGCCATTCTGCGCCGGCTGGAGCTGTGGGGCTGTGGGGACCACTCTGGTGGCAACCTAGCCCCCTAGAAAGGGGAGTCATTGGTGCCTGTTTCCATGCCAGTATAGGGACAGAGCCCCATTATTAGAGAATCCCGCCCAAGGGGTTCCTCATTTAAGGCAGGGATAAGGAGAATTTTTTTCTCTCAGAGGATCGTGGGTCTCTGCAACTCCCTTCCTCAAAAGGCAGTAGAAGCAGAGTCTTTGATTTTTTTTAAGGCAGCGCTCGATAAATTCCCCATTAACGAAGGGGGTGAAATGTTATCGGTGGGAGGCAGGAACGTGGGGTTTGAAGATCAGCCATAATCCCATTGAATGCAGAGTAGGCTTGAGGGGCCGAGTGGCCTACTCCTGCTCCTAATTCATGTGTTATTCTGGGACTGGAGTCAGAGAAAGAACTGTTCCCCATGAAGGCTTTTAAAAAGAAAAGTTCTGTAACCTATTCATCATTGGCGATTGCAGGGGCTGCTGAAGAGTCGTGGTCTTGGCGCCCAGCTATCTAATGGAATGGCCACCAATGCTGGAGCAAAGACAATGAACCTGGCTCACTCAGCAGTGACTAAATTTGAAAAGGGAGTCCTAAATTACCTGTTTACGGAGCTAATGACTGCTTACGGGATCTGCCTGAGTGACATAGAATATGGGCCATGCAATGTAAGAAGTCTTACACCACCAGGTTAAAGTCCAATAGGTTTGTTTCAAACACTAGTCAGGTGAGTGAAGAGGTATGTTCCAGAAACATATATATAGACAAATTCAAAGATGCAAGACAATGCTTAGAATGCGAGCATTTGCAGGTAATTAAGTCTTTACAGATCCAGACATAGGGGTAACCCCAGATTAAAGAGGTGGGAATTGTCTCAAGCCAGGACAGTTGGTAGGACTTCGCAAGCCCAGGCCAGATGGTGGGGAATGAATGTAATGCAACATGAATCCCAGGTCCCGGTTGAGGCCGCACTTGTTTGCGGAACTTGGCTATACGTTTCTGCTTGGCAATTCTGCGTTGTCACGCGTCCTGAAGACCGCCTTGGAGACCGCTTACCCGGAGATCAGAGGCTGAATACCCTTGACTGCTGAAGTGTTCCCCGACTGGAAGGGAACATTCCTGCCTGGTGATTGTCGCGCGATGTCCGTTCATTCGTTGTCGCAGCATCTGTATGGTCTCGCCAATGTACCACGCTTCGGGACATCCTTTCCTGCAGCGTATGAGGTAGACAATGTTGGCCGAGTCGCACGAGTATGTACTGCGCACCTGGTGGGTGGTGTTCTCATGTGTAATGATGGTATCCATGTCGATGATCTGGCATGTCTTGCAGAGATTGCCATGGCAGGGTTGTGTGGTGTCGTGGTTGCTGTTCTGAAGGCGACCACGACACCACACAACCCTGCATCAGGGCCATGCAAAGTTAGCATTGGAGTCAACAACATCAGTGTAGATTGGGCATAGGCCCTTCAACCTCAAAATCAGTGTGCTCCATTAAATAAAGGTACAACACAGGCCAGTTACAACCCACCCTCGCCATGATAGTTGTTCATGTATTGTTCAGTGTAATTGCGTGAATTTTTCGGGTGAGCATTTATTCATCAAAATCAGCAAAATAAATCACGCACTCAGCATCTGTCCATCAGAGCTCAGATTGCAATTGTCCATTTCATAATAATAATCCTCACATTTGTGCGGATTAAACTCTATCTGCCACCGCTCTGCCCAAGTCTCCAAATGATCTAAATCCTGCTGTATCCTCCGACAGTCCTCATCGCTATCCGAAATTCCACCAACCTTTGTGTCGTCTGCAAACTTCATCATCAGACCACTTACATTTTCCTCCAAATCAATTATATAGACTATGAACAGCAAAGGTCCCAGCACTGATCCCTGCGGAACACCACTGGTCACAGCCCTCCAATCAGAAAAGCACCCTTCCATTGCGACTCTCTGCCTTCTATGACCTATGATGTGGAGATGCCGGCATTGGACTGGGGTGAGCACAGTAAGAAGTCTTACAACATCAGGGGCTGGTTCAGCACAAGGCTAAATCACTGGCTTTGAAAGCAGACAAAGGCAGACCAACAGCACGGTTCAATTTCTGGACCAGCCTCCCTGAACAGGCGCCGGAATGTGGTGACTAGGGGCTTTTCACAATAATTTCATTTGAAGCCTACTTGTGACAATAAGCAATTTTCATTTCATTAAAGTTCAACCTGTTTGTTTCAAACACTAGCTTTCGGAGCACTGCTCCTTCCTCACCTGATGTTGTAAGACTTCTTACTGGTGTTGTAAGACTTCTTACTGTTCTATGACCTAGGCAGTTCTGTAGCCATCTTGCCAGTTCACCCCTGATCCCGTGTGACTTCATCTTTTGTACCAGTCTGCCATGAGGGATCTTGTCAAAGGCCTTACTGAAGTCCATATAGACAACATCCACTGTCCTACCTGCATCAATCATCTTTTTGACTTCCTCGAAAAACTCCACAAGTTAGTGAGACACAGCCTCCCCTTCATAAAACCGTGCTGCCTCTCGCTAATATGTCCATTTGCTTCTAAATGGGATGTAGATCCTGTCTTGAAGAATTCTCTCCAGTAATTTCCCTACCAGTGACGTAAGGCATAGCCTTATAGTATAGCGATAGGGTCTAGAGCACAAAGCTGTATATATTTGTTCACATTAAACAACAGTGCTCAACATTACAACCTGCCTCGGTGCTCTGTCTGAAGGGTGTGAGGGACAGGCTGGTCTGGGCTGGCCGCAGAGGTGGTGCAGGAGGCCATGGGATGTCTGTGCCACTGGCTACTCCCTCCTAGTCGGTGAACCTGGAGCTGATTAGAGCGTTCAGTGTGTGTGCGTCGGCCCTGGTGCACATTTTGAGGCCTCCTGTGTCTGCCCGGGCCCCATGTCTTGCGCATCCTGGCCGTCCCCCTCCTCCAGCAAGTCACCCCTCTGCTGCGCGATGTTATGGAGGATGCAGCAGGCCATCATGATGTGGGAAACCTTCCCAGCGCAGTACTGGAGGGCCCCTTCAGAGTGGTCCAGGCAGCTGTACCGCATCTTCAGCATGCCAAAGCACCACTCAATTACGTCATTGGGGTGCCGTTGCAGCTGGTCTCCGCGTTAGTCTGTGGTCTCTGGTTCGGCATCATCAGTCACGACCAAAGACCCCTCTTTCCCAGGAACCAGCTCCTCAGCCGGGTGTGGGGGGGGGTGTTTCTTGAAAAAATCAGGAACCGTTGAGTGTGCCAGAATGAAGGCACCATGCACACTGCATGGGTATTTGTATGGAGCACATGATCACACACCATCTGCACATTCATCCTGTGGGACCCATTTTGATTTGTGAAGCTCAGCCTGTCATGTGCCGGTGCTTGTGGGGGTCATGCATCCCATTGATCATCTCCTAGACCCGTAGCATCTGGTGATCACGGCGTATCGCACTGTCCGGGCATCCTGGTGGGCCTAGCCCACATTCAATTTGATATATTGTGATAACCGGGCATATAGGGTCTCTGTGATGGCGTGGGTACACCTGTGTACCAAGGTTTGTGAGATTCCAGACAGGTTTCCGCTCGGTACCTGGAAGGATCCTGTTTTCTAAAGGTTCAGGGGGACCGTCGCCTTGACGGCCACCGGGAGAGGGTGACCTTTCCAATTCCCTGCAGTGCCAGGTGTGCCATGATCTGGCAGTAATGTTGCACTGTCCCCCTGCTCAGCCGGAATCTTCGACGGCATGCCTGGCCCAGCAGGTCCTCGGCTGACAGGTGCTTGCACCTCCTCCTCCTCGGCTTGTTGGGCGGCTAGCTTCCCATCCACACCAGCTGCTTCCTGTTCCTCTGGGGCAGGATCCGCTGCTGCAGCTCCAGCTCGTACAGCCTCAGTGCATCCCACAGGACTGATTCCTGATTGGATTTCAAAGTCCATTGTCTGCAGGAGGTGAATGTCAGACATGTTAGCATGGTGTGTACCCCCTACCCTAACAGGTCCACTGGGCAACATGGTGGCCCCAGCCTGCACTGCAACTCCTGCCCCCTGACCATCTCCCCCCCCCCCAATCCCCACACCCACGCCTGGCCATTCCCCCGGCACTCTTCCCACCGCACCCTGAGCCCTGTCAGTGCCCGTCACCATGGGAGCCTCTGGCCCTGTTGCCCGCCCCTGCTGCCAGGGATACTGGTGGCTGGCACTACCCATCCTAGTGGTACACTTCCTGGCCCCCGTCTGGTACCCTCCTGTACAGGCTACTGTGGCCGCTGCCCTTGGCTGGGCCACCTGCTGCCTCACCGGCAGGGACGGTCGGTTTTGGGGGTGGTGGGGTAGTGGGTTGGGCTGCAGGGGCACCCATACGGCCGGTATCACTCTGCACGACCAGGAGCCACAATGGGCGGTCAGTGGGGTGCGCAACAAGGTAGCTGCCTTGCAGGCTGCGGCAAGGGCAGTCCACGCCTGGACACCCTGGTCCTGTGGAGGATCACCCCGACTCCATGGCTCATCCCCTGGTCACCACAGCACCACCTGCTGCCACCCCCCCGAGCCTGGCAGAAGCTTCCGCCAGCCCTGCCAGCGGTAGGTCTGGCGCCCTCTCCATGTCCTACTTCCTCTCTCTTCCCAATCAGCCTGTTTCCTGATTTTTAAAACTACAAGTGAAACTCGCCATCAGTAATTCCCCCCCGGTGGAAGCGGAGCCTCGCGGAGGCCCCGGAGAATACCGGGTCTGGCCTGCTAATGATATGCAAAGGGTATTTACTGTACGTGCGGAGTCGAACGCATTGACACTTTCAAGGCACCAGGGCATTGTAATTTGGCAGGCGCCAGATTTGGCTTCACGACCAATTTTCCACCCAATCGCCTTTCCCGATTTCTGCATTAGCCCACAGGAAATCCTGCCCAAGATGTTTCTAGACATTGGTTTGAGATCAATGAAAGAACAGAAAGACTTGTATTTATATAGCATTGTTCATAGCTACTGGACTTCTCAAAGCACTTTCCAGCCAATGAAGTACTTTTGAAGTGTAACAACTGTTAGAATGTATGAAACACAGCAGCTAACTAGAGCACAGCAAGCTCCAATGAACAGCAATGTGATAATGACCAGATAACCTATTTTTGAAATGTTGATTTTTAAAATTAATTTATGGGATGTGTACGTTGCTGGTTAGGACAGCAACGTTGGCCTTGGGAAAGTGGTGGTGAGCAGCCTTCTTAAACCGCTGCAGTCCTTGAGCTGTCGTACACACACCGTGCTATGCGGGAGAAAATCCCAAGAACAGATACTCGTAATGAGGACTTTGCAGGGTTGACACGGCTGGGTTTACCATTGTAGTTTCCGGTGCCTTGGTCGATACCGGTGGTCTGTCTGATTTCATTTGGTTGAGGGATAAATATTGGCAAGGACATCAGGAGGAAACTCCCCTGCTCTTTGAAAAGCGCCATGGGCTCTTTTACACCCAAATCAAGCAAAAAGGTGAGGGCCTTGGCCTAGGTGGAAGCCTGTCAGTGCATCACTCCCTCCGAGGGTCAGCTTTTTGATTTTCGAGCTCTGGCACCGTGCTGGGGTTTTAGCCCAGAACCTTGTAACTCAAGAGGCAAGATTAGCACAGTTGCTTCACAGCACCAGGGTCCCAGGTTCGATTCCCGGCTTGGTTCACTGTCTGTGTGGAGTCTATATGTTCTCCCTGTGTCTGCGTGGGTTTCTTCCGGGTGCTCTGGTTTCCTCACACAATCCAAAGATGTGCAGGTTAAGTGGATTGGACATGATGTTCTATGTTCCATGATAAAGTGCCCTTAGTGTGCAAAACTGTTTGGTGGGGTGACTGGGTTACGGTGATAGGGTGGAGACGTGGGTTTAAGTAGTGTGCTCTTTCCAATGGCCGGTACAGACTCGATGGGCCGAATGGCCTCCTTCTGCACTGTAAATTTTATGATTCTGTGAGAACCACCAGCTGAGGCCAGGCTGACAAATAGTGGGCCACATGTGTCCGATGGAAGTGGAGAGGTGATCCTTGCATTGAGTTTTATTGGGGATTCCCCCCCTGACCAGGCTAACGGGCCATCCGAGTCAAACTAAGCATAATCCACTAGAGGTAAAAACACTGGAATAAATGGGCTGCCTTATATGGCAGTAGACATCATAAGGCAGACAGTACTATGGGATAATGGGCCCTGAAACACAATTTGATACATTCTCCCCTTCCACTGGGAAACCAGTGTGTGACTGTAAGGTTTATCCCTGAGTGTTGATTTGCAGAGTTTATTACTACAATAATAAGCCCTTCATTCAATAAGGATTGACATTTTTATCACTATTAATTTAAAAACTTTTTAATTTGAGCTTCTTTTTATCAGTCAATAATCAGGCTGTGTGAGTAGTCCAGCATTCACTGTTCTAGAGGCACTTACCTTGCTCTATCTTTGGATTGTATCTGTGTGCAATTCATCTGCAGTCATTCATCATCAAGGCTGTCTTCTATATTAGGTCCCATATATCATCTTCTGTCAGCTCTTGAACAGATCATTATGCCATTTAGTGCTATAACATCTAATCATTCAATAATTCTCTTTCTCATATCTGATGCAAATATAGCCAATACTGTCTTGCAGTTTTATTAGCTCACGTTTAAAGAATACAGTAATTGCAAATGTCCGTCACAACCTCGCTAGCTATGACAAGGGGCATGCGAGCGTTCTTTCAGGAGTGCAACATCTGTGGTGGGGGGGGTGGCGGCATGGCGCATTGTAACCAGATGCAAGCTCAAGCCATTTTGAACATACGCTAACTTAATGCAGTGCAAGGTTAAAGACTGCAGAACTACAGTCAAAGTAGAGCAAAGTATACAACAATGTAATTTGTTTTAAAAAAAACCTCCAGTTCTCCTCTCTTCAAGGCGATGCCCATGAAATGTGGCTTTATTGTTGAGATAGATTCAGTAAAGCACTTCTTCGCCAAGCATCAACGACGCTCCTAAGTCCAGCAGTCATCCCATTTAAATCAAGCAGCTCCTCAGGTCTGGAATTCCCTTCCTAAACCTCTCTCCTCTTCCAAGGTGCTTCTGAAAAGCTTGTTCTTTGAACAGGCTTTTGGCTGCCTCTCCTTATATCTCCTTACATGTCAACCTTTTTCAGATTTACATGCTCCTTTGAGGGACCTTGGAGTGTTTGATCATGGCATAGGTGCTATGTAAATGCACCTATTCCTGCAGCTGTAAGGGGCCTTGGTAAGACCACACCAGGAGCATTATGTGCAGTTTCTGTCTCCTTATGTAAGAAAGTATACTCTTGCCAGCGCCGGCCCTAGGGTTGCTGGCGCCCCGGGCAAGCTGAACTTCGGCGCCCTTCGGGGGGGGGGGGGCGGGGCCGAGGGGGGGGGAGGCGGGGCCGAGGGGGGGGCCGAGGGGGGGGGCGGGGCCGGGGGGGGGGCGGGGGGGGGGGGCGGCGGGGGTGGGTGAGGGGGCGGGGCCGAGGCGGCCGGGGGGGGGGGGCGGGCCCGAGGGCGGGCGGACGGAAGGGGGGGGCGGACGGAAGGGGGGGGGCGGGCGGACGGAAGGGGGGGGGCGGGGGGGCCGCCCTGGGGGAGGGCGGCCACCGCGCATGCGCTGGTTGGCACCGGCCCAACTGCGCATGCGCGGGACCCGAGTCTCTGGCGCCCCCTAACACATGGCGCCCCGGGCGACAGCCCGAGTTGCCGGTGCCTTGGGCCGGCCCTGACTCTTGCCAAGAGAGGGAGTGCAGCGAAGCTTCACCAGATTTATTCCTGGGGTGGCAGTATTGTTGTTATGAGTATTGAGAGATCAGTTCGACTAGTCCTGTATTCATTGGAGTTTAGAAAAATGAGAGGGGATCTCATTGAAATGTATAAACCTCTGACAGGGCTAGACAGACTGGATACAGGGACGTTGTTTCCTCTGGCTGAGAGGGCAGAGGTTGGGGGGGGGAGAGAGGTTGTCTAGAACAAGGGATCACAGTCTCAGGATACAGGGTAGGCCATTTAGAACTGAGATTCGGAGAAATTTCTTCACTCGGATGGTGGTGAAACTGTGGAATTCTCTACCACAGAAAGCTGTGGACAGCAAATCACTGAATATATTTAAGAACAAAATAGATGAATTTCTGGACTAAAGGCATCAAGGGGTGCAGGGAGAAAGCAGGAGTATGGCATTGAGATAGATGATCGTCCATTATCACATTGAATGGTGGAGCAGGCTTGAAGGACTGGATGGCCATCTCATGTTCCTGTTTTCTGTGCTTCCATGTTTCTCTGTACATTTTACTGAGCTCAGCCTGTTTATGAGGAGAGGCAGTACAAAGTGATTAACAATCAATTCTGAGATATAACTTGGCTATTCAACGGCTGTGTGGAGTGGCTTGCTTTGAGAAAAAGGCTTTTGAGCATTGCTTCTCAAATTAAAAACAACAAAACTACATGGCTCGGACAAGGACACTAAGTCATTAAAGAAAATGTAGCTTGCGATATCGATTGGTAAACCATTCAGTGACCTTGGAGATGCCAAAGGTAGGAAAGGAAATACAGGACAATGCATTTTTCTGCAGAGTATTTCTATTTCCACAGGAACTCAGTTGTTTTCATGAAAGATTTGTAGAATTTTTCCTGTTTTCTCCCTTCTACTTAACCTCACGAGTAATGGAATGCATTAGCACCATACCCCTCTGACCTTGACCAACTGGTCACTTTTTACATGGGAGTCTAACTGGTGAGGGGTCAGGGGCTTCTTGCTTCTGGGTGAACCATTCCAGACGACTCTGATCTGACCCTCAGGCAACACTCACATTACACTTCTGGCAGTGTTTAAATGAATTGTTTAAAAGAAGGGATGGAACCTAATCCCTCGCTTGAAAACTCTGGAGCCAGTTACATTGCCCCCCCGCAGTTAGCTTGACTAAGATCAATGATCTCACCACAGGCAGGGACTCACTCTCGTGTGCGAGATTCCACAGAGTTATGAATGGATATATCAAATATCTAGACGAGGTCCTCCATTTCTCAAAGGGCATCCACACCCTCACCTGGATCCTTTAAGCTCCTGGCAGAGTAACTGTGTTTGCATAGTGCTTTATGTTTCTCAAAGTGGATCACACAAATAAGGAACAGCATTGCAAAGTGGAAAATGTTTACTTTCGTGTGGACAATGGCATTAACCGCTGCATGCACAGCAAGATCCCACAACAAAGTAATAACCAGTCAAATAAAGGCAAAATACTGCAGATGTTGGAAATCTGAAACAAAAACAAAGAATGTTGGAAACGTTCAGTGGGTCTGTGAAGCGAGAAACAGAGTTAATGTTTAAAGTCCAATACGACTCTTCTTCAACTGGAAACATTAACTGTTTCTCTCTCCACAAATGCTGTCAGACCCACTCAGCTTAATAGGGGCTGGTTTGGCACAGTGGGCTAAATAGCTGGCTTCCAATGCAGAACAATGCCAGCATCGCGGGTTCAATTCCCGCACTGGCCTCCCGAACAGTCGCCGGAATGTGGCGACTAGGGGCTTTTCACAGTAACTACATTCAAGCCTACTTGTGACAATAAGCGATTATCATTAACCAGTCAATCTGTTTTCAATGGTCCTGGTTGCGAGAGAGAAGAATGTCCAAGATACACAAATAACGCTTTGGTCTTTTCAACTCTTTCCAAGAGATCCTACACAAAGTCCGATAATACAGGCTGTTTTGGACACCGGTCAAACAGTGCCTCTGACAATACAGCACCCCCTGTAGACTGCACAAGAATACCAATCTGGATTGGCCTTTAATGCATAATCTTCAGGTTAGGTGAATTGGCCATGCTAAATTGTCCCTTAGTATCCAAAGGTTAGATGGAGTTATGGAGATAGGGCGGGGAAGTGGGCCTGGGTTAGGGTGCTCTTTCGGAGGACAGCAGTTGACTTGATAGGCTGAGTGGCCTCCTTCTGCACTGTAGGAATTCTATGACTCAACAGGTGAGGAGTGAGCCAGGCTGGTGCTTTCTGGAAATGGATGGTTAAAACTGACAGAAGAATGTGCTGTCAGAGCTGAATGGAAGCAAGGGCAATGCTCGAATACACCAGGCAGAAAAACATTCTCCTGGACAGGATTACAATGTGAGGACATGCCGTGTGGGAAACCATCTCACTTGGCATCATTGCCCTCTTAACTAACGCTGAAATATTGATTATATTTTGTTGTTGAACTGGGCAGCAAATATGAAACGGGTCCATTTCATAACTGTTTTATGTTTTGCCAATGTTATTGTGATTTGTGATTGATATTGTGATGGACTGTGATTTTTCATTCCCAATCCCTCCCAGAAGTGAGTCAGCTGGTGGGTAGCGGATGACTTCCATGACTTCCTGGCACCCACTTAAATCAGTTGCTAAGGGTCAGCATTATGTGAATTGAGATCTTAATGGTTGTTGCAGGGCCCTGCTCACAATCCACCATCAACTGAGTGAATCCTCAGCTTTCCTACCTGGCTTTAACCAACAGCTTTTAAGGATACAATTGGAGCTCTTCAACAATAAAGGGCAAATAACGTCTTCATACTTTTGTATCTGCGGATTCAGGAGGAGAAGATGGTCCACCTTCCAGCTCCAGAGCTTGGCTTTTTCCCAGTTCATTTGCGGGATGTGTGAATCGAAGGAAAGGCCAGCATTTATTGCCTATCTCTAACTGTCCTTGAACTGAGTGGATTGCTACGCCATTTCAGAGATAATTTAAGAGTCAACCACACTGCTGTCGGCCAAAACCAGGTAAGGGATGGTAGATTTCCTTCCCTAAAAGGTATTATTGAACCAGATGTGTTTTTAAAACATCGAAAATGGTTTCATGGTCACCATTAGACTTTTAATTCCATTTTCATTGAATTTAAATTTCACCATTTGTCTTGAACCCAGGTTCCCACAGCATTACCCTGGGTCTCTGGGTTATTAGTCCAGTGACAATACCTCGACCCCTTTGTATGAGCTGCATTCATCCAGGGAAGTGGAGAGTGTTGCATTAGACTCCTGACTTATAATAATAATAACCTTGATTGTGTCATGCGAGAGTACCTTTACGAAATGGGTGTGTATAAATGGATGTGTATAGAAATATCTGTAGTGAGAGTACCTTTAAGAAACTGGTGTTTGCTACTGCAGTGATGTCAGAGAGTGTGTGGAGCTGGGCTGTCTGTCAGCTTTTTACTTCCGTTTTTGAGCAGGCTGCAGGGTGTGTTTTAGTTTTGTTTTCAGTGTTGGAGCTGAAGCCAGACCAAGGTCCCAGGTTCGATTCCCGGCTGGGTCACTGTCTGTGCGGAGTCTGCACGTCCTCCCCCTGTGTGCGTGGGTTTCCTCCGGGTGCTCCGGTTTCCTCCCACAGTCCAAAGATGTGCGGGTTAGGTGGATTGGCCATGCTAAATTGCCCGTAGTGTCCTAAAAAGTAAGGTTAAGGGGAGGGTTGTTGGGTTACGGGTATAGGGTGGATACGTGGGTTTGAGTAGGGTGATCATTGCTCGGCACAACATCGAGGGCCGAAGGGCCTGTTCTGTGCTGTACTGTTCTAGTTTTCTAGCTGTACTGCTGTTCTCTCTGCCATCAAAAGACTCTCTTGATCATTTGTTGAATTCAGAATTATAAATGTTCTCAGTAGTGAATGTAAACCTAATGTGCTTTTGTTGAAAGGTGTTTTCTGGATGCTGTTTGGGAAGTTATTAAGGATTACCTACTGTTGTATTCTTTGGGGGTTGTATTTGAATTGATGATTGCTAAGATGTTCACTGTAAGTTTTAAAAAGGTTAACTTGAGTTCATAGAATAAACATTGTTCTGCTTTTAAAAAAAAGTTTCCATTTCTGCTGTACCACACCTGTAGAGTGGGCCGTGTGCTCCCCATACCATAATCTATTAAAAATTGTGGGTCAGGTGAATTCCATGATACACTTTGGGGTTCTCTGAACTCTGGCCATAACAAATTGGAGGCTCCTCCGGGATGAAAGTCTATCTACTGGATTGGCTTAATGAACTTAAAGACAGTGAGTGGTGAGCATATTGTGGGTGCTTTTCAGGTGTGGTATTATAGTTTAAGTAGGGAGTGTGTTGTGAACAATGGCTCTTTCAGAGGCTCTGAAGTTTTGGGTGTGAAGATGGTTACACGCAGTAACTTACGGACAGAGACTAAAAGCAGACTGTTAGATTTGGCAAAAACATTGCAATTAACATTACCTGACAGAATGCGAAAAGATTAGGTAATTATGGCGGTGGTTAAGCATTTAAGGCTGCCTGAGATACAGTTTGACTCATTGGAAATGGCAAAAATTCAGTTGCAAATTAAACAAATCAAACATGAGAAAGAATTAAAGCAGCTTGAATATGAAAGAGATAGAGAGAAAAAAGAAAGAGAAAGGGAGATACAGATCAGGGAAAAAGATAAAGAGAGAGAGTTTGAAATTCAGAAAATGGCCATGAACCATGACAGTCAGTTAAAATTGGCAATCATAAAGGGAAACGTACAGTTGGATAATAGTGATGAGGATAGTGAGAAAGAGCGTCATAGTCAAAGGCTTGATGGGGATCTATTTAAATATATCCAAGCATTGCCAAGGTTTGTCGAGAAGGAAGTGGAAGCCTTTTTCATTTCATTTGAGAAGGTAGCTAAACAAATGAAATGGCCACAGGACATGCAAGTATTACTGATTCAAACAAAGCTGACAGGTAGGGCTAGTGAAGTGTTTGCATCACTATCGGAGGAGGTATCTGGGATGTATGAGGAAGTGAAAAAATCCATCTTAGGTGCATATGAACTAATGCCTGTAGCTTACAGACAAAGGTTTAGAAATTTAAGGAAAGAGCCTGGTCAAACAGACATGGAGTTTGAAAGGATCAAACAGAGTAATTTTGATAGGTGGATAAGGGCTTTGAAAATAGACAAAACGTATGAAGCTCTCAGAGCAATTATGC
Source organism: Scyliorhinus canicula (assembly GCF_902713615.1). Taxonomy (NCBI): domain Eukaryota; kingdom Metazoa; phylum Chordata; class Chondrichthyes; order Carcharhiniformes; family Scyliorhinidae; genus Scyliorhinus; species Scyliorhinus canicula. The sequence goes on from NC_052146.1 coordinate 199,172,346, forward strand.
TTTTGGAGGAGTTTAAAAATTCAATTCCTGATGTAGTGAGAACTCATGTGGAAGAGCAGAGGGGTAAAACTGTGAGATTAGCAGCAGAAATGGCAGATGATTATGAATTAGTTCATAAAGCAAAGCTTGGTTTCCGACATCAGTTTCAGCCTGTGAGGGATAGAAACTGGGGACATGAGAAATACTCAAGTGGTAAAGGTAAAGGTGATCTGATGGGAGATAATAAGGAGAGTGTACCTCAGATTAAAAAAGAAATCCAGAAGGGTGGAAGAGACATGAAAAGTTTCAAATGTTTTCACTGTAATAAACTAGGCCAAGTAAAGTCAGTATTGGTGATTGAAGAAAAGCACTGGGAAAGCTGATGTGGTAAAACAGGATAAGACAGGGGGATTTGTTTAAGTGGTAAAGGAAAGCCCAAGTGAAGTGAAGCAGGTGAAAAAGAATTTACAGCCTGATCAAGAGGTGATTGATAAAAGGTGCCAGATCTCTTTAAAGCATTTACTTGTGTGGGTAAAGTTTACTCATGTGTATCAGGAAGAGCAGGTAAAGAAGACATAATGTTAAGAGATATGGGAGCTAGTCAATCTTTAATGGTAAGAGATGAGGAGTTATGTACTTTGGGAAGAATGTTGCCAGAAAAGGTGGTAATATGTGGAATTCAGGGTGAGAGGAGTAGTGTTCAATTATATAAGGTAAGGTTGGAAAGTCCAGTGAAGAGTGGTGAAGTGGTTTTAGGAGTAATAGAGAAATGATCTTGTCCAGGAATACAGTTTATCTTGGGTAATGATATAGCTGGACCGCAGGTGGGAGTGATGCGCACTGTGGTTGATAAGCCAGTGGAAAATCAGACAACTGAAGTGTTGAAGGGCGAATATCCTGGGATTTTTCTGCATTCTGTAATAACAAGGTCGCAAAGTGACAGGTTAAGACAAGAGGAGAAATCAAAGAGTGAAGATGAAGTTGAAATGCAATTATCAGAAACAATTTTTGATCAGATGGTTGAAAAAGAACCAGAACAGGTGGAGGATGAGGTGGATATTTTAAGTTCAGGAAAATTGGCGGAGTTACAACAAAAAGATATAGGAATAAAATGGATGTATCAGAAAGCATACACGGAAGAGGAATCTGCGTGTATACCAGAGTGTCCTTACCTTAAAAGTGATGGCTTGATGAGAAAATGGATATCTTTACCTATGCAGACGGATGAAAAGTGGGCAGAAGTTCATCAAGTAATATTGCCGTAAGGGTATAGAAAGGAGGTGTTGCAAGTTGCACATGAGGTACCAGTGGAAGGTCATTTCGGAATAAGGAAAACTCAAGCTAAAATCCAGAAACATTTTTATTGGCCTGGACTACATAAAGATGTAGTTAATTTTTGTCAATCATGTCACACATGTCAAGTGATAGGGAAACCTCAAGCAGTGAGAAAACCAGCACCCTTAATACCCATTCCAGCATTTGAGGAACATTTTACAAGGGTCCTAATTGATTGTGGACCGCTTCCTAAAACAAAAAGTGGGAATCAATATCTCTTGACTATAATAGATGTGTCTACTCGGTTTCCAGAGGCCATTCCAGTACATAATATTACAGCTAAAAAGATTGTGGAGGAGTTACTTAAATTCTTTACTCGATATGGACTATCCACAGAAATACAATCGGATCAAGGATCAAATTTTATCTGGAGGTTATTCAAAGAAGTTATGGATAGCTTAGGAATAAAACAATTTAAATCAATTGCGTACCATCCAGAATCGCAGGGAGCGTTAGAAAGGTAGCATCAGACATTAAAGACAATGTTGAGGGCTTATTGTCAAGATTATCCAGAGGATTGGGAGAAAGGAATTCCATTTGTACTGTTTGCAATTAGGGATGCACCTAATGAGTCAACCGAATTTAGTCCTTTTGAACTAATTTTTGATCATGAGGTAAGGGGACCACTTAAATTGATTAAGGAAAAATTGGTGAGTCAGAAAACAGAAATTACATTATTGGATTACGTGTTAAATTTCAGGGAACGATTAAATAGAGCAGGTGAATTAGCTGGACAATATTTAAAAGTTGCACAAAATGTGATGAAACGGGTAGCGGACAAGAAATCCAAAGTTCGTAGTTTTGCCAGTGGAAATAAAGTTTTAGTGTTGTTACCACTGGTAGGTGAGCCTTTAAAAGCTAGGTTTTGTGGACCATATCAGATTGAAAGGAAATTAAGTGAGGTGAATTATGTCGTAAAAACACCAGATAGAAGGAACACTGTCATGTGAATATGCTTTAAAGGTACTTTGAAAGCGAAGGAGAGAAAAAGGAGGTTTTAATGATTCTAACTCAAAGTGACAAACCAAATCCAGATGACTGTGAATTTGACATACCTCAAATTAAATTGGAAAATGAGGATGTTCTTAAAAATTGGGAAAAATTGTTGAGTTACCTTCCAGAGGAAAAACGGACTGTCCTGAAGGAGTTTTGATATCAGTGGTGTGCAGAGGGGGGGGGAGGGGGGGCGACGGTGCATTGGCCCCGGGTATCCATTGGATGGGGGCATCCAATCAGAGAAGGAAAAAAAAAAATTTAAAAAAAAAAAAAAATTTTTTTTAAAATTTAGATTACCCAATTATTTTTTTCAATTAAGGGGCAATATAGCGTGGCCAATCCACCTACTCTGCACATTTTTTGGGTTGTGGGGGCGAAACTAACGCAGACACGGGGAGAATGTGCAAACTCCACACGGACATTGACCCAGAGCCGGGATCGAACCTGGGACCTCAGTTCCGTGAGGCGGTTGTGCTAACCACTAGGCCACCGTGCTGCTCCAGAGAAGGAAATAAGATAGTAATTTTTAAATTTCAGCGGTGATAAATCAATTTTTGGAGGCTCACCACACTGCAGAGGCAGTTGTTAGCCCTTTATTCCTTTAACATGGTGTACCCTTTCTGTCTAGAGAAAATGGTCCTTCTCCCCATCCCCCCCACACGCATGCGCATGATGTGCATGGTGCAACCATCAAAAGCAACAAGCAGACGTGGCTGTTCGTTCCTGCGTTTCCTCGAGTCATAACTCATCTTTTCTTCAGCTTTTTGTGCATCTAGATTAGTTCTTTTACCTACTCAGGTCAGTGAATAGCTCTAGAACAGGTGCAACTACGGTTTTTATAGGTTTTTTTGGCGATATTTAATGAAATATTTACGTGGGATGTAGTAAGAGTGAAGCCTGGATGATCAGAGGACTGCTATGGCATTTAATCTCGGAATAGGAGACATTTATTCCTTAACATGCTAATATTTGAATACAGATACCACTAATTTGCAAGTCTATGATATAAATTGCACAAAATTATCAGAAGATGATTTTGGAGAATCAGTGTGAAATAATTTTTTTTTTTTTTTTTTTAATTTTAGAGTACCCAATTAATTTCTTCCAATTAAGGGGCAATTTAGCGTGGCCAATCCACCTACCCTGCACATCTTTGGGTTGTGGGGGCGAAACCCATGCAGACACGGGGAGAATGTGCAAACTCCACACAGACAGTGACCCGGAGCCGGGATCGAACCTGGGACCTCGGCGCTGTGAGGCAACAGGGCTAACCCACTGCGCCACCGTGCTGCCCAGTGTGAAATAATTTGATACGAAGGAACAAAGAAATGAAATATGGTTTATCCGTCTGCAACTGACCGATTGTTTACCATTTTCTTCCCATTTTCTCATGCGTCTTACGGTTTTTGAGATAGAAAATGAAATGTTACGAGTATTTTGTGTACAACCGAGTGGAGCACAGAATAGGAAAAAAAAGAGGGCCAGAGTCGAAGAAGAGTCCCATCAAAGAGGGGCATTAGATGCATGGATAAAAAGAAGTAAAGAAGAAGTAGGAGAACCTGGAGAAGTAAAAGATGATGTGGGTGCAGAGAAGGATTTTTCTGATACGGATTCAGCTTGGTCAGAACATAATACTCTCTCTCCTCAGTCTCGTTGTCAGGATGATGATCCATGTGAAGAAAATAAAGAAGATATTGCATATTTTTGCAAAGAAGCGATTTTGGCTGTTTGAAGAAACCGATTCCAGATCATTTGAAGATGACAATATTACAACTTGGCCCTGAAAGATATCAGAATAAAAGTGGTCCATTTGCTGAGAAGGATGGGAGATCATTTTCCCATCAGTGGTTTGATAAAGTTTCCACAAACGGAGAAATTGTGGAGAGAAAATGGTTGTTATACTCTCCATATCGGAAAGCATGCTACTGTTTTGTTTGCTTTTTGTTTTCAAAGGAGCATTTGTTGTCTGTGTCAAACTTTGGAAAGGAAGACGGTTTCTCCACTTGGAGAAAATTAAATCCAACAATACCTGACCATGAGAAAAGCCCTTCTCATAGAGCTCACATGAGGGAATACCTGAACCTTGTAGTTCGACTCCATCATTCAACTACGATAGATGCTGAACTTCAACAGCAAATGTCTGCTGAAAAGAAAAGATGGAAAGCTATAACTGAACGGATTGTCGAGGTTATATCCTTTCTGGCAAAACAGAATCTGGCCTATCATGGACATCGAGGAGAAGGAATATCTGGGTTATCAGAGCCAGGGGAGACAGTCAGTGAAAATACAGGAAACTTTCGAGCAACAATCAGACTTTTGGCCAAATATGAAAACATCTTAGCAAAACACTTGCAGAGAGGGAAAGAGAAACCAAAAAGTGTCACCTACTTGTCCAACAGAATTCAAAACAAAATAATCAATCTTCTTGGTGAAACTGTCAAGAAAAATATAATTTCCGAAATTAAGGACGCAAAATATTTTAGCATAATGCTGGATTCAACTCCAGATATTGCCCATGAAGATCAGATTTCTGAAATTCTGCGTTACGTTCATATTGATGAAAACAGAAAAGTAGAAATAAAGGAGACATTTCTGGGATTTTTTCAAGTCAACAAGAAAGATGCAGTCAGCCTGGTAAATAAAATTAGTGAAAAATTGGAAGAAGACAAAATTTCCATGAATGACTGTCGTGGTCAAGCATATGATAACGCAGCAGTTATGGCTGGAGTGAGAGGAGGTGTTCAACAAAAAATTCTTGAAGTTAACCCAAAAGCTGTGTTTGTGAACTGCGAGAACCACAGCCTCAATTTGTCATGTGTCCATGCAAGTGAGGTGCAACCTGTTGTTGTTACATTTTTTGGCATTCTAGAAAAACTCTACTTTTTTTTTTCATCTACTTCTCGTTGGGAGGTGTTAAAATCATTTGTCACTCGGACTGTGAAAAGACAGTGTGACACAAGATGGAGTTCCAGCCATGATGCTGTGCAAGTAATCCACGAAGAGTGTGACAACGTTATTGCAAGCCTTCAACACCTGCTGGAAGGAGAATTTTCAAGGGAAACCAGATTTGATGCAGGATCGCTACTGAACTCTATTCAACAGTTCCCGTTTATAGCTTTATTAAATTTTTGGTACTCAGTTTTATCATCAGTGGATAAAGTCTCAAAACGTTTGCAGGATCCGAAAATGGGGTTCCATGAAGCTTCTTGTGATCTGAGAGGACTTATTCATATCTTGAATTTGAAGAATGACGAAATTATCCACAATGCAATAGATTTAGCCAATGAATATTGTCAAAATTGGGGAATATCAATTGCACGAACAAGGAGAAGAAGAATAATGCCTGGAGAGTCAGCAAGAGATAGTGGACTGACGGCACAAGAAGAAATGAATAGAGTAATGGTAGAGATTGTGAACAGATTAAAAACTGAAATTGAAGACCGCAGTGTCCGTCTTCAAATACTCAGTGACTGATTTTCTTTTCTTCTGAACTTGAATTCAGGAGTGATTGAAGATGAACAAGAAAGAGAGAAATTAAAAAAGAATGTTCAGACTTTGCATATTATTATGACAATGATGTGGTTGCAATTCAGTTATATGACAAAATTATTGATTTTGTGATGCTCCTTCGAGCTGGAGGGAATAGAGTTCCCCCTGATCCTAAAGATGCTGTGGAGTTTTTACTGCAGTATGGGAGGGATGTCTTTCCGACACTGTGTGTTTCATACAGATTACTGCTTACAATCGCATTTTCAGTCGCAAGCTGTGAAAGGTCATTTTCAAAACTGAAATTAATAAAAACATATCTGAGGTCTTCTATGTCACAGGAGCGACTGACCAACCTGGCTTTAGTAAGCATTGAAAAAGAATTTCTCACAGCTGGTGTAAAAAGTGAAGTAGTTCAGGTGTTTTGTGACAGGAGGTATCATTTGGGGAAAAGAACTTAATAAATTTGATTGATTTATATTAAAATCGAATAAAGCGTTTATTTCATGTTTCATCTGTGTTTATATATTCAAAATGTTTTCCTTTCTCATAATATTTCTCAGTATATTAGGCCTTATACTTGAGTCTTTGGGGCATACAATCAAGATTTGCCCCGGGCATCACCAGACCTCTGCACGCCACTGTTTGATATCACAAGAGCGAGTTTGTCGAGATAAATTGGGAAGTACGAAAATGGCTGTACATGATGTAGATGTGGGAAATGCTGTTCCAATCAAACAACATCCGTATAGGCTTAACCCTTGAAAATTGACACTGGTTAACAAACAGATTGAGAGTATACTTAAAATGGCATAATTGAAGTGGGTTGCAGCCAATGGAGCTCACCCATAGTGATGGTACCTAAACCAGATAGTACCCAATGGTTGTGTGTGGACTATAGAAAGGCTAATGCAGTTACAAGAACGAACTCTTATCCTATCCCACGTTTGGAGGATTGCATTGAGAAAATGGAACAATCAGCTTTTATTTCTAAACTGGATTTACTTAAAGGTTACTGGCAGGTACATTTATCCGAAAGGGCGAAGGAGATTTCAGCTTTTGTGACTCCAAATGGTATCTACCAATTCAAAGTTATGCCATTTGGCATGAAAAACGCCCCAGCCACATTTCAACGGTTAACTAACAAAGTTTTCAGGATTACCCAATTGTGCGGTATACATCGATGATCTGGTAATTTTCAGCCAGACATGGAAAGAACATTTAAAACATCTGATGGAGTTATTTGATTGACTTCAGGAGGCGGGTTTGGTGATAAACCTAGCCAAAAGTGAATTTGGAAAAGCCCAAGTCACTTTCCTTGAGGAGTTTTCAATACCCTCGAGACAAAGGGAAATAATGCGATTTTTTGGCATAAGTGGATTTGATTGAACATTTGTGCAAAAGTTTTGTAGCGTGATTGTTCCACTGATGGACTTGCTGAAGAAACATCGAAAATTTCAGTGGCCAGCAGACTTTCAAAAGGCATTTGACGGCCTGAAAGCTGTGATAACCAATGCTCATGTGTTGGATAATTACAAGGGACTCTGTGATCAGATTGAACTAAAGTATCTAACTTTAAAGAGAAATGTCAAGGCATAGGGAAACGGACGGATCGTGCGAGGACCTTCTTGTTCAAAGAGACTGTCAATTGTGAAGGATTTCAGTTGGAGGAAGAAGAACGGAAAAAAATGGACTATATTTTTATACCTGATTGCGTGTGTTGCTTTTTGAAACAAAAAAGTATATTTACTGTGTGCATTTCTGAAAGGAGTTGTGAATCAGTAGTGAATGTAAACCTAATGTGCTTCTGTTGAAAGGTGTTTCTTCTGTCTTCTGGATGCTATTTGGGAAGTTATTAAGGATTACTTAGTGTTGTATTGTTTGGGGGTTGTATTTGAATTAATGGTTGCTAAGATGTTCACTGTATGTTTTAAAAAGGTTAACTTGAGTTCATAGGATAACACTATGGTGCCTGCTCCACCTTATGTGCCTCAGGGGTCATGTTACAACTGTAGGCAGCCAGGACACTTCGCCCGAGATTGCAGGAGTCCCCCAGCACCAGCTAGACCTACCCACAGACAGGTCCCGGGAGTATAGGACATACTTGGTGGGAGAACCTATCTGAAATTCACAAGAAGAGTCTAAGTAAAGCACGTAAGCCAATGGCAATTGTGTCCTGCTTGGCACAATTGCGAGGCACAGAGGAGGTCGTCAGGACGCTCCGAGCAGAGTTAGAGGAGAAGAGCAGAATGAGCAAAGTGGATGTCAGGGACATCGAAAAGGAGAATTTAGGATTAAGGCAATGACTGGCAGATAAGGATAGAGAGGTGGATGATGCCAAGAGGGCACATCAGTCTTGTCTAGCCCATCTGAGCAGCTCTCAAGTTCAATATGAAAAAGCCTTTCAAGATGTGCAGCGTGCAGTCTTGATAAGAGAAGAGTCAGAAAAGCAGGTAGAGACACTGAAGAAGCAGTGTAGCGACCTAAAAGCAGCTTTAAGGGCACTCCATGCTGCCACCACTGAGCAAAGTCAAAGCACAGTGGACCACGCGAAATGTAGGAAGCAGATTGCGCAGCTGCAATCTCTGCTTTCTGTGCAGAATGGCTTCCAAGAGACATTTGGGACACAATTAGAAGAAGAGAATGCCCCAGATTGGCAGGAGTTAAGTGAGACAGCGCAGCGATATGTTCGGGGAACATGTGCGCTAGCAGCGCAGCAGAAAAGGAAAGCACCCTGTTGCACGTTTTACTATGGCCGTAAAACGCGTTTATTGGAGTGTATTAACACGCCTCCGAGTTCGACGTGTGCTTAACACTGCTAGGCTCTGTTCTATGTAATTATTTAGCTCTGGAGTCGCCAGTTGCCGTATAGGCAACGTCACAAGTATTCCAAGGTCAAATTCAAAGTAATAAAGACGATACACCGATTAGTCAAGTTCAAACGATCAATATTTATTATACAGTTAATAATAAATACTCATGCACACACACTAAGAGACTAAGCTACAACTAAACATAAGCAAACAGAATACTTATCTAACAGGAACAGGCAAGGTCAGAGAACGAGGCCTTCGTCCTGGTTTTGTCTGCAGCCTTCAGCAAGCGTTCTGGCACTTGGGAGTCTAGCGGGCTTGGATCGCGTAGCGAGCGTTGAACTTACGGTTTCGGCGGCTGGTGCTCAACGGCTGGAGTCAGGATACCAGGTGTCAGTCGGGGCCGGAGCACAGGTTTAACAGACCGGACAACACGAGGTCCCTATCTTTTATAGGGGTTCCGTTGTCCTTCCCTCTTCCCGGGCGGGCTCTACCTATTGGATCAATTTCTTATCGATACTGGATTAGTTCCCCAATGCGAGGGGGTCTCCGTGATGGAGGGGGCGTTTCTTATGTCCTTTTGTTTGGAGGTTTCTGGTGCCTCGATGTCTGGGTCTTGATTGGAATGTGTCCATTCAGAACCAAATGTATCTATTGTGTGGGTGTTCAAGTCTGATGGCCTCATTAGCATGCAAAGCGTTTTGCCATTTGCACCTAGCTAAGGTCTTTTCACCTGAGCCCAAACTGGTTTCTGCTGCTGCAGAATGCAAACTGCTCTTTGCAGACTGCTGTTCTGGCTGAACTGTCTGTTTCCCAGCAGCCTTCCATTTTAGTTTGGCTCAGTGTCCATTTTGCGTGGCCAGCATGGCTACAACCCCAACCCTCCACAGATCAGATAGCACCCGCACCAATGAACCCAGTCACCACCCAACGAAAAGCAACCGCAGAAGGTGCACCCGAGATCACGTACACCACCCCTTTAACCGTGACACAACTAAGGGACGCATGTGAGAAAACCACCCCGTTCCTCCCCACTGCAGACCCCCACCAATTCTTTGCACGAGTAAAGTAGCAGGCGACCATGTATGGCCTGGATGAGCGAGAGCAGGTTAAGCTCACAGTTTTGAGTTTAGACTCATCAATTGTAGCAGCCCTCCCCGACCCACAGAACGTTGGAGGAGGCAACCTCAAAGAGATGCATACAGCTATTTTAGACGCGATAGGGTACAACAGAGGAGACCCAGTCGAAGGCCTATATAAGTGTAGGCAGAAAAGGACCGAACACCCCACAGCATTCGCAGGAAGGCTGTGGATTCACTTCACTGCAGTTTTCGGTGATTTAGACCGTGCACATTTGACCCAAGATAACATGGTTAAATGGACCCGCACCCTTATCTCCCATGCCACAGAGGCAGGACAGAGCGCCTGTGCTAACTACGACCCCTCAGAGGAAACTCATAATAAGAAATGGGTTTTGAAAAGATTGTCCCGCGCTTGGGAGCAATCAGTACAAGGCAAAACCGAATTTATAAAACCCGAGGAAGGACAGGCAGCTGCAGACATGCATCCAGTTAAAACACATCAAAACCCCGCATGTGTGAATGAGGGAAGGAACAGCCCACAGGAGACCAAGTCACAGGAATGTTTTAACTGTGGACAGTTAGGACATTACGCTCGAGAATGTCAAGCCCCCCCCGAAACAGCAACAGTATCAGCCCACCAATGCCCCCCGAAGCAGCAACGAAACCAACAGCCCCGACCCCCCCCCTCAGGGAACAATACCCAAGGGAACAATGTACCAGAGTGCCTGCTCCACCTTATGTGCCTCAGGGGTCATGTTACAACTGTAGGCAGCCAGGACACTTCGCCCGAGATTGCAGGAGTCCCCCAGCACCAGCTAGACCTACCCCCAGATATGAAAGAGAACACCACCCACAGCAGCTACAAGGTCCCAGCTGCCCCATGCAAACTATGAGCGCTTACCCACCACTTCTCATGGCAGGGATACCTCAGCAATGCCAATTCATTTTTGTTTCTCTCCTTCCCCTCTTCTTCGGTCACACTGCACTGGCTCCATATGCCAGTTACACCCCAAGCCAAATGTAATTTACGGTATCCTTCTTTCTGATGGAACCTGTACGATATTTGTTGATTGTTTGTTTGTATCTGTTTGTTAAATGTTCAGCGTTTAAATTTAAACAGCTTTTCACAGCCCCACGCCACAACTGATGGAACCTGTACGCATGTTGGTGATGTTTGTTTGTATGTTAAATGTTTTTTTTTTGGAGATTGGCCACTCGGTTTTCAGCTGAAAAGCTTGTGACCACCTCACATGCACGTTAAGTTTGTCCGCAGATAACTCTGAGTACTTGACTCAGCTGCAATGTCTGGAGTCCTTCACCCCACTAGGAGGATCTTGGCTCCCCCTTTTTTTTAGGTGCCCCTCGATTCTGGGAAAAGAGGCAGCAAATTCACGATGAACACGTTCATGCCCGTTCATTCCAGGTCGCTCAGGCAGTGGAGAAACGGCATTGAGGACCCGCCCTGTCTGAGGACCCCCCTCTGGTCAGCTAAGCTCGGGTACAGCACAGCACGCCCTACCCGGGGATCCCATTCAAATCTTACCCATCGCGGCCCATACGCAACTCATTCGGATATCTCGGGCGAAATTTTCCGACCCCACGCAGGGTCGGAGAATCGGCCGGCAGCGGCGTTATTCCCGCTCCCGCAGGGTTTTTAATTCTCTGACCGGCCAAAAACCGGCGCTGTGCAAATCCCGCCAGCAGCCTCTGAAAACAGCTGGCGCCGGCGGGATGTCATTATATACTTTTTTCCACAAATCTCCGGCCCGGATGGGCCGAAGTCCCGACGACGTGGCCACGGGTCACGTCAGCGAAAATCACAGTACCTTTAAAACGGCGTCAACCATTGATGATGGTTGACGCCGTTCAGTGTCGGGGGGGGGGGGGGGGGGGGGGGGGGGGTTGCGGCATCGGGGGGGGGGTTGCGGCATCGGGGGGGGGTTGCGGCATCGGGGGGGGGTTGTGGCATCGGGGGGGGTTGCGGCATGGGGGGGGGGGGGGTTTGGGGGCAGCGGCGTGCAGAGAGGGGGGGCGATGGATGCCCGGGGCCAACGCACCGTCGCCCCCCCCTCTGTACGCCGCTGCCCCCTACACCAACCACCCCCCCCTCACCACCCCTACCTTCCTCCAACGCCTCTACCCCCCTCCCCACCACCCCTACCCCCCTCCCCACCACCCCTACCCCCCTCCCCACCACCCCTACCCCCCTCCAACGCCGCCCACCATCTCTCGCAACGCCGCAACCCCCCACCCTCAACGCCGGTACCCACACCCCGTCCCCCTCCCTCTGAAGGCTGGTACCCACACCCCCCCCTCTGAAGGCGGGTACCCACACCCCTCCCTCTCCTCCTCCCCCCCTTCCTTCCTCCTCCCCCCTTCCTTCCTCCTCCCCCCTCCTTCCTCCTCCCCCCCTTCCTTCCTCCTCCCCCCTTCCTTCCTCCCCCCTCCTTCCTCCTCCCCCCTTCCTTCCTTCCTCCTCCCCCTTCCTTCCTTCCCCCCTCCTTCCTCCTCCCCCTTTCCTTCCTCCTCCCCCCCTTCCTTCCTCCGTTAGTGGGGGGGGGGGTGCGGCGTTGGAGGGGGGTAGGGGTGGTGAAGGGGGTAGGGGTGGTGAGGGGAGGGGGTTGGGGTAGGGGCAGCTGCGTGCAGAGGGGGGGCGACGGTGCGTTGGCCCCGGGCATCCATCGCCCCCCTCCTCTGCACGCCGCTGCCCCTACCCCAACCCCCCCCCTCACCACCCCTACCCCCTTCACCACCCCTACCCCCTTCACCACCCCTACCCCCCTCCAACGCCGCCCCCCCTCCAACGCCGCCCCCCCCTCTCAACTCAACGCCGCAAACCCCCCAACGCCGGGTCTGTCTCTCTCCTCCCCCCCCCCCCCCAAATGCCGGGTCTGTCTCTCTCCTCCTCCCCCCCCCCCCCCCCCCCAAATGCCGGTCTGTCTCTCTCTTTCCCCCCCCCCAAATGCCGGTCTGTCTCTCTCTCTCTCTCCCCCCCCCAAATGCCGGTCTGTCTCTCTCTCCCCCCCCCCCCCCCCAAATGCCGGTCTGTCTCTCTCTTCCCCCCCCCCAAATGCCGGTCTGTCTCTCTCTCTCTCTCTCCCCCCCCCCAAATGCCGGTCTGTCTCTCTCTCCCCCCCCCCCCCCCCCCAAATGCCGGTCTGTCTCTCTCTCTCTCTCCTCCCCCCCCCCCCCAAATGCCGGTCCTGTCTCTCTCTTCCTCCTCCCCCCCCCCCCCAAAATGCCGGGTCTGTCTCTCTCCTCCTCCCCCCCCCCCCAAATGCCGGTCTGTCTCTCTCTCTCTCTCCTCCCCCCCCCCCAATGCCGGGTCTGTCTCTCTCCCCCCCCCCAAATGCCGATCTGTCTGTCTCCTCCCCCTCCCTCCCACCCCCCCAAATGCCGGTCTGTCTCTCTCTCTCTCCCCCCCCCAAATGCTGGTCTGTCTCTCTCTCTCTCTCCTCCCCCCCCCCCCCCCCCCCAAATGCCGGTCTGTCTCTCTCCTCCTCCTCCCTCCCCCCCTCCAAAATGCCGGGTCTGTCTCCCTCCTCCTCCCCCCCCCCCCCCCCCCCCAAATGCCGGTCTGTCTCTCTCTCTCTCTCTCTCCCCCCCCCCCTCCCAAATGCCGGTCTGTCTCTCTCTCTCTTCCCTCCCCCCCCCCCCAATGCCGAGTCTGTCTCTCTCCCCCCCCCCCCCAAATGCCGGTCTGTCTCTCTCCTCCTCCTCCCTCCCCCCCCCCCCCCCAAATGCCGGTCTGTCTCTCTCTCTCTCCCCCCCCCCCCCCCCCCCCCCCCCCCCAATGCCGGGTCTGTCTCTCTCCCCCCCTCCCCTAAATGCCGGTCTGTCTCTCTCCACCTCCCCCCCCCCCCCCCCCCCCAAACGCCGGGTCTCACCACTTCCGCAGCTGGTGAAACTGACGCGTATCGCGTCAGTCAGCTGCTGGCCCCTCCGGGAACGGAGAATAGCCGCCTAAAAGAAGATTATGCTCGCCGGAAATCGGCGTTACGACGGTCTGCAGAGAATTTCGCCCCTCATTTCTAAAGTTTGGTTTCAGTTTTGTTTAAGGTAGCACTTCGGCTGCCATTCCTTATGCTATTTACATCCAGGAACATTGGGATGGTAAATCACAAAACCTGCGAGACGGCTCGCAGTAGCACAGTTGTTACGTGTACGTCTGGTCCTAAATTCGCTTTTGAAAAAAGAAATGAGGGGAGTCACAGGGTGTGACTTGGCCATTCATTTAAGGGACAATTGGAATAAGAGGAGATACACTAACATTAAAGGTATTAAATGAATTATTGACAGATACTATGCTTGATCCCATAGCTTTCGAACGTTCGAAGGAAGGATCAGAGCAAGATCAGCAATACAACAGGACTGAAGGAAGAGAAGAAAGAAGACCGTGATGAAGAACTATATGTTTTCAGTTATTATTTTTGTATTTTTGCGCGCGGACGCAAACCCTTTTTCCCCTATGACCCCCGCCGTTAATGTTTCCCAGACACCGATTTCTCAAAGCCCAGTACTGAACAGCGATGACCAGACCTGGTGCACAAAATTTATGAACTGGTACGTTATTGAATCACTTTTGGTGATAGCAGCTCTCTGCATTGTAGTACAATCCCCTATTTTCGGCTTCCACCAGTCCCCCCAACCCCTTGATGTGTAATGAATGATTTAATTTTTGAATCGCTGTTGGAAATAAAGGCCTTTTCCGATGTTTTGTAATATTCTGAGCTCGACTACCGAGTCAGAAATGGAATGTAATGATAATGTTTTAAGGATAGGAAGTTAAAATGTTTAAATGTGTAAGGGAGTGTAGTTTACAAAGGATAGTTAGAGGTTCCCTAATAATGCATGTCCCCTTTGACATAGCGCCAACCAGAGACTGTTAGATAACATTTTTGTGCCATAATTGAGGAAAGTGTAGAGGCCATGGGACTCGCTGAGATCAGGGAACCCAAAGACACCGAACTTGGGTGATTTCTCATGAGGATCACAAGGAGGGAGTGTAGCCACCTGGGGTGACCACTGCCCAACACAAAATGGAAGATTGCAAGGAATGCAGGGAAATTGGACATGTTGTAAAGCAAGCAGCTTGCAAAGCGCTTGTATATTCAGACTACTGCAGATACCAGTTTTGACTGCTGCAGAAACCAGACAGCACTATGAAAAGAAGACAGTTAGCATACCAATGAGGCGATACCGGGCGATCCCCAGATACAATGGAAACTAGTTAAACACAGATCGATACATTGAATGGAAGGCCAGACTTTTCGGCGCCAAAGAAGCCCATAACAATAAGTCCCAAGAACCGCCCCAGTGATCGAGGAATTGCCCCGCTATTGGGGAATTCAAATCAATCGATTGGGAAGAGACCCAATCGATTGCGAGAGTATAGAGGGTCCGCCCAGGTGGGCGCTAGACCCTGAGAGGAGTATGAGACAGAGACCGCGACCCCAGCTCTCTCTCTCTGCCAGCCTCTCCTTGACCAGCCAGCCGTCCCAGCAGAACACCGTTGCAGCAGAAGAACCTTGAGGAGGAGAGGTCTGGACAGTAGCCGCCAACAAGTAAGTCACAACGCACGCTACGAGAGTAGACACTCCTGACCCCCTTTAGTCCATAACTACTGGAAGCCTGCGGACCCAGGACAAAGCTAGAAGCCGTTGTTCCCTGATCCGGCAGTCCCCTTGTCCAGATAAGTATTTGGCCTATTAGTGGTAGGATTAGCCTAGTCTTATAGTTTTATATGCATGATTAGTAGATTACTGTAATATAATAAACGTGTCTTGTTTGAACTTACTAATTGGTGTATGGTTTTATTGCTTTGAACTTGACCTTGAAACTTGTGGCGGTATCTTAACGATACCTGGCGGCTCCAAAGCTAAGTAACAAAACAGAGCCAAATTGAGTGTTAAGCACACTCACCCAGAACGAGCAACACTCTAATTCACCTAAGTCCATTTTTGAGTTCCTACCTGGCTACCTTGTAACCCTCTAGAGCTGTGCTAGATCGTTGCCTCCTCAACCTTTCATAAGCTTCCTTCTTCCTCTTGTCATCCATTCTCCTTCACCTTACCATTCCTTCCTTGTCTCAGTGGGCCAAAACTATCCAGCACTCACAGCAAGTGCTCCTTAAATAATCCCCACATTACTGTTGTGCATTTCCCTGAGAGCATCTGTTCCCAATTTATGCTCCTCAGCTCCTGTCTGATAGTAATATAATTTCCCCTTACCCAATTAAATACCTTCCCATACTGTCTGTTCCTATCCCTCTACATGACTGTGGTAAAGGTCAAGGAGTTATGGTCACTGACATCGAAATGCTCTCCCACCGAGACATCTGACACCTGG
Source organism: Scyliorhinus canicula (assembly GCF_902713615.1). Classification (NCBI taxonomy): domain Eukaryota; kingdom Metazoa; phylum Chordata; class Chondrichthyes; order Carcharhiniformes; family Scyliorhinidae; genus Scyliorhinus; species Scyliorhinus canicula. Next base: position 199,188,385 of record NC_052146.1, read on the forward strand.
CCTGATTCATTGCCAAGCACCAAATCCAATATGCCCCCGCCCCCTCCCCCTAGTTGGCCTATCTACGTACTGAGTCAGGAATCCTTCCTGGACACACCTGAAAAAATCTGATCCATTCAAACCATTTGCACTGAGGAGGCTCCAGTCAATGTAAGGAAGTTGAAGTCACCCATGCCAACAACTCTGTTACTTCTGCACCTTTCCAAGATCTGCCGCTGTTCCTCCATCACTCTGCGGCTATTGGGGAGTCTATAGAAAACTTTCAATAAAGTGACTGCTCCTTTCTTGTGACTTCCACCCACACTGACTCAGTAGACAAACCCTCCTCAACTACCTCATTTTCTGCAGCTGTGATGCACTCACTAATTACGGGCAGCACGGTAGCATTGTGGATAGCACAATCGCTTCACAGCTCCAGGGTCCCAGGTTTGATTCCGGCTTGGGTCACTGTCTGTGCAGAGTCTGCACATCCTCCCTGTGTGTGCGTGGGTTTCCTCCGGGGGCTCCGGTTTCCTCCCACAGTCCAAAGATGTGCAGGTTAGGTGGATTGGCCATGATAAATTGCCCTTAGTGTCCAAAATTGCCCTTAGTGTTGGGTGGGGTTACTGGGTTATGGGGTTATGGGGATAGGGTGGAGTTGTTGACCTTGGGTAGGGTGCTCTTTCCAAGAACCGGTGCAGACTCGATGGGCTGAATGGCCTCCTTCTGCACTGTAAATTCTATGATTCTATGAACAGTGCCACTCGCCCCTCCTTTTTTGCCTCCCTCCCTATTATTCTTAAAGCATCTAAACCCCGGGAACATCTAACAATCATTCCTGCCCCTGTGAAATCCATGTCTCCGTAATGGCCACAACATCGTAATTCCAAGTACTGATCCATGCTCGAAGTTCATCTCTTTATTCCTGACACTCCTTGCATTGAAACAGACACTAACCCATTCCACTGAGTTCAACTTTGTCTATTAACTGTCTAGCCTTCCTCACAGACTCGCTGCAAACTATTTCTGCCCGTTCAACAGCTACCCTATCCTCTGATCCATAGCTCTGGTTCCTATCCCCCTGCCAAACTAGTTTAAATCTTCCCAAAGAGCTCTACCAAACCTACCGCCCAGGAGATTGGTGTCCCTCCAGTTTAGGTGCAACCCATCCTTCAGGTACAGGTCCCACCTTCCCCAGAAGGCATCCCAATGATCCACATACCTCCGACACCAGGCCTGTAGCCACATATTCAGCTGCACTCGCTTTCTGCTCCTTGCCTCACTAGCACATGGCACTGGGAGCAATCCTGAGATTCCTACACTGTTTGTCCTGCTTTTTGGCTTCCAACCTAGGTCCCTAAAAGCACCTTTTAGATTCTCATCCCTTTTCGTAGCTATGTCGTTGGTGCCAAGTGCACCACGACTTCTGGTTGCTCCCCCTCCCCATTAAGAATGCTGTAGACTCGATCTGAGATATCCCTGACCCTGGCACTCATGTTTGGACCAAGGCAGTAATAAGGCTAGAGGTGAATGGCCCTGGTTGAACCCAAACTGAGCTTCCGGAAGCAGGTTATTGCTGAGTAACTGACGCTTGATTGAACTGTTGATGACCCCTTCCACCACTTTGATGATCGAGAGTAGAATGATGGGGAAGAGGGTTAGATTTATAATAATAATCTTTATTGTCACAAGTCGTCTTAAATTAACACTGCAATCAAGTTACTGTGAAAAGCTCCTCGTCGCCACATTCTGGCGCCTGTTCGGGTACACTGAGGGAGAATTCCGAATATCCAACTCACCTAACAGCATGTCTTTCAGGATTTGTGGGAGGAAACCGGAGCACCCAGAGGAAACCCACGCAGACACAGGGAGAACGTGCAGACTCCACACAGACAGTGACCCAAGCTGGGAATCAAACCTGGGACGCTGGCGCTGTGAAACAACAGCTAACCACTGTGCTACCATGCCCTCCTTTTTGTGGACAGGATATACCTGGGCAACTTTCTATATTGCCGGCTAGATGCCAGTGTTGTAGCTGTACTGGAACAGCTTGGCTAGGGGTTAGTTCTGGAACATAAGTCTTCAGCAATATTGCTGGACGGTTGTCAGGACCCATAGCCTTTGCAGTATCCAGCACCTTCATCTGTTTCTTGATATCACGTGGAATGAATTGAATTGGCTGAAGACTGACATCTGTGGTTCTGAGGACCTCAGGAGGAGGTTGAGATTATTGTAAATACTCCAGCCTTGACTTTTGAACATATGTGCTGTGATCCACCATCATTGAGGATGGGGATATTTGTGGAACCTGCTCTTCTACTGAGTTGTTTAATTGTCCACCACCATTCATGGCCGGATGTGACAGGACTGCAGAGCTTAGATGCGATCCATTGGTTATGGAATCGCTTAGTTCTGTCTATTACTTGCTGCTTATGCTGTCTGGCACACAAGTAGTCCTGTGTCGTTCTTTGTTGCAGCTTCACCAGGTTGACACCTCATCTTTCGGTGTGCCTGGTACTGCTCCTGGCATCCTCTCCTGCACTCTTCATTGAACCAGGATTTATCCCCGGCTCGATATTCATGATAGAGTGGGGGAGATGTCGGCCCCTGAGGTTACAGATTGCGTTGAATACAATTCTGCTGCTGCTGATGGCCCACAGCGCCTCATGGATGCCCAGTCTTAAGTTGCTAATCTGTTCTGAATCTATCCTTTTTAGCATGGTGGTCGTGCCACACAACACGATGGAGGGTCTCCGCAATGTAAAAACAGGACTCGTCTCCACAAGGACTGTGCGGACTCTTCCAGAACAATCTCTGATTTTAACACCACTGGTTGTGGTGGGTGAATGTGGTTCTCACAGAATGGTGACAGCACAGAGGAGGCCATTTGGCTCATCATGTTGATGCTGGCTCTCCGGAAAAGCAATTGAGGCAGTCCCACCCCCACTCCTTTCCAACGCAAATGTTCACTGGGATGTTAATGGGCGAGCTTGGTAGATGCAACTATTCCACCGAACAGTCTTCCGAGTAAGTGAACAAATTTCCCTTGCGGTACCTGGAGTTCTGCCTCTGGCGCCACAAGGAAAGCTGTGACCTCCCTTGCCTTGCTGTTTCTCCCATTCCCTGTGCGCAGCCCTCCCTAAATCCCCAACCTCGCCACTTACTTGGAAACCAGACTGATCATTCCGATTCCTGCTGGGAATTTGTGGCTTAAATTATTGCAGCCTCATGCTGTCCCGGAAGGCAGGACATTGACACTCCAAGCTGTCTTCCCACCAAAAAAGCACTCTGTTAAAATGTGTGCCCGGACTCCTCTTGTTCCAGTCTGTAACTCATGACATGCATTTATACAAGGCAATGCTGCCATCTTCTGGCTAACTTAAATGCTGCGTTGCGTGAAGTGAATAATGATATTGAGAACTACCTGTTTCAGAGCTATATTGGCTCTTATTGCCTTTATGTCACAAGAGGACAACTTTGATGTTTCCAGGACTCCTATGGCCCTGAAGTGTTGACCATAACACAAGCCCGAACACAATCTTTGGCGAATGCCGACGCGCTGGTTCCCATCACTTTTAAACGAAAAATACAAACTTCTGAAGTGGCATGCTACATATTTTAACTAATCTTTCTCAATCTCAAGGAGAATTATGGTAAGTGTCAGTGTGTGTAGACTGTTTCCATTGTTTAGATCCCTTGAAGATGCACTAGGGTCAGTTCATTGACTGGTGTCTTGCACAAACCACCTGAGTTGGCACATAAGGGGATTGAGGGCCACTTAACTGACTTTGGATAAGTATTAATTTGGTCAACAAAACATTCTGCCTGCTTGAGAGTAATCCCCCACCCACCCACCCACCTAAACGCACACCAGAACCTTCCAACTCAATGGGATGGAACTTGTTTTTATCTGTACAATGTTCATGCTGGTTTAGTCTCTATGGCACTTCTTTTTTTAAATAAATTTAGAGTACCCAATTATTTTTTCCAATTAAGGGGCAATTTAGCGTAGCCAATTCACCTAACCTGCACATCTTTGGGTTGTGGGGGTGAAACCCACGCAGACACGGGGAGAATGTGCAAACTCCTCATGGACAGTGACCCAGGGCCGGGATTCGAACCCGGGTCCTCAGCGCCGTAGGCAGCAATGCTAACCACTGTACCACCGTGCCGCCCCTCTATGGCACTTCTTTGGGGCGTTTTCTTCTGTGTTCAATGTGCTGTATAAATGCAATGATGCCCTTTATTTTGCTACTTGTTAAATGTCCCTTTTTAAAGTCAACACCCTGCCGATAAATGCAACCACGTGGAGGAGAGGTGCTTCCTGAGTAACTGAGGGCGATGTTGAACTTTGTGGGTCACTTGTTGCTATCCAACATGGTACTGATAGCCCCGGGTCGATTGTGGATCTCAGCCTGGAATCCCTGGGGGATTTTCGGCGGTGAGGGTGGAATCTGAGATTGGATGAAAGCGATCTAGACGGGGCGGTGGCACGGAGTGGGGCGACCTCTGTTGGCCCTTGATGTGGTTTCCTTTTGCTGCTAAGAGCTGGGCTACGCAGGGAGTTTGATGTGAGGACCGGGGCCCCAGTGCTCTTGCTCAGCCAGACCCAGGCGAGTGATCGCTGGGCCGGGGAGTCTCGGGATGTCTGAGTCGCGGGGGTGGGGGGAGGGGGGCGGGGGCAGAGGAGGCGAGAGCCCCCGGGGGCTGGGGGGAGGGGAGTAAAGAGCCACCACCCTAGCTTGTCCATGGGGGGGTGGGTGGGCCTTTCATAAACTATGATGGCTGGGCCTGTGATTGGGCCCGGGCTGAAGCCACTTTCCCAGTCAATGCCAACATCTGGCAAAAACTGACACCCTCCAGGCAATCCATCGGCAATATTCCAGGACAGGCAAACCACTAAACTGCAGAGGGGAAGGAATTAAACTCTGAAATACTCAGCTGCTGTCAGTGGATAGGAGAGTGGGAGAGGGCTACCCCTGAAACCCTGAACAGAATGCCAACAACAAGCCTATTCCACTCCAGGAAGATGGAGGTGTCGTGTGGGGAAGTATTCAACTGGTTGCTAAACCTTCAGCTGAAGGGAAGATAGGGAAGACGTTAGTGATGGAAAGGGATAAGTATACCCCGCAGGGCAAGAGTTATAGCTGGGGGAAGGGCAATTATGATGCCATTAGACATGACTTAGGATGTGTTGGTTGGAGAAGTAGGCTGCAAGGGTTGGGCACACTGGATATGTGGAGCTTGTTCAAGGAACAGCTATTGCATGTACTTGATAAATACGTACCAGTCAGGCAGGGAGGAAGGGGTCGAACGAGGGAACCGTGGTTTACCAAAGAAGTGGAATCTCTTGTTAAGAGGAAGAAGGAGGCCTATGTGAAGATGAGGCGTGAAGTTTCAGTTGGGGCGCTTGATAGTTACAAGGAAGTGAGGAAGGATCTAAAGAGAGAGCTGAGACGAGCAAGGAGGGGACATGAGAAGTATTTGGCAGGTAGAATCAAGGAAAACCCAAAAGCTTTCTATAGGTATGTCAGGAATAAAAGAATGACTAGGGTAAGAGTAGGGCCAGTCAAGGACAGTGGTGGGAAGTTGTGTGTGGAGGCTGAGGAGATAAGCGAGATTCTAAATGAATACTTTTCGTCAGTATTCACTCAAGAAAAAGATAATATTGTGGAGGAGAATGCTGAGACCCAGGCTATTAGAATAGATGGCATTGAGGTGCGTAGGGAAGAAGTATTGGCAATTCTGGACAAGGTGAAAATAGATAAGTCCCCGGGGCCGGATGGGATTTATCCTAGGATTCTCTGGGAAGCCAGGGAAGAGATTGCTGAGCCTTTGGCTTTGATTTTTAGGTCATCATTGGCTACAGGAATAGTGCCAGAGGACTGGAGGATAGCAAATGTGGTCCCTTTGTTCAAGAAGGGGAGTAGAGATAACCCCGGTAACTATAGGCCGGTGAGCCTAACGTCTGTGGTGGGTAAAGTCTTGGAGAGGATTATAAAAGATACGATTTATAATCATCTAGATAGGAATAATATGATTAGGGACAGTCAGCATGGTTTTGTGAAGGGTAGGTCATGCCTCACAAACCTTATCGAGTTCTTTGAGAAGGTGACTGAACAGGTAGACGAGGGTAGAGCAGTTGATGTGGTGTATATGGATTTCAGTAAAGCGTTTGATAAGGTTCCCCACGGTCGGCTATTGCAGAAAATACAGAGGCTGGGGATTGAGGGTGATTTAGAGATGTGGATCAGAAATTGGCTAGTTGAAAGAAGACAGAGAGTGGTAGTTGATGGGAAATGTTCAGAATGGAGTTCAGTTACGAGTGGCGTACCACAAGGATCTGTTCTGGGGCCGTTGCTGTTTGTCATTTTTATAAATGACCTAGAGGAGGGCGCAGAAGGATGGGTGAGTAAATTTGCAGACGACACTAAAGTCGGTGGAGTTGTAGACAGTGCGGAAGGATGTTGCAGGTTACAGAGGGACATAGATAAGCTGCAGAGCTGGGCTGAGAGGTGGCAAATGGAGTTTAATGTGGAGAAGTGTGAGGTGATTCACTTTGGAAAGAATAACAGAAATGCGGAATATTTGGCTAATGGTAAAATTCTTGGTAGTGTGGATGAGCAGAGGGATCTCGGTGTCCATGTACATAGATCCCTGAAAGTTGCCACCCAGGTTGATAGGGTTGTGAAGAAGGCCTATGGTGTGTTGGCCTTTATTGGTAGAGGGATTGAGTTCCGGAGCCATGAGGTCATGTTGCAGTTGTACAAAACTCTAGTACGGCCGCATTTGGAGTATTGCGTACAGTTCTGGTCGCCTCATTATAGGAAGGACGTGGAAGCTTTAGAACGGGTGCAGAGGAGATTTACCAGGATGTTGCCTGGTATGGAGGGAAAATCTTATGAGGAAAGGCTGATGGACTTGAGGTTGTTTTCGTTAGAGAGAAGAAGGTTAAGAGGTGACTTAATAGAGGCATACAAAATGATCAGAGGGTTAGATAGGGTGGACAGCGAGAGCCTTCTCCCGCGGATGGAGGTGGCTAGCACGAGGGGACATAGCCTTAAATTGAGGGGTAATAGATATAGGACAGAGGTCAGAGGTGGGTTTTTTACGCAAAGAGTGGTGAGGCCGTGGAATGCCCTACCTGCAACAGTAGTGAACACGCCAACATTGAGGGCATTTAAAATTTTATTGGATAAGCATATGGATGATAAGGGCATAGTGTAGGTTAGATGGCCTTTAGATTTTTTCCATGTCGGTGCAACATCGAGGGCCGAAGGGCCTGTACTGCGCTGTATCGTTCTATGTTCTATGTTCTATGTTCTAAATGCTTCCACATCAACGAGCACACCATTGGCTCATTATACCAGGCAAGACCCTTCACTGATGAACATTACATTCAGTAATGAAAGCATGCAATAGGTTTATGGTGTTATAATTTAGATGGGGGAGGGTTGGCCTGAGATTATTAAGTCAATTGAAAAGGGCCATTTAACCATAACAAGGTTTAAGAAGGCACTGCACTAAAAACAAGGAGGGCACAAAGTAAGTGTCATTGGAAGTCAACACACATGGTCCACCGTCACCATCTGCTGGCCAAAAGAAGCACTGCATGAACAAGAAATCTCACCTCCGAGCAACTTTGAAGTCAAAGGGATATTGCCATTTAATGAGTGAAATAATCAAACCGGAAAGCTTCTCAGGGAGCATTAAGGCATACACAGAGTTCAGTGGTATTTATTGACCCCTGATTGATGCTGATTCCTTGTTGTATTTATTGTCATGGGACCTTTTAAAAGAAAAATCAAATAAATCAATTTTATTTTATTAAGGTCACTTTCCAAAATAGAAAACCGCTTTGAAAAGTAGTCAGTAATGGTTGAGAGATATATACCACACTGATGAAGCTGTAGCTTCCCCCAAGTATCTCCAATCATCCGGCATGTGAATTTCTAAATAACCTTCTTTATTCACCCTCTGTGGGCTTCAAAGGTCCAGCTTCTAAAATATGAACAGAGCTTCTTACTCAAACACATCCTAAAAGAGAGACGTTAATCTTAATTATCACTTGATTAACTTTGTTGAGCTAAACCATTTTCCAGTGCCCTTTGTATGAACAATGTATTTATTTTAAGAACACAGCATGTAAATATTAAAGTAATCCTCAAAGTATCGATAGAAGATTATTTACTGAAATAATACTGATAAAAAAATACAGCAATGGAAATCACGCATGCCCTCGTATCACACGATTGTAAGGCCATTCCTGGCTGGCTGCCATGTTTATCAGGATTATTATGTCTTTCTACTGAAGTGGAGTTAAGAGAAATTGGAGTTGGAAGTTAGTTTGCAGCAAGGGAATTCTTTTCGGCATGCCATTTCGAGTTGAGAATATGATAAAGTCCATCTTATCTGCCTTCAGCCAGGGCAGCACGGTCACACAGAGGTTAGCACTGCTGCCTCACTGTGCCAGGGACCCGGGTTCGAGTCTGAGCTCGGGTGACTGCCTGTGTGGAGTTTGCACATTCTTCCCAAGTCTGCGTGAGTTTCTTCCGACAGTTCAAAGGTGTAGGCCTAGGTGCAGCCTAGATGGGCCAAATGGCCTCCTTCTGCACTGTAAGGATTCTATGATCCTGGTAGTAGAACCATGCAATCATAGAATGGTTACAGCACAGAAGGTGGCCATTTGCAACGTTATCGTTAGCTAATTCTCCAAATCTATTTTGAAAGACACAACTGAATCTGCCTCCAACAAACTCTTACGCAGTGTTTTCTAGATCCTAACCACTCAATGTATGAAAAATATTTTTTCCCACATTTCACCTTTGGTTGTTTAGATCACCTTAAGTTGGTATCATTAAGTGAAAAAGATAAGGGGTGTGAAATATCATAAGGAATCAGAGACACATAAAAATTCAAATGGTGTACAAAATGAATGGAATGTCACCAGATGAGATCTGACAGCACAATCTTTAACCACTCTGAAGTTTACTGACCAGGTGAATGGATACCTAGGAAGTATTAAAGAGCTCTGTAAGAGTTCTGTAATATACTGCAATGGTGATGTCAAGCCACATGAAAGCACGGAAAGCACTGGAAGAGTTACAAAGCTTAAAAGGCCTGAAACATAGCACTGAATAATTGATAAAGAATTAAGCAGCATTTAAGGCCTTGAAGAGAATTGATCAGAAATGAGATAGATTCAATACTAAAAAGGCCTGAAGAGGAATATAATGAACATTGTCATGCCAAGGAAAGATCTTGAGCCTTGGGTCTCTGACTGTGTGCAGTTTGCACTTTCTCCCCTGTGGTGAATGTTTGCTATTACAATTCACCACTGTACTGTGTTGTATTATGTTGATGCCCTTGTGGTCTCCGCCTGTGGCTCTGCCCCCTCGGGCAGCACTCAGTACAGAGCAGTCGCAGGCAGGCACAGATCTAGCGTATTAAAACCACTGTTCACTACTACTAATCTCATGTGAATTAATGGTCGCGTCAATTTAATACGCTAAGATATCGCAATGGAAGCCGCCCTCAAACTTGACCCACAGGCAGATGAAGCCAAGGGAATCTTTTTGCACTGGCTCCGCTGTTTTGAGGCCTACCTCACCGCCTCCTCCTTGCCCGCCGTCACTGAGGCACAGAAGCTGAGTCCCCTCCACACCCAGGTGAGACACAGAATCTCCGTACTAATCGAGGAAGCGACCACGTACGCAGACGCTGTATCGATCCTGAAAAGACATTGCACAGCTAAATCGCTGGCTTTGAAAGCAGACCAAGGCAGGCCAGCAGCACGGTTCAATTCCTGTACCAGCCTTCCCGAACAGGCGCCGGAATGTGGCGACTAGGGGCTTTTCACAGTAACTTCATTTGAAGCCTACATGCGACAATAAGCGATTTTCATTTCATTTCATTTCAGTGAACCAAGTGTACGTGTGGCATCTCCTCACCACTCGTCGTCAATGCCCCAGGGATTCGCTGGAGGAATGCCTATGCGACCTGAGGATACTCACTCGAAACTGCAATTAAAATGACATCACGGCCTCACAGCATATGGAACTTGCCATCCGGGACACCTATGTGGCTGGAGTCCAGTCCAACTATGTCAGACAGCGCCTGCTCGAAAAGGGAGTCCTCGACCTAGAACAGATGGTAAAACTATCCACCTCATTACAAGTAGCCTTCCAGAGCCCAAATGCTTTCCTCTCCGACCACACGATTCCCTCGTCGTCACCCGACTCGAGGGTGTTCCAGGCCTGTGTCGCGTGGCTGCCCGCCCAACCCGGGGGGGGGGGGCCGCCCTCCTATTTCTGCGGTCAGAACCAGCACCTCAGGCAGCGTTGCCTGGCTCGGAACGCGACCTGCAGCGACTGCGGCAAGAAAGGACACTTTGCCAAAGTCTGCTTGGCCCGACCCAAAGCTCCTAAATCGCAGGCCCAACTCACAGACTCAGAGGCCCGCAGACCCCGCAGCGTGGCTGCTTGCCTGCCGGTACCGCCCCCTTCTGATGTGTCATCCGCCTCGTGCTATCCATTCGGGCCGCCATCTTTAACCCTATCCAACACGTGCGACTCATGGGGGCCACCATCTTGGCCGCCATCTTCAATGCCGCCCGACACGTGCGACCAACGGGTGCCGCTATCTTGGGACCACCCCGCTACCTCTGACCACACTGTCTACCCGCAGCTCGGTGCTGTCACCCTTGACCAGTCACGGCCCAAGCACCTCAAGAACCCGGTGATGACCGTCCAGGTCAATGGGCATGAAACATCCTGTCTGTTTGACTTTGGGAGCACGGAGAGCTTCATCCATCTGGATACGGTAAGGCGCTGTTCCCTCCAGATTTCCCCCGCATCCCAAACAATCTCCCTTACTTCTGGATCACATTCAGTGCAGATCCGGGGGTACTGTGTTGCAAACCTTGCGATACAGGGTGCCAAGTACGCTAATTTTAAACTATATGTCCTCCCCGATCTCTGCGCTCCTCTCCTGTTAGTACTAGACTTCCAGCGCAACCTCAGGAGCCTGACCCTGAAGTTCGGCGGGTCCCTTCTCCCTCTCACTGTATGTAGCCTCGCGACCCTTAAGGTCGCCCCTCTCTCGCTCTTTGGGAACCTCACCGCCGACTGTAAACCTTCGCCACAAGGAGCAGGCGGTACAGTGCCCAGTCAGAGGTCCAGCGGCTCTTGAGGGAAGGGATCATCGAGGCCAGTAATAGCCCCTGGAGAGCCCAAGTGGTGGTCATCAGGACCGGGGAGAAGAACTGGATGGTTGTAGACGACAGCCAAACCATAAATTGCAACTCGATGGGTACCCCCTTCCCTGGATAGCGGACATGGTGAATTAGATTGCACACTACTGGGTTTTCTCCACGGTAGATCTGAAGTCCGCATACCACCAGCTCCCTACCCGCCCGGAAGATCGCCACTACACCCCCTTTGAGGCAGACGGCCGCCTCTTCCACTTCCTCCGGGTCCCCTTCGGCGTCACCAATCGGGTCTCGGTCTTCCAAAGAACGATGGACCAAATGGTGGACCAATACGGGCTGAGGGCCACATTTCCATACTTGGATAACGTCACCATCTGCGGCCATGATCAGCAGGACCACGACACCAACCTTCAGACGTTCCTCCAAACGGCCCAAGCCCTTAATCTCACCTACAACAAGGAGAAATGTGTTTTCCGCACAAACCGACTAGCCATCCTCAGCTATGTCGTGGAAAACGGAGTCCTAGGGCCCGACCCCGACCGCATGCGCCCCCTCCTGCAACTCCCCTTTCCCCAGTGCCCCAAGGCCCTGAAAAGATGCCTCGGGTTCTTTTCATATTATGCCCAGTGGGCCCCTAACTATGCGGACAAAGCCCGCCCACTTAACAAAGCCACCATCTTCCCCCTGACGACTGAGGTCCGCCTGGCCTTCAGCCGTATCAAGGCAGACATTACCAAGGCCGCGATGCACGTAGTGGGTGAGTCCATCCCCTTCCAGGTGGAGAGCGACTCATCAGATGTCGCCCTGGCAGCTACCCTTAACCAGGCAGGCTGACCCGTGGCCTTTTTTTCCCGTACCCTCAATGCCTCCGAAATTCGACACTCCTTGGTCGAAAAGGAAGTTCAAGTTATCGTGGAAGCTGTGTGGCATTGTGGCACTACCTGGCTGGTAGGACGTTCACCCTCGTCACCGACCAACAGTTGGTAGCCTTTATGTTCAACAACATACAGCGGGGCAAGATCAAGAATGATAAAATCTTGAGGTGGAGAATCAAACTCTCCACCCATAATTACGATATTGTGCATCGTCCCAGGAAGCTCAACGAGCCCCAAGATGCCCTGTCCCGCGGCACATGTGCCAGCGCGCAAGATGACTGACTCCGGGCCATCCACAATGACCTCTGTCACCCGGGGGTCACCCGGCTTCTCCACTTCATCAAGGCCCGCAGCCTGCCCTACTCCACGGAGGAGGTCAGGGCCATGACCAGGAGCTGCCAAGTCTGCACGGAGTGCAAGCCGCATTTCTAACGGCCAGACAAGGCCCACCTGGTGAAGACATCCTGGCCCTTTGAGCGCCTCAGCATCGATTTCAAAGGGCCCCTCCCCTCCACTGACCGCAACGTGTATTTTCTTAACATCGTTGACGAGTATTCCCGTTTCCCCTTTGCCATACAATGCCCCGACATGACCGCGGCCACTGTCATTAAGGCCCTGCATAGTATCTTCTCCTGTTCGGTTTCCCCACTTACGTCCACAGTGACCGGGGCTCCTCGTTTATGAGCGACGAACATTCACCACATTCATCCCCTGTTAAAAAACTCAAAGTCCAGCGGGGGTTCAGCAAGGGCATTGCCTCGAGCAGGACTACCAGCTACAACCTCCGGGGAAACGGACAGGTGGATCGGGAGAACGCGACGGTATGGAAGGCTGTCCTTCTGGCCCTACGGTCTAGGAGTCTCCCAGTTTCCCACTGGCAGGAGATCCTCCCCGACGCGCTCCACTCCATTAGGTTTTTCCTTTGCACAGCCACAAACGAGACCCCTCATGACCGCCTATTTGTCTTCCCCAGGAAATCCACCTCCGGGGTTTCGCTTCCATCCTGGCTGACAACACCGGGGCCTGTCCTCCTCCGAAAGCACATGAGGAGCCATAGGTCCGACCCCCTGGTCGAGAGGGTCCAGCTCCTTCATGCCAACCCTCAGTATGCCTACGCGGCGCACTACGACGGCCGACAAGATACAGTCTCCCTCCGGGATCTGGCACCCGCTGGTTCCCCTGCGACCATCACCTACTCCCCCCTCCCTACTCCGAACACCGCCCTCGCCCCTACATGGCATACACCCTCGCTCCCCCCATCGCCGACCTACAGTGACGAAGCTCCAGAAGACACGCTCCCGGAGTCACCGAGCCCAACACCCGTGCCCGCAGCGACACCGGAGCTGAGCTGATCACAGAGAACGATCAAGGCGCCGGACAGACTCGATCTGTAAGCCCACTTCACCCCCGCTGGACTTCGAGTTTTTTAACAGGGGATGAATGTGGTGAATGTTTGCTATTACAATTCACCACTGTACTGTGTTGTATTATGTTGATGCCCTTGTGGGCTCTGCCTATGGCACCGCCCCCTCGGGGAGATATATAGATCTGCAGCCTGTAGGCGGCACTCAATACAGAGCAGCCGCAGGCAGGCACAGATCTAGCGTACTAAAACTACTTTTCACTTCTACTCATTGTTTCGTGTGAATTGATGGTCGCATCATCCCCGTGACTGCGTGGGTTTCCTCCGGGTGCTCCAGTTTCCTCATGTAGTGATATGCATCACTGTATATACTCAAGGGGTTAATATAAATACACTACAACTAAGTAACCACCAGAGATGTCATGACATGCAGATATACAACCAATGGGTAGTCAGGATACCCAGAGGTGGCATTACCACAAGGGGGCACTACACGACTCATGTAAAAGGACAGGGCACACAGGCTCTGCCTCTTTCCACAGACAGTCATCTAGAGAGTTAGACAGGGTTGATCAGCAATATCACACCCCAGCACGTGGCTTGGAGCAAGCTGGTACAGTTAGACTGAGTTACTACAGTTAGATTAGCAGAGAGTCAAACTCATTGGAAAACTGTGTTAATAGTTCACTAAACACGTTGAACTCATTTCAGCGTCTGGAGCATCCTTTAGTTAAGACTGCATCAAGTAGCAGCCTGTGTTATCCAAAGCAGCATAACACAACACCTCCCACAGTCCAACAATGTGCAGGTTAGGTGGACTGGCCATGGTAAATTGTCCCTTAGTATACAAAGGTGTGGTTAGGTGGGGTTACAGGGAAAGGACGGGGAATGGGCCTAGATAGGGTGCTCTTTCAGAGGGTTGGTGCAGACTCTGTGAGTCGAATGGCCTCCTTCTGCACTGTAGGGATTCTATGAACACATCAAGAGAAGAAGGATAACTACTGTTTTTTTAGCCTTCTCAAAGAGCAGAAAACTGAAGGGTGAGTGGCCCACTGAATGTTGGATTGGGTGAGGCCATGTCAGGTAGAGCCATGTTACATGCACAATGCAGGTTTGATGCCTCAGCATTTCACCAAGGAGGAGGCAGGGGTGTTATCAGATCTGGAAGCAGAAATACAGGTGCAGCAGAGGTGAACTGTGTCACTGTTCAGACCACAATCAACATGATTAATGAACAAACGCACAAACTTAAGGTAAATAAATCTCAGGGGCCAGATAAGATGCATCCAAGGGAAGAAAGAGGAATTTGCAGGAGGAAACACGCAAATTCATCTAAAATTGGCAAATACTGGAGCAGTGCCTGGGACCAGAGCAAGGCAGAGGTTATTACCATTTAAAAAAAAAAGACGTGACCCAGCAATCTAAAATAAAAACAGAAAGTGCCGGAAATACTCAGGAGCTCTGTGGTGAGAGAAAGAGTTTGTGTTTGAAGCTGAGCGTGGCACTTCCTCAAAACAATTACTATTATTGATGCAGAAAACTACAGAGAAATTAGTTTAATGTCAGTTTGTAGGTAAGGTTGTAGAAACCCTTGACCCGGTAAGAATGTGGAGCATCAGGACAGAAATGTGCCAAAAATCAAACAGATGAAATTGATTAGAGATAGGGAGGTCTTGTCAATTTTAATTTTCTGAGGATGTGAAAAAGAAGCACCACAGCGGATGTGCTCTACTTAGATTTCAGTAGAACCTTTGGTTCATTTCCTCGGGAAAGGTGGAACTAAAAATAAAGATTTTATCAGTGGAAATATGTTTGCAATGGACATACAGTTGGTTGACAAATAGAACCCAATGGTTATTCACAAGAATGCCAAATGTAAAGGGAACAAAGATTGATACTTCATGAGAAGAGAATGTGAGTGTCTTGATGAGTGCGAGACGAAAAGCTTCGACATGTGTCCTTTTCCAGTGATACTCAATTTTGCATCACCATAGGGTTATGTGGCACAGTGATTATCAACTGGGCAATATGTGAGAGCATATCTGTTAACTAAGGGTTAATGGGTTGAAATTGTAATCTCATTAGGTCAAGCTGTGTTCCTTTTCTCAATGTGGTATTACTACATTTTGTAAACTTGTAATCTCATCTATTTTGATCAGTTCTCTGTAAATCTTGTTACTATCTACACGGCCATCACCGGATCCAACTGCTAAATGGAATGACTTGCAATGATCCAGGTACGTATAAATACCACATTTGTACCATAACCCTTTGCTCTTCTCAGGCTGGCAGTTAGGGTATCAATACCTTGCTGTCAGGAGGAAAACCAGACCTTGTACAATAAAAAGTTATTACTAGATTTACAGGAATGTGTCTGTGTGGTCCTTAAAGAACCCAGTTGTATAATCTTCGACAAATGTGACTGGTGGGGTCTAATGATTCTACCTATGTAATGACTCTATTTTCTTTGATTCAATCGGACAAAACGCTGCACAGTGAGTTGGGCCAGTAGACTTGTTTTTCAGCTGGCGCAGGCATGATGGGTCAAGTGGCCGCTTTCTGTACTGTAAACTTTCTTGATATCTTTATTAATCATTTGGCGCTAGATGTCACAAACAAAATGGCTGCATTTGCAGATCATACACAGCTAACAAAAGTGGTAGACCTCAAAAGCTCAGCAAAAATGAGTGAGGATTTCAAGATTGTTAGGAAATGAGCAGATAGATTGCATTTCCCGACATTAAATGTCATATGCTGAGTGCTTCCAGAGGGGATCAGAAAAATTGAGGAAGGGACTATTGCTTAAATGTATAGAAAATATTAGATGTAGAAAAGGAAGATGAGAGATCTTGGCCAACAATGAATTGAAGCTGTCACAACTAGGTTTGAGGAGCAGTTTCAACAAACATGTTGGAATTTATTAATAGGCCAATATTCAACCATATTAATGAGGAAATCCTCAATAAAATCATTAGTGCATCAGCTGTTAAAATAATTTGCACAGTTCTGATCACTGGAGCAGAAAAATGATATTGCAGTGAACAATTAAAGAGGGAAGTGAAAATGGTTGAGAGGATGGTGGGATGAGATAAACTGGGCATGTTCTCACTGGAAAAGTGAAGGCTGAACGATGACACAACAACTGTTCAAGCATTCTAAATGGACTAGATAATGAAGGCTGTGTAGGATCAGTGCCACGTGGATGTCTTGTGGTTCCAAAGATAGTGCCCCCTGTCTCTGAGACAGAAGCTCTGGGTTCAATTCTGACTCCAGGGTTTGTTGGGAAAATAGTGAGTGTGACAGGACAAACAAGCAGTTTCCCAGAAAATGATCCTCTCAACGGTTGCATGTGAGATTTGCCAAGGAAATTCCTGAAACAACCCAAGGATGATCACACAGAATGGAGTTCAATTCATAGAACATAGAACAGTACAGCACAGAACAGGCCCTTCGGCCCTCGATGTTGTGCCGAGCAATGATCACCCTACCCAAACCCACATATCCACCCTATACCCGTAACCCAACAACCCCCCCTTAACCTTACATTTATTAGGACACTACGGGCAATTTAGCATGGCCAATCCACCTAACCCGCACATCTTTGGACTGTGGGAGGAAACCGGAGCACCCGGAGGAAACCCACGCACACAGGGGGAGGACAAACAGGGAGTCTCCATCCTGCCGCACCAGATTTCTAGTGCGGCTCACCCCCGGGATTCCCCGTCTCGCCAGCCGGCCAATGGTGTTTCCCATTGTCGGCAACCCCACGGTGTTGGGAAATCCCTGGGTTGCCGGCGCAATGGAGAATCCCGACAGCGGAGAATCTAGCCCACTGTTTTTTACTTGTGGGTTATCTTGTGAGGAAGAATAATGGAAGGATTCCCGAGCTGATAATTAGCCCATTGAACCGCATTATGAATGCTCCTTCCGTGGCCAACAGATCTTGGTGATGGACTTGAATCCAGAGCTTCTGGTCCAGGGGTAGGGGATGCTATGCCACAGGATCTCCTAATGTCAAACAGTTAATTGAAGGTTTCGCGCAATTAAGTAATTTGAGTCATTATTTCTGGTTTACGTCAAGAGAAGGAGCAGTTAGTAAATTGTAAACATATTACAATCCTTCATGTTTGTGTGTTCCTTGTTAATTGCAAGGAGAGATTCTAAAAGTGGAATTGACCCATCAACAGTGCTGACCTTTATTGCGAATGATGGACAGAAGGAAATAATCCCTCTAACACATGGGTCACTAAGACGTTTTGTCTTTTGCAGAAGGAGTAATCTTTTAATATCAGAAGTGTGGTGATTGTCCCTTTAAGGGCAACACAGCAGTGTAAAGGTCACCTGGCCTGGTTACCCAGAGTGGGGAATCACCCCAGGGGGATGGGTTCTCCTGGGCAGAGGTATTTTAGAGCTAGCTGCAAACATGAGGCTGCTCTTGAAGATCACTGTAATAAATTATTTTTTGTTCACTAATGAAGTCTCTGAAAGTGCATCATTACAAGAAGAAACCGTATATCCTTCATTCTTCTGTAAGAACTTTCACCAAGTCCCTTTACAGGGCTGCCTTTGGCACTGCAATGCACTTCAAAAGGACAGTGTGCCAGCGATTAGAAGCTAACTGGTGGCTGCATCAACTGTTTACAGACAGGACTAAATGAATGGTTTATTTGTGGGCTGTTGGAAATCGAGAACTGAGAGAAGAAAGCCAATTCAGATAGCATGACCTGGATCAAGGAATTGGAACGGAACAGAAAACCTAATGGAACCAGATAACCGACTCAACATTGTACAAGCTAATGCATGTAATCCAGTGAAGGAATGATTCAGCCAACCATCGTATTCATGAGGAGGATGCTGTCTGAGCTTCAACTGTGGTTAATCACAGAAAATTGATTATTGGATAAACAAGCTATTTAAAGCTGGAACTGTCACTGACTAAATAATTACTCTGACATATCACCAGTTTATAGTTTCAGATTTTGGTTACTTCCAGATTTAATAAACAAGTCTCTTGTTAACTTTTTGTAAACTTCATTTTGCTAAGCAACTACATTCATAAAAGTTTGGCTACTCAACTGCGAAGTAACTAATTATATGTGAGCCTCTTTGGATCCCCAATGTTAGGTTAAGTTTAACTAAGTTATGATTTGTAAATAATGAATAATGTTTACTGCATGATTTATGGTCTGATTCCTTCCTTGGTGATTTGCGCAGCTATTAACTTAATCAGCAGCTTCATAGTGACCTAATTGAGGGTTAGTAAGTTAAATTAGTTTGATCTGAACTGCTTAGTGCAGCATGGATTAATGAGCCGGATCAGGCATCGTTCATCCTTAAACATAAATCACATAAGACCATAAGATGTAGGAGCAGAAATAGGCCATTTGGCCCATCGAGTCTGCTCTGCCCTTCAATGAGATCACGACTGATCTGATATGATAATCCTCAACTCCACTTTCCCACCCTATCCCCATAACCCTTGATTCCGTTACTGATTACAAATCTGTCTTTCGCAGCCTTGAACATACTCAATGACCCAGTCTCTATAGCCTTCCGTGATAAAGAATCCCACAGATTCACTACACCCTGAGAGAAGAAATTCCTCCTCACCTGTCTTAAATGGGTGACCCTTCACTGTGGGATATAAGGCTCAGACTGTTTAGTAAGATCACCGATTTCCACCTCCATAACATCACCTGATTACCTCCATAACATCACCTGATTGCCCTTACCGCAGTTTGTTGGCTGTTAAACCCTCATTCACGTCTACATTACCTAAAGATTTTTCCTTTCCGCACCTGAATGACCTCTCATATTCTACCTTCCGTAAGCTTGAGATCTCCCAGAACTCTGCTACCAGTGTCCTTTCTTTCACCAGGTCCCATTCACTTATAGTCCCTCCTTTCACTGACTTACATTGGCTCCTGGTAAAGTGGTCCCTTGACTTTAAAATTCTCAACCTTGTTTTCAAAAGCCTGCACAACCTTGTTCTCTATAAATCTAATCTGCTCCAGCTCTATAACGCTCCAAAAATATGGTGCAGACTTGATAGGCTGAATGGCCTCCCTCTGCACTGTAAATTCTATAATTCTATGGTTTTGTAACGCACCTGAGGAGTGCTCTGGGGTGTTTGTTACGTTAAAGGTGCCATAGGAATGCAAGCTGTTGTTGCTGTTGAGCAGAATCCCCAAGGCACATCCCAGATAGTCAGAATTTGCTGGCATCCTGTCAATGTCATAGGAAGTAAGCTATATTATTATGGGCCAGGATTTAGGGAACCCCAAAGTGTATCATGGAGTTCACCTGACCCACAACTTTTACTAGATTGTGGTATGGGGAGCACACGACCCACTCTACAGGTGTGGTACAGCAGAAATGGAAAAATATTTTTAAAGCAAAACAATGTTTATTCTATGAACTCAAGTTAACCTTTTGCAAACATATAGTGAACATCTTTGCAACCATTAATTCAAATACAACCCCCAAAGAATACAATATTAAGTAATCCTTTAAGCTTTCCTTTTAACATCCATAAGACAGAAGAAATACCTTTCAACAGAAGCACATTACGTTTACATTCACTACTGAGAACATTTAAAGTTCTGAATTCACCAAATGATCAAGAGATAGTCTTTTGATGGCAAAGAGAACAGCAGTACACCTGCTTGGTCTGGCTTCAGCTCCAACACTGAAAACGAAACTAAAACACACCCTGCAGCAAACAGCTTAAAATGAAAGTAAAAGGCTGACAGACAACCCAGCTCTACCCACTCTCTGTCATTACTGCAGTATTAAACACCAATTTCTTAAAGGTACTCTCACTACAGATATTTATACACACACCCATTTATAAACACCAATTTATGAAGACCTATTTCTTAAAGGTACTCTCACATACATCCAATATACACCAGGGCATTTGTAAAACTGCAACTGAAGTATTGTATTGACATCTTTGATCACCTTGGGCGCAATTCTCCGACCCCCAGCAGGTTCGGAGAATCACCTGGTGCCGCCGAAAATCCCGCCCCCGCCGTGGCAGACATTCTCCCCCACCCGGGAATTGGCGGGGGCAGGAATCACGCCACTCTGATCGGCGAGGCCCCTGCGGCGATTCTCCGGCCCGGGTGGGCCAAAGTCCCGCAGCTGGGAGGCCTCTCCCGCCGCCGAGGTTTGAACCACCTCTGGTGGCGGTGGGATCGGCGCCGCGACCGGGCCCCCGGGGTCCTGGGGGGGGGGGGGCGCGGGGTGATCGGCACCGGGGGGTGCCCCCATGGTGGCCAGGCCCGCGATCGGGGCCCCCCGCTCAGACTCCGGGCCAGTGTCCTGGGTGCACTCTTTCTCCTCCGGCGCCGCCACGGCCTCCGCCATGGCGGAAGCGGAAGAGAAACCCACATGGCGGCAGCTGGCTGCTGACGTCACCGCCGGCGCATGCGCCGACCGGCGAAAGCCTTTCGGCCAGCCCCGTTGCCGGGTGGCGGGCCTGAAAGGCCGCTGGCGCTGGTTTTCTGTGCCAGTCTTCTGCTGCCAAGCGCTCCGGCGTGGGGCTAGCCCCCAAAGGTGCGGAGAATTCCCCACCTTTGGGGAGGCCCGACCCCGGAGTGGTTGGCGCCACTCCCCTACGCCGGGACCCCCCATCACGCCGGGTAGGGGAGAATCCCGCCCCTTATCTGAGAAAGAATATATGGAGCGATTCTCCCATCTGGCGGCTAAGTGCTGATGCCGGCGTAAAAATGGGAGTGTTTTACTCCAACGTCGGCGCCGGTTCCGAGACCAGATTCTCTGGGCCACAGTGGGGTAGCACGACGTTGGAGCGGCCCACCGGCGCAGTTGGGCCAGCGCCAACTAGCGCATGCACAGTGGCCTTCTTCCCCGCGCCGGCATCCGACGGCAAATGCCGCAGGGCTACAGGAGCTGGTGCGGAGGAAAATATGCCCCCCGACAGAGAGGCTGGTCCGCCGATTGGTGGGCCTCTATCGCGGGCCAGGCCACTACGGCGGTCCCCTCTGGGATCGGACCTTCCTCTCCGCCCCCCACAGGCCTCCCCTGGACCCTTCAATGCCGAGGTCCCGCTGGCTCAGAGGATGTTAGAACATGGGACTCGATTTTTTGGCGACTGCCGCTCGGCCCATCTGAGCCAGAGAATCAGCGCGCCGGCCTTGGCCGGAGAGTCACCGCATACCCCGACCGGCGCCCTGCCCCGGTGGCGGCAATTCTCCGCTTTGCGGAGAATCATGTCCCAGCATCAGGACAGCGTGGCACGATTCGCGCGGCCTGCTGGCGATTCTCCGACCCGGCGGGAGGGTCGGAGAATTCCACTCATACTTTCCATGGAGGGAGTGCAATGAAGGTTCTCCAGACTGATTCCCAGGATGGCAGGGTTGTTGTATGATGAGAAATTGGGTCGACTGGAACTGTATGTCGTTTAGAAGAATGAGAGGGGGTCTCATAAAATGCTGACGGGGCTGGACAGACTGGATGCAGGTTGCTTCTTCTGGTCGGGGCGTCTAGAACAAGGTGTCACAGTCTCAGGATATGGGGTATGCCCTTTGGGTCTGAGATGTAGAGAAACCTCTTCACTCAGAGTTGTTGTGGACCTGTGGAATTCTCTACCACAGAAGGCTGTGGAAGCCAAGGCACTGAATATATTTAAGAAGGAAATAGATAGATTCCTGGACTCTAAAGGTGTCAGTGGGTATGGAGAGTGCTCGGGAGTATGGTGTTGAGATAGAGGATCAGCCATGATCAGATTGAATGGCAGATCAGGCTTGAAGGGCCTATTCCGGCACCTATTTTCTATGTTTCTATCTACGTTTATCAGGGCATTGGTGAGATCACATCTGGAGAGCACAGTTTTGATCTCCATATTTAAGAAAGGATATAAATGTGTCAGAAGCAATGTTAAATGTAGAGAAAATGTTAAGGGGGGTGGGGTTGTTGGGTTATGGGTATAGGGTGGATATGTGGGTTTGAGTAGGGTGATCATGGCTCGGCACAACATTGAGGGCCGAAGGGCCTGTTCTGTGCTGTACTGTTCTATGTTCTATGTTCTATAAGCAGTTCAGAACAATTTCTCTCAACTAATTCTGGTACGAGGAGGTTTTCTTAAGAGGAAAGGTTAGATAGGTTGGGCCTGTATTCATTGGAGTTTTGAAGAATAAGAGGTAATCTTTTTTTCCAAGTAAGGGGCAATTTAGCATGGCCGATCCACCTAACCTGCACATCTTTGGGTTGTGGGGGTGAAACCCAGGCAGACACGGGGAGAACGTGCAAACTCCACACGGACAGTGACCCAGAACCGGGATCGAACCTGGGACCTGAGCGCCATAGGCAGCAGAATCTGAGGTGTTCTTATTGAAACATGTAAGATCTTGAGGGGTCTCCTCTTGTGCAGATTAGAACTAGGGGAAACAGTTTTAAAATAAGGAGGAAAATTTTCTTCCTCTCTGTGGGTTGTGAGCCTGCGGAAGGAACTCTCTTCCCCAATGACGGTGGAGGCAGGGTCAATTAATATTTTTAAAGCCGAGGTAGATAGATCGATGACTAATAAGGGAGTCAAAGGTTTTCGGAGGTAGCCGGAAGGTGGGTTAAGGCTGCCATCTGATCTTATCAAATGGCAGAACCGGCTCGAGGGGCCGAATGGCCTACTCCCAGTTCACACGTTTGCATTTATCCATTTCACAGGAAGTGTTCTATGTTCATCATATTGTATTCAAATGAGCAAATCTTTCATTTGCTGACAGATAATTTTGAGCAGAGTGGTAACACATAGATGCCAATCTTGGGATGTAGCTTACCTGACCTGTACCTTTAGCAACAGTGGTTTAAATTGGTGAACTCAAGATGTTTGCAGCTTGTAAACACCAAGGTCACAATGTTCCTGGGAGGTTTAGGTGAGATGTCTTCCCAGATCACAGCTTATATAAAGAAAGGTTCTGTCCCATTTTACTCAGCCAGGCATCACTATCCCTTCAGAGGAATCTGTTGCTATCGGGTCGGAAAACACAGAGAGGACTTTCTCAAAGAGGCAGCAAAAGAATTGATTGAGCTCCCCAGTGATGGCAGGGAGTGGACAAAGAGATTCAATTACTGAGATCCTCCAATGTCAAAAGAGGGTGGTGGATCTTCCTTCTATAGGCCGGGGGTAACAGCCACCTCTCTCTCCTGGTGGTCCCTGACGTAGGTGGGATCAGTGTTGGAGGGCAGGGAAATCAGGCACAAACCAGTTGGAGGGAAGGGGCAACAGGAAACCCCTGAACTCCGAAAGGATTGCTGACAATCTTGCCTTCTGTATGGTCAGTGTCGAATATGGCTGCATGGAATTGGTTCCTCTGCCACAGAGCGTACTGTAATGCCATGTTGACCCAAGAGGCATCAATCTGTCATTAGGACAGTTGACTCAACAGTAAGAGGTCAGGAAGTAAATTGGAGCTGCCTAATTCTTCAAACTGGCCGGTGCCCCATCCCACTCACTGGCAAGGTGCCACTCCAGACTTCCACTTAGTCCCAGGGTCCCAGGTTCGATTCCCGGCTGGGTCACTGTCTGTGCGGAGTCTGCACGTCCTCCCCGTGTGTGCATGGGTTTTCTCCTGGTGCTCCGGTTTCCTCCCACAGTCCAAAGATGTGCGGGTTAGGTGGATTGGCCACGCTAAATTGCCCGTAGTGTCCTAAAAAGTAAGGTTAAGGGGGGGGGGGCTGTTGGGTTACGGGTATAGGGTGGATACGTGGGTTTGAGTAGGGTGATCATTGCTCGGGACAACATCGAGGGCCGAAGGGCCTGTTCTGTGCTGTACTGTTCTATGTTCTAGTCTATGGCGTGGGCACCCTAGAAATGCTGCTAATGGCACCCAACTCTGTCCCTTTTATATAAATTTTCATGTCACTGCACATCATTCAGAAAAGCTTTGCATTTGGGTGATGACAAAAGATGAAAATCAGGCAAGGTATAGATTTAATGCTTGCTCTGGGGTCCTGCTGGTGAGCCCTAATGTTGGGGGGGCTAGTTGGGGAGGGGGAGGTGCATGGTGGGGTAACCCCTCATTGAAAGTCAACAGGGATTCTGGTACCACATCCATTATGGATTTCTGCCCATTCCCCGGAACTGCCTGCCAATCTGAGAGCCAGTGGCCTCAGCAGCCACTGAGATCGATGGGCATTTGCTGGAGGAGGGGGCTACAGCAATAGACGTGAATGCTCATACCCAGGGAAGTGGGGTCTGGTAGCACAGGTCCAATCAGGCATGAGGACGGGACAGGGCTGCGGGTAAGTCAGGACAGATAGTCCCGTTGACGTGGGGGGTAAACATTGCCACCTGGTGGACTCTCCCAGTCCCAAATAGGGGAGCATTACTTGGAACCTACAGGGCAGCTCTGTAGCTTAACTGTCTGTCTTCCCACATGGCGGAGGGTCCGTCCGAGAACTCCAAAATGTCAGTGGAGGCTCATAATAGGCTACTTATGCGGCTCAAATGGGCTTTGGCAGGGCTGTTTGTCTCCCTTTCCTCTGCTGACAGATAACAGGATGGCGGAAAGACTATGAGCCCATTAGCCACACCCCCCCGCCATTCCACAAAGGCTTTACTCTGACATGACTGACGAGCCATGTTTCAAGCCAGAGGCATTTTCTAACCTTCAAACACCAGCAGGGATATTGTTATCTTTAAAGAGGTGCTATTGCCCCTGCGACTGCAGAAAATCAATTTCCAAGAAACTGCACCAATACGCTTTACACTTCTGAGGCAGAGCACTAGACACGGAAATAATCTGTCTGCAAGCATTAAAGGGACTATGACTCCTCTATTAAACACTGCAAGATTCCTGATGAGCCATCAATTGCACGAGAGACGAGTTGCTATACAAACGTTAGGCTTTAATAAGCTAGAACTTAGCCCTGCGGTTGTCCACAATAAAATGGATGACCGCCGGGCGCTTCGACTATTTATACTTCGGTAAGGAGGCGTGGTTAACTCAGCCTCTCAACCAATCGGAGAGCAGTCACATGACTGGTCTCAACCAATCGGTCAGAAGGCACATGACCGACCAGGGCCAATGGTAAGCCGGTGTTCTGCACCAATGGCAGACAGCTATGCAAATCATATCACCACATTTCCCGATCTGGAAGAATGCATCCTTTGTCCAACACTCAAGAGAAGAAGTGAGCACTTTGTCTTATGAATTTCCCAAGCTGCTAGAACCTGCAATATTGCTGTGTCAAACCGAACCCAGACAGTCTCCCATTTTGTCACCTAACAGGTAGCAGCAGAAAAAGGGCTGTACAGGTAAACTGCCCTGGACCTCAGTTACACTCTGTACTGCTGGAACATTGTAACTCCTGTATCGGTGCCTATAAGAGTAATTTATCACTGTTTGCCCTCTCCCATCGTGGAAGTCCTCTGTAGTAATCCACGGGAGGCAGGAGTTCCGTCACCACACCAATATTTATTTACAATAACGATGTTACAGGATCAGCTACAAACAGTGCTGCTAGCAGTCCAGTCAACTTAAGACTGGCTCACAAAGCCTACACAGGTGCTTATATGGGCCCCCTCAATGAGCTATCATTGAGGGAGCTCATACTCCAATTGGCCAACCAATAAAGCCAATTGGAGTTCATTACATCCTCACTTCAGGAGAGACTGATTAACCTGCAACAATCAGCCTGCTAACCTCTGAAGGAAAACATGGTTGGACTTTTGATTCTGGACTCATTTGAAACAGTAACTCTTATTTTTATCCTGGTCTTGCTCTGTACCACTTACTTTCTCATATCCTTCTTTTGTTGTAGGAGGGAAAAAAGGGGTGGGCGTTGCTTCTCGTTGTTGTTCCTTCTCGTATTTTGTAACCATCTTATTTTACCCTATCTCGATTGGACTTATCAATCGAGGATCGGATTGCTCCAAACTGAAGAGTTGGGCAAAATGTGCCACCATTTATAAAGGGGGAAAGTCAGAAATCAAAAACATCTTTTTGTTTATGGGCGGGTCATGAGAGGAGCAATCAGGTCTGTTTAAGTGAATCCCTCCCCCGTCCATGCCAGTGGTTATCTGTGAACAAGGGTCTCTGGATTGAATCTCAAATATGCTTCAAAGTTGAAAACTGGAATGGTTTGCATCTCAAATCAAAAGGAAACGATGGATGGAAGCAGCAGGTCCATTGGAATCTGGTAAGAGAGATGACAGGTCAAACAGTTCACGCATGACCACTTTCAGGTTTTGAAGGTGCCACTTTGTCGAAATCACTGATTAAAACAAGGAGAGAAGGAGGGGCATTGGCTGCATATGTTGACAACTCGTGTGAAGGAGCTAATTTGGTTTAACAGACAGGGATGCTTTTCAAGAAATGAGGTGAAATGTGTCAGTTGATGTACAAAGGTCAACCATGAAATAATAATAATCTTTATTGTCACAAGTAGGCTTATGTTAACACTGCAATGAAGTTACTGTGAAAAGCCCCTAGTCACCACATTCCGGCACCTGTTGGGGTACAAGAGGGAGAATTCAGAATGTCCAAATTACCTAACAAGCACATCTTTTAGGACATGTGGGAGGAAACCGGAGCACCCGGAGGAAACCCATGCAGTCTCCTCACAGACAGTGACCCAAGTCAAAAAAGCCGTGTTACACAAATACATAATGTGAATTAGAGTTTTCAGATGGACAGAAGAACAAATTGGAATATGAATATGAAGAACTGATGAGACAGGCAAAGCCTGATGTTACTAATGCCATTGTTCTGTTTAAACAGCTGCTGACGCTCCAGAAGAGAGAAGTATTCCTGCTGAAGTCACTGTTGAAGTGCAGTCTGGCATGGCAACCAAGTGATCTCACCCTGAGGAATCACGCTGCACTCCTTCAAATAACCAATAGTTCAGGCCAGTCTATACCTGATACTGCATCATGTGCAAATGGGCTTTAAAACAAGGCGTGGATACATTTCCATGGAATACTAAGCTAACTGACAAACATGATCTCATATTTATTCCACAAAAAACATTCTGTGGGTTATGCAGGACAAAGCTTTTCAGAGTTGGCATAGAAAGTCATGAATTGAAGAAATCTGGCCAGTTCCATGGGGTATTGGATGTAATAGATGTCCTCAGCCCTTGTTGCATGCTGATGTCTAGAGATACATGGTTAGGAGAGGTGAAGTGAGGTTGCATTGACAGTAGCTACGCTTACCCGTCAATTCCGATACAGATGGTTCAAAAATAAATCAGGCATATGAGGCTGGATTGCTTGCCCCAACCTCGGATGGAGTGGCTATTGAAAAGAATATGACAAAAGTTAACACACTTTGAAAAATATTTCTAAGCTGCCAAATTAACAGGGTTTGCAATCACTTAAGTCTATCACACAATGTTAATTTTGAAAGACATTTCAGTGCCTGATAATTGCAATTAATCGAGTTTCCTTAAAGGTTAACAAAACAATTCAATGTATTTAAAGGCAATTTTATATTCATATCTCAGTACTAATTAATTTCATTGGGATAACTACAGTGTCTGCTGGCAAAGTAATTTCAGAAATTTGATGCCAATTTAATAAAGCATTTATGTTAATACTCTCATGTAATAATATTTAGGACATTTAACTTGTAATCTAATTTACATGCTAAAGGGTCTTAACACCTGAATCAAGAATATGAATTCTCAACAGTAACATAGACATAGAACGTACAGTGCAGAAGGAGGCTGTGTGGCCCATCGAGTCTGCACCGACCCTTGGAAAGAACACCCCACACCTCCACCCTATCCCCGTAACCCAGTAACCCCACCTAACCTTTTTGAACACTTAAGGGCAATTTAGCATGGCCAATCCACATAACTTGCACATCTTGTTTAGACTGTGGGAGGAAACCGGAGCACCTGGAAGAAACCCACGCAGACATGGGGAGAACGTGCAGACTGCACGGACAGTGACCCAAGCCGGGAATCGAACCTGGGACCCCGATGCTGTGAAGCAACCGTGCTAACCACTGTGCTACCATGCTGCCGCCCTCATTTCAAAATGTTGCTGCTAGCACCAGTGGGTTTCCAATTCCAATTTTTTTCCTGCACCTAGTGGTGAATTAAGGCAGGCTTTAGTCTGTTTCCATAGTGAGCTAGTCCTGGAACAGATTGCTAGTCTGTTGCCAGTGGCTTATAGCTTGATGGGCGCCACTCTGCTCCAGTGTGGTTGACCAGGAGTCTCTCCCACTGTTATTGCCAGCTATTGGGTGTTTGTAAGGATTTACAGGTTGACACACAACCTGTTTGTTCGTGTTATGAACGCACCTTCCTCGACCATCAAGTCCTGGGGTGGGATTCGAACACAGGCTGCTGGCTCAGAGGTAGGGACACTACCCATTGTGCTACAAGACCTCCGATTGGGGTTACTAGGGTGTTGACATTGCCAACTCGATTTTGACATCATGACCACTGTTGATGCCAGCTCAAACAAGTTTAAAACTGACCCGTAAGACCTAGAAAGCACACCCATTGAAATGTTGTGGCTTGGAATATTATTGCCTTTGTAACTCGAGTATGCAGCTCGGATCAATCAAGGTCAACTGTTGTTGCTCACTGGGAGATTTTGCTGGGGTACTGAATTCTTAGAGGGTACAAACCCACAGCCATCGCTCAGTTATTATTATTATTAGTAGTAGTAGCAGTTGCAATAATTAACTACAGCAATAATTGGTGGCCAATTAACAGTTTCACTTTGAGAAATCGTAGGGAAATTAACTGTAGACAAATTGAGAATAAACCTCAGACAGTTAGGGTAATCGAGCAAGTTTATTGCTCAGACACTTTGCTAAAATAACAAAAGGGAATCTTAACTGTTAACTAATCTATATTAGAGTGGTCGGTGTTAACATGCAGGCCAAAAGATAAAAAATATTTCACTTTCCTAAAATGGTTATCTTTCACAAATCTTGTTTAAAATTTTGCTGCTGAATTAACAAGCTGAAGTTGATTGCTTTGCTATATTTCACTGAAAGTTTATAATTGGTTTCTTCAGATCTTACATAGGGGAATGAAATATGCCTTGATATTTGAGTGGCATCTCTTTCCAGCACAATAGCACAGCTATAGGATATTGCTATCAAATGTCAGTGATGCTGAAGCCCAAATGATTTTTTTTTTTTTTAAATGGAAACTATACAAATGCGGAATCTCTTGAATGCCGAAATCACAAAGTGATTAATGATGCCGTTCTGCGTGAGTGCTATAAATCTTAATGCGGATTAATGTTTCCCTTCTTCTGTCTTCACACACCGCCCTGCCCATGAGAAAGTTTTGAGTCAGGAGGTTAAGCCTCCTTAACCTAACCTAATCTCAATATGTTAATGCTATTACCACTGGTTGTTGCATGGAAAGTAATGCCATACTGCGGAGATGGCAAAGCGCTTAAGCATAACTGGTCAATGGTAGTCATTGGAGCATGAGAGATGTTGCTACTTGGGATGTTATCACTTTGTTCGTAGTTATCATGGTGTGAAGAAACAAAATGGGATTACATGGGTTAATCTCACTGTATTGCTGCTTTCCGCATCGATTGTGGAAAATATTCTCAATTGTGGTCAAAATGCAAACGTTTCCATGTTTTCTGTCAGCCAATAAATGACATCCTGCAGTCTGGAAATGTTGGGGCGTCTGCAATATTGGTTACCACACCGTTCCCATCTGTGGCTTATGGCTCCCTTCAGTCACCCCATGAATTCTGGATGCCAAAAGCGGTAAGGATTTGGCAAAACTGAGAAAGGTCAGGGCAACAAAGCAAGAATCACTGAACGTGGCCCTTTGCAAGCGCACAAAAATCTTGGCAGGCGGACAACTTTCCTTCACGTCATGGTTCACTTCAAGTTCTTCGCAGAATTATGATAACAGAAGATGCTGCAGATACTCCTCCGTTGAGTGATTGAATAGTTGCTAAACCTTCTACTAAAATGACAAGAATTAAGCACGGCTGAATTGGGTTACGAGTGTGATGAGACTTGCATTGGACTCGTAATATGATTCCTACACTGAAATAGGTAGAATATGACCAAACATGATTTCTCTTTTCAACCTAGTGGCATACACTGATATGTTCAACCTGTGCATTGTTATGTCGTCTTCTGCAATGCTGATCTTGGAAAATGCAAGCATAATGGGACAAATATATTTCAAACCTATTACAGGACTCTAATTTGGTCACAATAATGTAGGAATGTCATTAAACAGGAGTGACCAGTTTGAGGTTGGTACTGATCTCCAAGACTGATGCAAAATTGGTAGGTTTCAAGTTACACCTTGACGGCTCGACTCTATCTCTTGTCATCAGAAGCGAAGCTCTGTCCACAAATCTTCACGCAGATGCCCTTACATCATTAATAAAGGAGGCCAATATTTTTCTGTGGCAGCCAAAGATAAAAGTCTGCAGCAGTTTGTGATTACTGAAGTGCGTGGCAAGGAGAAGAAGCCTACAAACATTTTCCAGCTGGTCCAGTGAGCAGCCTGGGATCTTGCTGCCCCTATGCCCGGCACTCTTTATAATACTGTTAATGTGGACTAAAGTCAAGTCAGACTAAAAGTACAGAAAGGTTACGGTTCAGAAATAGGCCCTTCAGCCCATCGTGTTTGCGCCAGCCAAAAAAGAGAAGAGAAAAAAAGACTACTTTGGTTGTGATCTCACAACACTTGCTCAACTTCAGTTCATGCGAGCCTGTGCCTGAAATCAGACCAAATACTCTGCATTAATTTAAAACTGAAACTATTCTCCATAATGCCAGGTACATATAATGCAGAGAATAAGCTACTTCATTTTCCAACTTTCTATATCATTTGGTATCTTATCTACTTTAGGTGATACGAAGCCATCTAAATAACCTCCCCCCCCCCCCACCACCCAGGGCCGGCTCAAGGTACCGGCAACTCGGGCAGTCGCCCGGGGCGCCATGTGCTAGGGGGCGCCATCAAGGAGTGCGTGACCGGCGTCAGAGACCTGGCGCCGCGTAAAAGACTCGGGTCCCGCGCATGCGCAGTTGGGCCGGTGCCAACCAGTGCATGCGCGGTGGCCGCCCTCCCCCAGGCCGCAACGCACAAGCATGGCGGATGGATCCAGGCTCGCCGGTGGAAGAAAGGAGGACTGCCGACAGAGAGACCGGCCCGCCGATCGGTGGGTCCCGATCATGCACCAGGTCACTCCGCCCCCCCCCCCCCCCCTCGGGCCCCCTCCGCCCCCCCCCCTCCGGCCCCCCCGGCCCTGCCCCCCCCGCCCCCCCCGCCCCCCAACCCCCCCCCCCCGGCCCCCCCCAGCCCCCCCCCCCGCCCCCCCAACCCCCCCCCCCCGGCCCCCCCCCCAGCCCCCCCCGAAGGGCGCCGAAGTTCAGCCTGCCCAAGCGCCAGCAACCCTAGGGCCGGCGCTGCCACCACCCCACCCGATTGTGATGAGCAATATGAACTTTGCTTGCTTGCATAGCTAACAATAATGGAATGAACATGTTGCCACCAGAATAAAATGAGAAAACGTGTGTGATACCAGCTGAGATTTAGCCCAGCTAGTTACCACAGAGTTAAATTAATGCTGATTGGAAAGGCATGACTTTTGTTACGCAACATTTGGGACTGAATACATGATCACATTGCCTCTCCTTTATCGGTTGAACAATGCAAACATACCAGAGTTAGGTATTCACTATTAAAATCTGATGGCAATGCGTCATTATCAAAATGTCATTCTTATCCCTAACTCCATACGCCCCCAGATTTAATGAAGTCTGGTGCACCTCAATCCTTCTAATAGCTTTCAAGTAAGTTGGACCTGGCCTTATTAAATGAGCTCCCTGAAAGAAAGAAATAACTGGCTGCCTTTCACAACCTGAGGATATCCACAAAGTACTTTCCAGTCAGCATAGTACGATGAAGTCTAGTTCCTGTTGTATTACAGGAAACATAGCAACCAAATTACATGCAGCAAAGACCCTGAAATACCAATAGTATAATTGACCAAATAATTTGGTTTATTTTGGTACCAGATTTACAGTATAGACACAAACCATTCTGTCTAACTTGGCTCTACAAAAGCTTCTTCCCACCTCTCTACATCAAACTCCATCCATCCTTTCCCCCTCTTGTGAGTACTTCTCCTCAAGTGCATCACTTCAACCACTGTGTCTGGTAGTATGTTTTACATTCCAATATTGTGTAAAATTTTTCTTCAATTCCTTATTGGATTTATGAGTGACTATTCCACATTTAACATGGACAATCCACCTAATCTGTGCATCCTTGGGCTGTGGGAGGAAACCAGAGTACCCGGAGGAAACATGGCCGGGGGGAGGGGGGGGGGGGGTAGTGCAAACTCCACACAGACAGTCACCCAAGGCAGGAATTCAACCAGGGTCCCTGGCGCTGTGAGGCAGCAGTGCTAACTACTATGCCACCCGTATATCTATCTAGCCTTACAAACATTCAAGATTGATGTGCCATCTGAATTCGGCTTATCCCCAAACTTAAGTTTATGCAACTACATAGTGCAGCAAAGGTTTGCCAGACTGATTCCTGGAATAGCGTTCATTAGCAGAGGGATTGAATTTAAGAGTCGTGAGGTGATGATGCAGCTGTACAAAACCTTGGTCAGGCCACATTTGGAGTACTGTGTGCAGTTCTGGTCACCTCATTTTAGGAAGGATGTGGAAGCTTTGGAAAAGGTGCAAAGGAGATTTACCAGGATGTTGCCTGGAATGGAGAGTCGGTCTTACGAGGAAAGGTTGAGGGTGCTAGGCCTTTTCTCATTAGAACGGAGAAGGAGGAGGGGCGACTTGATCGAGGTTTATAAGAGGATCAGGGGAATAGACAGAGATGACAATCAGAGACTTTTTCCCCGGGTGGAACACACCATTACAAGGGGACATAAATTTAAGATAAATGGTGGAAGATATAGGGGGGATGTCAGGGGGGATATAGGTTCTTTACCCAGAGAGTAGTGGGGGCATGGAATGCACTGCCTGTGGAAGTAGTTGAGTCGGAAACGTTAGGGACCTTCAAGCGGCTA
The DNA here is from genome assembly GCF_902713615.1 of Scyliorhinus canicula. Classification (NCBI taxonomy): domain Eukaryota; kingdom Metazoa; phylum Chordata; class Chondrichthyes; order Carcharhiniformes; family Scyliorhinidae; genus Scyliorhinus; species Scyliorhinus canicula. The sequence continues at coordinate 199,221,825 of NC_052146.1, forward strand.
TTGGATAGGTACATGGATTTGGGTAGAATGATGGAGTGTAGATTAACTTCTTCTTAAGGGCAGCACGGTAGCATTGTGGATAGCACAATTGCTTCACAGCTCCAGGGTCCCAAGTTCGATTTCGACTTGGGTCACTGTCTGTGTGGAGTCTGCACATCCTCCCCGTGTATGCGTGGGTTTCCTCCGGGTGCTCCGGTTTCCTCCCACAGTCCAAAGATGTGCAGGTTGGGTGGATTGGCCATGATAAATTGCCCTTAGTGTCCAAAATTCTATGATTAACCTAGAACAAAAGTTCGGCACAACATCGTGGGCCGAAGGGCCTGTTCTGTGCTGTATTTCTCTGTCTCTCAAGAGATTGAATCGGTTAGGATTGTATTTGCTGGAGTTCAGAAGAATGAGGGGCGATCACATAGAAATCCGTAAAATTCAAACAGGACTGGACAGGGCAGGAAAGGTGTTCCCGATGATGGGTGTGTCAAGAACCAGGGGTCACAGTCTGGGGATAAGGGATAGACCATTTAGGACAGAGATGAGGAGAAATTTCTTTGCCCAGTGATCCTGTGGAATTCATTACCACAGGAAGTAGTTGAGGCCAAAATATTGTGGGCGCGATTCTCCGCACTCACGACGGGGCGGAGAATAGCAGGTGGCGCAAATTTTTATGGCGACGCTGGTCCGACGCCCTCCCGCTATTCTCCCCCCCCCCCCCCCACACCCGCCCCCCGACACGAATCGCTGCTCGCCGTTTTTTTACGGCGAGCAGCGATTCTCCCCTGGCCGATGGGCTGATTTCCAAGGCCTTTACGGCCGTTTTCACGAATTTGAATACACCTGCTATACAAGTTTGTGAAAACGGCGCCAAAGTGCTGTTCTGCACAACCATGCCACCGATTGGCATGGCCACACCACGGCAGTGCCAAGGGTGGCATGGGCCCGCGATTGGTGGGCACCGATCGCGGGCAGCGGGTACTTACCCTGCGCACTCTTTGTTACTCTGCCGCCCCGCTGGATCAGTCCGCGGGGCGGCTGAGGGGCATTACGGACCATGCGCGGCTGACGTCATCATATGCGTCAGCCGTCGCTAACTTTGGCGCGCGGGCTTAGCGAAATTCGTTAAGCCCGCGATGCCGTAGTTCACGGAGCCGCAATTCTAGCCCCGACCGGGGAGCAGAATCGGGTCCCGGGAGGGGGCGCGGAGGCTGCCGTGAAACACGGCCGTTTTCATGGCAGCCTTCACGACTCTCCGCCTTTGCGGAGAATCGCGCCCTGTATGTTTTCAAGAAGCAGTTAGATATAGCACTTAGGGCGAAGGGGATCAAAGGACATGGGGGAGGGAAGTCAGAATTAGGATATTCAGTTGGATGATCAGCCATGATCATAATGAATGGCAGAGGAATTTCTTCTCTCAGAGTGTAGTGTATCTGTGGAAATTTTTACCGCAGAGAGCTGTAGAGGTTGGGTCTTTTATTATGTTCAAGGCTGATATAGACAGCAAGGGAATCAAGGGTTATGGGGAAAAGGCGGGAAAGTGGAGTTGAGGATTATCAGATCATATCAGTCACGACCTCTTTGAGCGGTGGAGACTTGATGAGCTGAATGGCCTACTTCTGCTCCTATGTCTTATGGTCTCTTGTGACACATCTTAAGATGTCTTACTATATTATAGCCGTAATACAGATGCATGTTGCTATGCTGAAGAAATAGTGCCATTTTCCTCTCTTGTTTTCCTCTTTCCCTGAAAGTGATGGTGGGAGTGGGGGGCGGGCAAGAAAGTAAGACATATTAGTGAGCTAGTGAGTTCACAGAAGGCAAAATGGACTTTGATTTCTACATCATCCTTCGCAGCCCGAGGATGTTTCAAAGTACCTCACAGCCAAGAGTATTTTGTCCAAGAGAGAAACCTGGCCCTAATTAATGCCACACAATTTATTTTTACCCATGCAGACACGGGGAGAATGGGCAAACTCCACACGGACAGGGACCCGGGGCCGTGATCGAACCTGGGTTCTGGGCACTGTGTGGCAGCAGTGATAACCACTGGGCCATCGTGCTGCCCTATGCCATGCAATGTCTACATACCCTTTTGTAGGAGGTGCTCTCCACCCCACGCCACCCAAAAACAGATTTAACTTTGTTCGACAAAGAAACTCATTGACCTCATCACAGCCTGGAGATGGCATTGTCTGTGTGCACATGTATCCATTCTGGCCCCAATGGTCAAGAATTCTTCTGCTCATCTTCAAGTAGCATCTGTAAGGTCATAAGATAAAGGAGCAGAATTAGGCCATTCAGCCCATTGAGTCTGTTCCACCATTCGATCATGGCTCATATGTTTCTCAACCCCATTCTACTGCCTTCCTTCTGTAACCCCTATCTCCTTATTAATCTACAACCTATCTATCTGTTTCTTAAAGACACTCACCTGAAGAAGGAGCCGTGCTCCGAAAGCTCGTGTTTGAAACAAACCTGTTGGACTTTAACCTGGTGTTGTAAGACTTCTTACTGTTTCTTAAAGACACTCAGTGATTTGGCCTCCAGAGCCTTCTGTGGGTGGCAATGAGTGCCATAGATTCACCATCCTCTGGCTGAAGAAATTCCTCCTCATCTCTGCTTTAAAGGATCGTCCCTTCAGCCTGAGGCTTTGCCTCGGGTTCTAGTTTTCCCACTGGTGGAAACATCTTTTCCACGTCCACTCTATCCAGGCCTCTCAGTATTCTGTAAGTTTCAATAAGATCCCCCCTCATCCTTCTAAACTCAGAGTACAGACCCAAAGTCCTCAACCGCTCTTCATATGACAAGCCCTTCATTCCAGGGATCATTCTTGTGAACCTCCTCTGGACCCTTTCCAAGGCCAGCGCATCCTTCCTTAGATATGGGGCCCAAAACTGCTCATAATATTCCAAATGGGGTCTGACTCGAGCCTTATACAGGGATTCTTTCCATCCAGGTTATTTGGGTCCTCATCTATTTAAGGAAGAACATGTTTACAGTGCAGCATGCCTTCTGCACTGCCCTAAACATCAGAGGCGATTGGATGCCCAGGTCAATGGAGTGGGATTTTAACTAGAACGTGGCTACCAACTGACCCTTAGTTGACACCATGATGTGAGTGCCCAATCTTCCATCAGAGTAGTGATTTTTTTAACACAAATCCAAAAATCTGAACTGACAAGTCTTTGCAGGTGCAGTGCAATTAGTCTCCGTCAAAGAAAGAGAAAAAACTCTCAAAAGAAACAGGCCAAAGCTGCCTTAACAGTACCTCACAATATGTTGGTGGACATTTGCATTGTGGAGTACCTCTGATGGTGTGGGGTGGAATGTAATGCAAAACTCTGTTTTATTTTGTGATTCCCCCTCACCGGGATTCTCTGTCCAGCGATTCCAGAATGGTGAAACGCAATTGGGTGAAAACCGTAGGCAGAGTCAGGCACCCGACGGAACGCCACGCATGCTCCGGTGCCCCGACAGCGGCGAGAATGTATTCTACTCCACACGTACAGTAAACTGCGTTGGCATTTAATTAACTGGCCTGTCCCAGTATTCTCCGGAGCTCCCACGATGCTCTGCCTCCACCAGGAGGAATTACTGACGGTGAGGTTCATTTGTGTTTTTAAAAATCAGGAAACAGGCAGCATGGCTGCTGAGGGAGAAAGAGGAGGTAGGGCATGCAGACGTGTGACCATAGGCTGCCGGATCTGCCGCTGGTATTGGGGGGGGGGGGGGGGGCTGCCAGGTCAGGAGCAGAATGGTGTGACGGGATAACCAGGGGATAGGCCGTGGCGACCCCACCGGGTCCTGGGTGTCCAGGAACGGACTCCCATTGTCGTGGTCTGCAAGGCAGCCATCTTGCTGTGCACCCCACTGGCTGACCACCCCGTGGATGTGCAGAATGACACCGGCCATCTGGGTGCCCCCACCCCACTGCCCCCAAACTCCACCCCCCCCCCCACTCTGCACCCCACTCCACCGCGCACTCCACCATCTTGCACTCCACCCCTCCCCCCTAACAAACTAGCCCCCATAACCAGGCGCCACCCAGGTGCCGGCAGGGCTTCATGTGGCCCACCCAAGTACAACACCCACAGTAGCCCCACAGGAGGGCACTGGTCAGGGCTGCGGAGCGCACCACTGGCATGTGTAGGGCCAACCATTGGAACCCTTGCCAGAAGGCATGAGCGCCTCTCAGCAGGAACGGGCGTCGGGACCAGGGGTGTGGTGCAGAGGGCCAGGGGAAACGGCCGATGGTGGGTATGGGGATGGGGGAGGAGGGTGGGGACACGCGGGGCAGAGGCTGCAGTACAGGCTGGGGCCACCATGTATCCCATTGGACCTGGTTGGGCAAGTGGCTACGCTCCACAGTAATCATAATAGTAATCTTTATTGTCACAAGTAGGCTTACATTAACATTGCAATGAAGTTATTGTGAAAATCCCCTAGTTGCCACACTCTGGTGCCTGTTTGGGTACAGGGGGAGAATTCAGAATGTCCAATTCACCTAACAGTCTTTCTGGACTTGTGGGAGGAGACCAGAGCACCTTGAGGAAACCCACGCAGACACGAGGAGAACATGCAGACTCCGCACAGACAGTGAGCCAAGCAGGAATTGAACCTGGGACCCTAGCGCTGTGAAGCGTTAGTCCTAACCACTGTGCTGCCTCTCTGTGCTACCGTGCCACTGACATGCTAACATGTCTGTCTTTCTTCCCCCCACCCGCACGCAGTGCTATCGGAATCCAACTAGGCATGGTGACCTTCATCCTGGCTGCTGCAGCCCAAGGGGATGCACTGCGGCTGTACGAGCTGGAGTTGCTCGAGGGGACCCTGCAGCGGCGGAGCCTGTCCCAGAGGAACAGGAGCCAGCTGGTGAGGATGAGAGCCAGCGACCAACAGGCTGAGGAGCCTCACAAGGCCCCGTGTGTACCGACAGTTCCTGCTGTATCACGCCTGCTGTCAAAGACTCCGGCTGAGTAGGGGAACAGTGCAACATATCTGCAGGATCATGGCGCACCTGGCACCGTGGGACAATCAGGGAGGGCACCAACATCCGGTGCCCATCAGGGTGGCGGTCGCCCTGCAACAGAGTCCTTCCAGGCGCCGAGTGGGGACCTGTCCGGTCTCTCACAGACCTCGGTGCATCCGCTTCATCACTGAGGCACTATATGCCCGCTCGGCACAATGAATTCAATGTGGATCAAGACTGTTATGGGCCAGGGTTTAGAGAACCCCAAAGTGTATCATGGAGTTCACCTGACCCACAACGTTTAATAGATTGTGGTATGGTGAGCACATGGCCCACTCTACAGGTGTGGTACAGCAGAAATGGAAAAGTATTTTTTAAAGCAAAACAATGTTTATTCGATGAACTCAAGTTAACCTTTTTAAAAACATAGTGAACATCTGAGCAACCATTAATTCAAATACAACCCCCAAAGAATACAACACTAAGTATTCCTTCAGCTGTCCTTTTAACATCCATAAGACTTAAAAAAGAACTTTTAACAGAAGACATCAGGCTCAAGTCACTACTAAGAGCAGTTATTAGTTTTAAATCATAAAAGGATTGATTTACATTCTTTAGATTACAGAGAGAGACTCTAATACACCTTCTGGCTGTGACTGCAGCTATCCAGCTCTGAAAACAAAACTAAAACACACCCTGCAGAAAACAGCCTAAAACAAAAGTTAAAAGCTGACAGACAGCCCAGCTCCACCCATTCTCTGACATCACTGATAAACACCCATTTCTTAAAGATACATTTCTTAAACACTCATTTCTTAAAGGTACACTCACATGACACGTCCCCCAAGAAAAAAAATTGAACCATCAACTCCAAGATGGTTTCATTTTTCACCTTTTCACTATCCTTTAAGGAATGCACACAGTAAATATACTTTTTCGTTTCAAAAAACAACACATGCAAACAGCTATAATAATATAGTCCATTTTTTTTGTTCTTCTTCCTCCATCTGAAACTGCTTCTCAATTGACAGTCTCTTTGAACAAGAAGGCCTGTGCACGATCTGGCCAGTTCTCTACGCATTGTATACTGAACTAAAGATACTTTAGTTCAATCTGATCACAGTGTCCCTTGTAATTCTCCAACACAAGAGCATTGGTTATCACAGCTTTCAGGCAGTCAAATGCCTGTTGAAACGGCGCTGTCCACTGAAATTTTCGACGTTTCTTCAGCAAGTCTATCAGTGGAGCAACAACGCTACAAACATTTTGCACCAATATTAGATCAAATCCACTCATGCCAAGAAATCGCATTATTTCTCTTTGTCTTGAGGCCCTCGGAAACTCCGCAATAACTGTTGGTTTCACATCCCGTGTGACCATTCGACTCTGTCCGATTGTATGGCCAAGGAAAGTGGCTTTTCCGCATTCACTTTTGGCTAGGTTTACCACCAAACTCGCCCCCTGATGTCGATCGCCTAACTCCATCAGATGTTTTAAATGTTCTTTCCATGTCTGGCTGAAAATTACCAGATCGTCGATGTATAGTGCACAATTGGGTAATCCTGAAACGACTTTGTTAGTTAACCATTGAAGTGTGGCTGGGGCGTTTTTCATGCCAAATGACATGACTTTGAATTGGTAGATACCATCTGGAGTCACAAAAGCTGAAATCTCCTTCGCCCTTTCGGATAAAGGTACCTGGAAATAACCTTTAAGTAAATCCAATTTGGAAATAAAAGCTGATTGTCCCACTTTCTCAATGCAATCCTCCAAACGTGGTATAGGATAAGAGTCCGTTCTTGTAACTGCATTAACCTTTCTATAGTCCACACACAACCCTTGGGTACATTTGGTTTAGGTACCATCACTATGGGTGAGCTCCATCAGCTGCAACCCACTTCAATTATGCCATTTTTAAGCATACTCTCAATCTCTTTGTCAAGCTGTGCCAATTTTAAAGGGTTACGTCTGTATGGATGTTGTTTGATTGGAACAGCATTTCCCACATCTACATCGTGAATAGCCATTTTAGTACCTCCAAATTTATCTCTACAAACTTGCCCACGTGATATCAATAACTCTTTCAGTTCAGTCCGTTTTTCCTCTGCTAGGTAACTCAACAATTTATCCCAATTTTTAAGAACATCTTCATTTTCCAATTTAATTGAGGCATGTCAAATTCACAGTCATCTGGATTTGGTTTGTCACTTTGAGTTAGAATCATTAAAACCTCCTTTTGGGGGTGGTTTAGCTCACAGGGCTAAATTGCTGGCTTATAAAGCAGACCAAGCAGGCCAGCAGCACGGTTCGATTCCCGTACCAGCCTCCCCGGACAGGCGCCGGAATGTGGCGACTAGGGGCTTTTCACAGTAACTTCATTGAAGCCTACTCGTGACAATAAGCGATTTTCATTTCATTCATTTCACTTTCATTTCTCTCTTTCCCTTTCAAAGTACCTTTTAAGCATATTCACACAGCACACTGAGAGAGTCATCGTTCTATCTGGTGTTTTTACCACATTATTCACCTCACTAAATTTCCTTTCAATCTGATAAGGTCCATAAAACCTAGCTTTAAAGGCTCACCTACCACTAGTAACAACACTAAAACTTTATCTCCACTGGCAAAACAATGAACTTTGGAATTCTTGTTGGATTTCGTTTCATCACATTTTGTGTAATTTTTAAATGTTGTCTAGCCAATTCACCTGCTCCATTTAATCGTTCCCTAAAATTTGATACGTGATCCAATAATGTAAGTTCCGATTTCTCACTCACCAATTTTTCCTCAATCAATTTAAGTGGTCCTCTTACCTCATGACCAAAATTGAGTTCAAAAGGACGAAATTTGGTTGATTCATTTGGTGCATCACTAATTGCAAACAGTACAAATGGAACTCCTTTATCCCAATCCTCTGGGTAATCTTGATAATAAGCCCTCAACATTGTCTTTAATGTCTGATGCCCCCTTTCTAACGCTCCCTGTGATTCTGGATGGTACGCAGTTGATTTAAATTGTTTTATTCCGAAACTATCCATAACACCTTTGAATTACCTTGAGGTAAAATTTGATCCTTGATCCGATTGTATTTCTGTGGGTAGTTCATATCATAAGAACATAAGAACATAAGAACAAGGAGCAGGAGTAGGCCATCTGGCCCCTCGAGCCTGCTCCGCCATTCAATGAGATCATGGCTGATCTTTTGTGGACTCAGCTCCACTTTCCGGCCCGAACACCATAACCCTTAATCCCTTTATTCTTCAAAAACCTATCTATCTTTACCTTAAAAACATGTAATGAAGGAGCCTCAACTGCTTCACTGGGCAAGGAATTCCATAGATTCACAACCCTTTGGGTGAAGAAGTTCCTCCTAAACTCAGTCCTAAATCTATTTCCCCTTATTTTGAGGCTATGTCCCCTAGTTCTGCTTTCACCCGCCAGTGGAAACAACCTGCCCGCGTCTATCCTATCTATTCCCTACATAATTTTAAATATTTCTATAAGATCCCCCTTCATCCTTCTAAATTCCAACAAGTACAGTCCCAGTCTACTCAAACTCTCCTCATAATCCAACCCCTTCAGCTCTGGGATTAACCTAGTGAATCTCCTCTGCACACCCTCCAGTGCCAGTATGTCCTTTCTCAAGTAAGGAGACCAAAACTGAACACAATACTCCAGGTGTGGCCTCACTAAGACCTTATACAATTGCAACATAACCTCCCTAGCCTTAAACTCCATCTCTCTCGCAATGAAGGACAAAATTCCATTTGCCTTCTTAATCACCTGTTGCACCTGTAAACCAACTTTCTGTGACTCATGCACTAGCACACCCAGGTCTCTCTGCACAGCGGCATGCTTTAATATTTTATTGTTTAAATAATAATCCCATTTGCTGTTATTCCTACCAAAATGGATAACCTCACATTTGTCAACATTGTATTCCATCTGCCAGACCCTAGCCCATTCACTTAACCTATCCAAATCCCTCGGCAGACTTCCAGTATCCTCTGCACTTTTTGCTTTACCACTCATATTAGTGTCATCTGCAAACTTGGACACATTGCCCTTGGTCCCCAACTCCAAATCATCTATGTAAATTGTGAACAATTGTGGGCCCAACACGGATCCATGAGGGACACCACTAGCTACTGATTGCCAACCAGAGAAACACGCATTAATCCCCACTCTTTGTTTTCTATTAATTAACCAATCCTCTATCCATGCTACTACTTTACCCTTAATGCCATGCATCTTTATCTTATGCAGCAACCTTTTGTGTGGCACCTTGTCAAAGGCTTTCTGGAAATCCAGATATACCACATTCTTTGGCTCCCTGTTATCTACTGCACTGGTAATGTCCTCAAAAAATTCCACTAAATTAGTTAGGCATGACCTGCCCTTTATGAACCCATGCTGCGTCTCCCAATGGGACAATTTCTATCCAGGTGCCTTGCTATTTCTTCCTTGATGATAGATTCCAGCATCTTCCCTACTACCGAAGTTAAGCTCACTGGCCTATAATTTCCTGCTCTCTGCCTACCTCCCTTTTTAAACAGTGCTGTCACGTTTGCTAATTTCCAATCCACCGGGACCACCCCAGAGTCTAGTGAATTTTGGTAAATCATCATTAGTGCATCTGCAATTTCCCTAGCCATTTATTTTAGCACTCTGGGATGCATTCCATCAGGGCCAGGACACTTGTCTATCTTTAGCCCCATTAGCTTGCCCATCACTACCTCCTTAGTGATAACAATCCTCTCAAGGTCCTCACCTGCCATAGCCTCATTTCTATCAGTCGCTAGCATTTTATTTGTGTCTTCCAATGTGAAGACCGACCCAAAAAACCTGTTCAGTTCCTCAGCCATTTCCTCATCTCCCATTATTAAAACTCCCCTCTCATCCTCTAAAGGACCAATATTTACCTGAGCCACTCTTTTTTGTTTTATATATTTGTAAAAGCTTTTACTGTCTGTTTTTATATTCTGAGCAAGTTTACTCTCATACTCTATCTTACTCTTCTTTATAGCTTTTTTAGTAGCTTTCTGTTGCCCCCTAAAGATTTCCCAGTCCTCTAGTCTCCCAGCAATCTTTGCCACTTTATATGCTTTTTCCTTCAATTTGATACTCTCCCTTATTTCCTTAGATATCCATGGTCGATTTTCCCTCTTTCTTCCGTCCTTCCTTTTTGTTGGTATAAACCTTTGCTGAGCACTGTGAAAAATCGCTTGGAAGATTCTCCACTGTTCCTCAACTGTTCCACCATAAAGTCTTTGCTACCAGTCTACCTTAGCTAGTTCTTCTCTCGTCCCATTGTAATCTCCTTTGTTTAAACACAAAACACTAGTATTTGATTTTACTTTCTCACCCTCCATCTGTATTTTAAATTCCACCATATTGTGATCGCTCCTTGCGAGAGGATCCCTAACTATGAGATCATGAATCAATCCTGTCTCATTACACAGGACAAGATCTAGGACTGCTTGTTCCCTCGTAGGGTCCATTACATACAGTTCTAGGAAACTATCGCGGATACATTCTATAAACTCCTCCTCAAGGTTGCTTTGACCAACCTGGTTAAACCAATCGACATGTAGATTAAAATGCCCCATGATAACTGCTGTACCATTTCTACATGCATCAGTTATTTCTTTGTTTATTGCCTGCCCCACCATAACGTTACTATTTGGTGGCCGATAGACTACTCCTATCAGTGACTTTTTCGCCTTACTATTCCTGATTTCCACCCAAATGGATTCAACCTTATCCTCCATAGCACCGATGTCATCCCTTACTATTGCCCGGATGTCATCGAGTAAAGAATTTAAGCAACTCCTCCACCATATTTTTAGCTGTTATATTATGTACTGGAATGGCCTCTGGAAACCTCGTAGACACATCCATAATAGTCAACTGATATCGATTCCCACTTTTTGTTTTAGGAAGCGGTCCTACACAATCAATTAGGACCTGGCAAAAGGTTCAACAAATGCTGGAATGTGTATTAAAGGCACTGGTTTTATCACTGCTGGAGGTTTCCCTATTACTTGACATGTGTGACATGATTGACAAAATTTAACTAGATCTTTATGTAGTCCAGGCCAATAAAAATGTTTCTGGATTTTAGCTTGAGTTTTCCTTATTCCCAAATGACCTCCCACTGGTACCTCATGTGCAACTCGCAACACCTCCTTTCTATATCCTTATGGCAATACTACTTGGTGAACTTCTGCCCACTTTTCATCTGCCTGCATATGTAAAGGTCTCCATTTTCTCATCAAGCCATCACTTTTACGGTATTAACACTCTGGTATACACTCAGATTCCTCTTCCGTATATGCCTTCTGATACATCCGGTTTATTTCTATGTCTTTCTGTTGTACCTCCGCTAATTTTCCTGATCTAAAAATATCCGCCTCATCCTCCACGTGTTCTTGTTCTTTTTCAACCATCGCACTGCAACTTTATCTTCACTCTTTGACTTCTCCTCTTGTCTTAACCTATGCCTTTGTGACCTTGTTACTACACAATCCGGAAAATTCCCAGGCTATTCGTCCTTCAACACTTCAGTTGTCTGATTTTCCACTGGCCTATCAACCACAGTAGGCATCACTCCCACCTGCGATCCAGCTATATCATTACCCAAGATAAACTGTATTCCTGGACAAGATAGTTCCTCTTTTACGCCGACTACCACATCACCACTCTTCACTGGACTTTCCAACCTTACCTTATATAGTGGTATACTCCTCTCACCTTGAATTCCAAATATTACCACCTTTTCTGGCAATATTCTTCCCAAACTACATAACTCCTCATCTCTTACCATTAATGATTGACTAGCTCTTGTATCTCTTAAAATTGTGACTTTTTACCTGCTCCTCCTGATACACATGAGTAAACTTTACCCACACAAGTAAATTCTTTAAAGGTAACTGGCGCCTTCTTATCAATCACCTCTTGATCAGGTTGTACAATCGTTTGCACCTCCTTCGCTTCCCTTGGGCTTTCCTTTCCCACTTTAACAAACCCCACTGTCTTATCCTGTTTGACCACATCAGCCTTCCCAGTGCTTTTCTTCAACCACCAACACTGTGACTTTACATGGCCTAGTTTATTACAGTGAAAACATTTGAAACTTTTCATTTCTTTTCCACCCTCCTGGATTTCTTTTTTAATCTGAGTTACACTCTCCTTATTATCTCCCATCAGATCACCTTTACTTTTACCACTTGAGTATTTCTCATGTCCCCAGTTTCTATCCCTCACAAGCTGAAACTGATGTTGGAAACCAAGCTTTGATTTAGGAACTAATTCATAATCATCTGCCATTTCTGCTGCTAATCTCACAGTTTTAACCCTCTGCTCTTCCACATGAGTTCTCACTACATCAGGAATTGAATTTTTAAACTCCCCCAAAAGTATAATTTCTCTGAGAGCTTCATACGTTTGGTCTCTTTTCAAAGCCCTCATCTACCTATCAAAATTGCTCTGCTTAATCCTTTCATACTCCATGTATGTTTGACCAAATTTTTCCTTAAATTTCTAAACCTTTGTCTGTACGCTTCAGGCAGTGGTTCATATGCACCCAAGATGAATTTTTTCACCTCCTCATACGTCCCAGATACCTCCTCCGGTAGTGATGCAAACACTTCATTAGCCCCACCTACCAGCTTTGTTTGAATCAGTAATACCCACATGTCATGTGGCCATTTCATTTGTTTAGCTACCTTCTCAAATGAAATGAAAAAGGCTTCAACCTCCTTCTCGTCAAACCTTGGCAATGCTTGGACATAGTTAAATAGATTCCCACCAAGACTTCGACCTTGACGCTCTTTCTCACTATCCTCATTACTATCATCCAACTGTACGTTTCCATTTATGTCTGCCAATTTTAACTTTCTGTCATGTTTTAAGGCCATTTTCTGATGTTCAAACTCTCTCTCTTTATCTTTTTCCCTGATCTGTATCTCCCTTTCTCTTTTTCTTTGTTCTGCTAGGGCTATTCTTTCGTTTCTCCTTTCTTCTCTCACCTTTTCTTTTTCCTCTCTCTCTCTTTCTCTTTCTTTATCCTCTCTTTCGTATTCAAGCTACTTTAATTCTTTCTCGTGTTCCATTTGTTTAATTTGTAACTGAATTTTTGCCATTTCCAATGAATCAAACTGTATCTCAGGCAACTTTAAATGCTTCGCCACCGCCATAATTACCTCATCTTTTCACATTTTGTCAGGTAATGTTAACTACAAATGTTTTTTCCAAATTTAAAAGTCTGTTTTTAGTCTCAGTCCATAAGGTACTGCGTGTGACCGTCTCCACCCACAAAAACTTCAGAGCCTCTGAAAGAGCCATTGTCCACAACACACTACCCACTTAAACTAAAATACCACACCTGAAAAGCACCCACAATATGCTCACCCCTCACCATCTTTAAGTTCACTAAATTAATCCAATAGATAGACTTTTATCCCCCTCGAGTCCCCAATTTGTTATGGGCCAGGGTTTAGAGGACCTCAAAGTGTATCATGGAGTTCACCTGACCTATAACTTTTAATAGATTGTGGTATGGGGAGCACACGGCCCACTCTACAGATGTGGTACAGCAGAAATGGAAAAGTATTTTTTGAAGCAAAATAATGTTTTTCTATAAACTCAAGTTAACCTTTTAAATCATACAGTGAACATCTTAGCAACCATTAATTCAAATACAAACCCCAAAGAATACAACACTAGGTAATCCTTAAGCTTCCTTTGACCATCGAAAGACTTAAAAAAGAACTTTCAACAGAAGCACATCAGGTTAAAGTCACTACTGAGAGCAGTTATTAGTTTTAAATCTTCAATGGATCAATTTACATTCTTTAAATTACAGAGACTCTAATACACCTTCTGGCTGGGACTGCAGCTATCCTGCTCTGAAAACGAAACTAAAACACACCCTGCAGCAAACAGCCTAAAACGAAAGTAAAAGCTGACAGACAGCCCAGCTCCACCCACACTCTGACATCACTGATAAACACCCATTTCTTAACGGTACATTTCTTAAACACCCAATTCTTAAAGGTACTCTCACATGACAAGACCACCAGGGTGCTCAGGCAGTGGTGATCCACTTTATTGTCGAGGTGCCCTGGGTCCAGGGGGTGATTGACAGGATGCATGTTGCCCTATGAGAACGGGCTCATGATGGGCCGGTCTTCACAAAGCAAAAGGGGATTCACTCAACGAACGTACAGCTGGTGTGTGACCATGTGCTATGTATCATGCACGTTTGCACCCGATATCCGAGCAATGTGCACGACACCTTCATCCTCACACACCTGACATTCCTACACTTTCAAGGTGAGGTGTTGGCTCCTGAGCGACAGGGGTTATCTGCTGCAGTCGTGGCAAATGACGCCTATCACTCAGCCACAGACCGACGCGGAGACCCCCTGCAATGACACCAATACATCGACCAGGGCCATGATCGAGCGGTGTTTTGGCAAGCTGAAGATGCAGTTCAGGTAACTGGACTGCTCTGGTGGAGGAGCCTACCAGTATGGCACTAGGACAGTCTCCCACATCGTGGCGACCTGCTGCATCCTCCACATCGTAAAGAAGAGGGGCGAAGTGCTGGAGGAGGAGGATGAATGCTAGAACCTCAGTGAAGAGGATGTGGAGGAGGGTGAGGATTGGCAGAACATGGGGCCCTGGGCAGACACAGGAGGCCGCACAACACCTGCGCCTGAGCTGGTGCATACGGGATGCCCTAATCACCTCCAGGTTCACCGACAAGGGGGCCTAGAAGGTGACACGAACAAACCCCCACACCCCCGGCCAGCCACCCCCTCTTTATGACTACCCTCGCTGAATCTTCTCCCCCCACCTCTTGCAACCGCCTCTGTAATTCCTTCCATCCTCACTCTGGGTTGCGGGTCCTTGGCAGGCAGTAACAGCGGGTCTGGTCCATGGGATGGAGAATGATGATGACCCGCTCTGCGATGAGCTCTGGTGTTCCACATCATTTGACAACGTCTAACTCCTGCCCAAGGTAGCACTTCCCACGGTCCACCTGGGTGATCCCTGCATGCAAGCTGGCCATTCCATCATACGGTCCCATCAAACCCTTGGAGTGGTGGAAGTGGGGGCGGTGGGGGCAGGGGGGTTTGGGATGGGGAGGGATAGGGGTGGGGCGGGGTACCGGGGTGGTGACCAGTGGTTGAACTAGGTCCTTGGCCCGAACCACTCCCAACGTCTGCCCTTCTCCCCCCCCCCCCACCCTCTCTGCAGCCAGACAACCCAGCCTAACCCCCACACACTTCTGACATGGCATAGAGGTGGGTTGCAATGTTGTGAACAGATGTTTATTGTGAAACGGTGAACATTTGTGTACAGATTTGTGCCCTAACCCTACAGTGTGAGCTGCACCCTTGCCAACTTAACTGCTGTCTACCTTTCTGGCCTTAATCTAAGTGCTACATCTAGGTGGATTCCCAGGCGGTATATCAGGGTTGGAGGTGGCCTGCTGCGAGTCCTGCCCTGTGACCTGGGTCCCCTTTGGTGGGCGCCCTCTGGAGCGACTGGGCCTGGATGGGTCTGACAGTGACCCAGGTGGCATGGTGCTACCCTGTTCTGTCCACTGCCCATCAAATGCCCTAGTGACAGGGTGGGTGTGGGAGTCCGAGTTCCTGTGGTGTTCCAACATTCCCCCATGTGGATGTCACCAGCATGGGCCCCATTACCTCCACCTCCCTCGGGGTGCCCGATAACCCCCGGGCTGTCCCTTGGGACGGAGATGCGATCAGAGCTAACCCGAAGCTTCCCCATCACTTGGCGCTGCCAGTCCTGGAATCTCGCTGCCATCTCAACCCAGGATCACAGGGAGTGGGCCACCTCCTTCTGGGACTGTGCCACTTCACCCAATGACTGTGCTACCTCCCTCTGTGACTGCCTCAAGTTGGCAGGTGACTGTGCAATGTCGCCGCTGCCATCAGCCAAGACCCGCTGTGACTGGGCCACACTCTGGACCGCCTTTGCAATATCCAGGTAGGCCTCATACATGACTGACAGGGCAGCCCTGTCCTGTGCCATCGCACGCACAAAGTCTCCCAGCCCTTGGCAATCCTGACCCATGGCCGATACCTTCGCCCCCCCCCAAGGCCTCCACTGCGGACGCCACCCGTGCTTTGTTGGCCCAGGTGGCACGCATTGTTGGCACTGCCTGCTGCTCCTGCAGGCGTTTGGATCCTCCAACTGCACCTGCAGGTGCTGGATGGTTGCCGACAGTCACTCATGTAGTCCATGGTTGTGAGTCTTCATCTGTACTATTAATAGGGCCGTCCTCCGACCGTCCACCCCCTCGGGACCTCCTACCTCCATCTGATGTATTGTAACACGTCTGTGGTGCACCCACACATAGTGCCCCAGGATCCACTTCACTATAATGCCCAACCGAGGTGAGTGTCTCTGGGATGGTGGAGGGTGTTGGAGACAGCTGTGATGGGAAATCAGTGTTGTCCCCGGACTGGTGCTCTAGGGTGTCTCGGGCTCTGGTTTGGTGGTTCTCAGCGTTGTCTGTTGCCTCCGTGGTCTGCTTGGAGGCAGGGGATACCAGAAGGGCCTGCCTCACCACGAGGTGATCCTGAAAGTCACAAGACATGATGCATGATTGGATCGTGACTTGGGGTGGTGGTGTCGGTGTGGTGTGGGGGCCATGCGACATGTGCCATGGGGAACCGCAACTCAGTGGGGCTCACTTGCTCATCAATGCCCAACACTCGGCGACTGCCCTTTCTCCAGGCCCAGCAACCAGGTCCAGTGCCCACTGCTCCATGGTGGTGAGGTGCCGCAGACCCGCGGTCCCCCTCCAGTCTTCCCTCTCTCTCGGCTGTTATACGTTTCCTTCTCCTGCGGCGAGGATGAGACAGAGAGGGCAAGGTATTAGGCACTTGGACACATGCAACACAGGGGGTAGGCAGCTGCTGACCATCGTGGCCAGCGCACCCAGCCATGGCGGCCGGTATGTGTGCTGTCATGTGGTGCAGGGTAGGGAGCGTACATATGCCGGCGGGTGGGGTTTGTCGCCCTCTGGGTGGGGTGGAGGGGGGGGGGGGGGGGGCGGGTTAGTGCCAGGGGCACGGTGCTGCCTACTCTTCCTGGCCGCATTGAGGAGGTCATGCAGCTTTTTGCGGCACTGCTGGCTGGTCCTGGAGGTGGGGCCCACAGTGCTCATGGCCACTGCCACCTGCGCCCATGCCCGATGTACAGCAGCAGGTGACAGCCACCTTCCCACCCTGGGTAGCCCACCTCTCCTCCACGACATCCACAGGGTCTCCAGCTTAGTGCCTGCCAACCGGGGTGCTTCTCTCCATTCTGCCATTTTGTTAGCTGGGATGAATTTACCAAGATGCAGTTGCAGCTTGTCAGCCTCGAATGCCAATCCTGACCCCAGTGAATCGGACACCGGTTTTCATTGGAATCGTTCCACATGGCGTCGGTGCTACCGCATTACCGGTTCATGAATTGATCCGGGGCTGGCGCCAATTTTGTTGTCATGGAACACCTCCGCTTCAGTCCCAGCATCAACAGTTAGGGCGGGATTCTCCGTTGCCCGATGCCGAAATCGGGAACGGCGATCGGGTGGAGAATAGCTTCCAACACCAAAATTGCAGCAGGCGTTGGTTTGACATCGAAACGCGATGCTCCTCCCCCTCCAAAACACGTGATTGCGACTCATGCCGCGCACAGTTGCAGCTGTGTTCGCATTGCATTAGCTGGCCCACCCACGATGCTCCGCCTCCAATGGGCCGAGTTCCTGATGGTGCGGTCCACATGTGCTCTCAGCGGTCCTGAACCTGGCATGGTGGCTGTGGAGAGGGAGAGGAGATACAAACAGTGTCCAGCACCGCCGACACTCGTGTAGCCAGCCGAGGGGCTTCTGCCAGGTCTGGGGGGGGGCATAGTGGGAGGTGGCCAGGAGATGGGCTGTGGGGTCGGGGTGGACCGGGACACGGTCCAGCAGAACCAGGGCCATCTTTTTGGATGCGATCGGTGTGTGTGTGTATGTGTTTGGGGGGGGGGGTGTATAGTCTAAGCGCGGCTGCAGCTTGTTAGCACTGTGCGTGTCCATCAAGGACCTGGTGATTCCCCCACTATTATTCACGTGTTCTGCGGGTGTTCCATGTGGCGTCGGTGCTAGCCCTTTACTGGTAGCGGAATCGGTGCGGGTGTGGCACCGATTTTTCCGTCGTGAAACTCCACGGATCCTCCGTTGGCGTCAGCACTTAGCCGTAGGAACGGAGCATCCTGCCCTTTGACTTTGGTGGTTGGAGTCAGTGTGAAAGGAATCCGATTCCTGTGGGCTCCCCGACTGCCTTGTATTTCCACAGTTGCAAGTGAAGTCCACACATCTCCTCTTCTGTCTCATAAAATCCTTCAGGTCGTCCAGCCACATGTTTATTGACACTCAGTCACATGTTTGGTCTTGCAGAACGAGGCGACAGTCTGCAACTCAGATGAACTTCACAGCCTCCAATTACACCTTACTGAAGCCCCCAAACAGTGCTCTGATTCCAGAGTGTGCACAACATGCCAACTACCCCGGTGCATCACCCGATACTTCCATCAGCACTCTCACGCCAAACTATTTCAAATATTAGCCTGCACTTTTGTGTTAGGGAAAAGAAATATAAATATGACACTATGAGGCAGGTTTGTCGTTGTATGAAGTGTATTTTAATTTAATTTAATGCTAGATTAATCGTATTCCAGCCCACACATTTTAGATTGGAACACTGTTAATGCACGGAATTTCCAGTTCGGCAGAGATGCAAAACAAGCTTTAAAGAGTTGCTCCAAATTTCCCTTTCCATCCACTACCACCCATTTCACACTCCCTCTACACCGCTGCCAAAATTGAAAGTTCCACCCAATGTTCCTTAAGCAATAAAAACAAATTAGTAGACCGTCAGAATAGTCAAATTATTTCACACACATGTGCTCACCTGTTATTACTGGTATCAGCCTCTATACATTGGGACACATCCAAAGGTTCGGAATTGCTGCTGTCTGCGAAATGTTCTTTTCCTACATGTTGACCTTCCCAACGTCCCGATTTCCATCGCCAGGTTAGCACAGGAAAACCATCACCTCCAAAGCCATACATCATGCCGACTTGGGCAAGCAGTGCTCCTCCTTCAGGTCAAGATCCTGGGACTCACTACCGAAAAGCACCGTGGGACCATCTTCACCACATAGGCAACCCCCGTTTGACGAGGTGGCTCACCACCCTCCGAAGGGCAGTCAGGAGAAGGGCAATAAATACCAAAATGAAAGCAAAATACTGTGGCTGCTGGAGGTCTGAGGTGAAATCAATAAGTGCTGAAGAAACTCACCTGGCAATAGATGCCAGCCTTGTCAGACTGAATTTAAAAGGATGTACTAATTGCTCAACCAATGTCCAATCTGCTTCTAATTTTGTTCAACTAAAAATGATGACTGAACAATCCACTTACATTGGCCTGAATTTCATGTTCGTATCTATTAGCAATTAGCTGTTGACGACTATGGGTCTGTACTCGTTGGAGTTTAGAAGGATGAGGGGTGTTGATTTCATTGAAGCTTACAGAATACTAAGGGGCCGAGATAGAATGGATGTGGAGAGGATGTATCCATGAGTAGGAGAAACTGGAACCCAAGCCTCAGACTTAAGGGCCGATCTTTTAAAACTGTTGTGAGGAGGAATTTCTTCAGACAGAGGGTGGTGAATCTGTGGAACTCATTGCCGCAGAAGGCTGTGGAGGCGAAACCACTGAGTACCTTTAAGACAGAGATAGATAGGTTCTTGATTAATAAAGGGATCAGGGTTTAGGGGCTGGTTTAGCACAGTGGGCTAAATTGCTGGCTTGTCATGCAGAACACAGCCAAGCAGCACGTGTTCAATTCCCATACAGGCCTCCTGAACAGGCGCCAGAATATGGTGACTAGGGGCTTTTCACAGTAATTTAATTAAAGCCTACTTGTGACAATAAGTGATTATTATTATTATTACAGGGAGAAGGCAGGGGAATGGGGATAAGAAACATATCAGCCATGATCAAATGGCGGAGCAGACTCAATGGGCCAAATGGCCAAATTCTGCTCCTGTATCGTCTTACGGTCTTATTCAAAGAAGTCAAGAACAGAATGGTACATTACACCACACAAAGTTATCCGTCATGCAGTTTTTTTTCCAGATAATGCTCCATTTGTGGTGAATGTAGGACATTTTTATACATATTGTATAAAAGCAAATTACTGCGGATGCTGGAATTTGAAACCAAAAAGAAAATGCTGGAAAATCTCAGCAGGTCTGGCAGCATCTGTAGGGAGAGAAAAGAGCGAACGTTTATTGCACTTATGATTGCACTTGTTCACCATTGTCTTCTGTGTTACGGCTGAACAGAAAGCTCTCCCATTCTTACAGCCTGACATCCAGCTTGTTGGAAGGATTTACAGGCTAATAATCAACCTGTTTGACCACATAGCGAATGCCCCTCCCACAGCCATGATGTGGGACTTGAACCCAGAGCTTCTGGCCCTCATACAGGGACATTACCACAGCACCACAAGACCTGCCGGATGCAGACTCACAACACAGAAATCACCTGTAACATAGACATATCTGTGAGAGCAATGTTTTCCAAACCATTCAGGCCATGGAAACCTTTTGACCTCCTAAAAGTACTGATGGAATGGAACCCCTGAGAAACATTCTGATTATGTTAAACCACAAAATATTGATTGTTTTTGCACATGTAAAAACAAATTGATAAAAGTCTTTCCAATTATATGTATACATTTATTATCATTAAAAAGTTATCTTATTCAAAAAAGTACTCAAGTCTTATCTTCTTTTTGTCATTTTCAATAGGAGTGATGTTCTGTATTTTGATCACAAGTTTGCTTAATATTTGGAATGATGCTGAAGAGCTGGATTCTCATATCAGACACACATACACACTTCTCTCTCTCCCCCCCCTCTCTTGCACCTCTTGCTCCTCTCTCTCTCTCTGACACACTCATCTCTTGCCCCCCCACCCCCGCTCTCTCCCTCACACACAAACACACACATCACTTGCCCCTCTCCCTCCCTCTTTCACACACACACCTCTTGCTCCTCTCTTTCTCTCTCTCACTCATCTCTTGCCCCCCTCTCTCCCCCGCTCTCTCAAACACACACAGACACCTCTTGCCCTTCTCCCCCTCTTTCACACACACACACCACTTGCCCCTCTCTCTTTCACACACACACAAACCTCAGGTCCCTCTCCCTCTCTCTGACACACTCATCTCTAACCCTTCCCTCTCTCTCCTCTTCCTCACACACACCGACACACAACCTTTTGCCTCTCTCCCTGGCATTCATCTCTTGTCCCCCCTCCCCCCCCACTCTCTCTCCCTCTCTCCCTCATACACACATCTCTTGTCCCTCTCTCTCTCTCTCTCCATCTCACACACACCTACCTCTTGCCCCTCTCTCTGTCTCTCTCTTCTTCACACACACACACACACCTCTTGCCCCTCTCTCCCTCTCACACACACACAACTCTTGCCCCTCTCTCTCTCTCCACCTCACACATACATACCTCTTGCCCCTCTCTCTCCCTCTCACACACAGGCATCTCTTGCCTCTCTCTCTCTTTCTCACACACACCTCTTGCCCCTCTCCCTCACAAACACCACTTGCCCCTCTTTCTCTCTCAGACACAAAGCTTTTGCTGCCTCCCCCCCCTCTCTCTCTGACACACTCATCTCTAACCCCCCCCCCTCTCTCCTCTCCCTCATGCACACACAATCTCTGCCCCCCCCCCTTTTATCTCTCTCTCTCATACACACACACACACCTCTTGTCCCCTCTCTCTTTCACATACACACATCTCTTGCCCCCTCTCTCACACACATACTCATCGCTTGCCTCTCTGTCCCTCTTTCTCTCAGACTCATCTCTTGCCCCTCTTTCTCCATCTCTCTCTCTCACACACACACACTCACCTCTTGCCCCTCTCTCTTTTTCTCCTTCACACATATGCACACTTTCACCTTGCTCCCATGGCCGTTTCATATTATGTCTGATGGCCATGTCCCCTCCTGCCCCATGGCCACTGCCTACGTTGCTCCACCATCAACTACCTTCCTCGCTCTCACCCCGGCATAGACCTATGAGGACCTACTTTCCCGCTGTTTCCAGCATGTCCAATCAGAGGTCAGCTTCCCACTCACTATATTAGCTTCTCATAGGCTCACTAGTTGACCATTTATGCACGATAGAATCAGGGTTTTATGAGGTGGTGTAAAACAGCTGATGCAAGTTGCCAGTCCTTTCTAAATCTCTTGATTTTTATTTGCATTGAAGTCACTCAGGGGAGATGTAAAATTGGCTGTAACTTGCTCATCCATTTAATTGTACAAAATCAATAACTCCCCCAATACGTAAGACGTGACAGGTTTTACTGCACCACAGCCACCTGGGAGAAGACTTCCTCTGGGTGTCAAGAGTAATAAAAATTAAAAAACAACTTTTTATGACCAGTTTTACAACTTTGTTACTTGATGCACAGTATCTTCCCCCTTATGTGTGCAAGGAGCATTACAAACTTTATTTATTACAATAACTAACAGTGGCACTGAACAGGGTTACAGGATCTAACATAAACTTGCGGTTGATCTGACATTTACAAACCAGCCTAGCTTTGCTCCCGTGGTTTATGGTACCACTGGCACTTGTCCAATTGAGTTCCAGCTTTGTACAATGTTCTTGTTCAACTTATCCCACAAGCAGAACATATGCAGTGCGTTGTTCCTCACACCAGGAGAGAGCATTATAAATAAACATACAATGGGAAAAGCCAATTCACCCCCACAAACTGTGAAATTTAGCAGTAGTATCTACTTAACCTCCTGTGAGATCATAGAATCATAGAATGTACAGTACAGAAAGAGGCCATTTGGCCAATCGAGTCTGCACCGGCTCTTGGAAAGAGCACCCAAATTAAGCCCACACATCCACCCTATCCCCATAACCCAGTAACCCCAGCTAACATTTTTTGCAGTAAGAAGTCTTACAACACCAGGTTAAAGTCCAACATGTTTGTTTCAAACACTAGCTTTCGGAGCACTGCTCCTTCCTCAGGTGAATGGTCACCTGGTGTTGTAAGACCTCTTACTGTGCTCACCCCAGTCCAATGCTGGCATCTCCACAACATTTTCTGGACATTAAGGGGCACTTTAGCATGGCCAATCCACCTAACCTGCACATCTTTGGACTGTGCGAGGAAACTCCGCGGAGCACCCAGAGGTAACCCACGCAGACAATGTGGAGAATGAGCAGACTCTGCACAGACAGTGACCCAAGCCGGAAGTCGAACCGGAATGGTGAAGCAACTGTGTTAACTACTATGATACCGTGCTGCCCACGATCATCCTCCGTAAGTAAAGATAGAACCGTGCCTGCTTTAAATCTGAACCATAATATCCAGCACTGGTCAAAAAAAGAGCTAAATTGAATAAACTTCCAAATCTGTGTTATATAGTGTTACAAGGTCCTACCATCATCAAGCCTTCTCTTCAAATAGTGCTGCTTGATCCATCTAAATTTGAAACACCATTTAATGTACATTGCACAAAGAAAGCTCACACAAAACATCTTTTGGCTCAACTCCCAGCCTCTGTGAACTTTGAACCCCTTTAATGGCCATTTTTTATGTTCGGCTGGATGAGGAAAGACTTCACTTGCTCCAGGTATTCCAGATGCCACAAACATCAAAAGGAAGGTTTTTAGGGGAGTCACACCCTTTCTCAGGGATCTGAACCCTAATCAGCTTGATGTATGCGCCCTCAATCACCTTGCCTTTCCCCCTCCATTGGACACAGAAAGGATCAATGATGTCATTCATTGCAGGCTTTGAATGATTGTTGAAAAACAGCCCCATTTTTATGACCTCACTGAGCCCATCAATCTTGATGCTTCTTAATTCAAAGTTACAAATGATTTTACATGCATGAATGCTGAGAAATAGGTGGCGCAGTGGTTAGCACTGCTGCCTATGGCACAGAGGACCCGGGTTCTGTCCCGGCCCTGGGTCACTGTCCGTGTGGAGTTTGCACATTCTCCCAGTGTCTGTGTGGGTTTCATCCCCACAACCCAAAGATGTGGTGGGTAGGTGGATTGGCCACACTAAAATTGCCCTTTAATTGGAAAAAAATAATTGGGTCCTCTAAATTTAAAAAAAACGAATGCTGAAAAATGGGAAGAGATAATTAGACAGTCCATAATTTAGGATGAAAAGGGTTAAAGGATCTGGGGAAAGCAGATAAATGAAATGCATGGTTGGAATCTTGAGACTCACAGTGAAATCATAGAATCATAGATTTTACAGTGCAGAAGGAGGCTATTCAGCCCATCGAGTCTGCACCGGCTCTTGGAAAGAGCACCCTACCTAAGCCCACAGCTCCACCCTATCTCCATAACCCAGTCACCCCACCTAACCTTTTTTTTGGACACAAAGGACAATTAAGCATGGCCAATCCACCTAAGCTGCACATCTTTGGACTGTGGGAGAAAACTCACACAGACAGGGGGAGAACGTGCAGACTCTGCACAGACAGTGACCCAAGTCGGGAACCGAACCTGGGACCATGGAGCTGTGAAGCAACTGTGCTAACCATTGTGCTACCGTGCTGCCCAAAACTTAAGAACAGGAGTAGGTTATTCAGCTGATCAATCTCCTTCTGCTCTTCAATTAGATCATGGCTGATCACAGAGAAGTAATAGTTAATGACATGTCGCTTGAATTGATAACAGAGACCAAAAATATTAAGCTGCCAAAACTCAGCAGGGTGCAATCATAGAAATTACAGTGCAGAAGGAGGCCATTTGGTCATTCGAGTCTGCACCGGCTCTTGGAAAAAGCACCCTACCCAAGGTCAACACCTCCACCCTATTCCCATAACCTAGTAACCCCACCCAACACTAAGGGCAATTTTGGACACTAAGGACAATTTATCATGGCCAATCCACCTAACCTGCACATCTTTGGACTGTGGGAGGACACCGGAGCACCCGGAGGAAACCCACGCACACACGGGGAGGATGTGAGACTGACCCAAGCCAGAATCGAGCCTGGGACCCTGGAGCTGTGAAGCAATTGTGCCATCCACAATGCTACCATGCTGCCCAATCTTGGGGGTTAAGCTGGGATTGTGCATGGATGTGCCCTCCATCCTGTACCTATAGCTGTACCTATCAGAGTTAGTGGCTGCTGTAAACCCACACCATTGGGAGCACACCTCTGGTATTTTATCGAATCATAGATTCCCTACAGAGCAGAAGGAGGCCATTCGGCCCATCCAGTCTGCACCAACTCTCTGAAAGAGCACCCTAGGCTCATTCTCCTGCTCTATCCCCATAATCTTACCTAATCTTGGTCACTAAGGGGCAATTTTAGCATGCCCAATCGACTTAACCAGCACATCTTTGGACTGTGGGAGGAAACCGGAGTACCCGGAGGAGGAAACCCGAACAGACACATTACAAGCTTCATACAGCCAGCGAACCCGCTCCACCTGCCTGCTTTCAAAGGGATACCCAGATCTCTTCCCCAGGAGCCAATAAACTCCCTTCAGATCCCAGAAGGACTGATCCAGCCTACTGAAAAAAAAACTTCATTCCTTACGCCTGATTATGCAAACCACCCTTCAACTGTACCTTGCCCTGGTCCATCCCCCACTATTCTCTACTTGTGCTAGCATATCTCACTCACTGTAAATACCTCCAGCCCTATGCTGAGCACAGCTGAAATTCCACTTCGTTAGTTGAGGTGCATATGTTGAAGTGGTGACGTTAGTTAAAAATGGCCAGGTGGGGGCACTATTTTAAAGTTGTCATCACCCGCGCCATGTAATGGCTCCCAGTCCTGTCTAATATCCATCGCCTGATGCATACCAAAAAACAAAAAATGCTGAAAACTTGGATTACATTGAAGTCAAAAGCAGAACCACCAATCCAAGAAGACCTTCTGAACCAACCGAACATGTTTCAAATTATACAAACCTTTCTAGAGCTCTGTAAATGCTAAGAGTGGTGTATGTAGGCTTTGACAAAAAGAACAAATAGCACAAGCTCTGGGCTGACACCAATATCACCAACAAGGGTCTGCTGGGCAATCCAACAGGATAGCCTCCTGAGTTCAACATCCTTCAAAAACATTGGCCTACACTTAACAGGGTCAGCATTCTCCCTGCAGAAACCTCCTCTACAAATAGAACTTCAAAAATGGCCCAGCATATGACTGTGGTCACCTGGATCAGACTGTTCACCATGGTGTGAATGAATATGGCCTACCAGAATTTGCTGCAAGACTCGAGGCAAATACACCTAACAACACACACAGTGCTGTGACCTGGCTGTCCAACTTGGACTTGGACTTATAAAGCTGTAAATTGCCATACACAGTAGATGTCCCCAGATGTCCTTGATGATATACGAGATAGAGAGAAGGCTGAGACTAAAGGCCAACCAGAGAATCCTTGACATAACTGGGTATCAAGATGGACTTCCTAGGGCATATTATGGGGGTTGGGTGAACCCACAAGGCCTTTTCAGTACATTTATAGTTCAAGTTTGAAGCAGGTTATTTGTATTTTACCCTGTGTTCAACACTATTTTTTACACATTTTCATTCTCTTTGAACATAAAAGGAATGTTCTTGCGCATGTGCAAAGTACACTGCCTGAGCATGACTGGCTTGTTTGTACTCTGTATGATACTTTAAGTCTTGATAAGTCTTTAATCTCAAGTGCAGGCTGGTTCTTATTTTGATTTTTCCAAAGCTCAAAAGTAATTGATAAAAGAAAACATTAAATGCTGCAAATCTGTAATGAAAACAAGAGAGATTTGGCATTGACTGGTAAATTGAACAGTGACTTGTGGCTTTGCTTTAGGCATAGAATCATGTTGAAGGATCACTCCTCCACCAATTAACTTCTCTTTCTGTTCCAGGTGGTAATTGACCTCTGGTGAATTTCCATTAATTAGCGGATGATGCCAACGTTTCTATGCAGTGTACATTGACTGAGATGAAACTGAGAAGGAAAGAATGGGGATAAGGTGTGAAGAATCCCTGCAGTGCGTCCAAAGTTTCCATTTAGCCATGGCTCACTCCCTTGCCCATCACGTCGAGAACCTGCTCCTCCATGCGAAACTGTGCAGGAAGATCATTCCCCTTTGGTTGCAGCGTGCTATCTAATGTAAGATGTGTGAGGAAGTAGATTTTAAGAAGTGCATGTGAATTGGAGCAGAAATTAGATGCTTTGGAGTGATTGTAGGAGTGGACAAATAAGTGGGAGAAGGCAAGTAGTATACCTGCAGATGTGAACAGAGAATAGTTGAAGATAGGAAGGGCAGCACGGTAGCATTGTGGATAGCACAATGGCTTCACAGCTCCAGGGTCCCAGGTTCGATTCCAGCTTGGGTCACTGTCTGTGCGGAGTCTGCACATCCTCCCCGTGTGTGCGTGAGTTTCCTCCGGGTGCTCCGGTTTCCTTCCACAGTCCAAAGATATGCAGGTTAGGTGGATTGGCCATGATAAATTGCCCTTAGTGTCCAAAATTGCCCTTAGTGTTGGGTGGGGTTACTGGGTTATTGAGATAGGGGGAGGTGTTGACCTTGGGTAGGGTGCTCTTTCCAAGAGCCGGTGCAGACTCGATGGGCCAAATGGGCTCCTTCTGCACTGTAAATTCTATGATTCTATGTTAGCTTGACATCCCGGGTGAGGTCTTTTAGCTTATTTTGGCATTGTTAACTGGTCTCCAAAGCTGTATCAGAATCTGGGCCTCTTATCTGCAGCTCTTACAGCCATTTTTGCCCTTTTTAAATGTTTTCTGCTGGTTCCAGCCAGAGTGAACCTCCAATTTAAAGGCAGACTTTATGTGATGTCACGACCCCCTGGACTAGTTTGCGGTCAATTCCAGCCCCACTTGACTCGGAGTCGCAACACAGGAAAAATTGGATTTTATTTATAATATCTGAGGTGCTATTTTGAGCCAAAAAAACTCCAGTCACCAGATTTGTAATTTTAACACAAGGAACCTTTTATTGTGCACAGTATTATAATTAAATGGACAGAAAATGTAACTATTTAATACCCCTTTCCCAACACCCTCCCTTCCTAACTACCCCCACTTTCTCTTTTCACACACACACAAACAACATATAGGGGAAAGGGTGGTGGAAAGGGAAGGAAAATATTAATAAAAATAAAAGGATAAGGATCTTTGATGCACTGGGATGACTTATAGTTATCATCTTTCTGATGTTCAGCTTTCATTTGATACATCTTCCTTCTAAACATGAGATGATTTTCTTTGGCAAGGTTCTCTACTTTCTCTGCAGACACAGCACTAAGTTTACAGCAAAGGATGTGCTGGGCACTCATTGCTTTCAGATCAATTTAAAGCAGTTTTTTCACTTCAGCAAGCAGAAGAGAGGGATTACTCTCACCTCCAAGGTCCAGTTCTGTCAGAAAGCATCATGAAGGAACCAATCACTGATTGTTGTCAGGCAGAACACTGTCCCTGGCCAACCCACCAGTTGCCAGCCAGCCAATTGAACTGATTCCCTCCAAACCTGGTTCAAATGACCCATTCGGTGCCGAGGTGTCTGGCTAAAAAGAAAACCCGGGGACACAGTGTCCTGACAAGCAGGCTGCTTCAACCTTGAGTCTTCTGCTTAAAGGCACATACCGATTAAGCGTCCACGGACCAAAATTCTAATATAACATAAAAGAAAAGCGAACAAATGAAATAAACAGGAAGGACTCTTGCAGTGGTTTCATGATGCCCACCTTTTATCACCATGCCCATACCCCCCTATAAGAATGATGTACAGTCGATGAGTAACATGGTTGAGTTTTTCTTCAAAGTCACTAGTGGATTTGTGGAATGTAGACGCAATGCTTGTTAGTCTAGTTCATGACGCAATTGCTAGTGACAGTCCCTTTGCGAAAGCCAAACCCTACATTGTGTTTAGTCTGTGTTTGAAAACAAGTTGATGGATCAGTGAGTTGTTGCTTCTCACCAAACTATTCAATACACAGGACCCAAGAGAATGATGTTAAAGGAGCCAGTTTCTGACGGGGTAACTCCCAGCCAAGCCAGGAACTGTTCCAGAGAATCTGGGCAGTATCCCTCATGTAGTCCACATGCTCCATTTCCCAGGTTGTCATAGCACAGATAGCTCATTGTCCAATTATCACCCACTGCATTATCCAATCAGGGCTGCCTTCGTCATAGAGTCATAGAGATTTACAGCCCAGAAAGAGGCCCTTCAGCCCATCATGTCAGCGCCAGCCCTCAAGCATCTTTCTATTCTGATCCCATTTCCCAGCACTTGGTCCATAGCATTGTACACTATGGCGTTTCAAGTGTTCATTGAAACACTTCTTAAATGTTGTGAGGGTTGCCGCCTCTACCACCCTTTTAGATAGTGAGTTTCAGATTCCCACCCCATCTGGGTGAAAACGTATTTCCTCAAATCTCCTGCTCCTTACCCCTGGTTACTGAACCCTCTAAAGGGAAAGGTTTCTTCCGATCAACCCTTTCCATGTTCTTCATAATTTTATACACCTTAATCGGTTCCCCTTCAGCCTTCTCTGCTCTAAGGGAAACAATCACAGTCTAGCCAGACTCGATTCACAACTAAACACTCCAGCCCCAGCAACATCCTGGTGAATCTCTTCTGCACCCTCTCCAATGCACACACATTCTTCCTATAGTATGGCAACCAGAACTGGACACAGTATTCCAGCTGTGGCCTAACCAGCAATTTGTACAGCTCCATCATAACATCCCTGCTCCTATGTTCTAAGCCTCGGCTAATAAAGGCCTGTATCATTGGTCCTCTGCACTTCCTAGTGTCCTACCATTCATTGCATATTCTATGGCCTTGTTCGTCCTCCCAAAATGCATCACCTCTCACATTTCCAGGTTAAATTCCATTTGCCACAGTTCTGGCCATCTGACCAGCCCACCTATATCGTCCTGTAATTGAAGGCTTTCCTCCTCGCTATATACCACACCACCAATTTTTGTGTCCTTTGCAAACTTGCTGATCATACATCCTGCATGCACATCTAGATGCGTGTCAGAGCAACCTCCAAGCAGCAACAAAAGCAAAGCAACATTCCCTATGAATACTGACCCTACAAACGTTGAACTTGGCTTGCAGGGTATAAATATTGGGCACAATTTAGCGACCTGGTCGCGGCCGATTTGATATCGGGATGAGACGATTGAATTTCATGAGAGGCCTGCTTTGAGATTCGCGATGTTCAAAACATCTCGCAAGATTCACTGGAATCTTGTGGCTCATTGTGAACTGGATCCCGCTCACACTGGGTGAGATCTAGGCGTGCGTGTTTAAATGAGCCATTAGTATTCACCCCGGACCCGGGTTCACCAGTCTTACCAGCGAGGCCTCAACCGGTGTCAGTACCGGTTCACCAAGTCGTGATGGCACCCCGGGGGTCTCGCTGGAGAATTGAGGCTCCTGGTGGTGGGGTATAAGAACAGGGTGGTACTCTGGTACCTTGACACTGCAAACTTGGCACCCTGGCACAGCCAGGGTGCCAGGATGGCAGTGCCAAGGTTCCCAGGTGCCAGGTTGCCCATGCCAAAGTGCCCAGGTGCCAGGCTGCCCATGCCAGGGTGCCCATGCCAGGGGTTGGACTCAGGGGCCTGGAGTCCGATGACCCTGCAAGAGGTATGTTAGGTGAATTGGGGGGGGGGGGGGGTCCTCATGCCACTGTGGGGATGCTGAGTGGGGAGAGGGGGTTCGAAAGATCAGGTTGTCTTTAAAAATGGAGCCCCGATCTGCGAGTCGCCTTTCTGCACTGGCGAGCTGAGCTTATCTTGTAGGAAATTACTTAAAGAGTAGCCTCAACAGTGAGTTTTTTGTTGATGCCGTTGATGCCATTGTATAACAGTGCTGCAGTGCAGTCATCATGAAACACCACACTAAACATGTCCTTCAACGGACTTCAACACGTGTCCGCTGAATCGCACCCGCTGGGCAGGATTCTCCGTTTCTGAGACGAAGGTCGGGATTCTCCACTTGCCGATGCCGAAATCGTATTCGGCAATCAGGTGGAGAATCCCTTTTGATGTCGAAATTGGGGGCAGCACCTGTTTTCAGATGCTCCGCCCCCTCCAAAATGGCATCATCTGAGTATGGCGCACACCATTGGGATGGCCTCAGGATGTCACCTTAAGGCCCTCCCCCGATGGACTGAATTCCCAACGCCGTGGGACACTTGAGTTTTCTTCAACCTCGCATGGCGGTTGTGGACTGTGTTCAGTGCCACCACAGTAAGTGGGGGACTTCGGCGGGGGCTGGGGGCACTGGTGGGGGGTCTTCCGGAGGTGGCGAGGGGGGGGGTACAGGGGTGCACTATCTGGCAGGCCAGGTCCGAGCGCAGCTGGTGCCACGTTGTACGGCGTGACCACTGCGGGTCGCCGCCGTGCACATGCACGGCCACAGACCCGCCAATTGTCTGCCTGTTTCTGTTGGGAACGTCGGGCGGTTCACGTGGCATGGCTGCTGGCCCCCACACCGGGCGGAACATGGGTGCGGGGGCGCCGACGAGTCTTTCATCATAAAACTAGACACTTCCTCCGGACATAGCCTCAAAATTGGAGAATCCAGCCCTAAGTGTTGATATTGACGCAAAACTCGTGGAGTTCCACGACATCAAAACCAGCTCCGCATCTGGACCGATTCAGCTACTATTAAGAGTAGCACTGGCACCACGTGGAACTCAATTGATTCTAATGAGAAACGAGGCGGGATTCACCGGTTTCGTGATTCACACTCAGGAGGCTGACAAGCTGCAGCCACATATACACACACATCACTCCCCACACACACCACATCACTCCCCACACACACCATCCCAGCCAACAGAGTGGTGGCAAGATGCGTGGCCCCACGTTTCACGGATACAGAGATAGAGACCCTCCTGGACACAGTGGGGGAGAGATGGATGACCCTGTACCCCGGCCTGGGAAGGATGCTCCCAGCTGCTGCCATTTGCCATGCCTGGGTGCATGTGGCAGAGGCGGTCAGCGCCATGGGCAGCACTGTCTGGACTGGCCAGCATTGCCGGAAAAGACTCCATGACCTCCTCAGGGCGGCCAGAGTAGGCAGCACTGTGTCCCTGGCACCAACCCCCATCCCATACACCTCTAACCCGATATCCACCCCACCCAGACGGGCATCCGAACCCCCACCATGCACGACATGCCAGCACCCATTACGACGGCAATGGCCCGGTGTCCTGGCCACTGAGGCCACCAGTTATGCACCCCCTGGGCTGCACGCATTGGACACTCTCACACTGTTGTTTCCTGTCCCCCCCCCCCCCCCCCCCCCCCCCCGACCCCAGGAGAAGGTCACCCACAACCACCGGGAAGAACCCCATGGTGTGAAAGTTCATGGCGACCGTCAGCTTGACGGCCACCGGGAGCGGGTGTACTCCCCCATACCCCCGCTGTGCCAGGTTCTTGAGTGGTGCCAGCTCCCAACAGCACAGGGCATCCCCCAGGACTGCAGCAACCAACAGGAAGGCCGCCATTGCTGGTTGAATTCCAACATTCATTGACTGCAGGAGGTGAAAGGCCGACATGTTAGCATGGCATGTACCCCCCTGCCCAACCAACTCTACCAGGCTACATGGTGGCCCTGGTTGGCACTGTGGGCTCTGCCCCGCCTGTACCCCTACACTTCTCCACACCCCTGGCCCCATCTGTGCCCGGTACAGTGGGGGCCTCTGGCGCTGGCGCCCATCACTGATGCCAGGGGTACCATCAGCTGGTGCTGCCCATGCCAGTGGCATGCTTCACGACCCCCAACTAGCGCCCCCATAGGGGCCACAGTGGGCATTGCCCTTGGGTGGGCCACCTCGTTCCCTAGCGGTGGGTGGCAGCCAGGTGGTGTGGGGATGGAGGGGGGGGGGGGGGGTGGCACCCATACGACCAGTGTCACTTTGCAGAACCAGGGGACAAGGTGGGTGGTCAGTAGTGTGCCCAGCAAGATGGCTGCCTTGCAAGCTGCGGTACTGGCAGCCTGGACACCGCCCCAGTTCCGTCGGAGATCATCTCGGCCACTTGGTCTGTTCCCACCTCACCCCCACCTCCCCTGGTCCTGCCACAGCCCCCTCCCGACCCCAGTCAGCCCGGCCAGTGTCACGCCTCTCTGTGTCCTACCCCCTCTCCCTCATCAGCCATGCTGCCGGTTTCGCAATGTTTAAAAGCACACGTGAACCACGCCATCGGGAGATCGATCCATCGGAGGCCGGGAGAATACCAGGTCAAGCCCTCCAGTGACATGCAAACGGTGTTTACTGTACATGCATTTTGGACTGTATTGACAGCGCTGTCGAGGTGACGGAGAATTTAAAATCCCCCTTTCGGTGTGACCTCCGCCTCCAGTGAGCAGGCTCCAGTGCTACCCTAGCCCTCCAGTGGGCAGGCTCCAGTGCTACCCTAGCCCTCCAGTGGGCAGGCTCCAGTGCTACCCTAGCCCTCCAGTGAGCAGGCTCCAGTGCTACCCCAGCCCTCCAGTGGGCAGGCTCCAGTGCTACCCTAGCCCTCCAGTGAGCAGGCTCCAGTGCTACCCTAGCCCTCCAGTGGGCAGGCTCCAGTGCTACCCTAGCCCTCCAGTGGGCAGGCTCCAGTGCTACCCTAGCCCTCCAGTGAGCAGGCTCCAGTGCTACCCTAGCCCTCCAGTGGGCAGGCTCCGGTGCTACCCTAGCCCTCCAGTGGGCAGGCTCCAGTGCTACCCTAGCCCTCCAGTGGGCAGGCTCCGGTGCTACCCTAGCCCTCCAGTGAGCAGGCTCCAGTGCTACCCTAGCCCTCCAGTGGGCAGGCTCCGGTGCTACCCTAGCCCTCCAGTGGGCAGGCTCCAGTGCTACCCTAGCCCTCCAGTGAGCAGGCTCCAGTGCTACCCTAGCCCTCCAGTGGGCAGGCTCCGGTGCTACCCTAGCCCTCCAGTAGGCAGGCTCCAGTGCTACCCTAGCCCTCCAGTGGGCAGGCTCCGGTGCTACCCTAGCCCTCCAGTGGGCAGGCTCCGGTGCTACCCTAGCCCTCCAGTGCTACCCTAGCCCCCTACTCTGGCTGTAGTGCACTTGTGCTCATATCTCACTATGTGCAGATCCCACCTCCACATTTCCTTGAAATTACACCTGGTATCAATAGTCGGGATTATCCAGCCCCTCCTGCTGCGACACCCTTCCAATCCTGCCGAAAGTCAATGGATCCCACCATGGCCGAGCCGGAAAATCCTGGCAAATATCTGAGCAATGAGTGAGAAATCGTGTGTCTTCATCATTCCTGTCTCCTTGCTGTTCTTCCATGCTTGGTACCTCTCGCGTATCTGAAATGAGAAAGACGTTAATGTTGTGGTGCTGGTGGCATGGGGGAATGTAAGAGGTGCATACTTACATCATCTGAAGCTTCTGTGATATGACAGGGAGATAGGACTTGAGAAGGAGGATTCCGTACCCTTGATAGTTTCAACCCCATCTCTGTTGGCCACTGCCTCAGAAATGAACAGGTTAGAAAATGCAGGTGTGCCTGTCTCTCTCCGATTAGTTCCTGCTGCTTGCGGTTGTCCGTCACCTTCTCAGACTGTGGTGCAATCTATGTGGGTGATGTCACTGTCTTGTCTGAATAGCTGGTAGTGTGTGCAACCTGTGTAATGTGGATTTAGGGTTTACAGAAATAGAAAATCTGAGGGTGGGGTACACCTTATGAATGTCAGCTATACGTTCTGTTCAACAGGAGTGCTGGTAGGTGAGCAATGTGGGTGTGGTGATTTGAGCAGTGCCTAGGTGGAACTTTAAGGATATGGCTTGGAAAACACATTCACTAACCTTGACCACTTGTGTGAGGTTACTGAACTTCTTGTGGCACTGTTTCCAGATCCTCGGGGTAACTCCTGTCATTGATCTCTAAATGGCGATCTACTCCCACTGCCTTTTGCCTCCCACTGGCCCTTGTGGATACAAGACCTTCCCTCTTTTACACCCCTTCCAACGAGGCCTGCAGTGCAGTATCCTAAACTTTGGAGCCGTGTTCCCTATCTTGGGAGCTGATTTCAATGCTTCACTGGTTGGACACACTTTCTACACCACTGCCAAAATCCCCTCCAGCCACAATACAATTTGCAGATCAGCTTGAAATGACGCAAGTTGCTCATGATGTTGACCTACTGCTCAGACATCCAGTCAGCGCTGGATCTACGGGTTTCAAACTCTCTCTTCACCTGAACCCTCCACCCCAATGTTATTACAAAGCTCTATCCACAGGCCTAGCTATACTCCTTAAACCCATGTCCATTGAAGATATTGGGGGAGGGGGGAGTACGGGCCTGCAAACTTGACCACATTCCTAATCAGAGCAATTATCACCATGAAGGATTCATTTAAAAGCCTGTCACTGGAAAGGTATTTGGTTTTCCTGGGGGCAGCGTGTATTCAGCAGCTTTCTGAATCAGGCTGGTTGAAGGCAGGTAAGGCATGTTGAGGGCAAGTCATAGAGGGCAGAGAAATTTCAAAAAGAAAGTGCATATGCTTCCCAGAGGTAAAAGGGCTTACCCCTTTAAAATAGACTTACAGCAGCCCATCCGAAGAGGAACCAGCATTGAGAACTTTGCCACTTCAAGGGGTCGTCAACCTCCTGGCATCACATGGGCATCAGAGCGGTTAGCATAGCTGTTTGGGCTGCACATGGTCGAAAGGGAGGCTGCAGTTGGATATTGGTGATGCACCCTTGGAAATCGAGGCCACTGGAGATGAGGAGCAGCAGCCTACAGAAGGGCTGTGTACCGGGCATGAGGTCACCAGAGAGAGAGACAAGGGGCATGAGGTGCTATGTAACATTCTCACCGCACAAGTACTAGGCAATGGCCATCTCCAACAAGACATAATCTGACCATCGCCCCTTGATGTTCGATGGCATTACCATCGCTGAATCCCCAAATATCTACTTCCTGCAGGCTACCATTGACCAGAACCTGAACTGGACCAGCCATATAAAAGCTGTGTCTACAAAAGCAGGTCAGAGACTGGGAATCTTGCTGTGAGTAACTCACCTCCCGACTCCTCAAAGCCTGCCCACAATCTACAAGGCAGAAAGTAGGAGTGTAATGGAATACTCTCCAATTACCTGGATGAGTGCAGCTCCAACAACACTCATGTAGCTAAACAAATCCAGGACAAAACAGCCCGGTTGACTGGCACCCCATCCACAAACATTCACTCCCTCCATCAGTGATGCACAGTTGTAGCAGTGTGTACCATCTACAAGATGCAATGCAGGAACTCACCAAGGCTCCTCAGGCAGCACCTTCCAAACTCACAACCACTACCATCTAGAAGGACAAGGGCAGCAGGTACCTGGAAGTTCCACTCTGCCATGTTACACACCATCCTGACTTGGAAATATATCGCCGTTCCTTCACTGTTGCTGGGTCAAAATTATGGAATTCTTTCTCTAACCGCACAGTGGGTGTACCTACACCTCTGGCAGCAGTGGTTCAAGAAGGCAGCCTTCTCAAGGGCAATTAGGGATGGGCAATAAATGATGGCCTTGTCAGTGACACCCACATTCCATGAAATAATTTTTTTAATGAACAAATTATCCTGAGCGCAGGATCCACAGGCAGAGCCGAAGAAATATGGACACGACTGAGAACCAGTGAAAAAGGAGATAGACTCGTGAGGGAGATGGTTACAAACATGCGTTCCCTCATCACTGTGGGTCACAGTGACATCTCAAAGGCAGCTGTACATCGGTGCATCATCTAGGTGACAGATGCATTCTTATTGGGACTGGACAACGGATCAGATCCACAAATGATGGGACATTGCATGTTCAGACGGGACAATGTCCCTCCCATGCATGACTTGGTTAGGTGATGATTTTCAATTATGGTCTGCAATACTTTCCATAGCATGGCCTTCCAGCGATGTTTGAACGTTGAGGACGGTGAGGACTGTGAAGGTATCAGCTCGTCGGGCGAGCAGCAGGAGTTTGAAGGGAGGAGGAATTGGAGCCACATAATGAGCTGGCCTCCTCCTGCCATCCTCTCTCTCATGGATGCCAGGCCCCTGGTTCCCCTGTGACCTCTCTTTCCCCTGGGGTGCAGTGGAAAGCTTTGCAACAACCTCTCTCTCCCTCAGGAGTCAGTGTCCAAATGAGTGCCCCACTTCATCTGAGC
Organism: Scyliorhinus canicula; assembly: GCF_902713615.1. Lineage (NCBI taxonomy): Eukaryota > Metazoa > Chordata > Chondrichthyes > Carcharhiniformes > Scyliorhinidae > Scyliorhinus > Scyliorhinus canicula. Next base: position 199,259,072 of record NC_052146.1, read on the forward strand.
CACCTTCATTCCTGTCTTCAACAGCTTCAAATGATTAGGAAACTCACGTCCAAATCGACCAGAGAATCGGCCCAATCATGCCCACGCGGTCGCCGAGGCGCCGGTCAGGCACCGTTGAAAGCGCCCCCCCCCACAGTGATTCTCCGCGCTCGACGAGCTGAGTGCCTGCCGAGTCCTGCTGGCGTGATTTACATATGGTCCCACCCAACAGGACCTCGGTGTTCTGGCTGTGCGGGCCGTCCCGGTTGGGGATGCTGGGGGATCCAACTCCGGGGGCGGCCTCCACGGTGGCCAGGCCCCCAAATGGGGGGCTACCAATCGGCGGGCACGCTCACTCTGGGGGGGCGGGGGGGGGAGGGTCTATGTTCCTCCGAGTCGGCCTCTGTAGGGCTCCGCCATGCTGCCCGGCGGCTGGCGTGGAGACAGTAACCACGCGCATGCGCCGGCGCGGAGATGGCCTGTATACGCGGACCCGCACTGGCTGTGCTGCCCACTCGACCCTAGATTTAGATAGACTAAACTTTAGTAGATTTCTGGTGATAGCAGCCAGTTAGCATAGGATCTACCTATCAATAGCAATTAAGGAATACAGTCCCTTTAAGAGTAAGTTTAAACATTTGATTTTAAAATTGTTTTCTCAATTAGCATGAATGCCTTTATTTTGCAAAATAAAGTTGATTTCATCAGGACTTCATTGTGGAATTATTTGATAAATTGATTAACTGTGGGTACATTTCTTTATCAATTTAGCAATATGTTTGGCGAATAATGACATGCATATTTTACCTTCCTATATTGTGAATCTATTATGTAATTGCTACCAAATGAAAAATAAACAACACAGTAGATATGAGAGAGAACAAAGGCATGTATATTATTTTAGTGTTCCTGTCTGCTGTTAATAACAGGGAAAGGGATATAAGACTTCAGTGGACTTCAAGTTTGAGATGACTTCAAGTTACAAAGACCAAACGTGTAACTGCTACTATTTAGAATAACAATGGCAGCAGACACATGGGAACACCACCACCGACCTGCAAATTCCCATACAAGCCATAAACCGTTCCGTCTTGGAACTAAATCACTGTCAGTGGGTTAAATCCTGGAACTCTGGGCGAGATTCTCCGAGGCCGCGCCAGTTTTTCACGCGACGCCGGTCCGACGTGCTCCCGCGATTCTCCCAAACAGCGAAATCGGTTCCATCGTGTTCCACGGAGAATCGCCATTTTGGGTGCCTCGGGCGATTCTCCGGAACCCCCGCTACTCTCTGGCACGAATGGGCCGAAGTCCCGACGGTGTGACTCCAGTTCACACCGTCGCCATCCACACCTGCTTTTTATAGTCGTCAGCCAGTCATGCTGGCTGACGCTGAGCAGTGAGGAGGTAAGCGGACCGCCCCGGAGTCCCTGCAGACTGGGGAAGGCATCCCCGAGAACGCAGCAAGCAGCCGGGGGGGGGGGGGGGGGAGTGAGTAGTGGGAGGGGGGGGGGGAGAAGGAGTAGTGGGGGGGTGGGTGGATAGGGAGTAGTGGGGGGGGAAGGGAGAGGGAATGAGTAGTGGGAGGGGGTGAGAAGGAGTAGTGGGGGGGGGGAGAGGGAGTAGTGGGGGGGGGGGAGAGGGAGTAGTGGGGGGGAGAGGGAGTAGTGGGGGGGAGAGGGAGTAGTGGGAGGGGAGAGAGGGAGTGAGCAGCGTGGGGGAGGGGGAGTAATGGGAGGAGGGGGGAGAGGGAGTGAGTAGTGGGAGGGGGAGAGGGGAGTGAGTAGTGGGAGGGGGGCGAGAGGGAGTAGTGGGATGAGGGGGAGAGGGAGTGAGTAGTGGGAGGGGGAGAGGGAGTGAGTAGTGGGAGGGGGGCGAGAGGGAGTAGTGGGAGGGGGGTGGGAGAGGGAGTGAGTAGTGGGAGGGGGAGAGGGAGTGAGTAGTGGGAGGGGGGCGAGAGGGAGTAGTGGGAGGGGGGGTGGGAGAGGGAGGTGAGTAGTGGGAGGGGGAGAGGGAGTGAGTAGTGGGAGGGGGGCGAGAGGGAGTAGTGGGAGGGGGGTGGGAGAGGGAGTGAGTAGTGGGAGGGGGAGAGGAAGTGAGTAGTGGGAGGGGGGCGAGAGGGAGTAGTGGGATGAGGGGGGAGAGGGAGTGAGTAGTGGAGGGGGAGAGGGAGTGAGTAGTGGGAGGGGGGCGAGAGGGAGTAGTGGGAGGAGGGGGGAGAGGGAGTGAGTAGTGGGAGGGGGAGAGGGAGTGAGTAGTGGGAGGGGGAGAGGGAGTGAGTAGTGGGAGGGGGAAGAGGGAGTGAGTAGTGGGGGGAGGGAGCGAGGGAGTGAGTAGTGGGGGGGGGAGATTGAGTGAGTAGTGGGGGGGGTGGGAGAGGGAGTGAGTAGTGGGAGGGGGAGAGGGAGTGAGTAGTGGGAGGGGGGGAGAGGGAATGAGTAGTGGGAGGGGGGAGAGAGCGAGTAGTGGGAGGGGGTGGGAGAGGGAGTGAGTAGTGGGAGGGAGGGAGAGAGGGAGTGAGTAGTGGGAGGCGGGGAAGAGAGCGAGTAGTGGGGGGGAGAGGGAATGAGTAGTGGGAGGGGGGGGAGAGAGCGAGTAGTGGGGGGGAGAGGGAGTGAGTAGTGGGAGGGGGGAGAGAGCGAGTAGTGGGAGGGGGTGGGAGAGGGAGTGAGTAGTGGGAGGGAGGGAGAGAGGGAGTGAGTAGTGGGAGGGAGGGAAGAGAGCGAGTAGTGGGGGGAGAGGGAGTGAGTAGTGGGAGGGGGGAGAGGGAGCGAGTAGTGGGAGGGGGTGGGAGAGGGAGTGAGTAGTGGGAGGGGGGAGAGGGAGTGAGTAGTGGGAGGGGGGAGAGGGAGTGAGTAGTGGGAGGGGGTAGAGAGCGAGTAGTGGGAGGGGGAGAGGGAGTGAGTAGTGGGAGGGGGGAGAGAGTGAGTAGTGGGAGGGGGGAAGAGAGGAGTAGTGGGGGGGGAGAGGGAGTGAGTAGTGGGGGGGAGAGGGAGTGAGTAGTGGGAGGGGGGTGGAGAGAGCGAGTAGTGGGAGGGGGGAAGAGGGAGTGATTAGTGGGAGGGGGAGAGAGTGAGTAGTGGGAGGGGGGGAGAGAGCGAGTGAGTAGTGGGAGGGGGTGGGAGAGGGAGTGAGTAGTGGGAGGGGGGGGGAGAGGGAGTAGTGGGGGGGAGAGGGAGTGAGTAGTGGGTGGGGGTGGGAGAGGAGTGAGTAGTGGGAGGGGGAGTGAGTAGTGGGAGGGGGGAGAGGGAGTAATGGGGGGGAGAGGGAGTGAGTAGTGGGTGGGGGTGGGAGAGGGAGTGAGTAGTGGGAGGGGGAGAGGGAGTGAGTAGTGGGAGGTGGGAGAGAGCGAGTAGTGGGAGGGGGGAAGAGAGCGAGTAGTGGGGGGAGAGGGAGTGAGAAGTGGGAGGGGGGGAAGAGAGCGAGTAGTGGGAGGGGGGGAAGAGAGCGAGTAGTGGGGGGGGGGAAGAGAGCGAGTAGTGGGGGGAGAGGGAGTGAGTAGTGGGGGGGGGAGAGGAGTGAGTAGTGGGAGGGGGGTGGAGAGAGCGAGTAGTGGGAGGGGGGAAGAGGGAGTGATTAGTGGGAGGGTGTTGGAGAGAGCGAGTAGTGGGAGGGGGGAAGAGGGAGTGATTAGTGGGAGGGGGGAAGAGCGTGCCAACTGGTGGTGCAGTATCCACGCAGAGGGGCAGGGGACCGTAATAGTGACTAGAGTCTCGATAGCAATTTGGTGGGGAAATGGGGGTGACAAAACATTGGTCGCTGTGCCATTAAAAAGTAGTTCCTCGCTCCATGTACAGGCTAGCATCACAATCAGTATATTGGTGAAGTAGGGATTCCCCAGTAGCCCAGTTCATCCAGCTTCGGAACGCCCATTCAGGCCTCCTAGCAATGCAGAAAGCCCTAGTTCCAACCGTGATATGAGATTCATTCGCCCAGCCACAAAAGGAGCTGGATGCCTGGCATCAGCGGGACACAAGTGGCATTGTAACAGGCACATTGACCTGATGTCAGGGATATGCAACACTTTGGATCAGTACAAGTGGAGAACAGACATGCTATATTCATTTTCATCTCTACCAGCAAACAGCCGTAGTCCTCACTGCTGAAACAATTCTCGCACGACCGGGAGCCTCTATTGGGAGTGAAGGGGCTAGGTACATACGCCCTCCACCATTGCAGACTATCATACTGTGAGTGGGAATTATCCCGAGGAAGGGGAAGGCGAATAGCTGGTGGGGCCGAACCCGGATCGTAAGGAAGAGTAACTTGCTCGGGCAGTGGCTCGGAACTCTGACAATTAGCCACCGTTTCGGGGAGTTCCCCAAAGTGGTGAGATGGAAAATAACCTAGACACCAATGCGGGGTTTGGGTAGCAGACAACCAGCTCCTGGCCATACATGCAGTGGTAGATTTGGTAGAAGAGATTCATGCTGCCCAGGTTCCCTTCGTTCTGGGTCCTAAGTGATGTAAGTATACCTCCTGATAACCTGCTTTCTGGTCGTGCCTCCCTTCTTACTTGTTCCGTCCTCTTGCTATTCCTCCTCTCTCCCCTACAACCTTTTCCTACCCCCCCCACATGGTCTGATTTTACCTTTCTGGCACCAGTCTTATCACATCCAAAAGCAAATGTACATTTACTCCAAAAACAAGGCAATGTCCATGCAATGTTCCCGTCCCAACGCCGGGACTGATATAAGTGTTTCATGAGCTCTTCATTGTCCTTTAACTTGATAACCTTCCATGAGTCGATACTGTGCACTCGTACATGGGGGCATCGGAGAACGTCACCTCTGCAAAAGTGAAATGTTCTTGTAGTTTGGTCGGGATTACAGGTACTGACGGTGTTCCAAGTGAGGCGAAGCCGAGGACAGCACAATCCGTCATGCTCCACACCTGTAAAACAGCGCTGGGGAAAGGAGGCAGGTTAGTGACCGACCAGTGTGCAGTGGTGGACATGGACGCAAGCACTCCGCCCCTCCACTTTAACTGCAGTGGGGGTGGTAAGGAGAACTTGGAAGGGCCCCGTTCACTGTGGCTCCAACCCCTTCTGAGTCCAGTTCTTAACCATGACATAACTACCAGGCTGCACTGAAAGCAAGCTATGTAATGGGGACAGTGACAGGTGAGCCGCTCGAACCTGACTATGGAGTTCCTCAAGGGCGTTAGTGAGGGCTAGAACATAGTTAGTCCTTTCTTTAGTCAGATGATGAAACTGGACCAATCTGGGAACAGGCAGGTTCCAGGGAGTTCTAATGGGCCTGCCGTAAAAGATCTCAGCAGGAGAGAGCCAGGCCGATCCTGCAGGTGTGACCCACAGCTGAATGAGGGCAACGGGGAGCAACTTAAGCCATGTCAGTCCCGTGTCCGCTCTTAATTTAGCCAATTTAGTTTTGAGGGTCTGATTGTGTCTCTCAACCAACCCGGCCGCCTGCGGTCTGTACGCACAGTGTAACTGCTGGCGTATGCCCAACTGGGAGCAGAACTCCTTGTTAATCTGTCCAATAAAATGAGGCCCGTTATCAGAACTTAACTGAGCCGGTATTCCGTACATAAACACCTCATCACATTTTTACAGCCTCTGGATCTCCGTCCTCTTCCGTCTGGTGTGATGGTCACCAGTAACGGGATGTCATCTTTGGTGAATAATGATGGGCCAAGCCTATCGGCAGCATCCGAGCCCTAGCCAGCATACAACGCATATTAATGCATCCAATGATTATGCAGTATACAATTATAATAACAAGTATTATCAATCCATGCAGGTAAAACCCCATGACCAAGCTATGAGAGATAACTCTGAGCTGAATCCGACTAGATAGATAGCCATCCTCAATGCTACCGTGTTGCCCTTAGGATTTATATCCTTCTTATAGTTGTACTGACTAGCAACTATCCCTCAGCCTTGTCATTCGTATGTACATGTCATAATTTGTAAACTGTGCAGGAAAATCAATGGTAAATGCATCCATCTCACAGGCCAGAGTCGATAGACCCTTCGTGATGTGCTTTCCTCAAGTCCAATCACCGTGAACCATAGCTAGGCGCCGCTCAGGAAGGTAACACAATAGCCATACCTCCAAGGCATCTGACTACCTCGGGGTAGCAGCACGATAAAAAGCTTCCTCATGTCCCTTAGAATTAGCACACAACTCAGTCCATCAGCGACCAAAAGGTCCTTATCCCTCACTGGGGTTTTTTTTTGTAGGAAGTGCTTTCCGTTTCCCATAGGAATGGTAACTGATGATATCTTGTATCATGCACTGATTATCTTGCTTTATTAATTGCAGGCGCTTCAACCAATCCTGTTTCTATTCCTGAGTTCCTGACTCTTCGAACATTGTACTGAACCATGTAGCCTGCCAGCCCTGGCTTACTTGAGACAATAGCTTAGTTTTCTTCAAACCCCTGTTGTCTGTTATCATTTTCCTTACAGCATGGAGTATATACTTGCCATTATTTGTTTTTTTTTGTTAAACACCACTCACACACTTAGTACAGTTAACTTTTTGAGGTTACAACCCAATTGAATTTATACATAACAGTCCCTAACAACTTGCAGGACATTTCATCTGTAATAACTGTTATACTCTCCAATGCTATATTGGTTGCCGCATTGGTTACAATTCCCCTCGCGGCAGCAAGCTGCCAATATTCTTAGACTATTGTCATTTAAAATGCGGGGGTTCCTCGTCAGTCGCTGCTGTCTGCCGAGACCCTTAATAACTCCTCCTCGTAATACGTCCCTCCTGGAGACCACAGATCAGCTACCCATCAGCTAACGTCCCGTTAGAGATGTCTGACCGGAGGTTTCAGTATTCAGTAATAATTTGATATTTTGATTTGTTGCTAACCCGTAAGGTTTTTCTTCCGGGCTCTAAATTCCCTCAAACATGTAGCCAATTGTATCATTAGTTTTTTCCCATACTGTCTGAAACATTCTTCACCAGAGTGTTGTTCAGGTTCTTCATCTGTATTATTGTTGCTTCATCTGAAACTGAAATGAACAGGTCAAAGGCAGAGAGGGCCCTATTTCTTGATTTTTATCTTCCTATCCTTGCTTGGATATTCCAGAAGTACCATCTCCAGGACTTCCGGATTTCCATTGCCACCATTCCTCTTTTTCTAACTCAGTGATTCAATCAGGTCGAAACTTTCCCTGATACATTTTGGATATTGCTACTGCGTCTACTTCAATGTTTTTAATTCGGATTGTGACAGGATTAGTTCCGGACATAATATTTTCACTGTATCATCTGTCCTATTGATGCTGCTAACAGGTTTCAGTTCACTGGCATCCTGACACCCACAACCAAACATTCATTTTTCCCTTGTCTGAGCGAATTGGGGATATGATCTATCCTGTGGCACGGCATCATTGCAGTGATACAGTATCTAACACGGTTAGGCTAATCTTACGTCCCCAGGTCATCCCAACAGCATAAGCTACGTACTTCCTCACGAATCAATACCACAAGTCTGTCACTTGCCCACAAGCTTGCACAGCCTTTTTGAGTCACATTGCTGTCGGCCAAATTATCCTTGCAGTAATTGCACGTCGTCATTAATCTACCATCCCACTTACACTGACACTTCTTGGATTCAAAATCCACCCTGTGATCACAAACCTCAATCATTAAAGTTGCCTGATATTTCACAAAACAATCATGGCAAAACTGAATGCCCCAAATCTCCCTGGGGGCTGCAGCATCCCATCGCTGTCTTTGCAAATGCATTATCAATTCTCCTGAATACCCAGTATCTGACCGTCTCCTGGGTTTCATATGACTACTACCAGTCCAAACAATCGGGCTACAGAATGCCCCACCCCTGACATGCTGTTTCCTGATGCTCACTGTGAACCATTTTAAACTGAGGGCCATTAATCACCTCCCTTGATCTATCATTCCATACATTTAAATCTTTACTGATTATATTCCTACGCTCATTGCCGATAGGCTGCCGATGGAGTATCATAATTCCTCTGTTATTGTTCAATTTGACCAGATTTTTAAAAATTCTGACACAATTTCTTTTGCTCCAGACGCCATGGTTCTCTAATACAATTGTATGTTCACCTAAATTTTTTATGAGTACTTCTCCTGTGGTTTTATTCGGCAGTTTCACCCACACTTCCTCTCTGTCATCAATTGGTTGTAATATCCTAATTTTTTCTGCATCCTCTTAATTTTATTAAATCTTTCCCTGTCATCAGATTCTTATTTCCTGATACTGCAAGTAATTCTCCTAATTTAGCTTCAGGTCTAACGTTTCTATTGCTTGATACCCCCTCTATAATGTCATCTCTAACTTCTGGTCTAATATCTTTATTCCTTAAAGCTCCTTCTACAATGTATTTAACCCTTCTAAACTTAATTTCTTCTGCTAGTAACTTTCTTGCGATTCATCGGGCACTAGGACCCTGGTGGAGCTGTGCCGTGTCAATTTCGACCAGTTAGTTTCAAAGTAATTTCCTGCACAGAGCTCTGATTGCTTGGGAGTAAAACTTCTCTTTGTGTTTATGCTAAGACCAATTTAGTGCTGAGCATATTAAACTGCTACCTCATAATATTGATCACATTTCTTACCTGCCATTTATAACTTCTAATTGATGTGAAACTATTTTATTTATTTATTTGGTTTTTTTCCCGCAGCCAAGACTATGCCGAGTTGCAACTAATCATTTACAAATCCCAATTTATACATTTTGATTTCACTTTTTGTCTTAATCCCTGAGAATTATGTTCTAATTAACTCCCACAATGTTAATCATTATTACTGATTTTCTAAAGAACTTTCAAATACTTACCCCATTTTAAATCTCACTTTAATACCTCCTAAAACACAACATTTTACAAAACTAGGAATGCACGAATTCTTATTAAACGGACTCATTCATTCATCGGAGATCTCCATTCAACCAAAATAATTAAAATCATTATACTTTCATTCATCAACACACAAGTTTGTCTCTGGTTCCCCCTAGTGGCCATTCATCTCCCAATTCTGTTTCATTCAAACAACCCATATCTTCCCATACTAAATGTTAGTGTAACCAATTATATTTGTACGGAATTGAACTGTCCGCAAACATTTCATCAGCGGTCGTTACTGAACTGTTCCTGCGACATCCCATCAACCCGATAACGACCTTAACCAATTTTAGCCAATTCGAATTGTATGGAATTGAACTGTCCGCAAACATTCCATCAGCGGTCTTTTACTGAACTGTTCTGCGACATCACATCAATCCGTTAAAGACCTTAACTGAATTAAAGTGTAATTTAATAGAACCATTTTTCAATTTTCTACTCACATGCAACTGACTGACCAGGCAACATTCCCTCAGTCACCAACTGAATTGTTACCTCATTCCAACCCTCAGCCGTACCTGCATTGACTGAAATCAATTCTTCTAATCCACCAGGCTGACCTTTGATTTCGTAGAGACATCTTACCTGATCAAATGCGAGTGATTAGACTGTTAGCAGAATACGAGAGAGAGGAAAATCGATATGGCGAGTTGTATCTACACATACCGTGGGCCCATTTCCTCAACAAGGGCATCGCCTCGAGCAGGACTACCAGCTATAACCCCAGGGGGAACGGGCAGGTGGAGAGGGAGAATGCGACGGTCTGGAAGACTGTCTTACTGACCCTCCGGTCCAGGAATCTCCCGATCTCCCATTGGCAAGAAGTCCTCCCCGACGCGCTCCACGCTATTAGATCCCTCTTGTGTACCGCCACCAATCAGACCCCTCACGAGCGGCTCTTTATCTTTTCATGGGGTACTACCACGGGGGTTTCGCTCCCGGCATGGTTGAAGACACCGGGCTCAGTGTTCCTCAGGAAACACGTCAGGGCACACAAAACTGACCCACTTGTGGAAAAAGTGCTCCTACTACACTTGAACCCCCAATACGCCTTCATAGAGTTCCCTGACGGCCGTCAGGACACCGTATCCCTCTGGGACCTAGCGCCTGCAGGATCAAACCCCACCACTACCACTGCCAAGGTACCCCTCACACTACATCCCACCCAACTCGCAGCGCCCCACGCCCCTGCGCCTACCAGTTCGTTACACATGTCCGCGCGCACGCACCCGCAAGCTCCCAGCGCCCCCACTCCCCAGTCGAACCAGACGGGTACAAGGCTCGGACAGAATCACCCCCGGAGTCCGCCATCGTACCCCAACCGACCGTGATCATCCAGCCACCAGAAGAGACTGCAACCCCGGTGCTCCACCGATCACAACGGACAACTAGACCACCGGACAGGCTCAATCTGTAAACCATCACCCCCGCCAGACTTGATTTTTTTACAGGAGGTGAATGTGTTGAATCATAATAGCATAATTCACACTGTTATCACACATGTTGTACCATGCCTCTGTAAGCTCGGCCCACGAGCAGTTGCGCGGCTCTGCCCCTAGGGGGAAGTGTACTGGGAATGTATGGAAGTTTGTACTGATGTCCACCCTTGGCTCCGCCCATGACTCCTCTCCCCCACCCGCAAGGGGGGGGGGCAGCACTAAAGGGGCTGCCGTTCAAACAAGCCCGACATAAATTCCACTACCTGGGGATCCAAATAGCCCATGACTGGAAAGGGATCCACAAATGGAACCTCACCAGCCTGACGGAGGAAGTTAAAAAGGACCTGCAAAGATGGAACACACTCCCACTCTCCCTCGCGGGGAGAGTCCAGACGATCAAAATGAACGTACTGCCCAGGTTCCTCTTCCTGTTTAGATCCATTCCGATCTACATCCCCAAGGCCTTTTTCAAAGCGCTGGACAAACTTATCATGGCGTTCGTATGGGGGGGGGGTAAAAATGCTAGGATCCCAAAGAAGGTCCTACAAAAAACAAAATCCAGGGGTGGGCTAGCCCTCCCGAATCTACAATTCTACCACTGGGCGGCAACAGCCGAGCGAGTAAGGGGATGGATCCAGGAGCCAGAAGCCGAGTGGGTGCGTGCGGAGGAGGCCTCCTGCATGGGAACCTCCCTCCGGGCCCTCGCCACGGCAGCACTCCCATCCCCACCCAAAAAACACTCCAGCAGCCCAGTGGTGACAGCCACCCTCCAATCCTGGAACCAACTGCGGCAGCAATTTGGCCTGACCAAAATGACGGACAAGGCTCCCATCTGCAACAACCATAGGTTCAAACCAGCACTGACTGATGCCACCTTCAAAAGGTGGAGGCAGGACGGGGGGACACTGACAGTCAGGGACCTATACACGGACGACAGGATCGCAACACTGGATGAACTGACAGAGAAATTTCAGCTAGCTGGGGGGAACGAGCTACGGTACCTGCAGCTCAAAAACTTCCTACGAAAGGTGACAAGGACGTACCCACAACCGCCACGACAGACACTACTGGAAGACCTACTGGACGCAAGTATCCTAGAGAAAGGGAACTGTAGTGACATGTATGACCGACTGGTAGATAGGGACGACACCGTACTGGACGCAACAAGAAGGAAATGGGAGGACGACCTGGGGATGGAGATAGGGTGGGGACTCTGGAGCGAAGCACTGCATAGGGTCAACTCCACCTCCACGTGCGCAAGGCTCAGCCTGACGCAACTAAAAGTGGTACATAGAGCCCACTTAACGAGAAACCGTATGAGTAGGTTCTTCCCGGAGGTGGAGGACAGATGTGAGCGGTGCCAAAGAGGCCCGGCCAACCACGCCCACATGTTCTGGTCTTGCCCCAGACTTGTGGAGTACTGGACAGCCTTCTTCGAGGCTATGTCCAAAGTGGTGGGGGTGAGGGTGGAGCCATGCCCGATAGTGGCGGTCTTCGGGGTTACAGACCAGCCAGATCTATTCCTGGGGAGGAGGGCGGACGCCCTTGCCTTTGCTCCCCTGATCACCCGCCGTAGCTGTTTGGCTGGCGGTCAGCAGCACCGCCCAGAGCTGCAGACTGGCTGTCCGACCTCTCGGAATCTCTCCAAATGGAGAAAATCAAATTCGCCATCCGAGGGTCGGACGACGGCTTCCACAGAACGTGGGAGCCATTCATGCAACTGTTCCGGGACTGTTTGTGGCCAACGTACAAGAGGAAGAATAGTCGGGTGGCCAAGAATCAGGGGAAAATGGACGGGAATCGGGGGAAGGTAGCCGGGGGAGGGGGGGGGGGGGTTACGGGCTCGTTATCGGGGTTTGATGGCAAGCCAAGGCCCAAAACCAAACGATAAATAAATGCCTATAAACATGTGCCTCGGCCATATTGGGGAATGTAAAATATGTATGCTGGCTAAAGGGGGCGGCCACAATTGTTGTTATGAAGATGCCTTACCTGTAAATATTCATGTTAAATTTTTGTGTTTTCTTTTTTTTTCTCTCTAATAATTTGTAATTTGTCATAAAAACTCAATAAAAAACATTTATAAAAAAAAAGACTCCTCTCCCCCCCCCCCCCACTGGTTGTATAAAGCTTGGCAGTCAGAGCCTGCCTGCCAGTTCATCTAGAGTTCATCTCGTCACAGGCAGGCTCTGTTGTAAGATGATTAATACCACTGTTCACTTCTAACCACGTGTCGCGTGAATTGATGGTCTCATCAGGTATGGCACGACATTGATGGCTGTGTCAGTGGGTGTGATAAGTGCCATGTTGAATGATGACAGCCCGATCTGCGATGAGCTGTGAGCTCAGAATCGTTAGACAAAGTCTGACTCATGCCAATAGCTGAACCATCCATCTCGGTGGTCGCTGAGTTTGTCAGGGACATTCCATCACGTGCCCACGTGGGGTAGCTGGCGCCGGAGTGCCGAGGACAACGGTGTCCGACTTTGGGGGGGGGGGGGGGGGTCGAAAGGACTGCACACCCGGCACCGAATTTTCACCGCTCGTCAACCTCAGCGACACTCGGTCACCATCACGATCCCCGTGGCAACGGAAAAATCACAGTCTTACAAGTTAGGTGCAACAGTGAGTTTAATGGTGAATATTATGTACAGATGCCCTAGCCCCTACAACTAAACTGTGCCCTGCACCCGTGCCAACTTACTCTGTGTTCCTCTTCATTACCTTACGGGCCCTACCACTACGTCTAAGTAAATCCCCAGATGGTACAGCAGGAGTGGAGGTGGACTGCTGAGAATCACGCCCCGCAACATAGGTCCTAGTCGGCACTCGTTGCCTGGGGCGACTCGGCCTTGATGGGCCAGGCTGCTCCGCGGGCATTTCGGATGACGTGGTGCCACCCTGCTCTGCCTGCTGCAGCAGGGATGGGACGGTGGGGAGGCCAAGCGTTCAGGAACGTCCCGTGATGGAGTTAATGGGACGGCCCCCAGAACCTCCTCCTCCCTCAGGGAGCCCGGTGGCCCCGGGCCTCACTGTGGGATTGAGGTGCGAGCGGGGAGGTGCCCCATTGCCCCACCGATACCTGGTGCTGCCAGTCCTGGAGGCCTGCAACGGTGTCGACCAGGGTCCGAACGTTTGCTGAGACAGAGTCCAGGGAGTGAGACATTCCTGCCAGGGACTGTGCGATCTCAACCTGTGAGTGCGCAACGCCATCCAGCACGTGCGTCAGGCGGTCGATGCTCTCCGCAACTGACAGCTGGGACTGTGCATGGCCTGCTGGGACTGTGCCATGGCCTGCTGGGACTGGGCCATGGCCCATAGTGCGCCGGCAATGTCATGTTGGCTCTGGCGCATTGCTGCCTGTGAGAGGGCAGCCCTCTCCTGGGCCATGGATGACGCGTGCACATGAAGCACAATGCCTTGCAGAACCTGACCCATGGCCGATACCGTTTCACCCATTGCCCCGACCGCGGACGCCACCCGTGTGGTGTCGGCCTAGGTTGCTGCCATGAGTGGCACCACTCCCTGCTCCCAGACGCGGTTTGACTCCTCTAACTGCGTCTGCAGCTGCTGGAAGATTGCCCTCATTCCGTCATTGTGTCCCTGGGTTTCAAAATGCATCGGCTGTCCAGGTGGGTCGAGTAAATCCAGGAACCCAGGAAACGTCTGGGCGGCAGCTGGATGCTGGGCCTGGGCTGCCCTCCGACCGTCCAGCCCCTCAGCTGCTCTGACCTCCACCTGCTGTACCGGCTCAGCTGTGTGGTGCACACCAGACCGTGACCCAGGAGCCTCATCACTTAATTGCCCAACCGAGGTGAGTGTCTCTGGGATGGTGGATGGTGTGGGAGACAGCAGTGCCACAAGCTCTAGGTCTTCATCCGTCAGAAATTCAGGATGGTCCTGGTCCCAGTCATGTCCCAGCGCAGGGCGCACGTGGCCCATGTACGGTTCAGCGTCAGGTGAGTCCGTTAACTGCGCCGCCGTCCTCTGTGCGTCTGTGTCCATTGACCCTGTCCTGTCCTGTCTCACGGCCCGACCTTCGGGTAACGCACAGCCATGGAAGTCGTCACTGTCCGTCCTCTGCACGTCCTGCTCGAGAGTCCCGGATTTGGAGGATGGCTCTCCTGGCCAACCTCATGCCACCCTCTGGCGTGCGGCCCTGGGTGCGGTGGTCGTCGCGGATGGTCGGCTGTGTGTGACACCAGACAGCCCTGGCCATTCGTCAGCTGGCCTTGGGGAACAGAATAATACGGGGTTAGTTAGACACGCTCGGCCGGGTGTAGGGTGGTCCAGTGGGCAGAGTGTAAGGGGACAGAGGATGGGGCGTCCAGTGGGCAGAGTGTGAGGGGAGAGAGGATGGGGGGTCCAGTGGGCAGAGCGTGAGGGGACAGAGGATGGGGGGTCCAGTGGGCAGAGTGTGAGGGGAGAGAGGATGGGGGGTCCAGTGGGAAGAGTGTGAGGGGACAGAGGATGGGCTGGGAGGGGAGGGGTTGTCATGCAGGGTTGTCTCACTTGCTTCTGCACCTCCAACCTCGCATTGCGCGACCTCCCGGGTGGCAGATCTCCCAGCAAGGCCCAGTGCCCTCTGCTCAAACACTGTCAGGGGGTGGAAAATGGGTGAACCCCCTCCGGTTCTGTTGCGCTCCCGGGTGTTGTGAGCAGTCTTGACCTATTGGGGGGGCATAGATAGAGCATCACAATTTGGCGGGTATCATCAGGGTGTTCAGATATAGGCTACATTAATGCATGGTGGGGGGAAAGTTGCAGCCACACCACGGCATCTCTCCAGGGGGTTGCAGCGCTCATGTGGGTCTGTGACAACGTTATTAACCACCCTGCACTCACTCTCGCCCCCCCTCCCCCTTGTGCCCACGGGGGGGGGGGATGATTGTGCCCAGGAGGCACCCTCGTGCCACTCACCCTGGCAGCCGTGGTGAGGTCGTGGAGCTTCTTTTGACACTGCTCCCCGGACTGAGGGGTCTGCCCCACAGCACTGACTGCCGTGCCGACCTCACTCCAGACCCGTCACACGGCGCTGGAAGGGTGGCGATGCCCTCGTCTTCAGCAGAGGATGCCCCTGCGCTGCTCCACCTCATCGAGGAGGGTCTCCAGGTCCGTATCACGGAACCTCGGGGTGGCCCTCCATGGCTCCGACATTTCCTGCCCTCCTTCCTTTCCGTGGATCGCGCCCTTTTACGACGTGGAGCGGCGTCATTCGGGCGTCGCGCGCTGACGACGTGCATTCTATGTCACGCCCCCCCCCGTGTTCCGTGCGGCCCCCATTCCTGGGGCCAAAATAGGTCGCGATCGGGGCCGTTTCGCGCCGTTGTTGAACTCGACAGAGTTCACGACGGCTACCTCGATGCGGCGCGGCCTTGGAGAATCGCGCCCTCTATCTCTAACATGTGGGTGCACCTACATCAGTATTTTTGAAACTTTTTTGCCCAGGACCCACTTTACCAACTGGCCGACCTTCAGGACCCACGCCAACTGACTTTCACGACCTAGGCCTGCCTACCTTCATGACACACCATTTTCACTTAACTTTAATGCAACAGGTGAGCCTGCCTGGTCCTCATGATCTCACCTGCTTTACCATTCAATGTCACATTTCTCCTAAGGACTTCAGCTGATGATTTACGTTCTTGCTGCACCCTTTGAAAAAAATCCAGAGGTTTTCTGTTACGTTTGAAGTTTTGAGGGTTTTAAGCTCTCCTTCACCAATACTTCCCTGCATATAACACACTTGGGCTTTGCACCCTGATTTGCACTGACACAATTAACAAAGCCATACCTCAAGAAATCAGCTTTATACTGTTTTGTTTCCGATTTGCCCATCACGCAGATCATGGGCGGGTGTCAGGAGGGTCGCGGAGCGATCGCAGAAGTGTGCAATTTCGAGGGCAAACCTCTTGATTTTTTTTCAAAGGATGCAGCGACCCGCAGTTTGAAAAACCCCAACTTACACCACACAGACTGCAGCGGCTGAAGAAGGCAGCTGACCACCATATGCTGACCACCATGCAGCAGGGTAGCATGGTGGTTAGCATAAATGCTTCACAGCTCCAGGGTCCCAGGTTCGGTTCCCGGCTGGGTCACTGTCTGTGTGGAATCTGCACGTCCTCCCCCTGTGTGCATGGGTTTCCTCCGGGTGCTCCGGTTTCCTCCCACAGTCCAAAGATGTGCGTGTTAGGTGGATTGACCATGCTAAATTGCCCGTAGTGTCCTAATAAAAAAGTAAGGTTAAGGGGGGGGTTGTTGGGTTATGGGTATAGGGTGGATATGTGGGTTTGAGTAGGGTGATCATGGCTCGGCACAACATTGAGGGCCGAAGGGCCTGTTCTGTGCTGTACTGTTCTATGTTCTATGTTCTATGTTCTCAGGGTAATCAGGATGGACAATAAATGCTGGCCCAGCGAGTGATGCCTGCATCCCGCGGAAGAATAAAATAAAGACACTGAAGTGAAGGGCAAGGCCTACCTTGCGACCACCTAGATTAAAATGAGTCGGAGTTGAGAAAAATTACAAGTAAAAACAAATGTGTTTGGAAATATGTGCTGAACATGGAGATTGTCAGACGATGATGATCTTTAAGTCAAATCCATCTCTGTGCTATATTTTGGAACTTATCCAAATGTTAGACTTTTGTAAATGTTGCTACTCTACCTATCTACCTACCTACCTATCATAGAATCGTAGAATCCCTACAGTCCATTGAATTTGCATCGACCCTCTGAAAGAGTATCCTACCTTGGCCCACTCCCCCACCCTATCTCTATTACCCCACCTAATCTTTGGAGACTAAGGCGCAATTTAGCAAAGTGAGTCCACCTAACCTTCACATCTTTGGACTGTGGGAGGAAACCAGAGCACCCAGAGGAAACCCACACAGACAGTCACTCAAGGCTAGAATTGAACCCAAGTCCCGGATGCTGTGAGGCAGTAGTGCTAACCATTGTGCCACCATACTACTGTTGGTTTTAATGAGCATTTAAGATGCTCTTTAAAATTAACTTCTTTGATTAAGTGTTTGGATGTCTGTTGTAATGTCCCCTCCTTTGGTAATAGAAGCAATGTTCGGACAGATGGTCATTGACTGAAATGTCAACTCTGTTCCTCCCTCCACAGACACTTGCTGACATATTGACCATGTCCAGCATTTTTTATTTTTGTTTTAGGTTTCCATAATTTGTCATGTTTTGTTTTCTTATCAGACCTCTTTTTGAACAGATTGAGGGTCGTCAATCTCTGCTTGCGGAGGAGAGAAGAGGGGAATTGTTGGGATCTCGAATGCACTGTCTGATTGGGTAGTGGAAGTAGCTTTGATAGTAATTTTTAAATAAAAAAATGATAAAATACTTGACAAGGAAGAACAAAATGCAGGACTTATTGGGAAAGAGCTGGGTGGTGGGATAAGGGGGGACAACTAATTGGTAAGAAAGAATTAGGCAGGCACAAGAGGCTGAATGGCCTCCAGATTCTATGATATTGTTCCAATGTGATGAATATTCTGGTTTTCATCAAAGGAAATTCCAACTTGCCTGGTGTTTTATTTTAATTATAAATTCAACCAGAATCACAGTTTCCAGCTACTAAAGTGAGTCCTATAATTACAGGACAGGAAAGAGGCTTATTAAATATAATAAATCTACAGCCAACAAAGTAAAATTGCAGAGAGCTGTTGAAAAAAAGGGACATTTTCTTGATTGTAATTAAAAAAAAACTGATGTTGCAAATACATAATTTATTTTAAATATAATGAGGGGAAAGGCAACTGCAAAGTAGCTTAAGCTTCAGGCTTAACTGGCAATTAATATAATCAATTGGCTAAAATAAAGCCTTTAAAGAAGAACGATAAGGATGTCAAATGTTTCACTCATCATTCATTAGTGCTGACATCAGCAATTGATCCCAGCACCCGGGGTTACTCCCTTTTTGCTTGTGAGACCATTGTATTCCTTCAGAGGTTTATTGTAGGCATGGACCATTGGTCTGTCAGATTAAAGATGGTTGTTTTAGGCAGCACGCTAGCACAGTGGTTAGCACAGTTGCTTCACAGCTCCAGGGTCCCAGGGTCGATTCCCGGCTTGGGTCACTGTGTGGAGTCTACACGTTTCCCCCGTGGTTGCGTGGGTTTCCTCCGGGTGCTCCGGTTTCCTCCCACAATCCAAAGGTGTGCAGGTTAGGTGGATTGGCCATGCTAAATTGCCCTTAGTGTCCAAAAAAAAGGTTAGGTGGGTTACTGGGATACTGTGGGGATGGGGCCTCTGTACGGTGCTCTTTCAGAGGGTCGGTGCAGACTCGATAGGCCGAATAGCCTTCTTCTGCACTGTAAATTCTATGATAAATGCTTTAATGACATTAGCTGGAAAAAAGTTCCAAAATTGGATTCATTGCAATGGATTTTCTTCCAGTCTTGTGTGTCCTGATTCTACTTGAATTTACCAAGCCTTATTAATATATTCAGAAATAAACTGATCATGTGTGAATGGTTTTCAGACAAATCTTACAAAATTATGGGAGCACTCATTTCTGTGGTTGATACTGTTTCATCTATGGAAAGTGTTCATTTTGTGAAGTTTGCCATGACTGAAAAAAAAATTCATCATTAAAGTATTACCTTGTGAACATTTATTAGTATACATGCTCCAGGAATGTATGTGAAATAAATATGAAACAGATCGATATTTGCACGCCATCCTACCAGCTTTTCAAATATTTCTGATGGTGATTACAAATAGATCCCTTTACTCAGGAATCAGAAAGACTGCACTGGGAAAGAAATAAAAGCTATAATGGTGATTCACAAATGCACCAAAAAGGAAATTCTTGCTCTGTTATAGAGAATCCACTTTTAGCAGATTAGATTGCTTCTGGCATACGCTTTAGTGCCTCATATTTTCTGAGAATACATTCGTTGATTTTAAATAAAAAAGTGTTCTAAATTTTATTAAGTTCTTTTTCTAATTTTATAATAAATTTGCTTAATACAGATAATTTTCATGGTCATTCTGTTATTTTTTTTTGTTATGATAATAGCAAGGGGTGGGGGTGGCTTTACTACTATTTGAGCTTTGAACCAGGGAGAGTTTTACTCAAATTCAGGGTGAAGGTAGTCATAAAAGTTACTTAAGCTGTGCTTTCACTCTCCTGGGACTCTTCAACGTAATGAGAAAGACGTTTAGCAGCCCGCCTCTCCCAATTATTAAAAGAACAGCCACTGGCAGCGCAGAGTTTGGCTCATGAATATGATGTTAACACAGACTAAGAGGCTGGATCTGTGATAGTTAAAAATAAAAAAACTGAACACAAGAACTCTTAGCACATTGCAAAAATAAAATGGATGCTCATATCTTTCTCCAGGGCTATTAAACCTCTAGTCAAAACAATGTTATAATTATTTTCCTACGAGCAATTGTTTTACAGAATATTTCAATTATGTAGTTTTAGAGAGGTTTTCATATCGTGACATTTTTCCTGAATTGAGAATTTTTTCAAGCAAATACATAGCTCTTCAGGTCAAAATAAAACAGATTGCCCATAATCAGATAATATTACGTTTGGCAGACAAATGCAATACCTAAATTATGAATGTCTGTAACTATCTTCTCCAGTATAACGCATCATTAACTATATCCTCAGCATCTATTCAGCCCTGGGATTTGATTCAGCTGCCTGTTTGAAATCTTGGAAACTTTGCTGCTATTCATCAGTATGAAGAGATGATAGAGCATTCCTTGTGTTCAGAGGGGAAAGTGACTGTAGCTTCACAACAAACCTGCAGTATGGTGATGTCGACAGTCCCAGAGTTTCTTGGGCTTAACCCTAACCAACCTTAGGATTCAGGACAGTTAACAGGTTTAATTGTGAATAAACCGAATAGGATCCAAGACAGATCTGATCACTGTTCATTGTATGTTAATTGTGTTTAGTTGTATGTGAGCACCAACTTGGCATTCAGTTGAGCCCCCTATTAATAGACCCAGACTAATCCTGTGGTTGTTGGGTTAGGAGGTGTATGCTTGTAATGTGTATCTCTATAAATAAATGTAAGTGTGTGCGAAGATTGGCTCCAGTTCTACCCTTTACCAACTGATTTTCTGGAATAGAACAATCACCACATTAATATACTTCAGTGTAAATCAGTATCATATAATGTCCATTTCTGTGTAGCAGTAGAACCACTAGAATTTTATTTACTTCAATAATCATCACCTAGATTACGAACTATAATTATTGACCATGTAATTTGCTGAGCAAGCTAAAACTGTAAACTTTAGCAAACTTAAATGTGTTTTTCAATGACAAATCCTGTTCTGGTTGCAACAATATTTAAAATATTGTTGCCACTCTCATATAATCATAAAATCATACAACATAGTAGGAAGCAATTCAGCCTAACATGCCTATACTTGCTCTTTGAAAGAATTAACTAATTAATTCTACTGCCCCAATTTTTGCTCATAGCCCTGGAAATGCTTGCCTTTGAGATATAGTGAGTGAAAATTTATATTTTATTGATTTCCAAATGTGTGCAATTCCCGTCATCTGATTCCAATCCGAGATGGAGCTTCAGTCATACCCAGAGAATCACCAACTATGACTTCTCTTCATAGAATCACTACAGTGCAGAAGGAGGCCATTCAGCCCATTGCATCTACACCGACCCTCTGAAAGAGCCACATGCTATCCCCATAACCCAGTAACCTAACCTTTTGGACACCAAGGGGTAATTTAGCATGGCTAATCCACATAACCTGCACATCTTTGGACTGTGGGAGGAAACTGGAGCACCCGGAGGAAACCCACATAGACACTGTACAAACTCCACACAGACAGTGACCCAAGGCTGGAATTGAACCCGGGTCCCTGGCGCTGTGAGGCGACCGTACTAACCACTGTGCCGCCCAAACTTCCCACTTCTGTAAAGTTACTCTCATGCCCGCTCCCCCCCCCCCCCCCCCCCCCCCCCCCCCCTCCACCGCCGAGGGTCTAAGCTTTGTCCTCCCCCGTTTCTCATCTTTATGCAGCCTCCCAGCAACATTAACTGAAATAATAATTCCAGGGTCACATCCAGCTGAGGACATCGAGCTGTATTGCACCATTACCTCTCTTGATCCCAACATTGTTTCTGTCCTGCCATAGTGATTGTCTGGCATCCCGAATTAGATGAGCAGAAATATCCTCCAATAAAAAGTTGGGAAAATTGAATCTACAGCTTCACAAACAGAGGAATTGAGTGCTCAAAATCAGGAAAGTTATATTAAACCTGCATGAAGTTCTAGTTAATCCACAACTAAAATATGGCATCCAGTTCTGGTCGCCACACTTTGGAAAAGATATGAGCGTCCCTGAAAGGGCACGGAAATGATTTCCCAGAATGGTTCCAGAGATTTGAGCTACAAAGTTAGGTTGGGGGTGTCAGGAATGTTTCTCCTTGGAGCAGGACATTGAGGAGAGAGCTCTACAAATTTGGACAGGTTTAGATGATGTGGAGATATAAAAGCTGCTCTTGTTAGTTAATGATCCAAGGCCAGGGGACTCAGAGTTAAGGTGATGAATATTTGCAGGCGGGATCTGAGGGAAAGCTTTTCTATACAGCACGTGATTATGAGTAGGATCTTGCTGCCCACACGGGTGAAAGAAATGGATGATCACTGTTTTCAAAAGGAAATTTGACAGGCACTTAAGGATAATGAACATGCAAGCATAGGGAGATAGGATGGTGGAAATCGGGCTGATTGGGTTGCTCCACAGACTAACTGCAGGAACTTGATGGGCCAAATGACCTCCCTGTGCAATAATAATTCAATGGTCAGGATTTTCTTGCTCCTTTGCGGCGGGTTTCCGGCATTGTACGGGGGTCACCATTGACCTTGCTCTCTGTAGCAGTAGTACCTTTCTAATTCTGGCCACCTTCCCTCCCCATATGAACGGGGGTCTGGGTCTTCCGAACCTGATGTATTATTACTGAGCGGCGAATGTGGAGAATGTACGGAGCTGGGTCAGAGAGGTTGATTTCCCAGTGGATAAGAATGGAGGAGAGTTTGTGTAGGGGGTCAGGATTGAAGGCATTAGCAACAGCGCCGCTCCCGGCGGCCCCGGGGAAGTACTCAGGGAGTCTGGTAGTAATAGCTTCGTTGAAAATTTGGAGGCAGTTTCGCCAGCACTTTGGGTTGGGGCAGAGTCAAAGGAAATGCCGATTCGGGGGAACCATAGATCTGAGCCAGGGGAGTGGGATCGAAATTTTCAGAGATGAAAGGAGAAAATAATTAGGACACTAAAAGATGTGTTTCTTGGGGGTCGGTCTACAGGATTGATGGAGCTATGAGCAAAGTATGGGCTGGAGCAGGGGGAAATATTTAGATACATGCAGGTTTGAGACTTTGCCAGAAAGGAGATACAGAGCTTCCCGGTTGAGCCGGCTTTCACATTGCTGGAGGAAGTGCCCATGACAGGGGGCTGGAAAAGGGGGTAATATTGGCAGTTTACGGGGCTATTTTGGAAGAGGAAAAGGGACCGCTGGAAGGGATCAAGGCAAAGTGGGAGAAAGAGTTGGAATAGGGTATGGAGGAGGGGTTCTAGTGTGAGGTGCTGCAGAGGGTGAACACCTCCACCTCGTGTGCGAGATTGGGGCTGATACAGTTCAAGATGGTATACAGAGCACACCTCACAAGAGCGAGGGTGAGCCATCTTTTTGAGGGGGTAGAAGATGTGTGTGAACATTGCGGGGAGATGCCCCGTAAACCACGTTCGTATGTTTTGGTCCTGTCCAAAGCTGGAGGATTACTGGAAGGAGGTTTTTAGGATAATCTCTAAAGTGGTGCAGGTGAAACTGGACCCAGGCCCTCGGGAGGCCATATTCGGGGTGCCGGACCAGCTAGAGTTGGAAATGGGTGCTGAGGCAGATGTTGCAGCCTTCACCTTGTTGATCACCCGAAGGCGGATCCTGTTGGGATAGAGATCAACCACTCCACCCTGTGCTCTGGTGTGACGGGGAGGGGTGGTTCTGCTGGAATTCTTGACTCTTGAGAAGGTCCAGTTTGAACTGAGGGGAAGGATGGAGGGGTTCTACATTTCATGGACATTATTCATTATGCACTTTAGAGAATTGGATTACGTCAAACATTAGGGGGGGGGGCTTCGGAGAGCTGGGGTGGGGGACTGTATGTGTTAATGGTGACTATGGATGATTCCTGATTCCTTTCTGTTATTTGTTTATGTTAACATGCGGGCTAATGTTTGGGGCTTTGGTGGGAGGATGGGATTGTTGTTATTGATATTGGGATCGACATTGCATTCTTTACTGATTATTGTTTATTGCTGGGTATAAATTTGGGAGAAAATGTGAAAAAAGAGAATAAAAATATATATTTTTTTAAATTAAATCTGCTTCCACCACCCATTTCATGCAATCCAAATGATAACACTTTGCATAATACAACTTGCTGCATATGGGAAAGATGTGTGGCCAGGGCCGGCCCAAGGTACCGGCAACTCGGGCAGTCGCCCGGGGCGCCATGTGCTAGGGGGCGCCAGAGACTCGGGTCCCGCACATGCGCAGTTGTACCGGTGCCAACCAGCGCATGCGCGGTGGCTGCCCTCCCCCAGGGCCGCCCCCCCCTCTGTCCGCCGCCCCCCCCTCCGTCCGCCGCCCCCCTCCGTCCGTCCCCCCCCCTCCCGAAGGGCGCCGAAGTTCAGCTTGCCCGGGGCGCCAGCAACCCTAGGGCCGGCGCTGTGTGTGGCATCCTGGCAATGTCGCTGGATTACTAACCCAACGGGCCAGTCTTATTCTCTGGGGTCAGGTGTTCAAATTCCACCATGCCAGCTGGTGGACTTTGAATTCAATCAATAACTATGGAATGGAAAATCTAGTCTCCGTAATGGCAACCTTGACTATCATCGATTGTTGTTAAAAACCCACCTGGCTCACTAGGGAAGGAAATCTACCATTTTTTCCTGGTCTGGCATACTTATACATTGAGTACATAGAACATACAGTGCAGAAGGAGGCCATTTGGCCCATCGCGTCCGCGCCGGCCCACTTAAACCCTCACTTCCTATCCCTGTAACCCAATAGCTCCTCCTAACCTTTTTGGTCACTAAGGGCAATTTATCATGGTCAATCCACCTAACCGGCACGTCTTTGGACTGTGGGAGGAAACCGGAGCACCTGGAGGAAACCCAAGCAGACATAGTGAGAACGTGCAGACTCCACACAGACAGTGACCCAGCGGGGAATTGAACGTGGGACTCTGGTGCTGTGAAGCCACAGTGCTATCCACTTGTGCTACCAAGCTGCCCATATGACACCAACTATTTAGATTCTCCAACTATTTTAATTGTACTTATGACTCCAGACTCACAACAATGTGGTTGACTCTTAACTGCCCTCTGCAATGGCCTAGCGAGCCACGCAGTGCAAAGGCAATTGGTGATGGGGCAAAAAATGCTGGGCCTGCCCAGCAAAGCCTCCATTCCATGAAAGAATATAGAAAAATAAATGAAAATCTCATGATCTCTCCTCTGGTTCCTTTACTCAATTTTTTACACATTGGCAGGGTCATCCCAATATTGATTCTTTCTGCTGGTATACATTTGTCTGTTGGCCAAGATGGTAAAAAGATATTTGACGGCTAGGAAACCCATTCAGATATAAAGCGACACAAGTATTGTTCCTGAAGAAGGTGGCGTGGGACAATCTATCTTGCTAATTTTTCCGACTTCAGGAAATTAAGTGAGGTCCAGTTTTCAGATCAGCAAAGACCTTTAACTGTGATCTTCTAAGATAGAAGCAACTAGATCACAGAGTGATACCTTTATGCTTTGAAAATCAACACTTGGAAAGAACTCTTGTTGATTTTTTTCAAACCAAGAAACATGTTTAGATTCTGCTGTGTTGTTTGTTTGAGTCTGTAAATAAAAACGATTGCGGCCTTTTCACTACAATGCAACACTGTCTGCTAAGGTTGAATTTATTTTTACTCTTTTAAATTTATGACAGGACTGGGACATGAAAAAAAAATGAAAAGTTTGTTTGTTTAATAATGCAAAACTATTAAAATATTTCAACAACAAAAATACTGCATCAGTACAGAAAAGGCAACTGCTGCTTAGACATTCCCAATACTCATTAGATGTATAGCTGGCTTCACATGCATTTAGATATATGAAGAAACAAAAGCACATTTGTCTAGAAGCAAACCATCTACACAAAAATCAAAAGGCATTCATAATTTTAGCCTCCTTTTAAAGTTAAAACAAAGTAAATGATCATTTAAGTGGCTACACATTGGTTGACAGTGAAAAATCTGTATAATTCTGAGTTGGAAAGGTCAGAAGCACATAGAATCCCTGCAGTGCAGGAGGTCATTTGGCCCCTCGGATCTGCACTGACCCTTTGAAAGTGCACCCTACCTCGTCCTACTCACCTCTCGTCCTATCCTTGCAAGCCCACCTAACCTGCACAGCTTTGGACTCTAAGAGGCAATTTAACAGAGCCAATCCACCTAACCAGCATGTGGGAGGAAACCGGAACACCCGGAGGAAACCCACGCAGACACAGGGAGAGCATGCAAACATCCAAGGCCAGAATTGAACCCGGTTCTCTGGTGCTGTGGGGCAACAGTGCTAACCATTGTGCCACCGTGATTTTGAGAAGACTGGGGAAGGTAGATGCAAATTGATCATTTAACTTATATTGGGAGCAGAGAACAGGAGGGAGGTTAAGTAGATAATTGACAAGCTTCAGATGAAATTACAGTAAGATTTTACCTTTCTGAGTACTGGTGATGTGGAATGGCCAAGCAGATAAGGCACATAATGATGCATCAATTAACATAATTTAATAAGCGACAGCTAAAAATCTGGTTCTGAATGGATTGGTAACTACAAGTACTGACAGACATATCTAATACTATCTAATATCGAATTCGGGGCAGCATGGTAGCACAGGTGATTAGCACTGTGGCCTCACAGTGCCAGGGTCTCAGGTTCGATTCCCTGCTGGGTCACTGTCTGTGCAGAGTCTGCACGTTCTCCCCGTGTCTGTGTGGGTTTCCTCCGTGTGCTCCGGTTTCCTCCCACAGTCCAAAGAAGTGCTGGTTAGGTGGATTGACCATGATAAATTGCCCTTAGTGACAAAAAAAAAGGTTAAGAGGGGTTAGTGGGTTGCGGGGATAGGGTGGAAGTGAGGGTTTAAGTGGGTCTGTGCAGACTTGATGGGCCGAATGGCCTCCTTCTGCACTGTATGTTCTGTGTTCTATGTACTACAGGGAACATGATGGTGCTGAATGTGCAATGGAAATATATATCAGCAGGGAATAAGCTTATAAGAACATAAGAACTAGGAGCAGGAGTAGGCCATCTGGCCCCTCGAGCCTGCTCCGCCATTCAATTAGATCATGGCTGATCTTTTGTGGACTCAGCTCCACTTTCCGGCCCGAACACCATAACCCTTAATCCCTTTATTCTTCAAAAAACTATCTATCTTTACCTTAAAAACATGTAATGAAGGAGCCTCAACTGCTTCACTGGGCAAGGAATTCCATAGATTCACAACACTTTGGGTGAAGAAGTTCCTCCTAAACTCAGTCCTAAATCTACTTCCCCTTATTTTGAGGCTATGTCCCCTAGTTCTGCTGTCACCCGCCTGTGGAAACAACCTGCCTGCATCTATCCTATCTATTCCCTTCATAATTTTAAATGTTTCTATAAGATCCCCCTTCATCCTTCTAAATTCCAATGAGTACAGTCCCAGTCTACTCAACCTCTCCTCATAATTCAACCCCTTCAGCTCTGGGATTAACCTAGTGAATCTCCTCTGCACACCCTCCAGTACCAGTACGTCCTTTCTCAAGTAAGGAGACCAAAACTGAACACAATACTCCAGGTGTGGCCTCACTAACACCTTATACAATTGCAACATAACCTCCCTAGTCTTAAACCCCATCCCTCTAGCAATGAAGGACAAAATTCCATTTGCCTTCTTAATCACCTGTTGCACCTGTAAACCAACCTTCTGTGACTCATCCACTAGCACACCCAGGTCTCTCTGAACAGCGGCATGCTTTAATATTTTATCGTTTAAATAATAATCCCGTTTGCTGTTATTCCTACCAAAATGGATAACCTCACATTTGTCAACATTGTATTCCATCTGCCAGACCCTCGCCCATTCACTTAACCTATCCAAATCCCTCTGCAGACTTCCAGTATCCTCTGCACTTTTCGCTTTACCACTCATCTTAGTGTCATCTGCAAACTTGGACACATTGCCCTTGGCCCCCCAACTCCAAATCATCAATGTAAATTGTGAACAATTGTGGGCCCAACACGGATCCCTGAGGGACACCACTAGCTACTGATTGCCAACCAGAGAAACACCCATTAATCCCAACTCTTTGCTTTCTATTATTTAACCAATCCTCTATCCTGCTTGGTTTAACATCTGGGAACATGTAGAAGCATGCTGAACTTTTCCACTAGATTAAATGGGTTATGTGGAGCCTGAAAGGCAAACTTTTCACAATCTGTGAGGGAACAGCTTGATACGTCAAATGGCCTTTTTCCTTGTTCTGTCATTTGTGAAATGTTTTGCTTGACGATAAACCCCAATGGCTTTGGAATGAACAAAAAAATCCAATGGAGGACCCTAATCATATTAAACTAAATCAGTATGGCTGTTCAGGAATGAGCTGCATATTCTTAAAACAGTATTCCTAAGAAAGTAAACAACGCGCACAAGGATTGTTTCATGTTAAGATGGACACACGGTCGGCTATCAGGAGTTCAGTTCGCATTCTTAAGTTCATGGTATGCATTTGACATTTGCATGGTCTTGGTTGCAAAGGCATCTGCAATGTCAATTTTCATTTTATTTTTCTAGGAATGTTTGTAAATGTAGTTTCTTGTTATCCTAATCCCTCTAACTAGGTGACATGATCGGGCACGATCGACCCGCCATGCTGCACCCGACAAGCAGTGTGCCGCAGTGGAACATAGCCACTAGAAACTGGGAGACTCTGCTCCTGGGATCTACCTGGCTCGCCATGCCTTGCAAGATCTATCACAATTCATGAGACGTTGCGATGTGAATCCCACCCATTGTGGGCAGGATCACTTTTTGGCAAATATGCATGTTAGAGCGAGACAGTTAGCTTCACCTATGCAGTTTCCCAAGGCACACAAGCATTGGGATCTATCTCCACAAATGGAGAGCAAACACAAAGGCATCGGGGGACCCCCAGGTGCTTGCCTTCTGGGCACCAGCCTGGCACTGCTAGGTTGGCACTGTCAAACTGGCATTTTTCACATGGTGGCGATCGGTGCCCTGCATGGTTGTTGGGGTGTCCCGGGGGTCCCCTCATAGTGAGGTGGAGTTGGGCGGTGGTCGCACCGGGGGCTCCAAAGATGGAGGCACCATTTAAAAATGGCGTCCCAATCTCTCCACTTCACTGCTGGCTACTGGTGAGCGGAGCTCATCAGTGCAGAAAACATGGCTATGTGCGGCCGCGCATTCCCCACTGAGGCCCCCTATCTAACACTGCGAGCACCGGGAAACATGCAGCTAAATGCTCTCGCTAAGGGACTTTGTTCGCATTTAGTTCAATCAGGCCTGAAAACATTTCAAGGGCGATAAGGGATGGGCAACAAATGCATGTCCTTCCAGAGACTCCCACATACCATGAAAAAATATATTTTGAAAAATTACAATTAATCCTCTCAATTGAAAAGCAAGGCAGTAATATGGTGGATGTCTCAAAAAGATTTATTTCTTCAACATATTGAATTAGCTAAATCAAGAGGCTTTATCTTCATGTCCTGCATTTCAGGTAAATACACAATTCTTCCAGGGATTCTGCAGGCTGCAAGGAGACTCTGGGGAAAATGAAGACAATCGGAGCACCAATGTGACGTTTGCTCTCATGAGAAATGGAACATACTGTAATGTCACTTTAAGAGAATATGCAAATGATGCCCATGTGTCATCGAGAAAGCAGGATGTAAAGCAACGTGATGTGACTGGCAGTCAGGGGAGGGCGAGCTGGAGTTGCAGCTGTTGCTCTAAGTAATGGTGGTTGCTCAATCCCAACAATAGGTCTGTCTATTCAGCCTTCTGTAGTGTGTTTATATATCATTTGTAGTCTTCAAATAGATCAAACCGACTTCTAGTTTACCAACCCTGTGTGTGCGAGATGGACGAATTTGCATAAAGAAGCCACAACTGAACATGTGATTGTTATTGAAGTGCAATGCTTTGTCTTCTTTTATAACTTTTATTTATTTCAGAACTAAAAACTTTGAGCTTGCCCAAATTGAAAGTGTACATTTTTTCACAATCTCATTTTCAATTCTCTCTTTGACCCCTTCATCTTGCGACTTCTCCTGACTTCAATGTTCAGTTAAGAGAACATGAATTCAAGTCCCATTCGGGGAGCTGTGCGCATATCTAGGATAATGGGCATAATCGAGGGACGATTATGTTTTGAGAAACGCTGTCTTTCAAACAAGATGTTGAACCCAGTCGCTCTTTTGTCTCTCAGTTGAGAGAAGATGCAAAGCCTCATGGCATAATTTGAGGAACAGACAATTCTTACGGGTATCCAGGCCTAAACTAATGCCTCAAAAAACGTATTGTCCAGTGACTAATCTCACTGATGTTTATAATAACAATATAATCTTTATTGTCACAAGTAGGCTTACATTACCACTGCAATGAAGTTATCCTGAAAAGCCCCTAGTCGCCACATTCCAGCGCCTGTTTGGGTACACAGAGGGAGAATTCGGAATGTCTAAATTACCTAACAGCTGGACTTGCTATGTTTAAATTGACTGTAAGGAACAATAGACTCTGACTGCACAGAAGGAGACCATTCAAATTTACTTTGCAATTTAGTCACGCATCCTACCTGCATCCCCATAACCCTGAAAATTAGTCCTCTCAAGTACATCTCCAACTTTAGAAAGGTCCCATGGAATCTTTCTTTCAGGCAGCATGTTCTAGATCTTAACAACACCCAGGGTGAAAAAATTCTCCTTATTTTCCTTCCAGTCGTTTCCACAATTATTTTAAATCCAGTTATTTACCTCCTTGCCAAAGAAAACAATATCTCCCTTCCTGAAATCCTGAGAGTCAGAAGGTGTTGTCTATTTGGGAAGCTATTAAAAGCCATTAAAGTTATTAAGGTGCTTCAGGCAATTTATTTAAAAACTCCCATGTCACAGCATATAACTGGTTGGCCCAAGGTGATAGGAACTTCATTGGCAAATCTCAAAATGCATTGCCGTGACTCAAAGTCTTTCACATATTAAACATTAATTTCCTATGCAACCCATGATAATCTGTATTTAACTATTATCTTAATATGCAAATGATGGCACAATCTGCATCATATAGGAAAATGTTATATTAATTTTGCTAACCAATTGTTAGCTTGCATGTTAATTCACCGTCTGCACGTTCTCTCTGTGTCTGAGAGAGTTTTCTCCAGGTGCTCCGGTTTCCTCCCACAAGTTCTGAAAGATGTGCTGTTAGGTGAATTGGACATTCTGGATTCTCCCTCTGTGTACCTGAACAGGCGCCGGAGTGTGGTGACTCGGGGATTTTCACAGTAACTTCATCGCAGTGTTAATGTAAGCCTTTTTTGTCACACTAATAAATATTATTAATATTTATTGCCCTGTTCAATTTCTAATTTTTCAAATTATGTATGGTGCTCTCACGACTTCTGGTCAACCATTCCAAGTTGTAGCAACTCTGCAAAAACAAAACATTTCCCTCACCTTTGTCTTCGTTCTTTTGGTGGTGATCTCAAACGCATGTCCTATGACTACTGAAACATCAACTGACCAAAACATTCATTTCCCTATTTACCTTCTCAAATCTCAACAACATTTTAACGGCCTCTGTCAGATAGGTTCTTATATTCTTCAGCTTCAGTTCCTCAAGAATCTCATCTTTGTGAGTTTCTCCTCTGTGTTGACATGCTTCCTTACGTAGAATGTCCACTCCTTGACAAAATATTTGAACTGCCGTATAACCAATGATTTGCATAGGTTTCACATTACCTCTTAGTTTTTTTTACTCTGCACTTCAGCATCTAAAACCTAAGAAGTTAGGTGACAGTGGTTGCACGCTCACTTCCGAGGCAAGGCGCACTTGAATGAAATGAAAAGCAATTATCATAAGTAGGCTTCAAATGAAGTTACTGTGAAAAGCCCCTAGTCGCCACATTCCAGCGCCTGTTTGGGGAGGCTGGTATGGGTATTGAACCGTGCTGGCCTGCCTTGGTCTTCTTTAAAAGCCAGCTATTTAGCCTGCTGCTAAACCAGTCAGTTCTGCATCATCCAGAGTGCTGTTTTTCAAATAGGGTGTTAAGCTTGGGTCTCACCTATCTTCTCAGTTGGATGTGAAGGACCATGTGACACTATGGAAGAGGAAAACTGGGTGGTGGCTTCGAGGTATTGTCACTGGGCTAGTAATCCAGCCACCCAGGGGGATGATGTGGGGGCCTGAGGTCGAATCACACTGTGGCAGACGGTGAAATCTGAATTCAACAAAACTCTGATCTAATGATGACTGAAAATCACTTTGGATTGTTGCAAAAATCCCTCTGATTCACTAATGCCATTTTTGGAAGGAAATTTGTCCTACTTGCGACTCCAGATCCATAGCATTGTGTTTGATTTGTGAATAGCCCATCAAGCCACTCCGGTCAAGGGCCATTAGGCCCTCGATCCTGGCCCACCCAGCAACACCAATGTCCAATAAAAGAAAAGCAAAGTTCCCCCATGCCCTGGCTACCATTATTACTGGTCAATTCTTTTTTGAGATTTGCCGGAGTTTTTCCTCATAGATTTAATTGCGCATCCTCCTACCATGGGCGGCACGGTAGCACAGTTGCTTCACAGCTTCAGGGTCCCAGGTTCGATTCCTGACTGGGTCACTGTCTGTGTGGAGTTTGCACTTTCTCCCTGCGTCTGCGTGGGTTTCCTTTGAGTGCCCCGGTTTCCTCCCACAGTCCAAAGATATGCAATTAGATGCATTGGCCACGCTAAA
Source organism: Scyliorhinus canicula (assembly GCF_902713615.1). Lineage (NCBI taxonomy): Eukaryota > Metazoa > Chordata > Chondrichthyes > Carcharhiniformes > Scyliorhinidae > Scyliorhinus > Scyliorhinus canicula. Next base: position 199,291,417 of record NC_052146.1, read on the forward strand.
TTGCCCCTAGTGTCCAAAACGATTAGGTCGGGTTACGGGGATAGGGTGGAGGTCTGGGCTTAGGCAGGGTGCTCTTTCCGGGCTGGTGCAGACTTGATGGGTTGAATGGCCTCCTTCTGCACTGTAAATTCTATGATTCTCCCACATTTTAATGGTGTGTGCCTTAAGCCTTTCTGCTTCTTAATTTGTTTAGACATGTACTATTTAATGCGTATGTCATGAATTGTCCTTCCAAAATAAATCAACCAAAACGTTTCCACTGTATAATTAGTCTGACATCTATCTGCTCAACCTATTAACCTGCCTGTATCCCCCCGGACGCTACAATATCTGTTCCACTTAAATACACCTTTACATTTGCAGCCATTGGCCCCATGCCCATGTGATTATTTTCAAATATTGAGCAGAGCAATGGGCCCAACCTGTGGAAGTTATTACTGCTTTATTATTGCCCCAGTTCACAAATCCATTGCCCACTATTTTTCAGCCTGTTAATCAACTTTTTAGCCATGCTGCCACATTCTCTATAATACTGTTTGCTTTCATTTTAGAAACTAACTTTCTAAGCAGGACCTTATCACACTCCTTCTGAAAACTCAAAGACACAGCCCCGACTCCACTCCATTCTTTCCTGAAAGGATTACATTTAATTTGGCAGACCTGACATGATTTTCGCACAAGTCTGTCCTTAGTTAACCCATGTCTTTGTAGTTGAGCATTAGTTTTATTCTGCACTAGTCTCCAGAGCTTGTAAACCACTAATTAGGCTGCCCAGTTGATACATTTTACTTTTATCCTTGCTCCATTCCGAAGAGAAGATCTCCACCAGCAAGCCTCCGTTCCACAGCACAACCTCCAAATCCAAAGCATTCTGAAAGATTGTGATCATCCCCCAGGGGAATTTTCCATTCTGGCAAACGAACGAAAGACCAAACTTGTAATTATCACTTTTTTACACTCCGAACATCCCAACCTGCTCTGAAGTCAATAAAGTTTTGTTTAAATAGAAATGTAAGACACACGGAAGCCAATGTGGGCAGCACAGTAGCACAAGTGGATAGCACTGTGGCTTCACAGGGTCCCAGGTTCGATTCCCTGCTGGGTCACTGTCTGCACGTTCTTCCTGTGTCTGCATGGGGTACCTCCGGGTGCTCTGGTTTCCTCCCACAGTCCAAAGATGTGCAGGTTAGGTGAATTGGCCATGATAAATTGCCCTTAGTGACCAAAAAAGTTAGGAGGGGTTATTGGGTTACAGGGACAGGGTGGAAGTGAGGGCTTAAGTGGGTCGGTGCAGATGCGATGGGCCGAATGACCTCCTTCTGCACTGTATGTTCTATGAACACAGCAAGATCCCAAAAACTGCAGTATGATTATGCCCAGATCATCGATTGTGTTCCAGTGGTGCTGGTTGAGGTATAAATATTGGGCCGGTCATCAGGGAGGTTTGTTATAAATGTCTTTGGAGCCCAGTGTTTTTCAATTTAAATTCCACAAATTGTTGTTCCATATGAATCCTATAGTTCAATAGTAATCCTAATTCCTCTACCTGCTTCTCTGGCAACTTTGGATTTCACCAAGAACTCTTCTGTGATATCCTGGGGAAAATATTAATTTAGAATGTTTGTTGTTCCTTCGTCCTCCTTGAGGTTTCTCTTTGCATCTCCATTCAGCCCTACCCTTAGACGTTGGATATTAGATTCGTTCTGCGTGTTTATAAAATCCTTTACGATTTCCTTTTTTTCACCTCCCTGTCTTTCCTCGGCACTCTGATCTGACTTTGCCTCCGCGCTCTATAATTTCCGCAACTCGTCTTAAAAGCATCAAAAATATCCCCCGGAATGGGCTGATGGATATTGGCTCATAGCTTTCATTTTTTTTTTGTATTGTCCATAAACGCCTTCTGTTTACTTCGTTGCACAGTTAACAATAAATGTATTCTTGACACAATGCAAACTATTTCCCATTTCCATTGCAGCTGTAAAATCTCAAAGCAAGGTTTAAAATATGCATCTTGCACTTGAAGTAATGCGTATGCAGACGTTCGAACACGCCAGTAATCACATCCGTTATCTTAAGAAAAAACTGAGAACTTATTTAGTTAACGTCAGATTCATCACTGTATGCAGGTGTACTGAGCTTGTAATTGAAATAGATGAGGTCACGTTGCTTTGCAATACATCATAGCTAGTTCAAACAACATCCATCCAAAAATTGAAGCAACATTTTGTCATTCATGGAACTTTCTAGGAGAATCAAGAGTAAAGCAGCTGATTGGGGAATGAGATCACAGCTTGGAAGCTTCTGATATCAATATCAAGCACGCTTCCCCCGTCCCCCATTCTTATTAAGGGATGTTATTGCTGTCCTATCATTCGTTCAAAGGGAACAGAAATGTACAACGCGCGGCAACAACTGACATTAACATGCCTCCTCCCCTTCCACAAATAGTGCTGGTATGTCATGACTTGGTGGATTCAAGCACTCAGCATGCGTGACGGAGAGATGCTATTCTTTAATATATATTAATATGAAGAGGCCGCTTATTAATGGGTGGAATACAACCATGATGATAACAGTGCCATACTCTATTGGCGTGTTTACTTGTTAAAACTATTTTTGACAAGAGCAGGCGAGAGGCAGTGGCATAGTGGTATGGTCACCGGGTCAGAGGCCCAGGATCATTCTCTCCGAACCTGGGTTTGAAACCCACCATTACAGATGGCGAAATTTGCATTTAATAAGAATCTGGAATTAAAAGACCATGACCTTGTGAAAAAAGAACATCTGATTCAGTAATCTCCTTTAGGGGAGGAAATCTGCCATCCTTGCCTGGCCTGGCCTAGATGGGACTGCACATCCATGGTGATGTGGTTGCCCTCACACTCAGGTCATGGGCCAAAAAGACCCACATCACCTGAACAAATAAACAAGAATGTGTTTAAAGTTGTATATGTCATTACTTGCTAAGGGAAAATTTGAACCGAAGCTGAAAATCTAAAAGATGAAGTAAGCACGATTGGTTTATATTTGTAAATGACATCCAGCTCTCCTCAGCCTCGGGTTCATGTCCCTTGAAGATATATCCATAATCATGTAAGATATCCTGAACCGTGTCAGGGGCTATTCAATCAAAACATGCTGAGCTGGAATCACTACATGGGATTACCCACTTGTATTATTGAATACAATGTACAGCATACCTTTCGTTTATGCATTTGACTCATAATGTCATGTTTCTATCATGTGAAGACATATTGAGGGAAAAACAGTCGCTGGCGTACCCGCCATGTTTCAGGCGTTACACCTGTCAGCGTGCTATTTTCGGCATCAGATTTGCATTTGATTGGCCTGACGTTGTATATTCATAACATAAATGCAAAGCAAAACTAAACACGGAGGTCGTTTACCAATGAGCAAATATGAAATTGGGTTATGCTTTTAGAAGATACAAATCAGAGCAGGCTTTTAGCACGATAGGCCACTCAAGTTGTTCAAAATACCTGCTTACTGTTGGAGGTTACAACCTGAAGGGAACCACTCCATATCAAGTGCAGCTGACCCAGAGACCCGCTCTTACCGCCTGCCTGCTAATGGCTAGTGGAAGGTTTTACATGTTGATAATCAAATGATTATGAACACACCCTTCCCTAGCCATTAAGTCCCGGAGTGCGACTTGAACCCAGGATTTCTGGCGCAGTTGTTTCTTGCTACCCACTGCACCACAAGCCCCCCCCCCCCCCCCCCCCTTCAAAAAAGAAAAAAGAAAAAAATACAGGAAAGGTATCAGATGCCGTTATACAATTGCATTGTCGGTGCTATGAATTATTCGGAGTGTTCTGTTTGCAGCCCTTTTGCCTGTGATCAGAAGCCAGTACTTAGTGTTTCTGAGAGGTTCCTCGAGATCGGCTTGCTGAAGAGGTTAACCAGTGGGATAGGCAAGATATTTCTGAAGGATGTTTACAGAGCCAGTCAGTTTCTGCACTGGAAATTAGAAGCAATGAAAATTCATCGGGATGTGTTGCATGATGAACTCTTGTGGGCAGGAATATCGCTGTGATTTTAAAAATTATTGGGCCAACATTTAGTGCCCATTCTTGAAGTATTTAAGAGTCAATCACATTGCTGTGGCCCAGAGTCACATGTTTCTTCCCTAAAGGGCATGCGTGAACCAGTTGTGTTTCACGGTCATCATTAGACTTTTAATTTCAGATGTGTTACTCAATTTAAATTCCACCATCTGCCATGGGATTCGAACCTCTATCCCCATCATATTACCCCACGTCTCTGGATTATTAGCCCAGCGATAACGCCACTGCCTCCGCAAAACATGCCCTGGCGAGTTTATCTAAACTAGTACACAGTAAAATGCCTCATATATGGACCATTTTGTTGTGTGACGGTTATTGTCATCAAATCCTGTGACTTCCACATAGAATTGTGATAATGTTTTTATAACGAAACCCAATGAATAATGATCAAACTTATACTATTATCATACATACACCTCCACTCCGATCAGATTAACAAAATGTTTGATGGACAGTTAATTAAATGCACCTTTCTTGAAATGAATCTGACAGAATATAAGATGACAGAGTTATGTAACCCACAACACAATCTGTTACATTTATCTTCCATGGTTTGTTTAAATCTAAATTGGATGGTTGGGCAGAAGAGGTTGTTTCCATTGCTAGATTTTCAACCCCTCTTGCAACAGGTCACCAACCTGTTGCTGGAGGCTATAGGTTGAGGGGCCCAGAGATGGATAGTTTTCTACATATTAAAAACATCAAGGGATATGGGGTTAATTCAGAAAATGGCGGTGCCGCCGAAGATCAGCCCATGATCTCCCTGAATGGCAGAGCGGGCTCGAAGGGACGAATGGCCTACTCCTGCTCCTATTTCTGACCTTGAGAGTCTTGCTTTGACTGACGGGCAGGAACAGTGAGCGACAGACTGAGTTAGGCATGATAGCTGCTGACGGGTCTCTGAGCTGTATTTGTTGTACAAGTTAGCGGGGTGCAAGCTTCTTCTGGAGAAGTTGCCAAAGTTAAATGGGGTCCTTGCCCTCACAAACAGGTAAAATATGAACAGTAAATTGAGTGAGCAGCAAAAGCTTAAATCCGCCGCGTTAAAGGGGCCAACCTCCGGCACGCCTTTGAGGAGGTTGAAGGGAACTATGTGCTATGTAATGTAACTTGCCTCTGCCTATCGATGGCATGACACTGAAAAAAACAGCAGTCAGACTATGGCCATAGAAATGACCCCCCATTTGGGAAAATCGCGGCAACGCTGGTGATGCACAAATCACCATTCAGTGTCCTACTGTAATTATATTTGCTAAACACAAAACGCAGAAATCATTGTATGCAGAACCGTCGTTTAAAGATCTGAACACATCTCCTGACTTGTTGATAATCTCTCACTCCAATATATGGCACCCCAAGTTATCGCTCATTAAAACAGGTTAAAGTTTACAATTAACAGGTGGGCATTTATATACTGAGTTCATTCGGGACTGCATTCTCAATCGCTTTTATCCCGTATTAAGAGAAAGGGAACGAAACAGTCAATGTTAAAAGTAATAGCCACACAACACGGCGACGAGTAATTGCTTCATTAAATTCTACAGCAAGTTAATTTAGTTCAAAATTCAATTACCAAAATTGGGGAGGGGCATATATTTCTGTAAGTGTATCACTTCTATTGTCTTATGCAGTCCGCTTTATTTTTTATTACCCCATATTGCTGTTGGTCTGCCTATTGCACGCAATCTGGACCTAGTCTCTTATTTTCCATACTGAGCAATGAGATCACAAACGCACATAGGCGAAAATCAAAGGCGGCGGCGTAGCCTTAAGCAAAAATTCAGTAAATAAAAAAATCGCCGTTTATACAGAGGGAGGATGGGAAATGAAAACCATATCTAACATAAAATATTACTGTGTGCACATGAGAGTAAAACTCGACAGCAACCCAGAAAAGTATGTGCCGCCATTGAATAGCATTCTTACAACACTCTCCAACTTCCCAATGAAAGGTCTCAGATATCTAACCCCATCCTGACGGGTCCTGCTGTACAGCTGTTGGCATATCTGCCAAAGATTAAGGAAGAGATTAGATATGAAGGCTGCTCACTACTCCTAAACTGTAGTATTTAGTGTGACTTTTAACATTCCGGATCCCCACACGAAAAGACGTAGATATATAAGCAACCTCTATAATGATGTATGTACAATATCTATGTCATGTAGGCATACAGACATTTTCCCTGTAGAATTCTGTTTCAGGGCGAACCGATTGTTTTTATATACCAGCCAAAGTGGTAGAGAATCCAAAGATAATTTAAACCGAGTTAACATTAGTCTGGGCGATTACAAGGGATTCCGTATATTTATTTTTAAAAATAACTACATTTGATACATTCATTCGCAGAGTGAATATTGGAATGCCATTGTACAGTATTATTTGTATAACATAAATTGGAAGCTCCCAACGTGTACCAAAAGCACAATTCACATCAAAACGGACGGTCATCATTTAATAACGCGCCTGTTTCAGGGATTTGCCTTATTCTCGTGGAAAAGGCAGAATGCGTGGTGCTTTAAGAAAAATCCTGCACCTCATTTTTAAAATTTTGCTTTAAAAACGGCGGCCAATGCCACTTCCAATTAATTGTGCGTGGAAAATATTTTAAGAGTTTTAATTTAAATTCGTTTTCCAAAGATGCCCACTGCGTCCATTCGGCATCAGGACTGAAATTGTTGGTGAGGAAAATGGTCATGTGAAAATTCCCGGTAAAACTGGAACGGTCCCGACTTTTCCTGGGAAATTGAGAAAGTGCGGGGAATCCGGGCTAAAGATGCTGGTTTGTTTAGTTACATCTGTTTACTAACAACCTCGTTTATTTGTTTTTTTGGGGGGGGGGGGGGGGGGGGTGCAGAACTGCTGGGCTGCTGGCTGTGGGATGCGAGTGGATTAAATTCTGCCATGCATGTTTAAAGGATGAAAGTGAAACTGCTGAAATCGGCCTGTTCGAATCCAAATCATTTACCGTAGCTTGATCTGTGCGGGTACAGCTCTCTCCTCCTGCACGCAATGCTAACGAGGGAGGCCCGCCTTGCTCCGAGAACCGATCCCACACTAAGCAAATCCACTTCCAACAGCGAGCCTTCACGGGTGATTAATGCTACCCGGCTCCAGTTTATGTACTTAACTTGGGTCCCGTGTTGAAAGCAATCCGGGGGTGCATTAATCACCAGTTAAGCACACGCTCCATTGCCCTCGCTTCATTAGCTGGATGTCAGTATCTGATGCCGATACAGTGAATGACAGCATGAACACTTTTCGCCACTATCCCTGCAGGGAAGGAAAGACCTCACAATCGATATTCCCGGCTCAACCTGCACGGGTTTAAATAGATTGCAAGGGCAATGAGTATTATTGTGCATTCGCCAATCGGTTCTCACTTACCGCTGGCTGAAATAAGTAGGAAGAAGCTGTAATCATATCTTTACTAACCAGGGCATCGTGACAGAAACAAACAAGTCAATTTGTTCAGAGGCATTTTATTTTGATTTAACTCGCCTTTCTTGCCATTTCGTACATATTTATTCCACTGTGGACAGTTTTGTATTTAAAATGAAATTAACAGTGTTTCTTTTAAACTATGGACTCCAAAATACGTCGACCCTGGTATTTTGGAAATGAACACAGAAGTTCGACAAACAATCTTGTCACTTTGGGCCGGGGATTACTGTAATTCACCCTGTAAAAAAGTGCGCCTTTTCTCATTTTCATTTCCTCCGAATTAGAGACCAGTCAGAAATAACAAAGGACTCGAGGTTAATCCGTGATGACATGGATCTGAACCCGGGGAAGACATTCAGAGTGAAGCGGGCTTCAGAAATTGACATCAATTAGACATCCCTGAGCTCAACGGGAGTCTCTTTAAATGCGTGCCTTCTGGGGCCTATAAACACTCAGCCACTGAAAGAAATGGGGAGCCAATTTGCGATCGCGTTTCGACAAATTACACAGAACTAATCAAGTTAGAACTCCCAATCCCCTGTTAATTGTAACGGGAAGAGAAAGGCATATCTTAATGATATGTGCCTCAGATGCGTTTTGGCATCGACACTGCGATCGGCTGTGTGTTGTGTTCATCTTTAAAGCGGGAGGGCGGACGGCGAATGGGCGCGGCAGCGGGGTTCATGAGGGGAAATAAATGAAGAGGGTTTGATGGCAATTTAGGATTGCATTCTACACTGTAAATAAATCCTACACCGGGTGAAATTGACTGGCGAGAGATGGACAACGTGGGCCAGCCATTACACAGTGTAGTTCCAGCACAGACACACAATTGAGGGGAATCGGTAGGAAATGGTAAAGAATGACTCGTGCTCAGAATCAGTGCAGCACACAAACGCTTGTAACCGGGTTATTTTTCGGGATGCACCTCTGTGCACGGAAGATGATGCCCCCGCCCGCCCCGAGCAACTGAACAACAATCGTGGCCGACAGTTCTCCTGCAATCCATACCTACAACGAGTGGCTTGAAGTTTTGACATCCCACAGCTGGCTTTATAACATCGCGCCATCACGAAGCAACAAACATTTTTTGGAAAAAAGAGGAAAATCACTGCGCTGATTTATTTAACAACTGATCGAGGCATATGCAAAAGATGCTGTTGTTTGAAATGCTGCTGAAATAAACTCGCTTACTTGACGCACCCTCGTTTTCAACTCCAGGAGTAACAAAAAATACATTTCGCGATAACTAAAGTTAAACTTTGCTTCCCCCTCTGAAATAGAATGTGTTGAAACTTGCCCCCAGAACAGTTTGCTGTGCCCAGACGCGGCAAGTTTCATCTCCTACCGCTTCCCCCCCCCCCCCCCCCCCCCCCCCCCGATTTGCTCCTTGCAAACGCTAACCTTACCTGACATTTTACAAACCCAGATTCTTCCATTCAAACAATCCCGCGGATTGATGACATTTTGCAAACGGGGCTTTTGCAGTTCAGAAAAAAAAACATCTCTCGCTTCAGGAATGGATTTAGCAGGGGAGAGCCTGTGTTACTGGAGACTTCACCGCTCAATTCACAACCCTCGTGCGATCTGCCCTCCCCCCCCCCCCCCCCCCGACCAAAATACTCGCCATTTCCACCAGGGGGAGACACCCTTCTGCTAAACTCAACATCTTCTCGACACGGGGCCGGGTTTCCGAGAGGTCATACAGACCATCTGACCAGGCAGAACACAATGGCTGACCCCAGACGGCAGAGGTGGATTTGGGACGATTTTGATGTTTTTCAGTTTTCCTGTCGAATTTCATCTAATGACTCGAATTTGAAATTCTTACCCTTGTTTTCACTTTCCCCCATTGGCTCCTCTTCCCTGTAGCTGTGACATCTTCCAGGCCTGCTCTCAGCTTTCTGCAATCCCTCCAGATCTGGCCTCATGCATACCCTACCCCCATTTAATGTATCCCACCATTGTCATTGGACCTGCTTCAGGTGGCACGGTGGCACAGTGGTTAGCACTGCTGCCTCACAGCACCAGGGAACCGGGTTCAATTCCGACATTGGGCAACTGCCGGTGTGGAGTTTGCACGTTTCCCCCGTGACTGTGTCGGCTTCCTCCGGGTGCTGCTCCCGCAGTCTAAAGATATGCAGGTTAGAAGGATCGGCCATGGTAAAACTGCCCCTAGGTGTCCATAGTTTAGGTGAGGTTACGAGGATAGGGCAGGGGAGTGGGTTGAGGAAGGGTGCTCTTTCAGAGGGTCAGTGCAGACTCGATGGGTTGAATGGCCTCCTTCTGCCCTGTAGGAATTCTAGCATTCTATGTTTTGTAATCAGTCCATAAACATTACAACCTCTCTCCTCCACTAATATAGGAAAGGAGTAAACAGACAAAAGAACAGGCCATTCAGCCACTCCAACCTGTACTAAATTTATTATTTAATTCATTCATGGTTAATGTGTATCTTCACTTTGTGGGAGAGCTTCCCCACATTAATGATGTTCCCTGAAACCAATCCCATTGACCGAGTTCTTGCCCCAATGGCTCTTTATGTCACACTGTCGCCCAGGAGACACAAAATTCCTGGCTCAAGTCTCGCTCCAGGATTTGAACACAGAAATGAAAATGGACAACCCCTGTGCAGTACTGAGGGAGTGCAACACTGTCACAGGGTCAATACTGAGGGCGTGCTGCACTGTCAAAGGGTCAGTACTGAGGGAGTGTTGCACTGGTAGAGGGTCAGTGCTGAGGGAGTGCTGCACTGTCAGAGGGTCAGTGCTGAGGGAGTGCTGCAGTGTCAAATGGTCAGTGCTGAGGGAGTGCTGCACTGTCAGAGGGTCAGTACTGAGGGAGTGCTGCACTGTCAGAGGGTCAGTGCTGAGGGAGTGCTGCACTGTCAGAGGGTCAGTGTTGAGGGAGTGCTGCACTGTCAGGGCTGAGGGAGTGCAGCATTGTAAGAGTCAGGACTGAGGGAGTGCTGCACTGTCAGAGGGTCAGTGCTGAGGTAGTGTTGTACTGTCAGAGGGTCAGTGCTGAGGGAGTGCTGCACTGTCAGAGGGTCAGTGCTGAGGGAGTGCTGCACTGTCAGAGGGTCAGTGCTGAGGGAGTGCTGCACTGTCAGAGGTTCAGTGCTGAGGGGGTGCTGCATTGTCATAGAGTCAGTGCTGAGGGACTGCTGCAGTGTCAAATGGTCAGTGCTGAGGGAGTGGTGCACTATCAGAGGGTCAGTAATGAGGAACTGCCACACTATTAGAGTGTCAGTACTGAGAGAGTGCTGCACTGTAAGAGGGTCAATACTGAGGGTGTGCTGCACTGTCAGAGAATCAGTAATGAGGGTGTGCTGCACTGTCAGTGGGTCAGTACTGAGTGATTGCTGCACTGTCAGAGGGTCAGTACTGAGTCAGGTCTTAGTGTCATAGGGTCTATACTGTGGCAGAACCACCCTGTCAGAGGCTCAGTACTGAGAGAGTGCTGCACTGTCAGAAGATCAGCACTGAGGGAGTGCTGCATTGTCAGAGGGTCAGTACTAAGGGAACGCTGCACTGTCAGAGGGTCAGTACTGAGAGAGTGCTGCACTGTCAGAGGGTTAGTACTGAGGGAATGCTGCACTGTCAGAAGGTCAGTAATGAGAGAGTGCTGCACTGTCAGAGGGTCAGTACTGAGGGAGTGCTGCATTGTCAGAGGGTCAGTACTAAGGGAACGCTGCACTGTCAGAGGGTCAGTAATGAGAGAGTGCTGCACTGTCAGAGGGTCAGTACTGAGGGAATGCTGCACTGTCAGAGGGTCAGTACTGAGAGAGTGCTGCACTGTCAGAGGGTCAGTACTGAGGGAATGCTGCACTGTCAGAAGGTCAGTAATGAGAGAGTGCTGCACTGTCAGAGGGTCAGTACTGAGGGAGTGCTGCATTGTCAGAGGGTCAGTACTAAGGGAACGCTGCACTGTCAGAGGGTCAGTAATGAGAGAGTGCTGCACTGTCAGAGGGTCAGTACTGAGGGAATGCTGCACTGTCAGAAGGTCAGTAATGAGGGAGTGCTGCACTGTTAGAGGGTCTGTCCTGAGGGAGTGCTGCACTGTCAACGGGTCAGTACTGAGGGAGTGCTGCACTGTCAGAAGGTCAGTACTGAGGTGGTACTGCACTGTTAGAGGGTCAGGACTGAGGGAATGCTGAACTGTCAGAAGGTCAGTATTGAGGGAGTGCTGCATCGTCAGGGGGGTCAGTACTGAGGTAGTGCTGCACTGTCAGAAGGTCAGTAATGAGGGTGTGCCACACTGTCAGAGGGACAGTACTGAGGAGAGCTGCACTGTTTGAAGGTCAGTAATGAGGGAGTACTGCACTGTCAGAAGATCAGCACTGAGGGAGTCCTGCACTGTCAAAGCATCAGTACTCAAGGAGTGCTGCACTGTCAGATCGTCGGTACAGAGGGAGTGTTGCACTGTCAGAGGGTAAGTACCGAGGGAATGTGACACTGTCAGAGGGTCAGTAGAGAACAGGTTCTGTGGTGTCTGAGGTTCAGTAATAAGGGAGCACTGCACTATCAGAGGGGCAGTACCTAGGGACTGCTGCACTGTCAGAGGTCAGTACTAATGGAGTGCTACACTGTCTGAGAGTCAGTACTAATGGAACGCTGCATTGTCGGATGGCCAGTACTGAGGAGGACTGCACTGTCCGAGGGTCAGCACAGAGGGAACTCTGCACTCTCGGAGGGTCAGTACTGAGGAGTGCTGCGCTGTTAGAGGGTCAGTACTGAGGCAGTGCTGCACTGTCAGAGGGTCTCCACTGAGGGAACGCTGCATTGTCAGATTGTCAGTACTGAGGGAGCGCGACTCTGTCAGAGGTGATGTTTTGTTTTCCCAGAGCACAGTGGTAAGCACTGCTGCCTCACAGTGCCAGGGACGCGTTTTCAATTCTGGCCTGGGTGATTATCTGTGTGGAGTTTTACACATTTTCCCCATATCTGCAGGGGTCCTCTGGGTGTTCCGGTTTCCTCCCACAATCCAAGGATGCGGAAGTTAGGTGGATTGACCATTGTAAAATTTCCAAACGTTAGGTGAAGTTAGGGGTTAGGGTGGGGCTTGGGCCTTGGTATGGGGGCTGGTGTAGACTCAATGGCTGAATGGCCTCCTTATGCACTGTAGGAATTCTATGAGACTTCAAATGAAGATCCCTACTGGTCGCGCAGGTGGCAAATACATGAAGAAATCAGATTCTATGTATTCTCATTGTTGTTTTTGGGACCTTGCAAATATTTGCTGCCTTTCCAATAGGACAGCACTCCAAACATATTTCATTGGTTGTAAAGTATTTTGCAAGGTCTGGTGGTCCTGAAAAACGCTATATATGATATATATAGAAGCCATTTTTGGTCTCATTTTTCTGTCTGATTACACTCAGGTGAAGATATCTTTCTATATTTCACTCTTTTGTTTTCTAGTTATATATTTTTCACGAAAAATTCCAACAATCCTGGAAATTAGCTCACCACCAACTTGGACTACAACATCATGGGCTGGATTCTCCATTTCTGCGACTCAGTGTTGACACCAATGGAGAATCCATGGACTTTTATGACAGGAAAATCGGCGGCGCACCTGCACCGATTCTGCTACCAGAGAGGGGCTAGCACCAGTGCCGCATGGAACATCATTGGTTCCCATGGAATACAGTACGAGATTCACAGGGCTCAAATGCTGCAGCCATGCATAAGCACACTCCACGCCCACACTTATCAAAGCCAAAAAGATGGGACAGGTTGTGCTGGAGCATAGAACATAGGACATTACAGCGCAGTACAGGCCCTTCGGCCCTCGTTGCGCTGACCTGTGAAACCACTCTAAAGCCCATCTACACTATTCCCTTATCATTCATATGTATATCCAATGACAATTTGAATGCCCTTAGTGTTGGTGATTCCACTACTGTTGCAGGCAGGGCATTCCACGCCCTTACTACTCTCTGAGTAAAGAACCTACCTCTGACATCTGTCCTATATCTATCTCTCCTCAATTTAAAGCGATGTCCCCTTGTGCTAGCCATCAGCATCCGAGAAAAAAGGCACTTACTGTCCACCCTATCTTATCCTCTGATCATCTTGTATTCCTCAATTAAGTCACCTCTTAACCTTCTTCTCTCTAACAAAAACAGCCTCAAGTCCCTCAGCCTTCCCTCATAAGATCTTCCCTCCATACCTGGCAACATTCTTGTAAATCTCTGAACCCTTTCCAATGCTTCCACATCCTTCCTATAATGCGGCAACCAGAATTGCACGCAATACCCCAAATGCGGCTGCACCAGAGTTTTGTACAGCTGCAACATGACCTCATGGCTCCGAAACTCAATCCCTCTACCCATACAGTTGATGGACCAGAGGGTGCCCCATGGGGGGTCACCTCTAAGACCCAGAGCACCAGTGGCATGGCTGTCAATGAAGTATGGCGCTGCTGGACACTGTCCGTACGCCCTCTCTCTCAGCAGCCACCACGCCAGGTTCACGATTTGTGAGAGCACACACCAAAACTCGGCCCATCGGAGGCAGAGTGCAGGTGGTCCACTAATGATATGCAAACAGTGTTTAAAGTATAGAACATAGAACATAGAACAGTACAGCACAGAACAGGCCCTTCGGCCCTCGATGTTGTGCCGAACAATGATCACCCCACTTAAACCCACGTAACCCGTATACCCGTAACCCAACAATCCCCCCATTAACCTTACACTACGGGCAATTTAGCATGGCCAATCCACCTAACCCGCACATCTTTGGACGGTGGGAGGAAACCGGAGCACCCGGAGGAAACCCACGCGCACACGGGGAGGACGTGCAGACTCCACACAGACAGTGACCCAGCCGGGAATCGAACCTGGGACCCTGGAGCTGTGAAGCATTGATGCTAACCACCATGCTACCGTGAGGCACGTATGTGCAACGTGCATTGCATTGACGCCGGTTTTGAGGTGACGGAGCATAGCGATTTGGCGTCAAACTGGCGCCTGCCCTGATTTTGGCGTCGGAAGGTATTCTCCGTCCGAGCGCACGCCCCGATTTCGGCATCGGCTAAGGGAGAATGCCGCCCTATGTTTTTAAAAGCTCACTTTTAAACTCCTTTTTCAGAATCTGGAACTTTTTCTGTTGCAAAAATCTGTTGAGGCTGGACCAGTTGAAGTTTTCCACACCTTGGATTGTTCTTCGTTCAGGGTTAATATTGGCTATGGAACTGCGCTGGGCAAATAGAGTTAAGATGCAGATCCACCACAACCTAACTGAATGATGAAAGAGGCTGGAGGAAGCGAATGGGTTCCTCGGGTCCCAGTTTTCCCTTTTTCTTAGTTCCGTCCCCTTCTGCAATTGAAGATTGGCCAAGAAGATTGGAATGGACACTGTCTGCAGAGGGAAACATCTCATTTTGCCCCACCAGGCGCCCATGTCTTTCTGCTTTATGGGGTAGGTTTTCGTATTTCCCTTGGGAAAGTGTTCAGTGGTTCAATGACGTCCTTTCGCACTGTGCAGCCATCGAAAGGAGCGAGGAGACATCAATGGATCACTTATTTATTTATACTCTCCAAACGAGTCTCGCAATTTCTGTTAATAAAATAAGTCCCAGCAATATACATAAACGGCGGATATTATATATATATATATTATGCATCATTTTATTAGACTAGACAGAGGTAAATAAATAATGTCCAAAATATGCTTCTATTAGGATGGATACGAGATTCTTGGATCGTTTGGTACCAATCTTCAGAAGTGAATTCGCATCGAATAAGGCTTATTTCCAAAGTTTCGGACATGCGCCGTCACCACGTTCTTAGCTTTATTAAAGATTTCAAGGACCCATATATGATATTTACCATATATGTTACAGCTAAAACTCAGTTAACGAGCAGAAATTGTGGTATTTCAGTGATCCGATAGACAGACGCCTACGGCATATACATACGCCTCGTCTGATTTTCTGGCACAAATAATGTCCAAGTATCCAACCACCTTTGACCAAATTTGCGACCCTCTCGATTGAATAATCGCTTTTCATTACGATTCTATAATAACCCTGCGCTACTTTGGCCAGTCGATCTGGTTGTTAAGGGAGAGGATGTTTTGCTGTAAAGGGTTTAAGATGTGGGATTCTAACAGCTTTGAGAGGTTTTCTGAAGGCGGCCGCGCTATTGAAATAACATACTTGTCGATTACTCCATTGCTTGCTTATATCTGGACCATTTACTCACCGATGCAAACCTGCGCGATGTAAGCGCGCAAGATTTACTGATATATTAATTTTAATGTGGGGCACATTGCTTCAAACCTTTAGAATCCCAAATGCCAGTTGATAACCTGAATGGCCGATGGCATTAGTGCTGTTCTTCAAACCTTCACCTTCTTATTTATCTAGTCACTTCCCCTTCTCCCAGTCGCTTGGAGAGGGAGTGGGGCGGGCTACTGGGGGACGAGGTTGCGATTTTGACCTCTGCTGATCTCTTACATGTGTGTTCTCTACAGGCGAAAGGAGGGGAGACACGTCCCTAAACCATAAAGTGCAGTCTCCAGGAGAACTGACAGCTTTTTTTTTGTGACCTGTGGGACGGCGGATTTTTTTTTTTATTATTTCAACTGTGCGAAAGATGAGCACATTAACGATATGTGCCCCCGCCCACCCAGTGCCGACATACGGCGCGCAGATTGCACCATCCTGGCGATATGTTATTATCATTTAAACGACTGGAGCCCGCCTCAAAAAGGTGCATTCAGCCTCCCGTAGGAGAGAAATCTTTTACAGTCGGAATATTTTGAAAGCTGGCGAGGATGTTCTGTAAGTGTCGGAAAAGTGAAACATTCGATGCTAACTTATTGCACCTTAGCTGTTATTCCTGACGCTGTGCAGGGAAATACAGGATTCGCCATTGATGGAGAAAAATGGGAAATTGAGTTGTTAGTTAAACCAACCGCTCCCCTTCTGTGTAAATGTACCATGGGGTATTTTTTTGCCTGTGACAGGCAGTTAAAATAGTTATCAGAAACGGTGTTTAAATACCGACCGTGTTGTGAAGAATAATGCATTATTTACACTGATATTATAAGTACAGCTATATTCAGTTCAATCTCCTCATCCTGTAGCCTCCAAAAAACGATGATTATAATACCGCTTTTCTTTGATGCAAGATAGTGACAGTGACTAACATGGGGGTTCTATTATCTCTATTTGCTAATTGGTCCTCTCTTTAAATCGTTGTCGTTAATTTTGGATCATTACAGATCCCTAGTTGGTCATTTTCATACGATACAAATTGTATACGCCGCTTGCCAGGCTCTGACTGCCAAATAAGTCAGAAACTGGGCGAATGGGGCTGTTCTGGGGTCACAGGTGGCATTTCCAGCAACTTAGTGTAAATGTTCTGCCCTGTACCTGAATAAAACGCATTTATTCACACTAGTGTTCATCGGCAGCATGATTTTGGGGTAGGAAACAATGTTTAGTGTACATTTCTCAATACAATAATAATAGACGCCACGGTGGCTTGGAAAATATATAAAGTTTTTTTAATTGTAGCTAATCGGCTTCTTCAATTTTTGACCCCATAAAATGGACTCCTTTTTAAAACCCAGCATTATTCTGCTAGCTTCCCTCACTCTCCAACCACCACCATTAGCTGAACTAAAATGGAAGAGCACATTGATTGCGCCTGATATGGAATTTCATTTTGTGCAATTAAGCAGCATTTATTCTTCATTTAAGAGCCGCAGATTGAAACGTGGAGCCTCTCGGCTGCTTTTAAACTTCATTTAATGATTAACAATCGGTAACTTTTCAGCTTACTGACTAAAGGTGGGATGGAGTGGCGTGGACCCCAGAGGAAGTAGTGCTGTGATTTGGAAGGGTGAGGGAATTGGGGATGATAGGTGGCGGGGTGGGGGGAGGGGAGAGGGAGTTTTGACCATTTCCCGCGTACTTTATAATTGCTGACATTAGCTGGCAAAATCAATCTGAATTAAAGTCTGGAAGGTGGGGTTGGGGGTGGGTGGGGGGAGGGGGGGGGGGAGAGCTGAATACTGCAATTTCTAGTAAGCAAAGTGTTCAGAACTCTCTGACTTTGAGGGGCTGCCCAAAGAGGCGGAAAGTCTGCGGGAGCTGTATTAATAAATCCTGCGTCGGGGCCAGCCAATGGGAAGAGGAGGGAGCCACCGACAGACTAATGAGAATTTAGCATCGTGACCATCAAGGTTGACGTGGAGAGACGCGTAAAATTCATCTGGACGAGCTGCAGCCTCCAGGATATACAAATCTGCCCTAATGGGATGAAGATCACCTTGTGCTTTCCTCGCAGTCTCGTCTGAATATTATTTCTGCCTCCCCCCCCCCCCCCAACCCACCCAAACCCAAACTTCTCCCGTTTCCCGTGTGTGGGTCGCAGAAGGGATTCTCCGCACCCTGTGTGTGTGTGTGCGGAGCCGGGATCTGCTCCTTCCCGTCCCGGTCACAGCCTTGTATCGAGAAAGAACATTTCCAGCCATTGCAAAAGGGGGAGGTTTGTTCGAAAGAGAGATTGCTGAAAAGTTGAGGCTTCGCTGGGCAATGGGTAAGTATCGAACCCCTCTCCCCACCCCACACCCCGCTTTATTTTGTTGACTGCTTCAGTAAGCTGATAGCAGAGATCTCTCACACCGCCCGCAATAACGCGAGGGATCAGAGCAGAATGCAGACCTCTCCACTCGGCGACCTAAAGATGATAGACTGTACAGGGGAAACTTTCAAAATCAGAGTGAAGTTGGGAGCGGGGGGGGGGGGGGGGGGGTCAATTCTTAAGGGCGCCAGGGCGCGATTCTGCTTGTTTTTAAAGATGAGATTTATGCGGGGAAGCAGCCCGAATTACAGACAGATTAAAAACGTGTCGCTCATTCAGGAAGATTGCAAAGGCAAAAGATTGGGGTTTCTTTTTGTTACAATGAGTCCGCCCCAATTGGAATGGTTTAAGCCGGCGAGAAGGCGATGGGAGGGAGATTGATAACAATGGCATTACCCCTTTGCAAAATGCAGGAGTTGATATTTGTGAAGTCCGTGTGTGTGTGTGTTTGTGTTGGACAACCCGCGATTATTTCCATTAACTTCCCAAGCTTGTGAGAAATGTTGTGTTTTGACAGCTGCTTCATCATCTCGCTCTTTAATTCGCATCTTATTTTGGTTTTGAGGGTTGATTCTTACTGTTGCCTCTTTCCACCCCCCCCCCCCCCCCCCCCCCCCCCCCCAAACACACACACTTGCAGATCAGACTTACGGAGAGGTTAACCAACTCGGAGGCGTATTCGTTAACGGGAGGCCCCTTCCCAACGCCATCAGGTTGAGGATAGTGGAGTTGGCACAACTGGGGATTCGACCCTGCGACATCAGCCGGCAGCTCCGGGTGTCCCACGGCTGCGTGAGTAAAATCCTGGCCCGTTACAACGAGACGGGCTCCATCTTACCGGGGGCGATCGGAGGCAGCAAGCCCAGGGTCACCACCCCCACCGTGGTGAAGTACATCAGAGAGTACAAGCAGGGCGACCCCGGCATCTTCGCCTGGGAGATTCGGGACAGGCTCCTGGCGGACGCCGTCTGTGACAAGTACAACGTGCCTTCGGTGAGCTCCATCAGCCGGATCCTGCGGAACAAGATCGGCAACCTGTCGCACTCGGGTCACTACGAGGCCAGCAAGCAGCTCCCCTCGCAGCCCACGATGCCCTACAACCCCATCTACCAGTACTCCTACCCCAACCACATGTCCTCGGCCACCGGCAAAATGGGCAGCGTCACCGGCGTCCCGGTGCCAGGCGTTACGGGGCACATGGGCATCCACCGGACCTGGCCCTCCGCTCACTCAGTCAGCAATATCCTGGGCCTCAGGAGCATCGTGGAACAGGCAGGTCAGTGGGCAAGCAAAAAAAACGACAGCTCCATTTTTAAAACCCATCTTGTCCTTTTGAAAACGCGCGCCACTTTAAGTATCACAAATTAAGCGTATAAAAGAAAAAACATGATGGGGATCACAATTTGTTTTGAGCTTTAAATTAAAACGTGCCGATTGTCACAAAACGTCTATCCTTAACCCATCAATACATTCCTAATAATTCAGTTCATGATGTGTATTGTGTCACACACCAAAAAATACAGATGTGTAACAAATTGAGTATTGCATTGCAATATACAAGTTATTTGCCATCTGGTCGATGTAATACCAATTAACCATGCCGTTTATGGAGGACAGGGCAGAGGCAGCAGCATCTGCTAGACTCAATATCTAAAGCTGTGACTGCGGCCAGCACTCAGTACATGTACCTCCCTCGGCCTCTTTATTCACCTTCTCAAGAAGTGTGTTCACAGCACAAATCGGCACACTTTCCCCTGGATAATACTTGTCCCACGAACAATAAAGTCCAAAAGTTTTCCCTCTGCCTTTTAGTGCACAGTACACGAGGCGGCCTCACGGCCTAGCCTTCTACACACTGTACCCGAGCCCGTGCCTGCTTCAATTCACTTCCTTGTCGGCAAGTCGCTGGCAAAAAAAACTTTTGCTAACTTCAAACTTGTCCAAATCTCCTGACTTTTTATTTATATTTTATTTTGGAGGGGGGGGGGGGGGGGAGGCGGCTGAGACACTGGCAACGAAAGCTTTGCATTGAAACACACACAATCCAGAGAGCAATGGTGTTGCTAGATTGTGGATCTCGGGGGCGACAATGTTGCAGTGCTGGACGTGATTCTGTGCCAGCACTCACGGAGCTTGAGCTCACCCTGTGTTCGATATTTGTTCGTACTCACCAGAGGGTGATTTATAAAGTCAGAGTTATTTCTATCAGGCCTTTGGATTTGGAGCGCTTTAACCATGCGAAGCAATCAGAAACGAAAATCATAGAGACAGGATTCGGCTTAAAGAATTATTTTCCCGCATATAATAAAAGAAAGATGGCCTGTGTATTGTTAGTCAAGAACCTAATACGAGATGAAAATCGTTCACATTAAGTTAGAGAGAAATCCAATATGGAGAGTTGGAGCAAGGAGAGCAGTTTTCCATTTCTATTAAAAGAGGCAGGCGACATGAACGTGCAACTGAAAGGTTTGTGTGACATGTTTACACTGAATATCCTCATGGTGCTCACACGGCAATGGTTTTGTTTTAAACACACATTCTAGCTGCTTATGGTGGCTCCGAGGTTTCAGCTTATCAAACCAAAATGGAAGATTGGAGCAATGTCAATCGGGCAGCCTTCTCCTCAGCTCAAAGTGTCAACGGGATTGAGAAACAGGCGATCGATCCGGATCTGAAATACCCCCAGGTACTGACCTAATCCCACCCCGGCCCCTCTGGTACATGTTTTCATCTCTTGAATGATGTCTTCCTCCTCTCCCGGTGTCTCTCGCTGCAATACGTAGTAGCTCTAAAAGTAAAGCAAAAAACAAACAAAAAAATGCTATTGTTGTCTTTCAGCCTCCTTCCGCGCTGCCTGCTGCGAGCAGCTTTGTTCCCGCCTGTGCTGTTGGCCCTTATCCCTCCTCGAACCAGGTACCGGGCTATGGAGTGTACAGCGGGCCCGGAGCCGGCTACGTGACTGGCCACCCCTGGCAGTCCCAGAGCAGCAGCCTCTCCCATTCCGGGCCAGGAATTGGCATGCACGGCGGAGACATCCACGCACCAATGCCCTTCAAACACCTCGCAGCGAGAGAAGGTAAATGGCTTTGCTCGTTATTAGTGGTGGCCACGGCCCATTTATTTCCCCACAACACTGGATCAGTGCAGTGGAAAGGAAAAAAAACAAAGGCTGTGTTTTCATGACTTTTAGATTGAAACAGAAGTAGCTGATTGTTAAAAAAAACCACACACACTTAAATTGTTATTGCGGCAGATCATTCTGCAGGTAAGAATTGTTTCATTGAGCTTCATCAAAAGTGATATGGGATTATTTCTGGTCATCAGTGCGAAATATTCGCCGCGAGGTTAAGGGCAACGGAATAAGGGCTCATTGTGAAAGCGGTGGTAATTGACAATAAATAGAATTTGCCCATCTTCAATGCCTGAATGGATTTCGAATTACTTTTCCCCCCATATACGAAGCAAGTTACTCCCTTTGTGAAGTTACTGGTGTCCTCTTTTTTTTAGTCAAGCGGCCGTGTTCTCGGTGATAGCGGTTTTGCCGCTTGCATTTTGCCCTCATTCACAGCTGGGGAGGAGAAATGTCGTTCTTGCTCTTCGAACAGTTACAATCTAAAGGCAATTCTATATTTTTTTTCCCCCAAAAAAAGCTGCTGTTTGTTTCATTCCAGAGGCACAACAATCTTTGCATACGGTGCGCAGAAGCAGCCTATAAGGAGCTGTGTCACTGTGGGTTGATGTTGGATGGTCACCTAGTAAGTCAGCTGAAAATGACAAGGTGTGCATTACTGATTCATAATAAGTTCTCATATTGATTTGTATCAGTTTGTAAATCAGACGTTGCTCTGTTAATGAAAGGCCAGACGGTGGGGAGACATATGACTGAATAGAATTGTAATTCAAACTTCTGTACTCTAAATTCTATGATTCAATGAAATAAATAAATATTAACCTTTCTGATACATCCGTTCAAATTGAATAATAGTGCCTGGATTTTCTTTAGCTGCGGACGAAAGGCAAATATTAAGAGTAAAGTCAAGTCGCTAATTATGGTCCTAAGTAATCCCAGGCGCCAAGAATCAAGACTGAGGGGCTAGGCAGTATTTCAGCCAGGACACCGCCGTGTATGACAGAATCATTGGCTCTCGTCTTGATTTTAAAAATAGTTGCTTTGGGAAAAAAGGGTCTAAATTGTCGCTTGTGTTAACAAGAATACAAGAATAGAAAATGGTCATCCGGAGCAGCTCTAGTAATTAAGCTATTCCTCCCTGTGCTATCCCACTGTGTCTGGAAAGCCCCTTCCCCCAGTGTACGGCCGTCTCTGGGTACAGTTTATTCTAAATATTTACACCCTTTCCCGTCCAAGTTACCCCAGGTTTTCTAAATGTATTTTCACCGGCTTGTACTGTGACACCTACCATGCTGCCATATTCAAAATGATACGCCCAGGCTTAATCTTTTTACCTAATTTAATACTTCACGCACTTAAATCTATTTCCCAACAATCGAAGAGACTGGAAACATTCACTCTGTTTTCTCTCTCCACAGATGCTGACATACCTGCTGAGATTTTCCACCATTTCCTCTTTATTGTGTCAGATTCCTGCACCCGCAGCGATCTGCTCACCCCCACTCGCCAGAATCGATTGTATTTTTTGTTTGCACCCACCCGGCGCATCGCCACAGGCTTAAAATCCAACGAATACATACTGTTAAGCAATCGAACAGTTTCTGTTCATGTTCTGGATATTTCACATTTGCAGTGATAGTGAGCACGCGAGGCAAGCCTGTTCACCGCTGACCTGAACACCCACTTGAATTATTTGAAATCAATTTGCTTCATTAATTCAGCAACATTAAAAAAAACGCTACTTAGAGTCCCTGGCTTTACCTCAGGCTCTGATATGAAGAAGATCCTGCGCAGTATTTATCTATAGCACAATCTGATGATTGCCTGCATTGGAGAGTTTGCAACCTTTGGGTTGCCATGCTAATTGCTAATAGATGTGATGGAGGCTGATGTGAATTCACGCGGGCCAAATCAATCGGAAAGTTAACACACAAAGAAGACACTAGATATTTTATGGTATCTAGGCCACTATTTTTGTTTTCTCAACCAATATTAGTTGTGAGGGCAACTGCAGGTGATTTAAGTGCACTCACTCTGTCGATTTCCTCCGATACCACAATCCAGTTAACTCCAACTAACAACAGAGATTCCGGCGCTTGCACTCAGTCTCGTTGCTGCTGCCCTTTATTTTAACGAGGAAGCGAGTTCAGCAGTCAGTACAATACAATAATATTATATATAATAAAAAACAGAAAGTGCTGGATAAACTCAGCAGGTCTGTGGAGAGAGAAACAGAGTTAACGTTTCAAGTCCATGTGACCTTTCTACAGGACTGATATTGCAGTGATCCTTTTTATTTATTTACGTGATGTGGGCATCTCTGATTAGGCCAGCATTTGTTGCCCATTCCTAATTGCCACTCAGAAAGTGGTGGTGAGCTGCCTTCTTGGACCAATGCTGTCCCTGAGGAGTAGGTACACTCACTGTGCTGCTAGAGAGTGATTTGGATTAGCGACAATGTAGGAGCAGCGATATATTTCCTAGTCAGTGTGGTGGGTGGTAAGGAGGGAAACTTCCAGATGATGGAACTTCCAGCTGCAAAACAAGAGTGATTTTAACGGTAGGGTAAAGTAAAAGTTTAGTGGAGATGCATCATGTAATTTCGATTTGAAGTGATACTATTTGAATGACGTTGCTATTGTTTGCATTTAGAGGCAAGGCGATGTAGCTTTAAGCTGCTGGTACAATGCATAAGATTAAACAATATACTCTACAAATGCTTATGTACACTGCTGGGTACAGATTTCCCTTAATTTCACATGACAGCCACTCTTAGGCACAAAGCCCTCACCAAAGGTGTGTACATCTAAGTATATGTAAACTGGCATAAAACCGGTGTGCAATAATATCAAAACTAGCGTTGCATCCTCGGCTGACAATGTTTTCTCCTGAAACTGCACGTGAGGTCTGAGGGAGATCAATCATTGATATTTTTCGCAGTGGCAGTTCTACATTTGCACCCGACATGGAAACAGTGCTGTTAACAAAAGGACCCCTCCATTTAGTTGCCAGTCTCATTGAAATACTGGACACCCTATCCCGTAACTCGGAAGAATGCAGTCAGTCCCTTGAGGGCGGGAGTCGCTTTCAATGCTAACAGTTCCGCCCCGATCATTAGGAGGGTTCCGGGTTTTGTGACGAGACCCCAGTGCAGAAACACGAACTGAGTGTGATGTGCCACGAGGTCCTGGGACACGCAGAGACACTCAGTGCGGGGCAGCGCCTAACCCGCCCCCCTCCCCGGGGCTTGGTCGCTTTCAGCGCTCTAAACCCGTGTTGTCTCTGTGCAAGAAAGCAAATGCAGTCCACGCAGTGAATGAGGAAGTGTCCGGCCTCCATTGTCAGCAGGCAACCTAACCCAAGCGGGAGGAGGGCAAGAATTCATCATTGCATATTTCACACGGCCACCACCTTATATACATTTATGCAATTGACACAAAAAAAACACCCCGGATTTATTTTGCCATGAAAGGTGCGGACTGAACTCTTCGCCTGCTTGATGAGGTTTAATGGCAGTGTACTTCCGTCCGGCATCTCTCCTCATGCATATGACCTAATTGTTAGAGCGCACAGAAGGAGGCCAGTCGGCCCATCGTGTCTGCACTGGCTCTCCCAACGAGCATTTCACCGAGTGCCTTTCTCCTGCTTTCCCCCCAGCAACGAGGTACATGTTATTTTTAAATAATGAACCAGCTCCCTCCTGAAGGTTTGAAGTGAACCTCAGCCGCCATACTGGCGGACAGTGCCTTGCAAGCCCTAACCATTCTCTGTGTGAAACATGGTTTTGTCTCTCTCTCTCTCATATCGCGTCTGGTTCTTTTGCCAAATTACCTGGAATCATTAATAATGACACCGTGTCAATTCTGAACGGAATCACCGCCTCCCGCTGGGAGATGTCAATCTCCCCCAGATCCAGCTCCCACTGCAGTATTGGTCCATATCAGTGTTCGAGCCCCAGTCTAAATCTATGACATTCAATTCGCTATCACCCTTTTCATATCTCCATATTCCGGTGAGCAACTTTGCAAGTCAATTACATTCTGCCGCTTCAATGAGCTTGACGAGACGAAGAGATTTTCGATAACGCCTTCCTTTCGCGCAAGGGTAACGCGCGATTTTGCCTTTTTTGTCTCTGCTCTGCGCTGTGTATTTTGGTCAGTTGAGAGGAAAGAGAAAAGGGGAACTGTGAAAACACACAGAACAGATTGATCAGTACCTAGATGGACAGGGTTAACACTTGGGTAGAGACACTGAGCATCCTGATGAAAGATTTCACACTGAATGTGAATAGGTGCAGTTTGTTTCACTCGATGCCAACTCGGCGATTGTGCATGGCAGGCAGAACCTGTGATTTTAGTATCAGAAATGCACGGCATTTTGCAGCTGTCACACGTGGAGTTGGGACGATAAAAATATATTCCTAACGGAATGGCGATTTATCGATACATGGGTCTGATATTAGTGCAAACCTCTTGATTGGATTTGGTCTGCTGCAGTTACTGTCTAATTCTCAATTCAGACCCATTGATGTTCTAACCAATCGAATAGAGAATCCAGCTTTTGCAATGCGTTCATTTGAACATCTTTTGGAATATATGTATCTTTGCAGCATATTCGTTTGATAGCAGATAGTGACTGAACGAGAAATATGTCAGGAGCGAATCTTGGAAAGAATTGTTCAAACGGAATCCTCATGAGCTCTCTTGTCATCCTCTCCTTTGCTTGCTGCTGCACTCCGGACGTGCAACGTGGAGATATCTGCCCGTCCTAACTAAATGCTGCAATAAAAGCGCGATTTGAGTTCACAACTCGCCCGGCTGTTTTCTCAAGACCTTTCTTTCTAAATTCTCTCTCGCCCTGCTTTTGTGTTTCAGTGGCCGACAGGAAACCCGGCAGCCCGGCGAACAAACCCTCCGAATCTCACAGCAACCCGCACGGCCTCTCAATCCCGGCCTCCAGTACGTAAAACAATTTTAAAAAAGAAATAACAAAAGACACCCCCATCGATAACGGGACATTGTCGCCAAAAACCAAAGGCTCCAGCGAACCTTCATCGAATGAAGGAGAGACAGAGAGACTTGAAGGAACTGGAACAACAACGATAAACAAAAACATGGGCTGCTGTTTTGCGTTTGGGTTGAAAGGACAACAGTGAAACAATAGCCTTTCTTTTAAAAAAATGACTTGTTGGGGGGGGGGGGGGGGGGAGGGGGAGAACAGAAATGAATGTAAACAAAGTGGTTTACATCTCCTGCACCCAAGGTCTGGTATTTCTTCAATTCAATGTTGGTGGCGGGGGGAGCCAATATGCTTCGATTTCGTGTACTTGTGAAATGTTGGAAAATCATGTTTGTGTGTCGCTGACAGGAATATAAGCCATAATATAACACAACCCCACTCCCTTTCCCCATCTTCTGTTCATTAACGCAGGCTTGGCCCACAGGCAAGAGGATGCCCTTGGTAACTCTGCAGATAAGGCCTCTTTAGTCCTGTGTAATGTAATTGTATATAGCTTCATCAACCCAGATACCTGGCTAACACATTTAATTAAAAAAGGGTTCCCGCCGCAGACGATGTGAACAAATTGTGTGAACATTTTGATGTATATCCGAGACTGTAAATGTAAGAATATTTTGCCCTCGCGGTCTATTTTATATTTTTATATTTTGAATTTAAAATATGCATTAATGTTGCAATAAAACAACGATAAACCAGACGCCCTAGAAGTGCCTCCTTGAGTGAATCACACTCCCCGCATGGCTTCCACTGCTGTCGGGCTAAACCTTTGCAACATCAGATCTGGATGGGAGATCTCAGTCTGATTATTGAATCGCCAACCCAAGCACCTTCACTAATTCGTGCTTTATGCGAGGCAAGTTCCCCTCATTCAGTAACTTCCCGCTCTAACATCTCGATTCGCCCTTCTATCATTCGAGTTAAAATGATTTCCCATTACCGGCGGCAGCAGCAACAATGCGGAAACGCAATCAATTAATTTCCATTCATAAATTCAACATGTCTTCAAATTATTTACTTCCACCCAGAAATATATCACATTTAAAGTTCACCTCTCTGGAAAGATCATTTCTGACCACCGAATCCAGATTTATTTTGACTACAAGTTGGACTATTACAAATGTAAAGGGCTGGGGCGGCAAGGTGGCGCGGTGTCACATATAATGTTATTTCGTTACATATACTAAATACGTCTCATGTCGGTGTTGTTTTAGATTTCTGGTGGTCTGGGGAGGCGGGCAATGTTTTCCCGCAGAGCAATTTTCAGAGGCTCTGCTCGGAATGATTACAACTCAGTTCGAGTCCGCAACTCAATTTTTAAAGTGGGAATTAATATGGGCTCCTGCCTGGGCTACTTTGCACACCAGACTCCTACACATAAAGCACTCGAGAAAAGCGATGCCATCAGGTATAATTTGTGTCCGGCAGTGTCGCCGTGTTTGTACTCTTTAACTATTTTACAAACTTCAAATTCTCAACCAAAACAAACATGCAATGGCCAGACGGTTGATTTGAAAGAGCGAATCCAGCTTTATAGAACTGCTTTCGGGACATCTTTATTTTTCCAATGTCTACGTCTCAAATACCTTCCCCCAAAAGTATGACCCGATTATCGTTGGTATTTGCCCTCGAACATGTTGCGATATTGCTCCGGATACAACATTGTGATTGATTTCAAATATCTGGACGGTCAATTGTAATGTACCAGTAATTGGCAGCTCATTGGAAGCTGTGACTACATAAACAAGTAGCGGGGGGGGGGGGGGGGGGACACGGACTCCCGTAACGAAATATTATATATTTTATTTGAAAATATTGTCAGAATCCGTAAATTTCCACTAATATTTAGCGTCTGTCCGCAGTGATTTACTCGGCAGGGGTTCCACACAGTAACATGGTAACTCCGTGTGCATGTAGAGTCGGAGTCGCCTTAATGCTGTCGCCCAGTCTGTGTCTCATCTTGTTCAGTATGAAACATTTGCCAATAACCCTTTATTAATAACTAATCCAAACTACAGTTACATTGTTTTGTGGACACTGCCGTTTTCCTATTTCAAATGCAGATCACTGTAATTGTTGATACAAGCACCCGTTCATCGCCAAGGACAAACTGTTTCATATGAGTGACAGACCCAGATCATTCCTGCGCCGCTGCTGAACATAACGCCGCCTCAGAGTAACGCTGATGATGTGGAGATGCCGGCGTTGGACTGGGGTGAGCACAGTAAGAAGTCTTACAACACCAGGTTGAAGTCCAACAGGTTTGTTTCAAACACGAGCTTTCGGAGCACGGCTCCTTCTTCAGGATTCACCTGAAGAAGGAGCCGTGCTCCGAAAGCTCGTGTTTGAAACAAACCTGTTGGACTTCAACCTGGTGTTGTAAGACTTCTTACTGTGCTCAGAGTAACGCCGCACTGATCAAGACTTGTAAAAGATTTCAGTGCAGGCTTCCCACTTAAATGGCCATGCACTAATCACCCAAACTTCTCATTCGTATTGACGACACTGATGGGAGAGACGGGGATGATCTGCAGATCGCAAATGAACATTGCCCAATGGGGAAGTGGAGCAACCCCGTGGATCGTTCCTTGGACAGTCGGGTTCGAGATTGCGGCTTCTTGGGATGAAGTGCCAGCAAAACACATAGGTTTTTTTGGCATTCAATAGGAGGCGCCATTGTGGCACAGCTCCAGAGATCCAGGCTCAATTCCGACCTTGGGTGACTGTGTGGAGCTTGCGCAGTCTCCCCATGTCTGTGTGGGTTTCCTCCGGGTGCTCCGGGTTCCTTCCACAGTCCAAAGATGTGCTGGTTAGGTGGATTGGTCATGATCAATTGTCCCCTATTGTCCAAAATGTGCAAATTAGCTGGGTTTATGGAGAAAAGGTGGGGGACGTGGCCCTTGGTGGGGCCCTCTTTCAGAGGGTAGGTACAGGCTTGATGGGTCGAGTGGCCTCCTGCTGCACTGTATGGATTTCGATATCATTCAGGACAAGGCGCCTCTAAAGTGAAACTATACATACCCGCTGAAGCCGTTTAACTGAGGGACACTTTCAAATATGTCCCATTTGGCAAAATACCAATTATGATAATAATAATCACTTATTGTCACAAGTAGGCTTCAATGAAGTTACTGTGAAAAGCTCCTTGTTACCATATTCCGGCGCCCATTTGGGGAGGCTGGTACGGGAATTGAACCTGAACCAAGGCATTATTCTGCATTACAAGCCAGCTGTTTAGCTCACTGGGCTAAGCCAGCCCCTGGTGCTACCTTTTGAAAAAATAATCAAATGCAATGACAACCTTGCTTTTCCTGGAATTATTAACCTTCATTAAAAGAGGTCTGTGAGATGGAAGGAGATGATGCAGGATGGCAGGGCACACTTCGCCATTTCTGGGCGAACTTACAACTTCATGTACGGTTCAGAGTCCTGGATGAAATAGACTTGAGTGTCAGGCTTTTGTTTTTATTAGTGTAGGCGAGCTGAAAGCTTAAAGCAGGTTGCAATTGGTATTCTCACTGACAGAAAAAAACATTTGGAAAGGTAAGAAGATACTCAGCTACAAAAAGAGATTTAGCTATACCATGGAATAATATTTGGGCAGTTCTGTCTAAATTTAGTTGCAGAATGTTTTATTCATGTGAATAATCCTTAATGTTTGATTCTCATCGTTGTTTTCAAATCCCTCCATATTTCTGTAGTCTCCTTCTGACTCAACTCTCTGGGATCTTGGCACTCCCCTAATTCTGGCTTCTTGAGCATCCTTGATTTCAATTGGTCAACTACTTGCGTGCAACGCTTTTAGTTGCCTCAGCCTTAACCTCAAGAATGCTATCCCTAAACCACTCGACTGCATTTTTCTCCTTTCAAATACCCCCAAAAACCTATCTTTTTGATCAAGCTTTTCACCATTTTCCAACCAAGGTCACCTGCTCCTGTGAAGCATCTCAGGACGTTTTATTATCTAAAAGGTGCCATATAAATATAAGTTGTTGTTTTTTTGTGAAAGATTTATATGGTCTCACTGGAGTGTGCTCAAATGCCTACAACAAGTTTGTTAACTAGGTAAAGGTTACTGTTTTTACCTATCTAGCATTAAACATTTCCTGAAAATGCAAATTCCACTATAGTCAGAAACAAAATTGTAAGGATAATGCCATGCATATGGAGGCAAAAACAAACTGGCTACACTAATGAGAGCATTATAAGTTATTTTAAGTATGTGCCAAATATCAAATATTAACTTCATTATTTTCTGCTGAAACCTCTTGACTATTTTCCAATTACTGGCATGTTGAAACATTTGTGCATCATATACTAGGGCAGTAAAGCAGGAATGAAATCAGTTCACATTGGAGGATGTTATGAGACTTTCCTTTCTGCTTGGTTGAAATGTCTGGTTAATCTTAATTCATTTCCAATAGACATGAGCCACAACACACCATTTCTCACATATAGGGTTTGGAGCACATTGCTGGGACATATATTTTTATTTGCATCTAACCTGCCCCACATCTGACCTGGAAGCTCTTGGCTGTGATATAGGATGTACGGAGTATCCATTCCCAAGAAGAAAAAGCCCTTATCTGGAGGACAAAATTCCTCAAAAATATAATTGAAAAAATGTAACAATAATGAAAAAAATTAATGTGGATACCACTAAATATTGAAATGAATGCATGTGACGATTGAAAGATATTAGGAAAGTTGGATTATAAATGTAGTGGGCAATTTAAGGGTTAAAAGCCTGGGGTTAGAATGTGTTTCTTTAAAAATAATTCTGTTTGCAGAACCTGGATGGTTTTGGCAGCCAGCAAGTGAAACTGACACAGGAATGTGTGTATCAGTCTGGGCTAATGTACAGGGATTGACCGGGGAGGTCGCTGGGAGTGACTGCTTTTGCAGCTTGCAGAAATAATGGGCGGGATTCTCTGTCCCGTCAGCCCCTTTTTCCGATGCGGCTCCCCCTCGCTGTCAGCAGGATTATCCATTCCCGCAATGTGCCAATGGGGTTTCCAATTGTGGCCTTCCCATGCCGTCGGGAAACCCACGGCTCTGTGTGCATTTACGACAAAGTGGAGGATCCTGCCGATAGAGAATCCCCCTGAATGTGTTTTCCAACGTGGGGAGGTTTAAAAAAAAAATCATGTATGGGATGTGGGCATCGCTGGTTAGGCCAGCATTTATTGCCCATCCCTAGGTGCCCTTCAGAAGGTGGTGGTGAGCTGCCTTCTTGAAACGCTGCAGTTCTTAAGGTGTAGGTACACCCATTGTGCTGTTAGGGAGGGATATCCAGGATTTTGTCCCAGCGACAGTGAAGGAATGGCAATATATTTCCAAGTCAGGGTGGTGAGTGACTTGGAGGGGAACCTCCAGGTGGTGGGGTCCCCAGATATCTGCTGCTCTTGTCCTTCTAGATCAGGGGTGGGCAAACTTTTCCGTGCAAGGGCCACATTCAGAAATTCACAATTCACAAAGGGCCGCATAGTATATTAAGTAAAATAATTACTTCACCCGGTTATGATTCTGGGCGCCTCATATAGAACATAGAACAGTACAGCACAGAACAGGCCCTTCGGCCCTCGACGTTGTGCCGAGCAATGATCACCCTACTCAATCAACGTATCCACCCTATACCAGTAAGTAACCCAACAGCCCCCCCCCCATTAACCTTAAAAAAAAATGTTTTAAAAAAAAATTTTTAAAAAAAAATTTTTTTTTTTTTTTTTTTTTAATGACTTGGTGGGCCGCAGAAATACCTTTGGCGGGCCGCATGCGGCCCGCGGGCCGTAGTTTGCCCACCCCTGTTCTAGATGGTAATGGTCATGAGTTTGGAAGGTGTTCTCAAAGGGGAGTTACTGCAGTGCATCTTGTACATCACAAAGCTACAGGTTGAGACAATAGGAAGAAAATTTGAGGAGTGCCAATAGGGAGGCTGAGGTTCGGTTTTCAGGAACCATATTTGATCAGATGGTTAGTAAAGAACAAGAGCAAGTGATGGAAGAAGCAATATCTTTATTTGAAAAAAGTTGGTTGAATTACCACAGAAAGATTCAGAGATAAGTTCAGTTACATCAAAAAGCATTTACAGAAATTGAATCTGAGCGTATACCAGAGTGTTGTTACATTAGAAATAATGTATTAATGAGAAAATGGAGGCCTTTACATATTCAAGCAGATGAGAAATGGGCAGAAGTTTATCAAGTGGTATTACTGGTGGGCTATAGAAAGAAAGTTATGCGGGTAGTGTACAAGGTTTCCATAGGAGGTCATTTAGGAGTAAGGAAAACTGCAAAAGGATGTAAATTTTGCCATACATGTCACAAATATCAGGTAATAGGGAAACATCAGGCAGTAATCAAGGCAGCACCTTTAATAACCATTCCAGCATTTGAGGAACGTTTTACTATGGTCCTAATTGATTGCATGGGACCCCTGCCTAAAACGAGTGTCTGTTGACCATAATGGATGTGTCCACTAGATTTCCGGGGGCAATTCCATTGAGAGACATTACACCTAAGATGGTTGCTGAGGTGTTAACCAAATTTATTACCAGATATGGACAGCAAAAATAAATTCAATCAGATCAGGGATCCTATTTTATGTCAAAAATACTCAACAAAGTTATGGATAGCTTAGCAAGTTAAGGAATAAAGCAATTTAGGAATAAAGCAATTTAATTCAATGGTGTGCGATCTGGAACCACAAGGGGCATCGGAAAGATGGCATAAAAAAGAGAAGGATGTATTGTAGGATGTGTTGTAGGTGAACCATGAAAAGCAAGATTAAGTGGGCCT
This sequence comes from Scyliorhinus canicula, assembly GCF_902713615.1. NCBI lineage: Eukaryota > Metazoa > Chordata > Chondrichthyes > Carcharhiniformes > Scyliorhinidae > Scyliorhinus > Scyliorhinus canicula. The sequence continues at coordinate 199,324,496 of NC_052146.1, forward strand.
TATCAAATTGAAAGGAAATTGAGTGAGATTAATTATTTGATAAGAATAGAACATAGAACAGTACAGCACAGAACAGGCCCTTCGGCCCTCAATGTTGTGCCGAACAATGATCACTGTACTCAAACCCACGTATCCACCCTATACCCGTAACCCAACAACCCCCCCCCCCCCCCCCCCCCCTAACCTTTACTTTTTAGGACACTACGGGCAATTTAGCATGGCCAATCCACCTAACCCGCACATCTTTGGACTGTGGGAGGAAACCGGAGCACCCGGAGGAAACCCACGCACACACGGGGAGGACATGCAGACTCCACACAGACAGTGACCCAGCCGGGAATCGAACCTGGGACCCTGGAGCTGTGAAGCATTTATGCTAACCACCATGCTACCGTGTTGCCCTCAAATGCCAGACAGAAGGAAAACTCACAAAGTGTGTCATGTTAATATGCTCAAAAGGTATTTTGATAGAGAAGGAAAGAAGGAGCTTGTGTTAGTCATTGTAGTTCAGGGAGAAGATATGAATATAGACAATTTTGAACTTGCCATACCTCAAATTAAATTGAATAATGAGGCAGTATAAAAAATTGGGATAAATTATTGAGTTACCTTCCGGAGAAAAGTCAAATGACCTAAAAGCGTTATTATAGTCTGAGAGAGCTGTATGTGGGAATAAATTGGGAAGTACTAAAGTAACTGTGCATGGTTAGCACTGCTGCCTCATGGCACCGAGGACCCGTTCGATCTTGGCGCCGGGTCATTGCACATTCTCCCCATTTCTATGTGGGTCTCACCTCCACAACCCAAAAATGTTCAGGGTAGGTAGATTGACCACCCTAAATTGCCCCTTAATTGAAAAAAAAAAGAGAATTGGGTACTCTACAGTTGCAAAAAAACCCTAAAGTAACTATACATGATGTAGATACAGGAAATGCTATTCCCATTAAACAACATCCATATAGGCTCAATACATTAAAGTTAGCACAGGTACAAACAGAGATGGCTAATTTATGTACAGACAAAATGAAACTCCTTGACAGAGGTAATGAAGAGTTGAAGTATAGGGAGCAGCATGCATTGGAGCCTCATCAAGCAGAAGGTATGAGTGATGGTTACACAGAAGAGAAAGTTAGCTCGGAAAGGCAAATTCGGGTGAAAACTGAAATCCCCCATAAAATTGCACAGTCACATCCAGCATACCAGTAGTCATCTGAATGAGCTAGAAGAGGAGTGATAACAACTTCAACAAGCGAGGGAATTAATCACAAGACAACAGGTTGCAATGAAAGAAAATGCAGGATCCGTGGAGTTCCAAGAGCAGTCAAATTCCTCTCATGGTAGTGACACAGAAGATCAGGATACTACGGTCTGGTCAGGAGGGGACAGATGAATGACTGGAGATGCCTCACCAATTCACAGAGAGCATCTTTAATAGTGGAATACCGGATCCGGTGGTTGAAGAGCTGGTACAAATGTAGCAGCATAGGCAGCAAACATTCAGCATGCAATGACTATTGTCTTGCATTGTTCAAATGCACCAGCTGTTACCAATTATTTTTGGTTATCCTCAACAGACCCCAAAGCCAGTAGAATACTATACCATTGATAAATGTGAAGAACTGGTGATGAGTGCTGCAGCATCGATCGACATTCAGTCTTACTGTCAAGTATATCTGTAATATTAGAAATGCTTGATGTTAAAAAGGTTTTAGGAAAATAAAGCCATCTGTTTACATTGCTGGTTCATTGTTTTTAAGAGGGGACGGTATGAGGAAAGTTGGATTATAAATGCAGTGGGCAATTCAAGGGTTCAAAACTCAGGGTTAGAATTTATTTGCTTGAAAATAATTCTGTTTGCAGAGCCCGGGCAGTTTTAGGAGTCAGCAAGTGAAATATTTAGAGGAATATGTTTATCAGCCTGGGCTAATGCACTGTTGATTGACTAGGGAGGTTCCTGGGGAGTTAATGTATGTTTGCAGTCTGCAGAGATAAAGGGCAGGATTATCCAGCTTCATCCATCTGGTGACCGGACAATCCTGCCTGAGGTCAATGGACCTCTCCATTGTCCATGGCTCACCCGTGGTGTTATTGTGGCGGGAGGAAGAACTCAGCCCAATGTGTTTTCTAGCTTGGGGAGATGAGGCCATTTCTAGGTGGAGCTCAGAAATACAGAGATGCAGTGGCTTGGGAGGAGCTTTGAGAGAGAGAGGAGCTGAGTTCTGATCTGCCTAATTCTGAATCCACAATTCTTTCCAAGTAGAATGGTTAAAAAAAGAGTAATAATATTTTAAAGCTGAGCTGCCTTGTCTGAAGACAAGGACGAGGCTGAAGCAACCTGGTTGAAGCAGCTATTTGAAGACATTTGGCCAGAGTCTGAAGGGGTTCCAAAAGGAGCCAAATCTGTTTTATAAAGCAAGTTTTACTCTATGACCTGTTAATTTTCAGATCGATTAAGAGCTGTATGTTTCTTTTCTTGTTGTTGAATGGGAAACTATATCGTTTAACTCAGGGACAATTGTAAGTTGTTCTTTTTGGGTGTGAAGTTAAAAGCTTAATATTGTATTTTTAACAAAGTTTTGTTTCAGAAATACCAAAGCCCTATTTTTTTCATGCAATCACTCTTGGAGCAAATCATTCTTTCTGCACAGTCTTACAATAAACAAAAATATTGGGGTTTGGTTCAGTATCCTAGCCACTGTTGGGATCTGGGATCATAATGCATATACAATTATCCATGAAAATCAATCTTTCCTCATAGTTGTTCAGGACTGTATATGTGTCTTTAGATATGTTAGTAATAAAGTGCATAATGCTTAAAAGCCCGTAAATCTAAAGTTTCATTCTTAATCTCTGCTATTTTACATACTGGTCTCTTGCACATATAATGTACACTTAACTCGTGAAAAGTAACGCCGCAATTTATAATTTGTCGCATCTAATCATATTTCACATTATTTCTTTAAATAAAGGACCTTTGTTGTTTTGCCGTACTAAGGTATGCTCTGATGATTATTTTCTATTTCAGCCTTAGGACCATATTTTATAGCGTCTTATGTTTCTGATTATTGAAATAGGCATCCAATATCATTAACATGTTGGTGGGAATGAGAGAATGGAATGTTACCCTGAGACCACATGTTGAGTTGTTCTATCATACATAGTCCTTGTGTCTGCCAATGCATTGTAACTGCAAGGACTGGCTGTTCAAATCATTATAAATGTTTCAGGGCTCATTTTCAAATGTTATCATTGATACTTTTGTTACTTTACCATTAACCAAAATGTATTCAAAATCAAAAACATTTGTTAATCTATTTGAATCATTTCTGAAACAGCAGAAGTACACACTATCACCTAATTGCTGAAATCATGTGAAGGATTTACTATTGAGTAATGGAATTCAATTGGTCTGCTGCATTGGAAAATGCAGCTAATGTCACATTTACTTTGCTATCTGTGAGGGTGAATGTGAGTTGAACAATTTACAATAACTGTAACCAGTGTTTAATACTGTTTAAAACGTGGGAATGAGTGAAGGATTATGCATTTGGAATTATTACAAATGTGAGATTTATAAGATTGCTCTATTCAAGATTGTCTCTTTAATTTAGGGTAAAATGGTGGGATGAAGGGCTCATGTGACCTATTCTGAATGTGGACCAAGGAGCTTGGGTGGCTTTGTTCTTAAATATTAAAGGGGGAACCCAGGTCATCTTACTGGAAAGAAGGTGTAAGATGTTTACACCTATAAACAATGACTAGAGTAGCTGTGTTGATTGTGGCTAAACTGTTAGTTTCCAAATCTCAGGAAGGTGTTCGGACTGGTATATTTTAATCTGTCTATTTGATTCTGAGATAGAATGGAGTTGGACCAGGAGGGTGGGGGGGGGGGGGGGGGGGGGGGGGGCGTTTAAACAGCATTTATGCTTGGATAGAAGACCCATGTGAATCAAACTGGTTGCAGGTATTTCTAAATATCTCTAAACCTCACAGAAATGTTCATGTTGTAGGAATCTAAGAGCAAGATAGTGAGGGTGAGAGTGAAAGTAGAGCGATTGCTTGAGCAAGTTCACCACTCAGAATGTGGATAGGAGCTTGTGCTTGAACTGAAAAGATCCAAGTGATATCCATTTAAGCAAAGCTGGAAGATTCAGCCAGGTTTGGTTAGAGGAAGGGATTTCCAGGGTCACTCACTGAGAAGGTCATTTTGGGGATTAGAAGTTATATAGCTGGAAAAGGAAAAGAAGAACTAAGAATGTCTTTGGTTTGGTTCCTGGAGAATATAATATCTTCTTTAGGGACACAATAAACTATACCTGGAGAGGGAGATTTTCAGTCATTTTAAATGTTAAATGGGGGATCTTTTCTGTAGTTTAGAATATAAGTTGCCGACTGAAATAGTGTCGAGTGGCATTGCTTTTAGTTTGCGTGGTACAGTAAAAGTCTTAAAATTTGAAATCTTGTCCGTGTGATCCTTTCAGCCCTTCACTGAAGTTCAAATTCATTTTACCAGTTATGGGTCTCTATGGGGATTGTAACAAAATGAAAGGCCAAGTTGTGCTTTCCTCTAACCTAGTCTTTGTGAATGGAAGCAAACCAACAGAAATTAAATTCTTGTCAACATAATGCGAACAAGTTACATCAATTTTTTTTGCCAACATTTTTATGAATTTGCCACACTTCTTCCAATTGCTTTCAGATTTACCATTTCTCCCAATTCTTTACTTATTAAAAAAAATCATGATTCCTCCACTGTCGGCACACAGTCCAGTATAGCATAACAAGATGCAATGAGGATCACCCTTTTATATTGCCTTAACTAATTACTGTCCGAGAAGAAATATCTCCCCATATTAAAACATTTCAGTGCTCAGCCAGTCATTTAAAAACCAATCACTCACGGGATGTGGGTGTCGCTGCTGGGCCAGTATTTGTTGCCCAACCCTAACTATCCTTGAACTGAGTGGCTTTCTCGGCCATTTCAGAGGGTGGTTCAGAGTCAATCACAATATTGTGTCCTACTTCCCGTGACATCATTAATTCATTTCCTCCTCATCTTCTGCCACGCTGTAGATGGATTAATATTGACAAATATATCAATTACAATGAAGCAAAGAAAGATACATAGAAAGATACATGCATGTACACATAGATAGAACACCAGCTTCCAAGAAAATGTAACTGAATATAACTGTAATTTTACAGTTCTGTAATTATCATCAAAAACAAGTAACATCAAGTTGCCACATTAATAAAAATAAACTTATAACATTCACGTTATAGGGTAAATCATACAATTTAAAATTTGGGAAGTAAATATTCGACAGTTCCATTAGATAAACACATGTTTGATATTCGATGAATAAAGGATGAGGACTATCTCTGATATTCAGGTAAAGGCAATTTAAAACCACATAAAGTGAATAGTGCAGAGTTATACTGCTTGCTGACATTGCAGTCCAGACAGGGGTTCAGCAGTTGAGCAGTTAAAAGACACGCACAGAGCTTTCTCTGTTTAGAAGCCTGAAACTGCTGGCGACATTTTAAAAGTTTGGAATGAGTTCACTTATCACTGACAAACACATTTCCAATAAAACACTTGAAGGCAGTTGAGTTTTGGAACTTTTTAAACTTGGCTTCCACTTTGGAATACAGTTATGTTAAATCAGTGGAACACCCAATAGAGTCACACTTCTTGCCTTTGCAGAGGCCGGAATTATCCGGTCATTGAGATTCACCTTTCCTGCTGGCAGTGCATCCCCGCCAGAGGGTTTCATGGCGGCTTGGGAAAGTTTCAATGGGAAATCCCATTGACAAGTGGTAGGAAGATAGAATCACGTCACCAGCGAATGGTGCGCTGCTGAGAAACACGCGGCTGGGGAATTGGTGAATCCCGCCAATATGGTGATGTAAAGTTGGACAGATTGAAGCAGAAACAAATATGTAGTTTAGAAGTTGGAGAGGTGATCTGACTTTTGAAAGCTCTGAAGCCAGGAGGTGTAAGATTATAGTAATCTGATATTAGATTTTGCATTGGACATCAATCACACATAGGGTGGTGAAAAGCCATGTGTGGGATTCTCTGTCCCGCTGCACCAGAGGTTTTGTGCGGCGCACCCCCACCGGCAGCAGGATTCTCCATCCCTCCAGCTGGCCAATGGGATTTCTCATTGTGGGCAGCCCCATGCCTTCGGGAAATCCCCGGGCGTGGGTGCACTGCCAGACAAACGGAGAATCACGACAGCAGAGAATCCAGCCCCATATTTTAAGAGTTCAGGAGATTCACACTTCAAACATATTTTTGCATCCATTTGATATCAGGAGAAAACACACTCTTCAAACCATGGTTTCCTAATATTTAAAAGTTTTAGAACAAAATTCAGAATAGCGCTCTTAAATCAGTGGGTGGAGCAACAGGTGCATAAAGCTATAATACAGGTGTTCCAAAGGACTGTGGAGTGACTGGTCTGAGAGCAATATCTGTACTGTAACAACACCCATAATAAGATGGGGGCTCACAAGATGCACAACCAGTTTGGCATCCATACACACCTGAAACCACTTACCTTAACACAAAACCAGAAGTTTGTGAAACACAACTGCATTGTTGCCACCCATCAGTGCTTTGACACCAAAGCAGACCCATGGGCGAGGGGAAACCTGCCTCCAGCAGTCAAGGGGTCAAGTTAGGGTCCACCTGAAACACTAGGAAAATATTGAACCTTACTTTGCAACTCAAATTCTAAAATAAAACAAAATAACAGGCAATTTTCCCTCTGGATTTTGAATGAAATTTGCAATAACGCACTGTTATACCATTTTGAGCCCGATAATAAACACGCCTTATTATGCACCAGTGAACTGTCCATTCCTGACACATTTTCTTATATGTTGGCTTTTGCAATTTGAGGGAGAACATGTGAAGATTGCGCACATTACATATGCAGAGTTGTTGAGTTGATCAGCTTTATACCACAAAACCCATGGCTTGTAGAGCCCCTGCTCACATCCAGGTTAAAGTGAAGAAAATATAATTAAAGTTAGAACCTTAATGGTTCACCAGAGGCACAGCCTTTTCTGTATAGAAATGAAAACATTCCCAACATTGAATATTTGCTATAAGACTGTATATGAGTCAGTACTGAGTTTCTTAAAAATAGATTTTTTTAAACAAGCTGTTCTTAGTGGTTAATGCAGTAAGTATGCATTCAAAAATACTTTTCGATGAAATTCACAAAATGAATTAAACACCTCAGTGAATTAAGCCTGTAAAAGTGACGTGGTCTAATCCTCCCAGTTTTATAGACTGAACTGGAACTTTGTCAATGAAACAAAAAGACCTGCATTTATGTAGCACTACTCCCAATCATATCTCAAAGCGCTTTACAGCCAATTAAGTACTGTTTTGAAGTGCAGTCACTGTTACAATGTAGGAAACACTGCAGCCAATTTGCAAATAGCAAGTTCCCACAAACAGCAATGATGGATTCTCTGGTTTTTCGGCAGTGTTCCAGTCACAGATGACAGGATTCTTTACTCCCGCTGCTTGTCAATGGGATTTCCCATTGAAGCCACCCCACGCCGTTGGGAAACCCGCGGGCAGGGGTGAACTGCAGGTGGGAACAGAGAATCCTAACAGCCAGAGAATTCTGGCCCAGATCTGATATTTGAAATCATTCCCCCACACTCCCCCACACACAGAAGAAACATTTCTCCTTTGAAGGCTTTGATCTGCACTGAGTGGCTTTCCTTAAATAAGGGGACCAAAACTGCTCACAGTACTCCAAATGTGGCCTTACCAGTACCTTGTCCAGTTGCAGCAAGACAGTTATTCTTATACTCCAACCACCTTGAAATCAGGGCCAACATTCCATTAGTCTTCCTGATTACCTGCTGCACCGAGTCGTTGGTTTTCTGTGTTTTGTGCACAAGTGCCCCCCCCCCCCCAAGTCTCTTTGTGTTGCAGTTTTCTGCAGTTTTTCTCCATTTAAATAACACTGTCCTGTTGTTCTCCCTTCCAAAAGTAACAATTTCACTTTTCCCCACATTATACTCCATTTTCCAACATTTTGTCCACTTACTTTTTTTTTAACTTAATCTATCAATATTTATTTTCTATCCCTCTTGCAACTCCCCTTTCCACCTATTTTTATGTTGTCTTGGTAGAGGGCATAGGTTTAAGGTGAGAGGAGAGAGATACAAGAGAGACCAGAGGAGAAATGTTTTCACACACAGGGTGGAGAGCATCTGGAATGAGCTGCTAGTGGCAGTGGTAGAGGCGGGTGCAACCTTTTCCTTTAAAAAGCAGTTAGACAGTTACATGGGCAGGGTGGGTATAGAGGGATATAGGCCAAATGGAGGCAAGTGGGACTAGCTTAGTGAGAGAAACTAGGCGGCATGGACAAGCTGGGCTGAAGGGCCTGTTTCCATGCTATAAACATCTATGACTCGATGACTCTATGCCTGCAAATTTGGCTACAGTATATTTGCTTCCTTCTTCCAAGTCATTATTACATACGGCAAACAGTTATGGTCCAAGCACTGATCCCTGTGGAACCCCACTGGTTTCAGGTGGCCAACCTGGAAAAGAACCCCTTATCCCCACTTGCTGTTACCTGCCCATTAGTCAATTTTCCGTGCCAATATACTACCCTCAACACGGTGGGCTCTTATCTTGTGATGTAGCCTTTTGTGAGGTACCGTGTTGAATGCCTTTTTGAAGTTCCAATACAACACATCCACTGGTTTCCCTCTATCCACTCCGGTTGAGACTTCCTCGAAAAACTCTAATAAATTAGTCAGCCACAATTTCCCTTTCATGAAGCCCTGCTGAATTTGCTTGACTCGATTATGATTTACCAAATATGCTGCTATTACTTCCTTAACAATTGATTTCAATGTTTTCTCAACAATAGCTGCTCGGCTAATCGGCCTATGGTTACACGCTTTTGCCTCCTTCCCATTCTGAATAGGGCTGTCAAATTGACAGTTTTTCAATCTTCTGGCAAGGATTTCTGGAAAATTACAGCAAATACATCCACTATCTCTGTAACTGCTTCTTTTAGGATTTCTAGGATGCAAGCCATCAGGGCCAGGAGTATTATCTGCTTTAGCTCCATTAGTTTGCACTGGTCTCCAGTGGTGTGAGAGAGGGGACATTCTCCACAATGATAATCAGTTTTTTTATGTTACTTGATGGATAAACATTGCCAAGGACACTGGGGATAACCCTACTTTTCTTCTTTAAAGTAGTCCCTAGGAATCTTTAGTATTCCCTCCAGCACGTAGATGAGGCCTCAGTTTAACATCTCATCTAAAAGAGAGCACCTCTGATAGTCTCCATCATTATGCACCAGCATATCAACTTTGAATTTTGTACTCAAGGCCTGGAATGGGACTTGAACCTGGAATCTTGTGATTCAGGGATGCCAATACCCAACTGAGCCACATCTGATACCATGATGGAACTGAAAGAAAACTCTTCATTTGTCAGGTGAAATGAACCATAGAATTTTATATTTATCTGGAAGAAGATAGCTTTTTAAATTAATGTTAACCGTGAGTAAATCTAATACATTAATATTTGTATTTGTTGCTTTGAATTTCATATTGCCTCTGGGCACTGGAGTACAGAGGAGATTCACAAGAATGATTCCAGGGATAAAGAACTGTAGCTCTCAGGATAGATGGGAGAGGTTGGAACTGTTTTTCTTGGAGAAAAGAAGGCTAAGTGGAGACTTGATACAGATCCTGAGGGGTATGGACAGGGTAAATAGTGAAAAACTGTTCCCACTTAAGGGAGTATCAAGAACTAGAGGGCATAGATTCAAGTTAATCGGCAAAAGGAGTAAAAGTGATGTGAGGAAAATCATTTTCACCCAGAGGGTGGTTGGAGTCTGGAACAGACTTCCTGAGAGGATGATGGAGGCAGGTTTAATCGAGGTATTCAGAAATAAATTGGATTGCTGTCTGAATGTGAAAAGTTACGGGGATATGTCGGGGGATTGGGACTAGGTTGAATGCACTTCCAGAGAGCGAGTGCAGACACGATGGGCTGAATGGCCTTCTTCTGCACTGAAACATTCTGTAATTCTATGAAGAATGATCCAGTGAATATTAGACACTATCTCTTGTGTAGAAATGGTTGGCATTGCCTAATTTTGATCTTCTCAAAAGAAAATGTTAACATTCTTCTAAAATTAGCATGTTTGTGAGAAATTTCAGCATTGTCATAGTTCTTAGCATTTGATTTCTGACAGCAAGGTTCCATCTACAACACTGCATCTCTGATATGGGCATATCTACAATATATCACAAACCTACAACGCTGAACTTTCTATAGCAACCTTTTCCAATATAAATTCTTATGTACATGCCCATCATGAAACATGCCTGCACAGAGGTATTACAATGTAATTGCAACCTCCTGTTAATGGTGGTGCTGTGGCGCCTCAGTTTTGTACCTCCGGGTTCCTCAGCCTGCGTTGCAAAGAAAGCGTTAATCTGCAACTAATTCTTCACCTCTGTTTCACAAGCTGCTATAAGTTTAGTAGACGTATCAAACAACAATAAAGACAGAATGTTTAAGTTTAAAGTGGGAATTTAATTCTGTCTAGAAACCCTGGCCACATTATACCCTGTTCTTTATACTCCTCTCACTGAACAATTACATCTGGTCTTCACTTCCCCAGGGCAATGCCACAGGAGACTGACAAGGATATTCTAAAAGCGTTGAGATGTCACAAAAGCAAACTATGCTAAATCCAGAATTTCTGATGAAGCAAAATTTCTCAGCAACCAACTGAGCTTCATCATTTACTCTCTATGCAGATCTCTGAAGAAAATCTCTTCCGCCACCATGCACGCTCCACTGACCAGCTTTTTGCCAATCGACAGAATATCAGAGATGTGAACAAACGTGAACCAAAAGCCAGAGAAAACTGCAAATTTTCAGGGAGTTAAATACCATCTGCAGCAAGAAGATCATTTGATGTTTCGATTGAATGAAACATTTCTGGAAGTGCTTGTTTTTAGTCTAATTTACAGAACGGTTGGTTTTCTCTTTAATCTATATGCTGACTAAGAAACTTATGTGAATTGTAAATGTTGAAAATAAATTGATACATGTTGCACCATTTTCAGAAAGATAGTGCAGAACATTATTTTAGATTTCCCATACTCATAATTGCAGAGCACACGGCACCAAGCAAAGTGACAAACTGGGTGGTATTTAATGAGTGTGATGATAGTGGGGTCTTGCCCACCAGTTGGAGAACTGGTGGGAGCCCCACATCACCACTCTCCAGGAGTCCTGATGCAATTATGAATTAATCAAGCACTTTCCTGGACAGCGATGGGCCTCCCAACGAATTAAGTCCCAAGCAGGGCAGAAATCCTGCTCCTGAGAGCTGCTGGCCATTCGGAGGCTGGCAGCTGTCCAGCACTGGCACTGCCAGTGGGAACAGTGGACACTGCTGGCACTACAACCTGGCCTGGAGAGGGATCGGTCATGGATCCCTCAATAGAGGTGAGGGTGGTTGAGCAGGGGATCGCAGGAGCAGGTCGGGGACAAGGCCTGGGGTTTACTATTCTGCTTGTTATGGATGCCTGGTCAGCTCTCAGCAGTGGCTAAGATACTCAACCAGAGCCCCAACTTTTTAAAGTTTTAAGGTGGCGCAGAAAGATCAATTCGTTCCAGGAGTGATATCATAAGAAATAGGGCTTCATTATTTTATGAAACAAGCTTTATTATAACAAAAGAAAAGAACAAAACAATATTTAACCCTTTAAACTTCAATCTTAACAAATACCAGACTACATGTAGTTTCTTAACTTTCACACAAATTCCCATCAAACACCACTTTAAATGAACATGCAGCTCTCATTCCACTTGCATAGACAGGCAAAGGTGATACTTGTATTTACAAAGCAATTATTCTTCATTAAGGATGTTCTTTCAGATCCATTTTTCAAAGCCTGCCTCGGTGGCCACTTTCATAACCTCTTTCGGTCACTTTCCAAAGCCTTCTCTCTGTTCCTGTTCAAAACAGGATTCCTTTTCTCTTTCTTTCTAAGCTCTGCCCAGCCCCTCAAACAACCGTTCACTCCAGACTTACCTTATAGTTCTTATAGAATTTACAGTGCAGAAGGAGGCCATTTGGCCCATCAAGTCTGCATCGGCTCTTGGAAAGAGCACCCTACCTCCACCCTATCCCATAACCCAGTAACCCCACCTAACACTAAGGCAATTTTGGACACTAAGGGCAATTTATCATGGCCAATCCACCTAACCTGCACATCTTTGGACTGTGGGAGGAAACCGGAGCACCCGGAGGAAACCCACGCACACACGGGGAGAACATGCAGACTCCACACAGAAAGTGACCCAAGCCGGGAATCGAACCTAGGACCCTGGAGCTGTAAAGCATTTGTGCTAACCACTATGCTACCGTGCTGCCCATCATTGTTATCTTGGCTGTTTGCTTGTCCACTCCCGTTTACACAAAAGAACAGAGCCACACTATTGAGATACAACTAACCTTCCATTGCTGGACAAAAAAGCGGCATGGTGGCACAGTGGTTGGCACTGTTGCTTCAGAACGCCAGGGATCCCGGTTTGGTTCCAGCCTTGGGTAACTGTCTGTGTGGAGTTTGCACGTTCTTCCCATGTCTGCATGGGTTTCCTCCAGGTGCTCCAGTTTCCTCCCACAGTCCAAAGATGTGTGGTTAGGTGGATTAGTGGTGCTAAATTGCCCCGAGGTGGGGTTATTGGAATAGGGTAGGGGAATTGGGACTAGGTAGAGTGCTCCTTCAGAGGGTTGGTGCAGACTCAACAGGCTGATTGGCTTCCTTTTGCCCTGTAGGGATTCTATAAGAAATTCTCCAAGAAAAATGGTCATTAGACTCTGTAATGGGCTAATGGCTGGTCAGACAGGAATGTCTTGAATGAGAATGGATCTGGGGCATCCTGTGGATTCCCACTAATGAGCCTGAACTGGGACAAGGCAACCCAGGCCTGGTGTCTGCATATCCCTTTGACCATATGCTAGCAGGTTTTTCCATCAGTCTGTTTAACCCGTAAATTGTCTGCTATACCTTTAATCTATTTTGGACCACATTTCCGAATATCTCCCTCTTGCAACAAGCTGGTTTTCCTTCCAGATGCTGAGTCCTTTAATTTGGCCCAGAGTGCCTATTAACGAGGGACGCCATCTGAAAGGTCGCTTGAAAATCTGATATGGTTTTCTGCATGACCTCCCTGGATGACAAGTTCCCCATCGGCCACTAGGTGAATATCAATGGTGGTGGGATAAGGCCTTAAGTAACCACAGAAAGGCCAGAAAGGTCTCTTGATGGGAAGGCAACCCTCTACCCTTCTCATCCTAAGTTTGATTCAGGGTGGTGTCAGAAAAGTGGCAGGAATTCCACCTCGCATCCTCCCTCCCTATCAAACGGTCGCCCCATCTCTGAACTTGCCGAAAGGGAGGGGAGTCATTCAATTCTGCTCAACAAATTGCAAAGAGGATTTGAAATTGAGTTTGTGAGGATTTAAAAAAATAAATTTAGAGTACCCAGTTATTTTTTCCAATTAAGGGGCAATTCAGCGTGGCCAATCCGCCTAGCCCGCACATCTTTGGGTTGTGGGGGTGAAACCCATGCAGACACAGGAGAATGTGCAAACTCCACACGGACAGTGACCCAGGGCTAGGATTCGAACCCAGGTCCTCAGCGCCGTAGGCAGCAATGCTAACCACTGTGCCACCATGCTGCCCTGAGTTTGTGAGGATTAATTATAAATTTGAGAGCAGTTACATGACTGATGTTGTGCCATCTGATCATGAGATCATCAAATGTGTACCACATATTTAGTTCCACATTTCCGATCTGCAATGCCTCCTTTAGAAATCAAAGGGCAGTGATTTCGCTTTCAGATTTCTTTTGGAATATTTTCACTTCAATGGTGATGGCATCTCATGAGAACTGGCTTGGCAGAGACATTAAGCCCACCAGTGCAAAGAACTAATGTACTTACATGGGCTGGAATAGAAATGTTACAGGAACAATCTGGGCTATTATTGCCTCTACTAATTCTAGTTCATCTCTCCTCACACTGTTGTGGTCTGCAACCCGTCCCTTTAATGTTGCCAGCAGCATTCATAAAGGGAAGTCATTCAAAATAAGTCACAGAAAAAAACAGATGTGCAAAAATTTATAAAATTTCTTTGCAGCTGTTTGATTTCAGGGGCTAACCTTCCGTTTTCAGACAATGAACCACAATTGATTCCTGATGACTGCATTACTCCAGGGAGTTTTGGAAATACATTTTACTGGTGGGATGGTGAGGCAGCCTTGGCTACGTTGGCAGCACTCTTGTCTCGGAGTCAGAAAGCTGAGAGTTTGGAGTCCCAGTGCAAGATTCAAAACTGACACACCAGTGCTGTGATGTCAGAGGAGCTGGCTTTGGGTGAGACATTAAACTGAGGCCCCTCCCAGGTGGACATATAAAGTTCCGTGGCATTCTTGGAAGAGCGGCAGAGTTGTCCTGACAGATATTTACCCTTCAACCAACATCGCAGGGTATCTGGTCATTGGCACTTTCACATTTGTGAGAGTTTACTGTGTGCAAATTGGTTGTTGCATTTCCTACATTACAACCACAACTCCAAACTCCTAACGAACAGTAAAACGAGTGTTCAGCCTCAGGATTCACACGCTCTGGCCTGATTGGCCTGTGGGTCACATGACCATCTGAGAACAAGCCTCCTTAAAGGGCACACTACAACTTCATTCCTCCTTTAAGTCCCTGTTCAACAAATTACAACACTGGAACTATTTACAATATTACACAACAAATGTTTCTCAACACAGTCCCTTATAAGGTAAGTTGGCACGAGGACTTCCTGATCCTTTTGGAGTGTTGTAATTCACTTGCGGCTGTCCCATAGTAGAGGGAACTTTGGTTTGAACCCTAATGGGTTTGCTCTCGACTTGCGAAAGTGGGTCCGTGCAGATAATTCCCCCAGTTTCCCCTGGAACATTACAGGCCTCAACCTTGAGGTAGCTTGCTGCAGCATTACTTGAACGTGAAGCAATATTACTGACAGGTACAGGAGGGTAGGCTGCCCCACTGATGCAGTGCACAACTCTCTCCTTCTCAATGGTTCAGATGTTTCTTCACCATTTTTCCTTGGTACCTATTTATGACACTGGACCTGTTATGGTCACGACCATTCTGGGGATCCAATTAGGACCAGCACCAAAATTTACATATACCAACACGTCCACCTTGATGTGTTATCTGTGTTGGTCTAACGTTGACTGCAACTGGATGCAGTAAAATGAGAAACAGGCTTCCGACACTGGAGATGGTCCAACACTGTTTTATTGAACCTGTTGACTGCTGTACACAATCTGCTGTGGGTTGACACTCTATTAACCTAACTGATAACCTCCTACTGGCTTGACCAGACTAGCTATCTACAACATGGTGATTATGTTCATTGGCCTGTGCACTGCGACTATCTCCCTAGCCGTGTCCTGTGAGAGAGAGAGAGCTTTAATGCCCTGTGGGCTTTATAGTGGTGCTGCCCTGTCCGGTGATTGGTTGTTCTGTGTTGTGTATGTTCATTGGTTATCCTGTGTGTCAATCACTGCCTGTCTGCATCTCATGATATATATGAGTGGATATTATGACATCTCCCCTTTTAAAATACATTTTGGAATGTGGCTGTATATACACTATGTCAAGTGGGGAATGAATGAACATATGTACATGGGAAGGTATCTATTGTGCAGATACAGAGCAAACTGAACAAAATTTACAGTTTTAAGTCTATAGATTTAAGTCTATAGATTCAGTCGTTGTGGTGGGTGATGAATTCTTGTTGATCGCCATAGAGGTGGAGGGGGGGACGCCGGCACCTGGACAGACGGGATGGCTGCCATCTCGGTGGCCTTGTGGACAGGTGGGATCGCTGCCAGATCGGTGGCCTCGTGGTGCAAGACATCCAGAGGAGGCATGATGACATGTGCAGAAGTGCGGTCGGGTGATGGGCAGGGAACTTTACGCAGCGCCCTCCTGTTGTGCCGTAAAATGGAGACATCAGCCATTTGGACAACGAAAGACCTGGGAGCAACCTGTCTGATGACAACAGCTGGAGCTGACCAACCTCACTCAGGCAGCTGAACGTAAACAACATCGTCTGGAGCCAGCGCAGGCAGATCCATGGCATGATCTTTTGCTGGTCCCTGGATCGTTGCACCCTCTGCAGCACCGTGAGGTGGTCAAGGTCTGGAAGATGCATGGCTGGAACAGTCGTCCTCAGGTTGCGGTTCATGAGCAACTGGCCGGAGACAAACCAGTTGACTGAGGGGTTGTCCTGTATGCCAATAGCGGCAGGTTGAAATCTGAGGCTGAGCCTGCAGCCTTGCACAGCAACCGCTTGACAATATGGACCCCTTTCTTGGCCTTCCTGTTTTATTGCGGGTAATGGGGACTGGATGTGATGTGACTAAAGTGGTAGGATCGTGCAAAGTCAGACCACTCTTGGCTGTAGAAACATGGACCGTTGTCACTCATTACCGCGAGTGGTATCCCATGCCTGGCAAACGTCTCTTTGCAGGCTTTGATGACGGACTTGCTCGTGAGGTCCGACAGTTTCGCCACTTCTGGGTAGCTGGAGAAGTAGTTGACCACGAGCACGTAAACACGCCCATTGGCGCGAAAGAGGTCGATCCCCACCTTGGACCACAGCGAGGTCATGATCTCATGCTGTTGCAGCATTTCCTTGGGCTGAGCTGGTTGAAACTTCTGGCATGTTGTGCAGTTGAGGACTGTGTTGGCAATGTCCTGGCTGATGCCAGGCCAGTAAACTGCCTGCCGAGCTCTGCGTCGACATTTCTCGACCCCCAGATGACCATCATGATCGGTGATTGGTTGTTCTGTGTCATGTATGTTCATTGGTTATCCTGTGTGTCAATCACTGCCTGTCTGCATCTCATGATATGCATGAGTGGGTATTATGACACGCCTCAAATGTTCTCTCAGGTTTTTTCGAGTTGTGATGTTTCTTCTGTGTGTTCTGCTTTACCTCCATCCTCCCCACAAAATTCTGAAATACCAGATCCAACCATGTTCTCATGCGTTTGCCCATTAGCAATTCGGCGGAGGTACCACCTGTGATGCCATGAGGTGTTGTTCGATAGGTGAGCAGCAAACAGGCCAGTCTGCTTGGTAGAGGGGTTGGTGACTGTTTCTTCATGGATGTTTGGACAGCTCTCAGCAAGTCCATTTGAAGTAGCATGGTAGGGAACGGTTTGAATCTGTTGAATGCCATTGGTTCTCATGAAATATTGGATCTCTTTGCACATAAACGCAGCCCCATTACCTGAGATCAGCACCTCAGGCAACCCATGGGGAGAAAATGTCTGTTGCAATTTCTCTGCCATTGCTGAAGAGGTCAAGGACTTCATTTTGTGTTTGTCCAACCACTTGGAGTGAGTATCTATGATGAGCAAGAAAATGGAGCCCATGAATGAACCTGCAAAATGGCCATGTACTCTCACCCATGGTTGTCTTGGCCACTCCCAAGGGTGCATTAAGGCCCCAGACGACAATTTTTGCTGCATCTGACGCTGGTCACATTGTTTGACCAGATTCTCTATGTTGATATCCATCCCGGGCCACCAGCCATAATGGCGTGAAAGTATTTTCATCTTCAACATCCCTGAATGGGGACAGTGCAACTTTTGTAATAAAAGCTGTCTGGTGGGAGTGGGAATGGCCACCATTGTTCTCCATGATAATACGCTGTCTTCACAACTTAACTCGTCTTTTCTTATCTGAAAGGAAGGTAACTGCTCAGATCTGTTATCATGATGCCAGCTGAAGTGGACCATATGTTTAATTTGAGATAAAATGGGGTCTTTTAGGGTTCAAAATGTGACCTGTCGCATTGACACTGGCACCATACTGAGAAAGTTTAAAGTGAGAATGATTTCCTGTGGTACTGGTGGAGGTAGCATACTTTCGGCTAGGAAAAGGCAGCTTAACACATCCGCGTTGGAAATGTGTGTGCACGGCCTATGTTGAAACACATACTTGTCGGCTGCCAACAATAGATCCCAGTGTTGGATGTTACCTGAAGCTAAGGCGGATTTGTGGTTGGTAACTATTATTAAGTGCCGTCCATAGACGTATTGATGGAACCATTTCATTCCAAAGATTCCAGCTAATCCCTCTTTTTTGATTTGGGAGTTAGCGTGTTCAGCATTGGTCAGAGTCCTGGAGGCATAGTGATAGACCTTTCAGCACCATCTTCCATCCTGTGAGGCAAAACCGCTCTGATTCATGAGACATGTCAGGTAAGAATTGTATCTACTGAGGGATCAAAATGAACCAAGAGACTGGACGATTATAAAGTTAATTTGACCTGTTGAAAGAATTCTTTCTGATGCTCTCGCCAATACCACCCCTGGTGCTTCTTGAGTAAGGGTGCGAACATTGTAGAAAGATTAGGAATAAATATGCTGTAATAATTCACCTTTCCTAAGAAGGATTTCAATTCTGACGTATTTTTAGGGGCTGGTGCTTCCTTAATTGTTTTTATCTTCTCCTCCATAGGATGCAGCCCTTTGGTGTCTATCCTAAATCCTAAGTACTTCATGAGCTTGGAAGCTACACTCTTGTCAGCCTTACCCTGGCCTTCTTAAATTTTTTAAAACTTCTTCTAGACGTGCTAAGTATCCACTTCAGATGCCCCTGCTATCAGTACATTGTCTAGATAGACAACCACCTTGGGTAGGATCTGTAGTAAGCTTTCCGTCGTGCGCTGGAAAATTGCACACGCTAATGAGACTCTGAAGTGTAGCTGGGTATACTGGCATAGGCCTTTGCTTGTATTTATGGTAACAAATCCTCCAGAAGCCTCATCTAATTCTAATTGTTCGTACGCATGGTTCATTTCAAGTTTAGAGTACGTTAAGCCACCAAGCTATAAATCTTCAATTCTTGGCATTGGATAATGGTCCAATTTTGCCATCCGATTCATGGTTAATTTGTATTCCCCACCATTCAGAATGGTTCAATCTGACTTAACCATTGGCACGAAAGGAGCCACCAACTCCTCAAACTGTACAAGCTGGATGATGCCTAATTCAGACTTAACCTTCTCATGTAAAGCATGGGGACAGGTCAGGTTCTGTAAAACATGGGCATGGCCTCAGGATCAACATAAATCTTTTCTTTCAGGCCCGTGTCTTGCCGAAAAAGGTTAGGTATGGGGTTACTGGGTTATGGGGATAGGTTGGAAGTGTGGGCTTAAATGACTGCTCTTTCCAAGGGCTGGTGCAGACGCGATGGGCTGAATAGCCTCCTGCTGCACTGTACATTTCATGTTTCTATGATAACTTGTCTTGGAAAACCTGGGCCGGGATTCTCTGATCCTGAGGCTAAGTGTTGACGCCGTTGTATACACCGTCGCATTTCCCGACGGCGTCAACATGGCCTCAGGAGCAGCAATTCTGACCCCTACAGCGGGCCAGGATGGCTCTGGAGCGACCCACGCCGCTCCAGTTGCCGTTCCCGGCATCAGATGGGTGTTGCGGGTCTGCACATGCGCAGTGGGACTGCCGCGATTTTCGCGCATGTGCGGTGTCTCCCTTCTCCGCGCCGGCCCCGATGCAGCATGGCATAGGGCTACAGGGGCCAGCGCGGAACAAAGGAGGCCCCCAGACTCCTCTTTGTACGGCTGCTCGGCCCATCCCAGGCGGAGAATCGCCGGGGGGGGGGGGGGCTCCGTAGAGCAGCCCCCGACCGGCACCGGGGCGGCGTGTCGCGATTTGCGCCAGTCGTGCCGATTCTCCGGCCCGGCCCCGGGTTGAGAGAATCCCGCCCCTGGTATTTTGTTAAAATGCTATGAAAGTCTCCTTCGTTAATTTAGAAGATTCCTACCCAATTTTATCTAATTTGGCGAAGCAAATCTCAACCCATTGGACTTGGCCCTTGGTCCCACACTGCTATTGGAGTCAGTTGATCTGACTGATGCTGGGCGTTGTGGTCGTTCCCAGGATCCTTAATGCTTCCCCAGTATCTGTGGCAAGCCTGGCAGGTGTGCTTCTTTTAAAAAAAATGTTTTTATTGATTTTCATGTTTTATGGTACATGTCGCAGCATCCACCACACTCTGGGGGTAGCGAATTCCACAGATTCACAACCCTTTGTGAGAAGTAGTTTCTCCTCACTGCCATTTCAAATTTGCTACCTCTTATCCTAAGACTATGACTCCTCATTTTAGAATGCCTCACAAGAGGAAGCATCCGCTCCACGTCTACTTTATCCATAACTTTTATTATCTTGTATACCTCTTGATTGATAGGGGTATGAAGGGCTATTAGAGATGGCAGGAGAATGGGGATGAGAAACATATCAGCCATCATTGATTGGCAGAGCAGACTCGATGGGCCAAATAGCTTAATTTTGCTCCTATGTCTTATGGTCAATTTGATCTCTCCTCATACTTCTAAACTCTATAGAGTATAGGCCAAAACTGTTCAATCTCTCTTCATATGACAAACCCCTCATCTCTGCAATCTAGTGAACATCCTCTGACCTGTCCCCAATGCCACCACATCTTTCCTCAGATAAGGGGACCAAACCTGTGCACAATACTGCAGGTGCAGTCTAACCCAGTGTTTTTCAAACTTTTTTTCCGGGGACCCATTTTTACCAACCGGCCAACCTTTGGGACCCATGCCGGCCATCTTTGCGACCCATGCCGGTCGACCTTCATGACCCATGCCGGCTGACCTTCGTGACCCACGCGGCCAACATTCACGACCGTCCATTTTCTCTTAACTTCAGTGCAAGAGGTGAGCCTGCTTGGTTCTCACAATCTCACTCCAATCAGGTTCACAGGAGGAGAGAGCTATGCGCATATTGGGTGCAGGATTCAGCCGGTTCCTTTGTGCCGTCTTCATCTTTGTGAGGATGGAAAATCCAACCTCGCACATGTAGCTTGTCGTGAAGGGCAAAACCAACAAAATGCTTGTTTACTCAGCTCTGGATACTCTTCAGAGACGCTACTCCAGAATGCTGACGGTTTCACTGACATGTGCCGTGTTTTTAATGTGCTGTCAAAGCTGAGGTGCAGAAGTTCAGTCAGCTTCATTTGGAGACAGGCTTGCCAGTCCATTTACAATTTCCTTACTAATGCTGTTTTCTTTGATGTGTCGTAGCAGTGTGGGGAACATGTCGTAATTTTGGCTTTACACTCGCAACTGTCAAACGTTCAATGAGTTTTGGAAAGCTGCGATTTCTTCACAGTGCTGAAAGCGATCATCATCCTTCCCTTGCAATTTGAGGTTCAGTTCATTTAGAATTGAAAGACAAAGTTAGCATCCAAATATCATCAGGAAACAAATCAGCCAGAGAGGACAATTTCCTGAGGAGGAACATCAGTTCGTAAACTCTGAGTAGCTCTCCTGTTGACTGATCTTTACAGTAATTCTTCAAGTGGATGAAGTCCACCATCATTGGGATTGACTGGTCAGTATTTTGATTCAATGCTTTAATATAGTATAAAGGTCAGCAAAATACTTATAGCCACCCTTCAGTACACAGAGGGTGATGATTTCTCATGGCTTTCATTATATCCCTTGCCAAACGTTCAGTTCTGTCCATGATTAAACCATGAGGAATATATACTCTCTCCAGATCATTTGAATAATGTTTAGGGATGCAAAACAGATCGAGGTCATAGTCTTGTCCATCATCGGCGATCACCAATCAGTCAGCCGCCGCCATGCTGTGATTGCACTTTGACCCTGGGTTCAGGTCTCAGCATTCCATGCGCACTGATGAGCGGGCCTGCATGTGCAAGTGCGCCTGCATTTTTTTAGCTGGTCCTGACCGTCATTTTTAAAGCTGCTCGCAGCGGCATTGTTAAAAGCTGGTTGCTGAGGCTGCTGCACGTTTATTCTTGCGATCGGGACGCCGCTGTGGCTGGCTCCTCGACCCTGCCGACACACACCCGCGACCCGCCCACGGGTCGCGACCCTCACTTTGAAAATGCCTGGTATAACCAAGGTCTTGTACAGTTGCAACAACACTCCCTTACCTTTATACTGTATTCCTTTTACTAAAAATGCCAACATTCCATTCACTTTCTTTATTATCTGCTGTACCTGCATGCTAGTTTTCTATAACTCATGAATGAGGAACCCCAGATCCTTCTGCAATGCAGCATCCCAAAGTTTCTCCCTATTTAGATAATAAGCTGCCTTCTCATTTTTCTGACCAAAATGGATGACCTCACACTTATCCACATTATACTCCATCTGCCGCATTTTGGCCCACTCTCCTAACCTATCTATATCTATTTCTAAGGTTCTTATTTCCTCATTGCACCTATTTTTGTGTCATCTGCAAATCTAGCGAGGGAACCTTCGATCCCTGTATCTAAGTCGTTTATATAGATTGTAAGTAGCTCCAATCAGCCCCAAGGACTGAAACCTGTGGCACCCCAATAGTTACATCTTGCCATCCATTTATCCTGACCGTCTCTTCTATCTGTCAGCCAGCCTTCTATCCAAGCTAACAAATTAATCCTAACCCCATGCAATCTCACCTTGTGAATTAACCTTTTGTGCAGCACCCCATCAAACGCCTTCCCCAGTCCAGATATAGTACATCCATAGGATCCCCATTATCCACTTTGCTTGTTACATCTTCGAAGAACTCCAGCAAATTAGTCAAACGTAATTTTCCCTTCATAAAACCATGCTGACTCTGATGGTTAGCGTTTTGATTTTCTAAATGTCATGATATTACTTCCTTGATAATTGCTTCTAACAATTTCCCAACAACAGATGTTAAACTAACTGGTCTGTAATTTCCCACATTCTGCCTCCCCTTTTTGAATAAGGGCATTATGTTAGCATTTTATCAATCTACTGGAACCTTTCCCTGGTCCAGGGAATATCATAATGAATGGATCCACTATCTCCGCTGCCACTTCCTGCAACACCTTAGGATGTAGGCCTTCAGGCTGAGGGAACTGTCTGCCCTCATTCCCAAGTGTTCATTAAGTACCGTTTCCCTATTGATGCTGATTGTTCTAAGTTTCACCCTTTCTATTGCCTCTGAATTGTCCGTTCCTATAGGAATGATACTAGTGTTCTCCACTGTGAAAACTGAGGCAAAGTATTGATTTAGTATCTTTGCCGTTTCTGAGTTCCTGACTATTTACTCACCAGTTTCATCTGCCCAGGGACCAACATTCACTTTAGCGACTCTCTTCCCTTTTATGTACTTATAGAAGCTTTTGCTATCCTTTTGGATATTTTGCGCTAGTTTTCTTTTGTAACTTACCTCAGTATTTTATATTACTTTTTTAGTATCCCTTCATTTATGTTTGAAAGTTTCCCAATCTTCCAGCCTGCCACTGACCTTTGCTATATGATAAATGTTAGTTTTTGTCTTTATAATGTCCTTGACCTCCTTGTTTAGCATTGGATGTTTTTTACCCCTCTTACCATCTTTCTTCCTCACTGGGATATATTTTAGCTGTGAGGAATGGAGTATCTCCTTAAACAACTGCTGCTGCTCATCAGCTGTCCTACCTTTTAGCCTTTCTGCCCAGTCTATATGGGCCAAATCTGCCCTCATGCCCATGTAATTCCCTTTGTTTAATTCCAAAACGCAAGTGTGGGACTCTATTTTCTCACCCTCATACTGAATCTGGAATTCTACTGTACTATGGCCACTTCTCCTTAGAGGATCCTTCACAATGGAGGTCATTAATTAATCCCTCCTCATTACAGAATACCAAATCTCCTCCCTGGTTGGTTCCCCATCGTACTGGGCGGGATTCTCTCACCCCGGGGCGGAGAATCGCTGGGACGGTCGGGAATTGCGCCACGCTGTCCTGATGCCGTTCCCCGGAGAATCGGCTTCATTGGCACCGGTGCGGTCGGCGCGGCACTGGTCGGGGGCCGCTCTACGGGCCCCCCCCCGGGGATTCTCTGCCCGGGATGGGCCGAGCGGCCACGGCAAAAACGCTGAGCCCTACCGCGCTGTTCACACCTGCTCTTATCCAGCGGGACCTCGGCGTGGATGCATCCGGGGGTGGCCTGGTGGGGGTGGGGGGTGGGGGAAGAGGGTGGTCCGACCCTGGGGGGGGGGGGGGGTGGCATCCGCTGTGGCCTGGCCTGCAATCGGGGCCTACCGATCGGTGGGCCGGCTTCTCGGGCTGGCCCCTGTAGCACTACGCCATGTTGTGTTGGGGCCAGCGCGGAGAAGGAAGCCACTGCGCATGTGTGCATTGGCGCCGTCCCCACTGCGCATGCGCAGACCCGCAGCACCCATCTGACCTCAGGGATCGGTAGCTGGAACGGCATGGGTTGCTCCAGTGCCATGCTAGCCCCCTGTAGGGTTAGAATTGCTGTTCCTGAGGCGATGTTGACGCCGTCTGGAAACGCGACGGCGTTTACGACAGTGTCAACACTGACCCTCAGGATCAGATAATCCCATCCACTGTTTCAGGAAACAATCTCTAATGCATTCAATGAACTCTGCCTCCAGGCTACCCTTGCCAATTTGAGTCCTCCAGTCTATGTGCATATTAAAATCACCCATTAATATTCCCATACCTTTCTTACAAGCCCCAAGTATTTCTGGGATCATACTGTGCCTTCCTGAAAAACCATTTTTTGGGGACCTATAGATTACTCCTACCAAGGACTCCTTCCCTTTGCTATTTCTTATTTCTACCCAGACCAATTCCACATCTTGATCTCCAGTGCTTATGTCATCTCTCTTTACATCACTGATCCCTTTCCTCACCAGCAGGGCTACGCCACCTCCTTCTCCTTTCACACTACCTTTACAAAATTCTGTGTGCCCTTGGATATTCTATTCCCAGACCTTGGGCGGAATTTTTGAAAATGGGACCATGTCCCCACGCCCACGAGAAAACGAGCACAAATCACTCTAGACTTTCCTGGAGAAAGTCCAGAGTGCTTCTCCGTTTTGCAGGGGGCTAGCAGGGCCCCGGAGTGCTCCTCTTAGCTCTGGCTGCCGAAACGGGGCCCTGCACTTCCGGCTGCGGGTCCGCGCAACATGGCGGACCCACTCCACGGGCCGGCCCCGACAATATATGCCCCCCCTCCCGATCGTGCGCGCCTGCCGATCGGTGGCCCCCAATGCGAGCCTGGCTGTTCTGGAGGCCCCCCCCCCCGGTGACGAATGCCCCCCACCAGGGTGGCTATGAACCACACCAGCAGGAATTCGGCCAGCTGCCGGCTGAGAACCTTCGTGGGGCCTCTTTCAATGGCCCCCGACCGGCACCATGTCGATCGTGAGCGCCCGGTCTGCGGAGAATCGCGGGAAGGCGTCAGACCCGATCGCGCCCCATTTTCCGCCCCCGCGCAGAGAAGCGATTTTGACAGAGGCTCGGTGAATCCTGCCCCTTGTCTCCTTGTAACCCTGTTTCAGTCATCCCCACCAAGTCATAACTTTTGTTTCTATTCGCGCTGTTAGCTCATTAAGTATGCTGCGATTGCTACGCCTTGGAAGCATCGGGTTCCCCACTACAAAGACATGAATCCGGGTGTGTGAACCTCCATGGTGCCCCCATCTGTTCCATAAACATGCCTAGTTCCTTTGCCATGTTTGATGTTTTCCCTGATTTGGGGTTTTGTCTGTCTGTCTGCCTGTACACAGTTCACGGCCCCCTCCCCCATCATGAGTTGTGTGTCAGGGATTTCCGTCATAGTCTTCATTATCAATTCCATGTTGTTCCAGTTGGGAGTGTACACGTTGACCAGAACCACTGGTGCCTCTTCCAGGACACCGCTGATCATGACGTACCATCCCCCTGCGTCTGTAACCGTCTTCGTCGCTGTAAATGCCATCCTCTTATTTAGCAGTATGGCCACCCCCCGAGTCCTAGTCCCTTAGCATGAATGGTACGTCTGGTCTACCCAGCTCTTTCTTACCCACAGTCGGTCCTTTTCCCTCAGGTGGGTCTCTTGGTGGAAGACTATGTTGGCTCTCATTCTTTTCAGGTGGGCGAAGACTTTGGATATTTTCACTGCGCTATTAAGTCCCTGACGTTGCAGGTGACTATTCTGATGGTGGGGTTTCTGTCCCCCACCCCCTCCTGTGGGGCCAATCATACTTACCTTGTGAATGCACCTCAGGGATTCCCTTTGTTTGATTACCCTCCACTGTGGTTGTTTGTGACGCCATCTTGTTCCTTGTTACCATGAGCGATCTGTCATAGCCAGCCTAGAGCCCTTCCCCCTCTTGACCCTCTGTTCTGTCTTTGCATCCGTTTCTTCCCCTTCTCCTCCCCCTCATCCCTATTGCCCCCCACCTGCTTCCCCCCCCGTCGCTTACTCCCCTAACTATGCCCCCATTGGTAGTGTTCACCCTCTATGTTGTCAGGCACTCTCTCCCCGGTGGGAGATGGATGCGCTGCAGCTTTGACCTCGCTCGTACCTCCTGGTGCTAGCTTTCCCACTGGTGTGGTGGCCCACCTCCTGGGGTTGGCCCAAGCCTCTCCTTTGCCCGTTATTTATCGTCTCTCTCTTCTGCCTCCTCATTTTCTCTTGCGCTCTCGCCCCCACCTTTCCGTGTTTTAGCTACCACATTCAGGTCATGGTGGTACAGTCCAGTCTTTTCAAGTTTCAGTCCATCTGGGTGTCTGCCTTATCGTTGACTCTGCTGCTGCCTTTCCAGTCCGTGTTCTTGGATGAATTTGTTTGCGTCCGCAGGGACAGTGAAGTAGCGTTCTCGGCCCTGAGAGGTGACCCATAGTTTGACGGGTATAGCACCCCGAACATCACCCCACTTTTCTACAGGGCCACCTTTGTTCTATCATGTTCCACCTGGCGCTTGGCCAGGTCTGCCCCAATGTCCTGGCATATCCTGATTGGAAGTCCTTCCCAGTTGCAGGACTTTGTCTGTCTGGCTCAATGCAGGATTCTTTCCCAGTCTTGGCACTGGTGCAGCTTGGTGATTTTGGCCCTTGGCTCTCCCCAGCCCGAGTTTTTGGCCGGAGTGACCTACGGACACTGTCTATCTCTGGCAGCTTGGGAAGCTGTCTCTCCCCACTAGATTTACTAGCATCTGGGACACAAAGTCTGTATGGTCCCTGCCCTTGCTTCCCTCCGGCAGGCCCACTATTCTCAGATTTTGGCGCCACAATCGATTCTCCTGGTCCTCAATTTTCCCTTTTAGGTTCCCCTGAGTCACCACCAACTTTACTACCTCCGATTCCAGAGTGACGATCTGGTTGCACTGATCCATTGAGGCCTTCTCCAACTCCCTAATGGTATTCCCTTGGGCCTCCAGTTGCCCCTCCATCTTGACCACTGCCTTTGTGTTGGTCTTGATGGTCTCGATGGCCTCTTTCAGCTCTTTTCGTTCTTTGGTGAGGAGCTCCTTCTATCCACCCCCCGGCGCAGGGGAGCTCCATGAGCTGCCTGATGGTCCCTCTCTGTTGGGTGTGTCTGGGGTCCCATCGCCTTGTGTCTCCGCCATCTCCTCCGCTCGTTTCTCCAGGCTTTTGCCACTTTTTGTCTCTTTTCCGCCCCTGGTGCTGCTGCTGTTTGGCATCTCTCGTTCCGTTTTGTTTGAAGAGGGTGAGGGGGTGTTTTTTTCCCAATTCTAGCGGCTATTCTCAATTAAGGGTGCCTAAATTTGAATTCTCAGGAGAGCAACATTTTGTTCGTCTGCTCAGCACATCCCCGTCACCGGGGCCGTTGTGCTTGTTCACTCCCGCGGCTGCATGCCACCTTGTAAATAATGATACGTTTGCTCACCTACAGCTGTAGCGGATGCTCCTATGTCCACCTTCATTCTAAGTGGCTGACTGGTTGCCATGGGGTCGTCTTGCCCAACTTAATGTTGTTTGAACTGTATACTTCAGATCTGTTTTCAGGGTTATTTTCAACATTGTTGACTGGAGTCAGATTTTTAAAAATTGTTGGCCCCTGTAGTCTCTGCCTAGCCTTGCACTTCCACTTATGGGCGACGCGGTAGCACAGTGGTTAGCACTGTTGCTCCACAGCACCAGGGACCCGAGTTCGATTCCCGGATCGGGTCACTGTCTTTGGGGAGTCTGCACATTCTCCCTGTGTCTGCGCGGGTTTCCTCCGATGGCTGCGGTTTCCTCCCACAGTCCCAAAAGATGTGGGGCTGGATTCTCCATTTAGGAGACTAACTCCCCACGCTGGCGTGAAAACAGTGGTCTTTTACGCCAGGAAAACCCACATAAAAGGGCCACCAATTCCCCGTTTTGCTGGGGGCTAGCAGGGAGGCAGCGTAGAACTTGCAGAACTAGCCTACAGTGGCCACGCCAAGCTTCATGGCGGACTCAGCCCGCGGACCTGGACCACCAAAGTAGTGCCCACCATCTGACCACTTGCGCACCCTGCACCGCCCACCTACAGTGCCCCCAGCCCCGAATGAAGCCCCCCTGCCCGCGGATCGGCCCTCCCCTGGTCTGAGTCTGCAGCCACCATGCTGAGTTCACGAACGGTGTCAGCAACCGTAACCCACACCGTCGAGAACTCGGCCGTTTGGGGACGGAGCGTCACGGAGCAGGCCTCAGGCAATGGTCTGAGGCCGTGGATAATCCACGCGGTGTACTCCAATATTCCGCCGCCTTTCAGGAGGCAGAGAATTCAAACACCGGCGCCGCTCCCGATTTTGGCACCAAAACGGATTCTCCACCCTGTCGCTGAATGTAATTTCGGCGACAGGGAGTGGAGAATCCAGCCTGTGCTTGTTAGGTGAATTGGACATTCTGAATTCTCCCTCAATGTACCCGAACAGGTGCCAGAAGGGGATTTTCACAGTAACTTCATTGCAGTGTTAATTTAAGCCTATTTGTGACACTAATAAAGATTATTATTATTAATGAGCCCCTTTATATGTTAGGCACAACATATAGCTTCCCCGAATTTACGTCTCTCCTTGGGTTGATCTCCCTCACATTGGTAGCACTCTTTACAGTTCTTGGTCTGTGGACCAAATTCTCCATATCCCTGCACTCTCTTTTGCTTCGAGCCTCCGTTCTCATTACTTTCTGTGCCTTTCTCCCTGGACTGTCAGAAACTTCTCACCAAACTTGGTGGACCCCACCTGCATGTACACTCTGCAGTTCCATCACCAACACCCCCCCCCCCCCCCCCCCCCTCGGCATTTTCCATAGCTTGGGCAACCCCTAATGCCTTCTTCCAGGTAATCTCTACCTCTGATAACCATTTATTTTGTGTGGCTGTATCGTTGAAACCACAGACTAGCCTGTCTCTCAGCATGCCATCGAGTGAAGTCCCAAACTCAAAATGCTCAGTCGTTTGTTTTAGATACACTGCAAATGCTGCTGTCGTCTGGTGCCCTTGTCATTGAATTAAATTTGTATCATTGCATTATCACTGAGGGTTGCGGGTGATAACGTCGCTTGACTAATTCCACAGGCTCCACAAAGATTTTGCACTTGGGGGCATCTGGAGAAGTCAGACTCCTAAAGAGGTGGGGAACTTGCAGATTGTTAATAGTATTGGCGCTCATTCTCTTCCATCACCCCCCCCCCCCCCAATTTCATTGGCCTTAAAAGAAATAGTACAAGTGTTCGACATATAGCACTCACTGCTCCGTGTTCGGGATGAATGGCTCAGGTTTCCCAAGAAAGGGCATTTTGACACCCACAGATTGCTGAATGAATTTGCTTCAAAGGAAAGGCTTCCACATGAGGTCTGCCCTCCTGATTTCTGTAGCAGTAGGATGGTACTCTGATTGCTCCCAATCACCAAATGTAGTTTCTTGAAAGACTGGCAACCACCAAGTAGATGAATGAGAAAATGGTTTATTAAGACAAATAACTAATTACAGAGAATAAGATAAAGGCTACCACACTCCACAACTCCAAAATCCTAACTAACAGTAAACCGCGCTCAGTCCCAGGATTTGCAGTTGGGCCTGATTGGTCTCTATGATTCTCATGACCGTCTGAAGATTTTCCCCTTAAAATGACACGCTACCACAGACATGATGGGCTGAATGGCCCCTTTCTGTTTTGTAACTTTCCATGGTTCTATGAATGCAAGTCTTCCTTTTACATGTGGATCAGGATTTCTGTGCAAATAATGGCTGGAACTGATACATTGCAAATTGATATCCAAACAGTATTTGTCATTGGCTGAAGTACTTGTTTCACATTCCAACAGGCAGAAAATGATGTCTTATGATGTGCCAGATTACAATATTAACCATAAAAAGTACAAGTTGGTGAACTGAGGATGTAGGTCTGGCAAGTAGTTCTCGCTGACATGCTAAACATGTTCATCAGTTTGCATGAACACTGGATACAAACAGCAGTTCTATGGTATTACACACATTAATTAAAAACATAATAGATCTGAGAAACCGTCTTATTTTTTATGGCCTCAACACATAACGGTTCTGTAACAATGCTGGCAGATGTAAGATTATTTAAACATCTATTATCTTTGAAAGCAGCCAGATTGTGATGATATGCATAATGTAAGTTTGGACATAATGTTATGCATGACCTCCGACCACTAGGTGGCACTGTAAACCCATCACATCGCCATGTGATCTGAGAACTGAAAGTGGATCATGCCGGGAGATTGACATATTTGCAGTAGTTGTTTAGTGTTAGTTTTTTGTTCGTTAATTCATCCTAGTTATCTTACCACAAAGTTTGTTCTATAATAAATTATTTAAAATACATGTTCTGTGGTTCATCGTTCACTTCAGGCAGTCTATAGAACATGGCATGGTACCAGGGGTGATGATTTACTCAGACCTTGAAGATTCTGGGCAAGAAAATTCGAGCCATGGAAGATAACTCTGCAGGATAAGAAAGAAAACAAATTTTTGCGACTAACTTGCAAGCTACTGGCATCTTGTCCTCAAAGTGCAGTAAAACTTTGAAGCCTAGAATGGCAAGTATCAAGGCACTGCAACAGCTTTGGTTTACTGGTAATGTAGACAAACATTTGCGGGTGTTCAAGCAGCAGTTTAAGCTCTATGTTGCAGCCCTTGGTCTGCAGCCACAGCCCAATGAGAGACATATTGCGCTGCTGCTCACTGTCACAGGTCCCCAAGCAACTGAGATCTTCACTACATTTGCATTTCAAGACAAGGCAAATGGCAAAAGCTTCGAAGAAGTGCTTAAAAGATTTGATCAGCATTGCACCCTGGAAAAAATGAAACCTTTGAGTGCTATAAATTCCGTATGCACAACCAGAACACGGGAGACAGCTTCCTCATTGACTTGTGACTGAAAGTACAGTCGTGCAACTTCGACATACTCCAGTCGTCAATGATAAGAGACCAGATAGTTTTTGAAATCTCTCATAATAAAGTACGCGAGCGGCAACTACGGGAAGTAGACTAGAAACTTGAAAGTGCCATTCTGCTATGTTATGCTTGTAGTTTTGGCAGAAGAGGCGGCAGGCACCATTAGTGTTGTGACGCAGCTAAATAAGAAATGTGCTCCCAGTGCGGGCAGCCATTTTGAGTGGTCGATCTGATGCTCTATTTGTTGTCCACGATGTGGCAAACGAAATATGGCATGGCAATGCCCTGCTTATAGAAAAACGTGTGCATATTGTGGTGGTATGGATATGAGCACTGCCATTGGTGCAGAGCACTGGCTTCCCATTGGCTCTGGCTGGTCATGTGCCTCTCGTCTGATTGGTTGGGATTAGTCATGTGATTGCTCTCCAATTGGTCGAGAAGCAAGTAGGCTCCACCTCTGAGGCGGGGTATAAGTACCCAGAGTTCCCGGCGGTAGGCCTTTCTCTGTAGTCGACCACCGGGCTAACAACTAGCTGATTAAAGCCACAGTTCGGATCCTAATTGTGTCTTAAGTTGAATTTATGGTACATCACATATGGAACGGCAGGAATAATTTTGCAGCGCAATGTTGTACAAGAAAAAGGCCTGAACAAACAAAGAGTATCAGTGCCATTGATGGAGTGTGTCTAGAAAACGCTTTCTTTGCAGACGTAATCTCCAGCAAAGACAAGGACACTCAATGTATATCAAACAGAAATATATTTGTACCAGTCTGCAGCAAGGCAGATAATTATGTGGATCAATGGACGGTGCCATTAGAAATAAATGGTCCAGTGATAAATTTCAAGCTTGACCCTGGTGCAAGGGTCAATCACATCAACATGTCTGATGTAAAAAAGCTGCAAATTCAGCCAGAAATAGTCAGCAAAATGGTACTATTAAGAGATTATAATGGTAATGAAATCTTGATGTTAGGCCCATGTGAACTTGAAGCATGGGTGCACAATAGACTTTGCAACATACCATTTTCCATTGTGGACACGGACAGAGAGTCCACCATAGGAGTGGAAGGGTGTGAGGCACTGGAGCTAGTTGAGCGGCTGTACATTCCAGACAACGCTATGACAAAGGATGAATGCAAAGGGCAATGAGATGAAGTGGAGGAGCTATCAGATGAAATGAAAGAAACATTCAAGGTGGAGGAAGAGAAAAAGGAGGATGAATCAGATGATGAGCCTGAAGAGGAAGGCTGTGAATGTTTACTCAGTTTATTTGACATTAGTAACGAGCTGATGACAAGTAGCATCCAATCTGTGCAGGACAACGATGAGTGTCAAAGTACTAAGATGGACTGTGCAGAGACTTAAAATGAGAGTGCCACAGCAGACAAATCAGTTGAGAGAACATCAATTGTGAACAGAAAACTGGAAACTGAAGAAATAGTCACCATTTTGGAGAAGTTGGCTCCAGAGAAATACAATGAATTATTGTATGCCCCCGGAATGGTTCCTGCAGTGAATTCCCAAGTACTTGAGACCATTACATCAAAAAACTTGCAGGAAAAACAGATGGATACACCTTCATGCAGTTCTCCAAGTAAAGACGAAGCATGTATCGTTATATCAGATGAGAATGAGTAACTAACTGAGGCTAGACCACAAAGTGAAGTAGTAATGTCTGACGTAGAGGACATTGATCTAGCTAAGATACCAGAATGCGAGGGTTTATAGATCATTCCTGAAGTCGCACGCTTACCTGCAGCTTCAAACGCACCCAAAAGTATGTCGACATTAGATGCATCACCAGTTGATGGGCGTACAATACAGCGTTCGAGCGCAAGCATCATGAATCAGCCAAAACCCCTCAATCCAGCAAAGGACCCAAAAACAGTTTTAATAGCAGAAGATTCAGAAACAGCTAATTCCTTGGCCGTGACCAGTACAAGAATGATGCTCTGGTTGCACAGGCAGATGTGAGTGTAAACTGTACCAAGTTCACAGTTGATGGCGCGAATGAGAGGAAGAAAAAGATAATTTCAAAAGGCTGAAATAGTTGGTGATTGCTCAAAGGCCAGAAAGAAAGCCGATCTTTCGGAAAAAGAAATAAGGTGGTGTTGCTCGTTATGCTTTCCCTTAATTTGCTCTGTTGTAATTACCTTTGCTCAAGAGTCGCCAGGTATCTTTCTGATACCACCACAGGGTTTAAAGCCGAATACTGATCAACGACTCGATACACCAGTTAGTAAGTTTGAAATCAATACACATTTATTCACACACACAGTCAATTATTACTCATGCATAAACTCTACTCGCTAAACTACAACTACTACTAAAAGCCTATACTTAGCTTCAAGTGGCCCACTCAGTCAGAGGAACAATGGTCGTTGTCCGGTTCTGATACTGTTGGCTTCGAACTGGTATGGAATAGTAGCTAGGAGCGCCTATCTCGAAGCGTGCGTTGACCTTAGACTTACTTGGCTGATGCTCGGCGGGCCTCTCGTCGCTGAGAGCCAAATGCCAAGGTAAGAGTTCTTCCAAGAGAGTGAACTGACCTTGGGGACTCTGCTTTATACCCCAAAGGGTTTTGAGCCCTTCTGGGTGGACCCCGGACTTGGTCCCAATTAATTGGACCATGTCCCAATCGTTCATATTGATTTTCTCCAATACCGGGTTTGTTCCCTGATCGTTGGGCGGGCCCTATGTAACCGTTGGCCTGCCTTTGTTTTAGCCTCCACTGGCGCCGGGGAGTCTGTCCTGGTCTTGATTGTTTCAATGTTTCCTTTTTGTCCCCAGAGATAGCTCATTAATATGCTAATGGCTATTGGTTTCAGTTCTGTCTGGGTTCTGCAAGTCTTAATACACAGGAAACCTTGCACCTGCTTGTTTTCTCTAGTGCTATCCATTTTTCCCTGCATTCTTTGCGAGTGTCCATTTTGGAATCGGGACGTGGCCACCCCATGTGGCTACAGTGGAAATTTTGATTTGATTTGAATTATTATTGTCACATGCATTAGTTTAGAGTGAAAAGCATTGTTTCTGGCATGCTGTACAAACAATGTATACCGTACATAGGGAAGGAAGGAGCGACTGCAGAATATAATGTTACAGTTATAAGTAATTGAATTAGAACATTGTTAGAGAGTTTAAAAGAGTTAGAATGAAGTTTTAGAAGTATAGAACGAGAGTAAAAGATAGAATTAGAGGGTATGCTGGGTACAGCTTGCAAGAAGTCGCCTCGCTCCGGCGCCATCTTGGGCCAGGGCACGCCCACCCCAGACAGCCCTGCCAGTGTCCGGCCCGTCAGTCCACAGTCGCTCCTCTCTGTGTCCTACCTCCTCTTTCTCCTTCAGCAGCCACCACGTTGGTTTTACAATTTTTAAAAGCACAAGTGAACCGCGCCGTCGGGCACTCGGCCCATCGGCGAAGTATGGCGGAGGCCCCGGACAATACCTGGTCAGGCCCGCTAATGATATTCAAATGGTATTTACTGTACTTGTGTTGTAGTATGCACTGACGCTGCTGTCGAGGTGAAGGAGAATCGCGTGTTGGCATCAAATCGGCACCTGCCGCGAATTTGGCGTTGGAACCTATTCTCTGCCTAATCGCATTTCCCGATTTCGGAGTCGGCAAACGGAAAATCCCGCC
This sequence comes from Scyliorhinus canicula, assembly GCF_902713615.1. Taxonomy (NCBI): domain Eukaryota; kingdom Metazoa; phylum Chordata; class Chondrichthyes; order Carcharhiniformes; family Scyliorhinidae; genus Scyliorhinus; species Scyliorhinus canicula. The sequence continues at coordinate 199,359,472 of NC_052146.1, forward strand.
CCCTTTTCAGTCATTTGAAAATGTGTTCCAAGTGTCATGTGAGAGTACCTTTAAGAAATGAGTGTTTATAAATGGGTGTGTATATAAGTATCTGTAGTGAGAGTACCTTTAAGAAATGGGTGTTTATTACTGCAGTGATGTCAGAGAGTGGGTGGAGCTGGGCTGTCTGTCAGCTTTTTACTTTCATTTTTGAGCAGGCTGCAGGGTGTGTTTTAGTTTATTTTCAGTGTTGGAGTTGAGGCCAGACAGAGCAGGGGCACTGTTGATCTCTTTGCCATGAAAAGACTAACTTTTGATCATTTGGTGAATTCAGAAATAGAAATGTTCTCAGTAGTGAATGTAAACCTAATGTGCTTCTGTTAAAAGGTGTTTTCAAGTCGTATGGATGTTAAAAGGAAAGTTTAAAGGATTATTAGTGTTATATTCTTTGGGGGTTGTATTTGAATTCATGGTTGCTAAGATGTTCACTGTATGTTTTAAAAAGGTTAACATGAGTTTATAGAATAAACATTGTTTTGCTTTCAAAAATACTTTTTCATTTCTGCTGTACCATACCTGTAGAGTGGGCTGTGTGCTCCCCATACCACCATCTATTAAAAGTTGTGGGTCAGGTAAACTTCATGATACACTTTGGGGTTCTCTAAACCCTGGCCCATAATACAAGCAACCTGCCAAATTCAGTGTTGACTGTGGGGAAGCTCCAGCTCTTCATTTTCACTGGACCATATTTTGGAAAGGTGGTTCTCCAGCCAGTGCACCGCAGCTGCAGGGAACCAGCAACAGTACATCTCGAGCTAGACGTCCTTTACACAGTGAGGATCTCGTTCATGAATAGTCACACTGATGCGTTGGAGATATTGAACTCCGGTTTCTAATCTCAAAATCACAGAATTGTTAGGGTCGAGAAGGAGGCTGTTCGGTCCATCATGTTTGCACTGGCTCTCCAATTGAGCCTTATAACTTAGTGCCGTTCCCCTGTCTTTTCCCCGTTCCTCTGCACGTTATTTCTATTCAAATAATTATCTAATCCCCTCTTGAATGTCTCAATTCAACCTGCCTCCACCACACATCCAGACAGAGCATTCCAGACCCCAACCACTCGTTGTGTGAAACAGTTTTTTCCCACATCACATTTGCTTCTTTTGTAACTCACTTTCAATCTGCCCCCTCTCAATCTTGACCCTTTTACCAGCGGGAACAGTTTCTCCCTGTCTACTCTTTCCAGCACCTTCAAACCTCCTTTTCGTCTCCATCTTCCCAAGGAGAACAGTCCCAGTCTCTCCAATCTATCCTCATAACTGAAGTTTCTAATCCCTGGAATCATTCTTGTAAACCTCTTCTAATACGAATCTGTTCTAGTTAGGGTTGTCAAGATGCTGGGATAATGGGATTGGGAACAGCAATGAATCACTGGTGTCCTTGTTGCCGAAACATTTGTTCTCTCGAAAATTGATCCTCTGACAGATATGGTGAGGAATGGCCAGCAGCCTGGTTATACATACAAGCTTGCTGTTCCTGAGGAAAATGATGGCATCTGGCTCATTACCCAAACAACAGCTGGTGTGCCAGCATTTTGAGCCTGCTCCTCCATTCATTATGATCATGGCTGATCATCAAGTTCAATATCCTGATCCCGCCTGTCCCCATATCCCTTGATCCCTTTAGCCTCAAGAGCTATATCTAATTCCTTCATGAAATTAGTAGTTCTTTGCCGTGTAGAATATTAATGGCAGCTCATAATAGTAATCTTTTTCAAGAACTGTATAATTACAAAGGTGTTTGATCTTCTAATTGTGCATAAAAAGCCCAAAAAAAAGGCAATAAGGTGGGAGTTGAAATGGAGTTATGTAGCTATGCTGACTGCCATTCCAATGATTTGGAAACAAACATCTGCAATTCATTACATCAAAGTTCTGTTGCTCCATTAAAAAAACCTTCTGTTAGATAATAGGTTGATAAGAGGGAGAGGCTGCACGATAAAAATCATCTACAATTGTCTGAAATCAATAGAATTCATTCCTGAATTAACTAAAAATAGTGACATTCAGATCTTGAAGAGCGGAAGATGAAGTAATGAAAAATCTACTGCCGTGAGAAGAGTCACCGTATTTAATACAAGTCCTATAATTCCGAACTGCTTATGAGCCCTGTGGTTAAAAAGGATTTTTAAAGATATTTTCAGAATAGAGACGAGTGTCCCAGCATGACAGCTTTCCATTAATTCAGTGATCCGATCAGAGTGGAGGAAGCTACAGTAGTCAACACACTGCTATAATTTATACAGAGACTGGAGCAGCATTTTGATGACATTGTTCTTCCCAAGTGAAAAAGTCAGAATATTTATCTGAAGCGTACCTTACCATTGCTTTAGCGTTATCTTGCGAAGTTAGGCAACACAAATCATTCAATTAACCTATGTACGGACTGGAGGGTAGGAGCAATCAGCAGGAAAAGACAAGTTAGCATGAAGCATAAAAGTAAAATAAGGAGCAATCCTCAATGAACAAGCTGGGAGTAAATAGCAAACCTCAAGGGCAGCAACCAATTGTTTTTACTTTTTTGTTCTCTTTGGCCAGTAAGTTTTAATTTACTTCCTCCTCTTCGGTCATCCATGTGCTTTCTTACTGAGAAAGCTACAGTCAGGATAGAAGCTCATGGCTCTCATTTTCCTTCATGCCACCATTGACAACTATATCTTCACTGACTCATGTACTGGAGTTCCCTTCCAATGCTACTCCAAATCAATTTTTTATCCTTTCATAGAATGTGGCATCCCTGGCTAGGTGTTGCCTACCCCGAATTGCTTTTGAACTTATTGGCTTGCTCGGGCATGAAAGAGTAAATCACACTGCTGTGGCACTGGAGTCTCATGTAGGCCAGAGCAGGTAAGGATGGCAGATTTCCTTCCCTAAAGGGCACTAGTGAGGGTTTTTAAACAACAATTAATTACAGTTTCATGGTCACCATTACTGAGGCTTGCTTTATATTCTAGATTTTATTAATTGAATTTAAATTCCACCAGCTGCCGTGGATTTGAACCCATGTCCCCAGTGAATTAGCCTGGGCCGCTGGATTACTAGTGCAATGACATTACTACCGCACCACTGTCTTCCCCTCTCTCCATTATCTACTCCTCCTTTAGGACAATCTCTAAAATCTATTTCTCTGACCAAACTTTGATTGCTCACTTCCAATTGCTTCCGTCCTGATTTGGCATCCGCATTTTGATTATGCCTTTGTGATGTGCTTTGGGTTTTTGCTTTTTCTCTTAGAGATGCTATGTAGAATCACAGAATCACTACATTTCTACAGAGCAGAAGGAGGCCATAATAACCATTCAATTCCTTTCTGTATGCCTTTGATTGACAGTGCATTCCAGGCTGTAAGCACTCACTTGCACGAAAAGGTTTGCCTCACGTTGCGTTAGCTTCATTTGCTAATTACTTTAAAGCCACGTCTTCTTGTTCTCTGTCCCTTCACAAGCGGGGAACTCATGTAAGTTATCATTGCCTTGCAAAGGGATTGGAGAGAATCCTTTGGGAGGGTTTTCCTGTACATCAGGAATCGTGAAAATCAAGGAGTTCTCAGGCAGCTGATCTAGTGTAGAGTATTTGACTGGCTTCAGTACCCCGGTGTGAAAACCGCCGTAAAAAGACAGAACATTAAATCTGCTGCTACATCCTAAGGTGTTGTGAGCTGACACTAGAAAGGGTTATGCATTGGCAGTACCTGTGCAACAGTCTTCCTGGCTCCACTTAAAATAACTACTTGAAGGGATGAGATCAATTGTTCAACACAGTTTTGGAAAGCAAGAATATCATTGTTTGTTATTCTGCCTGATATCAGACTAACAAGGAAATGTATTTCCTGTACATTTGTACAATCTCCTTCAGTGCAGTAAGATTTCTGTGATAAAGAGAAGCAGCGGTTTTTTGATGAATGGAGGATTTTAGGAATATTGGCTTCTAATTATTGGGGCAACTTAAGGGTTAAAACCTGGGGTTATAGTGTGTTTGACTGGCGGTGGCCATGTTTTTTTAAATGATTTTGTTCTGCAGGGCCTGGGAGGTTTTAGGAGCCAGAAGGTGAAATTGACCAGAGGAATATGATTTTCTGTCAGGGCTAGTGCACTGTGGTTTGATTGGGGAAAGTCCCTGAAGAGTTAATTTGCTTTCAGCCTGGAGAGTTAGGTTGTTTATAGCTTGGGGAGATGATGTTATTGCTGGGTGGATGTAAAGGATGCAGACATTTTGGAAATTATTTTCAGAAGAGTTGAAGTCTGACCTGTTGGACACTAATCCACAATTCTCTCACAGTAGGATTGTTAGAAAAGGCGTAATAACATTTAAAGCAGAGCAGTCTTTTCTGAGGAGCAGGAAGAAGCTGAAATACGCCAGGTGAACTTGCTTTTTGAAGATATTCAGACAAAGTCTGAAGGGTTTCTAACATGAGCCAAATCTGTTCTGTAAAACAAATATTACTGTATGCTATGCTGATTTTAAGATCGATTGGGAGCTGTATGTTTCTTTTCTTGTTGTCTAATGGGGAATTGAATAGTCGTGGTTAAGGGGTAATTATAAGTTCTTTTATGGTGTGATGCTAAAGAGTTTAATATTGTATTCCTAATAAAGTTTTGTTTTAAAAGTACCAAATCCCTATTTCTTCACGGTAGCACAATGGTTAGCCAGGTCTGTCACAGCTCCAGGGTCCCAGGTTCGATTCCCGGCTTGGATCACTGTCTATGCAGAGTCTGCACATTCTCCCTGTGTCTGCGTGGGTTTCCTCCGGGTGCTTTGGTTTCCTCCCACAGTCCAAAGATGTGCAGGTTAGGTGGATTGGCCATAAAAAAATTGCTCTCAGTGTCCAAAAAGGTTAGGTGGGTCACTGGGTTATGGGGATAGGGTGGAGGTGTGGGCTTAAGTGGGGTGCTCTTTTCAAGAGCCGGTGCAGACTCAATGGGTTGAATGGCCTCCTTCTGCAGTGTAAATTCTATGATTTTATGATTCATGCAATTACTCCTGTGGCAAATCATTCTTTCTGCACAGTCTTACAAATAAAGTAAAAGATTGGGGTTTTAATCCAGTATCCTTGCCACTATTGGGGTCTGGCCTGCAAACATAATAAATTAAAATTGTCCCCTCAAGGTATCAGACATTCAGTTTTGAATGTACTCTCCACAGTATTAGCATTGCATAAATATAGTTTACCACCTAATTTGTAGAGTTTGTGTGGAATTTTAATTGGCAACACTTGAAGGCTGTTGAGATTAACCCACTGATCTTTTGTTCTGCTCACTTGCTGTAAAGAAGTTATGCATTATTCATTGTGCTAACAGTGAATTCAAAACATCATTGCCACACATAGATTATACACAGACAAGAGCATGAAGCAGTGAAAAGACTTTACGGTGATTGAAGGTCCCAATCAGTCAATTGCTCCCATGCATGGTTCATCCAAGAACATTTTTTGCAAGTTTTGAACTTTGACTTTAATCACTGGAGGATGAATCTATTTACTGTTGCGGCATTTTTGGGGTCAGTTATATTTGCGGCATGATGTTCAACAAAAGGGCAGAAGTGACAGGTATGTTTACAGTAGTGCTTCACCGGTGATATCTCCTGAAATAATAATACAGTTGCATCCAACAACTTTATCTTCAGATTCTGATTATTGATTGACACATCCACTGTCATTCCTTATTCTCAGGTGCAATTTATAGATAGCTGAAATAGAATTCTAATGCACAGTCGTTTGATTATTATCAAAAGAGACTATGCTAATTTTTATCTTGCTGATTTGATGTTTTGCATGCAAAATTGAAATAAAAAGGAGGTTTTCTATGTGTTGCAGGGACAGCGATCAACAATAAAATTTGACTCACACTTTTGAAATCATCGTCTCGTAATAAAGAGTTTGAGTATTGTTGCAAAAAGACATTTTGTCAAAGCTTTTCACCTTGCACTTATCAGGTCAATCACAAGAATACCAATGTTGGGGGAAACAACAACTTTATATTGTATGCGAAGAGAGTGGTGGTTGGTTGTCAAGTGGTCTCTGGTTGGTAGAGGCATTTGACTGTTTATGGTGCGGTTATCTGTTGAAGCAATATATCAGCATAAATGGTGCAAATCAAAAAATGAAGGAGATTTTCACACTTCAGACCAAGTGCAGTGTAGGGAATTATTTGATTTGTTCCATTCATGCCACCATGTCGCTTCAACAGATGAGCACTCTTTCCTTCCTGTACCAGGAGCAGCTACATTTCACTTCTGCCATGTCGGTACATAGAGGGAGCCTTTACACTATTGCCAGAGTGATGCCTTGCCTTTATCTTTTTGCATCTCTTTACAAAGTGCTTTTACATCCTGGTTTCCTGAAATTAACAGGACAGATAGATAGATAGATAGTGATATAGATAGATAAATATATCGTTAGATTGATAGATAGATAGACAGATGGATAGATACATAGACAGATAGATAGATAGACAGATAGATAGATAGAAATGTAGATAGATAGAAATATAGATAGATAGATAGAGAGATAGATGGATAGACAGATCGCTAGATTGATAGACATAGATATACAGGTAGATAGATAGATAGATAGATAGATAGACAGATAGATCGATAGATAGATAAATAGATTGATATATAGATAGATTGATAGAAAGATTGATATATAGATAGATAGACAGATAGATAGATAGATAGACAGATGGATAGATTGATAAATAGACAGATAGATACATAGATGGATAGATGGACAGATAGATAGATAGATAGAGAGATAGGTAAGCATATGTTCGATTAATAGATAGATAGATTGATAGGTAGAAATTTATATATATACATATATATATATAGGTAGTTGGATAGATAGATAGATGGAGAGATAGACAGACAGATAGATAGACAGAAAGATAGATAAATAGATTGCGAGATAGATAGATATGCCGGTATGTAGATAGCAGATAGATAGTTAGTTTGATAGATAGATAGTTAGATAGATAGAAAAGTTAGAGAGACAAACAGATAGATACATAGATGTATGTATAGATAGACAGAAAGACAGATAGATAAATAGATAGATATCTAGATTGATGGACAGATGGAAAGACATATTGATAGATAGATAGATAGATGGATAGACAGATAGATAGATAGTTAGATACATAGACAGCGAGATAGATAGATAGATAGACAGATAGATAGATAGTTAGATACATAGACAGTGAGATAGATAGACAGATAGACAGATGAAAAGATTGACAGATAGATAGATAGGCAGATATGCAGATAGATAGATAGGCAGATAGATTGATAGATAGGTAAATACATTGATAGATAGACAGATTGATAGAAAGATAGATATGCAGGTAGATAGATACATAGATAGATAGACAGATCGATAGTAATATAGATACCTGTATATATAGAAATATAGTTAGATACATAGTGATATAGACAGATCAATAGATTGTTAGATTGATAGATAGATAGACAGATAGAAAGATACATTGATAGTTAGATAGACAGATAGATAGATGGATAGATAGATTGATAGATAGACAGACAGATAGACAGATAGGCAGATTGATAGATAGATAGATAGACAGATAGATAGATAAATAGATTCATAGATAGTCAGACTGATAGAAAGATTGATAGATAGACACATAGATAGAAAGATAGACAGATCGATAGTAATATAGAGACCTATCTATATAGATAGGTCGTTAGATAGATAGTTATACTGACAGATCATAGAACATAGAACATAGAACAGTACAGCACAGAACAGGCCCTTCTGCCCTCGATGTTGTGCCGAGCAATGATCACCCTACTCAAGTCAATGTATCCACCCTATACCAGTAACCCAACAACCCCCCATTAACCTTATTTTTTAGGACACTAAGGGCAATTTAGCATAGCCAATCCACCTAACCCGCACATCTTTGGACAGATAGATAGATCGTTAGATTAATGGATGGATAGACAGATAGATACATGGATAGATAGATAGACAGATAGATAGATAGAAATAGAAATAGATAGAACGATCTATCTGTCTACCTATATACCTATATATCTGTCGATCTGTCTGTCAATATATCTATATTTCTATCAATCTGTTTACCTAGCTATCGATTTATCTGGCTGTCTATCTATCTATTTATCTATCTATCTATTTATCAATATATCTATCTATCTTTCTATAAATTTAGTGATCTGTCCATCCATTTATATATTTATCTATCTATCTATCTATCTATCTTTCTATCTATCTATAGTTCTATCTATCTATCTATCTATCTATCTATCTATCTATCTATCTATCTATCTATCTATCTATCTATCTATCTATCTATCTATCTATCTATCTATCTATCTATCTATCTATCTATCTATCTATCTGTCTGTCTGTCTATCTATCTGTCTATCTATCTATCTATCTATCTATCTGTCTATCTATCTATCTATCTATCTACCTATGTATATATATATATCTTTCTACCTATCAACCTATCTATCTATCAATATATCTACCTATCTGTCTATCTATATATCAATCTAACGATCTATTGATCCATCTATATAGCTATCTATCTAACCATCTATCGATATTATAGGCATCTATCTTACTACCAACTGTCTATCTATCTATCAATGTATCTAACTATCTATATATGTATCCTTCTATCAATTTATCTATCTATCAATCTATTTTTCTATCTATCGATCTATCTATCAATCTAGCGATCTATTTATCCATCTATCTATCGATCTCTCTATCTAGCTATGTATCTATCTATCTAAATATTCAAAAACTTAAATCCGATCACCCCTTAACCTTTTAATATCCAGGGAGTGCCACCCTAGTTTGTGTAATTGCTGCTCATAATTTAATCCTTGTATCACTGTGGTAAATCTCAATATTAATTGAAAAGTGATGTTTTGATAGCTCTCTATTGGCCCTTGTGGGAATTTCAAGGGATAATTGGATACAATCAGCCTTTTTTTTGAGGGTTGAGAATAGGTATTTTTAAACAGCTTTATGACATTATTCCGCCTCCATCAGTTTGTTTATTTACTGCAGATGTGACCAGGCCTGCTTGTACTTAAATTTTATGGTTCTGTGGCTTTGAAGTTTACAAAGTTTCACCAAATTATGAGATATCATTGTGATATTATCAATGAGCAGACAAGAGAAAAGTCTCTCTATTATTGACATATATGACATTATGCAGCATTAACACACAAATCATGGTTTATCAATCTCTTCAGTTAGAATCTGCTGAGCACTCTGTCCTCCATCCAATTATTGCCAGTAGTAATGATTGCTGCCTGGTTCATACACAGATATAGCATCTTCCTTGACCTCAGGACTTCCGCTTCCAGCGAATGAAGTACTTCTTGAACAGTAATCCCTGTTGTAATGCGAGAAATTTGCACAAGAGATAATCAGATAGTCCAGGCCAGATAATCCGTAGTTTAGTGATTTTGGTTAAGGAATTAAAGATTGGCAGGACGCTGGGGAGAACTCCACTGCTCTTCTTCAGAATAGTGCCATGGAATCTTTCACGTCCACCGGTGAGGGCCAGACAGGACATCGATTTAACACCTCACATGCGAAACAGCACCTCACACTTGCTCAGGACTGCACATCAACAATATACTAGCTTCTCAATAACTTCCATGTAAATGTCTGTGGGATGTTGCTGATGCAGAGTGACTTTTGCTTCCATATGGACAGGCAATGCCTTTCAAAAGCATTTGCTATGCAAGGTGCACTGAGATGCATTGACAATGTAACAAAACTTCTGTTTAATGAAGTGCTGCTTTCTGGTTTCTTGGAAAGCTCTGATGGATGTTAGAAGGATTGACAAATGTCCAAATAGATTAATAAATAGCAAATATAAGTACAAATACAACATCAAACCACATTTTACATAATGCCTTTAAAAAAGTGAATATCCCAAAGGTATTTCACTGGAGAACCCAATTTCCTTTTAATATCAATTATGGTAGAAAGGGATTGGGAACAATTACAAACTTTCAACATCGTTCCACACACAGGCTGTAACAGTATTTGACACATTACACTTGGTCCCCAACTCCAGATAATCTGTGCAAATTGTAAATAATTGCGGACCCAACACTGATCGCTGAGGCACACCACAGGCCACTGTTCACCAACCTGAAAAATACCCATTTATCCCCATTCTTTGCTTTCTGTCAGTTAACCAATCCTCTATCCATGCTAATACATTACCCGTATTGCCATGCGCCTTTATCTTATGCAGCAGCCTTTTGTGCGGCACCCTGTCGAATGCCTTCTGAAAATCCAAATTCACCCCACCCACCGGTTCCATTGTCCACTGCTCTGTCTGTGTGGAGTTTATACTTTCTCCCCATGTCTGAATGGGTTTTCTCCGGATGTTCCGGTTTCCTGCCACAGCCCAAAGATATGCAGGTTAGGTGGATTGGCCATGCTAATTTGCCCCCTCGTGTCCAAAAGGTTAGGTGGGGTTACTAGGTTATGGGGATAGGGTGGGCATATGGGCTTAACTGGGGTGCTCTTTCTAAGGGCCGGTGCAGACTCAATGAACCAAATGGCCTCCTTCTGCACTTTAAATTCTCTAATTCTATGAAAACAAGAAACAACTGAAGGTATTGAATACAGCAAAGGTTGGGGGCCTGGAAAGCAATAGGGCTGTGGTACTGTGCTGAAGACCTATGTTCCAGAACTAAACATGCCTGTAGCCAAATTGTTCCAGCAGAGCTGTTACACGTTGAATGGAAACTAACCGCCACAATGCGGTCGGTAAATCTAGTGAGCGGCATCTCCTGAGATTTATCTGGCTTGATACGTCTTGCGAGATCTAACAGGATCTTGCGAGACTTCGAGATCTGGATCCCGCCCATAATAGTAAATTTTGTTTTAAAATCGCTTATTGTCACAAGTACGCTTCAAATGAAGTTACTGTGACAAGCCCCTAGTCACCACATTCCAGCGCCTGTTTGGGGAGGCTGGTATCAGAATTGAACCGTGCTGCTGGCCTGCCTTGGTCTTCTTTCAAAGCCAGCTCTTTAGCACTGTGCTAAACCAGCTGTTTATGCTAAACGAGCATAAAGGACAGGACCTAAATTTGCATATTTAACTGTGCAGTTCAGCATATGCATTGAACATGCATTTGCCGGATCTAACTAGCGTCTGGGATTGATTCCTCTCGATGAAGAAATCCCAGTTTTGCACTGATCTCCACAAACGGGGACCATGTAATGGCACCTTGGAGCCACCTGGGTCATTGGCCTCTGAGCAGGTTGGCGCCCTGGCACTGTTGATGCCACCTGGACACTTTAGCACTGCTACACGGGCTCCCTGGAAGTGGCAACCTCGCTGTGCCACCTGGGTGCCAGCCTGGCACTGCCTGGGTGCCAATGTAGCATTTTGCCTGCGCTCTAGATTGGGCCTGGGGTATCTACCTTATGAGGTGGGGTGGGGGGGGGGGGCCGAGGGCCTCCTCATGGGCAAGTTGGGGCGTTGACGTGGTCCCGGAGTCGCATTGAAGGATCGAGTGTTTGGGGCACCATTGAAAAATGGCATCTCGATCTCTTCCTGCGTTGTGAGCGGAGCCTCTCAGTGCAGTCAATGGAGGTAAATATGCTCTGCGGAGGCCAAATAACAGTGTCCCATTTGATAGTGGGGTCATTCCTCACACTATAAGCGCAGGGAAACACCCTGCTAAACCCACCCACAATGGGACTCTGATTTTTTTTTGTTAAATTGCTCCCACTGGCACTGACGATGTGGAAAATTACCTCAATTTGTCCCATCACTAAAAAGCAGGACAAATCTATTCAGCCAATGACTGCCCATCTATCTACTCTCAGTTAATAGCAAAGTGGAGGAAGGTATTGTTGACAGTGCTATGAAGTGAGATTTACTCAGCAATAACCTGTTCACAGAACAGAATCATAGAGTGATTACAACATAGAAGGTAGCCATTGGGCCTGCTGTGTCTGCGCACCCATTCTCAACTTGGATTCTATCAGGACCACAGTACCTGATTTCAATGCAGTCTTGGTTCAAGCATGGACAAAAGAGCTGAATTGAAGAAGTGAGAAGAGAATGACTGCCCTTGACAACAAGGCAGCAATAGGCTGAGTGAAGTCAAGGAGAATCAAAGGAAGTCAAGGAGAATCAATGGAAAACTCTTGACTGGTGAGAGTCATACCTCGCACAAAGGAAGATTGTTGCAGTTGTTTGAAGCCACATTTCTCAGCCCCAGGACATAACAACAGAGGTTCCTCTGTGTCGTGTCCTTCACTCAGCCACCTTCGGCTGCTTCATCACTTACCTTCCCTCCATCATGAGGTCAGAAGTGGGGATATTAACTGGTTTATGAACAGCACCATTCACAATTCCTCAGATCCTGAAGTAGTCCATGTTCATATGCAGCAAGACCTGAACAACAATCAGGCCTGGACTGGTAAATGGAAAATAACATTCATACCACACAATTAACTGGCAATGGCCATCTCCAACAAGAGAGAATCTACCTTACATTGACATTCAACAGCATTAGCACCACTGAATCCCCCAATTATCAACATCTTTAGAGTTGCCATTGACCAGAAACTGAACTGAACCATCTGTATAAATGCTAAGGCTACAAGAGTAGGTTAGAGGTTGGGAACTCTGCAGTGAGTAGCTCACTTCCTGATACCGCAAAGCCTGTCCACCATCTACAAGGCACAAGTCAGACGTGTGATGGAATACTCTCCACTTATCTGAATGAGTGCAGCTCCAATAGCACTCAAGAAACTCAACACTATCAAGGACAAAACAATCAAGTGGATTCGTAGATCAAACACCGCCTTATGAAGACACTCTCTCCACCACCAATGCACAGGGACAGCAGTGTGTATCATCTACAAGATGCACTGCAGAAGCTCACCAAGGCTCCTTCGACAGCATCTTGATCTACCCACCAGGACAAACAAGGGCAGCAGATAGAGGCACTGCATATTCCCCACCAAGTCACTCACTATCCTGACTTGAAAGTATATCACTGTTTCTCCACTGTCACTGAGTCACAACGTCTGGAACTCCCTTTCTGATGACACTGGACATGTACCCACAGCACATAGAACAGAATAGAATTTGTACAGTGCAGAAGGAGGCCATTCAGCCTATTAAGATTGCACCGGCCCTGAGGAGCTTGGAGGAGAAATTTGGGTTGGTAAGGGGAAATGATTTTAGGTACCTACAGTTGCGGGACTCCCATCTTTCCCACGCCTCCCGCCAATGGGGATCCGAGACAGAATAGTCTCTAGGGGGGAAGAAGGAGAGGGTACAGTCTCTGATATTTATAAGGTGCTCATGAGGGAGGAAGGGTCCCAGACGGAGGAACTGAAACTTAAATGGGAGGAGGAGCTAGGCAGGGAAATGGAGGACGGGCTGTGGGCAGAGGCCCTGAGTAGGGTAAATTCGACCGCGACATGTGCCAGGCTCGGGCTGATCCAATTTAAGGTCGTTCACCGGGCCCACATGACGGTGGCTCAGATGAGCAAATTCTTTGGGATGCTAGGTGCGCGGGAGGACCAACGAACCACGTTCACATGTTTTGGGCATGCCCTAAGCTGAGGGGGTACTGGGAGGGATTTGCGGGCGTCATGTCCCGAGTGCTACAAACAAGGGTGGCGATGGGTCCAGGGGTGGCAATTTTTGGGGTTTCGGAAGACCTGGGAGTCCAGGGGAAGAAAGAGGCCGATGTTTTGGCCTTTGCTTCCCTGATAGCCCGGCGACGAATACTATTGGCGTGGAGGGACTCAAAGCCCCCGAAGACTGAGTTGTGGCTTGCGGACATGTCGAGTTTCCTGGGTATGGAAAAAAATTAAGTTTGCCTTGAAGGGATCTGTACAGGGATTCGCCCGGAGGTGGCAACCATTTATTGACTTCTTTGCGGGAGAGTGAGCGTCAGCAGGGGGTTGGGGGGGGGGGGGGGGGGGGGGGTAGAGTAGAGTAGAGTAGGAGGGATAAAATGGCGGGTAGCACCGGTGGGAGAGGAGCGGGCTTGTGCAGTATGTTACGATTGAAGTATTGAATGTACGTGGATGTTTGCACATTTTTGCCTTTTGTGCTTTCTTTCTGTTGATGTCTGCAACTGTTTACAAAGCCAAAAACTACCTCAATAAAATTGTTTATTAAAAAAAAGGATTGCACCGGCCCTTGGGCAAAATTGCCCTTAGTGTTGACTGGGGTTACTGGGTTATGGGGAGAGGGCGGGGGTGTGGGCTTGGTGGGATGCTCTTTCCAAGAGCCGGTGCAGACTCGATGGGCTGAATGGCCTCCTTCTGCACTGTAAATTCTATGATTCTATAACCCAATAACCCCTTCTAACCTTTTTGGACACTAAGGGCAATTTGGCATGGCCAATCCAGCTAACCTGCACATCTTTGGACTGTGGGAGGAAACCGGAGCACCCGGAGGAAACCCATGCAGACACGGGGAGAACGTGCAGACTCCGCACAGACAGTGACCCAAGCCGGAATCGAACCTGGGACCCTGGAGCTTTACATTGTGTATTGATGAATCCATGGAGGTCCAGTGACAGCACAAATGCTAGCAGGTTGATACATCTGAAACATCTTTCCATTGGAGAATGAGAAGCTTGTTAACAGTTCCAGGATGCCTAACTCCCATGGGTTGTCTAATCTCCGGTATCTATCGCAGGTCAGTGGGTTTGTTGTTTTATCACACTGACCCTGTCATTTACTCGCAAGATAAACTTCCTCATTTCACAGTAAGAACAGTGAGGGCCAGGCCTGCCTTGCTCACTTTACCAGCGCTGCTTGTTCTGAGCATTAATGGCTTAGTATTTGAACAAAGCCAATGTTGTTTTAACAGATTACTTCAACAATCGCTGCCGTGCAGCTGCAGATTCTTTGCAGCATTTGAAACCTTGGTCAGTTTAATCCTTATTCTGATGATTTCTTGTATGATTTCCAACATGCTTTGAAGCATCGGCTTGGTGTCATTTATATCGCAATGATTTACAATGCGGCTGAGGAAGCCTTTTTTGAAGAACAAAACATAAATAATCTCTGCATCTGAAGACCCCACAGCTCGTTACCTGCAGCTAAATTGGCATTTAAAAACATTATAAAGTATTACTTAATGTAACAGATCCTGGGACGATTGGCCATGTGGATCTTCATTGTCAGGAGGAATCAGCTACAGAGGCAAATATGCAGATGGGAGAACCTGGCCGTGATTCTCTGAAATCCCGGCCAAGTGTTGACGCCGGCGTCAAAACCGGCGCGAGCGACGCTAGAGTCAACGGGTCTCCAGGCCCAGTCATTCTCCCCTTCCTCGGGGGCTAGCACGGCGCCAGAGTTCTGTGCGCTGCTCTGGTGCCGAAAGCTGGCCCTACACGACTGGCGCAGGTGCGGGTCCACACATGCACGCCACGGCCGTCACCGCGCCAGCCCCCGGGCGACATGGCGGAGCCCGACAGGGGCCCGGCATGGAGGAACATGGCTCCCCCCAGGAACGAGCGCGCCCACCGATCGGTTGCCCCTGATCACGGGCCTGGCCACCATGGAGGCCCTCCCCGGATTTGGCTCCCCCCATCCTCCCACCAGGACGGCCAGCTAAATATACCAATGAAAGGGAGAATTACTCTCTTGCTGTCTTTGTGCAAGGAAAGTAACAGGCCAGAATTTAGTGAGGCCAGCAAATAAACATCACTCGCCTCTTGTTCGACTTGCCCTTTCTTTGTCCATTTAATTTCCATAAACATTGCACAATTGCTCTCAAATCGAAACATGACACCCTCTACAGTGAAAACAGTGCCCATGTGAACAGGGCATGAAATGGAGCGTCTCTTTAATCCATCAGATTGAAGAATTGTTAATAAGCAGTGCAAAGTTTTAACCATGAAGTGTAAATTTAAGTGCAAAGTGTACATTAATTGGGATAGTCACTGTGATAAGGGCTGAGGTGGAGTTCTAAAATGAATTCATGAGAGGTTTTTAGCTCAATATGTGGAGGGCCAAACAAGGCCCAGTGCTGGACCTAATTCTGGTGAATGAAGCCAGACAGGTGGTTGGTGCCAAAGAGAAAATGCTGGAAAATCTCAGCAGGTCTGGCAGCATCTGTCGGGAGAGAAAATGGCTAACGTTTCGAGTCCAGATGACCCTTTGCCAAAGCCAGATGGTTGATGTGTTGGTGGGGGAGCATTTAAAGTGAAAGCGACCACAACATGGTATAATTTAAGTTTGTTGTGGGCAAAGAAATGGACAAGTTGGAAAAAAAGGCCGTAGATTGGGGGAGAGCTGATTTTAATAAAATAAGGCAGGATCTGGCCAAGGGAGACTGGAAATAGTTACTTGTGGGGAAATTTACAGAAGGCAGTGGGGGGCACTCAAAAAGGAAGTGGGGAGGGTGCAGGCCCAAAATGTTCTCTCTAGGTTAATAGGGAGGAGTAACAAGCCCAGAGAACCATGGATGACCAGAGACATTCAGGATATGCTGAGAAAGAAAAGAGAGGCTTTTATCAAGTATAAGGGCAGCAAATCAACAGAGGCATTCGTGGAGTACATAAAGTGCAGGATCGAGTTTAAGAACACAATTAGGAGAGCAAAGAGGTGACATGAAAAAGCTCTGGCTGATTAAAGTAAGGAAAATCCCAAGATACTCTATAAGCATATCAATGGGAAAAAGATAACCAGAGAAAGAATAGGTCCCAATAGGGACCAACATGGAAATTTGTGGGTCGAGCCAAAGGACAATGGTAGGGTGTTGAATGAATACTTCATATCTATCTTCACCCAAGAGAATGAGGAGGTAGATGTAGAGCTCAAGAAGAGAGACTCTGAGGTTCTCGTGCAAATTGTCATAGGAAGTGACAAGGTATTGGAGGTGTTGGCAGGCTTTAAAGTGGAGAAATATCTAGGTTCAGATGAATTGTGTCCCAGGATGCTGTGGGAAGCGAGGGAGGAGATTGCTGACCAAAATTTGTAACTTCCTTTCTGGCTTCGGGGGAGGTGCCAGTGAGCAGCACAGTAGCACAGTGGTTAGCACAGTTGCTTCACAGCTCTAGTGTCCCAGGTTTGATTCCCGGCTTGGTCACTGTCTGTGTGGAGTCTGCACGTTCTCCCCGTGTCTGCGTGGATTTCCTCCGGGTGCTCCGGCTTCCTCCCACAGTCCAAAGATGTGCAGGTTACGTGGATTGGCCATGATAAATTGCCCTTAGTGTCCAAAAAGGTTAGGTGAGGTTGCTGAGCTACGGTGATAGGGTGGAGGCTTGGGCTTAATTAGGCTGCTCTTCCAAGAGTCGGTGCAGACACGATGGGGCTGAATGGCCTCCTTCTGCACTGTAAATTCTATGATACTATGACTGGAGAACAGCGAATGTGGTCCCACTATTTAAGAAAGGTTGTAGAGCTAAGCCAGGGAATTACAGACCAGTGAGCATCACGTCAATGGTAGAGAAATGATTGGAGAAAATTCTGAAAGAGAGAATCTATCTCCACTTGGAGAGGCAAGGTTTGATCAGGAGTAGTCAGCATGGCTTTGTCAGAGTGGAGTCATGCCTAACAAATCTGATTGAATTTTTGAGCATGTGACCAGGTGTGTAGATGAGGGTAGTGCAGTTGATGTAGTTTACATGGATTTCAGCAAAGCCTTTGACAAGGTCCCACATGGGAGACTTATAAAGAAGGCAAATGTACATGGGACACAGAGTTACTTGATAAGGTGGATTCAAAATTGGCTGAGCTCTAGGAGACAGAGGGTGATGACAGACGGCTGCTCTAGTGATTGGAAGGCAGTGTCCAGTGGCATACCACAGGAATCTGTGTTGGGTCCCCTACTGTTTGTCATTTATATAAATGACATAGATGACTATGTGGGGGGTAGGATCAGTAAGTTTACGGGTGACACAAAGATTGGCCGTGTGGTAAGCAGTGAGGTTGAGTGTCTTGGGTTAAAGGAAGATATAGACAGGATGGTCAAATGGGCAGAAAAATGGCAGATGGAATTTAACCTTGAAAAGTGTTGTAGCCACCTGGGGTGGCCACGTCCCGATTCTAAAATGAACATTCGTGAAGAGTACAGGGAAAATTGGACAGTACTAGGAAAACAAGCAGGTGCAAGGTTTGCCTGTGGATTGGAACTTGCAGACCCCAAACAGAACTGAAACTACAAGCCATTAGCATAGTAATGAGCTGTCTCCGGGGACAAAAGAGAAACATTTAAACAATCGGTACCAGGGCAGGCTCCCCGGCGCCAGTGGAGACTAAAACAAAGGCAGGTCAACGGTTACCTAGCGATCGAGAAACGACCGCTTTATTGGAGAGAATCGATACAAATGATCGGGACATGGTCCAATTAATTGGGACCAAGTTCAGGAACCGTCCAGAAGGGCGAAAAACCCTTTGGGGTATAAAACAGAGTCCCCAAGGTCAGAGTGCTCTCTTCTTCTTCTTCTTCTTCACCTTCACCTTGGCCTTTGGCTCTCAGCTCCGAGAGGCCCGCCAAGCACCAGTCAAGTAAGTCTAAGGTCAATGCACACTATGATATAGGCGCTCCTAGCTACTATTCCATACCAGTTCGAAACCAGCAGTATCAGAACCAGACAACGGCCATTGTTCCTCTGACTGAGTGGGCGCCCGAAGCTAAGTATAGGCTTTTAGTAGTAGTTGTAGTTTAGTGAATAGAGTTTGTGCATGAGTAATAATTGACTGTGTGTGTAAATAAATGTGCATTGATTTCAAACTTACTAACTGGTGTATCGAGTCATTGATCAGTATTTGGTTTTGAACTTTGTGGTGGTATCAGAAAGATACCTGACGACTCTTGAGCAAAGGTAATTAAAACAGAGCAAATTAAGGAAAGCATAACGAGCAACAGTGTGAGGTGATAAACTTTGAAAGGACTAATGTGACAAAGAAATATCCAATGAATGGCATAGTGGTGGGAAGTTCCGAGAAACAAAGAGACCTTGGCGTGTTTGTCCATAGATCTCTGAAGGCAGAAGAGCAGGTTAATAGGATGGGGAAAAATGTAGAACACTTGTCATTATCAATCGAGGCATAGATTACAAAAGCAGGCAGGTCGTGTTGGAGTTGTATAGAACTTTGGTGAGGCTACAGCTGGAGTATTGTGTGCAATTCTCATTGTCACATTATAGGAAGGATGTGATTGCACTGGAGGGGGTACAGAGGCGATTCACCCGGATGTTGCCTGGGATGGAACATTTAAGTTATGAAGAGAGGTTGGATAGGCTTGAGTTGTTTTTGCTGGAGCAGAGAAGACTCAAGGGCAACCTGATTGAGGTGCACAAGATTATGAGGGGCATGTACAGGGTGGATAGGGAGCAGCTGTTCCCCTTAGTTGAAGGGTCAGTTACGAGGGGACATAAGTTCAAGGTCAGGGGCAGGAGGTTTAAGGGGGATTTGAGGAAGGTTGTAACAGTCTGGAATGCACTGCCTGGGAGAGTGGTAGAAGCAGGTTGCCTTACATCCTTTAAAAGTACCTGGATGTGCACTTGGCAAGTCATAACATTCAAGGCCAAGTGCTGGGATTAGGCAGGCAGGTCAGGTGTTTTTCAATGTGTCGGCACAGACTCATTGGGCCCTAGGGCCTATTTTGCATTCTATTATTCTGTGAGTCGTTGATTCTGAAATTTGAATAGTCAATTAATTGTCAAATCAGGTACAGAAAGACAAATAAATGGCTACAATTCCCAGTCATGAAATATTTTCAGCCATCAGGACCATTTATGGACAAAGAACTTGGTTATCGGGCAGCGCGATGGCGCAGTGGTTAGCACTGCTGCATCACAGCGTCAAGGACCCGGGTTCGATCCCGGCCCCAGTTTACTGTCCGCGTGGAGTTTGCACATTCTCCCTGTGTCTGCATGGGTCTCACCCCCACAAACCCAAAAAGATGCGCAGGTGTATTGGCCATGCTAAATTGCCTCTTAATTGGAAAAAAAGAATTGGGGACTCTTAAATTTAAAAAAAACTTGGTTGTCAGAGCAACGCGCCTTCTGTGTCAATTTTCTGCAAGATGACCTTTCAGCCTCCAGGTTTCCTGCCCATTTAAGGATCTTAGGTGGGACAAGGTAGAGGGAGGGCCAATCAGTGTGTGGGCAGCCTTTGACAGAGGCTGGAGTGTTATTCTGCTGCTGAGATGAAAGCTTCAAAGGGGGAGGGAGGGAATTGGCTGCAAGGAAAGGCTGAGGAAACCAGTGAGCATTCTGTACCCCAAACGCTGTTTTATGAGAGCATTCTCCAGGAGCTGCTTTTGCAATGGCGCGCCCCTGCTTGTGGATGTCCTCAGGTTTGCCATTTGCACCATTAAAACTTCAGATTGCTTCTTACTATCATGCTGCTCTGACCTGCCCCTGGGCAGCCGCCTTCTCTGCTGTTGAGC
The DNA here is from genome assembly GCF_902713615.1 of Scyliorhinus canicula. NCBI lineage: Eukaryota > Metazoa > Chordata > Chondrichthyes > Carcharhiniformes > Scyliorhinidae > Scyliorhinus > Scyliorhinus canicula. The sequence continues at coordinate 199,379,923 of NC_052146.1, forward strand.
TTCGGACACAATGTGGAATCCATGTGACTCTATCAAAATGACATTACCCTTGGAAATTTGCTGCTCATTGCCCATTTAACAAGATTAATTGGCTTCCTGCAACTGCTAAATGTGTTGACATTTATCTGCTAATTTCACCTTTGAGATGAATGGAAGGAGGCGGAAACACATTGGTGAACCAACATAATACATTTTTCTCCCATGCTGCCTGCTCCCCTGACTCAAAATCTACCTCCAGTTGCCAGGTAAAATTCCCTTCTGAAGAGAGAAGAAAAATACACGAAGAGAGAGAGAGAGGAAAAAAACGTGACAGAAAGAAAATGTTGGCCGCGATCTTCCGGCCATGCTGCACCAGAAACGCAACTCGCCGCAGCGCGACGTGGCCGCTGATAGCCGGGAGACCCCACTCCCGGACCTACCCGGCTCACAACACCTCGCGATGTTCAATGCAGATGTTGAGATGTTGCAAGGTGAATCCTGCCAATCAGAGTGCGGCTGTAAGCCTTTGACTAATATACAGATTCCCAAGGTACCTGAGTCTTTGAAATTCAACCCCTTCGTCTTGGAGACCTCGGGCAAACGCCTTTTTGTCCTGGTCCTCACAAACGGGGACCAGATGGAACGGTACTTGTGGGGGTCTCCAAGGGGTTCGGAGGCCCCCAGCTGCATGCTCTTTGGGCAGGGTGGTGCCCTGGCACTGCTGATGCCACCTTGGTACCCTGGCAGTGCCACCTGGTGCCAGCCTGGTACTGCCAAGGTGCCCAGCAGGCACAAGCAGAGGCACCTTAGCATTTAAAAATGGGGCCCCGATCTCTCGCTACAACTGGACGTTCTGGGGAGCGGAGGTCCCCATTGTAAAAGACGGGCTCTGTACGGCCTCGGCCGCGCGTTTCCCATTCAGGCTCCTTATTCAACACGAGTCACGTTGAATAGCCATATGTTTCTCGGTACTGCGAGTGCCGGGAAACACACAACAAAATGCTCTAGCTCGGAGACTTTTCCCCTTTTGGGAAGATCACACTGAACCCTGAAGGAATGAGATTCCACGCTCGCAGATGTAATTTTCCATGCAAAAACGATTTCCGGGCAACATTAAAACTTCCCACACCATTAAAAAGGATACTTAGACTGGAATGGACAAGATTCAATTTTCTGTGGTGAGTTCATTCAGCCATATCAACAACATCAGTACAGGAACTTTAACAATGTGTTCAACAACTTGGCACTGCCACGTTTTTCCTTCATCTTAATAACATCCCATACATGTATTGCCTCAATGCAACCCATGTCCCCAGTCCAACACCTCCCTCCACCACATATGCTGCATTTGGATCTTTACGACCCGACTTTAATCTGGATTTTGCAGCTAATGTTTCCTGCATGAATCCCACTTTTTGAGAACGTCTCGGATATCTTCAATTAGTCTTATTCCTGAGGTAATTTATTTGGCTGAACAGACTGAAACCATATTACTGCCAGTACTTGCATTATTTTCAGTCCTGAATAATGGACACACATCTTGCTGGAAGTGGCTGGTCTACTTTTGTTGTCTACTTTGACGTAATTGTACCAATCACCTACAAAGATATGGAAAACAATAATGTGAGTTCTTTTTTGAAGGTAAGACTATGTGTGCGATTCTCCAACCACGTTGTGCTCTCACTCAAGCGTAACAAGGCTGATGAATAGCAAGAGAGGCCAAAAACGAGGGGCGGGATTTTCCCCTACCCAGCAGGGCGGGGGGTCCCGGCGCCGAGGAGTGGCGTGAACCACTCCAGCGTCGGGCCGCCCCAAAAGTGCGGAACCCTCCGCACCTTCAGGGGCTAGGCCAGTGCCGGAGTGGTTTGCGCAGTGCTGGCCGGCGGGGAAGGGGCTTGGCGCCATGCCAAACGGCGCTGAAGGGCCTCCGCCGGCCGGCGCGAGTTGGTGCATGCGCGGGAGCGCCAGAGTGTGCTGACATCATCCCACCGCATGCGCAGCGGGAATCTTCTCTGCGTCGGCCATCGCGGAGGACCCCAGCAGCCGATGCGGAGGAATAGAGTGCCCCCATGGCACAGGCCCGCCTGTGGATCGGTGGGCCCTGATTGCGGGCCAGGCCACTGTGGGAGCACCTCCCGGGGCCTGAACCCCCCGTGCCCCCCCGAGGAGCCCGGAGGCCGCCCACGCCGCCAGGTCCTGCCGGTAAGGACTTACTTTAATTTACGCCGGTGGGACCGGCAAAAAACGGGCGGCCGGAGAATCACCGGTGGGGGGGGGGGCTGCTAGCGGACGCCAAACGGAGCAGCGCGATTCCCGCCCCAGCCAAATCCCCGGCGCCGGAGAATTCGGCAGCCGACGGGTGCGGGATTCACGCCCCCCCCCCCCCCCACGCCCCCGGCAATTCTCCGACCCGGCGGGGGTTCATAAAATCCTGCCCAAGATCTGCGCCAGGCGCCAAAAGGTTTGCGATGCAACCGGCCTGCTCCCGTGGGCGGTGATCCTGGTGGGGAAGAAGGTGTCGTTTGAGGCGTTAAATGTGGTGGCTGACAGTGGCGGGAGATATGTGATGGTGAGTGGCAAGCTGCAGGGGGAGCGGGTGGTGTTGGTGAATGTCTACGCCCCAAATTGGGACGATGCGGGGTTTATACGGCGTATGTTGGGCCGCATTCCGGACCTGGAGGTGGGGGGGCCTGATCATGGGGGGGGACTTCAACACGGTACTGGATCCCCCATTGGATCGATCCAAGTCCCGGACGGGTAGGAGGCCGGCGGCGGCTAAGGTGCTGAGGGGATTTATGGACCAGATGGGGGTGGTGGACCCTTGGAGGTTTGCGAGGCCAAGGGCCAGGGAATACTCGTTTTTCTCCCACGTACATAAGGCCTACTCGAGAATTGATTTTTTTGTCCTGAGCAGGGGGTTGATTTCGAGGGTGGAGGATGTTGAATACTCTGCCATTGCCATTTCAGATCATGCCCCGCACTGGGTGGACCTCGGGCTGGCGGAAGAGAGGGACCAACGTCCGCTCTGGCGCTTGGAGGTGGGGCTGCTGGCAGATGAGGAGGTGGCCGAGAGTGTTCGGGGGTGTATCAAGAGGTACCTTGAGGCCAATGACAACGGGGAGGTCCGAGTGGGGATGGTCTGGGAGGCATTGAAGGCGGTGATGAGGGGGGAATTGATCTCCATCCGAACCCATAGGGAGAGGGGGGAGCAGAGGGAGAGGGAGAGACTGATAGGGGAGATGGTGAGGGTGGATAGGAGATATGCGGAGGCTCCAGAGGAGGGGTTGCTGGGGGAGAGGCGTAGCCTTCAGGCCAGATTCGACCTATGACTACCAGAAAGGCGGAAGCTCAGTGGAGGAAAGCACAGGGGGCGGTGTATGAATATGGGGAGAAGGCGAGCAGGATGCTGGCACACCAGCTCCGAAAGCGGGACGCGGCCAGGGAGATTGGGGGAGTGACGGATAAGACTGGGAAGGTGGTACGGAGGGGAGTAGATGTTAATGGGGTCTTCAGAGACTTCTATGGGGAACTGTACCGGTCGGAACCCCCGGTGGAGGGGGGTGGAATGGGGCGCTTCTTCGACAAGCTGCATTTCCCGAGGGTGGAGGAGCAGGTGGAGGGACTGGGGGTGCCGATCGAGCTGGAGGAGGAAGGCGCCGGGGCCAGACGGGTTTCCGGCAGAATTTTATAAAAGGTATGTGGACCTGTTGGGCCCCCTGTTGGTCCGGACCTTTAACGAGGCAAGGGAGGGGGGGCTTTGCCCCCAACTATGTCACGGGCGCTGATTTCCTTGATCCTGAAGCGGGACAAGGACCCTCTGCAGTGCGGGTCATATAGGCCGATTTCGCTGCTGAACGCCGACGCTAAGCTGCTGGCAAAGATCCTGGCCACTAGAATAGAGGATTGCATGCCCGGGGTCATTCATGAGGACCAGACGGGGTTTGTGAGGGGAAGACAGTTGAATACGAACGTGCGAAGGCTCCTCAATGTCATTATGATGCCGGCCATGGAAGGGGAGGTGGAGATAGTGGTGGCATTGGATGCGGAGAAGGCCTTTGATAGGGTTGAGTGGGAGTATCTGTGGGAGGTGCTGGAGAGGTTTGGGTTTGGGGAGGGGTTTATCTGGTGGGTGAGGCTGCTCTACGAGGCCCGATGGCGAGTGTAGCCACAAATAGGAGGAGGTCGGAGTACTTTTGGCTGTACCGGGGGACGAGGCAGGGGTGCCCCTTGTCCCCCTTGCTCTTCGCGTTGGCAATTGAGCCCCTGGCCATGGCATTGAGGGAGTCAGGGAACTGGAGGGGCCTGGTGCGGGGTGGGGAGGAGCATCAAGTGTCGCTGTACGCGGACGACCTGTTGCTGTATGTGGCGGACCCGGTGGGGGGGATGCCGGAGGTGATGAGGATTCTTAGTGAATTCGGGGGTTTCTCGGGGTATAAGTTGAACCTGGGCAAGAGTGAGTTGTTTGTGGTGCATCCGGGGGATCAAGAGGAGGGGATTGGTAGGCTCCCATTGAAGCAGACAGGGAAGAGCTTTAGGTACCTAGGGGTCCAGGTGGCTGGGAGCTGGGGGGCCCTGCACAAGCTCAACCTCACAAGGTTGGTGGAGCAGATGGAGGAGGAGTTTAAGAGGTGGGATATGTTACCGCTGTCACTGGCGGGGAGGGTGCAGTCCGTTAAGATGACAAGGGGTGCGGGATTGGTTGCTCTCGGGGGTGTGGGTTGGAGGAGGGAGGATTTCGGACATATACCGGGTAATGCAGGAGGTAGACGAGGCCTCGGTGGAGGAACTGAAGGGTAAATGGGAAGAGGAGCTGGGTGAGGAGATCGAGGAGGGGACGTGGGCGGATGCCCTGGAGAGAGTGAATTCCTCCTCTTCCTGTGCGAGGCTTAGCGAGCGAGAGCGAGTTGAAATCTTCCGAGAGCAAGCCGAAATCTTCCGAGAGCGAGCCGAAATCTTCCGTGTCCTCCAGTGTGGGCAGGGGGACGAGGGATGGACCTGATGGGGACGAGTAGGGGGGCGGCGGGGAAAAGGATGGTGGCGCGGGGGGAAAAGGGGGCGTGGGCATGGGATCAGCACCTGAGGGAGCCAGGTCCCGGAGTGAAACTGTGTCCTGGCGGCCGTCGGGGAACTCCATGTAGGCATACTGAGGGTTGGCGTGCAAAAGGCGTACTTTGTCCACCAGTGGTTCCGCCTTGTGGTGCCGGACATGTCGACGGAGAAGGACTGGGCCCGGAGTCGGGAGCCACGTCGGGAGCGACACCCCGGATGTAGACTTCCTAGGGAAGGCAAAAACACGTTCATGGGGTGTACTGTTAGTTGCGGTGCACAGTAGCGACCAAAAGGAATGGAGCGCGTCAGGGAGGACCTGCTGCCAGCGAGTGGCTGGGAGGTTCCTGGACCGTAGGGCCAGCTGGACGGCCCTCCATACCGTCCCGTTCTCCCTCTCTACCTGCCCGTTTCCCCAGGGGTTGTAGCTTGTCGTCCTGCTTGAGGCGATACTTCTGCTGAGCAGGAAATGACGCAGCTCATCGCTCATGAACGAGGATCCCCTGTCACTGTGGATGTAGTCGGGGAAACCGAACAGGGTGAAAATGGAATCCAGGGCCTTGGTGACGGTGGCAGACGTCATATCCGGGCAGGGGATGGCGAAGGGGAACCTAGAAAATTCATCGACCACACTAAGGATGTAGGTGTTGCGGTCGGTGGAGGGGAGGGGCCCTTTGAAGTCCACGCTGTGACGTTCAAAGAGGCGGGACGCTTTCACCAGGTGAGCGCGATCTGGCTGGTAGAAGTGCGGCTTGCACTCGGCACAAATCTGGCAGTCTCTGGTGACTGTCCGTACTTCCTCGACGGAGTAGGGCAGATTGCGGGCTTTGATTAGATGGTACAAGCGAGTGACCCCCGGCTGGAAAAGCTCTCTTGCAAGGCACGGAGTTGGTTCACTTGTGCGCTGGCACATGTACCTCGGGAGAGGGCGTCTGGGGGCTCGTTGAGCTTGCCGGAGCGATACAAGATCTCGTAGTTGAAGGTGGAGAGCTCGATTCTCCACTGCAAGATTTTGTCGTTCTTGATCTTGCCCCGCTGTGTGTTGTTGAACATGAAGGCTACCGACCGTTGGTCAGTGAGGAGAGTGAATCTCCTGCCGGCCAGGTAATGCCTCCAGTGCCGCACCGCTTCAACGATTGCCTGGGCCTCCTTTTCAACAGGGGAATCACGAATGTCGGAGGCGTGGAGGGTGCGTGAAAAGAATGCCACGGGTCTTCCTGCCTGATTCAGCGTAGCGGCAAGTGCGACACCTGAAGCGTCGCTTTCTACATGGAAAGGCAGTGTCTCATCTACTGCGTGCATCCCGGCCTTGGCTATGTCAGATCGAATGCGGGCGAAGGCCTGTTGTGCCTCGGCCGAGAGGGGAAAATGTGTGGACTGGATAAGTGGCCGGGCCTTGTCCGCGTATTGTTGGACCCACTGGGCGTAATAAGAAAAGAACCCAAGGCAGCGTTTGAGGGCCTTGGGGCAGTGGGGGAGTGGAAGCTCCATGAGGGGGCGCATGCCGTCGGGGTCGGGCCCCAGTAGTCCGTTTTGGACTACGTAGCCGAGGATGGCTAAGCTGTCTGTGCGGAACACACACTTCTCCATGTTGTACGTGAGATTAAGGAGCGATGCGGTGTGGAGGAATTTAGAAAGGTTGGCATCATGGTCCTGCTGGTCATGGCCGCAGATGGTGACATTGTTGAGGTACGGGAAGGTGGCCTGCAGTCCGTATTGGTCAACCATTCGTTCCATTCCTCGTTGAAATACCGAGACTCCATTCGTGACGCCGAAGGGAACCCTAAGAAATTGGTACAGACGACCGTCTGCCTCGAAGGCAGTGTCGTGACGGTCCGATTTACGGATGGGGAGCTGGTGGTAGGCGGATTTCAGGTCAATAGTAGAGAAGACCCGGTACTGTGCAATCTGATTGACCATATCAGAAATGTGGGAGAGGGGGTACGCGTCGAGCTGCGTGTACCGGTTGATAGTCTGGCTGTAGTCTATGACCATCCTGTGCTTCACCCCGGTCTTAACCACTACCACCTGGGCTCTCCAAGGGCTGTTGCTGGCCTCGATGATACCCTCCCGAAGCAGCTGCTGGACTTCGGACCTGATGAAGGCCTTGTCCTGGGTGCTGTACCGTCTGCTCTGGGTGGCGACAGGCTTGCAGTCTGCGGTCAGATTGGCAAAGGGTGAGGGAGCTCGACCTTGAGGTTCGCGAAGCCGCAAACGGTGAGGGGAGGTAGGGGTCCGCCGAATTTGAGGGTGAGGCTCTGGAGATTGCACTGGAAATCCAGGCCTAGTAAGAGTGACGCACAGAGGTTGGGGAGAATGTACAGGCGGAAACGGTCGAATTCCACGCCCTGTACAGTAAGTTTAACCAGGCAGAAACCCCGGATCGGGACAGAGTGGGACCCGGAGGTGAGAGAGATCTGCCGGTTGGCGGGATGGACCGCAAGGGAATAGCGCCTTACCATGTCCGGGTGGACGAAGCTCTCGGTGCTCCTGGAGTTGATGAGGCAGGAGGTCACGTGGGCGTTGACCAGCACCGATGTGGAAGAGGGTGCCAGGTTGCGAGGACGCGACTGGTCGAGCGTAACGGAGGCAAGTAGCGGGCAATCGGCGGTCGAGTCAGATGAGTCCGGCGAGGAGCGGTAGCGACTTGTGTCCCGTGGCCCCGTCCCGGGGAGGACAAAATGGCGGCGTCTGGAGTACCTGTGGATAAAATGGCGGCGCCCATGGAGCGCACGTTGTGGGGTCGGGGCAAAATGGCGGCGCCCATGGAACGCACATGGCGGTGGTCGATGAAGATGGCGGCGCCCATGGAGCGCACGTGGCGGGGGCGGCGAAAGATGGCGGCGCCCACTGATCGCACATGGGGTCGGGAGAAGCGGACGGCGGGGCCCATTGAGCGAGCGGCTGGGGCGAGGGGACTGGGGGCGCGATAGCGGCAACCGTCCGGGACTGACACACCGCTGCAAAGTGGCTTTTTTTGCCGCATGCTTTGCAGGTCGCGGTGCGGGCCGGGCAGCTTTGGCGGGGGTGCTTCTGCTGACCGCAGAAGTAACAGTGGGGACCCCCAGGGAGCGCGATGTGGCGAGCAGCGCAAGCGTAGTGCGCAGGGGCGGCTGCTGGGGGGGCCGTTTGCGGGGTCCATGAGGGGTAGGACGGGTGGGCCTGGGGGGCCATTTGCGGGGTCCACGTGGGGTAGGACGGGTGGGCCGAGTGGCTAGCGGAGTAAGATCGCGCACTACGGGAGGCGGCTGTCATGGAAAGCGCCAGTGCCTTTGGGGCCGCGAGGTCGGGGGCGGCCCCTTCCAACAGTCGTTGCCGGGTGGGGTCCGATGCAATGACTGTAACAAAGGCATCGCGCATGAGTAAATCAGAATGTTCCATGGCTGTGAGGGCCCGGCAGTCGCAGTCTCGTACCAGAGGTATAAGGGCCCTCTAGAAGTCCTCAATCGACTCACCCGGATGCTGGACGCGAGTAGAGAGTTGATGCCTCGCAAACAGGGAGTTCGTTGACTGTGCATAGTTCTCCTTGAGCAGTTCCATAGCTGTGGTGTAGTCTGTCGCATCTCGAATTAGCGGACAGGGCCAGCTCAATGTACCGGCAACTCGGGCAGTCGCCCGGGGCGCCATCAACGAGTGGGTGACCGGCGTCAGAGACCTGCCGACAGAGAGACCGGCCCGCCGATCGGTGAGTCCCGATCATATACCAGGTCACTCCGACCCCCCCCCCCCGCCCCGACCCGGCCCCCCCCGCCCCCCCCCCCCCCCCCGCCCCGACCCCCCCCCCGCCCCCGACCCGACCCCCCCACCCCCGACCCGACCCCCCCGTCCCAACCCCCCCCGCCCCCGACCCCCCCGCCCCCGACCCGACCCCCCGCCCCCGACCCGACCCCCCCGCCCCGACCCAACCCCCCCCGCCCTCGACCCGACCCCCCCGACCCTGACCCGACCCCCCCGCCCCCGACTCGACATCCCCCCCGCCCCCGAGCCCCCCCCGACCCGAACCCCCCCCGACCCGAACCCCCTCCGAACCGACCCCCCCCGACCCGACCCGACCCCCCCGACCCGACCCGACCCCCCCGACCCAACCCCCCCGACCCGACCCCCCACCGACCCGACCCCCCCGCCCAACCCCCCCCCGACCCGACCCCCTCCGACCCGACCCCCCCCGACCCGACCCCCCCGACCCGACCCCCGACCCCCTCGACCCGACCCGACCCCCCCCGACCAGACCCCCCGACCCCCCCGACCCGACCCGCCCCTCCGACCCGACCCGACCCCCCCCCGACCCGATCCGCCCGACCCCCCCCCGACCCGACCCGACCACCCCCCAACCCGACCCAGCCCCCCTCAATCCGAACCGACACAACCCGACCCCCGACCCAACCCCCGACCCGACCCGAACCCCCGACCCGACCGGACCCGACCCCCCGACCCGACCGGACCCGACCCCCCGACCCGACCGGACCCAACCCCCCCCCCCCCCGAAGGGCGCCGAAGTTCAGCTTGCCCGGGGCGCCACCAACCCTCGGGCCGGCGCTGTTAGCGGAAAGACACTGGAGCTAAGTCTGGAGTACAGGAGTTGCTTTTTCTGAGCCTCCGTCGGGGGAGGGTCCGCTGAAGAGATGTAGGCCTCGAAGACTGCGAGCCAGTGAACAAAGTCTTTTCTGGCGTGAGGCGACTGCGGATCCAACTGCAGACGGTCAGGCTTGATTCTGATGTCCATGGTGAACGGAAAATCACACAGCAATAAATTGTGGCGTTAACAATTATACTCAAAGACGAGAGACAAGTACAATAGAGGCTTTATTGCTGTGCGATGCTATTCCTCCATCTGCAACTGTAGACTAGGGTCTGAGTGACTCACACGCATATTTATACACAAGCTCCCTGTGGGCGGAGCTAGCCGGCAGGGGCTTACCAGAGGAACCTGTATTATAGGTACAGGCATACATCCCCCTATTGCAAGTACACATCACTAAAGTAGTTATATCACCACAGGGGTCACAGAGGTTAGGGGGTTGTTGAGCGAGGGGGTGTTGTTTGAGAGTTGCTGATGGGGCAGGGGTGTTTAAACTACTGGGTTTTTCATGAAAAAGTCAACAATCCACCTTCTCAAAAGCTGTGGTTGCAGCAACAAATGGGCCTCAGAGAGCAGATGATTCAACCAGGCCCCCAACAGAAAAAAAATGAACACTTGAAAAGGGGCTGTGTTGTCAAAGCTCAGACCAAGCTTGCATGGCTGCCTATGATTCCTCGGAGGTTGAGACCCCAAAATCTTGCCTTGCAATCCCACTGGGGGTCCTTTGGGAAATCCTGACCTCGAGCTTAACAGGAGCTGAAAGAACTCAAGTTGATTTTAAAAAGTTCCCTTTCCTGGTGGCTGGATGAACAAAACGTGACAGACTGGTTTTTAATCAATGCCACACCCTTGATTTAAAATATCGGTGAGATTGTGCCTTTGCCATTGGCTCAATTCAACAATATCAAATATGGGCAGGTAATAATTAAATGTGCCAACACCACAATATGTTTCAAGTCAGCCATGGAAGCAAATGCATGTCCTTCGAAGGGCTGATATTTCTGGTGCACATGTTTTAGCCTCCTGATACAATAAAAGAAAGAAACCTGAGCTGAGTAGAAGGGGAAATAGACACAAGGCAAGAGCATTGAAAAGATAACACAGTGGAGTTGAGTATAAAGAGACACGATGAAACACAAAGGAGAACTAGAACGAGAAAGGAAGTAATAAACGTCCAAACAAAGTGCACTATAGTGTAGTGTGTTGCTCATTTTCATAACTCTTCTCAATGATCCTATTTATAGAACTGTTCATTCCTAAACAAAATAACTTGGATGTCCAAATGTGATGTAGTTTCCAAGCCATCCAAACCTGAGGCCCCTGAACAGTTCTAATTGCTGTTGTTATGTTATTATTGCAACTAGAATGTCCTGAGGCTTGGGAAATGCTTTCCGAAGTTTACACAATGTATTGGCTGGATATCCTGGAAATTTGGATAACTTGCAGTTTCTCTGTTCCAAATCCGTAATACCTATCAACCATCATTTCCCAAGTTTCATGCATATGTTACAGCCTGGCTGAGCATTGACTATATAGCGAATAAAGACTCGCCTGTGGTTCAGCAAAGATTCAAACTTAATAGCCTCAAAACCTGTGTTATGTTTTCAGGCATTAGTTTAATAGTCCAAAGGTGCAGGCCTGCATTTGTCCAATGCTGAGTGAGACATCTGCCATATTGGTTTGGACAACCCATAAGAGACCACAGTGCATGCCACACACATTCTAAAACATCATTAATTTATTTAAATTAATATTATAAGGTTATAGGATCCATTTTGGTTTGGCCCAGCGCCTGACTTGCAATATGATAAACGTGAGCAGCAATTCATGGTGCTGGTAGCCAGGAGGGACGGTACAGTTTAGCACAGTGAGCTAAGACAGCTGGCTTGTAATGCAGAACAAGACCAGCAATGCGGTTTCAATTCCCGTTCCAGCCTCCCCGAACAGGCGCCGGAATGTGGCGACTAGGGGCTTTTTACATTAGCTTCATTGAAGCCTACTTGTGCCAATAAGGGATTATTATTATTATTGTTGTTACAGCAGCGTTAAACAGTTCATAGAACATAGAACAGTACAGCACAGAACAGGCCCTTCGGCCCTCGATGTTGTGCCGAGCATTGTCCGAAACCAAGATCAAGCTATCCCACTCCCTGTCATTCTGGTGTGCTCCATGTGCCTATCCAATAACGGCTTGAAAGTTCCTAAAGTGTCCGACTCCACTATCACAGCAGGCAGTCCATTCCACACTCTAACCACTCTCTGAGTAATGAACCTACCTCGGACATCCTCTTATATCTCCCACCCCGAACCTTATAGTTATGCCCCCTTGTAACAGCTACATCCACCCGAGGAAATAATCTCTGAATGTCCACTCTATCGATCCCCCCCATCATCTTATAAACCTCTATTAAGTCGCCTCTCATCCTCCTCCGCCCTAGAGAGAAAAGCCCTAGCTCCCTCAACCTTTCCTCATAAGACCTATCCTGCAAACCAGGCAGCATCCTGGTAAATTTCCTTTGCACCCTTTCCAATGCTTCCACATCCTTCCAATAATGAGGTGACCAGAACTGCACACAATACTCCAAATGTGGTCTCACCAGGGTCATGTATAGTTGCAGCATAACCCCGCGGCTCTTAAACTCAAGCCCCCTGTTAATAAATGCTAACACACTATTAGCTTTCTTCACGGCTCTATCCACTTGAGTGGCAACCTTCAGAGATCTGTGGACATGAACCCCAAGATCTCTCTGTTCCTCCACTTTCCTCAGAACCCTGCCATTGACCCTGTAATCCACATTCAAATTTTTTCTACCAAAATGAATCACCTCGCACTTATCAGGGTTAAACTCCATCTCCCATTTTTCGGCCCAGTTCTGCATCCTATCAATGTCTCTTTGCAGCCTACAAAAACCCTCCACCTCATCCACTACTCCACCAATCTTGGTGTCATCAGCAAATTTACTGACCTACCCTTCAGGCCCCTCCTCCAAGTCATTGATAAAAATCACAAATAGCAGAGGACCCAGCACTGATCCCTGCGGTACACCACTGGTAACTGGTCTCCAGTCTGAAAATTTTCCATCCACCACCACCCTCTGTCTTCTACTTGATAGCCAGTTACTTATCCAATTGGCCAAATTTCCCTCTATCCCACACCTCCTTACTTTCTTTATGAGCCTACCATGGGTAACCTTATCAAACGCCTTACTAAAATCCATGTATACGACATCAACTGCTCTACCTTCATCTACACACTTAGTTACCTCCTCAAAGAATTTAATCAAATTTGTGAGGCAAGACCTACCCTTCACGAATCCGTGTTGACTTTCCTGGATTAAGCTGCATCTTTCCAAATTTTCATAAATCTTATCCTTCAGCACTTTTTCCATTAACTTACCGACCACCGAAGTAAGACTAACCAGGCTATAATTACCAGGGTCATTCCTATTCCCTTCCTTGAACAGAGGAACAACATTCGCCACTCTCCAGTCCTCTGGCACTATCCCCATGTCTTACAACACCAGGTTAAAGTCCAACAGGTTTGTTTCAAACACGAGCTTTCGGAGCACGGCTCCTTCTTCAGGTGAGCCGTGCTCCGAAAGCTCGTGTTTGAAACAAACCTGTTGGACTTTAACCTGGTGTTGTAAGACTTCTTACTGTGCTCACCCCAGTCCAACGCCGGCATCTCCACATCATGACTATCCCCATGGACAGTGAGGACCCAAAGATCAAAGCCAAAGGCTCTGCAATCTCATCCCTTGCCTCCCAAAGAATCCTTGGATATATCCCATCTGGCCCAGGGGACTTGTCGACCCTCAGGTTTTTCAAAATTGCGAATACATCCTCCCTCAGAACATCTACCTCCTCCAGCCTACCCGCCTGTATCACACTCTCATCCTCAAAAAACATGGCCCCTCTCCTTGGTGAACACTGAAGAAAAGTATTCATTCAACGCCTCTCCCATTTCTTCTGACTCCATGCACAAGTTCCCACTACTGTCCTTGACCGGCCCTCCCCTCACCCTGGTCATTCTTTTATTTCTCACATAAGGGTAAAAAGCCTTGGGGTTTTCCTTGATCCGACCTGCCAAGGAATTCTCATGCCCCCTCCTAGCTCTCCTAAGCCCATTTTTCAGCTCATTCCTTGCTACCTTGTAACCCTCAAGCGACCCAACTGAACCTTGTTTTCTCATTCTTACATACTCTTCCTTTTTCTTCTTGACAAGACATTCAACCTCTTTTATGAACCATGGTTCCCTCACATGGCCATTTCCTCCCTTCCTGACAGGGACATACCTATCAAGGACACGCAGTATTTGTTCCTTGAACAAGCTCCACTTTTCATTTGTGCCTTTCCCTGACAGTTTCTGTTCCCATCTTATGCTCCCTAATTCTAGCCTAATCGCATCATAATTACCCCTCCCCCAATTATTGAGTTCACCTCCTCCATGCATATTAGTTGCCAGTTTGTAATCTTAGGCTTGCAGTTTCTTCTGGACCTATTTTTTTGGCTTGTATCTGCGTTCCTGAAGAAAAATCTGACTCCTTGGGAACACTGCAATTCTGGTGATTTAGTCTGTTTTGGGAAGAGTTTATGAGTGGTCTGGCAGGTCCCCTATTGATGCAGCAAAGGAGACAGGAGACAGGGAGAGAGAAGGAGAGCTGGACGATAGGAAGGAAGAGACCTTTGCGCAAGAATCAAAACCATGATGGATCTTCAGGGAACGAGTAGCTATGTCTCTCCTTGAGAAGCATTCCTTCCTGCCTTTAGACAGAGTCTCTGTTTTAAGAGACACAGGCTACAGATGGCATCAGGCATGGGTGACTTGGAACTCACTCTCAGCAGGCATGCAGTCAATAAGCAGAGTGGATAGGATGCCGGTACTTCCGAGGCCCCATCGTCCATTTCTGGTGGACTCTGTGCCACATGAGCAAGAGTATAGAGAGCACGGCCGACTTCCACCTGCCCGTTTTCAGGTGCAAGCGAATTTCTAGCCAATGTTGGAACAGTAGATGTCTGAGTAACTGCTCACTGCAGATTTCTCTTTAATTTCTAAGCTCTGGTAATCAAATTGTATTAGATGCAAAACACAGATAGACTCAGTTCATGCTACTACTTTCTCCTCGTTAGTTCTGCCGTGACTGTGAAGCTGAGCACGTGACACCCCCAACTTACTTTAATATAGTGCCTTTACTGTAATAAAACATCCCAAGGTGCTTCACAGGAGCGTTATAAAACCAAGAATGAGTCTGAACAGCAGGAGAATTTAGCTCAGACAACCAAAGGCTTGGGCAAAGAGGTAAGTTCTAAGACGTGTCCCAGTGGAGGAAAGTGAGGTAGAGAAACATGGGGAGGATATCCCAGAGCTTGGGCACAGGCAGTTAAAGGTATGCCACCAATTGTGGAGCAATTAAAATGCATGAGGCCAGACTTAGAAGGATGCAGTTATCTTGAAGGTTTTTGGCATTGGAGTAGGTTACAGAGGTAGGGAGGGGCAGGAGCTGCTATTGCAGTGTTCATGAAGATTGAACTTGAGATATTTAGAATGCGGGTCAGGAGTGTTGTTTCAGTATCCGAAGAGTAAGGATTACAAATACATTTAAACGTAATTTTGCATGAACTAGGCTGCTGGCTGCAACTTGCACAATTGGACACTCTCCCTCCAGTAGCCAACAGAGTGCCTGATTTGCTGGGAGAGGGAATCTGCGGGTCTCATTTGAATGCAGAAGTCTTCTGTTCAGTTATCAGTCCCTCAATTGGCCAAGTTCAGGCAAGGTTTTTCCCACAGCACAGCAGTTTTCCACAAAAGGTGATCCCAACAGGAATTCCTGCTGAAGAAGTTCAATTAAAAGTTGGATTTCCTAATGATTTTTTGACCTCAGTTTCATCATTCCTGCAATTTTCTTCCATGCATTTGTCATGTTAGGTACACTGGTCTAACACAGGCTGCAACTGGATGCACCGATGCCATTCTGGCTTACATCTGTCGAGATTTTCGTTTCCCTGTCTGGGTCGAAAAATACCAACATGGGTGCTGTGGTGAGCTTGGCTTTCAGCTCCAACCACACTGTCTGATGGGCCGCCTTCCACTTCTTCACTAGGTTTTGTAGGGCCGTGGTGTGTGAGGCCATGTTTGGGATGAACTTGCCCAGAAAATTGACCATGCCCAGAAAGCGCCTTCTTGTCTTCCGGGACCTTCATGGCTACGATGGCCTTGACCTTGTCTGTGTTGGGGCACACGCCCTGCTGAGAGATCTGGTCTCCTCGGAACTTGAGTGTCGACATGCCAAAGCAACATTTGGCCCTGTTCAGCTTCAGGCCATTGCCGTGGACACGGCGGAATACCTGCTGGAGACGGGAAACATGCTCCTCAGGGGTCATGGACCATATGATGACGTCGTCCACATACACACAAACCCCTTTGATGCCCTCCATCATCTGCTCCTTGATGGTATGAAATATCTCCGATGCCGATACGATGACGAACGGCATACGGTTATAGCAGTACCTGCCAAACGGTGTGTTGAAGGTGCAGAGCCTTCTGCTGGACTCATCCAGCTGGATTTGCCAGAATCCATGTGATGCATCTAACTTTGTGAAAAACCGTGCATGTGCCATCTCACTGGTGAGTTCCTCCCGCTTCAGGATGGGGTAGTGTTCACGCATTATATTCTGGTTGAGATCCTTGGGATCAATGCAGATGCACAGGTCTCCAGAGGGTTTTTTAACCACCACCATCGAGCTGACCCAGTCAGTCGGTTCGGTTACCCTGGAAATGATCCCCTGCTGCTGCAGCTCCTTGAGCTGTTCCTTCAGGCGCTCCTTTAGCGGAGCCGGGAGCCGGTGTGGTGCATGGACCACTGGCTTGGCATCAGGTCGCAGTAGGATCTTGTACCGATATGGCAAAGTGCCCATCCCGTCAAACACATCTGGATACTGAGCGAGGATGTTGTCAATGGCAGCTTGAAGATCCACGTTGGAGGATGTCGTTCAATAAACCCGCTACACCAGGTTTAGCTTTTTGCAGGCATGCGCTCCCAGTACTGTCCAGCTTGACAATTTCAAACCTTAGCCGTGCATGGGTACTCCAGGTGGAGCCGAGTAGATGGCATGACCGAAGTGCCATGATGGCATTACCGTCATAGTCCAGGAGCAGGCAGGCTGCTGGAAGGACCTTGGGGGGGCTTCTTGATGCGTGAGAGGAGGTTGGCAGAAGCACCTGTGTCCAGCTGGAACTGGATGGAGCAGCGGTTGACCTGCATCACTGCACGGCATTCGTCCTCCAAATCCACAGTGAGGATGGACTGAATGCGAGATGAGTGTGGTATGTTGATGTGTGGTAATGATGCCCACTCGGCAGGCAGACTCCAGGCACTCGTCCTCTGGATCCGTTGTACTGCCAGGATCAGAATCCTGTAATCGTCGTTCCACATTCTGAACGCGTCGTCGGCGGAATTGGGAGCGTTGGCCTCTGACTGGTGGTGCAGACCTGCATAAGGCTGCATAGTGTCCAGGCTTCCCGCAGTTTAAACATCGCCTGCCTTTTGCAGGGCAGTGACCCTTTAAGTGGGCGTTGCCACAGTTCGGGCATATCATGACGTCAGCGTCGTGACACGGTGTACGTCATCGCACATGCACAGTACGGTCGGCAGACGTCTGCACCTGCGAAGTGTGGGTGTCGGCCGCTTTGTTATCCCGTTCGCATCGCGCATACGTGGGGCTCCGGGAAAAGCGCGTGAGATGGCCTCTGTCTTCAATGCTGAGGCGCTGCATCCGGGAGATGGCCTGCACACTCTCTGCCTCGTGGGAGGCAAGTTTCTCATTTTCAGCCGATTTGTATTGGTAATACCGATTCTTTGCGTGCTGATGTACTGTACATGTTTCAATCGCGACTGCCAGGGACATATGCTTGATTTTTAAGAGCTGCTCTCTCAGAGGATCAGAGTGAACTCCAAACACGATTTGGTCTCTGATCATGGAGTCAGCAATATCACCAAAGTTGCAGGACAGCGCTAGAAGGCGGAGGCTAGTTAAGAAGGCATTGAAAGATTCATCTTTACCTTGAAGACATTGTTTGAATATGTAGCGCTCGAAGATTTCATTGGTGTCCATTTCACAGTGACTATCGAATTTGTTCAGGATGGTCTGAAACTTTGTCTTGTCCTGGCCTTCGGTGAAGTTAAATGAGTTGAAGACTTCTATGGCTTGATCACCCACTGTTGAGAGGAGAAGTGCAATCTTTCTTGAATCCGACGCACACTCGAGGTCTGAGGCTTCGATGTACAGCAGAAACTTTTGCTTGAATATCCGCCATTTAGCACTGAGATTGCCGGAGGTCCAGAGCTGGTGAGGAGCCTAAATCTTCTCCATGGTGTCGGGATACATTCGCTGTCATCACGGAATGGACTGACGTAAGTCACCTTAAATTAGTAGTCTCCTGGTATCATGTCGTGTTTGGTACACTGGTCTAACACTGGCTGCAACTGGATGCAGCTTAGATCAAAAAGATACTCCAGATCTTGAAGTTAGTTCAATCAGGTTTATTGAACTAATAGCACAGTTAGCACAGTTCTCTGTGAGTTCGATTCTGGTAACTTAAGTGTGGTTTGTCATAATATCCACTCATGTATATAATGAGATGCAGACAGGCAGTGATTGACACATAGGATGTCCAGTAAGCATACAACACAGTACAGCCAATCACCAGACAGGATACTACCACTATAAAGCCAGAGGGCACTAGGTTTCCCGCTCTCTCGGGACCCAGCTACTGAGACAGTCAGAGTCCACGAGCTAGCAAGTGCAAACACCATGCGGTAGCTAGTAAGTCTGGTCAGGCTACTACAAGGTCACCAGTCAGATCAGTATAGTGTCGACCCACAGCTGAATATGTATAGCAGTTCTATAGTTGAATAAAACAGTGTTGGATCTTCTCCAGTGTTAGACGTCTGTTTCTAACTTCCCTGCATCGAGTGCAGTCCACATCGAACCAACCTGCCGAACACATCATGGTACCAGAGTGATCCTGATCCTGACGGACCTACCTCGAGTGAATCAGCATTGACCAGCAAGCAGCCATCCAGCGAAATGGAAAACATCCAGCCTCCTCCGCAACTCCGCATCTCCAGCAACCTCGGCGCCAACTGGAAAATCTTCAAGCAAAAGTTCCTCTTGTACATCAAGGCCTCTGACCTCGAGGCAGCATCAGATGCCAGGAAGATCGCGCCATTTCTCTCCACTGCGGGGGATCACGCCATCCATATGTACAACTCCCTTACGTTCGCCGACGTCGAAGACAAAGCAAAATTCAAAACAGTCCTGCTGAAGTTCGACAGCCACTGCGACATTGAGGTGAATGAGAGCTTTGAACGGTACATCTTCCAGCAGAGGCTTCAGGGTAAGGATGAACCTTTTCACTCCTTCTTGACCCATCTCCGCATCCTAGCGCAGTCATGTAACTATGACTCAACGGCTGATTCCATGATCCGGGATCAGATCGTTTTCGGGGTCCACTCCGACTCCCTGCGGCAGCAGCTCCTTAAAAGCAAACAGCTGACCCTCTCCATCGCGATCAAGACGTGCTTTGTCCATGAGCATGCCAAGAATTGTTACTCCCACATCAGGGCGGCAGAAACTGCAAAGCTGGCCTCCCACGAGGCGGAAAGGGTGCAGGCCATCGCACAGCTGCAGGGCCTGAGCATCGAGGAGAGTGGCCGTTTTGCGCGCTTTTCCCGGATCCCTGCCCATGCGCGTCACGACCGATTGGTCGACGAGACCGACAACCCGATTGTGCAGGTGCGTACGTCGACCGACCACACTGCGCATACACGATGGCACACGGAACGCGCTGATGTCAGTGTCATGACGTATCCGAATTGTGGCTTCGCCCACTTAAAGCGGCAATATCCAGCAAAAGGACGCCGATGTCTCTAGTGTGGCAAGCTTGGCCACTACGCAGCCCTTTACAGATCTGCTCCACCGCTCAGCAGCCAGCGATCCCAGCTGCGGCGCACAAGTTTCCGCTCAATACAGCAAGGCATGCCAGATTCTGATCCCGACAGCCCAACGGGCCCTGATGCTTACTGTGTCAAGTCTCCATATTGGGTGGGCATCATAACCACACATGAGGTGGCCTCCACCACACCTGCGCAGCGCCTCTCAATCCTCAGTGTGGATGCAGACGACGAGTGGTGTGCTGACCTCACAGTTAACAAGGTTCGAATCCGATTTAAACTGGACAACGGCGCGTCTGTGAACTTCATGTCACAATCCGACCTCAACACCATCCAGGCCCGACCAAGCATTCTTCCACTGGCCTGCCAGCTCCTTGACTACAAATGGCAATGCCATATCTGCCAGTGGCTTGTGTCAACTAGGGGTATCCAACAAGGCGATCAAGGCAACATTACGGTTTGAAATCGTCAGGCCTGACAGGGCGTCCCTGCTCGGTGCTCGCGCCTGCAAGCTCCTGAACCTGGTTCAGCGAGTCCACACCATGTAATCGTCACCGGTGACGGCCTCGCCCGATGGAAATTTGCAAGCTGACATAGACGACATTATCACGTAGTACCACAGCGTATTCGATGGAATGGGCACGCTCCCGTACCGATATAAAATCCTGCTCAAGCCGAAGGCCACCCCTGTAATTCATGCACCACGCCGAGTGCTGGCACCCCTCAAGGATCGTCTGAAAAAGCAACTACAGGACCTCCAAGACCAGGGCATCATCTCGAAGGTCACAGAGCCAACAGACTGGGTCAGCTCCATGGTCTGCGTAAAGAAGCCATCAGGGAAGCTCCGGATTTGCATTGATCCTAAGGATCTAAACCGCAACATCATGCGGGAGCATTACCCAATCCCGAAACGTGAAGAGTTGACCAGTGAGATGGCTCATGCCAAATTCTTCACTAAGCTGGATGCCTCCCGGGGCTTTTGGCAAATACAGCTGGACACGTCCAGTCGAAAGCTGTGCACGCTCAACACCCCGTTAGGTTGCTACTGCTACAACCGCATGCCTTTCGGCATCATATCTGCCTCCGAAGTGTTTCACCGCATCATGGAGCAGATGATGGAGGGCATTGAGGGGGTGCGAGTATACGTGGACCACGTGATTATCTGGGCCACAATGCCCCAGGAACACATCGCTCGCCTCAAGCAGGTCTTCCAGCGAATTCATGAACATGGTCTCCAGCTCAACAGGGCCAAGTGCTCATTTGATCAATCGGATATTAAGTTTCTAGGTGACCACATCTCGCAGCAGGGTGTGCGGCCAGACGCCGACAAGATCTTGGCAATCAACACCATGACGACCCCGGAGGACAAGAAGGCGGTCCTTTGCTTCCTCCGGATGGTCAACTTTCTCGGGAAATTCATTCCCAATATGGCATCCCACACCACGGCCCTCCGCCGTCTCGTCAAAAAATCAACGCAATTCCAGTGGCTGCCCACACATGAAGCGGAATGGCATGAGCTGAAGGCAAAGCTCACCACAGCCCCATTTCTAGCGTTCTTCGACCCAACCAAGGAAACCAAGATATCAACTGATGCAGCCAGGACGGCATTGGGGCGGTGCACCTCCAGTGAAATGACTCCTCGTCCAGGGCTCCAGTGGCATATGCCTCCAGGGCCATGACGCCCACTGAGCAACGGTATGCCCAGATCGAAAAGGAATGTCTGGGTCTCCTGACGTTTACGGCCTGCCGAAATTCACGGTGGAAACGAACCACAGGCCTCTAATCCACATAATCCAGAAGGATTTAAATGACATGACACCTCGGTTACAGCAAATTCTTCTTCGACTCCGCCGCTATGACTTCGAACTCGTCTACACACCAGGCAAAGGGCTGATCATTGCAGATGCCCTATCCCAGTCCATCACCACACCGTGTGAACAAGGTGACTTCATCTGCCACATAGAAGCGCAAGTGAAGTTGTGTGCCTCCAACCTTCCGGCCTCTGACGAACGGGTGGTCCAAATGCATGAGGAAACGGCCAAGGATCCCCTACTGCAGCGTATGATGCAGCACCTTACCCATGGCTGGCAGAAAGGACAATGTCCCCAATTTTTTAACGTGAAGAACGAGCTGACGGTTGTGGAGGGAATCCTTCTGAAACTCAACAGGATCGTTATTCCTCAGAGCATGCAGGGTATGGTGCTGGGTCAACTCCACGAGGATCACCTTGGAGTCCAGAAATGCCGACGCAGAGCTCGGGAGGCGGTTTATTGGCCGGGCATTAACCAAGACATTGGCAACACAGTCCTCAACTGCCCCACCTGTCAGACGTTTCAACCCAAGGAAACACTGCAACAGCACGAGATTGTGACCTCTCCATGGTCCAAAGTAGGTGTAGACCTTTTCCACGCCAAGGGGCGTGACTACGTACTCTTGGTCAACTACTTCTCCGGTTACCCAGAAGTGGTGAAACTGTCTGACCTCACATCGAAGGTGGTCATCAAAGCCTGCAAAGAAACGTTCGCCAGGTACGGGATTCCGCTCACGGTAATGAGCGATAAGGGTTCATGCTTTTACAGCCAGGAATGGTCTGATTTTGCACAGTTCGACAACTTCCGTCACGTTACCTCCAGTCCCCACTACCCGCAATCAAACGGGAAGGCCGAGAAAGGGGTCCATATTGTCAAGTGGTTGCTGTGCAAAGCTGCAGACTCAGGCTCCGACTTCAATCTGGCAATGCTGGCATACAGGGCAACCCCCACTGTCCACTGGGTTGGCTCCAGCGCAGATGCTGATGAATCGCACTCTGAGGACCACAGTTCCAGCCATCCATGTTCCAGACCTTGACCGCCTCATGGTTTTACAAAGAATGCAACAGTCCCGGGCCCAACAGAAAGCCGCATATGATGCTCATGCCACGGATCTACCCGAGCTGGCTCCAGCCGATCATGTTCGCGTCCAGTTTCCTGAGGGTGGCTGGTCAGCCACAGCTGTTGTTGTCAAACAAGTTTCCCCAAGGTCTTTCCTTGTCCGCATGGCTGATGGCTCCCTGCTACAGCGCAACTGACGGCATTGCGGAGAGTTCCACGCCCACCACCTGACCGCAGTGCTCCGCCGGCCATCATACTTCCTCCGGATGTACCCTTCCATGAGGCCACCGATCTGCCAGCGATCCTGCCGGCCCACGCGACCACCGTGATGGCAGCGATCCCACCTATCCCACGTGCAGGCAGCTCCTGATCCACCTCTGTGGCAATCGATAAGAATTCGTCACCCACCACAAAGACTTAATCTGTAGACTGAACTTTTGTAAATTTTGTGACTGAATTTATCAATTTAACCTTTGTAAATATTGCTTCGTTTGCCATGTATCTGCACTATTGACACCTTCCCATGTATATATGTTTGTTCAAGTACTGTTTGTATATAGTCAGGCATATATATATATAATATATACGTATACATACCGCAGTATTTATTTAACTAAAAAAAAAGAGGGGGATGTCATAATATCCACTCATGTATGTAATGAGATGCAGACAGGCAGCGATTGACACATAGGATGACCAGTAAGCATACAACACAGTACAGCCAATCACCAGACAGGACACTACCATTATAAAGCGAGAGGGCACTAGGTTTCCCGCTCTCTCGGGACTCAGCTACTGAGACAGTCAAAGTCCACAAGCTAGCAAGTGCAAACACCATGCGGTAGCTAGTAAGTCTGGTTAGGCTACTACAAGGTCACCTGTCAGATCAGTATAGTGTCGACCCACAGCTGAATATGTATAGCAGTTCTATAGTTGAATAAAACAGTGTTGTATCTTCTCCAGTGTTAGACGTCTGTTTCTAACTTCCCTGCATCGAGTGCAGTCCACATCGAACCAACCTGCCTAACACATCATAGTTACTCCGTCTGACTGAACCAGACTAGCTCTTAGCCACGTGGTGGAGGTGTGAGATTGTAACAACACCCTTGACTGACTCTCCAGATATTCATCAGTGGGAAGAGGTGGAGTGTGAGTGCCTCGTGCCTTTAATAGCCAGATCCCACACCTGAGTGTCCTGCCTGCTCATTGGTCATGTCCTGTTCTCTGTGTCCATTAGCTGCTTGTCTGTATATCATTATATGCGTGTTTGCATGTCATGACAGCATTCACTGGCTTTGCTGGATAAACACCTATTTTAGTATTTCTGAGGATTCTCTCTGACAGAAAGACGAAAATGGGTTTCCCTTTGTAGGAGGGAGCGGTGATCTAGATCATATAATTATATCATAATATGGCACAGAAGACCATTTGGCCCAATGAGCCTTTGCAGCTCTTTGAAACAACCATTCAATTTGTTCGTCTCCCTTGACGTTTCTCCATAAAGATTAATGTGTGGGGTAGAGGTGGGGGTGGGTAGCCTGTTGATTTGCAGCCGTAAAATCTAGCGCATTGTGACTATATTCAACTCCCTCTCCAATTCTCTGGCGGCACGGTAGCACAGTGGTTAGCACTGTCACTTCACTGCGCCAGGGACCTGGGTTCAATTCCCGGCTTGGGTCACTGTCTGTGCGGAGTCTGCACGTCCTCTCCGTGTCTGCGTGGGTTTCCTCTGGTTGCTCTGGTTTCCTCCCACACATCTTCAAAGACGTGCATGGTAAGTAATTGGTCATTCTGAATTCTCCCTCCCTGTACCCAAACAGGTGCCGGAATGTGGCGACTGGGGGATTTTCACAGTAACTTAATTGCAGTGTTAATGTGACACTAATAAAGATTATTATTGTTTGCTGTTTTGACCTAAGTGCCTTATGTGTGCATTTGTGCCATGTCTTAAGGTCTAAGCGTATATCCAAATCTTTCCGAGCCATTGCCATGTAGTAACTAACTTCTTGAAGATACACAAAATAGACAAACCTGGCTGGCCTTTTGATTTTCTCCCCTTTTTCATGAAGAAAGCTCCCCCCCTTGCAGGCCAAGTGAAACTTTCCAGTATAAACATTCTCTCACTTAATATTCCAGTGTATTGATCCCAATCTGCAACAAGAGCTTTCGTAATATCATCACATCTAATATTGTTCCAGGTGATCATTGACATTATTATAGGCAACATAGATCAGATACCGAACGTTTTGTGCATGATTCTTTTTCTTTTTATGCTTGTTGATGAAAAAAGGAGATAGTCATGACATACACAGCTACTGGCTGTGACTATTTGCTAAGAGCTCATTCATCAGACTCTTGGGTTAAAAAGGTTTCACTTTAATTTAAAATGCTTGACCAAAGATTCACCTGAGTTATTCTGCAGGTGCTAATAGCATTTGTAAAAGGGAAGGAAAACATTCTGAAAGAGCAGGGCCTTTTCACTATCACCACCGGACTTTAGTAAATTCTCGCATTCTCTCATTTATCAACTTATAATGTGTTTGTCAAACTGCCGAGGCTGGGGACTAAGGTTTCATTGTGGAGACATCCATCGTCTGCAGAGTTTAGCATTCCACTAATGCATTACTTCTTCCTCAACACTGACATGATGTGACTCACCAGGGAGAACTCCTGAAACAAAACTCGTCAAAACTGCCTGAATTGTAACAGAAATATTCCAGTTGATGGATGGAGCATATATTAAGATTGTAAAAGGCAGTGTAAGGTAAGATAACACTTTGATTACTTAGCAGGCTTTTGAGAAATTTAAGCAAAGAAACATTAGTTTGAGACGTTTGCAAAATAAAGTAGTGCAGAATTTGAAGGAGCCTTTCAAAGCTGTGGTTTAATGAAAAAATACGTTTCTGTTCAACAATTTATGCTATTTTGGAAAGTTTGGATTTTACAAGATTCGCATCAATCAAAGATATTTTCTTTAAAACAAAATTTTCTGGGCAAATATTAACATGTTTCATTGTTTATCATATTTTAAAATGTAATTTGTATTCTAAATTCCTGCGGAAGGTGGTGTCTCAATTTTAACTGATTTAGGAGTGAGCAAATGTATCCTTTTATTCTGCCCAATGGAAATGTGGAATTAATGAATGAACAATGTGATGATGCTTTAATTTTATGATCAAAGAATGCAAGAATACGTTGTGTCAGGCTTGAAGTGAGAGAAATAACCTTGCTTAAGGATTTTGGATTCAACAAGACTCAAAGTCCAAATACTCGATTCATTAAACTTTTGAACATATTGAAGAAAACAGTACAAAAGATTACGGAACACAAAACCGGAGGGCTAACTTTCATCACGTACTTCCACATATCAACTCTTTGCAGTATCAAGCCAACCAGATCTCAGATATGTAACTTGGCTCCAATTAATTTATGTTCCAGAGTTCCCAGGTGCTGGGTGAGAAGTGTCACAGTACTTCAATTTTCTTTCAACATTTCAGCCACACATGGCATCCTCAATGTTTCAAAACTCCTTGGTAAGATTCTGATTTAATTGGGAGGATCATGTTTTGGACCATGTCTGGTGAACTGTGGACATAGAAAACTAATCCCAGGGGCGGGATTCTCCCGTATCCGGCGGGGCGGGGGGTCCCAGCGGGACGGAGTGGCGTGAACCACTCCGGCGTCGGCCCACCCCAAAGGTGTGGAATCCTCCACTCCTTCAGGGGCTAGGCCGACGCCGGAGTGGTTTGCGGCCCGCCGGCCGACATGGAAGGCATTTGGCTGCACGCCAGCCGGGGCCGAAGGGACTCCGGCGGCCGGCGAGAGTCTGCGCATGTGTGGGTGCGTCAGCGGCTGCTGACGTCATCCCCGCGCATGCGCAGGGCGGGGATCACCTACGCGTCGGCCATCGCAGAGGCTGACACGGCCTACGCGTAGTTAAAGACTTCCCCCACGGCACAGGCCCGCCCGCCGATTGGTGGGCCCCGATCGCGGGCCAGGCCACCCTGGGGGCACCTGCCAGGGCCAGATCGCCCCCCCCCCCCCCCCAGGACCCCGGAGCCTGTCCACGCTGCCAGGTCATGCCGGTAAGGGACTCAGTCTGATCCACGCCAGCGGGACCGGCAAAAAAACCAGCAGGACTTCGGCCCATCGCGGGCCGGAGTCTTTGGGCAGCCCTGGGGCCCATTGAGTCGCGCCGGTCCCCGCCATTCTCCGAGGCGGGCGGCGGGACTCAGGCCTCGCCAACTTTTGGAGGGCCGGAGAATTCGGCCGCCGCCGACCCCCGGCGATTGTCCGACCTGGCGGGAGGTCGGAGAATCCCACCCCAGTTCTTTAAGGGGGTCTTATTGTATCAGATATATGGGAGATTATCAGGAACTGTTTCTCATCTTCATCAGTGACAGACTAAATGAAATGAAATGAAATGAAAATCGCTTATTGTCAAATGAAGTTACTGTGAAAAGCCCCTCGTGCCAACAAATATGGCAATATTCTTTTTGGTGTGAAATGGTTAACTCTCCATTTGAATTCAACTGAATCATTGCAGATATATATGGAAATAAATAACAAATGCGTCACTGTGATCTTTGACAAACTAAAATCAACAGTCAACAATATTAACCATGATATTGCTCACTCATCTCTTTGCCGAACAAGTTTTAACTTTGCATTTACATTCGGCTCATGGTTTGGTAAGGTCTATTACAATGAAAGCAAATCAATGATAAAAGTGACCGCAGGAATTGGCAAATGCACCAGAATTGTCGAGAAAGCTTGCTAAATTTTCACCACTGGTATTAGTCATGCTGTGTAAACTTCATATGTGCTCAGCCCTTGTTTTTCTCCCAGTGACATTCAGGTTCATCCTGTTGTTGCGGAACTTAACAGCAAGAGCACCTTGAATTTATATATCACCTTAAACATAGCAAAACCTCCCAAGGTGTTCAAAAATAAGCAAATCTTTTCAAAGGAGAAAATTGTTAATACAGTACACAATAGAAAATAGATTTGAAAGCAAAAGAGACAACATCAAAAAATTAGATGCTGTTCCTCCAGTTAGCGTTGGGCTTCACTGGAGTATTTCAGCAGGACATGGATATGGACATGTGGGCATGAGAGCAAGATGGTGGGCTGAAATGGCAAGCAACAGGAGATCCCCCTTCATCGCTAGTTGGTTTTACATGTTTCACATGGTAGATGAAGTCACCCATCCACCTAGCCAATGCAGCAGGATGAACAGGTAAACTAGATTTTAGATTTTATCATTTGTAAATCTTATTCATATCAGAACTGATTTCTGCTACTACTTTGGCTGGATCAAACGTGCTGGAACAGTGGGCGGGATTCTGTGATCCTGAGGCATTTCCTGATGGCGTCATCACGGCCTTGGGATCATGAATTCTGGCCCCTACAGAGGGCCAGCATGGTACTGGAGCAATCTACGCCTCTCCAGCTGCTGAACCTGGCGTCAACTGGGCGCCGTGGGGTCCTCGCATGCGCGATGGCACCTGCGCCAATGTGCGCATGCGCAGTGGCTCCCTTCTCCGCCCCGGTCCTGACGCAACATGGCGCAGGGCTACAGGGGCCGGTGTGGAAGAAAGGAGGCCCCCGGCCCAAGGGGCCGGCCCGCCGATTAGTGGGACCCGCTCGCAGGCCAGGCCACAATGGAGGTCCCCTCAGGGGTTGATCCCCCCTCCCCACCCCACAGGCTGCCCCTGGACCCTTCCATGCCGAGGTCCTGCTGGCTGAGGGCAGGCGTGAATGGCGGCGGTGGGACTCGTTTTTTTTGCGGCGGTCGCTCGGCCCATCCCGGGCCGGGAATTGGCGGGGGCGGTGGACGCGTAGGGCAGCCCCCGACCGACGGCCCGCCAACAATGCTGGCGCCGATGGTGCAGATTCTCTATGCTGCAGAGAATCGAGTCCAGGCGTGGCGTGATTTGCACCGGTCGCGGGGATCCTTCCTCACGGCCCCGGGCTAAGAGAATCCCACCCAGTATGTCCAATGGAAACTACTTGGGCAGGATTCTTCCCTATCCGTCGGCTGGCCGCCCGGAGGTGCGGAATCTGCTGCACCATAAGGGTCTAGGCCAGTGGCGGCGGTGGGCCCAAGGGCTTGGCGCTACGTCAACCGGCGCAGAAGGGCCTCCGCCGGCCGGCGCGAGTTGGCGCATACGCGGGAGCGCCGGTGTGCGCTGGCATCATCGCAGCGCATACGCAGGGGTATTCTTCTCCACGCCGTCCATTGCAGACCGTTACACCGGCCAGCGCGGAGGGAAAGAGTGCCCCCAGGGTACAGGTCCACCCGCGGATCGGTGGGCCCCGATCGCGGACCAGGCCATTGTGGGGGCCCACCCCCCGGGTCAGATCCCCCTGAGCTCCCCCCCCCGAGGACTCCGCAGGCCGCCTGCTGAGCCAGGTCCCGCTGGTACGGAGCTGGTGTACTTTACGCTGGCGGGACCCGGCGAAAACGGGTTGCCACTCGGCACATCGCGGGCCGGAGAATCGCTGGGGGTGCCGCTGCCAACGGCCCCCGACTGGCCCGGCACCGGAGAATCCGGCAGCCGGCAGCGGGGCGGCAGGGCAGGACTCATCCCGCCGCGGCCCCCCCCCCCCCCCCGGTGATTCTTTGGCCCGACGGGTGTCGGAGAATCCCGTCCCTTACTAGCGAAAGGTGAGGCTGCAGTACCACCTCTAACCACATGTGCTAATTTTAGAATCTAATGCTTTATACCCAATCACAAAACACACATAAGTATACACTATGTTTATATATTTGCTTCACCAAAATCAACATCATTCAGTAACCAAGGATGTAAAACAATCACATTGATCATAAATACACTCACACTCATCTTTCCCTCTTACTACTTGATCAACTAACAACAGCATTTAAGGATATAGTGTCTTTAATATGATATAAAACCCAATGCACTTCACAGAAGTTTTGTGAAGCAAAATTAGACACCAATCACACAAGGTGATGTGAGGGCAGATGGCAAAGACTAGGGGCGAAATTCACCGAAGACTTACGTGACGCCCATTACCGGTGGGCAAAAGCGGTGCTGGTGACTCCGGCGTCGGGGCCTGCTTTTAAGGCCTAAATCTGCTGTCCCGAAAGGGCCAGCAGCGGAGTGACGCTGTACGCGTCAGTTTCAGCCGCTGCGGAAGTGGTGTGTTGGAGGGGGGAAGGGAAAGGAAGGGAAGGGAAGGGAAGGGGAGGGGGGGGGGGGGGGGGAGGGGAGGGGAGGAGGGGGGGGAGGGGAGGAGAGGGGGGTCGGGTGGGGGGGTCGGGGTGGGGGGGTCGGGGTGGGGGTGGGTAGGGGGTGGGGGTAGGGGTAGAGGTAAGGGGGGGGGGGTAGGGGTAGGGGTTAGGGGTATGGGGCAGCGGCATGCAGGGGGGTGGGGGGGGGGGGGCGACGGTGCGTTGGCCTGGGCATCCATTGGATGGGGGCATCAGCAGATCTTCCTCAAGGCTCCCCTTCCTCCCAGCTGCCTTGTCTTTGTTTGAGAGAGAGAGAGAGAGAGGGAGATTGTGGGAACAGACAGAGAGAGAGAGACAGAGAGAGGGAGTCCCGTACGTCCTCTGGCTGAGAGCAGGGCTTTGGTGAGTATATTGCAATCTGCCTAAACCCAGGAATATTGCCTGGTTAGAATGCAGAGGGAAATGCTGGGATCCCGGGGTGGGAGATGTGTCTGGATTTGTCTATTTCAGCTTCAGCCTCTGCGATTTCAGGTCAGTTTCACAACAACAGGAAAAAACGCGCGGAGAGAGAGGGAAAAACTTTTGGCAAAATTTCTGGGTTCTGCCTTTATAATTCACAGCGCAGAAAGGGTTCTGCGCTGTGAATTATCAAGGCTCCTTTTCTAATCCTGGGGAGAAACAACCTTTTGAAGAGTCTGAAGAAATAAGCAGGAATTTGGATTAATTCTGCCTCCCCACCCCCTGGGCCTCTTTCTCCTCCCTCCCCTTTTCTCCTCCCTCCCCCTTTCACCTCCCTCCCCCTTTCTCCTCTCTCTCTCTCTCTCTCTCTCTCACATTCTCTTCATCCAGCCCTTTGTTCCAGAGCTATTTGACCCCCTGTGCACTGGCACAGATTTACAGTGCGGTTTAGGTTCTGTTTTACCCCAGGTGTGGGGGCGGGGAAAAGAGGGAGGGTTCGGCATTCCTCAGGGGCACTGCATTGAACTACCCCCACCCCCCTCCCAAATCATCCTCCATCTAACCTCATCCATCCCTCTTTTCCCTGCCCTCTACCCCTACCCCTGCCCCCCACCCCCACACCTACCCCCACACCCCCCCCAGCCCTAACCCCCCCCACCCCTCCCACCCCCTCCCACACCCCTACCCCTCTCCAATGCCGTGACCCCCCTCCCCACCCCTCTCCAACGCCGCAACCCCCCCAACCCCACCCCGAACCCCCTCCTCCACCCCTACCCCCCCACACCCCCCCCCCTACCCCCCCCCCCCCCTACCCACCTCCAACGCCGCTACCCCCCACTACCCCCACCCCTACCCACCTCCCACACCCCTACCCCCCACCCCTACCCCCCACCCCCCCATGCCCCCACCCATACCCCCCACACCCCCCACCCATACCCCCCCACCCCCCCACCCCTACAACCTCTCCAACGCCGCTACCCCCCACCCCTCTCCAATGCCGCTAACCCGCCCCCACCCCTCTCCAACGCCGCAACCCCCCCTCCCCACCCTTCCCGACCCCTCTCCAATGCCGCTATCCCCCCCACCCCCCCACCCCTACCCCCACCCCCCCACCCCCCTCCCCCACCCCTACCCCTCTCCAACGCCACGGCCCCCCCTCCCCACCCCTCTCTAACGCTGTGACCCCCCCACCCCCTACCCCCCACCCTGACCCCCCTCCCCTACCCCTATCCCCCCCACCCCCCCTCCCCACCCCTAACCCTCTCCAACGCCGCACCCCCCCCTCCCCACCCCCTCCAACGCTGCGATCCCCCCTCCCCACCCCTCCCAACCCCTCTCCAATGCCGCGACCCCCCCTCCCCACCCCTCTCCAACGCCGCGACCCCCCCCACCCTGACCCCCCTCCCCCACCCCTACCCCCCCCACCCCCCACCCCCCTCCCCCACCCCTACCCCTCTCCAATGCCGCGACCCCCCCTCCCCAACGCCACGATCCCCCCTCCCCACCCCTCCCAGCCCCTCTCCAACGCCGTGACCCCCCCTCCCCATCCCTCTCCAACGCCACGACCCCCTCTCCCCACCCCTACCCCCTCCAACACCGCGATCCCCACCCCCCTCCAACGCCGCTACCCCCCCACCCCTCTCCAACGCCGCGACCCCCCTCCCCACCCCTCCCGACCCCTCTCCAATGCCGCTATCCCCCCTCCTCACCCCTCCCCACCCCTCTCCACCCCTCTCCAACGTCGCTACCCACCACCCCGCACACTCGATGTAGGTTACTGAACGGCTTCAACCATCATCAATGGTTGACGCCGCTATAAACCTACTTTGATTTTCGCCGACGTGACCCATGGCCACGCCGGCGGGGCTTCGGCCCATCCGGGCCGGAGAATTATTCACCCTAAAAATAACATGGCATCCCGCCGGCGCCAGCTGTTCTCCGAGGCGGCCGGCGGGATTTGAACAACGCCGTTTTATGGCGGGTTGGGTAATTCTTAACATGGCGGGAGCGGGAATAACGCCGCCGCCGGCCGATTCTCCGACCCTGCGTGGGGTCGGAGAATTTCGCCCTAGGTCACTGAGCTTGATTTTAATGAGCGAAGAGAGGTAAAGAGTCAAAGAGGATTAAGAAGGGAATTCTCGAGCTTAGGGTTCCAGGTTGCCAATGGAGGGGCTATGAAAATTGGGGATGCTCAAGTGGGCCTGGATTAGATGAGTTCAGATAGTACGATAGCACAGTGGTTAGCACTTTTGCTTCACAGCTTCAGGGTCTGAGGTTCGATTCCCAACTTGGGTCACTATCTGTACGGAGTCTGGACATTCTCCCCGTGTTTGCGTGGGTTTCCTCCGGGTGCTCCGGTTTCCTCCCACAAGTCCCGAAAGATGTGGGGCGAAATTCTCCCCCCCCCACGACGGGTGGGAGAATAGGGGGAGGGCCTTCCCGACTTTTTTGACGCCCTCCCGCTATTCTCCCCCCCCCCGCCGAAATCCCGACAAGAATCGCTGCCGACGTTTTTTTACGGCCGGCAGCGATTCTCAGCTGTTAGAAGGGCCGAAGTCCCAGCCCTTTACGACCTTTTTACGAACGGCAAACACACCTGGTCCTGCCGTTCGTAAAAACGTTGTGACAAACTCGCAAAAAATAACCATGGCACCGATTGGCACGGCAGTACCACGGCCGTGCCAAGGGTGCCATGGGCCCGCGATCGGGCAGCGGGCCCGATGCCCGCGCACTATTTGTCCTTCCGCCGCCCCGCAGTATCAATACGCGGGGCGGCTGAGGGGCAACCCGGCCCGCGCATGCGCGCGTTTCGCGCAAAAACGCGATGACGTCACCCGCGCATGCGCGGGTGGAGTCTTCCCACCTGCGCATGCGCGGCTGACGTCATATGACGCGTCAGCCGGCGCTAACTCCGGCAAGCGGGTTTAACGATTTTCGTTAAGCCCGACTTGTCGGAACCTCCGACGTCGGGCTGCTAGCCCCGACGGGGGACCAGAATCGGTCCCCCGTCGGGAAGGGGCGCGCTGTCGTAAAACCCGCCCGGGTTTTACGGTAGTTTTACGATTTCTCCCGTTTTGGGAGAATTTCGCCCGTGCTGTTCGGTGAATTGGACATTCTGAATTCTCCCTCTGTGTACCCGAACAGGCTTCAGAATGTAGCTCCAGGGGCTTTTCATAGTAACTTCATTGCAGTGTTAATGAAAGCCTTCTTGTGCCAATAAAGATTATTATTATTATACCTCCGCCAACGGATTTCACAGTGGCATGGGGTGACTACAACAGAAGATCTCATTGATAATTGACGGACTGGAGAATCCTGCCCATTGGTGACTATTTGGACTATTTTTACTTACTCATTAGAAATGCAAATGGATAATTTATTGGATGACACTGTGATCAAACGTTCACTCAGCCCTTTTTTTGTATAAGGTGAGGGATCTGGACAAGCTTTTCACCATAGAAAGAATTAATAGGCTGCATTGAAATGGTTACCTGGTGTCAGGGATTTATCCTTGGACTATCGCATGAGTCAATGGGCTTCAACTAAGTGCTTTTACTGGATTTAGTTCACAAGCTTCAGAAAAGCTTTGCCTAATTTGTAGGATTCCAGTGGATGTTGCTTGGGCTGGAGTGTTTTAGTTATGCGGCGAGGCTGGTTAACCTGGGATTGTTTTACTTAGAGCCGAAAAGGCCGAGGGGGGACCTGATTGAGGTGTACAACCTTGTGAGAGTCTTCGATCGGGTAGATAGGAAGGAACTTTTCCCTTAGTAGAGGGGTCAATAACCAAGGGTCATAGATTTAAGGGAAGGGGTTTGAGGAAAAGTTTTATCACCCAGAGGGTCATGGGAATCTGGAACTCAGTGCTTGAAAGGGTGGGAGAGGCAGGAACCCTCACAACATTTGAGAAGCATTTAGATGAGCATTTGAAACACCACCGCATACAAGTCTATGGACCAAGTGCTGGGAAATGGGATTAGAATAGATAGGTTCTTGCTAGGTGTTTGATGGTTGGCGCAGACACAATCAGCTGATGGGCTTCTATCTGAGCTGCAAAACAATGGTTTGCTTTTTCTCTTTTTACAGATGACAGAGGTTGCTGTCTAAAATCCTGGTTTGTGGCCCTCGTGCCAACGTCCCCAGAATCCCAGCCACGAGCAGTATAACCAAGCGCATGGGCCAGCTTGTTAAGTTACAAA
This sequence comes from Scyliorhinus canicula, assembly GCF_902713615.1. NCBI lineage: Eukaryota > Metazoa > Chordata > Chondrichthyes > Carcharhiniformes > Scyliorhinidae > Scyliorhinus > Scyliorhinus canicula. The sequence continues at coordinate 199,414,206 of NC_052146.1, forward strand.
GCGTTCTTTTGTGGTCTTAGAGATGTGTTATTTGGAAGGCCTGAAGAGTGTCTGCCATATCTTTGTAGTAATTTATGCTTATTCACAGCGCTGCACTTTAAGCCTGCAGTTGTGTTACACTGCCCACAGTGAGGCAGAACCAAAGTGGTTTTGGGAAGATTCTAAGTGAAGAATCAACATTCAACGTGAGACCTATGGCCATATCGATATCAGTGCAGATCTCATTCAGAGTCATTTTATGCAAGGACATTCACACAGACTAACTACTGTTTAAGCTGGTCTATACAAACTGCAAGTAACTGGTAAGTTCTACTTTCTTTGATTCGTCCCAGCAACAGTGGTGCCCGTGCTGGAGTTTCTGGTGCCTCCAGTTTGGGATGGCACAGTGGTTAGCACTGCTGCCACACAGCATCAGGGCCCCAGGTTCAATTGTGGCCTTGGGTGATTGCGTGGAGTTTGCACGTTGTCTACGTGGGTTTCCTCTGGGTCTCGGGTTTCCTCCCACAGTCCAAAGATGTGCAGGTCAGGTGGATTGGCCATGCTAAATTTCCCATTAGTGTTCAAAGATGTACAGATTAGGTTTGGTTATGGGGATAGTGCGGGGGAGTGGGTCTAGGTAGGGTGCTCTTTCAGAAGGTTGGGCAGCGCGGTAGCATAGTGGTTAGCACAATTGCTTCACAGCTCCAGGGTCCAAGGTTCGATTCCCGGCTTGGGTCACTGTCTGTGCGGAGTCTGCACTTTCTCCACGTGTGTGCGTGGGTTTCCTCTGGGTGCTCTGGTTTCCTCCCACAGTCCAAAGATGTGCGGGTTAGGTGGATTGGCCATGCTAAATTGCCCTTAGTGTCCAAAATTGCCCTTAGTGCCTGGTTGGGTTATGGGGATAGGGTGGAGGTGTGGGCTTGGGTGGAATGCTCTTTCCAGGAGCTGGTGCTGACTCGATGGGCCGAATGGCCTCCTTCTGCAATGTAGCAATTATATCCAGTTAGATCCTTTGATCCTGCACTCCTGAAAGCTGATTCAAACAAAGCCATTGGGCTGCTTTGTTTGTGTGCCTCGCCAGGCATGTTCTTGGCCAGTGCGGGGGAGCGACTTGTAAAACAGGTGCCCGCTCTAACAACTTCCCACCTACCCTTGACCTCACCTCCATAATTTGGGAGGGTGGGCGGGTGCCCACCTGCCACATTTAAACAGATAATCACAAATCTATTAGGCTTGTTACCCAGCCACTTAACCTTGAAATAACACTGCCCAGGTCATAAAACATTTGGCATGAGCAATCGAGCAGGCTTTGCATTGACGGGTGGGAAGGAAGAGAGGCGTCCATCTTCGTGGGTTGCCTGTTGCCGATTGTGAGGGCACTCCCTCTAAGATAGAACCCTCCTTTCTTCATACCCACTCGCAGCCTTAACCAAACCCTCCAATCCCCACCACCATGATCTGCCCATACCCTCCATGTCCAAGACCTTGGACTTCCCTGTTTCTGGGGATCCATGGTGCTTCTTCCTCCTCCTCTTGGAGTCCTGGTAGCACCCAGTGATGTGTTCTTGGAGATACTGGATTGGCTGCCAGCTCTCAAAGGGAGGGGGGGGGGAGCCCCTCATTCCCATAATATTCAGCCCACAGAAGTAACCAACATGTAAAATCGTGGCCTATCGTGCAGGTCACAAAGGCAAAAAGACGGGCATGAGACAAATAAGGATGATCAGTTTCAGTTTAAAAGTGTAAAGGTTTTGGAAGGAATGAAAAATTGAGGATGGCCAATCCCTCAAGACTGAAGAAGGGGAAGTTGCTCAGAACTGAAGAAGAGTGATGGCGGGAGGTGGGTTGTCCTGCAATCCTTTGGCCTTGGCATGAAATGGGCTGGCAGAGGGTACTGTGCGACCATTCTTCATTTCAAGACCGTGAAGACGTGAGGTGAAAAAAGGGGGTGCAACTGGAGGCCTGTGGCTGAGTGGGAGAAAAATGAAAAACTCAGAAGAACAGCAATAAAACTGAGAAGTCACAATAAAATAGAGAGATATACAAGATTCTGACAGGACTGGACAGACTGGATGGAGGGATGTGGTCCCTCTGGCTGCTGGGATTGGAACAAGGGGTCTCAGTCACAGGGTATGGGGTAGGGTATTTAGGACCAACATGAGGAGAAATGTCTTCACTCAGAGTGTGGTGAACCTGTGGAATTCTAGGCTAGGCTCTCCTGAAAGTGATGCGGGACTCCCACCAGCTCACCAGCTGATGGGCGAGAGCCCTGTTACCTCCATTAACTGCCACCCATTTTGTCATGGTGAGCTGACTGCTATCTGTCTCATGTATTAGGTTTGCTTATTTATTTAGCAAATCTATGACCTTATCCACTGAATTCTGACAGCCGGTATCTTATGTAGTCGATTGACTTCAGAAACAACTTCTGCTCAGATGAGGGGAAATGGTCAAATAAAAGCAAAATGTTGCAGATGCTGGAAATCTGCAATAAAAGCAGACAGGAAACAGCAGGTCTGGCAACATCTGTGGAGAGATAAACAGAGTTGATGGAAAGTTAGCATCTCTCTCCAAAGATGCTTCCAGACCTGCTGAGTTTATCCAGCATTTTCTGTTTCGATATTTGAGGGGAAGCAGCTTGCAGAGTGTTGAAGTCCAAATCAGCTTTTCAGGACTTCAGTCAGTTTTATTAATAAGTTTCCATCCAGGTTTGTGAAATAGTTATTTTTTACTAACTCACGGTTCTTTCTATTTTTTTTCTATTGGTCGTGGCTGTGTTTGTTTTCTTTTCAGAATGAGATGTAGCAAAATAGATTATGGGGTAGATTTCCATCTTCACAGCCCACCGATAATCTAAAATGTGTGGGTGATCTGCTCCACCAGATTACTGCCCAGGCGGTGACGACAAACAAAAAAAAAATCTATCCCTACATTTGTCAAAGAAAATAAATGGGACTTGACAGTTCTGGTCTAATGGGCAGGAAATGTCAGAGGCATCAATAAGTGCAGAGAGATGTTGGAGCATTGAAAATAATTCAGTGATGCAGTCTTCCCTTTTTAATGACTGCTGTGCTAATCAAGATGAAGGTTATGAGTTTTCGGAAAGGGAACACTTTCCATTTCAGAATAATGCAGGTATGGTAAATGCCCCCAATTAGCAGCCAAGGAGGGACAGATTGGTCCCATACCTATTAGGACCTGGATTCAAACTAATATTTCATGTGGCGCCCTTATTTCCAAACAAGGGGCGGGATTCTACCCTACCCGGCGGGGCAGGGGGTCCCGGAGGGACGGAGTGGCGTGAGGCACTCCGGCGTCAGGCCGCCCCAAAGATGTGGAATCCTCCGCACCTTCAGGGCCTAGGCTGCTCCAGAGTGGTTGCAGCCCCACCGGCCGGGGGGGAAAGGGGCTTGGCGCCACGTCAACCGACGTCGAAGGGCCTCCACCGACCGGCGCATGCGCGGGAGCGCCAGCACGTGCTGGCGTCATCCCCACGCATGCGCAGAGGGAATCGCTTCCGCACCAGGAATGGCGGAGGACCACAGCCTCCGGTGCGGAACAATAGAGTGCCCTCACGGAACAGGCCCGCCTGCGGATTGGTGGGCCCTGACCGCAGGCCAGGCCATGGTGGGGGTACCTCCCAGGGCCAGATTCCCCCCGCGACCCCCAAGAACCCCGGAACCCGCCCGTGCCGCCAGGTCCCGCCGGTAAGGGACCTACTCTAATTTACGCCGGCGGGACCGGTAAAGAACGGGCGGGACTTTGGCCCATTGCAGGCCGGAGAATTCGGGCAGACCCGGGGCCCATTGAGTCGCGCCTGACCCCGCCATTCTCCGAGGCGGGCCGTGCGACTCACACCGAGGCAAATTTTGGGGGGCGGGAGAAGTAGGAGGACAGCGGGGGCAGGATTCGCACCGACCCCCGGTGATTCTTCCACCCGGCGGGTGGTCAGAGAATCCCGCCCAAGATCTTTGTCCCTCCCATGCGGCCTGGTTATGAACTCGGGTCCCAGAGATGAAAGCACAATATCCAAACGATTTTACAATCCAGTCACCTTCTGGCTTCTTTTTAAGGTTTTCTTTATTGTTTATCTTTACATAGAAATGTAGAAGGTATAGTGCAGAAGGAGGCCATTCGGCCCATCGAGTGTGCAACAACCCACTTAAGCCCTCACTTCCACACTATCCCCATAACCCAATAACCCCTCCTAACCTTTTTGGAGCGAAGGGCAATTTATCATGGCCAATCTACCTAACCTGCACATCTTTGGACTGTGGGAGGAAACCGGAGCACCCGGAGGAAACCCACGGAGATATGGGGAGAACGTGCAGACTCCGCACAGACAGTGACCCAGTGGGGAATTGAACCTGGGACCCTGATGCTGTGAAGCCACAGTGCTAGCCACTGTGCTACCATGCTATATTAACTTGTTGCTCTGGCATCCAGTTTGCACGTTGCAATATGAAACAGTAAATAATTGCGTGGAATTTGCTGTGGTAAGGAAAACAAAACTAATAGCAACCTCTGGACTCCGCACATGCGCAGGATAATGTGTGAATGCAGAGGTTGCTGCCGGTGATTTTTGTTGCATGAGGTCACATGGGGTTATTCGCTTGGATAGAAGACTGGCTGATGGACAGGAGACAGAGAGTCGGGATAAATGGAACAAACGGGCAGCACGGTAGCAGAGTGGTTGGCACTGTTGCTTCACATTGCCAGTGTCCCAGGTTCAATTCCCGACTTGGGTCATTGTATGTGTGGAGTCTGCACGTTCTCCCTGTGTCTGTGTGGGTTTCCTCCGGGTGCTCCGGTTTCCTCCCCCAAGTTCCAAAAACGTGCTGTGAGATAATTTGGACATTCTGAATTCTCCCTCTGTGCACCCGAACAGGCGCTGGAATGTGACGATCAGGGGTTTTCACAGTAACTTCATTGCAGTGTTAATGTAAGCCTACTTGTGACAATAAAGGTTATTATTATAAATGGGTATTTTTCTGGATTGCAAGAAGTAACTCGTGGGGTGCCACAGGGTTCGGTCCTTGGGTCCCAGCTTTTTACAATCTATATAAACGAGTTGGATTCAGAGATAAAAGGTTCCACAGAGAAATTTGCAGATGACACAAAAATAGGTGGGAGAGAAAGTTGCAATGAGGAACAAGAACCTTACAAATGGACATGGATAGGTTAGGAGAATGGGCCAAAATGTGGCAGATGGAGTTTAAGTGGATAAGTGTGAGGTCATGCTTTTTGGGCAAAAAACTGGGAAGGTAACTTATTATCTAAATGGGGAGAGACTTTAGGGTGCTCCGATGCAGAGGGATCTGGGTGTCCCCGTGCATGAGTCACTGAAAACGAGCATACAGGTGCAGCAGGTAATAAAGAAAGCAAATGGAATGTTGCCATTTATTGCAAAAGGAATTGAGTATAAGGTAAGGAAGTGTTGCTGCAACTATACAAGGCATTGGTAAGACCGCACCTGGAGTATTGTGCACAGTTTTGCGCCCCTTATTTGAGGAAAGATGTAGTGTCATTGGAGGCAATTCAGAGGAAGTTCACTGGATTGAATCCAGAGATGAGGGGGTTTGTTGTATGAGGAGAGATTGAACAGTTTCGGCCTATACTCTCTGGAGTTTAGAAGAATGAGGGGAGATCTAATTGTGGTATACAGGATGCTAAAAGGCATGGATAAAGTAGACGTGGAGCTGATGCTACCACTTGTGGGGTATTCGAAAATGAGAAGTCATAATTTTAGAATAAGAGGTCGCAAATTTAAAAGATTTGAGGAAAAACTACTTCTCCCAAAGGGTTGTGAATCTGTGGAATTCACTACCCCAGAGTGCGGTGGATGTAGGGACAGTGAGTAAATTTAAGGAGGAGTTAGACAGCTTTTTAATTGGTAATGGGTTGAAGAGTTATGGAGAATGGACAGGACGGTGGAGTTGAGGCCAGGATGGGATCAGCCATGATCACATTGAGGGTGTTCGGCTCGAGAGGCTAAATTGCCTACTCCTGCTCCTCGGTCATGTGTTCCATGGAAGTGATGCTCTGGCTGATTTCGGAATCCAGCTCTTGGTCTGTAACATTGTAGGTAACAGATGAGGAAGATATCAGCCATGATAGAATGGTGGAGCAGACTTGATGGGCCGTGTAGTGATCCTTGCTTGAGTATGTACAAAAGGGGCTGATGGGAAATGGAAGCACCACCAGGGGAAGCACCACCAGGGGGCAGCACGGGGACATATAAGAGTGACGCCAAAGGCCCTCCCCCTCACTTGGTGGAGAGACGGCGAGGAGGACAGGGATGGAAGTAAAGCTCAGGGCTGTTAGTGTGGTCAGGCCTAGTTGCAGAGCATAGAGAAGCATTATCTTTACAAGTACAGTTCTGTAAGTAAAAAGCTAAAGCAGTCATTTATTGTGTAGCACAATAAACCTTCCTTCAACTGCTGAACGACTTCTAGCATTCTTTCAAGAAACATAACAGGCCGAATGGCCTAATTCTGTTCCTTTATCTTATGATCTTATGAACTTATGAACCTCCGGGATCCCAGTCGCGTGTTTCTAAGCGGTGTGCCATTCACTGTGGGAGGGATTCTATTTCTCCACTGCTTGTTAATGGGATTTCCCACTGAAACCACCCAATTCTGCCTGGAAATCCATAGATGAGATTGCGTTGCAGGCAGGAAAAGTGAATCGCAATGGCCGGAGAATTTTGGCCTATGTTTTAACTGAAGACTAGCTTCGGAATTGCTGCTCAACACCCTCTCTTGCCCTCTTGTTTTTTTTTGTGGAGCGTCAAATTGATCCATTATGATAAGAAACACATTTGGCAGCATGGTGGCACAGTGGTTAACACTGCTGCATCAAAGCGCCAGGGGCCTGAGTTCGATTCTGGTCTTGAGTGACTCTTTGTGTTGAGTTTGAATGTTCTCACTGTGTCTGCAATGTCCGGGTGCTCCGGTTTCTTCCCAAAGTCCAAAGATATGCAGGTTCTGTGGATTGGCCATGCTAAATTGTCTCTTAGTGTCCAAAGATGTGCAGGTCAGGTGGATTGACCATGCTAAATTGCCCCTTCATGTCCAAAGATATGCACATTAAGTGAGGTTATGAGGTTACAGGTATAGGGCAGGGGATTTTCACAGTAACTTAATTGCTGTGTTAATGTAAGCCTACTTGTGACATTAATATAGATTATTATTATTATAAAGAGTGGGCCTAGGTAGGGTGCTCTTTTGGAGGGTCAGTGGAGATCTGGTGGGCTGAATAGACTCTGTAGAGTCTCTATGGATTCTATGGGCCCAGCATATCTAGTCCTAGCCAAATAATCTCACATTTAAGCATACATATTTTTTCTCTTTTAAAAAGTTTGTTCATTTTCCTTTTAACTTTCATTTTCACCCAATAATAACAATATTTTTTCATATATTAAATGTTTTTAAATTCCTGGTTTGCTGTGTGTGTAAATACTTCAAAGCGATTGGTTACTAACCAGCTTGCTGACATCATTGCTGCTGAAAGAAGACAGAGAGTGGTGGTTGATGGCAAATGTTCATCCTGGAGTTCAGTTACTAGTGGTGTACTGCAAGGATCTTTTTTGGGGCCACTGCTGTTTGTCATTTTTATAAATGACGTGGAAGAGGGTGTAGAAGGATGGGTTAGTAAATTTGCAGATGACACGGAGGTCGGTGGAGTTGTGGATAGTGCTGAAGGATGTTATAGGATACAGAGGGACATAGATAAGCTGCAGAGCTGGGCTGAGAGGTGGCAGATGGAGTTTAATGCGGAAAAGTGTGAGATGGTTCACTTTGGAAGGAGTAACAGGAATGCAGAGTACTGGGCTAATGGCAAGATTCTTGGTAGTGTAGATGAACAGAGAGATCTCGGCATCCAGGTACATAAATCCCTGAAAGTTGCCACCCAGGTTAATAGGGCTGTTAAGAAGGCATATGTTGTGCTAGCCTTCATCAGTAGGGGGATTGAGTTTCGGAGCCACAAGGTCATTCTGCAGCTGTACATAACTCTGGTGCGGCCGCTCCTGGAGTACTGCGTGCAGTTCTGGTCACCACATTATAGGAAGGATGTGGAAGCTTTGGAAAGGGTTCAGAGGAGATTTACTAGGATGTTGCCTGGTATGGAGGGAAGGTCTTACGAGGAAAGGCTCAGGGACTTGAGGTTGTTTTCGTTAGAGAGGAGAAGGCTGAGAGGTAACTTAATAGAGACATATAAGATAGTCAGAGGGTTAGATAGGGTGGACAGTGAGAGTCTTTTTCCTCGGATGGAGATGACCAACACGAGGGGACATAGCTTTAAATTGAGGGGTGGTAGATGTCAGAGGCAGTTTCTTTACTCAGAGAGTAGTAGGGGTATGGAACGCCCTGCCTGCAACAGTAGTAGACTCGCCAACTTTAAGGGCATTTAAGTGGTCACTGGATAGACACATGGATGAAAATGGAATAGTGTAGGTCAGATAGGCTTCAGATGGTTTCACAGGTCGGCGCAACATCGAGGGCCGAAGGGCCCATACTGCGCTGTAATGTTCTATGTTCTAAGCCAAGACATCCCCTTGACCTGGCACCAGATTTAACCTGCTGTCAGGAATGGAGAAAACCACACCACAGAGATAGCTAGATCTTTGAGGGCAACTTTCAATTAGGTCAGCAGTGAACCCCTTGCTTTGCTGTTAACGCAATATCTGGGCCAACACAACCAGCAAATAACGCATTTTGTTTTGGGGCTATTTCTCAGACCTAGCATTCTCGAAAATGTTTGGTTGCACTCGTACATGTGTTCCACCAATGGATCTACGTCTTACCTTTTCTCTTATGATTTGCTGATAATCTAGTGATTTTTCAGCAGTTTGCACTGCATCAGGCACAGAGGATTGTTACATGAATCCGGATCCATATTTGGCCCACTTACCAGTCTTCACCAGAGGTAGAGAGCTACCTTTTTAAAAATTCATTCATGGGATTAGGGTGTCACTGGCTTGCCAGCATTTATTGGCCATCACTTGAGAAGGTTCTGCTCAGAGGTAGAGGACAAATGTGAACGGTGACAGCGAGGCCCAGCCAACCACACCGACATGTTTTGGGCATGTCCGAAACTTGTTGGGTTCTGGGCAGCCTTTTCCGAGGCAATGCCCAAGTTTGTGGGGGTGAGGGTAGAGCCGTGCCTGAAAGTGGCAATCTTCGGGGTATCAGGGCAGCCAGACCTACACGTGGGGAAGAGGGCCGACAGCCTAGCTTTTGTGTCCCTAATTGCACGCCGGAGAATGCTGCTCGACTGGCGATCAGCAGCACCACCCACAGCTGCAGACTGGCTGGCAGACCTGTCGGAATTTCTCCACTTGGAGAAAATCAAATACACCTTCCGAGCATCGGAGGAAGGCTTCCTCAAAGCATAGGGGCAATCCTTCAACTACAAAGGAAGAAAATGAAAAAACTAGCAGAAGACCGACAGGAATACACAACCCGGGGTAAGTGGGGGGAGGAAGAGAGAAGGGAGCCTGAGGGAAATGAAGGGAACATCGGGGGGGGGGGGGGGGGGGGGGGGGGGGGGGAAATACCAATAAAATAGTTTTTAAGTAAAGAGAAGGTGCTGGTGAGTTACTTCCCTGCAATACTTTAATTTTATGAAATACCAACATGAATGCTCATCAGAGGGTGCAGAATTTCCACTAATTACACGTCACAGTGAGACCTGAGAAAGGATGAATATGAACTGATGTCAGGGGTCCTGTTTACTTTTTCTAAAATAAACTTAGAGTACCGAATAGTTTTTTTCTAATTAAGCGGCAATTTAGCCTGGCCAATCCACCTACCCTGCACATCTTTGGGTTGTGGGGGTGAGATCAACGCAAACACGAGGAGAATACGCAAACTCCACACGGGACCGTGACCCAGGGCCGGGATCAAAGCTGGATCCTCAGCACGGTGAGGCAACAGTGCTAACTACTGTGCCACCGTGCTGCCCCTAGGGGTCCTGCTTTCTATATGAGTGTTGGATTACAGATAAATGTTTGGCGAATCTTAGCAACATGATGGGACAAAGTGGAAGGCAACCCCGATTAGCGAATCCGCCAGACAAGTGGCCCTCCTTCATCTCAGTGGACCGCAAGATTGAAATTGGGCATGTTCACTAATCATGGCCCCATGAATAAGATTAAACACATTTAATGCATATCAAATATTTAATAACGAGTTATACATACTAATAGACCTGTCATCAACTTCAAATCGTAAAAACAAAATAAATGTTTATTGATTGGACGCAGAGGGAGTGCACAGTCAATAATGTGAGCAATCCCCACGCACCTCACTTAATTTGCCCTTGTTTTATGTGCATATCACTTGAGTCATACCCAGTAGGATAAAAACTATATGGATGGAAATCAGTAGAATATGGTAACCCTGTGTGTGTGCAATGGTCAGCAAAATATCTCGCGGGCGCTCTCAGAATGCTGATGGGCTGCCTGTGGCCCACAAGGTACAGGCTGCCCACCACTGGAAGGATTGAAGATCAAAACATCCAACTCTGAGATATATATTACCATCTCAAAGGCAGACATATGTGCAGTACCAAAAATAGATTGCACTGAAGTCCACACAGCAGGCAAGGGCAACCAAGCTGAAGGTTTCAATGCAATTCTCTGTGGCCCAGTAACTAAGCAATACAGATATAGAATCTCCAAGTGATTTGTCTCATATGATCCAGGAGTGAATGGATAGCTATAGCTGCAGGAAATCATAACAACAAGCTTCTGATGTACAAAGCATTTAGGAAGTCATGTGCCCAGAATGAACAATGAATTTTTTCCCCTTGATATGCACACTGGATTATCCCTGGTCTCTGAACCAATAAAAATAGCATTTTGATAGCCATCAGGTCATTTAGTTTCTGAAGTTTCAGCACTGTTGGAGAGCTTGGAGTCATCATGATTCATTTTAACTTTGGCCAATGGTGCGAAGTAGTTCACATTGGACCAACTGCCCAGAAGGGGATATATGTATCAATGGCGGCTGATAATGTAATATGGCTGATATTGGATCAGGGCGGCATGGTAGCACAGTTGTTAGCACTGTTGCTTCACAGCCGCCAGGGACCTGGGTTCGAATCCCTTGTTCACTGTCTAGTGGAGTCTACACGTTCTCCCCGTGTCTGCGAGGGTTTCCTCCGGGTGTTTCCTCCTACACGTCCCGAAAGACGTGCATGTTAGTTGAATTGGACATTCTGGGCGTGATTCTCCGACCCCCACGCCGGGTGGGAGAATCGCGGGAGTGCCGGGCGAAACATGGCACGGCCCTGGCACCCCCACACGGTTCTCCCACCCCCCCCCCCCCCAAAATGGCGTGTCGCGTTTTGCAACAGACCGCTCGGAGAATCACCGCTCCGGTCGAGCGGCGATTCTCCGGCCCGGATGGGCGAGCAGCCTGCCGAACCCAACCGGTTCAGCCGGCGCCAACCACACCTGGTCGCTGCCGGCGTGAACATCGCGCGACTGCTGCATGTGGGGCCTGTGGGGGGCGGAGGGAGGATTGAGCACCAGAGGCGTGCTCAGGAGGGGTCTGGCCCGCGATCGGTGCCCACCGTTTGTCGGGCCGGCATCTCTAAAAGATGCACACTTTTCCCTCCGCCACCCCACAAGATCAATCCTCCATGTCTTGCGGGGCAGCAGAGGGGAAGGCGGCAACCGTGTATGCGCGGGTGACGTCATTTAGGTGCCACCGGCCGTGTCTTTCAGGTTGCACCGCTTTGACGCAACGTCAAGGCCCGGCGCGCGAGATTGATGCGGCTCCGCTCCTAGCCCCCCCCCCCCCCCCCCCGGAGGGGGGGGGGGGGGGGGGGAGAGGGGAGAATAGGGGGCGAGGAGCGACACTCCGGGTTTCACTCCGGCGTCGGCAGTTTGTCTCCCTTTGGGAGAATTTCGCCCTCTGAATTCTCTACCAATGTACCCGAACAGACATTGGAGTGTGGCAACTAGGGGATATTCACAGTAACTTAATTGCAGTGTTAATGTAATCCTACTTGTGACGCTAATAAAGATTATTAATTTTGATCTCTCCCATTATTAGCCCTATTGCGTCACAGAGTGCATGTTAATATTCTACACAACACACATATGTGAATGCATTGAGTCTGAGGTCAGATTAGGTGCTGTGCCTTGTCTCATTTGTGGCGTCCATGTGCTGGCTTCCAGCTATCTTTCCAAATTGCTTAGTAATGTGTTCATGTTTGATATTTCAAGCAAAGAAGATGATGTGGTGTTGGGGGGGAAATCTTTATTGCTGTCTCCATTCAAAGAACAAGGGAAACATCCTCTTGGTTGATGATCACGATCATGCCATAAATTGCAACTGTGAAACTTCAGTGGCTTACATTTATTATCTAAGCCTGTCTTAAATTTAGAGAGGTAATGTGTGCATTATTCATAGTTCTTAATATGTAACATTACTTTGTGCAGCATGCAAAACTTGCCTTTGGTGAAGAGACTGCAACCTAATGGTTTGCGACTTTGATGTTGTAACTTTCTGCTCACGTTATGGAGCTGTTTGTTATAGTATGACAAACACAATGAATAAATATATCTATCTCCAGGGAAAATGTGTTTTTCATAATGTTAGACCTGATCGGTCATGGGTTTTGAGTACTGTCATCATTATTTTGAATGGATATTATCAACTCTTTGTTATTTGTTCAGAATCTAAAGAAAGCATTGCATTTATATCATGCCCGACACAACCACCAGATGTGCCAAAGTGATGTTTCAAGATTCAAGTAATGTAGGGCATTACAAAATGGCAGCTGATGTTGCGCACGGCAAGATCCCAACAAAGTGATAATGAAGAGGTAGCTGTTTTCCTGATGTTGATTGAGAGATAAATGTTGACCTGAACACCAAGGAGAACTTGTCTGCTCATCTGTGAATTAGTATCATTGGATCTTTTAATATCCATCTGACTGGGTACGTGGGTTTCTCATTGCAATCTCTAATATTCTCTGTTCCTGTCGGCAGTGTGCCTCTGCCATGGGTTTCCCGATGGTGTGGAGTGGCTTCAGTGGGAAATTGACAAATTGACAAGTCGGGGGAAGTAATGAATCCCGCCACCAGCGAACCGCGCGGTATGAGAAACATGCATTTAGGGTCTAGAGAAGCCAACCCAATGGCATCTCTGACAGAGCAGCATTCCCTTATTATTACATTGGTGGCTCAGTCTTAACTTTATGTTCAAATATGTGTTACAATTATGAGGTTTATGGGATTGCTCTATTTTGGGTCTGCAGTTTTAAATTCAGGGTAAATGAATGGGGTCATGTGATCTGTTCTGCAGCGTGCCTGAGGGTAATCCTGAGTGGTTCAATGTTTATGGATCAATGGAAGGCCTGACTGCTTCACTGAGAAGAAGGTGCAATTACACTTGGACAATAGAAGCAGTTTTTGAGTGGATGCTGAACATCCCAAAGTCCCAGAGAAGTGTAGTTGTTAACAGGTTGTGAACAGTTGGGCAATAAATTATTCACTTACTTCTAAGATGAAAGGGAGTTTGGATCAATGATAAATAAGTAGCAATCCTACTTAGATACAATGCTAGTGTGTTTCATGTTGCGATGGGAAGAAAACAAAGAAAGCCATTTTTGAGATCAGGGTACAGACTTCCCTAAAAATCCATGAATATCCAGACACACAGCAGTTTTTGATCAGTGTGGTCTGCAGCTATTTGAGGGACAGGGAGCAGGAGATGGAGGCAGCCATTCCTACATTTGAAGCAGAGACAATGCTGACTCTATTGTTCACCATATAAAACGTGGCTAGGAGCTCATGCTCAGATTGAAGATTGAGTCTGTGAGGATTTAAACAAGGCTGGAAGATTCACCTAGCTTGGGGCTACTGTGTAACCCTCACAATTAAAGTTAGTTCTGGATTTAGATGTTATCCAGCAAGGAAAGTTAAAAAGAAAGCAATACATTGGAAGTTGGAACCACTGTCGCCTATTTGCGATAAGGACTGTAATCCTATAGAGAGTGTATGTGTGATAATTATAAAGCTGAATATACCTTTCTGTGATTTCAGCTGTTAATTGGAAATTCAACTTTTTAAAGTTATTGACCTCTACAATAGAATGGGACTTGAATTCAGCTTTCTGATTCAGAGACAATAGCGCTGTCAATGGAGCCACAGTTGATATTTTCGGCATTACTGGGAAGGCTAAAAAATTTTTAAAATATTTTTTATTGAGGTTTTGGTGCACAAAACAAATATGAATATTAACAAACAATGTGAGTTAAACAGGAGAATATATATGAAGTAAAACTATAACTATTTACTGTGATCGGTTTTGATCATTTACATAAATACATCAGTTTCTCCTTCCTTTTCTTTTATTCCTACCTTGCAGAGTTTGCCATGGTAATTGTGGCCCCCTGCGTTATGCTCCCCATTGGTTTTCTTTTTGCTTTTCTTCCCTTTGGTTCAAGTTGTTGTGGCCCCTGGCCCCTCCTCCTTTGTGTCTTATGGTTCCTTTGTTGGGTTTGGCTGAGTTCCTTGTTCCCCTGACCCCCCTCCCTTAATGTGTTATGGTTACCCCCTGATCTTTGACTTCCCAGATGTTGGCTACAAACAGGTCTTGGAACAACCGAGTGAATGGCTCAACATTTGTGGAAGCCTTCTCCCGAACCTCGGACGGCAAATTTAATTTTCTCCATTTGGAGAAATTCAGACATGTTGGGCAGACAGCCTGCAACTTTGGGTGGAGCTGCTGAACGGCAGCTGAGCAGGGTTCTCCGGTGGGCGATTAGGGAGGCAAAGGCAAGGGCATCAGCCCTCCTCCCCATGAAGAGACCTGGCTGTTCTGATACCCTGAAGACTGCCACTCTTGGGCATGGCTCCATCTTCATCCCCACCACTTTGGACATTGCCTCGAAGAAGGCTGCCCAAAACCCAACAAGTCTGGGGCAAGACCAGAACATGTGGGCGTGGTTGGCTGGGCCTCCTTGGCACCGTTCAATTTATCCTCCACCTCCGGGAAGAACCTCTATTTTTCCTCCCAATTCTTCCTTGTCTTGTCCAGTTGGGTGTTGCCCCCCCTTAGCAATCGTCCGTACAGGTCACCACAGTTCCCTTTTCCTCAGATGTCCACGTCCAGCAGGTCCTCTAGCTGTGACTGCTGTGGTCATGGGTACATCCTTGATTCTTTTTGTTGGAAGTTTTTGAGTTGTAGGTACCTATGTTCACTGCATCCTCCCCCCCCCGCCCAATCCCCCCCGCCCGCCACCACGCCAGCTGGAATCTTTCTCTCAGCTCTTCGAGCGTTGTTAACCTGTTGTTGGTGTAAAAGTTCTTAACTGACAGCGTTCCCTTGTCCTGTCTCCACCTTTTGAAGGAGGTGTCCATGGTCGCCGGCATGAACCTGTGGTTGTTGCAGATGGGGGCTTTATCGCCCAAAATGCTGTTGCAGTTGGTTCCACGGCTGGAGTGTTGCTACCACCACTGGGCTTGTTGAATATTTATTACATGGGGATGGGAGTGCCATCGTGGCTAGTGCCCAGAGGGAGGTCCCCCTGCAGGAGCTCTCCTCCATGAGCACCCACTCGGCTTCTGGCTCCTTTATCCACCCCTTTACTCTCTCTGCAGTCGCTGTTCAGTGGCTAGGCCCCCCATGGATCTCGTTCTCTGCAGTACTCTCTTTAGGATCCTTGTATTCTTCCCCAATGCCTCCACCTCAAACGCCACCCTTGCGGTGTTTCCCTGTGTGGCACGCATGGCCAGCACCATCTCTGCTGCTGCATGTGGTTGGACTCCTCCAATGGCACCTGCAGGTGCTGGATGCTCGCTGACCACCCCTCACGCAGTCCCTGGCTCAGTGACTGCATCGGCACTATAGATGGGACTGTCCGTTCCAGAAGTCCAAAACGCTTCTGGATGGCAGCTCATTCCTCGGGTCGGTCTGCCTTCCGACCGTCCACTCCCTCGGGTGTTCTGACCTCCATCTGCTGTACCGGAGCAGCTGTATGGTGCACACCAGAGAGTGTTCCAGGAGCCACTTCACTAAATTGCTCAACCGAAGTGCGTGTCTCTGGGATGGTGGAGGGTGTTGGAGACAACTGTGATGGAAAGTCAGTGTCATCCTCAGATCCGAGCTCCGGGATATCCTGCGTCTCAGGTGGAGGGCTGCCATCCGAGCTGTTCCCATCGATGCTCGGCTCATGGGGGGCTCCGACTGTGGCATTGGCTGGGGTGGGGGGCACCAGATGGACCCACCGCATCACCAACAGGTCCTGCGAGACATAAGACAAGATGCATGATTAGACCACAGGCCTGGAGATGGTGGGAGTTAGCGTGTGGGTGGGTGGGGGCGGTGGGGTAGTGGGGCTGTTGAGGGTGGGTGTGGTGTCGGGTGAGGGTGGTGTGGGGGCAGTGTTCAGGTGGTATGGGGTGAGTGTGGTGTGTGGATGGTGTGAGGGTGGTGCAGGGGTGGTATGAGGAGGCTGGGGGGTGAGGGTGGGGTGAGCATGGTATGGGGTGAGGATGGGGGTGAGGGCGGTGTGTGGGTGCAGGTGGTGTTGGTGGGGGTTGACACATGTTACGGGGAACCAAAACTCAGCAGGGTGTCACTTCATCACCCACAGTGAAACTCCCCCTTGGCGACCTCCCTTTCCTTCGGGACGCCGACCATGTCCAGGGTCTTCTTCTCTGCCACTAAGAGGGGCCATGATTCCCCTCCTGTCTTCTCCCGCTCCCTGCGGTTGTGCGTGGCTTCTCCTGGTGGATGGGGGGAGGAAATAAAACAACAGCTTTCGACAGTCCAGCGGGTGGGTAGGTGGTGGCCTCAGTGGTCAGGGCTCCTGTCCATGGTGGCTGGTATGGGTACCGACTGGCATGTGGTGCAGGTTGAGAGTTCACCCGCTCTCTGGGTTGGTGGGAGGGGGGATGTCAGGTTAGGGTGTGTTGTTGTGCGGGGGCGGTGTTAGTGCCAGGGGCACAGTGCTGCCTGCTCCCCCTGATCCCCCTGAGTACATCATGCAGTTTTGTACGGCAGTGCTGGCCGGTCCAAATGACGTTGCCCACGGTGTTGACAGCCTCTGCCACCTGCGCCCAGGCACGGTGACTGGCAGCGGCTGGCACCCCCCATTCCTGGGCTGGGGTACATGGTCATCCTCCTCTCCTCCACTGCATCCAGGAGGGTCTCCAGCTCGGGATCCATGAATCTTGGGGCTGCTCTCCTTGCTGCCACGTGTTGTCTGGGATGGTGTGTGTGGGAAGTTCAGTTTGTATATGTGGCTGTAGCTTGTCAACCTCCTGAGTCTCAATCACGAATCTGGCGAATCCGGCACCATTTCTCATGAGGATCGATTGTGTTCCACGTGTCGACGGTGCTAGCCCCTTAACAGGAGCAGAATTGGTCAAGGTGTGGCATCAGTTTTGTTGTCGTGAATGTCCACGAATTCCGCCCCATGTGTTTATTTCATACTGGACTGGTTTGGTCAAGAACGTGGTGGGCAAAACCATAGAAAACCTATATGAAATGGAACACAGTGGTGGAGTGTTGGCAGCTGCTCATGGCTGCACTGTCAGAATGCTGTTGATCTGCTCTGAGCTTTGCCGATGATCCGTGAATGAGGTGTTAACACCTGACCTGTGAGTGCATGTTATTGTCAACAATGCAAAGACTGAGAAATGCTTTGTTTCACTGAGGGTTCACTCTGCCCACATAACGAACAGTTAAAAGCTTAATGAAATAAATGAATCAAAAATTGAGAGTGGCACAGTGTGGATTTTGAAGGTTTTCACCATTTTTATATCTATCATAAATTAACTTGAATTATTGAGTAGTGTTACATTTCCAGAATGGTGTGCTTTCACCTCCTTCCACCAGTTATATAATTACTTTGTAAGAAGTCTTCCAGCACCAGGTTAAAGTCCAACATGTTTGTTTCAAACACTAGCTTTCGGAGCACTGATCCTTCCTCAGGTCCTCTGGACTTTAACCTGGTGTTGTAAGACTTCTTACTGTGCTCACCGTAGTCCAACACCGGCATCTCCACATCATAATTACTTTGATTACTTATATTTTCTAAAAAATATCGCCTATTAAATTCAAGTCTATTGCAGCTTTACTAGAAAGCATTTACAATTCAGCTTTTTTGCTGGTCTTGTGGCAGGGTGGGTAACATCCCCGCCTCTGAACAAGAAGCTCTGCATTTATGTCCCACTCCAGGACATGATGGCCATGGAAGGTGACCAAACAGATAGTTATCAGCCTGTAAATCCGTCCAAAGCATTTAATTGCAGGTGTTACGAGTGGGAGAGTTTCCCAGTCAACCGCACTCATTCACCTGAGGAAGGAGCTGCGCTCCGAAAGCTAGTGATTCGAAACAAACCTGCTGGATTTTTACCTGGTGTTGTAAGACTTCTTACTGTGCCCACCCCAGTCCAACGCCGGCATCTCCGCATCATACTGCAGAAGGCAATGGCAAACAATTTCAATGCTTTGCTAGACAAATCAAATGGCTGGTGGGAGGTGGGGTGGTGTAGTGGCTTACCCCCTTAAAAAGGGTGTGCATTGGAGGGGTCACGTGACCTGATTGGCCAACGGCGATCTCGGCGCAGAGTGGGGCTTCACAGCCAGTTGTGAATGTTTGTGCTGAGAATGAAGATATTGCTCTGTATATCAAGGGAAAAAAACAGCGACTCAGATCACATCGGAAAAGAATTATGAAGGCAAGCTCAGTGGCTAAAGTTACAGAATAATTCCAATGGGGTCCAGACTGAAAAACAAATAAAATGTAATCATGTCTCTCTTTGGAAAATGAGAAAGTTTCACGCTATTACAGAAGACTGGGTACAGTATGTAGAGCATTTGGAATATTTTTCCCAAATTAATGAAATAGAGGAAAGGATAGGGGGCTGTATACTCCACTGCCCACTACTGCGTCAAGCATAAAACAGGATGTCGTTGGGCGCCAATTGCGTTTCGATGCTTTGGTCCCCCATCAGCACGCTTGACACTGGATTCTCCATGCCTCCGTGATGCTCTGGCCCTCTCGGCCGGGATTCATGCGGGTATGGATTGGTGCACTTATTTTCCAGAGTGGCCCTGATGCGGTTGACCTCGAGGTGGATCAAAGGATAAGTATTTAACGTTGGTGCCCCCAAAGTCCATTGGAAGGCCCCCAAAATGCAAATCCTGCCCACCCTACCTCAGTCCTCCTATCAGACCCCCCATCAGAGAACCCCGTCAGCCCCCCCTAACAGACCCACCATTTGACCACCCCCATCATGCCGCCATCAAAGACCCCCATCAGAGACCCTCATAAGACCCCAATCTGAACCCTCATCAAAGACCCCTATCAGAGATCCCCACTAGAGACCTCAATCAGACCCCATTTCAGAGACATAATAGTGACTCACATACCAGAGAACATCCTATATCAGAGACCCCCATATTAGAGATCCCCATATCAGAGACCCCCCCATATCAGAGATCCCCATATCAGAGACCCCCCCATATTAGAGATCCCCGTATCAGAGACCCCCCATATCAGAGATCCCCACAGATCAGAGACTCCCATATCAGAGACCCCCCCATACCAGAGATCCCCATATCAGAGACCCCCCATATCAGAGACTCCTATATCAGAGACCCCCTATATCAGAGATCCCCATATCAGAGACACACCCATATCACAGATCCCCATATCAGAGACCCCCCATATCAGAGACCCCCCATATCAGAGATCCCCATATCAGAGACCCCCTGAAATCAGAGACCCCCCATATCAGAGACCCCCCTTATCAGAGATCCCATATTGAGACCCCGGATGAGGGAGGCATGGTCATTCGTCAAACAAGAAAAGCTGGACTCGAATTAAAGGACAGTTAAGCTTTGGTGGAATGCGGCGGTGTGGCTGGGTAACACGGTACCGTTTCTAATATAAGATTGTATACAATGTTGGGTGCGTGTAAGGGCTGTGGTGGTGGCTGGAGGGTGCAGTGTTTTCGGCAAAGTTGAGATACCGAGGGGGAGAGGGCCCTGTACCTAGTGCGATTTTTCGGGAAGTTGGAACCTTGGTTCAACAAGTGTCTCCTCAATGTTAGTGTGTTCTGTTCATTTTTCGCTTCGTATTACTATTTACTCACTGGGGCTGGAGAGGTAGTTTAATTGGTTTATTCTTGTGGGGAGAGGGGTCCGGACAACGAGGCAACAATCTGATCGGCGCCAGGGGCGGGAGCTGCCAGGGTCAGCATGGGTCAGCTGACTCTTGGGGGGGGTGAGCAAGTGCTCAGCTGGTGCTCGCCGGGGGGTTTTGGGTCGTGGTGCTGTTGGGGAGTGGGAGGGGAGAGGGGGATGCTGCTTTGCTGACAGAGGAGGTATCAATTTTGGGGTACGAATTGAGGGTCGGGGGCGGTTACTCCCTGTGGGTCGCTCGAGGAAGCGAAGGGCGCGGGCTCGAGGTTGGCCAAAAAAGGGCGATGGCTAGTCGGCGAGAGGGGGGGGGGGGGAAGGAGGTGGTTAGCCCCCCGTCCAGGCTGATCACATGGAATGTGAGGGGTTTGAATGGGCCAGTCAAAAGAACGTGTGTGTTCGTGCATCTAAAGGGGTTAAAGGCAGATGTAGCAATGCTTCAGGAGATACATTTAAAGCTCGCAGATCACACGAGATTGAGAAAGAGATGGGTGGGCCAGGTGTTCCATTCAGGGCTGGATTCGAAGACCAGGGGGGTAGCAATTCTGATCAGTAAGGGTGTGGCATTCGAGGCTGGGAGAATTGTGGCAGATAAGGGGGGGCAGGTATATAATGGTGAGTGGAAAGTGGGAGGGGGTCCAGGTGGTGTTTGTGAATGTCTCCGCTCCGAATTGGGATGATGTGGAATTTATGAGACGCATGCTAGGCAAAATCCCGGACTTAGAGTCACGCAACCTGATCATGGGGGGAGACTTTAACAGTCATTGACCCCGAGCTGGACCGGTCGAAGTCCAGGACAGGGAAGCGACCGGCAATGGCTAAGGAACTGGAGGGTTTTATGGCGCAGATGGGAGGGGGGGGGGGCAAGGAACTGAAGGGTTTTGTGGCGCAGATGGGGGAGGGGGGGGGGGGTGAACGGAGTCTTTAAGAAATTCTATAGTAAACTATACGGGTCAGAGCCCCAGATGGGAGCGGAAGGGATGAGGCAATTTTTGGACCAGATGAGGTTTCCAAAGGTGGAAAAGGACCTGGTGGAGGGGCTGGGGGCCCCGATTGAATTGGAGGAGATTGTCAAGGGTATAGAGGGCATGCAATTGGGTAAAGCCCCGGGGCCGGATGGTTACCAGGTAGAATTATTTCAGAAATTTGGGGAAATATTGAGCCCACTCCTGATGACGACCTTCAATGAGGCTAGAGAGAAAGGAACCCTCCCTCCAACAATGTCACAGGCCTTGATCTCACTCATTCTTAAACGAGGGAAGGACCCAGAACATTGCGAGTCATACAGGCCAATTTCACTTTTAAACGTGGATGCCAAATTGCTGGCCTCAAGAATTGAGGATTGAAAAAAATGAAAAAAATGAAATGAAATCGCTTATTGTCACAAGTCGGCTTCAAATGAAGTTACTGTGAAAAGCCCTGGTCGCCACATTCCGGCGCCTGTTTGGGGAGGCTGTTACGGGATTGTGTCCCAGGGATGATAGAGGAAGACCAGACTGGGTTTGTTAAAGGCAGACAACTCAATACCAATGTCCGGAGACTTTTGAATATTATTATGATGCCCTCAGAGGGAGGGGAGGTGGAGGTGGTAACAGCGATGGACGCAGAGAAAGCCTTTGACCGGGTGGAGTGGGAGTACCTGTGGGAAACGCTGGGGAGGTTCGGGTTTGGTGAGGGCTTTATTGGCTGGGTGAAATTGCTGTACCAGGCACCTGTAGCAAGAG
Source organism: Scyliorhinus canicula (assembly GCF_902713615.1). Taxonomy (NCBI): domain Eukaryota; kingdom Metazoa; phylum Chordata; class Chondrichthyes; order Carcharhiniformes; family Scyliorhinidae; genus Scyliorhinus; species Scyliorhinus canicula. The sequence continues at coordinate 199,436,083 of NC_052146.1, forward strand.
TATATACAAACCGACTGAGGCCGGGGTACTTCGAGCTTCACCGGGGAAACGAGGCAAGGGTGTCCCCTCTCCCGTTACTATTTGCCCTAGCTATAGAACCGCTAGCTATGGCGCTGAGAGCCTCGAAGAACTGGCGGGGACTGGTTTTGGGGGGGGGGGGTGGGGGGGGGGGGAACATCGGGTCTCGCTACATGTGGATGATTTACACCTGTGCATTTCGGACCCTGTGGAGGGGATGGGGAGGTTCTGCGGATCCTGTGGGATTTTGGTACTTTTTCAGGGTACAAACTGAACATGGGAAAGAGCGAGTTGTTTGTGATCCAGGCCAAGGGGTAGGAGGAGAGACTGAAAGAGCTGCCGCTCAGGATGGTGGAGAAAAGTTTTTGTTACCTGGGTATACAGGTGGCCAGGAAATGGGATGCCCTGCACAGGCTCAACCTGACCCGGTTGGTGGAGCAAATGGAAGGGGACTGTAAAAGGTGGGACATGCTCCCGCTGTCACTGGCAGGGAGGGTGCACACCGTGAAAATGACTGCTCTTCCCAGATTTTTGTTTGTCTTTCAGTGCCTCCCCATCTTCATCCCTAAAGCCTTTTTTAAGCGGGTGAGTAGGATTATTGCGGGCTTTGTGTGGGCGAATAAGACCCCACGAGTAAGGAGATTGCTGTTGGAGCACAGTCGGCGGGGGGGGGCGGGGGATTGGTGCTGCCGAACTTTCGCAACTACTACTGGGCGGCCAATATAGCTATGATTAGGAAATGGGCAAGGGGGGGGGGGGGGGGGTGGCAGCATGGGAGCAGCTGGAGGTGGCGTCATGTAAAGGTACTAGTCTGGGAGCTTTAATAACGGCTCCTTTGCCGTTCTTGCCGACCTGTTACTCCACAAGTCTGGTGGTGGTGGTGACACTGCGGATCTGGAGACAGTGGGGGAGGTACAAAATGGTGGAGGGAGCATCGGTCTGGACCCCAATATGGAATAACCATAGGTTTATCCCAGGTAGGATGGATGGTAGGTTCCAGAGCTGGCAGAGGGCAGGCATCAGAAGGATGGGAGATCTGTTCATAGACGGAAGCTGTGGTGAATGTACTTCATGTAATTCACACTGTATAGTATTGTGTCCTTGTGGCTCTGTCTGTGAGCCGTTGCGCGGCTCTGCCCACAGGGGGAGATGAGGAGCTTGTACAGAGCTCCACCCTCGGCTCCGCCCATGGCCCCACCCATGGCCCCTCCCACTACCGGAAGTATAAAGTGCTGCATCCTTGCGAGCCTGCCCTCAGTTCTTCTGGTCGCAGGCAGAATCAGTTGTAAGTCTATTAAAACCACAGTTTACTTCCAATCGTGTCTCGAGTGAATTGATGGTCATATCAATTTAACAGACTTAAGAAAACTACTATGGAATCAGCCCTCAAACCTGATCGACTAGAACTCGACCCACAGGCTGCAGAGGCGAAGGAGATCTTTCTACACTGGCTTCGGTGTTTCAAGGCCTACCTGGCTGCATTGACCACCTCCGAGACTACAGAGGAGCAGAAACGCAGCCTACTGGACGCACGGGTGAGCCATCGCATCTCTACGCAACTCAACTGTACCGAATCGTATACCGAGGCCCTCGCCATGCACCGAGGAGGTAAAAGCCATCACCAGGGACTGCCCAATCTGCACGGAGTGCAAACTGCACTTCTATAGACCAGACAAGACCCACTTGGTAAAGGCATCCCGGCCCTTTGAACGCTTGAGGATCGATTTCAAAGGGCCCCTCCCCTCGACCAATCAAAATGTGTACTTCCTCAACATCATAGACTGATTCTCCTGCTTCCCCTTTGCCATCCCGTGTCCTGATATGACCTCCCACACAGTCATCAGAGCCCTGCACAGTGTCTTCACCCTGTTCAGTTTCCCCAGCAACGTACACAGCGACAGGGGTTCGTCCTTCATGAGCGACAAGCTGCGTCAGTACCTGCTGAACAAGGGCATCGCCTAGAGCAGGACTACCAGCTATAACCCCAGGGGGAACGGGCAGGTAGAGAGGGATAATGCAACGGTCTGGAAGACCGTCCTACTGACCCTCCGGTCCAGGAATCTCCCGACCTCCCACTGGCAGGAGGTCCTCCCCGACACGCTCCATGCAATTAGGTCCCTCCTGTGCACTGCCACCAACCAGACCCCTCACGAGCGATTATTTGTTTTCCCTAGGGGCACTACCACGGGGGCTTCGCTCCCATCTTGGTTGAGGACACCGGGTCCGGTTCTCCTCCGGAAGCACGCTGGACACACAAAACGGACCCACTAGTAGAGAGGGTACTACTGCTACACTCAAACCCACACTACGCCTTTATTGAATACCCCGACTCCCGTCAGGACACCGTTTCCTTCCGGGACCTGACGCCTGCAGGATCCACCACTACCACCACCACCGCTGAGGTACCCCTCACACTACACCCCATCCAACCCTCCGCGCCCTGCGCCCCCGCGCCTATAGGTTTCCTGCACCCCCCTTCACCCATCGCACTGGTCAGGAATGGAGCTCGGACCGAAACACCCCCGGTACCACATGCCCCCTCCCTGCAAAAGCAGGCACCACCACACACACCCTCCACCTCTCAGCCCCCCGTGCTGGGTGTCGCAACCATACCCACCCAAAATCCCCAGACTTACCTTCAGCCCAGTCTCCACTGTCACTTCTTCTTCGCGACTAGATGTAGCCCCAACAATGGCCACTACTCCCTTCTGGCATTGCTGGGACGACAGAGCTGCCAGCCAATCTACAGGCCAGAGTATTCGAGGGCAGCACTTCCTGTACTCGAAGAGTGGAAGCCGTACTCTTAAATAATTAAGGCCACTGCCATCATGTAACATTGTTGCGGAGCAGCCAGGTTTCATGCTGGCTAAGTGTCCACCAACCATCCGGGCAGCACGGTAGCACAAGTGGATAGCCCTATGGCTTCACAGTGCCAGGATCCCAGGTTCGATTCCCCGCTGGGTCACTGTTTGTGCGGAGTTTGCACGTTCTCCCCGTGTCTGTGTGGGTTTCCTCCGGGTGCTCCAGTTTCCTCCCACAGTCCAAAGATATGAAGGTAAGGTGGATTGGCCATGATAAATTGCCCTTAGTGACCAATAAGGTTAGGAGGGGTTATTGGGCTACGAGGATAGGGTGGAAGTGAGGGTTTAAGTGGGGCGGTGCAGACTCGATGGGCCGAATGGCCTCCTTCTGCACTGTATGTTCTATGCTCTATGTTCTGTCGGTTGGGGGGACGGGCAGGCAGTCCATAGACCTGCAAGATCTACCCATTGTCGCTTTCTGTGTGACATACCCTGTAGGCGTGCATCATCCTTATTTCATCTGCGGCTGATGCCTTCATCCATGTCTTTGGCAATTCTCTACTTTGCTATTCCAATGCACTCCTGGTCAACTTCCCACATTTTATCCTCCATAAACTTAAGAACATTCAAACGCTGCTGCCTGTGTCCTTGCGCACAGCAAATCCATTTACATCCCTTCACGGCCTTGCCCCTCATTGCCTTTAATCTCCTCCAGCCTCACAACCCTCTGGGATATTAGCATTCATGTAATTCATCAGCCCCGACTTTAATTGCCCCGCCATTATTGGCTATGCCTGTTGAGTTGCTTGTTCCTAAACTCTGGAATTCCTTCCCTTATCTCTCTATCTCACTTCCCTCCTTTAAGATACTCCTCAAAACCTATTCCTTTGATCAAGCTTTTGTTCATCTACATTAATATAATCTTATAAATTGGTGCCAAACTTTTCACACTTTTTTTTACATTAAGGTGCAATATAAATACCAATTGTAGTTCTTGTATCAGATCAAGCAACAATGAGGTCCTCCAAGGAAATCAGATTGGTGAATCCTCACTAATTTATTATAAATGTAAAAAATTGTCAAATTTGTTGTCGTTATGTTATTAAAACCTGGTTGAGAATCATACAGACAGCAGGACTACTAGATCTATGAATAAGGTGTCACAAAAGTGAGGTAATAACAGATTTGCAGGTGAAGTGTTCTGCTAATAGATCTTGAGAAGCATTTACTTCTTTACAAATAACTAGCTCATAGGATATTGTTTATGCTTGAAAGACCCCTAGTGTGTAGACAATGTATGAGGGGTATTGTATTTGGCCCTGGCTAAGAAGGTCATGGGACATCTTGTTGGAAGAGACAGAAGAATGCCTTATGCTTTGGGGACATATGATGTAGATACAGACAGATCATTGCATGCATGAAAAAACAGTGTACATATGATAAATACATAATGTAAATACGTATATAGAGACATCGGATGAAGCATACGGAGTGTAGTGCTACTCAGTAGAGAAGATGCATGGAGAGATCAGTTCAGTCCATAAGATGGTCATTCAGGAGTCTGTTAACAGCGTGGAAGAACCCGTTAGTGCGTCTTCTCAGACTTGTGTATCTCCTGCCCGATGGAAGGTTGGAAGACAGAGTAACCTGGATGGGAAGGGGCCTGTGATTATGCTGCCCGCTTTCCCAGGAGGTATAGACAGTCAATGGATGGGTTTCCGTGATGGGATGGGCTGTTTTCATTACTCTCTGTACTTTCTTATGGTCTTGGGCCAAGCAATTGCCACACCAGGCTGTGATGCTGCCAGATAGAATTTTTCTATGGTGTGTAGCCACCTGGGGTGGCCACGTCCCGATTCCAAAATGGACGCCCACAAAGAATACAGGGAAAATTGGCCAGCCACAGGAAAAACAAGCAGGTGCAAGGTTTCCTGTGTATTAAGATTTGCAGAACCCAGACAGAACCGAAACCAATAGCCATCTACATACTAATGAGCGATCCCCAGGAACAATTAGAAACATTGAATCAATCGGGACCAAACCAGACACCCCGGCGCCAGCGGGAGCCAGGACAAAGGCAGGCCAACACCCAACGATCAGGGAACAACTCCAGTATTGGAGAAATCGATAAAAACGATTGAGACATGGTCCAATTATTTGGGATCAAGTCCGGGGTCCGCCCACAAGGGCGCGAAACCCCTGGGAACTATAAAGTAGAGTCCCCAAGTTCTGTTCGCTCTCTTGGCCTTGGCTCTCAGCGAGGAGGGACCTGCCTAACAGCTCTTGGCAGCTCTCAAAGAACTCTTCACCGTGACTCTCAGCAAGGAGAGACCTGCCTAGCAGCTGCACCAACAAAGTAAGTCTCCAGTCAACGCACGCTACGAGATAGGCGCTCCTATCTACTATTCCATACCAGCTTGAAGCCAGCAGATTCAGAATCGGATAAAGGCATTGTTCCTCTGACCTGGTGGGCCATTTGAAAGCTAAGTACAGGCCTTTAGTTGTAGTGATAGTCTAGTAAGTAGAGTTTTATGCATGAGTAGTGATTGACTGTGTGTATAATAAATGTGTTTTGGTTTGAAACTTACTAACTGGTGTATTGAGTTATTGATCAGCACTTGGCTTTGAACCTCATGGTGGTATCAGAAAGATACCTGGCGACTCTAGAGCAAAGGTTATTAAAACAGAGCAATTAAGTAAAAGCACAACGAGCAACAGGTGCATCCGTAAAACATTGGTAAGAATCAATGTGGACATGCCAAATTTAGTTAGTTTCCTGAGGAAGTATCGGTGCTGTTGTGCTTTAGAACATAGAACATTACAGCACAGAACAGGCCCTTCGGCCCTCGATGTTGTGCCGAGCAATGATCACCCTACTCAAACCCACATATCCACCCTATACCCGTAACCCAACAACCCCCCCCCCCCCAACCTTACTTTTAGGACACTACGGGCAATTTAGCATGGCCAATCCACCTAACCCGCACATCTTTAGACTGTGGGAGGAAACCGGAGCACCCGGAGGAAACCCACGCACACACGGGGAGGACGTGCAGACTCCGCACAGACAGTGACCCAGCCGGGAACTGAACCTGGGACCCTGGAGCTATGAAGCATTTATGCTAACCACCATGCTACCGTGCTACCGTTTCTTGTTGTAGCATCAATGAGTGGACCAGGACAGATTGTTGGTGATGTGCATACCCCAGAATTTGAAGCTGTCAACTATCTCCACCTTAGCACCATTGAAGTGGACAGGGGTGTGTACAATACTTCGCTTCCTGAAGTCAATGACCAACTCCTTAGTTTTGCTGATCTTGAGGGAGGGATTGTTATTGTTACACCCCTCCACTAGGTTCTTTATCTCTCTTCTGGACTCTGCTTCATCTTTGTTTGAGATCCGGCACACTACGCTCATGTCATCTGCAAACTTGTAGATGGAGTTGGAGCCAAATTTTGCCATACAGTTGTGTGTGTATAGGGAGTATAGTAGGGGGCTAAGTATGCAGTCTTACGGGCCCGATATTGATGACTGTCGTGGAGGTATTGTTTATCCTTGCTGTTCGTGGTTAATGGGTCAAGAAATTAGCATAGAATGCAATTAATTCATCGGGGAGGGGTGCGCTGTTGCTGGAGATTCTATTCAGCTTTGCTCTGTCGCCCGTTATATTGTTTCAACCTTGCCACAACTGACAAAAGTTCATGTCGTTAGTCTGTGACTCTAGCTTAGTCTGGTATTGTCTCTTGGCATCCCTGATGGCTTTGCAGAGGTCGTACCTAGATTTCCTGTATGGGTCAGAGTTGCCTATCCTGAACACCTCAGACCTGGCCTTTAGTAGCGAGTGAATCTCCTGGTTAAACCATGGTTTCTGGTTGGGGAACGTGTTTACTACCTTCTTCGGCACACAATGTTCTGCACACTTACTTATGAAGTCGTAGTCGTTTAGGTTGGCCGCTAAGTTCTTGAATATGGATCAGTCCACTGACTCCAAGCAGTCACGTAGAAGCTCTTCCGTTACCTCAGACCAGCATTGCATAATCTTCTTAACCAGATTCTCACGTTTAAGTTTCTGTTTGCATGCCTGGAGAAGGAGCACTGTCTTGTGGTCTGATTTTCGAAAGTGCGGTCAGGGGATGGATCGGTAGGCATCCTTGATATTTGTGTTGCAGTGGTCAAGGATGTGGGACAGGAGATGTGTTGGTGGAATTTTGGCAGTACACTCTTGAGTTTGGCCTGGTTGAAAATCTCCAGCCATGATAAACAAAGCCGCCGGGTATTCTGTTTCATTGTTTGGCAGTAATTAGCATTCCCACAGGGGCCTTGTTGGCTCAGTTAACTCAATAGCTGGTATGTAGTTCAGAAACAAAACACCAACAGCACCGGTCCAACTCCCAAACCAGCTAAGGTAGAATTGGGACCTGCCTTCTCACCCTATCCTTGAGAATGGAAGGCAATGGCAAATCACTACTGACTAACTGCCAAGAAAGCAGTTCATTTGAAGCATCAGCAATCAAAGAGTCAAGGACCTACCTTTGAACAGAGCCCTCATCGCTTCCCATATATGTAAACTTTCACTTACTCCGAAATGCACCAACTCTAACTTTCTCAGTTGTATTTTTCTTATAAACTTAGAGTAGCCAATTAATTTTTTCCAATTAAGGAATCCACCTAACCTGCACATCTTTGGGTTGTGGGGGTGAAACCCATGCAGATACGGGAGAATGTGCAAACTCCACACGGACAGTGACCCAGGGCCAGGATTCGAACCCGGGCCCTCAGCGCCACAGTCCCAGTGCTAAATCTATTCGTTGTAAGGATCCTTCTTGTTTATTCCCTTATTTCCCCTTTATTTTATTTTTGCCATTACTTTTTCAATCCATGGATGATTTATGGACATGGGTCTTTAAGACAGCCTGTATCTTTAATTGAAGCAGAAGGAAACAGTGGCCTGTGCCTTTAATTCAAACAAAATATTCCAGAAGGCTATGCTGTTTTAGTCTGGTGATTGCAGATTGGCCAAATCAGTGAAGACTCGGTTTGATTGATTTGGCTGATGACCAATGAATTGGCCCAAATGGCTGTACCATGCCCGGTAAAAGGTGGTGATTGGATCTGATCCTACTGGAATGTTTTCAGAGTCTTGAGTTCCAGTTTGGTTTCAGTTTTGATTCTGGTAGTCTGGATGGATGAATCTACCTCATTCTGTCGAAACTAATCCTCTTCAGAAGGCCGCTGTGGGGGCTGACTCTCCAGCAAGTCTGGATGTTGTTCTCTTGAGGCTCCAGAGGTCTGAAGTCAAACCATGAGTTGGAAGCAAGGTTTGACGTGAAACAAAGTTTCTCTCCAGTAAGGTATAGGCCTGAATGTGAACCTCGAGCTGAAGGCCCAGTTTAATAAGAACTAAAGTGTCTCTCCAGAAAGCTTGCTGCCTACATTTTTTTCTAAACTACAAGGACATGAAAGAATGACTCCACAAAGAAGACAATTACTGGCTGCAAACCAGAGACTTTAATCAGCAAGGGGTAGATTATTTTCTACCCCTTTCCTGCCCTCTCTGTGTTTGTCTGTTTTGTGTGTATGTTGATAGAGGGTGAGACAGTTAAAGGAGGTAGCAGGCATTAGCTTGTCATTATCCAGTTATATTTACAGCATATTTCATGATAGGTCTTGTTATTAATTAACAGTAATTGTGCTTAAACGTGCAAGCCTGGTGACTGTAATTATTAGGCAGCCAAGGCCAAAAACTTTGGATATTGGTATAAGAATTATTGGTTAATCCACTTGTGATGTGACTCCGGGGCATGTGGGGCTAGAATTGACCGTGCACTTGCCCAAGTGGCGTATCATGGTGAGAATTGCAACAGCACACCTTGTGGAGGAGCAATGTATCACTGAAAGGACCATTTGGGTTTCTGTGTTTAACTGTAAATGCACATGCTCTGGAGATTGCTGTTAGATTTGCTCCATTATAATCATGAACAGCCTCACGGTTACTCTCATTGTGAATACCAGGTAGTTAATTAAAATTTCACTTTTACATATGCTCACAGTGTAAAACATTATCCAAATGTCGACACATGAAACAACATTTTTTGCTCTTATTAAAATATTTTGCACTTATTAAAATAATTATGAACTATCTCTGAGTAAAAGCTGTAAGCAAAATTATCCAAATAAAACTACCAGTAAAGTAAATGTTACCATTTCTGGGGTATATTTTCAGACTTATACAGAATTTCTAGGTGATTGTTTAAACAACCATACCGTGTCGCACTTTTAAACGTGGCATTAATCTCAGATTAGAGAATAGAGATATTTAATAAAATTGTGGTGGGCCTAGTTCAACAGTCAATATTGGAAAATGTACCCAACTGTTCTTGGGGATGGTGTTGTTATCAATACCATCATTTTATCATCAATTACCCTTATTCTCTTTGAATTGACCCCGGTCTGGATTCAGTCAGCCAATACTGGTAGTCTTGTGCGCTCTCACCCCTATGGGCCTTCATGTACTAGCTGCAACATTAGCCTACTACCTGGCCCATAAGACCACCAGATGTAGGAGGAGAAATAGGCCATTCAGCCCATCAAGTTTGCTCCACCTTTCAATGCGATCAGGACTGATCTGGGCCGGGATTCTCCCCTACCCGGCGGGACAGGGGGCTCCCGGCGTGTTGGAGTGGCGTCAACAACTCCGGCGTCGGGTCGCCCCAAAGGTGCGGAAGTCTCCGCACCTTTAGGGGCCAAGCTCTCACATTGAGGGGCTACGCCCACGCTGGAGTAGTTCCCGCACCGCCGGCTGGCGTGAACGGCCTTTGGCGCCACGCCAGCCAGGGCCGAAAGGACTTCGCCGGCCGGCGGAAGTCCGCGCCTGCGCTGGAGCGTCAGCGGCTGCTGGTGTCATCCTGGCGCATGCGCAGGGGAGGGGGTCTCTTCCGCCTCCGCCATGGTGAAGACCATGGCGAAGGCGGAAGAAAAAGAGTGCCCCCATGGCACAGGCCCGCCGGCCGATTGGTGGGCCCCAATCGCAGGCCAGGCCACGGTGGGGGCAACCCCCGGGGTCAGATCGCACCCCCCCCCCCCCAGGACCCCAGCGTCTGCGCCGCCAATCCCACCAGGTTAGGTAGGTGGTTTGATTCCCGCCAGCGAGAGAGGCTTGTCAGCGCGGGACTTTGGCCCATTGCGGGCCGGAAAATCGCTGCGGGGGGCCCGCCGACCGGCGCGGTGCGATTCCCGCTCCCGCCGAATCTCGGGTGGCGGAGAAGTCGGGACACGGCGGGGGCGGGATTGACGCCCGCCCTGGGCGATTCTCCGACCTGGCGGAGGGTCGGAGAATCCCGTCCCTGATGTGATCATCTTCAACTCCACTTCCCGCCTTATAATCAGAACACTTGATTCCCTCACTGATTAAAAATCTGCCTATCTCAGCCGTGAAGATAGATAACGACACAGCCTCTTCAGCCCTCTGCTTTATGTATTCCATGTATTCCACAGATCCACTACACACTGAGAGAAGAAGTTCCTCCTCATCTATGTCTTAAATCTGCGCCCTCTTAGTCTAAGATTGTGTCCTCTGGCCCCACAAGGGGAAACAACCTCTCGGCATCAACCCTGTCAATCTCCCTGAGAATCCTATTCATTTAGGTCACCTCTCATTCTTCTAAACTCGAATGAGTGCAGGCCCAACCTACTCAACCTCTCCTCATTAAACTGGCATTGTGTGTCAGCTGCCCTTGAAGACATTTTGCCAGAAATTGGGCACATTTTGATCATGGGCAACCGAGCTACAATTGATGCTAGGATTATACTTGAAAATCCATTGAGTGAATCCATTGCGTGTTGATGGGTCATTGAACACTTGAGAAAGACAAAAACAAAATGGACCTAAGAAAGGACGAAAATGAACGAAAAGGGGGGTGAAAATGCGTGAAAGGTGGGGTGGGGAGTGAAACGATATGTATTTAGCTAGCGCCTTTCACAACTTCAGAACATCCTGAAGGGATTTTCAGATAATTCATTCCTTTTCAGGTTTTGTCACTGTCGTAATGTAGGGAAGTGTGGGGGTTTTAGGGCCGTCGTCTTGAGCCTGATCTCTTGACTGATTTTCCCACCTCCTTGCCCTGTGGTTCTGGGCGCCAATTGCAACATTCTTACCACCAGTTCAGCTGAAAGAAGTTAATTTTAGCACAGTGGAGGGATTGACCCTGGAACATCCCTGATCGGTGTGATTCATGCACTGGAAACACTGAAGAATGAGTCATCTCCCCACTGCTCCCTCCTGATATCTTTAACCCAAGCATTGTCATTGAAAAACTTTTGCTGGCGAACAACATTGTCATACATTCCCACAGAAATTGCAATCAGTGGTGGACGCAGAGCTGTCTAAAACTAAGACCCTTTCTCTAACGCTATGTTTAATTTGAGATCAGCTGAAGTTGTGGAAGGGTTTTTAAAAATTAATTTTGCCAAATTCGAGTTTGGAGCGCCCTCCATTAATTTTGCAAGCCAAGAAAGTAGTGGGACTTTTTTTGGTGAACCATCACTGCAATGTTTCTGCAGTGACTGTAGGGATTTTGAATGACTCCACCGTGACGTTCCCTGTGCCAAAAGATCATGGAGAGGAATTTGAATGGTTAGTTGCAAAATGTCTAACCGCATGCATTCATCCTTTTACAGACAGAGACACTGGTGTAACCTGATATATAACAAATATCACACTTTGAATGGAGTCTCTCTGCCATTGACAGCAAGCTAGCATTAAAGGATTGCTAGGTAAACACTATGGAAAAAATGTTATATGCAACAGTATAACTCGGTGTGTCTAGACTTCATTTTCCTCTCTTGTAGCCCCCTCCCCTTTTTTTTCCTCTTTCTCCAACAGAAACCGGGAGGAAGGACTTTGGCAATGACAGGAAATATTTATGGTAAATCCCATTTTATCCCTTGGATTTAAATCTGAAACGTGTTGCACTGTTTTAAACAAGTGTGTTCATTTGGATCCTTATTCCACACAAAATAACATGGCACTTGGAGATAAGGGACTTAAAATTTCCATTTAACTTTATGGCTTAATTTATCATGGCCAAGTAGCACAGTTTATGTCACACTCTTGGAGCATTGCCATAACTTTGGCTGCAAGTATGGCAAACAGTTGCAAGACTTGGATTTAAATTGCTGATGGGTTCCTTTATTTGACCTTCAGGGCCCAGCCTGCACACCATTAATGCTTAACAATAGTCATCTCCCAAACCACTTGTGCTGCCAGAGATTGAAGGTGTGATTTGTCACCAACGAAAATTTGACAGTTCACATATGTACCTCAGGGCGATTAGCACTGAAACACCTTTGATTGAATATAGTTGGCTTGCAGTTACTGAGAAAATGGTCAATTTAATGTTACTTAAAACTTGCAAGCAGCTGCTAACATAACAAATGCCAATTGAACTTTTGGGACCAATTCAGTTTGCAAGAAAAATATCCTTTTGCGATGTTTAATTGTTTCATAAATTTCAGTGGTTTCTCAGTCAAAAGATGCACAGGTTTGTTTGAAGAAAGGAGATTTGGTTTGGAGGGAAATGATTTACTGTTGACAAACACGGTCGCTGTAATGAAAAATTAAGGACGACAGACTAAAGCTGCAACTGCATTTACAAAGCTGAGGGGGAGCAGGTCTGATGCAGAGAGCAAGCACTTAAATGAATCAAATGTAAAAATAAATATTTCACAAAGGAATGACGGTTTAATGAAATTTAAATTGAAATGACCTTTAGCAAAGATGATCATGGGATGGGCATGGTTTTGGGAGGAGGGACGGGAGGAAACATTATTTTTCACTGACCTGATAGGGGTCAATTGGCTCAGTATGAAACCTGAAGGCAGTTTGACATTGGAAGCTGTCTGGAGCACTGGCATTATAATCACTGCATTCTTCGAAAGGGTTCCTTTGTCATTTTGTATGGCTGCTTTTTAAAATGTGATCTTTCTCTTTTACACTTTCTCCACTTTATTCTTTTTAAAAATAAATTTAGAGTACCCAATTAATTTTTCCCAATTAAGGAGCAATTTAGCTTGCCCAATCCACCTACTCTGCACATCTTTGGGTTGTGGGGGCAAAGCCCAAGCAGACACAGGGAGAATGTGCAAACTCCACACAGACAGTGACCCAGAGCCGCAATCGAACCTGGGACCTCGGCACCATGAGGCAGCAGGGCTAACGCACTCCGCCACCGTGCTGCCCTCTCCACTTTATTCTTAACATGGGTTCCAGATTGTCGGAATTTTCCAGCTGTTCCCGCCAACAGGATAGACTTGTGACAATAATAAAGATTATTATTATCTTCCAGTTCCCCGATGGCGGAGGATGTGAACAATGGGGAAATCTGTTGGCAGCCCGACCCACAGCCAGCCAATGGCAGGCTGCACCCACCGCTGCAAAACACATGTGGGGGCGCGTGGAATCTTCCCGGCCTGGCGGATCCTTCCACTGGCCATCCCATTGATTTCATCCTGACTTTCCTCTTTATTCAATTGCTTCTTCACCCCACATCATTTCTTTCTTTCCCTGATTTTTTATTTGGTGCATTGTTTCCCCGGACGTCCAGGCCAGATCGACTTCCGCTGTCCCATCTTTGTTACACTCAAGATTAAAGCATTTGCGCCAATCATTCATTTACCAAGGTCTTGATGCTCCAGGCTTAGAACATACATTGCCCTACAAATGTTACAAAACACAGGAATTTCTATCCAATGCATGTTCCACTTGGACCCATAATCGTATCCTTAAAATATCGGGTGGGATCTAGGTGTATCCACAAGGATAGACTGTGGGTCTACTCTACTATTCCTCGGCCAGCTGCCCTCCAAGAACATTGCAGCCCTTGAATCAGTTAGCATTGTTAGTATGAAGCCAATGGTCTTAATTAGAAGAGGTTTGAAACAACAGAGCCACATCAAAGATTTACTGCATCTGCTTTCTGAGCGGTCCTGTCAAGATTTACATCGGCCACTCATGGAATTAGTCAAGAAAATCAAGAACAATTAACAATATTTGTTTCCAATGCTTTCAAGTGTTCTGCCGGATGTTCAGGTTGCTTATCTTTCAGCAGCAGTACTATTGAGGCCATTATTTTTTGGGTTGGAGTTGACCTTGGATGTAAATTTGCCCCAGTGTGAAAAGATTTGTCACGCACTGTCGGAACCGAAAAGAGCACTTTGTAGGGGTGACATTCTTCTTGGTGGAAGGGCAGTGCCTTAACAGAGAGTTACATTTCTTATTGCCCTTTTCCTGCACATTGGTCGGAAAGCACAAATTCCCAATGTATGTTTTCTGGAAGCTGCTCAGGCACATTTGCAACCGAGTGCTTACTGTGAAAGAACTTTTGTGGACCCTGCTTAATTTACGAACTAACCGCCTAACTGCTATCAGCGGTAAGTTTGAGGCGATTCTGCCAAGGGTGGTGTTAGTTTGGGTGATGTGGATAGAAGGTATAAGGTGTGAAAATTCATATTTAGTCACAATGGTCTATAGATGATGTTTAAAACATTAAGGAATAAATTATCTAGTACTGCCTGCCGCAGGAATCATCGTGGGCAGAGCAGACAATTGAACTCACCATGACCCTGGGTCCATTGACCCAGTGAGAATTTCCAGTGACAAGGTGGGCTGGACTGGAAACTTCTGCCCTGAGAATAAGGAGCTACATTATATACAATGCTGGGCAACCCCTATCAGCAATTTTCTCGAAAGGTGACAGAAAAAGTCTCCCAAAATCAAATAGGCTGCTGTATTGCTGCAACGGGCGGGATTCTCCGTTAATCGATGCCGAAATCTGGAAAGGCGATTGGGCGGAGGATCGGTTCCAATGCCAAAATCGCAGCAGGTGCCGATTTGACAGCAAATCGCATCTCGAAAGCGGCGTCATTGCGTTCCAGAACGCCTACACAGTAGGCATCGCTTGCATATCATTAGTGGGCCCGACCCAATATTTCTCGGGGCCTCCACGATTCTCCGCCTCCGATGGGCCAAGTTCCCAACGGCGTGGTTCATTTTGCTTTTAAAAATTATGAAACCGGCTTGGCGGTTGCTGAGGGAGAGAGAGGACATACGGAAGGTGACCAACATCGCCATAGTTTGCTGACAGTTATGCCGCTGGCCGGAAGGCCTCTGCCATGGGAGTAGCAGGGGGTGGACAAGAGGTGGGCTGTGGGGTCGCCGAGGATGGGCATGGAACACCATTGCCGCAGTCGGCAAGGCAGCCAGCCAGCTGCGCACACCGCGAACATCCCACTTTGCACTTGGTTCCGCAGGTCGTATAGGTGACCCCTCTGGCCCCACCCGACCCATCAGCTGTATGGGCGTGCTCCAGCACAACCAGTGCCATCTTGTTGGCTGGGATGAGTGTGTGTGGGGATTGTAATATGTATATGCGGCTGCAGCTTGTCAGCCTCCCAAGTGGAATCGATTGTGTTCCACGAGGCACTTCCATAATGTTACACTGCCTCAGCTTCTCCGCTGCTGAAACCTTAATCCTCGCTGCTATAACTTGTATACTTGTCTATTTCAATGCACTCCCATGTTTCATTGACCGCAAACTTGGGCTCACCCAAAATGCTGCTTTCTGCTATTCGAATTGGCTCCAAATCCCCTTTAGCCACATCCCTGTGCTTCTTGACGTTCGCCGGTTCCCAGGTAAGCATTGCCTTCATTTTAAAATTCTTGGCTGGGATATTCCAGTCCCGCCCATGGCGTGAATTGTTATAGGTGCAATGGATAATCTGGATAGGCAGCCAAACGTCCATTGGATTTCAGCAGGAATTTTGGTGCGACAAGGAAATCCCACCCCTTTTCTTTGTTTTCCAATCCCCCCCATGGCCTTACGAATTAGCAGCAGGAGGAGGCTACTCGGCCCTTTGAACCTGCTGCCCCATTCAATAAGATCATGGCTGATCTGAATGTAACTTCAACTCCACATTCCTGCCTCCCGCCGATAAATTTTCATCCCCTTGTTATACAGGAATCTATCTAACTCTGCCTTAAAAATATTCAAAGACTCTACTTCCACTGAGAGAAAATATTTCTTCTCATATCCATCTTCAAGGAGTGGTCTCTTATTTTTAATTTTTTAAATTTTGATTACCCAATTATTTTTTCCAATGAAGGGGCAATTTAGTGTGACCAATTCACCTATTCTGCACATTTTTGGGTTGTGGGGGCGAAACCCACACAGACACGTGGAGAATGTGCAAACTCTACACGGACAGTGAACAGAGCCGGGATCGAACCTGGGACCTCAGCGCCGTGAGGCAGCTGTGCTAACCGCTAGGCCACCGTGCTGCCCCCTTATTTTTAAACAGTGACCCCTGGTTCTAGATTCTCTGACAAGAGGAAACATCCTCTCCATAATCCACCCTGCCAGTTCCCCTTGGGATCTAAAAGGTTTCGATCAAGGCGCCTCTTACTTTTCTAAACTCTAGTGGTTACAATCCAAATCGTTCCAACCTTTCCTCATAAAACAACCTGCTTATTCCTAGCATGAGTCGAGTAAACCTTTTGCCTCTCCTTATCTCTTTGATCTTCTCCAGATTCACTGCCACAATCCATCTACATTCCTCTGCTTGCAGTCTCCTGAGCAATCCCAATTTATTGCTTTGCCATTGGAAGTTGGACATACTGTTGCTAAATTCATTCCCTACTCAAATTCTCCTTCACTATGACTCCCAGCGCTTGATCCAGTCACAGTGCAGGTCTTTAAGAGATGCAGGTTAGCTTTAAGTGGTGCCAGCATGTTCCAATTTTGTGCCCCCCTGCTGATGAGTGCAACCAATGAACAGCGTTGGTTAGCATTGATTACTCATAGCAATCATATTCAATCGACCTGGCAGCACAAAGTTGGCATACTGCCTGGATTAGGTTGAATGGGCACAAGAGGATCAAGCATTGGAGTCTCCTGCATACTTTTAGGGGTAATCCAAGTTGAGTCCCATGGTTTCTTCATTCGGAACCATGTTTTGTTCAACCAAGGCGATCTTGTGTCCCAACCTCTGTGTCAGAAGCTCCAGGTCCGAATCCCACCCCAGGACTTGATGACCAAGGAAGGTGTGTTCATAACACGGCCAAATAGGCTGAGTGCTAACCTGCAAATCCTTCCAATCATGCCAATGGCTCGTGGTAAGAGCATGAGTGACTCCTGGGCAGCCATGGTTGATGTGGAGTGTTGCCCATAAAGCTGTAAGCGCCTAGTTTCAGGCTAGTGACCAATCCCGGCAATTATTAGCTTTGGAAACAGACAAAAGTCTGCCTCAGAGAATTGGAATGGAAATTGCATAAAGAACATCTCCAGATCCACTCCTCTGATCTCCTCCAAATAATATTAAAAACAAGTCTTTTTCCACGCTCCTTCTTTCTCTGATAATATTTCACTGCCTTAGCATCTTTGAATACGAAGTGATTTAAGACCCAGGTCTGACCCTGTTAACCTCAGAACAGTTTCCAATATGTTGATTAATGCCACATTTACATTTACAGCCTCTTTGACTTGAATCGGCTTTGCAACGGGATGCCGCTGCTGGGGCTCCGGAATCCTCCTCACTTGTACTAATGGATAGAGCTCAGAGCATTGACAATGGTGGACAATCAGCAGCACACCCTTAGAACTGTGCCCAAGCAGAATGACGTACAATTACGCACACGTAATTTTACCCATCTCATTAAAAACTGAAAAGTTGTGGTTGACACCTCAATTTTGTCAGAATTTCGCACAGACTCCTAGTCCATAATATCTGAATTGAACAAAACTGGTCAGCATAATTTATTTGTCCACTAAGAGGAAGCAGTCCTTTGGAATCTATACCAAGTCATAGAAGCCATAGAACCGCCACAGTGCAGAAGGAGGCCATTCGGACAATCAAGTCATCACCAATCCTCTGAAAGAGCACACTAGCTAGGTCCACTCCCCCTCCCTATCCCCACGATCCCGTAACCCCAACTAACCTGCACATCCCTGGACACTAAGGGACAATGTAGCAGGGCCAATCCGCATAACCTGCACATCTTTGGACTGAGGGAGGAAACCAGAGCACCCGGAGGAAACCCATGTAGACACAGGGAGAATGTGAGAACTCCACAGTTACCCAAGGCCGGAATTAACCAGGTCTCTGGTGCTGTGAGGCAGCAGTGCTAACCACTGTGCCACCATGGCGCCCCAACCAGTTTTAAATCTGGCTACCCTGTGGATATTTGCCTTGCCAGCAGATGGCTTCAATTAATTTCTGCAGCTGGAATTATGGGCCCTCCCTGTAACTGGGTTTTTTGCCCACTTTGCTACTTGTCTGCTTATCATATTGCTCATTCTGAGGCCCTCATTGGTTCATGAGGACTGATACATTTTTTGAAGGTCACTGAATCATAGCTAAATGAACCTCAACTCACCAGGCAAGAACCCAGTGGGATCGGATGAAACCAACATTGCGCCCAATCCCACCAGTTTCCTGAGAGATGAGATGGGTTAGAATTAGCCCCACTATTTCTATTTGCATTTAAATTGCTCAGTTGCTTTGAGGCATCAAGTGAAATGTTTTCAGACTAGAAGTAAACAGCATATGTCGAATGATATTAGGATAAATAAGGGAGTAATTGGTCAGGGACACTAGTGACTGATGGGCAAAAGTGAATTGACAGCCCGCATCAATGAAAGGAAATGGATGGACATGTGAAAAGGGGACGATTCACTCACGTTCATTTTCTGCCAGGGTCAATTTCATCCTCTCTCACATAATTAATGCCTACGACACTTCTTCATGTTACATGAATGCATTCCCTTATAATCAGCAGCAGTCTATGAGGAGACAAAGTTCCTACTGAAATGTGTAAGAACAGTTAAAGGCCATCTTACATGGTGAAGTATTGCCAAGCTGAGGGGGATTTAGTGTAAATTTGACATTAGTAAATAGTGGGGATATTCAGTGATGTCTTTTATGTTAAGGTAAGCTCACAAGCTGTTAAAAATAAAGAGAACAGGATGGCTGAAATGTTAGGAGGCTATAAATGAAAACTGCATTGCAGAATTGGCAAAAGAAGCAAGACAGCATTTTTAAAATACACTTCCATTAACTACATTATCTAAAGCAGTATTTTTCAAACTTTTTCCCCCTGGACCCACTTTTACCAACTGGCGGACCTTCAGGACCCATGCTGGCCAACGTTTGCGACCCATGTTGGCCGACCTGAGTGACCCATGCCGCCAACCTTCATGACACACAATTATTGCTTACCTTTAATGCAGCAGGTGAGCTGTTTTAGTCCTCACTATCTCACTTGCTTTGTCATTCAATGTTACATTTCTGTGAAGGACTTCAGCTGATGATTTAAGTTCTTGCTGCATCCTATGAAAAAGTTTTTTCCTCAAACTCGCCATACTTACTCTTTAAATGCCTTTGAAGATTTGAGGGTTTTGAACTTTCATTTGCCAGTACTTCCCTGCAGAGAACACACATGGGACGAGATTCTCCGCTATCCGGTGGGGCGGGTCGTACCGGCGCCGAGGAGTGGAGTGAACCACTCTGGCATCGGGCCCTCCGGAAGGTGCGGAATCCTCCGCACATTCAGAGGCTAGGCCAGCGGCGGCGGGGTTGCCGCTGCGCGAGCTGGCGCCGAAGGGCCTCCGCCAGCCGGCACGAGTTGGCGGCATGCGCGGGAGTGCCAGCGTGTGCTGGCGTCATCCCAGTGCATGCGCGGGGGGGGGGGGGGGGGGGTTCTTCTCTGCGCCGGCCATGGTGGACTGTTGCACAGCCAGCGCGGATGGAAAAATGACCCCATGACACAGGCCCGCCTGTGGATCGGTGGGCCCCGATCACAGGCCAGGCCACCGTGGGGGCCCCTGCCCGGGGCCAGATACACCAGTGCCCTCCTGAGGACTCCACAGGCCGCCCGCAGAGCCAGGTTCCACTGGTACAGACCTGGTGTAATACATGCCAGCAGGATCCGCTGAAAATGGGCGGCCACTCGGCCCATCACGGGGCAGAGAATCGCTGGGGGTCCGCTGCCAACGGCCCCCGACTGGCGTGACACGATTCCTGCCGAAAAACCAGCGCCGGAGAATCCAGCAGCCGGCATCAGGGCGGGATTCACTCCGCCCCCGTGATTCTCCGGCCTGGCGGGGGTCGGAGAATCCCGCCCATGGGCTTTGCATCCTGATTTACATGGCCGCAATTCAAGCCATATTGCAAGAAATCATCTTTTTACTCTTTTGTTCCCGATTTCAGTTTCTTCTTAATTGTTTGCTCATTGGAGTTCTGCATACAGCTCACACCAGCAATGCTTTGTCCTGCCATGGACTCTCCTGTGAAGCGCTCTCCAGCAAATTCAATTGTGAGATCCCGGCCTGTTTGTGTCTCTGGTCCCCTCTTCCTTTATACAAACCGATCCATCTTCAGTGCTTCACACAGTCCTGTGCTTGCTTGCTGGCAGCTACAAAATGGAGGAATCTCTCCTCCATGATTTTTCACACAAAACTCGGATGTATCGAGTGCGTGGCGTCAGTGTACGTATTGGGCGCATGACTTTCTCTCTGCCGCTGCCTCTGGTAGAACTACTCGACTGTTCATATTTAAAGGCCGACCTTCTTTTTTTAGTTTGAAACTTTATTTCAAATACCTGATTTTGCCAAGTTTTATAACTGAAAATTAAAAGAATTTCAGTTGATTATGCACATCCTTACATATACACACAAACTTTGTTTCAAATATGTTCCCATTTCTTTCGAAATTTAAACAATTATAGAAAAAAATACGATCTTTCTTTTACTTGACAAACTATGACTTTGGATGAGATGAAGTAACTTGTCAAACATAAACAATGTCACAATGACAAACCTGGCCTGGCTTCCCTCCCACTGTCAAGTAGCTGCATCCACCCCAGTAACAGACTGCTTCCCGACCAGTATTTCACGTTGTGGGAGTGCAAGCGGACATTGTGCCGGCCGTTGACCAGCTTGACCGCGGAGCCGCAGCTCGCATACTGCCGGTCGGGATGAGCCGAGCAGCGCACAGAGCACAGAGGACAAGCACCAGAGCGGAGCTCCAAGCTGGGGCCACCGCCATTAGCATCACGCGCACACGTGGATGCCTGTCATCTCCTGTCCCCACCACTCCTGTGCGCGTAGAGACCAGCACACAGCCCATCCTCATGATGCCATGTCCCCTCAAACGCCGCAACCAATTGGGAACTGCCCACGGCCGGCTTTCTTAAAAGCCTGTCGTGGCCATTGGGTCTTCCCGCGATTGGGAACACCACAACTGTCACTCCGTGAACCTCCCGCCACCTGCCCGTGATCCACCTGTAGGTTGCGACCCTGAGTTTAAAAAACTCTGATCTAAAGGGTAGGTGACTTGAACCGGAAAGCAGACGCTGTTCGTATGCTGATAATAAAATCAGCAGAAAGGAAAGTAAATGCTGCCAAAATCTGACTGAGGTTGCATCAGATAATTATCAAACTGATCCTCATAGATTGTGACCAACAGCGAATTGGATATGTGCACCCATATATAACAGTGGGCCAAACATCAGCATCGAAACATAAATACAGCATGATATACTTCTGGGTCTCGATCCAAAGAAACACGGAGGGATGTGAGGTGTAAATTTATCATTCCGTCTAATACCATCAATTTCCCGCCTGGCACATTGGGTTAGAATTGCGACCCTCTTCTTAATATGGAGTGTATCAGTCTGCAGAAGATGGACAAAGCTCATATGAACTTGGACACAGATCTCCTGGTGTTCCGGATGTATCCTGGAAGATGCATTGGGGAGCCTGTCAAAACTCCCAAGCAAGGACTCCATTGGAATTGCCCAGGAAGTTTCAACAGAAAGGTCTGTCTTTGGATAGTTCCAATACATTTACCAGAATAGTTACTCAGGAAAAGATAGAAGGATTCAGACCAGTGTTAACTCCTGGGTAACTGTACTACTTGATGTGTTATCTGTGTTGGTCTAACATCGACTGCAACTGGATGCGGTGAAACGAGAAACAGGCTTCCGACACAGGAGATGGTCCAACATTGTTTTATTGAACCTGTTGATTGCTGTACATAATCTGCTGTGGGTTGACACTCTATTAACCTAACTGATAACCTCCTACTGGCTTGACCAGACTAGCTCTCTATCACATGGTGATGATGTTCACTGGCCTGTGCACTGCGACTATCTCCCTAGCCCTGTCCTGTGAGAGAGGGAAAGTCTTAATGCCCTGTGGGCTTTATAGTGGTGGTATCCTGTCTGGTGATTGGTTGTTCTGTGTCATGTGCGTTCATTGGTTATCCTGTGTGTCAATCACTGCTGTCTGCATCTCATGATATATATGAGTGGATATTATGACATCTCCCCTTTTTAAAATAAATTTTGGAACGTGGCTGTATATACATGCATAACTATGTACAAGTGGGGAATGAATGAGCATATGTATATGGGAAGGTGTCTATCGTGCAGATACAGAGCAAACTGAACAAAATTTACAAGATTTAAGTCTATAGATTCAGTCTTTGTGGTGGGCGACAAATTCTTGTTGATCGCCTCAGAGGTGGAGGGGGGCACGCCGGCACCTGGACAGGCGGGATGGCTGCCATCCCAGTGGCCTTGTGGACAGGCTGGATCGCTGCCAGATCGTTGGCCTCGTTGTGCAAGATGTCCGGAGGAGGCATGCTGACATGCGGAGAAGTGCGGTCGGGTGATGGGCAGGGAACTTTACGCAGCGCCCTCCTGTTGTGCCATAAAATGGAGGCATCAGCCATTTGGACAACGAAAGACCTGGGAGCAGCCTGTCTGACGACAACAGCTGGAGCTGACCAACCTCCCTCAGGCAGCTGAACGCGAACAACATCATCTGGAGCCAGTGCAGGCAGATCCATGGCATGAGCATCAGACGTGATCTTTTGCTGGTCCCTGGATCGCTGCACTTTCTGCAGCACCGTGAGGTGGTCAAGGTCTGGAACATGGATGGCTGGAATAGTCGGCCTCAGGTTGCGGTTCATGAGCAACTGCGCCGGAGACAAACCAGTCGACAGAGGGGTTGCCCTGTATGCCAATAGCGCCAGGTTGAAATCCGAGGCTGAGTCTGCAGCCTTGCACAGCAACTGCTTGGCAATGTGGACCCCTTTCTCGGCCTTCCCGTTTGATTGCGGGTAATGGGGACTGGATGTGATATCACTAAAGTGGTAGGATCGTGCAAAGCCGGACCACTCTTGGCTGTTCAAACAAGGACCATTGCCACTCATTACCGTGAGTGGTATCCCATGCCTGGCAAACATCTCTTTGCAGGCTTTGATGACGGACTTGGACGTGAGGTCCGACAGTTTCACCACTTCCGGGTAGCTGGAGAAGTAGTCGACCAGGAGCATGTAATCACGCCCATCTGCATGAAAGAAGTCTATCCCCACCTTGGACCACGGAGCGGTCACGATTCATGCTGGTGCAGCGTTTCCTTGGGCTGAGGCTGGTTGAAACTTCTGGCATGTTGTGCAGTTGAGGACTGTGTTGGCAATGTCCTGGATGATGCCAGGCCAGTAAACTGCCTGCCGAGCCCTGCATCAACATTTCTCGACCCCAGGGACCCTCATGGATCTGTCTGAACACCGTGTTTTGCATGCTTTGGGGAATGACGATTCTATCTAGTTTAAGAAGGATCCCCTCAACAACCGTCAGCTCGTCCTTAACGTTGAAGAAACTGAGGGCACTGCTCCTTTTGCCAGCCATGGATGAGGGTGCTTCATCACGCGCTGCAGTTGGGGATCTTTGGCAGTTTTCTTCGCGTATTTGGAAACTCGTTCATTAGTGGCTGGGAGGTTGCTGGCACACAACTGCACCTGTGCTTCAATGTGGTGAATGAAGTCGCCCTGTTCACACGGCGTGGTGACGGATCAGGATAGGGCATCCGCGACGATCAGCTCCCTACCCAGTGTGTAGACGAGTTCGAAGTCATATCGGCGGAGACAAAGAAGAATTCGCTGCAGACGAGATATCATGTCATTTAAATCCTTCTGGATTATGTGAACTAAAGGCCTGTGGTCTGTTTCCATCATGAACTTTGGCAGGCCGTATACGTAGTCATGAAACTTGACTATTCCTGTCAGGAGACCCAAGCACTCCTTTTCGATCTGGGCATACCGCTGTTCAGTTGGAGTCATGGCCCTGGAGGCGTATATCACTGGAGCCCAGGACGAGGAGTCGTCTCGCTGGAGGAGCACCGCCCCAATGCCATCCTGGCTTGTGTCTGTGGATATCCTGGTATCCTTGGTTGGGTCAAAGAATGCCAGTGCTGGGGCTGTGGTGAGCTTCGCCTTCAGCTCAAGCCACTCCACTTGAGGTGCGGGAAGCCACTGGAATACTGTTGACTTTTTTACAAGATGCCAGAGGGCTGTGGTGTGGGATGCCATGTTTGGAATGAATTTCCCCAGAAAATTCACCATCCCGTGGAAATGAGGACCGCCTTTTTGCCCTCTGGGGTCTCATGGCATTGACTGCCAGCCCCTTGTCAGCGTCAGGTTGCACACCCTGCTATGAAATGTGGTCACCCAGAAACTTGATAGCGGACCGACCAAATGAGCATTTGGCCCTGTTTGAGCTGGAGGCCATTTTCATAAATCCTCTGGAAAACTTGTTTGAGGCGAGAGCGATGTGATCCTCGGGCGTCGTGGACCAGATGATCACATCCTCCACATAGACTCGCATCCCCTCGATGCCCTCCAACGTTTGCTCCATTATGCGATGAAATACTTCGGAAGCTGATATGATACCAAAAGGCAGGCGGTTGTAGCAATACCTGCCGGAGTGTTAAACGTGCACAGCCTCCGACTGGAATCGTCCAGCTGATCTGCCAGAACGCACGGGAGGCGTCCAGCTTGGTAAAGAATTTTGGCATGAGCCATCTCCACAGGTTAACTCTTCTCGCTTCGGGATCGGGTAGTGCTCTCGCATGATGTTGCAATTCAGGTCTTTGGGATCAATGCAAATGCGGAGTTCACCAGAGGGTTTCTTGATGCAGACCATGGAGCTGACCCAGTCTGTTGGTTCCGTGACCTTTGAGATGATACCCTGGTCTGGAGCTCTCGTAGCTGCGTTTTCAGACGATCCTCGAGAGGGAGCCGGCACCCGGCACGGTGCCATGGATGACTGGGATGGCATTCGGTTTGAGCAATATCTTGTAACGATATGGGAGCGTGCCCATTCCATCAAACACATTGTGGTATTGCGTGAGAATGTCGTATATCTCAGCCTGGAGATTTACATTAGGCGAGGCAGTCGCCGGTGTCAAGGGCATGGCATGGACGCACTGGACCAGATTTAGGAGTTTGCATGCGCGAACACCGAGCAGGGATGCCTTGTCAGGCCGAACGATCTCGAATCGTAACGCCGCTTTGATGGCCTTGTGAGATACACCTAGCTGACACGATCCACTGGCAGCTATGGCATTGCCATTGTAGTCAAGGAGCTGGCAGGCTGGTGGAACAATGCGAGGTTGGTCTCGGATGCTGTCGAGGTCCGACTGTGTTATGAGGTTTGCAGATGCGCCAGTGTCCAATTTAATCGGGTGCGAGACTGGTTAAACCGTGATGATAGCACACCACTCGTCGTCAGGATCCACACTGAGGATTGAAAGGCGGTTTGCAGGCATGGTGGAAGCCAGCTCGCATGTGGTGATTATGCCCACCCGGTATGGAGACTCGAGGCAGTCAGCATCGGGGTCCGTTGGGCTGTCGGGATCAAAATCCTGCGTGCCTTGTTGCGCTGCAGCTGGGAGCGTTGGCTGCTGGTCAGTGGAGCGGACCTGCATAAGGCCGCGTAATACCCAGGCTTTCCACACTGTAGACATCGCCTTCCTTTGGCTGGACATTGCCGCTTTAAATGGGCAGAGCCACAATTTGGACATGTCATGATGCTGACGTCAGCGCGTTCTGTGCGCCATCACGCATGCACATCGGGGTCTTCGGCCTCGTCGTCCACCTAGTCATGGCGCGCTTGCGTAGGGACCCGGGAAAGCGCGCAAAAACGGCCACTCTCCTTGATGCTCAAGCCTGCATTTTTGCAATGCCCTGCACCCTTTCTGCCTCGTGGGAGGCTAGTTTTGCATTTTCTGCCGCCCTGATGCGGGAGTAACGATTCTTGGCATGCTCATGGACAACGCACGTTTCGGTGGTGACAGAGAGGGTCAACTGTTTGATTTTGAGGAGCTGCTCCTGCAGGGAGTTGGACTGGACCCTGAAAACGATCTGATTCCGGATCATGGAATCAGCTGTCGAGTCATAATTACATGACTGCGCTAGGATGCAGAGATGGGTCAAGAATGACTGAAAAGGTTCATCCTTACCCTGAAGCCTCTGTTGGAAGATGTACCGTTCAAAGCTCTCATTCACCTCAATGTCGCAGTGGCTGTCGAATTTCAGCAGAACCGTCTTGAACTTCGTCTTGTCTTTGTCATCGGCAAACATGAGCGAGTTATAGATGTGGATGGCGTGATCCCCCGCAGTCGACAGGAACAGCACGATCTTTCTGGCATCCGATGCTGCCTCAAGGTCGGAGGCCTCGATACATAGATTATCATAGAATTTACAGTGCAGAAGGAGGCCATTCGGCCCATCGAGTCTGCACCGGCTCTTGGAAAGAGCACCCTACCCAAGGTCAACACCTCCACCCTAACCCCATAACCCAGTAACCCCACCCAACACTAAGGGAAATTTTGGACACTAAGGGCAATTTATCATGACCAATCCACCTAACCTGCACATCTTTGGACTGTGGGAGGAAACCGGAGCACCCGGAGGAAACCCACGCACACACGGGGAGGATGTGCAGACTCCGCACAGACAGTGACCCAAGCTGGAATCGAACCTTGGACCCTGGAGCTGTGAAGCAATTGTGCTATCCATAGGAGGAACTTCTGTTTGATGACTTTCCAGTTGGCGCCGAGGTTGCCGGAGATCCGGAGGTTGCGGAGGAGGGTTGAATCTTTTCCATGCCGCTGGATGGCTGCGTGCTGGTCGTTGCAGATTTACTCGAGGTAAGTACCATGATGTGTTATCTGAGTTGGTCTAACATCAATTGTAACTGGATGAGGTGAAACGAGAAACAGGCTTCCGACACAGGAGAGGGTCCAACACTGTTTGATTGAACCTGCTGATTGCTGTACATAATCTGCTGTGGGTTGACACTCTATTAAGCTAATTGATAGCCTCCTACTGGCTTGACCAGACTAGCTCTCCATCACATGGAGATGATGTTCACTGGCTTGTGCACTGTGACTATCTCCTTAGCCGTGTCCTGTGAGAGAGAGAGAGTCTTAATGCCCTGTGGGCTTTATAGTGGTGGTGCCCTGTCTGGTGATTGGTTGTTCTGTGTCATGTGTGTTCATTGGTTATCCTGTGTGTCAATCACTGACTGCCTGCATCTCATGATACACATGAGTGGATATTATGACACTACTTATCCTTCCAACAGCCCTCTGGACACCTGAAGACACCCCTCCTAACCACTTGACTAGGTCTGAAGGTGGATAAGTTACCTGGATCAGATGGACTACACCCCAGGTTCCTAAAAGAGATAGCTGAGGAGATTGTGCAGGCATTGGCGGTAATCTTTCAGGAATCACTGGAGACAGTGAGGGTCCCAGAGGATTGTAAAGTGGCTAATGTAACACCGCTGTTTAAGAAGGGAGGGAGGCAGAAGATGGGAAATTATAGGCCAGTTAGCCTGACTTGGTAAGATTTTAGAGTCTGTTATTAAAGATGAGATCACAAAGTACTTGGAAGTACAAGATAAAATAGGACTGAGTCAGCATGGCCTTGTCAAAGGAAGGTCATGCTGACAAATCTGTTAGAGTTCTTTGAGGAGGTAACAAGGGAGTTAGACAAAGGAGAACCAGTGGATGTACTTTATTTAGATTTCCAGCAGGTCTTTGACAATGAAATGAAAATCGCTTATTGTCACAAGTAGGCTTAAATGAAGTTACTGTGAAAAGCCCCTAGTCGCCACATTCCGATGCCTATTCGGTGAGGCTGGTATGGGAATTGAACCGTGCTGCTGGCCTGCCTTGGTCTGCTTTAAAAGCCAGCTAAACCAACAAGATGCTGCATAGGAGACTGTTAAAGAAGTTGAGAGCCCATGGTGTTAAGGGTAAGATCCTGGCATGGATAGAGGATTGGCTGACTGGCAGAAGGCAGAGAGTGGGATAAAGGGGTCTTTTCAGGATGGCAGCCGGTGACTAGCGGTGTGCCTCAGGGGTCTGTGCTGGGACCACAACTTTTCACAATATACATTAATGATCTGGAGGAAGGAATTGAAGGCACTGTTGCTAAGTTTGCAAATGATACAAGATCTGTAGAGGGACAGGTAGTATTGAGGAAGTAAGGGGGCTGCAGAAGGATTTGGTCAAGCTAGGAGAGTGGGCAATGAAGTGGCAAATGAAATACAATGTGGAAAAGTGTGAGGTTATGCACTTTGGAATGAGGAATTTAGGCATAGACTATTTTCTAAATGGGGAAATGCTTAGGAAATCAGAAGCACAAAGGGACTTGGGAGTGCTTGTTCACGATTCTCTTAAGGTTAACGTACAGGTTCAGTCGGCGGTTAAGAAGGC
Organism: Scyliorhinus canicula; assembly: GCF_902713615.1. Lineage (NCBI taxonomy): Eukaryota > Metazoa > Chordata > Chondrichthyes > Carcharhiniformes > Scyliorhinidae > Scyliorhinus > Scyliorhinus canicula. The sequence goes on from NC_052146.1 coordinate 199,464,525, forward strand.
AAATGCAATGTTAGCATTCATGTCAAGAGGCCTAGAATACAAGACCAGGGATGTACTTCTGAGGCTGTATAAGGCTCTGGTCAGACCCCATTTGGAGTATTGTGAGCAGTTTTGGGCCCCTTATCTAAGGAAGGATGAGCTGGCCTTGGAAAGGGTCCAGAGGAAGTTCACAAGAATGATCCCTGGAATGAAGAACTTGTCATATGAGGAACTGTTGAGGACTCTGGGTCTGTATTCATTGGAGTTTAGAAGGATGAGGGGGGAATCTATTGAAACTTACAGCATACTGCGAGGCCTGGATAGTGTAGACGTGGAGAGGATGTTTTCACTTGTAGGAAAAACTAGAAGAGAGGACACCATCTCAGACTAAAGGGATGGTTCTTTTAAAACAGAGATGAGAGGAATTTCTTCAGCCAGAGGGTGGTGAATCTGTGGAACTCTTTGCCGCAGAAGGTAGAGGAGGCCAAATCACTGAGTGTCTTTAAGACAGAGATAGATAGGTTCTTGATTAATAACGAGATCAGGGGTTATGGGGAGAAGGCAGGAGAATGGGGATGAGAAAATATGAGCCATGATTGAATGGCGGAGCAGGCTCGATGGACCCATGGGGCCTAATTCTGCTCCTATGTCTTATGGTCTTCTACACCCCAATTACCTGACCACTCCCGACTATCCACGAGCCCCGCAATTTCCCTCCCAACCTCCTGACCACTCACAATTTCCAAACTATCCTTTCAATTACACACCAAAACCTCTGACCCAGCCCCCAAACAAAACCCCCATCCCTCAACTGCCTCCAAACTATCTTCCAAAACCCCTGACTAACCCCCAACATTTCAACTACTCTTCTAACCTCCGATTATCCCCTAAACCCCCGATGACTCCCCATGAGGCTGACAACATCTGACTACTCCTATCTGCCCCGACTACCCTCCCAACACCTCAACCCATCCAACTACCCTCCGAACTACCCTACCCCTCCACCCACTTAACTTATATACTAACCCTTCCATAAAATGGGGAAATGGCTTGGGTTCTCCTGATGCTTTGACACTTTGAGGGAAGGACTCCAGGATCAATAGGCTCCACATTTCTTTGGTGTTGAGAGTTGGGGCAAGAAATGTGGTGCCCCAGTGTAAAGTAAATAAATAGGAGTGGGGATGGCGATCCGACAGGGATTGCCGCTTCCCCGAAGATTCAGCCCAAAGTGAAATAGAATGGTGGATCCGTGAGGGGAACGTTGGTGACAGCAATTGTGCATAAATCTATCAAATTTACTGCATTATTGACATGCTTGAGTAATGGGCGGAAGTTGAAGCCGACTGTTGCTCTGTTGCAAAAATGAAGGTGGTACATTTCCCTGGGACATTCTCCCACTGTACTGTCACAACTTGAACAGCAACCTCGTCCATTCATGAAAACAGGGTTACCATTAAATTTCCGCTGAGGTTAGAGCAGTATAGTCCAGGAAGCCTTGAGAAAGATTATCCTACACCACATGAAAGTTATCCTTCACCATTATTATCATAAGTACAAAATGTGGGTAACTGGAAATCTGACAGTGGAGTGAAACAAGGACATCTGCTATTGCTTGATGGAAGAGGATAATTAATCTCAGATCCATCTTGGAACTAAACTCTATTGGAAGCCTACTTGCTTTACCATCTTATAACTGTACTATATGAGTCACAGAATCATTCAGAACAGAGGTTCCCAAGTTCTCAGCATGTTATTAGTTATCGAAACTCAACTTGGCAAGGTTTTGGGTGATGCATTTGGCGTCAGCATTTCTGAGCTGGGTAGGGGAATAATCAGCCAGAGCCCATCACAGGATGACAATAATCAGAGTCTGAAGTAAATTGTGCGTGTCTGTGGTCACTAGGAAGAGGGCAAGAATGAGTTCGACTGTAATGTTAGCCATTAGAAAAGTGACTCTAATTCAAGCGTACTTAATTGGCTGTAAAGCATGTTGGGGCATCCGTAAAGGTGCTATATAAATTCACATCTGTGTTTTCAATACCTGGCAAATTGCTACAGTACCCAGGCTGATAAGCATAAAATCCTTTCAAGAAAAGTACGGGATGTTGTGTGCATTGTTGGAGATGTACCGCAGCAGGAGTCAGCATCTTCAGAGGATGAGGTCATGAAGGAGGGAAATGGAAGCCTGCAAACCCAAAGTTGCCTGAGGAGTTCATTAATTTCTTCTGTAACTTGTTATCACAGTGAATAGACTGTTCTAGGTCCTTGTTGCGAAGATATGGAACGCCTGGGCTACCCCGAAGGTGGCAAAATGAGGCAGACTGTCATAGGTCAAATATACAAATGATGCTCAGTATTTGAGAAATTGCTACCTCAACAATTGGCATCAAAGGTTTCAGGAAGGTCGGAACATGAGAGGTGCCACCAGTTGCATTTTGTATTAGATTCTGTACCAACCAAAGAATTACAGGGGTTAGATTGGTCAATTCAAATCGTGAGAATGCAAGATACCTTTGAGTTGCTCAGTGAATGAATGTCAATCTTTTTAACATTTTTGTTAGGATTGTTTAGTCCTTTCTGCTCCAAATGATTATTGATTTGTTATTATGAAAGGGAAGAAGTTTCACAGCTTAAGGATGCTAAAGCATTTTATAACCAATGAAGTACTTTTGAAGAATAGTCACTGTTTTAATCTATGGAAATGTGGCAGGCAATTTGCAAACAGCAAGGTGAGATGAGGCGGGATAATGAATGACCAATGCATCTATTTTAATGATGTTCGTAGAGGGATAAATATTGGCTAGGACACTGGGGAGAACATGCCTGTTTTGTTCTTAATAGTGCCCTAGAATCTACTTGGCAGGAAAGATTGGAGCCTTGTTTTAACATCTTACTGGAAATGATGCTCCTCTGATAATGCAATATTCACTCAGCAACAGGGAGTGTTTGTGTTTCGCAAGGGACTTAAACCCACGAGCCACTGGTGGAGGAAAGAATTTGACAAAGTCACAGCAGAGACTTATCCAATCTTGTCACTCGGTTATAGCGTGATGACTGAAATGCAATGATGGACTGAAATAATAGAGAGGATTAATGCTGTCCTGGTAGGAGAGTGAACACAAGTCTACTGCAAGGAAATACAATAAAATGATGTTCACCTACAAGGAAAGTTCAGACACCTAAAGTTGAGAGGAGTGACTAAAGTGTTGCAGATTAAAAATCAATAGATCAGTGACACAAGGATAGTACAAAATGTCACTCTGCATGATTCTGGACTGATTGAGTGGTGTAAAATCAATGCAAGCAACAAGATCATAATCACCCAACAAAAAAACAAGTGCACTTTGGCAGAAACGCCAAGCATTTGCCAAGAACATGGGAGTCATGGGCAGAAATCGACTTTAACACCATTAGAGTACTGGCCCCATGAGTAATAAATCTAATGTTCTGGAACATATTGGATAAGCAGATGGCCCCCGGGGATAGAAAAAGGGCTAACTCAATGTTTGCAACAGATGTCAATGCATCTTCACATGATTTCAAGTTCAATCACGCAAAAGTGGTAAAAATATCCCCCTAATCAAAATAATCTGAAATAAAGTCGCCATCTGATTTCACTTGGATAAGACAGCGGAGATAGAATGCACAGGCTACCTCAGTTGGTCACACCTCAGTTGAAATACGTTGCAGTTTGAGCCCCGATCTATAAAAGGGAAATGGGTCTCTGTGGCCTTGAAAGAAAGAATTTGCATTTATTCAGTACTTTACAGCCAATTAAATAGTTTTGAAATGCTGTCCCTCTTGCACTGCAGGGAAATGTGACAGTTTATTTGTGCAGTGGCGTAGTGGCATTGTCACTGGACTAATAATCCAGAGACCCAGGGTAATGCTCTGGGGACCCGGGTTCGAATGCCATCATGACAGCTGGTCAAATTTGAATTCAATGAAAATCTAGAATTAAAAGTCTGATGACGATCATGCAACCATTGCCATAAAAACCCCATCTGGTTCACTAATGTCCTTCAGGGAAGGGAATCTGCCGTCCTTACCCTGTCTGGCCTACATATGACTCCAGACCCGCACAGTGATGTGGGTGACTTTCAACCGCCCCCCTCTGGAATAGCCGAGCCAACCAATCAGTTAAGGGCAATTAGGGATGGGCAACAATTATTAATCCAGCCAGCGATGCCCACATTCTAAGAACGAATAAAAAAAAAGATCCCACAAGATGAAGTTCATGACGAGATAGTCGGTTTATTGGTGATTTGCTGATTAATAAATATTAAAGAGAACACCAGTTGCTCTTGTTGAAATATTTTGTATACTCCTGAAAGAGCAAAATAAGGCCATGATTTAACTGTTTCTCTGAATCAATGGTGCAAATAATAACTCAACTCTGGGCACAGACAGGCAGTACGGTAGCACAATGGTTAGCACTGTTGCTTCACAGCGCCACGGTCCCAGATTTGATTCCCCGCTTAAGTCACTGTCTGTGCGGAGTCTGCACGTCCTCCCCGTGTCTGTGTGGGTTTCCTCCGGATGTTCCGGTTTCCTCCTCCAAGTCCCGAAAGATGTGGGGCGCAATTCTCCGCACTCACGACGGTGCGGAGAATAGCGGGGTTCGTAAATTTTACGGCCACGCTAGTCCGACGCCCCTCCGCTATTCTCCCCCCCCCCCCACGCCCGACTCCCGATACGAATCGCTGCCGCTGTTTTTTTAACGGCGAGCAGCGATTCTCAGCTGGTCGATGGGCCGAGTTCCAAGCCCTTTACGGCCGTTTTACGAACGGCAAACACCCCTGGTCTGGCCGTTCGTAAAAACGGCCGTAAAGTCCCGATCTTGCCAACCATGGCACCCGTATTGGCACGGCAGTAAGTTCCCACGGCCGTGCCAAGGGTGCCATGGGCCCGCGATCGGTGGGCACCGATCGCGGGAAGCGGGTCCGATTCCCGCGTACTCTTTGTCCTTCCGTCGCCCCGCAGTATCCATTCGCAGGGCGGCTGAGGGGCATCCCGGGCCCGCGCATGCGCGGGTTTCGGCGCAATGCGCGATGACGTCATCCGCGCATGCGCGGGTTGAGTCTTCCAATCCGCGCATGCGCGGCTGACATCATGTGACCGTTCAGCCGGCGCAAACTCTGGCAAGCGGGCTTAACGAATTTAGTTAAGCCCGCGATGCCGGAGTTCACGGCTGCGGCATGCTAGCCCCGACCGGGGACCAGAATCGGTTCCCGGTCGGGGAGGGGGAGGCTGGCGTCAAACCCGCCCGGATTTGACGCCAGCCTTATGATTTCTCCCTGTCTGGGAGAATCGCGCCCGTGATGTTAGGTAATTTAGACATGCTGAATTCTCCCACTGTGTGCCCAAACAAGCGGTGGGATGTGGCGACTCGGGGATTTTCACAGTAACTTCATTGCAGTATTAATGTAAGCCTACTTGTGACATTAAAGATTATTATTATCATGTGCTCAAGTTCTGGAGTGGGCTTGAACAGAAAAACTTCTGACTCAGAGCTGAGAGTGCTAATAATTGGTCACGGTCAAAACCATTACTTCACTTAAGTCTTTGCCATTAATGCAGATGCATTTATTATACTACGGCAGCCAGAGCCTGTCTTGCAATATGTTTTACACATAGCGTTTCTGATATGGTGTGAAAAAGCTTGCTCTCTCTCTCAGGGATGTTACATTGTGATGACTTTTGACCCGGAAGCAGTAAAGGAAATGTATAATTTCCTTAAAAGGCCTATGGAATCTGTAATTGTTTTTAAGAATCTGTGAAGGGTCTTTAAAGGGTCTGCATCAATTGTAAAGTGATCAATTTGCATTTTCTTGCATAATAAGAAACACTCATCCATGTGACCTGTAACCAACTCTAACGAAAGGAATTTAAGAAAGAAGCTGTGTTCCTGGCAGACAGAAAGAAGAACTGCAGACACAATGGAGAGCTACAAGCAGAGGAACTGGAGAATGAAGGCATAAATGCAGACACAAATAGAAAGCAGACATAGACAGAAAGAACACAGAGAATTTTTGTGAGCGAGCGGCACAGTGGCACAGTGGTTAGCACTGCTGCCTCACAGTGTCAGGGACCTGTGTTCATTTCTGGCCTTGGGTGACTGTCTGTATGGAGTTTGCACTTGCTGCCCATGTCTGCGTAGATTTCCTCTGGGTACTCCGGTTTCCTTCCACAGTCCAAAGATGTGAAGATTACATGGATTAGCCATGCTAAATTGCCCCTTCATGTCCAACGATGTGTATGTTAGGTGGGGTATTGGGGATGGGGCGGTGGAGTGGGCTTGGGTGCTCTTTCAGAGGGTCGGTGCAGAGTCAACGGTCTGAATAGCCTCCTTCAGCATTGTAGGAATTCTATGGTTCTAAGAAGCAAATCACTCTCTGGAGGAGGTCAGCTTTTCTACTTAGCTGTAAAGGGAACTGTGGAGGCAATGTGTGGGATGGCTAAAAAGATCTAAAGCCTGGAAAACTATCTAAATGGCATAGAGATGCTAAAGAGCTGGATGTTTTCTCAAAGGTGGTCAAACTGTGAACCAGAGCCCTATTGGTTAGTCAGCTGTAAAGGAAATTTAGAAAGTTATGCTAGCAAGCCTGTCATGACCCGAGTGATAGAGAGTTGGTAGCTGTGCATACTATCAGTGCTAAGTGTATCTAAGGACCTCGGATGGAATATGCCGGCTGGTGATCGCAACTTAAGGATGGAGATTTTGGGCCTTCATTCACCATGAGCCTGAACAGTGATGTGGACTCAAAATGTTGTGAGAGTCGGGATATGAGATTCTCACTGGCGGGATCTAGTTTCCTGATTTTTCCCACCTCTCATCAGTGACGCACGTTATTCCAACCACAAAGGAGAGGAACCTCATTTCACAGCTGGATTCATAGAATCCCTACGGTATAGAAAGAGGTCACTCGACCCATCGAGTCTGCACCGATCCCCTGAAAGACCATCCCATCCTGTAACCTCACTCGAAGGGCAATTTAGCATGTCCAATCTACCTAACCTGCACATCTTTGGGCTGTGGGAGGAAACCGGAGGAAACCCAAGCAGACCACGGGGAGAAAGTGCAAGCTCACACAGCCAGTTACCCAAGGTAGGAGTCGAACCCGGTTCCCTAACTCTGTGAGGCAGCAGTGCTAACCATTGTGCACCGTGCCATGGATTTGAATTAATTTTAATATTACTACAGTGCCTCCCTGCCACATGATCTTCCCTCACTAAATAATCAAACCTCACTGACGTGATGTCACGTCGGCAAGGTTTACAATTACAACAGATTCAGAATAACGGGACTCAATAAAGAGGATCCAGCTGGGCATGCCCTAGTAAGCTCCCGCGGGTAGGGGGATATGACTACCTCCTGGCATTTCCAGTTGCACAGATTGACACTGCCCCGCACAGCTGGCAGCGCCATGAGTGAGACCAATGGGGGAGAAGGGGGTTTCCATTATACGTTGCGGTGGGGAAGGTAAAGAGCCAGTGCCTTTGAAGGAGGGGACTTGCCAGTGAGATGGTGACTTGCCAGCAAAGACGGTGAGGGTGACTTGCCAGTGAAGGGGGCAGGGCTTGCCAATGAAGTGGGGGAACTTGCCTGTGAGGGGGAGAGTTCCCACGAGACTGCTGAGGTAGTGGGGGGTGGGGAAGGGAGCCCCAGATACCTTTGTGGAGGGGGTAGTCACCCTGATGCTTGTGGAGGGCAGGGGGGTGGGGAGTCCTCTGTGTCCATTGTGGGGGGGTGGTAAACATCCGTGCTGATTGGGGCACCCTTTAAAGATGGCACCCTGATACCTGCCTTGCTGGCTCTATCAGGACCCACACTGCCAGAGCGATGGCCTAAAGCAGAGCTACACATCAGTTTTCAGTTACAGCCTGACACTGACAACTTATGGGAAAATTGCGGCCACTGAGTGAATCAATTAGAATTAGAAAGACTGTGAGACTGGACCTGGTGCCACATTTTATGGGAGTGTGTGGATATTTGTGGTTGTGTTAGATGTGTCTTTGTTACATTGACTAATTGAAGTGAAATTTACCATCTCAAAATGGTAAATGGTTAAAAATGTGGCACCTGAGCTCCTTGACACTGCGAGCCTGGACCCCTGGCAGTGCCACCTGAGCACCCTGGCAGTGCCACTGGGTGGCATCCTAGCAACGCGAGGGTTCCTAGTTGGCACTGCCAGGCTGGCAGGTGCACTGCCTCAGCACCAGGCTTGCAGTGCCTAGATTCCTGGGTGGCATTTTGCCCATGCTGGGGATTGGGCCGCTGGGTATCTGGACCTTATCAGGTGGGGTGCTCGATGAGTTGGGGCATTGGGGATGCCTGTGGGTCATGTTGGAGAGGTCTTGAGGTCGGGGCACCGTTTAAAACTGACGACCCGATCTCTTCCTGCACTGGCAATCGGAGCCTTCCCCGATGAGACCCCAAAATCAGAGTCCTGTGAGGTCTTTCTCGGCACTGCGGGCGCTTGACACAGGACTCTGATACACTTCTGTTAAATCGCACCAGTTATTTTGTTTTAAGACTCCCTTGCAGGATCATAATAAAGTCAAATAGAAAAATATTTCACATAGAACTGTTTAAAGGTTAAATGTATTTTTGTTGAACAACAATTTAAGTATGCCACTTTCGGTGGCAAATGAAGGAAGCAAAATTTTTCACCATTGCTTATCTCCCTGCTGTCAACAGGAGACCTAGGATGAAATCTCACCAAATTGTTGGTTCTGGTGTGAGATTTGGTGCCAGCTTGGCGGTCGTAGGAAATCTCACAGAATATTGAGCCTCTTTGAAAAGCTATATTTTAACCATGTGAATTACACCGTGCTCCTGTTAATTTGTTCACCCCAGGGCAACTTAACCTCTGCAATAATAATTGCTTATTGTCACAAGTAGGCTTCAATGAAGTTACTGTGAAAGCCCCTAGTCGCCACATCGCGGCGCCTGTTCGGGGAGGCCGGTATGGGAATTGAACCCGCGTTGTTGGCCTTGTTCTGCATTACAAGCCAGCTGTTTAGCCCACTGTGCTAAACCCACCCCTAATAATAATAACCTTTTATTGTCACAAGTATGAAGTTACTGTGAAAAGCCCCTGGACGCCACATTCCAGCGTGTGTTCAGTTAAGCTGGTATGAGAATTGAACCCGCGCTGCTGGCCTTGTTCTGCACCACAAACTAGGTGCGGCATGGTAGCACAGTGGTGAGCACTAATGCTTTACAACGCCAGGGATCCGGGTTCGATTCCCAGCTTGGGTCACAGTCTGTGCGGAGTCTACACGTTCTTCCCGAGTCTGCGTGGGTTTCCTCCGGGTGCTCCAGTTTTCTCCCACAAGTCCCGAAAGACGTGCTTGTTAGGTGATTTGGACATTCTGAATTCTCCCTCAGTGTACCCAAACAGGCGCTGGAGTATGGCAACAGTGTTGATGCCTACTTGTGACACTAATAAAGGTTATTATTACTATTAGTCAAGGAAGGGTGGGGTAGGTTTGCCTCTTGTGGCAGATGAGGCACATGACTCCCGGCCTCTTCCCTAGCAACGGCATGAAAGGCACTCTGGCCATTGCACATTATATAAAATTTTAATAATTGAGGCAAATATATATGAAGCAGTACACATGTACCAAGAAGAAATTATGTGATCATTGTGACTTGAATTTCTGTTTGAAGTCCTACAACTTGATGCTCCCTCCTCCCCTCACTAGCAGCTGGATAGGGGGAAGGGTGTTGGCTTTGACGCCTATGAAAGCCCCGACTGGATGAGAGAGTCAAATGTTGTTAATTGACCAGCCAGCGTGAAATCGGTGTTGGAGGGCATTGTGTTGGAACGAATTTCGCATCTGCTTCCAGTCCCACTGACCACGCTCGTCTGACAGGCTAAACATTCAGGCCATGAATTCATGAGAACGTGGAGCTTTCATAAATCTGATTTTCCAGAATGTGGCCTTTCTCTCACAGCAAGAACATAGTTATAGTGATTTAGACTAATCTGCAAAAGCTCCTTTAAAGGTATATGTAACCGTTGAGCCTCGATTGGTATCAACGTTGAAAAGCTCAATAATCCATTTGATGCACCCATATGTGAAATGAATACTAATTGGAAAAGAGGCCTGAACCTCAACAAAATAAATGCCAACATATTAACTAAACCCTGTAAGTACTGTGAGCCCAAAAAATGGAGCCGTAGATTAGTCCCCTCTCCTCCAAATGCCTTCTCTTTAGATGAAAGGAAAGTGGGAAGCAAGGTAGCGAGCGACAGACAGGACCAGCTCCAGATCACCATCCCTCGTAAGTCTCATCAAGTGGTCTTGAAAGTGGCATACCACATTAACTGACCTTGGGCACATCTGGTTTGTGCACTCCCATGACTTGGCCAGGGGTTCTTCAGATGACTGGCGGAGACCTTCCCGAGCAACTGAAAAGCAAACTATTAATTCCAATCTGCAATCTTGCTTTCCTCGCCGCCAAATGCTCCACTGCACTGCCACTGCAAGAAAGCTTCCTGGGACTTAAGGTTATGCTTTTAAAATGCAATGATGCCAGAATTTACCACTTCATGTGCAAATTGACTTACCCAGGTAATTCACTGCAACTCCCTCTGCTGCTGAAGGGCTTTGTAACTGTCTGTCAGAATAATACAGCAACTGGCTTTGAGGAAGCACGGCCGCACAGTGGTTAGCACTGTTGCTTCACAGCGCCAGGGTCCCAGGTTCGACTCCCGGCTTGGAATGTCTGTGCAGAGTCTACACGTTTTCTCCCTGTCTGCGTGGGTTTCCTCCGGGTGCTCTGGTTTCTTCCTACAAGTCTCAAAAGATGTGCTGTTAGGTAATTTGGGCATTCTGAATTCTCCCTCCGTGTACCTGAATAGGCGCTGGAGTTTGGCGACTAGGGGCTTTTCACAGTAACTTTGTTGCAGTGTTAACGTAAGCCTACATGTGACAATAAAGATTATTATTATAACTCAGGGCCTACATCTTTTGAATAGTGACATTTTTATGTGTGGTTGTCAACACAGCTTACTTTATAATTAGGCAATGACCGTAGGCAACATGTTTTGTGACAGAGATGAATGAACGCTGAAACAATGATTGTTGACATGTTCTTGGGCCACCCGCTGCTCATGTTACATCCTCCTCTTTTTCAAGTTGATTGTTAAATCATTTACATGCCCATTTGAACTATCTACAAAGGCAGTTTTTAAAATGGGACAAGTTATACACAAGCAATTTTTTTTCAAAAAGTATTTTAAAAAGTCTGTCAGTCTCTTGGCTGATTCTTCTGTTTCACTCTTCGATGTGGAGGGTGTTCTTTATCTTGAGCTTGTGGTGTTTAAATGTCTTACCGGCTTTTGATGCCGGCCCAATTTCCCGATTAGGTTTTGAAGGAAGTGGTTCCATTTTATCTGGCTTCAGGGATTTCCTCGCTATACCAGGGCTCACCGTTGTGCTGTTTGATGTCAGCTGGTGTCCATGTGCTGCAAGGACAGTTGAATTTCGAAGAGGTACTGTGCCTGCATGTGGCTCCGCTTTGTCTGTGTGTTCTTGATGCTGTGAACTCATCTCAGCGTTTTGCTGCTTTATGATTAGCCGATTGTTTTCTACGATTCTTTCGCTTTGGTTTAGTTGTTCCTGCAGCTGCTGAGATATGCATTGCATTGTGTTTATTATTTCATTTGACTCAAGGTTTTGGTCGCTGTGTTGTTGCATGCTCTCGGATGCAACCCCGTCTTCTAGGCCCACCATGCTTTCGGTAGCAGTTTGATAGTGCTTTTTTCTGAGCAGAGCTGCGGCCTGAGCTTTGGATTCATTCTTCGGCCTCTGTTGTGTCTTTTCACCTATGGGTCCCGTGTGCGCCATCTGTATGCAGTTGGTGTCTGTGTCTTGAATTTCTGTGTCGGCGATTGCATTGTCGCTGAGCAATTCGTTGAGTTCAAAGAAATTGTTGTCTTGCTCATGTAATCACTGGACTAGTTGTAGGGCCTCACATGCTGTCGCGCCAAGCAGTGATCTCTTATCTGCCTTAACAACTGCGAATTCCACCAAATATGACTGTTCGTTAATCTCTACTTGCAGAGCGCATTTTCCAAACGTCTTAATTTGTGCGCCGTGGTAGTCTGTGAGACTGCACTCATTGTTTCGCTGAATGGGTGGCTGAATGCACATCTTCTTGAGGGCTGCGTCATTTATTAAATTTACCCTGGAGCCAGTGTCCATTTTGATGAATGTGCTGGCTTGATTTATCATTCGCTGAATTGTTCAGTTGTCTACCTGGCCGGTTCCCGTTTCTTCTATCTCGTAGAATCATTCTGTGTCTTCCTCGATTGTATCGATGAAGAATAAATCTTCGTCACCATCTGTGGCACTGGTGTCCTCATCTTGCCTACGCCAGCCGGCATTTTGTAATGTAGAAGCATCGTTTCTCGTTGCATTTATGTAGTTGATGCTCCTCGGCATCTGTGTTCGCTCCATGGACTGGCACTGCTTTGAACATCTGGCACACATTTCGCCATATGCAGGGCACTTACATGGGCTGTGCGTTCTGCAGCACCTCGGACACAAAGCGGCGTCTTCCAATGGTCTTCTAAAATGGCCACCCCAATGCTGTCCACATTGGTTGTTTTGTTGCAACACAGCAAAGATGGTGTTGGTCTCATTTTCCTGTTTCACGCCACTCCCCTGTGTTTGAATTCCCGTGAATTGTTGCAAAGCAACTTCGCTGGCCTTGCATATCGTATTGCATTGGATGAAGTCAAATCTCGTTCGCACAACAATCGTTTGCGTAATGTGACACTTTTCAGTCCATAAACAATTTGGTCATTGATCAGAGAATCCTGCATGTCTGCAAAATTGCAGGATTGCGCTTTAAGACGCAAGTCTGTTACAAAAGATTCGAATGCTTCACCTGATTTTTGTAACCGCATACGAAAGACATATTGCTCAAACGTTACATTTTCCTTCCGATGGCAGTAGTCATCGAATCGTCCAATTATTTTATCATAGCTTATCCTGTCATCCTCCGAGGCAAACTGGAATGTGTTCTGCAAGTTAATGGCCTGGGGACCAGCTACAGTCATCAGTAGGGCTTTGTTTCTCTGATCTGAGGCCTCCTGGAGACCCTGGGCCTCCACGTAAAAAATAAATTGTTATGTAAAAGCATGGCAGTTGGTGTCAACGTTACCAGTCATGAGGAGTGGGCCAGGAGTCCTGAATGCTTCCATCTCGCTTCACCTGGTCGTCTCGAGTTTTGCAGCCGATCTCTTTCCCATCAAGCCTCCGAATGTCCTTTTCAATTTATCTTGTCGTATCTAGTTTTTCCTAACCTCATCCATTCGACATTTTCACCCCACTCATGGTACCAAGTAATGTTCTCTGTATGCACAGATAGCGAGGTCTTGCAGTTGAAGTGCTCAGAGAACATACGGCTTTGTAATGAACAAAAACTGTTTATTAATTGTCTAAATCACTGAAGGGTTTCTATGATGTAAGTTCACAGTTGGATATTACAGCTAAATACAAATAACTATGGTTAACTCTTATTAATAACTGTTGACTCAGGAGCTGCTCGATACATGACTGTACTCTGTGCTTGTTGTCCAGATTCTGTGTCTGTGTGCTGTCCAGGAGATCATCTCCTATCTCCATCTGGCCTGTCTTCTAGTAACCTACTCCTGGCACCACCCCACCTGTGGTCAGCTGCTAGAATCTCAGTCGATGCATATGGCACCTATCTTTGCTTACAGTTTGGTTATTAAGTTATACACAAATGATATTCTACATATCATTAAAAGCCCATTGGACCTGGTTGGACACGGAGGTACACACCATGCTAACATGTCGGCCTTTCAGCCCCTGCAGACAATGGATCTTGTAATTCAACCAGCAATAGTGGCCCTCCTGCTAGCCGCCGAGCCCTAGGGGATGCCCTGTAGCTGTATGAGCTGGTGCTGCTAGAGGAGGAGGAGCATGCAGCAGCGGAGTGTGCAGTAGTGGAGCGTGCAGCAGTTGAGCATGCTGTAGAGGGACAGGTGGCAGTCGCCCAGGATGGAGAGCCAGCTGTCCAACAGGCCAAGGAGGAGGAGGTGACACTCGTCTGTATGGGCACTGCCTATTATTCAAGGACCTGCCAGATCGGGTATGCTGTCAAAGACTCCGGCTGAACAGGGAGAAAGTGCAACATGTCTGCCAGACGATAGCACACCTAGCACCACAGGTGTATGGGGGAGTACACCCACTCCCGGTGGCTGTCAAGGTGGCAGTCGCCCTGAACATCTATGCCACGGGGTCCTTCCAGGCAGCGAGTGGTGATCTGTCCGGGATCTCACAGGCCTCGGCGCACAGATGCATCCGCGCCGTCACATAAGCCCTATCTGCCCAGCCGACTCAATACAGCCATTTCAATGTGGACCGAGCGCACCAGAATGTCCGGACAGTGGGTTTCGCCACCATCGACAGGGTGCCCCGGGTCCAGGGGGTGATCAATGGGATGCATGTTCCCTTACAAACACCTACAGATGACAGCCTGCTCTAGACCAATCGAAAGGGATTTCACTCGTTGAACGTGCAGCTGATATGCATTACACACATCTGCGCCCAATACTCGGACAGTTTGCATGATGCCTTCATCCTGGCACACTCAACGATTCCTGACATGTTCAAGACGCACCCCCCCACCCGGCTGGGGAGTTGGCTCCTGGGTGACAGGGATTACCCATTGCAGTCGTGGCTCATGACACCATTGACGCGTAGACCCACTGTGCTGACACCCATACAGTAACCAGGAGTGTGATTGAGTGGTGCTTCAGCCTCCTGAAGTTGCGGTTGAGATGCCTGGACCACTCTGGAGCGGCCCACCAATATGATGCTGAGAGGGTCGGCCACATTGATCTGTTGGAGGAAGAGAAGAGACACCATGCCTCAGGATGCGGGGAAGGGCGAGGATGGGCAGACCAGCCCACCCCTCACACCCATCTGACAGAGCACCGAGGCAGGTTGTAACAGTGGTAACAGGTGTTTATATGTGAACAAATATTTACAGGTTTCTGCCCTAATCCCTATTACTAAACGGTGCCCTGCACCTGTGCCAACTTAACTATTGTCTAACTTTCTGGCCTTACTGACCCTAACGCCACATCTAGGTGGTACCCCAGATGGTACAGCAGGAGTGGAGGCAGCCTGCTGTGATTCCTGCCCTGTGACCTTGGGCCTCGTTGGCGGCCTTCTTCTGGGGTGACTGGGCTTGGATGGGCCCGGTTGCTACTTGAGGTGTCCCAGGTAGCGTGGTGCCGTCCTGTTCCGCCTGTTGCCCACCAGATGCACCAGGGACAGAGGGGGGCTGTCTGAAGTGCTGCGGTGTTCCAGCACCTCCCCAGCGAAAGTCACCGGCATGCGCCCCATCACCTCATCCTCCCTCAGGGTGCCCAATGGTCCATGGTACAGTCACCCATGTGACTGGGGTGTGAGCAGAGCAATCCCCTGAGGCTACCCTACCTCCTGGCACTGCCATTTCTGGAGGCTCGCTCTGGTCACGAGCAGAGTCCACAACCCTCACGCCATGGAGCAAGGGAGTGGTTCATCACCGCTTGTGATGCGCCACATCACCCGTTGACTGTGCCACCACCTTCTGGGTTTGTGTCACATCAGCCAGTGACTGCACCATCTCGCTTTGGGACTGGGCCACCTCCCTCTGCAGCTGTACGACATCGGCCAGCGCCTGGGCAATGCCACTGACGTTCTCAGCCATGGCCCACTGTGACTGGGCCAGGCTCAGGAGCGCCGCTGCAATGTCTAGGTGGCTCTGGCACATGGCTACCTGTAAGAGGGCAGCCCTGCTCTGGGCCTCAGCTAGCACCCACACAGAATGCCCCAGGCCTTCGACATGCTGCTCCAAAGCCAAAACCCTTGCTCCCAGTCCCTCCAATATGCGGTGTTGGCCTGGGTGGCACGCATTGTCGGCACCACCTCCACCTCCTGCACACGGTTGGACTCCTCCAACTGCACCTGCAGGTGCTGGATGTTCACCGACAACCCCTCATGCAGCCCTGGCTCTGTGACTGCAGCTCAACGATTGATGGGACTGTCCGTTCCACAAGCCCAAAACCCGTCTGGATGGCAGCTAGTCCCTGGGGTCAGCCTGCTCTCCGACTGTCCTCCCCCTCGGGTGTTTCTACCTCCACCTGCTGTACCAGAGCAGCTGTGTGGTGCGCAGGATAGTGTCCCAGGAGCCTCTTCACTAAAGTGCCCAACCGAGCTGAGTGTCTCTGGGATGGTGGAGTCTTGGGTGGAGACTCATCGCTGCTGTCATTGCATCTCGGCATCTCGGCGGTGTCGTGTGGGAGAGTGGGTGGAGTGAGGCTGTGGGTGGTGTGAGGGTGCGGGTGGTGTAGGGGTGAGGGTGGGGGTGCAGGTGGTGTGGGGTTGCGGGTGGTGTGGGGGTGAGGGTGAGGGTGAGGGTGGTGTGGGGTGCGGGTAGTGTGGGGGTGTGTGGGTGGTGTGGGGGTGTGGGTAGTGTGGGGTGAGGGTGGAGGTGCGGGTGGTGTGGGGGTGTGGGTGTTGGGGTGGGGGTGTGGGTAGTGTGGGGGTGGGGGTGTTGGGGTGGGGTTGTGGGTAGTGTGGGGGTGAGGGTGTGGGTAGTGCGGGGGTGGGGGTGTGGGGAGGTGTGGGTGGTGTGGGGTGTGGGTAGTGTGGGGGTGAGGGTGGAGGTGCGGGTGGAGGTGTGGTGATGTGGGTAGTGTGGGGGTGGGGGTGTGGGTAGTGTGGGTGTGGGTGTGTGGGGAGGTGTGGGGATGTGGATAGTGTGAGGGTGAGGGTGGAGGTGTGGGTGGTGTGGGGGTGTGGGTAGTGTGGGGGTGAGGGTGGAGGTGTGGTGGTGTGGGGGTGTGGGTAGTGTGGGGGTGAGGGTGGGGTGCGGGTGGTGTGGGGGTGTGGGTAGTGTAGGGGTGGGGGTGTGGGTAGTGTGGGGTGAGGGTGGAGGTGTGGGTGGTGTGGGGGTGTGGGTGGTGTAGGGGTGGGGGTGTGGGTAGTGGGGGTGTGGGTGTGTGGGGAGGTGTGGGTGGTGTGGGGATGTGGGTAGTGTGGGGGTGGGGGTGTGGGTAGTGGGGGTGTGGGTGTGTGAGGAGGTGTGGGTGGTGTGGGGATGTGGGTAGTGTGGGGGTGAGGGTGGAGGTACGGGTGGTGTGGGGGTGTGGGTAGTGTGGGGTGGGGGGTGGGTAGTGTGGGGGTGGGGGTGTGGGGTGGGGTTGTGGGTAGTGTGGGGGTGAGGGTGTGGGTAGTGTGGGGGTGGGGTGTGTGGGGAGGTGTGGGTGGTGTGGGGGTGTGGGTAGTGTGGGGTGAGGGTGGAGGTGGAGGGTGGGGTGTGTGGGATGTGGGTAGTGTGGGGGTGGGGGTGTGGGTAGTGTGGGGGTGTGGGTGTGTGGGGAGGTGTGGGGATGTGGATAGTGTGAGGGTGAGGGTGGAGGTGTGGGTGGTATGGGGGTGTGGGTAGTGTGGGGGTGAGGGTGGAGGTGTGGGTGGTGTGGGGGTGTGGGTAGTGTGGGGGTGAGGGTGGGGGGTGCGGGTGGTGTGGGGGTGTGGGTAGTGTAGGGGTGGGGGTGTGGGTAGTGTGGGGTGAGGGTGGAGGTGTGGGTGGTGTGGGGGTGTGGGTGGTGTAGGGGTGGGGGTGTGGGTAGTGGGGGTGTGGGTGTGGGGAGGTGTGGGTGGTGTGGGGATGTGGGTAGTGTAGGGGTGGGGGTGTGGGTAGTGTGGGGGTGAGGGTGGAGGTGTGGGTGGTGTGGGGGTGTGGGTGGTGTAGGGGTGGGGGTGTGGGTAGTGGGGGTGTGGGTGTGTGGGGAGGTGTGGGTGGTGTGGGGATGTGGGTAGTGTGGGGGTGGGGGTGTGGGTAGTAGGGGTGTGGGTGTGTGAGGAGGTATGGGTGGTGTGGGGATGTGGGTAGTGTGGGGGTGAGGGTGGAGGTACGGGTGGTGTGGGGGTGTGGGTAGTGTAGGGGTGGGGGGTGTGGGTAGTGTGGGGGTGAGGGTGGAGGTGTGGGTGGTGTGGGGGTGTGGGTAGTGTGGGGGTGGGGGGGTGGGTAGTGTGGGGGTGGGTGTGTGGGGAGGTGTGGGTGGTGTGGGGATGTGGGTAGTGTGGGGGTGAGGGTGGAGGTGCGGGTGGTGTGGGTGTTGGGGTGCGTGTGTGGGTAGTGTAGGGGTGGGGGTGTCGGTAGTGTGGGGGTGAGGGTGGAGGTGTGGGTGGTGTGGGGGTGGTGTGGGGGTGGGTGTGTGGGTGGTGTGGGGGTGTGGGTAGTGTGGGGATGAGGGAGGGGGTGAGGGTTGACACACGAATCACAGGAAACCGCAATTAAGCGGGATTTCATTTCCTTGTCCCGTAGCTGAACTCCACCTTGGCGACCTCCCTTTCCTCCAGGACGCTGACCACGTCCAGGGCTTTCTGCTCAGTCGCAGTGAAGGGCTGCACGTCCAGTGGCTCCCCTCCTGTCTTCTCCCACTCCCTGCGGGTGTGCGCGGCCTTCTCCTGCAGGGTGGGGGGAGGAACAGAAAACAACGCTGTTAGATAGTTCGACGCATGCAGCCCAGAGGGTGGATAGGTGGTGGCCTCAATGGCCAGAGGACCCAGCCATGGTGGACAGTATGTGTACCGGCATATGGTGCAGGGTGGGGGTTCGCTGCCCTCTGAGTGTGTGGGACGGGGGTTAATGCCTCGGACACAACGTTGCCTCCTCAACCTGGCCACCCTGAGGATGTTGTGCAGATTCTTGCGGCACTGCTGGCTGGTCTGGATGATAGTTCTGACCGCCTCTGTCACCTGTGCCCAGGCATGGCGAACGGCGGCGGCTGGCAGCCTCCTTCCCGGGACGGGGTTCAGGATCATCCTCCGCTCCTCCACAGCATTCAGAAGAGTCTTGAGCTCTGTGGCCACGAACCTTGAGGCTGCTCTCCACGCTGCCATGTTGTTGGCTGGGATGGTGTGTGTGGGGAGTGATGTGTGTATATGCGGCTGCAGCTTGTCAGCCTCATGAGTGTGAATCGTGAATCCGGCAAATCCGGCACCATTTCTCATTGGAATCAACTGTGTTCTATGTGGCATCGGTGCTAGCCCCTTAGCAGTAGCGGAACGGGTTCAGGTGTGGCACCAGTTTTGCTGTCATGAAAGTCCACAAATTCTGCATCGGCGTCAACACAGACTCAGAAAGGGAGAATCCCGCCCAGGGACTTGCAAACATCACGGTCCTGTCCCCATCACCTCTTGCCAATCACCGCAGGATTTTGAGTGGGGGGAGGGGGTGTTCTGGTTTCCCGCTAGATAAACGTCTTGTGCGGGACTTCGTTTAACCTGGGAATGCCGTTGCACAACAGCAGCCTCACAATACTCGACAGAGGGCATGTTCAGTTCCACTGATAAGGAAACTTCGATAACTGGGGATCTTCCAACTGCTGCAGCCTTCATCCACCATCACAACCATTGATATTAAATCAACATCTTCCACCCGATCTGTTTTAGATTGTGCTTTGTCCGGTTCCTCCCCTCCGACCTTACTGTCATGGGCGACCCTGCCAGGAACTTATGACTCCTGATCGGCGTCGCTCTCAGGATCAACAAAATGTTCAAGCCACTTTACCAGGGCAAGGTGGCAATCCACAGAAAGATAGGATTACTGCAATAAATTAAAAAAAGACAGTAATTGAGAATCAAAACTTTCCTGAGTTTTGAGATGATGCATTGGGTTTGTCCACTGTAAAAGCTCTTTGATTGCATGTTGTTTTCCAACTCAGTAAAAGAATTCCTGAAAAATAAATGGTTAAACATTCCCTCATGCATGCTGTAAATCTGCCCATGTGTGTCAGCGTACAGACTGTCCTTCTGACAATGTAGTTGTAGGTTGATAACATTTTAAGTAGCAGGAATGAAAATAACCAGATTGCACAAATGCATTAAAATATTTTCACAACCATCCGTCTTGATCATATCTTTAACTCTTATAACACAGGTGGAGGCCATTCAGCCCATTGACCCCCGTGTCAGCTCTCTGCAAAAGCAATATAGCTAGTCCCACTCCCCAGCTCTTCCTTTGCAGCCTTTTCCCTTCAGTTGCTTAATCAATTCTCCAGTGGAAAGCCACAATTGAATGTGCCCCCATCATACTCTCAGCCAGTACATTCCAGATCCTCACATTCACTGCATAAAAAGTTTATCCTCATGTCACCTTATTTCTTTTATCAACATTTCACATCTGTGTGAGAGATTCTCCGCCCTCACCATGGCATGTTTCTCAGCAGCAGTTGTTTCACTGTGCTCGGGTCCCAGGTTCAATTCCCGGCTTGGGTCACTGTTTGTGCGGAATCTGCACGTTCTCCCTGTGTCTGCTTGGGTTTGTCCGGGTGCTCCGGTTTCCTCGCACTCGTCCCGAAAGACGTGCTGCTCAGGTGAATTAAACATTCTGAATTCTCCCTATGTGTACCCGAACAGGCAGCGGAACGTGGCGACTAGGGGATTTTCATAGTAAGTTCATTGTAGTGTTAATGTAAGCTTATTTGTGACAATAAAGATTGTCATGTTAGTATTTACAAGTCTTTCTTTACATAGAACAGTACAGCACAGAACAGGCCCTTCGGCCCTCGATGTTGTGCCGAGCAATGATCACCCTACTCAAACCCACGTAGCCACCCTATACCCGTAACCCAACAACCCCCCCCCCCCCTTAACCTTACTTCCTAGGACACTACGGGCAATTTATCATGGCCAATCCACCTAACCCGCACATCTTTGGACTGTGGGAGGAAACCGGAGCACCCGGAGGAAACCCACGCACACACGGGCTTTCATATTATTCTATCTTTCCTTATCAGCTTACAGAACATCTCATATCTAACCTGATCTGCTCCATTAAATACTTTTGAAAATCACTTAAATACCAAAAGAGCTCATAGCCAATTCCTATTTGCACAAATGGTGGACAGTTTTATTGACTAGATATTAGATACACAGGATTCGGATATAGAGAATTTTCAAAGATTTATTTTTCTTCCGAGTGCGAAATCTGTGGACTTCCTTCTCTGCTCACACTGAAAAATAGCTTGATTGGTCCAAGGTTTCCTGTTTAATGGCAACAATCTACTTGTTTGTCCAATGCCAATTGTCTTTTTTGGACTTTCAATTCTATTGAGTCTGCAGCTCAGGACTCATCATTCCCCATAGCGTTTGATCACCCCTATCTATAACTACTTTAACCCTCAATTTAATTTATTTTTCAAAGGTACACATTGACCCATCACTAATTTCTGCATTCAGGCATCTATTTCACTTATTCACTTTTGGTTTCAGGGATTGTTAACTTTACATTTATGTTTTGATATTCTGGGGATATCCGTTACCGAAGCTGCTTGTATATGCATCAATTATAGTTCTCAGATTTAAAAAATAAGTCCAGATGCCATCTCCACACAGTTTTCTTTTCTCGAGCCTCCTGCTTCCATATTGGGTTGACTTAAGGTGGGTGAGCTGCCACTTTTCGCGACCGTTTGATTTGCTGACTGCCTATTCAGTTTTTCAGCACCTTCAATGGAAAAGAAAGTTGGAAATGTTATAAAACAGGATCTGTCTGAAGACCAACTTCACCCCTTAATCGTTGGCCATTTTGGTCGAGATTTGTGTTTGAAGAAGGGAGAAGAGGTCCATTGTGCACGAGAGTGTTGAGTGTGGGGATGGGAGGGTTTGAATGTTCTCGATGCCAAGGCCTGAAAGATTTCTAGTGTGACTTTGTGCCAGGGAGTGGCCCAAAACGCTGAGAGCATCCGTCAGGATGCATGGGCGTGGTTTCAAATGGAAGCTGTTCAAATGGTGTCTCTTTTTTGGCAGCGTGTACTTGACATTTAAGTTATAATCAGTAGCAGAAACACATGTGTTATAATATATTTAATGCACTATTATAATTACAGCAGAACATTTTAAAATCTGGCCTGCACTATGTAGCGTTACATATTGTTCATCTGCTGCATTCTTAACCCCTGACAATGAGTCACCAATTTGACATTTCTTTCCGATTTTCAGTTTGGAAGGAAGCAAAGAGATTATTTTCCAATACGAGAGTCAGCACTGTTCGTTGATCTTTTTGCGGCAGAGGTCATTGTGATGTGCGACCTTTGAACCTGGTTCATGCCAGTTATCTAAGAAGTGAGCAACCATCCAGCAATATCAATCTTGAGTCAGAAAACCAAAATATTCTCCCTATGACTAATGCAGGGAAAGCAAGCTAAAGAAAAACAACAATAATTTAGATTTATATATAATATAAATTGCCTTTAATATAATAAAACCAAGGTGCTTCACAGGAGTGCTATCAAACAAAATTTGACACGGAACCACAAAAAGAGATGTTAGAACAGGGTGGCCAAAAGTTTAGTCAAAGAGGTTAGATAGATCTTAAAGGAGGAGAGAGCATTTAGGGCCTGTCGGAAGTTGAATGAGATCATGATTGATCTGATGTGATAATCCTCAACACCACTTTCCCCACCTCACCAGAGAACTCACAACATTTAAGAAGCATTTAGATGAGTACTTGAAACGCCATAACATACAAGGCTATGGACCAAGTGCTGGAAAATGGGATTAGAATAGATAGGTGCTTGTTGGCTGGGGCTAGATTCTCTGTTTTTGGGACTATGTCCCCATGTCGTTGTGAAAACTGTGGTCTTGTATGCCAGGAAAACTGGCGTCAAAAGGCTGCAGATTCACCGTCTTGCAATGGGCTAGCAGGCAGCTGTTGTAGAGCTTACAGCTCTAGTTGCCGATATGCCCCCCCCCGCCCCCCCCCGCACTTCCGAGTCAGAGGCCGCACATGCGCACAGTGGCAGCCTCCAATGGCCCCGCTCTGCTCCATGGCGGACTCAGACCGCGTAGCTGGACCGCGCAAATAGTGCTCCCGATTGGTCGCGCACCTGACCTGGATCACACGCTCAAAAATAACCTGGTCCCGTATGAGGCACCCCCCCCCCCCGCCCCCCGCCCTCAGATCAGCCCGCCCCCGACCACGGCGGCCGCAGACTGAATGCGTAGCCGCCACACGAGTATCCCGAATGGGAGGACAATGAGTGGTCCACGCCGTTGGGACTTCGGAGTACGCCGCTTGGCGGGGGCCGGAGAATCGAGGAACCGGCGCCAGTCCCGATTCCATGCGTGGAACTGGATTCAATTTCACCGTCGGGGTGCGGAGAATCCAGCCCAGGGAGTGATGAGGCCACAGAGGTTTAGAGAGAACAAGGTGTTGCGCAACTGGGAGTTAATGCAGTTCAGCGAGCACAGGGAGAATAGGTGAATGGGGCAAGACACACATTGCGTGCAAAGCAGCAAATCTTTGGATGAGCTTATGTTTATGGAGGTTGGAAGATGACAGTAAAAGCGTGACTGAGGATTCCGGCAGCGATGAGTCGGGTCAGGGTCAGGCAATAGTACATATTGAAAATAGAGAGAGATGGCAGATTTATATGCTCAGACACTCATCTTGGGGTCAAATAGAACAAGATTGTTAACAGTCCAGCTGGGACTCGGAATGTGGCTAAGGATTGGAATTGGTGGAGCTACAAAAGAATGGCTTTACTCCTATCACTGATTTGGGCTGGAATTGAATCTTTGTAACATTTTCCAATTTAATTTTTATTGTTAATTATACCTTTAATTAATATACGGCAACAGCATAGACACAACAAAAGAATGTTGTTCAAAGTTCCATGCTCTCTAAAGTGTTTCAACATTATTTTTTGTTAACTGATGTATGAAATCAGATGTAGGGATGTATTAAAACATTAGGGCAGCACAGTAGCACAGTTGCTTCACAGCTCTAGGGTCCCATGTTCGATTCCCGGCTTGGGTCACTGTCTGTGCAGAGTCTGCATGTTCTCCCCGTGTCTGTGTGGGTTTCCTTTGGGTCCTCCGGTTTCATAGAACATAGAACAGTACAGCACAGAACAGGCCCTTTGGCCCTCAATGTTGTGCCGAGCCATGATCACCCTACTCAAACCCACGTATCCACCCTATACCTGTAACCCAACAACCCCCCCCTTAACCTTACTTTTATTAGGACACTACGGGCAATTTAGCATGGCCAATCCACCTAACCCGCACATCTTTGGACTGTGGGAGGAAACCGGAGCACCCGGAGGAAACCCACGCACACAGGGGGAGAATGTGCAGACTCCACACAGACAGTGACCCAGCCGGGAATCGAACCTGGGACCCTGGAGCTGTGAAGCATTTATGCTAACCACCATGCTACCCTGCTGCCCCCCACAGTCCAAAGATGTGGAGGTTTGGTGGATTCGTCATGCTAAATTGCCCTCAGTGTTCAAAAAGGTTGGATGGGGTTACTGGGTTAGGGGAGGGTGGGAGTGTGGGCTTGGGTAGGGTGCTCTTTACAAGGGCCGGTGCAGACTTAATGGGCTGAATGGCCTCCTTCTGCACTGTAAATTCTATGAAATTTTCTCTGTAAACAAATTGAAATCCCTCTGAGTTATACAGCTGCTTAATGTAAGATTCAATTCATAATGTACAGTAAAATTATCCAAGAAACTTGGGATTAGTTTATTTCCTGTTAAATCATCTGTGCCTTTAAGAAGCTCTCTGAATTGCATTTATATTTGTTCCCTTTTAGTAACTCGCTTTGTATTTTAATTTTCTATGACTTTCTTTCCTGAACCAAACATCTTGTAACCCTTTTAAATGGAACTTGATTCACAGGGCACCTTATGTCTTTGCGGTTAATTTGCCTACCTCCTTTGCAATGTATTGATTTTCTTTTTTAAAAATATTTCTTTATGCTCCTCCTTTTTCACATTTTCTCCCAAATTTACATCCACCAACAATAAACAATAATCAGTAACAAATATGTCAGTCCCCATATCAATAACAACGATGCCATCCTCCCACCAAACCCCAAACATCAGCCCGAATGTTCACATAAACAAATGACAAAAAGGAATCAGGAATCACCCATCGCCCCCATTAACACACCCCGCCCCCTCCCCCCAACCCCACCCACCCCCTCCAACTAATGTTCGATGTTATCCAGTTCTTGAAAGTGCATAATGGATAATGCCCATGAATTGTAGAACCCCTCCATCCTTCCCCTCAGTTCAAACTTAACCATCTCCAGAGTCAAGAATTCCAACAGGTCCCCCCGCCACGCCAGGGCACAGGGTGGAGAGGCTGCTGTCCAACCCATCAGAATCCACCTTTGGGCGATCAATGAGGCGAAGGCTACAACATCTGCCACCGCACCCGTTTCCAATCCTGGCTTGTCCGACACCCCGAATATGGCCTCCCGAGGGCTCGGGAGCAGTTTCACGTGCACCACTTTAGAAATTACACTATAACCCACGGGCGGGATTCTCCGACCCTCTGCCGGGTCGGAGAATTGCCGGGGGGGTGACGTGAATCCCGTCCCCGCTGGCTGCCGAGTTCTCCAGGCGCCGGGGATTTGGCAGGGGGGAATCGCGCCGCGCCGGTCGGCGGCTGGTGGCAGCAGCCCCCACGGCGATTCTCCGGCCCGCGATGCCGAGTGGCCACCCATTTTCGGCCCGTCCTGCCGGCGTAAACTACAACAAGTACTTACCGGCAGGACCTGGCTCCACAGGCGGCTTCGGGGGGGCGCGGGGGGATCTGGCCCCGGGAGTTGCCTCCACGGTGGCCTGGCCTGTGATCGGGGCCCACCGCCCCGCGGGCAGGCCTGTGCCCTGGTGGCACTCTATTCCTCTGTGTGGGCCGCTGGAACAGTCCTCGTTGGCCGACGCAGAGCTGAAGCCCCTTGCGCATGCGCTGGGATGGCGCCAGCACCTGCTGGCGCTCCCGCACATGTGCCAACTCGCACCGGAGGAGGCCCTTCGGTGCCGGTTCGCAGTCTAGCCCCTGAAGGGGCGGAGGATTCCGCCCCTTGAGGGCTGCCCAACGCCTGAGTGGTTCATGCCACTCCTTCCTGCCGGAGTTGCCCGCCCCGACGGTTCGCGGAGAATTTGCCCCTCCTTCCAGTAATCCTCTAGCTTTGGACCAAAACATATGAACGTGATTAGCGGGGCCCCTCCCCCGCAACGTTCACACACATCTTCTACTCCTTCAAAGAATCAGCTCATTCTCACCCTCGTGAGGTGTGCTCTGTATACCACCTTCAGCCATATCTGCCCCAACCTCTCGCACGCGGTGGAGGCATTCACTCTCCGGATGGTTCCATCAATTTAATTTACTTAAAGAACAAAGAAAATTACAGCACAGGAACAGGCCCTTCGGCCCTCCCAGCCTGCGCCGATCCAGATCCTTTATCTAAACCTGTCTCCTATTTTCCAAGGTCTACATCCCTCTGTTCCCGCCCATTCATATACCTGTCTAGATGCCTCTTAAATGATGCTATCGTGCCCGCCTCTACCACCTCCACTGGTAAAGCGTTCCAGGCACCCACCACCCTCTGCGTAAAAAACTTTCCACGCACATCTCCCTTAAACTTTCCCCCTCTCACCTTGAAATCATGACCCCTTGTAACTGACACCCCCACTCTTGGGAAAAGCTTGTTGCTATCCACCCTGTCCATACCTCTCATAATTTTGTAGACCTCAATCAGGTCCCCCCTCAACCTCCGTCTTTCCAACGAAAACAATCCTAATCTACTCAACCTTCCTTCATAGCTAGCACCCTCCATACCAGGCAACATCCTGGTGAACCTCCTCTGCACCCTCTCCAAGGCATCCACATCCTTCTGGTAATGTGGCGACCAGAACTGCACGCAGTATTCCAAATGTGGCCCAACCAAAGTCCTATACAACTGTAACATGACCTGCCAACTCTTGTACTCAATACCCCGTCCGATGAAGGCAAGCATGCTGTATGCCTTCTTGACCACTCTATCAACCTGCGTTGCCACCTTCAGGGTTACAATGAACCTTAACTCCCAGATCTCTCTGTACATCAATTTTCCCCAGGACCCTTCCATTGACCATATAGTCTGCTCTTGAATTTGACCTTCCAAAATGCATCACCTCGCATTTGCCTGGATTGAACTCCATCTGCCATTTCTCTGCCCAACTCTCCAATCTATCTATATTTTGTTGTATTCTCTGACAGTCCTCCTCGCTATCTGCAACTCCACCAATCTTAGTATCATCTGCAAACTTGCTAATCAGACCACCTATACCTTCCTCCAGGTCATTTATGTAGATCACAAACAACAGTGGTCCGAGCACGGATCCCTGTGGAACACCACTAGTCACTCTTATCCATTTTGAGACACTCCCTTCCACCACTACTCTCTGTCTCCTGTTGCCCAGCCAGTTCTTTATCCATCTAGCTAGTACACCCTGAACCCCATACGACTTCACTTTTTCTAAATGTCTTTTAGAATACCCAAAACTTCCCCCTTCCATATGACAACTTGACCGAGAGTATTTAAACATCCATCCCTAGCCTCAACATCCGTCTTGTCCCTCTCCTTTGTGAATACCGATGCAAAGTACTCATTAAGAATCTCACCCATTTCCTCTGAGTCCACGCATAAATTCCCTCTTTTGTCTTTAAGTGGGCCAATCCTTTCTCTAGTTACCCTCTTGCTCCTTACATACGAATAAAATGCTTTGGGATTTTCCTTAACCCTGTTAGCCAAAGATATTTCATGACCCCTTTTAGCCCTCTTTATTGCCCGTTTGAGATTCGTCCTACTTTCCTGATATTCCTCCAAAGCTTCATCAGTTTTGAGTTGCCTCGATCCTATGTATGCTTCCTTTTTCATCTTAGCTAGTCTCATAATTTCACCCGTCATCCATGGTTCCCTAATCTTGCCATTTCTATCTTTCATTTCACAGGAACATGTCTGTCCTGCACTCTAATCAACCTTTCCTTAAAAGACGTCCACATTTCAAATGTGGATTTACCCTTAACAACTGCTCCCAATCCACATTCCCTAGCTCCTGCCGAATTTTGTTATACTCTGCCTTTCCCCAATTTAGTACTCTTCCTTTCGGACTCCTCCTGTCCTTGTCCATGAGTATTCTAAAACTTACGGAATTGTGATCGCTATTCCCAAGTAATCACCGACTGAAACATCAACCACCTGGCCGGGATCATTCCCCAATACCAGGTCCAGTATGGCCCCTTCCCGAGTTGGACTATTTACATACTGCTCTAAAAAACTCTCCTGGATGCTCCTTACAAACTCTGCTCCATCTACGCCTTCAACACTACACGAATCCCATTCAATGTTGGGGAAGTTAAAATCTCCCATCGCAACCACCCTATTGCTCCTACATTTTTCTATAATCTACAGTCAAGATCGATCATGGAATCAGCCCTCAAGCCTGGACGCCTGCAACTCGACCCACAGGATGCAGAGGCAAAATAAATTTTCTCCCACTGGCTGCGGTGCTTTAAGGCCTACCTGGCAGAAGCGAGCACAGCCGAAACGACAGAGGAGCAGAAGTTAAGTCTACTGCACGTGAGGGTGAGCCACAGAATCTCTACGCAACTAAACTCAGCCGGTTCATATACTGCAGCGCTAGCGGTACTCGATAAGATATATGTAAGGTCATTAATGAAGTTTACGTATGCCATGTGTTCACGACTCGCCGCCAGCGGCCTACAGAATCACTCACTGAATTTTTAAGGGAACTCAATAATTTATCAAATGACTGTAACTATCAAGCGGTTACCGCATCTGAACACAGGGAACTTGCTGTACACGATGTTTTTGTAGCGGGCCTCAGGTCTAATTATGTGCGCCAACGACTGCTGGAAAAGGGGGCCCAAGACTTAGAAACAACTGTGGAAGCTGCTACCATGATGGAGGTCTCCTTCCGCAGCCTCAACTCGTTTGGACCCCACGACCCAATCATGGGCCAACGACCAGCGACACCTCCAGGCCTGTGCTACGCGGCCGCCCAGCCACCATGCTGCCCCAGCCAGCCACTATGCTGATCCAGCCAGCCACTATGCTGCTCCAGCCTGCCATTTCTGCGGCCAGAATCAGCACCCGCGGCAGCACTGCCCGGCCCGCAACGCGACCTGTAGCAGCTGCGGGCGGAAAGGCCACTACGCGAGAGTGTGCCTCGCAAAAAGGGCCCCAGCTTCCAACTCCCCAGCGGCACGAAGTAATCGCCCCCCACACCCGCAGGCCCGCGGGGCCCGAAACGCTGCAGCCTAAGCCCCGACTCCGCCCCCTCCCGCCACGTGTGATCCATGGTGGCCACCATCTTGGCAAACCTCCACCACGCGGCCGGCCATGTGTGACTCATGGGGGCCGCCATCGTGGACGCCATCTTCCTCCCCGCCCGCCACGTGCGATCCACGGGCCTGACCTGCATCTCCACGCTCGGACAACTCATCAGAAGAGTACGACTACGAACTGAGAGGGCAGTCATCACGGGGCCACTCCAGCACAGCTGATCGAGCCGCTGACTACCCACAACTCAGCGCAGTCACTCTGGACTAATCACGCCCGAAGCATCTGCGTAATTCGATGGCAGAGGTCCAAATCAACGGGTACAAAACGCCATGCCTCTTCGACTCCGGGAGCACTGAGAGCTTCAAACATCCAGACCTGGTAAGACACTGTTCGCTCCCCGTTTTCCCCGTGCGGCAAACTATCTCGCTTGCTTCAGGCTCCCATTCGGTCCAGATCCATGGGCGCACAGCCGCGACACTCACAATCCGAGGCGCTAGCTACTCAAAATTCCAACTCTACATTTTGCCCGACCTCTGCGCGCCACTCTTTTTAGGCCTAGACTTTCAATGTAACCTTAAGAGCCTCACCCTCAGCTTCGGCGGGCCCCTGCCCCCACTCACTATCTGCAGCTTCGCTACGCTGCGAATCTTCCCCCTCCTCTCTTCGCCAATCTCACAAAGGACTGTAAACCCGTAGCCACTCGCAGCAGGCGATACAGCCTGCAGGATAGGGTATTTATCAGAACAGAGGTCCGAAAGCATCTCAGCGAGGGGATTATAGAGGCCAGCAATAGTCCCTGGAGAGCTCAGGTGGTGGTCGTTAAGACCGGGGAACAATTCCGCATGGCTGTCGACTATAGTCAGACCATAAATAGATTTACGCTCCTTGACGCGCATCCCCTCCCCAGGATTGCAGACATGGTAAATCAGATCGCCCAGTACTGGCTCTTTTCCACAGTGGATCTGAAGTCTGCATACCACCAGCTCCCAATCCGCCCGGAGGACTGCCACTACACGTCATTCGAGGCCGATGGCTGCTTCTTCCATTTCCTCCGGGTCTCTTTCGGCGTCACTAATGGGCTCTCGGTGTTCCAACGAGCAATGGACCGAATGGTGGACCAGTACGGGCTGCGGGCCACGTTTCCGTACTTGGACAATGTCACCATCTGCGGCTATGACCAGCAGGACCACGACGCCAACCTCCACCGTTTTCTCCAGACGGCACAGAAACTGAATCTCACGTATAACAAGGAGAAATGCGTTTTCCGCGCAACCAGACTAGCCATCCTCGGCTATGTCATGGAAAACGGAGTCCTGGGCCCAGACCCGGACTGTATGCTTAGAATTCTTAGAACTCCCCCTCCCCCATTGCCCCAAGGCCCTCAAACGGTGCTTGGGCTTCTTCTCCTACTACGCCCAGTGGGTCCCTCAATATGCGGACAAAGCCCGCCCACTCTTTAGGGCCACACGATTTCCCCTGTCAGCTGAGGCACGCCAGGCCTTCGACTACATCAAGGAAGTCATCGCCAAAGCGGTCATGCGGGCGGTGGATGAATCCACTCCATTCCAGGTTGAGAGCGACGCCTCAGAGGTAGCTCCAGCAGCCACACTAAATCAGGCAGGGAGACCAGTCGCATTTTTCTCCCGAACCATCTCCGCTTCAGAACTCCGACACTCCTCAGTCGAGAAAGAAGCACAAGCCATTGTGGAGGCTATTCGTTACTGGAGGCACTACTTCGCAGGTAGGAGGTTCACCCTCGTCACCGACCAAAATCGGTTGCCTTCATGTTTGACAACTCGCAAAGGGGCAAAATTAAAAACGACAAAATTCTGAGGTGGAGGATCGAACTCTCCACCTACAATTACGATATTAAGTATTGACCCGGGAAGCTCAACGAGCCTCTGGATGCCCTATCCCGCGGGACATGCGCCAGCGCGCAGATTGACCGACTGAAAGTCATCCACAATGACCTCTGCCACCCGGGGGTCACCCGGCTCGCCCACTACATCAGAGCCCGAAACCTGCCTTTCTCCAACGAGGAGGTAAAAGCAGTCACCAGGGACTGCCCGATCTGTGCGGAGTGCAAACCGGACTTCTATAGACCAGACAGGGCCCACCTGGTCAAGGCTTCTAGGCCCTTTGAACGCCTCGCGATTGATTTCAAAGGCCACTCCCCTCAACTAACAAGAACGTTTACTTTCTAAACGTCGTAGATGAGTTCTCCCGTTTCCCATTTGCTATCCCGTGCCCTGACATGACCTCCCACACAGTCATTAGGGCCCTGCATAGCATTTTCACCCTGTTTGGTTTCCCCAGCTACGTACACAGCGACCGGGGTTCGTCCTTCATGAGCGACGAGCTGCGTCAGTACCTGCTCGACAAGGGCATTGCCTCGAGCAGGACTACCAGCTACAACCCCAGTGGGAACGGGCAGGTGGAGAGGGAGAATGTGACGGTCTGGAAGACCGTCCTGCTGACCCTCCGGTCTAGAAAACTCCAAGTCTCCCAGTGGCAGGAAATCCTCCCAGACGCGCTCCACGCTATTAGGTCCCTTTTGTGCACAGCGACAAATCAGACCCCTCACGAGAGGCTCTTCATTTTTTGCAGGGGCACTGCCACGGGGGTCTCACTTCCGGCATGGCTGAGGACACCGGGCCCCGTACTCCTGAGGAAACACGTCAGGGCACACAAAACCGACCCCCTTGTTGAGAAGGTGCGCCTGCTCCACTCCAACCCCTATTACGCATTCGTCGAGTTCCCTGACGGCCGTCAGGACACTGTGTATATCCGGTATCTGGCACCCGCTGGATCCAGCGCCCCCTCTACCCCCACAGAAGGACCCCTCACCCTACACCCCATTCTGCCGCCCCCTCGCGCTCCCGAGCCCACGAACTCGCTCCACCAGTTCCGCGCACCCGCGCTGCCAGCCCCCAGTGCCCTCAGTCCCCGGTCGAACCAGGAGAGTATGAAGCTCGGATACAACCCTCCCTGGAGTCTGCCATCGTACCCCAGCACACAACACCCATCCAGCCACCGTAAGAGGCTGCAACCCCGGTGCTCCGCAGATCACAGCGGACAGTTCGACCACCGGACAGACTGACTTTGTAGACCACCACCCCCGCCGGACTTGATTTTTTTTGCAGGGGGTGAATATGGTGAATGTAACTTGGTAATTCACACTGTATCTTTGTAAGCGCAGTAGCGTTATCTGACCACGAGGGGGAGTAGCTCTGGGAATGCTCAGAAGTTTGTACAGGGGTCCACCCTTGGCTCCGCCCAGGACTCCTCCCCCTTGTGCTGCTGTATAAATACCCTTGTCCAGAGTCAGCCTGCAGTTCACCGAGAGTTCATCAACGGGTAACAGGCTGGCTCTGTAGTAAGTAGATTAAAACCACTGTTCATATCTGAAAGCACGTGTCAGGTGAATTGATGGTTCCATCACAAACCGCTCCAGACCTGCCATCAAGTACCCCCATTCTGTGGCACAGTGGTTAGCATTGCTGCCTACGGCGCTGAGGACCCGGGTTCGAATCCCGGCCCTGGGTCACTGTCCGTGTGGAGTTTGCACATTCTCCCCGTGTCTGCGTGGGTTTCACTCCCACAACCCAAAGATGTGCAGGATAGGTGGATTGGCCATGCCAAATTGCCCCTTAATTGGAAAAAATAATTGGGTACTCTAAATTTATAAAAAAAAAAAAAAAAAGTACCCCCATTCTACCCGGTCAAATGCCTTCTCAGCATCCAATGCCACAACCACCTCTGTTTCCTTCCCCTCTGCCGGTGCCATAACGACGTTCAATACCCTTCTAATGTTTGAAAAGAGCTACTTCCCTCTCCCGAACACCATCTGATCTTCACTGATCACCTTCGGGGGGCATTCCTCCAGCCTACCCACCAGTACCTTCGCCAATACTTTGGCGTCCTTATTCAGAAGTGATATGGGCCTATACGACCCACACTCAGTCAGATCCTTATCTTTTTTTAGCAACAGGGAAATCGATGTCTGCCCCAAGGTTTGTGGTCTCTTGAAACGTCCTCACCACCAGGGGTGCCAGTTTATCCTTGAATTTTTTATAATATTCCACCGGAAACCCATCCGGCCCTGCCACCTTCCCCGACTGCATCCTCCCAATCGCATTCTTTATCTCCTGCTCCACTATCGCTCCTTCTAATGTAGCTCTGTCCCCCTCCACTAACCTCGGGTACTCCAACCCATCTAGAAATTCCTGTATCTCACGGTCTCCCCCAGGTGGCTCTGACCTGTACAACCTCTCAGAAAATTCCTCAAAAACCTTGCTAATCAGATCCGGAGCCACCACCAACTTCCCTGCCCTATCCCTCACCTGCACAATTCCCCTTGCTGCTGCTTCCCTCCAGAGCTGACCTGCTAACATACTCCATGTTTGTACACTGTACCCCTTGCTCGTCTCAGTTGGCGCACCGCCTTCCTGGTAGATAGTCAGTCAAAGCTCGCCTGTAGTTCCTTCCTTTTTTCCAGCTTTGCTGGGTCCCCATCCTCTGCATAACTCCTATCTACCTCCAACATCTCATCTATTACCCTCTGCCACTGCAACCTCTCCTTTTTGTCCACCCTGGCCTTAAACAAAATCACCTCCCCCCTCACTACCGCCTTTAGGGCCTCCCAGACGATCGCCTTCGACACCTCACCCGTACAGTTGAAACCTACATATTCCTTAATTACCGTTTCAATTTTGTCACAGAATACTTGGTCCCCCAAAAGTCCCACATCTAATTTCTACCCCGGCCTCTGCGCTACCCCCTTCTCCAGCACCATATCCACCCAATGCGGAGCATGATCTGACACTGCAATTGCCGATTATTCCGTCCCCTTAACCCCAGCCAGCAAAGCCTTCCCCACCACGAAAACGTCGATCTGCGAGTATACCTTATTGTCTACTGAGAAAAACGAGTACTCCCATTCGCTCGGGTGCAGAAACCTCCAAGGGTCCACCCCTCCCATTTCCACTCTTAGCCCAGCCAATGCCTTTGCCCCCCCTGATGGGACCAGTGAGCGCGGCCGTGACCTGTCCAACCTTGGCTCCTGCACCAAGTTCCAGTCCCCCCCCCCCACAATCAGTTTGTGTATGTCCAAGTCGGGGATGGCCCCAAACACCTTCTTTGCGAATCCAACATCGTCCCAGTTGGGGCCGTATACGCTTAACAGCGCCACTAACCCCCCTCCAGCGCCCCTGTGCAATATATTGATTTTCAACGCACTTGTTGAGATTCTGATCAGCAAAGTACGCTTGACCAGGGAGTTGCCAAGACTCAAAGAATTCAGCGCAGAAAACCCAGCAGCTAACGGATTCAGTGGCCAAGTCAGCTATGTGGGACCAGTGTAAAAGATGGAACAAAGATTGAAATCAGCAAAAAGCAGGCATGTGAAAGATAAAGCATAAGATAATAATCCGACCATGGCAAGGAGAGATAGCAAGTTGATGGTGTGTAAATTGAAGAAACATAGGAAGATAGAAGTTGATTTCTGACAGAAAAAAAAAAGATGATGTATTAATTTTATCTGGTCTGAACTACTTGTTTATTCTTGCACAGTCCCAGTAAACAATACCACTCACAACTAAAAGGTTCTTGTCTCTCGATATATGAAATTGGAATATTAAAACAATTTTTTTCATTCATTTTCAGGATGTGGGCATCGCTGACAAGGCCCATCCCTAATTTAGCTTTAGAGTTTGATGGCAAACTGCCTTCTTAAACCACTGCGAGCAGTGTTTTGAAACAGCTGAGTGACATGTTAGGCCATTTCAGAGGGTAGATAAGAGTCAACGACATAGTTGTAGGTCTGGAATAAAATAAAGACCAGACTACATAAGGACGACAGATTTAATTCCCTAAAGGCATTAGCAAACTAGTTAACACTCCAGTAATTCGAAGGTAACCATTATTTATATTTCCTTTTGTTTTAAATTCCAGATTTATTTAATTAAATGAATTTTTAAATTCCCCAGCTACCAAGTTGAACTTACAGGCTGGATTCATCCATCCCGCCCGCCGCAAGATCGCCTCCCAAGCATGATCTGACACTGCAATTGCCGAGTATTCCGACCAGCCAGCAAAGCCTTCCCCACCATGAACAAGTCGATCCACGAGTATATGCGGGTGGGACACGGACCATGTAAAGGTCCAATGACCTCGGGAGGCAATTTCCAGTTGCTGGGCGGGCGCAGCCAGAGAATCCCCACCTATGGCTTTGATGTTCATCCTTCAGGTGGGAATTGGGAAAATTCCCACTCGACCCACCCGCCTCAGCAGGACGTATCAGGAAAGACAAGGGGCAGGATTCTCCCCTACCCGGCTGGGCGGGACGTACTGGCGCTGAGGAGTGGTGTGAACCACTCCGGCATCAGGCCACCCGGAAGGTGCGGAATCCTCCGCACCTTCAAGGGCTAGGCCGGTGCAGGCAGGGTTGGCACCGTGCCAGCTGGTGCCGAAGGGCTTGGCGTCACGCCAACCGGTGCCAAGGGCCTCTGCCGGCCGGCGCGAGTTGGCGCATACGCAGGAGCGCCAGCGTGTGCTGGCGTCATCCCAGCGCATGCACAGGTGGTTCTCCGCGCCGGCCGGTGTAATGGTCCACCATGGTCGGCGCGGAGGGATAGAGTGCCCCCACGGCACAGGCTCGCCCGCGGATCGGTGGGCCCCGGTCGTGGGCCAGGCCACCTTGGGGGCACCCCCGGGGCCAGAAACCCCGTGCCCCCCCTCCCCCTCCCCTGAGGACTTTGCAGGCCGCCCGCAGAGCCAGGTCCCGCCGGTACGGACCTGATGTAATATACGCTGGTGGGACCTGCCGAAAACGGGCGACTACTTAGCCCATCGCGGGGCGGAGAATTACCAGGGGTGCCGCTACCAACGGCCCCCGAACGGCGTGGCGCAATTCTCGCCCCTGCAGAAAGAATCTGGCAGCCGGCGTCGGGGCAGGATTCACGCTGCCCCCCCGGGCAATTCTCTGGTCCGGCGGGGGGGGTCGGAAAATCCCGCCCCCTTGGATTTTGATTATGGATGGTAGTCTGCAGTCAGACTAGACAACCTGGCAGGAAGTTCAGAGACAGCCAAAAGAATTGCTGGCTGCGGAGGTGGGCTGTTTAAAAGGCCTGCCTCGGTGCTGCGCGATTTTATCCAGTTATCGCAAAAAAAGTGGGCCCTCCAGTCCTCACACCTCGTACCTTCTCACCCATCACCCACTCCCACACTCCATTCATGTCACTTTATGGCCCCCATCCACCTCCTTTGGCTCCTCATGCTCCCGATGCCAAACTAAGGCGGTTCAATGCCCATACAAATCTATACACGGTACAGAACCAATGATCCCCATAGTTACAATTGTATGTGTGGAAGAAAACTTTTGAAATTAATTCATTGATAATGTTCCACTTGCTTAAAAAAGCACCTTCTTACTACAGGCCAATAAAAATAGCAAACAAATGGATTTCTGATCACGTTGCCAGATCATTTGTGCAAGCCCTGGATTACGAACCCAGTAACCACCGTTCTTTATTTTTGCTCAAATGAGCAAATAAGCCTGTAGTTTAGAACACACAAATGGAAAATTTATACAAGTTTTAATCATTCACATCGCGAGTTGTCATAACTTTTATCAGCGACTATGATGCTGTGAGCACAAATGAGAGATAACTGTCATAATCCAAATCCAGTTGAATATCATTGGTGCCGTTTGTGTTAGACACTGCAACACGCATTAAAAATAATTGTCCTCCAAAGCAAATACTTCACTTGCAAATGTCCAAGTTACACAACCATCTAATAGAGATAGAGAAATACAGCACAGAACAGGCCCTTCGGCCCACGATGTTGCGCCGAACTTTTGTCCTAGGTTAATCATAGAATTTTGGACAATTTTCATGGCCAATCCACCCAACCTGCACATCTTTGGACTGTGGGAGGAAACCGGAGTACCCGGAGGAAACCCACGCACACACGTGGAGGATGTGCAGACTCCACACAGACAGTGACCCAAGTCGAAATCGAACTTGGGACCCTGGAGCTGTGAAGCAATTGTGCTATCCACAATGCTACCATGCTGCCCTTAAGAAGTTAACCTACACTCCCTTATTCTACCCTAATCCATGTACCTACCCAATAGCCGCTTGAAGGTCCCTAACGTTTCCGACTCAACTACTTCCACAGGCAGTGCATTCCATGCCCCCACTACTCTCTGGGTAATATTTTAATGCTGACTATATTTGCACAAGAAAAGCAAACAAGCATCATTTAAACAATATTTTTAGATAAATAAAAGATGTTTAATCAGGAAGGGAATCAAGGATGATGGGCGTAAAGTGGGAAAGTGGAGTTGAGGATTAAATCAGATCAGCCATGCTCTCAGTGAATGGCAGAGCAGACTCGGTGGGCCTTCTCTGCTGAAGTAGCTCAGCAGAAATGGGCTACTTAGAACATAGAACATAGAACAGTACAGCACAGAACAGGCCCTTCGGCCCTCAATGTTGTGCCGAGCCATGATCACCCTACTCAAACCCACGTATCCACCCTATACCCGTAACCCAACAACCCCCCCCTTAACCTTACTTTTTATTAGGACGCTACGGGCAATTTAGCATGGCCAATCCACCTAACCCGCACATCTTTGGACTGTGGGAGGAAACCGGAGCACCCGGAGGAAACCCACGCACACAGGGGGAGGACGTGCAGACTCCACACAGACAGTGACCCAGCCGGGAATCGAACCTGGGACCCTGGAGCTGTGAAGCATTTATGCTAACCACCATGCTACCCTGCTGCCCCTCTTCTGCTCCTACATCTTAAAAGTAGTAGCAGTTGCGGGGATTTTGTCATGCTCAATTCTATTACCGCACCTATTGGTGCACTAAGGCAGACTTTCATCTGTTTCCACAGCTAGTTATTCCTTGAACAAGTCGTTAGTCTGTCACCAGGGGCTGCAGCTTAATTTCTCCTGCTCTTGCCTCCAGCCATTGGGGTGTTTGGAAGGATTTGCAAGTTGATGCACTCAACCCGTTTGACCAGGGTTTGAACACAACTTCTTTGGCCATCAAGTCCTGTGGTGGAACTCAAATAGGCAGGAATGCTACCCACTGCACTGCAAGACCTATTGATTTCATAAATCCGGTGCTAATTCACTCAAACAAATAAAGTTAAGGAAAATATTATCCCATGTCATGCTTTCACCCAAAATAATTTGATACTTCTAAATATTCCTTTTATTAACCTTCCATATTGTGATACAGACTATGGAGGTTACTTGTTTCTGTGTATACAGTATAATGTCCAGAGAAAGAGATATGAGTAGAATCACTACGGTGCAGACGGAGGCCATTCGGCACATCGAGGTTGCACTGGTCCTCCAAAAGAGCATCCTAGCAAGGCCCATTCCCCAACCCTATCTCCCCGACCATGTACATTGATGATGGTCAATCCACCTAACCTGCACAGCTTTGGATACCAAGGGGAAATTTAGCATGGCCAATCCATCTAACCTGCACATCTTTGGGCCGTGGGAGGAAACCGAACACCCGGAAGAAATCCACGCAGACATGGAGTGAAAGTACAAAATGTATCTGCTTCTGCAACCTCCCCTGGCAGTGCGTTCCAGGCATTCACCACCCTCTGTGTAAAAAACCTGTCTCGCACAACTGTAAACTTTGCCCCACAGACCTTAAACCTATGACCCTTGGTGACTGACCCCTCCACCCTGGGAAAGAGTGCCTGCCCATCGACTCTATCCATGCCCCTCATAATCATGTAGACCTCGATCAGGTCACCCCTCAACCTCCTTCATTCTAATGAAAACAGTCCGAGCCTATTCAGCCTCTCCACATAGTTAACACCCTCCAGACCAGGCAACATCCTGGTAAACCTCCTCTGCACCCTGTGGTAGTCACCACTGATGTATTATACTGTATATATAAGGGTTTTACGGTGAGCACCCTGTACTACAGGTACGGGGGTAGATCCCTGCCTGCTGGCTCCGCCCAGTAGGCGGAGTATAAATATGTGTGCTCTCCATACAGCAGCCATTTCGTCAGCTGCTGTAGGAGGCCACACATCTCTGTGTCATAAAGCGTCGATTACATTCTACTCTTGTCTGGTCGTAATTGATAGTGCATCAATTTATTACACAGAGATTTTTCAGAGATGGACCACCGCATCAAGCCGGATCGCCTGCAGCTGCATCCTCATGCAGACGATGCCAAAAAAGACTTCGAACATTGGCTAGCCTGTTTTGAAGCTTACATCGGGTCTGCGCCAGACCCAAACCCAGAAGCATAGAAGCTCCAGATTCTGTACACGCTCCAGCGTTTTTCCCCTCGTCCAGGACGCAGAAGCCATGGCGCTACTGAAGGAGAATTACGCTCAGCAGACCAACAAAATCTACGCCAGACACCTCCTATCCACGCGGCACCAACTTCCCGGTGAGTCTGTGGAAGATTTCTGGCATGCGCTGCTCGCCCTAATGAGAGACTGTGACTGCCATGCCATTTCGGCCACTGAACATTCGAACCTGCTGATGAGGGATGCGTTCGTTACGGGCATAGGGTCTGACTACATCCACCAGTGCCTCTTAGAAAGGGCCACGCTTGACCTCGCGGCGATCAAAAAACTAGCGCTCTCACTTACGGTCGCCTCACACAACGTACACGCCTATGCCCCCGACCGCGCAGCCCACACCCCCTGTGCATCATGGACCCCCATCAGCGACCGCCCCCAGCCAACCCCACACTTGCACCGCCCGGCAGCCAACCAACCCCGGGGGACCCAAATGCTACTTCTGCGGACAGTCAAAACACCCCCAGCTGTGCTGCCCGGCGCGTAGCGCGCTCTGCAAGGCCTGTGGCAAGAAGGGCCATTTCCCTGCAGCCTTCCAGGCTCGCTCAATCGCCGCTATGGCCCCGGCACCACCCACATGCAGCCAGTGGGCGCTACCATCTTCCCCTCCTTGGACCACGTGCGGCCCGTGGGAGCCGCCATCTTGCCTGCCTAAGAACCAATGGGCGCTGCCATCTTGCCTGTCCCAAGACACGTGCTGCCCATGGGTGCCACCATCTTACCCGCCTCAGGACCCCTGTCTGTCAGGTAGCTCATCAGGCCGCTCATCGCCTGCAACCGCCGACGATCTCGGTCACGATTGACCAGTCTTGACCGCACAACCTTGCGACTGCTTCGGAAAAGGTGAAGGTCGACGGGCACGAGATATCCTGCCTTCTCGGGGAGCACTGAGAGCTTCATCCACCCCGATACGGTAAGGCACTGCTCCCTCGCGGTACACCCTGCCAATCATAGAATCTCCCTGGCCTCCGGATCCCACTCCGTGGCGATCCAGGGGTACTGCATCGCCACCCTCACCGTCCAGGGCGTTGAGTTCAGCGGCTTCCGCCTCTACGTCCTCCCCAACCTCTGCGCTGCCTTGCTACTTGTCCTGGACTTCCAGTGCAACCTCTCGAGCCTAACCCTGAAATTTGACGGGTCTTTACCACCCCTTACTGTTTGCGGCATCGCGACCCTTAAGGTCGACCCGCCTTCCCTTTTTGCAAACCTTTTTTTTTTAAAAATATATTTAGAGTACCCAATTAATTTTTTCCAATTAAGGGGCAATTTAGCAAGGCCAATTCACCTACCCTGCACATCTTTGGGTTGTGGGGGCGAAACCCACGCAGACACGGGGAGAATGTGGAAACTCCACACGGACAGTGACCCAGAGCCGGGATCGAACCTGGGACCTCAGCGCCATGAGGCAGCAGGGCTAACCCACTGCGCCACCGTGTTGCCCTCTTTTTGCAAACCTAACCCCGGATTGCAAACCCGTCGCCAACAGCAGAAGATGGGACAGCGCCCAGGACAG
The DNA here is from genome assembly GCF_902713615.1 of Scyliorhinus canicula. NCBI lineage: Eukaryota > Metazoa > Chordata > Chondrichthyes > Carcharhiniformes > Scyliorhinidae > Scyliorhinus > Scyliorhinus canicula. The sequence continues at coordinate 199,505,558 of NC_052146.1, forward strand.
GAACCTTCATCAGGTCTGAGGTCCAGTGGCTGCTGCGGGAAGGTATCATTGAGGCCAGCAACAGCCCCTGGAGAGTGTAATAAAGCCTCGATTACATTCTCCTCTCGTCTCGTCATAATTGATAGTGCATCACACCCTCTCCAAGAACCCCCACATCCTTCTGGTAGTGTGGTGACCAGAATTGTGCGCAATATCCCAAGTGTGGCCTTACCAAGGTTTTATACAACTGCAGCATGACTTGCGAGTTTTTATACTCGATGCCCCGACCACCTACTTCTATATTGGCGGGTATAAAGGTCCAACCAATTTTTTGGAAGTGGGCAGCCACTTTGTGCCCACATCATTTGTGCTGGGAAGTCAGCCGGTGGCGCGTAAGTGAGGTCAATGTCCATCCCTTTGTTATGGGGTAGGTGGGCATTAATTTTGGGGGAGTCAGGGATTGCTCGTTACAGATTAGCTAGAGTAATGAGCAGCAGCAGCAAAATTTGGCTGCTTGATATTAGTGGGCAGTCATTTCCAAAATTCAGCATGAAATATCCCTGACAATTGCATACGGTCTCCTAAATATCATCAAGTTTTTGTTTGATAAGATTTCCACGGAACAATTTGCAAAGATGCCAAAGCATCAAAATGAAAAGGTTTAGAATTTACTGTGACAATAAAGATGATGCCAACAAACTGGACAGCAACTTTTGAAAACTGCATATGCACAGTCAAATGCAAAAATACAGAAGTTGCTGCCTTAATGTGTTGCTCCTTGAACAGCTTTGTGAAAATAACATTTTGCCGCCACACTCCTTATCAAGTAGTCCGAACGGTTCCAGTACTGACATGGTGAATACAGAATAAATCGCTCAGAATGTAAAGACTTGTCCATTCCAATATGTGCTCTTTTCGAATGGGATGAGTTTTAATTACTGCCAAACACTTTCACTGCCACTGAAAATTAACTTTCCTTCAGTTTTTAATTGTTGCTAAAAAATCTTTTTTTCACTTTTCCTCCCTGAATTCATTTTATGCTCTTTATTTCTGAACCAGATTTGACACAGCAGCATGTTATTTAAATGACGGGAGACTCCAGATCTCTATAGAGCAGAGGGATCTGGATGTCCCGGCACATGAATCGCAAAATGTTGGTATGCAAGGACAGTAAGTTATTTGGAAGGCAAATAGAATGTTGCTATTTATTGCAAGAGGAATGGAATATCAAAGTAGGGGAATATTGCTGCTGTTGTACAAGACATAGAATTTACAGTGCAGAAGGAGGCCATTCGGCCCATCGAGTCTGCACCAGCTCTTGGAAAGCGCACCCTACCCAAGCCCACAGCTCCACCCTATCCCCATAACCCAGTAACCCCACCCAACATGAAGGGCAATTTTGGACACGAAGGGCAATTTAGCATGGCCAATCCACCTAACCTGCACATCTTTGGACTGTGGGAGGAAACCGGAGCACCCGGAGGAAACCCACGCAGACACGGGGAGAATGTGCAGACTCTGCACAGACAGTGACCCAAGCCGGGAATCAAACCTGGGACCCCGGAGCTGTGAAGCAATTGTGCTAACCACTATGCTACCGTGCTGCCCCAAGACATTGCCGAGTTTTGGTCTCCTTACTTAAGGAAGGATTTGAATGCATTAAAAGCTGTGCAGGGACGTTTGACTCGTCTCATACCTGCAATGGGGTTATCATACATTGGAAATTGGACAGGCTGGGCTTATATTCATTGGAGTTTAGAAAAATGAGAGGTGATCTTATTGATCCTGAGGGGACCTGACAGAATGGATGCCAAAAAGCTTATTTCAACATGGGGAAGACTAGAACTAAGGGACACCGTTTAAAAATAATGGGTTCTCCCAGTTATGACAAAAATTGAGCCACTAAGTCATAGAGCTTTACAGCACACAAGGGACCCTTCGGCCTATCGCTGGCCATCAAGCACCTATCTATTCGAATCCCATTTTCCAGCACTTGGTCTTGTATGCTATGGTGTTTCAAGTGCTCATCAAAATGCTTCTTAAATGTTGTGACGGTTCCCACCTCTACCACCCTTTAAGCCAGCGAGTTCCAAATTCCCACCACCCTCTGTGATGAGGAGATTATTTTTCTCTCAGGGGGTTGTTAGCCTGTGGAATTCTCTTCCCCAGAGAGCAGTGCAGGCCAGGTCATTAAATATTTTTAAGGCTGCTGAAGAGAGATTCTTGACTAACAAGGGCATCAAAGGGGATAAGGGATAGGCAGGAAAGTAGATGCCATTTCTTCAGGTCCCGCCAAGCGCCCTTACAGCACCCTCTCCCTTCTAGGACCCCCACCTATCATGCCTCCAACCTCCCGGAGGTCCCTACTTACCTGTCCTTGCACTTACCTTGACCACCCAGGGGTCTCCGATAGCCCGGGAGACCCCCGGGTTTCGTTCCACCTGGTCCATTATTTTTGCCGCCCGGCTGCAGCCTCCCTGGGGAGGCCGAAGAATCGAGGGATGCCGGTGGATTCCGTGAGCGTCATTCAGTCCCACCCATTTGGGGCTGGGCTCGATTTGATTTTGATTTGATTTATTGTCATGAGTACCAAAGAACAGTGAAAAGTATTTTTCTGCGGCCGAGGGAACGTACACAGTACGTCCTTGTCGACAAAAAGAATAATCAACAGAGAGCATTGACAAATGGTGCACCGACAACCAGTGTTTGGTTACAGTGCGGAACAAGGGGCAAAACAAAGCAAATACATGAGTAATTATATAAGAAGTGGAAAATAATTTTAGTAGGTCAAAACAGTGATAGGAGATAAAAGAAAAGGGTCTGGGGGAGGGAGATCGCAGAGAGTCGCCAAGCTCCGGCGCCATCTTGAAGTTCCGACTTGTTTCTGAGAAAACTAAAGCTAATCCTGCATGACAACAGTAAATGTATGAATAATTCATGTATTAGAAATGTATAAGAATCTCGCGAGGCGCGAAGGCTCACCAGGAGCCTTTCCCGGCATTCACCAACCGTGTTGTGCTCTGCCTTGAGCGCAACACAGCTGGAGATTCGTGCCCTAAGGGCAGAATTTGAGTATTTTCCAAAGCAGAAAGGAATAGGACAGGTGTATTGACATATTATTTCCTCTCTGGCAAGAGTCCTGAATAATTCGCTACCAACACAATAATCACCAACATTTCAAAACAAGCTCTCAACTGTTCTCCTCCAATAAGTCAAGGGATTTCAAAGTTAAAGGGCGCGATTCTCCGCACTCACGACGGGGCGGAGAATAGCGGGCGGCGCAAATTTTTACGGCGACACTGGTCCGACGCCCTCCCGCTATTCTCCCCCTTCCCCCCCCCCCCCCACGCCCGCCCCCGACACGAATCGCTGCTCGCCGTTTTTTTACGGCGAGCAGCGATTCTCCCCTGGCCGATGGGCCGATTTCCAAGGCCTTTACGGCCGTTTTCACGATTTTTAAAACACCTGCTGTACCAGTTCGTGAAAACGGCCGCAAAGTGCCGTTCTGCACAACCATGCCACCGATTGCCATGGCCGCACCACGGCCGTGCCAAGGGTGGCATGGGCCCGCGATCGGTGGGCACCGATCGTGGGCAGCGGGTCCGATTCCCGCGCACTCTTTCTCCCTCCGCCGCCCCACAGGATAAGTCCGCGGGGCGGCTGAGGGGCATTACGGACCGTGCATGAGCGGGTCTGACGCATAATGCGCGGATGACGTCATCCGCGCATGCGCGGGTTGGAGTCGTCCAATCCGCGCATGCGCGGCTGACGTCATCATATGCGTCATCTGTCGCTAACTTTGGCGCGCAGGCTTAGCGAAATCCGTTAAGCCCGCGATGCCGGAGTTCACGGGGCCGCGATGCTAGCCCCGACCGGGGAGCAGAATCGCGTCCCGGGAGGGGGCGCGGAGGCTGCCGTGAAACACGGCCGGTTTCGTGGCAGCCTTCACGACTCTCCGCCTTTGCGGAGAATCGCGCCCAAAGTTTTGTGTCTCCATCCTTCAGCCTCCAATACACCAATTTTGCTGCATCTGCCATAAACGTGCGCTAGGGTCCCATTAAATGCCTGGTGTTAAACGATCTCTGGCACATGGACAGTCTTACCCCCAACTGGAAATCAGTTATAGCCAACCATTTAATGGGCCTCTCAACCCCAATTGGGTGCTATTCCCACTATATTTGCCAGCTTCCCGCCTGCTGGCCACAAAGATGCTTTACCTGGTGTCTTTAAAAGGTGGAGGCAGGAGTCGTTGATCCATGGACTTCCGGATCTGACTCCCATTTCCTGCTGAGAGGCATGGAATTCACCACAAAATATATTGTTCTTACATTTACTGTTGTTCTGCAGGATTAGCTTTAGTTTTCTCAGAAACAAATGGTGAGGTGGTGGTGTAGTGGTACTGTCACTGGACTGGTAATCCAGAGAGTTGGGTAATGTTCTGGGAATCTGGGTTCAAATCCCACCACAGCAGATGGCGAAATTTGAATTCAATAAAATCAGGAATGACCTTGAAACTATCATCAGTTGTCGTAAAAACTCAACTGGTTCACGATTGTCCCTTTGGGAAAGGAAATCCATAGAATCCCTACAGTGCAGAAGGACGGTATTTGGCCGATCTCTCTGAGCAACCTACCTATGCCCATTGCCCCACCCTATCCCCGTAACTCCACCTAACTTGCTCATCTTTGGACTGTGGGAGGAAACTGGAGCACTCGGAGCACACAGAGCGAACATGCAAACTCCACAGTCACCCAAGGCTGGAATCAAACCCGGTTCCCTGGCACTGTGAGCTAGCTGTCCTTACCTGGTCTGGCCTACATGTGACTCCAAACCCACAGCAAAGTGGTTAACTCTTAACTGTTCCTCAATTTAAGGGCAATTAGGGATGGGCAACAACTGCTGGTCTGATCAGTGACACCCACATTCCATGAAAGAGTAAAGAAAGGAAAAAAAACACTTTTTAATACATTCTGTTTAAACATTACAGAGGTTAATCATCAAAGATTACTTAAGGAATCATATTGCTTCATTATAGTTCATGATATCTTCATAATAATGTCACAAATAAGTAGACCAATAGCAAGTGAGGAACTGCAGATAACTGTGATACATTCAAATAAACACCTTTCTGAGAAGCCACACAATTTTATTTGGAAATAAAAAGGGAAATCACTAATAGTGCAAAATTACCCTCAGACAATGGCCGGGTTTTTCAGCCTCATCATGGCAGATGCTGCATGCTAGCCAAAAGGCCATTAACTTTGGTGGGATGTGGGTGTCATTGGTTAGGCCAGCATTTATTGCACATACTTAATTGCCCATACTTAATTGCCTCTTGAGAAGGTGGTGGGTAAGCCACCTCTTTGAACCACTGCAGCCTATGTGGTGCAGATACACCCACAGTGCTGTTCAGGAGGACTTGGTTTCAGCGACAGTGAAGGAATGGTGATTTGTTTCCAATTCGAGAAGGTGAGTGACTTGGAGAAGAACTTGCAGTTGGTGGGGTTCCCAGGTATCTGCTGCCCTTGTCCTTTTAGATGATAGTGGTTGTGGATTTGGAAGACGCTGTCGAAGTAGTTTTGTTCGGAAAATATACAATGGAATGCTCGGTACTGTAAAATGAGCAGTTAGTGTTTAAAATGTGATATTTTGACAGAACTAATAAAAGACCCCACCTAAACCATTTATCTCTGTTTCCTTCTACATTAGAACCGTGACTATGCTTCAAAAGTAATTAAAGTAGAACAGACAGTGCAGAAGGAGGCCATTCGGCCCATCGAGTCTGCACCGACCCACTTAAGCCCTCACTTCCACCCTATCCTCGTAACGCAATAATCCCTCCTAATAGCCCCCTTGGCTGTACGGCACTGTGGCATGTCCTGAGGCCCTGAAAGTCACTACATAAAAGCACACTCTTTCTTTCAAGCTTTTCGTTCAAATGCTGTCTGACCTGCTGTGCATTTTCTGTCTTCGATTTTGTGTTTCCAGTTTACACCGGTACAGTTGATTTTCGCAATGAAAATATATCTGACACAAATGAAAGCAATGGTTTGTGTATCTTTGTTTTTTGCAAAAGTCATGTTAGGATTCAAATGCAGAAATTGTGACTGGAAGCAAACAAAAAAAATAATTGTAGCCCTTCGATTTGGTAGATGAATGCCATATTTTCAGAGCATTCCCAGTCATCAGCAGGCCTGCCTCAGTTATTAACAGGAAACCCGTGACAGATTTTGGCAAGTTTACTGCATGAAACTAAACACAGTATGTTACGGAGGGCAGTTAAGGCAGAAACGCTTGAAGTGGCATCGGCCAGCCATCAATAATGGCCAGATGAGAGCAAGCTCAACAGGTTGGTAGCTCCCTGTGATGAAATCCACTCATCCAGGGTATCCTTGGGCATAAAAGTTGCAGTGACCCGTAGCTCCAAACCCTTCAGAATACAGTAATGTAAAGACATACTAAGCGCTGGCACAACCTCCAGAATTCTATGTTTCAGTATAGTCTTCTTACAACATGTAATTGGACTCAGGCAAGACATATGTTTTTGTTAAATTTCAACCAGTCCATGCTGTCCCCTCTTTGGCTTTCAAATCTTCCGTTTCTCCCTGAGCCTAGAGCTACTTCAACTCAATTTTGGCTGCATTTTAAACGAAAGGAAAACCTTGGAAAATGAAGCATTTATGAAGTGGGGAAAAACAAACGCCTGCATAGCCCCACCAAAGCACAAAGTTGTGCCAAATAATGGGTTAGAACTGCATTGAGAAGCACAATTGGTTGATACCAGTAATAAATAGAAATTCACAGCGGCAAGTCTTAATGGGCTATTTTTCCATTGTACATATTTTTCTTACTGCCTTTGTAATGCAAAACACACATTTATGAGTCAACATACTTTTGGCAATCTGTCGGCTGTATGACTGGAATTTACATGTTTGTCTGTTGACTGGGAGATGTAAATATGACAGAAACTAGAGGAAGCTGTATTTTAATGAGCTAAATTATGCCCATAAGGGACAGAAGAGTCACTGGGTACCTAGGAATATGGCACATACTATAGCTGGAGAAAGCAATGGTTTAAAGTGAAGCAACCTTTTAACAAAACCTCTGGCAGGAAGAAAGTTTGTTTCAATTGAAAGAAATAAAAATAAATTAGATTTAGATAGATTTAGATTTAGATTTTCATGACATTTACAGCCAATGAACAACATTTAAAGTGTCGACACTTTCAATTAGGAGGAGACAATTTGGGCGTTACAACGTGCAACAAACAGAAAGGAAATACAGCGGCAGATAATCTGTTCTATTGTGATTAAGTTGGTTGGAGAAGAAAAGCTGACCAGGTCACCAGTGCAGTTTTCCTGTTCATTTGCAAAGTGAGGAGGATTTATTTTCCATAGGTACTTAAAATATGGTCAAATTACTCAGCTCCACCAACCAAAGCCCCACAGGACATGGTTAATGCGGCTTAGAATGAATCACATGGTAGCACAGTGGTTAGCACTGTTGCTTCACAGCGCCAGGGACGCGGGTTCGATTCCTGGCTCGGGTCACTGTCTGCAAAATCTGCACAAAATCTCTGTCTGCGTGGCTTCCCTCCGGGTGCTCCAGTTTCTTCCCACAAGTCCCGAAAGACGAGCTTGCTACGTAAATTGGACATTCTGAATTCTCCCTCGGTGTACCCGAACAGACGCCGGAGTCTGGCGACTAGGGGATTTTCACGTAACTTCATTGTAGTGTTAATGTAAGCCTACCTGTGACACTAATAAAGATTATTATTATTAAATCCACAGGGATATCTAATGTCTGACTGTAGCTTGATCGGAAAGAAAGGGAAATCCACCAGAAGTTGTCATGCGGCAAGTCCTGTTCAGCCAACACCCCTGACCTACATTGGTTCCCTGACAAATAACACCTCCATTTTTAAATTCTCAATCTTTCTGTTTCCAAATCGCTCCCTGGTCTCATCCTTTCCTTTAACTCTGCAATTACCTCCTGTCCAACAACTCTCCAAGACAGCAGAGCTTATCTAATTATGTCTGGCCTCTTGCGCACACCCAATTTTAGTCACTCCAGTAATGTCAACGAGCCAAGTGTTTTGGAAATCCCTCACTAAAACCCCCGCCTCTCTTTCCCACTTTAAGAAGTTCCATAAATGCAGCCTCTTTTATTTAATTTAAAAAAATTTTAAATTTAGAGTACCCAAATCATTTTTTCCAATTAAGGGGCAATTTAGCGTGGCCAGTCCACCTATCCTGCACATCTTTGGGTTGTGGGGGTGAAACCCACGCAAACACGGGGAAAATGTGCAAACTCCACACGGACAGTGACCCAGAGCCGGGATCGAACCTGGGACCTCGGCGGCATGAGGCAGCAGGGCTAACCCACTGCGCCACCGTGCTGCCCGCAGCCTCTTTTATAAAGCTTTTGGCCATTTACAAAAAATAATTTCATGGGATGAAAGCGTGGCTAATAAGGCCAACATTTGCTGCCCATTCCTAATTCTCCATTGCCGCAATATTGTCAACTTTGACTTGGTGTCAAAGTTGTGGTTTGTAACACACCGATGAAGTGCCTTTGGGCATTCTCTTACATTAATGGTGCAATGAAAATTCAAATTGTTCTTGTTATCAATGAAGTACAAAAGGTGCGCGAGGTAGAACAGGCGAGAAACATGATTATAGCAGAACAAACGCATTCGTGGATAGAACAAAGTAACATGAAGTGCCATGTGAAGTGCCTTGCAACATTTCTCTGCAATAAAGGTGCCATATAAGGTAAGTTGTTGTTGTCCATGTCGTTGTTGACAAGAGTGGAATTTCTTCACTGTGAGTGTGTGTTCAGCAGGGTTAATTTCAGGGACATATAATTATAGGTGGTTGGCACGGTAGCACAGTGGTTAGCACTGTTGTTTCACAGCACCAGGGTCCCAGGTTTGATTCCTGGCTTGCTTCACTGTCTGTACGGAGTCTGCGTGTTCTCCCTATGTCTGCATGGGTTTCCTCCGGGTGCTCCGGTTTCCTCCCACAGTCCTGAAAGACGTGCTGTTAAGTAATTTAGACATTCTGAATTCTCCCTCAGTGTACTCGAACAGGCACCAGAATGTGGCAACTAGGGGCTTTTCACAGTAACTTCATTGCAGTGTTAATGTAAGCCTACTTGTGACAATAAAGATTATTATTATTCTTTCGAGACACCACCTATCATCGGAGTCCTTGGGGTCCACTGAAACATTGACTGTATCCTAATATTCCCAGAACATAGGTGAAGGAAACCTTAAATACCCACAAGGGGGATGTCTCTCTTCTGCATCTTGCATACATTTAATGTCAATAAAATTTGGTCCTTGGAGCCAGCTCGACAAAATAAAAATTAGTCATTTGCTCGCACAGAACGTGAGTATTGCTGAAAAAGAGACATTTTGTCAAAGCTTTTCACCTTGTGCTCACCGGAAACCATTGTCCTGATGAGTGCAAGACAAAAAGCTTCGTCATAGTGTCTATTTTTTCAGTAAAAATCAAAATTTATACAAAAGAAACACAAATATCAATGTCCACTTTACAACTTTACTTGCCACAGTAGTAAAGCAGTGATCCATTTCCTATCCAACTCTAATCTCACCCCTCTCTGTTGCAAAATTTGTGTGAATACAATTTGCATAGTTCTTTTAAAGCAGATCCTCCACTCATTTTCATCTATTTCTGGCCCTTCCTGATAAACGAAAACTAACATCAGTCTTTTGCCTTTCATGGTTACCGTTCTTTGATGAGTCACCCATGCCAGTTTTTAAAAGTTATTATTTCATGGGATGTGACCATCTTTCAAAAGGCTGACATTTGTTGTCCATCCATAACTGATCTTAAACTGACTGGGTTAAGCTTCTTTAAAGGGCAGTTTAAAAAATAATCTTTATTGCCACGAGTTAACACTGCAATGAAGTTACTGTGAAAAGCCCCTAGTCGCCACATTCCGGCGCCTATTCGGGTACACAGAGGGAGAATTCAGAATGCCCAAATTATCTAACATCAGTTAAGGGTCAACTGAAGTTTGGAGTCACATATAGGCCAGACAAGGAAGGCAGTTTTCTTTCATTAGTCAACCAAGTGTTTTTTTTTAACGACAATGACTAGTTCATTGTCCCAAACATTGTCATTCCAGAGTTATTAATCAACTAAATTTAAATTCCACCAGCTGCGGAAATGGGATTTGAACCTACACCCACCCCCAGAGGAGGAGCCTGGGTGTCTGGATCATGAGCTCAGCAGCAGTACCACTCTGCCACACGAGGGGGTGCATTGGTGGATGTGATCTAATTGACTGTAAAGTGGGATTTTCTGGTCATTCATGCCAGGATCCTACTGTCTCGCCTATGCCACGGGTTTTGCGGTGGCGAGGGGTGTGTTCAACGGGAAATCCTGTTGACAACGGCAGGTCTAGTAGATCCCACCACAGGACAATGGTGAGCCGAATTTGACTGCTGCAGAGGCTGCCGCAGAGGGGGGAGGAAAATGCCACCCAGGGGGTTGAGGTTCTCAGCCAGTGTGGGGGTTCTGGAGCTGAGATTTATGGACAGAGCTCCAGAGATTTTCCTTTAATATTGCCCCCCCCCCCATAACAGATACATAATTGTTATAAACTTGAGAAGAGATGACAGCTGCTGACAGTATATCAAAAAGACACCCAAAACCAACATGAACACACTGTGTTGTGGGCCTGCAGAAACAGAGAGAGTAGAATGTTATACTTTGATAAACAGCCAAGCTTTGAGGTTCACCACTTGAAGACCACATTCGGACCGAGTTGGCAAAGGGATGCAAAATTCTACTTAGGTCTATGACCATGAAAGATGACACACACAAAAAGGTATGCTATTTTGTAATGCAAGTGAACACAATATTTTTAATAAACCATTTATTACCAGCCTCCCCCCCCCCCCCCCCCCCCACACCCACACCATGCTCCCCCCTCCCCTCCATGCCCCCTGCGCCAAGGAAAGGTTTTTATCAATTCAGGCAGACATGACAACCAACTGGGCACCATCGATATGCACACTTATGCCAGCGGGGCAGCATGCATGAGTCTACAAATACTATAAGGAAGTTTTATCAGCCAAGTTAGAGGCAGCTTTTAGGAGAAAAATAATTTTAAGCCAACTTCAAGGGGCCACCTGAGCAAATGTGGGATCAGGTTAGGGAGACACAGCTAGCAGTGATCCAGATCAACCACCACACAGCTGATGTCCATCATGACGAAGTCACCAACACAGGGCCAGATGCGCAGGGTCATTGCCAGTTCCAAACTGGAAACCACAAACCCGAGCTGTGTCGGTGAAAATGACCCTGTTTTCTCTGCCAAGATCGCATCGTTGCATCTGTCCGCATCGTTGGGAAGTTTCACAGGCATTTGCACATCTAGAGGCAATTCGATTGAAGAAACTCAAGGGATCCAAGAAATGCTCAGCGCAATGCCATGCAGTCCAGGTTCATCTTGATGGCACAGCTTGTGATAAAACATGACTTTTACTGCCTCCCAGAATAAACATGAGAACCTAACTTTCCACTGTAACAAATCCAAGGAAGGCTGCTTGGATTGTCAGGCAATGCTTGTGCACCAATACAACCCAATAGTCCACCAATAAAACAGATCAGATTTAAGTTACATGGGCTTGATGTGGAAAATTTCAGAAAGTTTAGATGCCCAACCAGCACATTTTAAATAATGGTTCAGGAAAATGAAACATTTCAGAATCACCACAGAATCTGTATAGTGCCGAAGAAGGACATTCATTCAGCTCATCATATCTGCACTCGTTCTCAGGAAGAAACATAGAAACATGGAAAAATTGGAGCAGGAGGAGGCCATTCAGCCATCCAAGCCCACTCCACCATTCTTTATGGTCATGGCTGATCATCCAACTCAATAGCCTAATCCTACTTTCCCCCCGTATCTTTTGATCGCTTCGCCGTAAGTGCCATATCTAACTGCTTCTTGAAACTATACAATTTTTGAACTCAACTACTTCCTCTGGTAACGTCTTTCACAGGCTCACTGTCTCAGTGAAGAAGTTTCTCCTCATCTATGTCCTAAATTGTCTCCCCCATATCCTCAGACTGTGACCCTTGGTTCTGGACACACCCACCATCGGGAACATCCTTCCTGCATCAACCCTGTCCAGTCCTGTTAGACGTTTTGAGGTTTCTATGAGATCCCCTCTCATTCTTCTGAACTCCAGTGAATCCAATCATAACCGATTCAATCTCTCCTCATAAGTCAGCATCAGTACTGCTATCCCAGGAATCAGTCTGGTAAAACTTCTCTACACTCCTCCTATAGCTAGAACATCCTTTCTCAGATAAGGAGACCAAAACTGCACACAATATTTCAGGTTTAGCCTCACCAAGGCCCTGTATAATTGTAGCAAGACATCCCTGCTCCTGTCCTCAAATTCTGCCCAGTCCCACTCACCTGCCTTACACCCGTGACCTTGTACGTTCCTTTCAGATGGCAAGCCAATTCTTTTTTGAATACCTCAATCGAACCTGCCTCCCTCCACAGCCCTCCTCAGGACGATCGTTCCAGAGTCCAAACACCCTCTTGGTGAAAACATGTTTCCTTACATTACTTTTACTCCTTTTGCCAAATTAATTCTAATTTGTGCCTTCTAATTCTTGATGTACTCTTGAGAGGGCACTTTTAACCCTCTCCATACCCCTCTCAGCCTACCCTTCTCCAAGGAATACAGACCCAACATCTCCAATTCATCCTCATAGCTACATTTGTTTACCCCTGGAACTATTCTTATGAATCTCCTCTGTACTTTCTCCAATGTCTTCACATCTTTCTCAAGGTCAAAAGAGGATACACACCCGACTCGACAGTGGGTCAAATCATGTGAGAAGATATCGGGCGGGCGTCCTGATGTTATCACGCACTTGCAACATATATTTGTTTGGCGGGCGTATGCGGCTGTCAGAAGTGTGCCCACTGTCAATTAGTGGGAACTTAAGCCCTTTTGAGGAGTCAGTTGAAAGCGATTTTACATGGCCTGTCCACTGTTACATTGGCATACAGGCTAGTTGACCAGGTGGCTTTCATGTCTTTCATACAACCTCGAACCAGGGCAGAATGAAATGTCTGGGGTGAAATATAACAAAAAAAAATGATATCTGGGGACTGAGTTTTGTCAGGTGCTTGAATGTGCTGCATGGACACAGTTTGATGCATTTTCTTCAACTCATTTAATTTGCACGCGTCCGCAGCTCCCTGAGACAGCTCTGCACCACTTGTCCACTTTTCTTTTAATGGTGGCAGCTATAAGTAGTTGAACCCACACCTCCACCCTTACACTTTGATTGGCACAAACCTGTCCTGGTGTAAAAAATGGTCAACGCTCCCAACTCTACTTTCTGACAATTGATTGCAACATTGACAAACTTACAAATGTCAATATCCTGTCCCCTTTTTTTAAACAAACACCAAGTCTGTAACTTCTAAGCTTCATTCAGGTGGTTTCTTTGCTCTGGAATTCCATAGAATTCCTACACAGCACCCTACCTAGGCCCACTTCGCCACCCTCTCCCCGTAACCCCACCTAATCTGCACATCTTTGGACACCGAGGGGCAATTTATCATGGCCAATCCACCGAACCTGCACATCTTTGGACTGTGGGAGGAAACTGGAGCACACGGAGTAAACCTACGCAGGCACGAGGAGAAAGTGTAAACTCCCAGGGCCGGAAATGAACCTGGGTCCCTGGCGCTATGAGGCAGAAGTGCTAACCACTGTGCCATTGTGCTGCTTCTTCTGAAAAGCTGCATCTTCAATTTCTACTTGTCCCATTTTAACTCATCCAAATTCCTTATTAGATTGATTTTCTGATAGCGTTATACTGTGCAATGCTGCCACTGCTGTTGACCGCTGCTTTTTACCTCTGCTTCACCCGGTCTGGCTACTTTCTACAACCATTACTGCTCTTGCTACTTAATTCCTTTAAGGTACCTTTGACAAAGACTGCCGCAAATATCCCTCTCCAAATCCCCAAGTCTTCTTACATATTGTAATAATTTCCTGATAGTCTATTAACATATGAAGGTGGTTTGGGTGGAGAAGATCCTGGTTATCATATCCGGTTTTGCTTGAATAAAAAGTTTCCCTGGAATTGGCAAGGAACACAGGGGCAGGTTCAGACAATGTCTTAAAATTGCGGGCATTATTTACAGTTTTATGTAGGTATCATTAACAGTTCTATAGTTTGTAGAGGCGTACCTATTGTGTGCTCTCATGCGTTTGTTGGCAGTTTCTTGACTAGTATATTGACAAAGTCACTTGAAAATGAAAATGGCTTATTGTCATGAGTAGGCTTCAATGAAGTTACTGTGAAAAGCCCCTAGTCGCCACATTCCGGCGCCTGTCCGGGGAGGCTGGTGCGGGAATCGAACCGTGCTGCTGGCCTGCTTGGTCTGCTTTCAAAGCCAGCGGTTTAGCTGAGTGAGCTAAACCAGCCCCTTAGCATGTGTATGCCAGTTTTTCAATGTCCTGTGGGATGATGAGAGACAGTGGGCGCGATTCTCCTCTCTCACGCCGGTTCGGAGAATAGCGGGCCGCGCCGATTTTCACGGCGACGCCGGTCCGGCGCCCTCCCGCTATTCTCTGAACCCCGCACAAACGACACGTTGGCATTCCTGGCAAAGGCCTCGACAGACCCCCCGACACGACCAGAAGCCCGACTTTTTGGCCCCCCGCTATCCTCCGGCCCGGATGGGCCGAACTCCCGACGTCATCACGCAATGTTTTCACGCCGGCCAACACACCTGCTTTTCAAATTCGTCAACCAGTCGTGCTGGCTGACGAGAGCTTCGAGGAGGTGAGCGCACCGCTCAGCGCACAGCTCAGCGCACTGCTGGAGTCTGGCCACAACGGGGAAGGCATCCCCGAGAACGGGAGGGGGTCCAGAATAGGGAGGGTGTGGGAGACGGAGGGGGAGAGTGTGGGAGACGGAGGGGGGGGAGTGTGGGAGACTGAGGGGGGAAGTGGGAGATGGAGGGGGGAGGAGTGTGGGAGACGGAGGGGGGAGTGTGGGAGACTGAGGGGGGAGGATGGGAGATGGAGGGGGGAGGAGTGTGGGAGACAGAGGGGGGGAGTGGGAGATGGAGGGGGGAGGAGTGTGGGAGACGGAGGGGGGAGTGTGGGAGACTGAGGGGGGAGTGTGGGAGACAGAGGGGGGGAGTGTGGGAGACAGAGGGGGGGAGTGTGAGAGACTGAGGGGGGAGGATGGGAGATGGAGGGGGGAGGAGTGTGGGAGACGGAGGGGGGAGTGTGGGAGACTGAGGGGGGAGTGTGGGAGACAGAGGGGGGGAGTGTGGGAGACTGAGGGGGGAGGGTGGGAGACTGAGGGGGGAGTGTGGGGGATGGAGGGGGGAAGTGGGAGACGGAGGGGGGAAGTGGGAGACGGAGGGGGGGTGTGTGGGAGACGGAGGAGGGGAGTGGGAGTGGGGGGTAGGGAGAGAGTGAGCGAGTGACTCGTCCAACCCCGGTTACAAAATGTCTGCCACCATGCCATGGCGTGCCGGTCACGAGGACACGGCCGCTGGTTGCCCTGCGGCTTACGGCCACAGGCCACTGACGCACCGGTGAGGAGGACGTAGTTAACTGCCCGTTGGATGCAGAAAGTGACCAGGGGTTAGGCTGCCCGCGTGTCAGCAGCGCGACCAGGCCACCAGGACACACTGGTATCCCATGGCAGACGGCTGCCGAGGTGTCGACTAACCTCCGTCTAACATGTCCCGTTTCTCTGCCCCCTACCACCCTTCTGTAGGTTAGCACAATGTCTGTGAACAGAACGGCTATGTTCTGCGCAGTGGTTGGGGCCGCTGTACTGCATTTGGACATGGAGCAGCGTCCACAGCCACAACCCGCAGTGGATGCAGGGCCAGCTGCAGCAGCAGAGGGAAGGGCCGAGGAGTTGCCAGTCGTCGAGCAGTATGGGGGGAGGAGGAGGAGGGGGAGGAGGAGAGAGTGAGGGTGCAGCCACGGCACCAGAAGCGACGATCAAGGCCAAGGGTGTACCGTGCCCGGATCTCTTTCCTAACAATGACGGACATCACCTGCAGGAGGAGACTCCGGCTGAGTAGAGGGACGGTGACACATATCTGTCACCTCGTGGCACACCTCGCCCCACGTGGAACGGGGGGAGGACACGCGATCCCGGTTGCCGTCAAGGTGACAGTCGCTCTTAACTTCTATTCGACCGGCTCCTTCCAGTCTCCGAGCAGGGACCTCTCCGGGATCTCCCAGTCATCGGTGCACAGGTGCAACCGGGATGTGACCGACGCCCTCTATGCCATCGCGGACCGCTATGTCACCTTTCCCGAGGACCGATCAAGTCAAGATTCACAAGCGCGTGGATTTGCCAGCGTGGCCGGGGTACCGATGGTGCAGGGTGCAATCAATTGTTTTCACGTCCCCATGCGTCCGCCTGCAGGGGACAGGGAGATCTTCACAAACAGGAGGGGGACATACTCCAGGAATATCCAGGTGGTATGCGACCCCCACATGACGTTCATGAACTTCTGTGCAAGGTTCCCAGGGAGTGTGCATGACTCCTACATACTGGCGCAGTCGTACATCCCTGCGATGTTTGAGGGACGTCCCCCCCGGCTGAGGGGCTGGTTGCTGGGCGACAGGGGTTATCCGCTGAGGTCTTGGCTGATGATGCCGATACGGAGGCCTCAGACCAATGCGGAAACACGATACAACGAGGCCCATGCAGCAACCAGGTGGAGCGCTGCCTTGGCCTCCTGAAGATGAGATTCAGGTGCCTGGACCGCTCCGGAGGGGCCCTGCAGTACCAGCTCGACAAGGACGCTCGTATTGTTGAGGTCTGCTGTGCGCTGCACAACATCGCGATGCAGAGGGGGATGCCCTGCTGCAGGAGGCGGAGGGAGAAGCCAGTGGCAGTGGTGCCAGCACAGAGGAGGAGGAGGAGGAGAGGGAGGAGGGGGAGGAGGAGGAGGAGGAGGCTGGCGGAGTGGCGGGCGCAGCCCGCAGACACGACCCAGGTGCTGGTGATGCCCAGGAGGCGGCACGACGGACCCGGCGAGGACGGCGGGCACGCGACGCCTTGGTGGCAGCACGGTTCACGCATCGCATGTGACGTCCCCGCTGAACACCAAACCACCAACTGCATCGCCAGTCACGCAGAGGGTCAACACACAACTGCCACCCCCCCCCCCCCCCCCCCCCCCACACGCCCTCTCCGTGTATACTGGTCCACTTCAACTTCACCCTTACCACTGGGTCCAGACGGTATGACACCACATTGATGGCTGTGTCAGCGGGTGTGATCAGTGCCATGTTGAATGATGACAGCCCGCTCTGCGATGAGCTGTGAGCTCAGAATCGTTAGAGAGAGTCTGACCCATGGCAATAGCTGAACCATCCACCTTGGTGGCCGCTGAGTTTGTCACGGACACTCCATCACGTGCCCGCGTGGGATAGCTGTGGGAGGGGGTGGGGGGAGGGGAAGGGACTGCACACCCGGCACCGAAGTTTCATCGCTCGTCAACCCCAGCGACACTCGGTCACCATCACAATCCCTGTGGCTGTGGAACAATCACACGGTATTACAAGTAAGGTGGAACAATGCATTTAATATTAACAATTATTTACAGGTGCCCTAGCCCCTACAACTAAACTGTGCCCTTCACCCATGCCAACTTACTCTGTGTCTCTCTTTGTTGCCTTACGGGCCCTGCCACTACGTCTAAGTGATTCCCCAGATAATACAGCAGGAGTGGAGGAGGACTGCTGCGAATCGCCCCCTTCGACTCGTTTCTCCTTCGGCAAGCGTTTCCTGGGGCGACCCGGCCTTGATGGGCCAGGCTGCTCTGCGGGCGTCTTGGGTGACGTTGTGCCACCCTGCTCTGCCCGCTGCCCACCCGATGCACCAGGGATGGGACGGGGGGAGGCCGAGCATTCCGGGATGTCCCGTGATGGAGTTAATGGGACGGGCCCCGAAACCTCCTACTCCCTCGGGGAGCCCGGTGGCCCCCGGGCCTCACTGTGGGACAGAGGTGCGAGCGGGGAGGTGCCCCGTCGCGCCACCGACACCTGGCGCTGCCAGTCCTGGAGGCCTGCAATGGTATCCACCAGTATCCGAAGGTTTGCAGAGATGGAGTCCAGGGAGTTAGACATTCCCGCCAGGGACTGTGCGATCTCAACCTGTGAGTGCACGACGCCATCCAGCACGTGTGTCAGGCAGTTGATGCTCTCCGCGACTGACTGCTGGGACTGTGCCATCAACTGCTGGGACTGTGCCATGGCGTGCTGCGACTGGGCCATGATCTGCTGAGACTCGGCCAAGGCCCGCAGCGCGCCGGCAATGTCGTGTTGGCTCTGGCGCATTGCTGCCTGTGAGAGGGCAACCCTGTCCAGGGCCGAGGATGACGCGTGCACATTAAGCCCAACGCCTTGCATAACCTGACCCATTGCCTCCACCGCGGATGCCACCCGTGCGGTGTCGGCCTGGGTTGCTGCCATGAGCGGCACCACTCCCTGCTCGTGGACGCGGTTCGGCTCCTCTAACAGCGTCTGCAGAGTCTGGAAGGCAGCCCTCCTCCCGTCATTGTTTCCCTGGGTTTCCTGAGGCATCGGCTGTGCGGGTGGGTTGAGAAACTGCAGTAACTCGGAAAACGTCTGGGAGCCAGCTGGATGCTGGGCCTGGCCTGCCCTCCGCCAGTCCGGGCCCTCGGCTGCTCCGACCTCCACCTGCTGTATCTGCTCAGCTGTGATGTGTGACCCAGACTGTGACCCAGGAGCCTCATCACTAAAGAGCCCAACCTGGGAGAGTGTCTCTGGGATGGTGGATGGTGTGGGAGATAGCTGTGCCGCAAGCTCGAGGTCGTCTTGGTTTGACGCCTCCTCTATGTCATCAGCCCACTGAGAGGCCGCAGGGCGCTCGCGGGCCATTTCTCTCTCTTCCTCTCTCGCCACCCTCTGGGCGTCCTGCTCCACAGATTCGGTGGGGGAGGATGGGACTCCCCGCTGATCGGGCACCCTCTGTCGTGCGGCCCTGGGTGCGGTGGGGGCAGATGCCTGTCTCTGCCTGGAGGCAGACGGCCCTGGTCGTTCGGCATCGCGTCCTAGGGAAGAGAAAGAAACGGGTTATTTAGAGACGCTCGGCCGGGCGCTGGACGGTCCCAGTGGGAAGAGTGTGAAGGGACAGGGGATGGGGGAGGTGTCCCAGTGGGCAGAGTGTGAAAGGACAGAGGATGGGGGAGGTATCCCAGTGGGCAGAGTGTGAAGGGACAGAGGATGGGGGAGATGTCCCAGTGGGCAGGGTGTTAAGGGACAGAGGATGGGGGAGGTGTTCCAGTGGGCAGGGTGTGAAGGGACAGAGGATGGGGGAGGTATCCCAGTGGGAAGTGTGTGTGAAGGGACAGAGGATGGGGGAGGTGTCCCAGTGGGCAGAGTGTGAAAGGACAGAGGATGGGGGAGGTGTGCCAGTGGGCAGAGTGTGAAGGGACAGAGGATGGGGGAGGTATCCCAGTGGGCAGGGTGTGTGAAGGGACAGAGGATGGGGGAGGTGTCCCAGTGGGCAGGGTGTGAAGGGACAGAGGATGGAGGAGGTGTCCCAGTGGGCAGAGTGTGAAGGGACAGAGGATGAGGGAGGTGTGCCAGTGGGCAGGGTGTGAAGGGACAGAGGATGGGGGAGGTATCCCAGTGGCAGGGTGTGTGAAGGGACAGAGGATGGGGGAGGTGTCCCAGTGGGCAGGGTGTGAAGGGACAGAGGACGGGGGAGGTGTGCCAGTGGGTAAAGTGTGAAGGGACAGAGGATGGGGGAGGTGTCCCAGTGGGCAGAGTGTGAAAGGACAGAGGATGGGGGAGGTGTCCCAGTGGGCAGAGTGTGAAGGGACAGAGGATGGGGGAGGTGTCCCAGTGGGCAGGGTGTTAAGGGACAGAGGATGGGGGAGGTGTCCCAGTGGGCAGAGCATGAAGGGACAGAGGATGGGGGAGGGGGGGGCTGTTTGTCATGCAGGGTTGTCTCACTTGGTGCAGCTCCGCTAACCTCGCATTGCGCGACCTCCCGGGTGGCAGATCCCCCAACAAGGTCCAGTACCCTCTGCTCGAACGTGGTGAGGGGGTGTAGAATGGGCGAACCCCCTCCAGTCTCGTTCCACTCAAGAGTGTTGTGAGCGGTCTTGTCCTGTTGGGGGAGGGGGCATAGGTAGATCATTACAATACGGCAGGTATCAGCAGGCCGTTCAGATACTGGCACAGTTTGGGGGTCAAGTTGTAACAAGACCATTGCATCTCTCCAGGGGGGCCAGAGCGCTGGGTCTGTGACTACTTAGTGAACCACCCTCCACTCACTCTGCCCCAATCCCCCTCCACCCCCCGTGCCAGGGGGGGAGGTGGGTGATTAAGTAAAGGGGGGGGAGGGATGGTTGTGACCCGGGGGAACCCTCTTGGCACTTACCCTGGCAGCCCTGGTGAGGTCGTGCAGCTTTTTACGGCACTGCTCCCCAGAGCGAGGGGTCTGCCCCACAGCACTGACGGCAGCAGCCACCTCTCGCCAGGCCTGGCGCACCACGCTTGCAGGGTGGCGATGCCCTCTTCTCGGGCAGATGATGCCCCTCCTCTGCTCCACCTCATCGAGGAGCGTTTCTATGTCGGCCTCAGCAAACCTCGGCGCTGCCCTCCGTGGCTCCGACATGTTTCCCGTCCCGTTCCTGTGCTCGCCCGCGCCTTTTTACGATGTCGGGCGGCGTCACATGGCCGTGTTCGTGGCGTTGCCGCGTTCCGACGTCATCTGGAACGTAATTGCCACGGCCCCGTTCCTAGCCCATTTCCCGGGCGTGAATACCTCGGGAACGGGGCCGTGTCGGGCTGTCGGCAAATTCGGCCGTTTTCACGGCCGACTTTGCGATTTTCCGCGGGTGCGGAGAATCGCGCCCAGTGTTTGACCAATTTTGAAAATTGTCAATCACATAGTGCACTTATTTGCATACTGCGCCACCGTGCCGCCGAGACAAGCGTCTCTGACAGTGCTGTACACCCTCACAACTACACTGAAGTTTTGGCATAAATGTTATGATCAAGTAGTTGGAAAACAAGTCAAACTCACAATTTTTCTGAGCTAGAGGTGAATGTATTTGTATTGAGCCATAGATGACATTATAGAGATCAATGATGTGCAGTATGTAATTTCTAAGAGTAATGTTGGGTTAAAGATCCTCTACACAACGGGAGAAAAGAATTGCAAGTCTGCACCTTGAACCTGTGATTCAGAGTCCATTGCCTGTTCTCAGACCATATGTACTTCCTCAGTACTTGAGCAATAATGTAACCAATTACAAAAGTGTATCTTCATCACAAAACATGTGGCTTCTTGCGTGGTGGATCATACCTATTGCCTCTGTAAAGTGAATGGCAACGTAAACAACAAAACAATGCATTTGTGTACCACTGGTGCATTAAAATTAATAAACAATATGTTACAACACCCTAGGCTAGTGTGCAGTCAATTCTAGCCCCACTTGTCCGGGAGTCACAACACGTGTGAACTAACTAATAATGCTCAGAAACATACCTGTCGTCTTCGTCCTTCAGCTGCCCCAGAATTACAGTCACCAGGTTTGTAAATGTAAGCACAATTACTGTTTATTTATAACAAGAACAATGATGAAATATGCAGCAAATACAACTGGTTAATTATTATCTAATACATAATTTCCACTTTAACCTGCCCCACCCTCTATACACACACACACTAAAGATAAGCACAGAGTGGTGGAAAGGGGTAAAACCTGAAGTAATAGGAAAAGATTCTTGGTTTCAGATGATGGCTTTTAGCATACCTTTCTTCACAGCAAGCTTGCTGGTTAAATTCTAGGTTAGCACTGTTCTTCACAGCGCTAGGGTCCCAGGTTTGATGCCCAGCTTGGGTCACTGTCTGTGCGGAGTCTGCACGTTCTCCCTGTGTCTGCGTGGGTTTTCTCCGGGTGCTCTGGTTTCCTCCCACAAGTTCTGAAAGACGTACTATTAGGTGAATTGGACATTCTGAATTCTCCCTTCGTGTACCCAAACAGGCGCTGGAGTGTGGCAACTGGAGGCTTTTCACAGTAACTTCATTGCAGTGTTAATATAAACCTACTTGTGACAGTAAAGATTATTATTATTATCATGTTTGCAGCCTGTACTGGTCTACTCTGTAGATTTATTCATTCAGATTCTCTTCTGTTTCAAGAATGCAGTACTCACAGATTTTCTGGAGAGAGATAGCAAGTTCTGGTCTTTATTTGCACAGCCTGTAATGTTTTTCCTGTAAGTTCCAAAATACAGCATTCATAGCAGCTTTCCTGGAGAAAGTTAATGTGTTGCGAGAATCAAAACGGAAACTCCCTGGGACTCTGAAAAGCATTCAACTGAGATATAATCCAATCACCACCTGTTGCCGGGCAGAGTGCGGCCCTTTGGCCCAATTCATTAACCACCAGTCAATCAACCAAACCGATTCCCCCCATCTCTCTCTGGCGCTGACAAGTCTGCAGCTTCTGTTTAAACCAGAACAAGGTAGCAACGTAATCTCTCCTGCAACTTCTGGATTCTTTTGCTTGAATTAAGATACAGGGTGCTTGCCTTAAAGAGGCATGTCCATTAATCAGCCAAGGATCAAAAATGTAACGGCAAAATAAACAAAAGGAGAAATAAGGGATCACACAGGAAGGATCCTTGCAAATGCCTCAATCCATAAAATCGAAAAAGAAAATGCAGAGTGCATTCTAATATCAAAATATGATAGGAAAAAGGCTGTGGAGGCTCAGTCATTGAGAATAGTCAAGACTGGGGTCGATAGTTTTCTAGATATTAAAGATATCAATAGTTTTCTAGATATTAAAGATATCAATAGTTATGGGGACAGTGCAGGAAAATGCTGTTGAGCCTGAAGATCAGCCATGAATGAATTAAATGGTACAGCAGGCTTGAGAGGCTGAATGGCCTATTCTCTATGTCTCTGAGTGTCAAATGATTTTATTCAGAATTTAGTTCATTAACTTGCATTACTTTCCACATTTTCTAATCAGGGGCCCCGAATAACAATCTGCTTTGAATGATAAGAGGAAATTTTCACTTAAGCGCGTTGTTTTGAGGTTCATTGTTTGTTCCCTGAAATGTAAATCTGCAATTTGTTCATCTGCACACAAAACCGACCGTGTACGTTTGAATAATCTGTTAGAGTCATTTTAAGGGAAATACTTTACAAGCTATTGCTGCAAAATCATTGTTTACATTGTTTTATATTCCTCAGTCAGTTTAGTTGCGTACAACCATGTGTAACACAAACTAACCGCACTGAACGTAGTCATTGTGCCCAGAGTTCAGTTCGATTGTCTGACCCTCAACGTGAATGGAGTAGAGTTAAGCATTTTGGATTGATATTATTTTTCACCCAGTTACTTCATCGATATAATGTTCTGTTTGGCTTGGTAATTTGTGGTTTAGCTTAAAAGACTTGAGCCTTTCATCCTGCGACATAGTCAGGATTACAGCACTTCACATCAATTAGTCCCCATGAGTTTATATCGCTGGGTGAAACGACATTGGGCTCCATTAGAAACAATTTGGCAGCTTCATGGGAAACTGCCAGTGAAAGAAGGGGTCTGTACACACATTGTGTTTTGTTATCTCTCCTCGGGTTAGATTACTTCATTTATTCAGTCTTTGCAGACAATAGATGTGTCAGGCATACCGCAGTAATCCTTTTACCCCATTCTGCTTAGAGTGACACCCGAATGAAGAGGTGCTGTGTTGGAGACTATCAGTTTCTTTGGAGAATGCTGACAGGAATCTAGGCGAGTGCAGAAATTAAACCGGATTCATTAAGATCTATTACGGAGACTGTGTTCTTCATTGCTTTGAAAGCCTTATGGACTTGCAGAAAAATCTGTGTACGGAGACATTCTTAATAAGGGTTTTTGCCCTTTGCAGGTTTGTGGTTATTTACTTATTACATACCTCTTATGTTAGCAATTATCTGTAATAACTGAAATTAACAATGAGATAGGCATCATTAAACTTAAGTCAGATCCATAGCAAATCTCTAAACTCCAGTAAACATGTTACTATAAACAAAGATCTAAATATAAGTTGCATCAGCCCAACTTCAGTTTAAATCCTCGTAATTGGGAAGTGTGCACAGATGGGAAGGTCAATCGTACAGCACCTATCATTGGCAGTACCGCAATGCTGCTAACCCAGTTGAAGACCATTTAAACTTGTGTGTTCAGTGTTGGCACAGTGGACAATGGTACGACATTGCCACTGGTGTAGCTGTGGCCAGAAGGTTCAAGGTTTGACGATTACTCTAAGTTGCCAAAGCTGAGCCAAGCCAGTCGTTCACGTGCTTTGAATGGACTGAGAGTCCCTGAAGTACAGAGAAATAAGACAATCAAAGTTTGTGCCCTCGATTGCTGGCGAGTGGTCCCTGCTGGAGAGAATGCACACATGACACCAGATTCAGCTGTGCCCCATCCACAGACAAAGACCCTGAGAACACTGTTTTGGGTTTTGGTGCACATAACAGAATCTTGGGGGGTGGGGTGGGGGGGGGGGGGGGGAGTAGGGGTTGGGGGTGGTTGGGGGTGGGTGGGAGTGGTTGGTGGAGGGCGTGGGAGGCCTCCCTGGTAGTCTAGTAGTTAGGATTTGGTGCTTTCACTGCTGCGTGCAGCCCGGGTTCGATTCATAGTCATGGAATGATGAGTTTATTGATCTTGTGTGACTGTTTAAAGGGATGTGAGACTGGGGTGTATCGTCACCCGTGAGAACGGTATCCTGGTTTAGTTAATTACATTTCTTTGGACCTTTCATCTTAGCTACAGTGCCCCACCAGGATTGTCATCCCCTGCTATTGATGTTTAATTTATAGATCTTCTGTATATTTTTAAAAAGAGTATAAATGCCTTAGGTGACAAGGGGCTGCTGGTATCCAGAGATCTGTAGTAATGGAGGGGAAAAAAAGGCCCTTATAAATAAATTGACTTACCGCAGTGACCTGGTCCGGGATTCTCCCCTACCCGGCGGGGCGGGAGGTCTCCCAGCGTGTCGGAGTGGCGTGAACCACTCCGACGTCGGTCAGCCCCAAAGGTGCGTAATTCTCCGCACCTTTAGGGCCAAGCCCTCACATTGAGGGGCTAGGCCCATGCCGGAGTGGTTCCCACTCCACCAGCTGGCGTGAACGGCCTTTGGTGCCACGCCAGCCGGGGCCGAAAGGGCTTCGCCGGCCGGCGTAAGTCCGCGCATGCGCCGGTGCGTCACTGGCTGCTGACGTCATACCGGCGCATGCGCAGGGGAGCAGGTCTCTTCCGCCTCCGCCATGGTGAAGGCCATGGTGGGGGCGGAAGAAAAAGAGTGCCCCCAATGGCACAGGCCCGCCCGCAGATCGGTGGGCCCCGATCGCGGGCCAGGCCACCGTGGGGGCATCCCCTGGGGTCAGATCGCCCCCCCCCCCCAACCAGGACCCCCGAGCCCACCCGCGCCGCCAATCCCGCCGGTAAGAGAGGTGGTTTAAAACACGCCGGTGGGAGAGGCCTGTCAGCGGCGGGACTTCGGCCCATTGCGGGCCGGAGAATCGCCACGGGTGGCCCGTCGACCGGAGCGGGGGGCCCGCCAACCGGCGCGCCACAATTCCCACCCCCGCCGAATCTCGGGGGGGCGGAGAATTCGGGACATGGCGGGGGCGGGATTGACGCCGGCCCTGGGGGGGTCGGAGAATTCCGCCCCAGGTTCCTGGAGCTATATTGTTCATTGACAATAACTACCTGTTAAGTGAGCAGGCAGCACATAGTTTATTCCCTGCCTGCTTTGGAAAGGATTGGCGCTTGTTAATCCCTCTTTGTGATCCCTGCCCTCTCTTTCTCATGGGTAATGAATTTTGTTCCATGCTTTGAAAGTTACTTTCAGATTACATTACACACACCGTTCCAATATTAACAAGTTAATAGCAAGTGATATAAGATTGAATGAACTATTGGATTATTTAAAATGATATCCACTATGGTAATCAAGGATGAGGGGAAATCCTTAGGTAGTTCTGGTGATTACAGAACACTACAATATTGCATCTTCCCATTCTCACTTTTTAAATTGAGATTTGATAGTTTAGACCTGAATTTTAATGGAAGTGGTTGAAGAAGGAACCTGAGCTGTCGGTGCTTATGTACATTGTGAAAAGGATTTTGACAAAAACAGAGTTGGAATTGTGATTATTAAATGACTGAGGAAGTGCAAGCTTAAGTTTGTGGTGTTTAAAAACAATTTTGACTTTGATGTTCGGAGAAGATTTGTCTGGTCCAGCAATGTAAAATTGATGGGTCAATGTAAGCAGCCTACAAGGAGGCAGAGAAAATGAAGCCCTGCAACAGCTGGTACAACCAAATATATTTATTTTTATCGGAAGTTGCATTAGGAAGTGTGAAAAACCAGTGAGTAGGTGCTATCCCCTGCAGCTAGATTCACCAGTGTCATAGAGGAACATGAGGAGGTTGTTCTGCTCCTCGAGCCTGTTCCATCATTCAATTAGCTCAAAGCTGACCTGTATCTTAACTCCACTTACCCAACCTCGCTGCCTGTTCCTGAATACCCTCACAAAAATCTCTCAGCCTCAGTTTTGAAATTTCCACTTGACCTAGCATATTCAGGGAGAGAATTCCATATCATTTGTGTGAAGAAGGCCTTCCTGGTATTATCTCAGAATGGTCTGACTATAATTTTAAGATTGTGCCCTCTTGTCCTGGACTTTCCAATCAGAGGAAATAGATTCACTATCCATTCTCCCTTTCAATTACCTTAAAAACCTCATTTAATGACCTTAAAGTAAATCCTTAAATCTTTATTGATCTGTTGTGTCTGCAAACCCCAACTTTCTAAGATGCATCGGTTTCTGCTGTTGGACTATTAATTATATAGTCTGAATCCTATAGCTCCCTAAACTCCAACCAAGTACAACTTGTGTTGAAATCGCGCGACATGTATTACTAATCTATTCGTACAATTTCTCCTCACCAAACCCACCAGCCCAGTCTCCCTTGGTTAAGGACGATCATTCTGCCCCTTTCTCCACACCAATGAAACAGAATTGCAAAATATCAGTTCTATAATTTGTACTGTCACAATCAGGCCCTGGCATCTGATTTTTGTGTTAATTTTCCCTAGTTTTCAGTCTTAGCTCTGTTGGCGTCCCCTGTACCACAAGTACTCATTAATATTTTACCAAGGGCCATATGTAAAGGTAAAGTTCCATTCCTCTATTTTTATAGCACTCCTAAAGTTTGGTTTCCATCCTGGACCTGGCTTTCCTTCTTGTTCCACCATTGCTGGGATCCTAGCCACACACAATGGAACAAGTTTCTGGAGAGAGCGTTAAAAACATTGAAATAAAGTTTTGGGCTTTACATTGAGTCCCATCTGTGTATTTCCACACTGAGCTGAAACTGTGCTGAAAGGAAGATAATTGCTGTCATGGACTAGCAAAGCATTCCCTGGTGCAGATTCTAGTTATCATTACTCCCAAGTCATTTCATGGTAAGAGGCATGTACCAAAAATACAGCTTTAAGCTTGTGCTTAAAAACAGGATGGAAAGCAAGTCTGGAAAATAACTTTTCTTGAGTTCTTTGATGCATTTGCTTTTGCTCTTTCCATGATGTTTGAATTGATTCCTGTACAGATATCTCTCTCAATATAAAGCACTGGGGCTGGATTCTCCGCACCCCGACTCCGAAATTGCAGCCGGCACCGGGATGGAGAATCCATTTCCGCGCACGAAATCGGGACTGGTGCCGGTTCCCGATTCTTCAGGCCCCGAAAAGCGAGTACTGCGCGCCGCGAATCTCCTACCTGCGGCCATTGCTGGCCATCGCCCCGCCGTTCTCCGCCCCGGACTGGCCGAAGACCTGACAGCATGGACCTCATGTGATCCTGCCGGTCGGGACTCAGTCCGCAGCCGCCATGGTCAGGGGCGGGCCTATCGGAGGGCAGGGGAGGCCTTACGGTAGCGGGCTAATTTTGTGCGGGTGGTCCGGGTCGGGCATGCGGCCGATCGGATGGATTATTTGGAGGGTCCAGCTCCGTGGTTTGAGTCCGCCATGGAGTACGGTGCGGCCGGGCCTCCGCCATGCGCATGCGCAGCTTCTGACCCAGAAGTGCAGGGCCCGTATCTGCAGCAAAATCTGCAAGCTTCCTGATGGTTCACTGCTAGCTCCCTGTGGGGCAAGGAATATGTGGCCCTTTCACACCAGTTTTTCTGTCATGAAAGGCCAGGGTTTTTCCGACAGCGTGGGGACATAGTCCCAAAAACGAAGAATCCAGCCCCTGGATTTTCAATCAGTGCAGAAGGAATGGTGCTCTCTGCTCATCACACTGACAGTTGTCCATAAAAGTTGTGTGGGTTTTAGAGCATAGATTTGATTGAATCTGGCACCTGATACAGCGTGGTGTTCTTTGCAGGGCACCCATCGCATCTTTGAGTAAAACAGAAAACTCTTTAACCAATGAGCTTGGGCAATCCTTACTGAGCCATGCATTGTCTAAACTAGGAAGTACAAATTAAATTTAAATCATGGACGGGAAATTTAATAAAATGTGGCAATAAAGAATAGGATTCAGAGAGAGGGTGAGTTCAAAGAGATAGACAGAAAAAAGAAATTCAAAAAATGTTAACTTTCGTTTTATTTACATCACCAAAACTAATTACCTTCTAAAGGAATGAAGCTCCACACTTTAAAAATTACATTTTCAGGGTGAGGGAGATTACTTGACGTTAATTATCACTTTTTTCTCAGTTAAAAGCTCGCTTACTTCTGAATACATCAGCCAGAAAAACATCTGCCAAATTTAATGGTAAAATACCCCAAATTAAAGCCACTGCTTCAGTGTTGAGTATATTAGTGAAGACTGCAACAGTGCGTCCTATGGAGGAATAGTGTATGTCTGACAGCAATGTTTGGATTTTCACATTGGAAGTCAGGCGTTGCTGTTAGGTATATTCTGTTTCCACTATGAGTGCTGTTAACCCTGCAATTATTGTCCATGCAAAATCTGGCCCTTTGTTCATCCTTGGTTCCTTTTTGTTGTTGCTATCCTGCAATTGTCTTGAGAGTTCAACTTGCTGTAAGCATTTGAGCTAATATATGCAGCAATTGGAAGGTAGGCTTGGGACAAATAATAACACTCTATTGTAATAACATTTAGCCATCTGTGGATTGGAACATTAATCTGAGGCCCGAACAATATTTGACTGACACTTTAGTATGGTACTGAGAGAGTTCACTGAGAGAGTCATTTGCATGAAGAATTGAATCAAAGCCCTGTCTGATTAATCTATGGTTCAGGGGGATGTTAAATATCCCATGACAGCATTCAAAGTATTGTTACAAAATATTAAAAGTGTACCACAGAATTCCTCCAGTGCAGAAGGAGGCCATTTGGCCCATTAAGTCTGCACCAACCCTGTGAAAGAGCATTCTACCTGAACCCACTCCAAGTTATGACCTATTGCCATAACCCCACCTAACCTGCACATCTTTGGACGGTCATGATAGGGAGATATTTGGAACTTGGATCCCAAAATAAGGTTCAAAATGTGCCAGGCAATTTAGGGGTTAAAGAGACTGAAAGAAAGGACTGTTAGCAGCAGGCCTTTACCTTGTTGTATTCAGACGTAACCCCATTCATGGGAATACACAGGATGATCTACTCAAGATCAATTGCCATTTGGGACAACCTTGTTTGACAAGCTATTAACCCATTACAGAGTTTGATGATCCATTTATTCATCAATGAAAAGGTAGTTTCATATGAATGGCATATCTGTTTTTTTTTTAATGTAAAGGAGTGGGCAATCAAGCAGCGCAAATTACAATTGATAAGTTCCAGTCTGGACATCCCAGTGGAGGACCTTTGTTTTAAGGGCTGGGTAGAGCTGGGAGAGAGAGAGAGAGCGAGAGAGAGAGAGAGACAAGCAAAAAAAAAGAAGGATGTGAACAACCATGAGACAAGTCATGGATTATGCCGGACAGAAAAAGATGTAAGCAGCCACCGAGGAGATAATGAAAAAAGCCACAGAGAGAAGGTTTTGGAAGAAGGTTCTGAACGAATGTCCCTAACAGAAGAACTTGCTTCCTAAATACAAGTGTTGCCTTTGCCTGCATATGTAAGTGGAACGAGAGCTGTACCTGCATGAAAAATTTTGTTTGATGGGAACTAGTGTTAAGGTTAAGAAACAACACGTAATCTGTGAGTGGTAGTGTTAAAGTTTAAGAGTTCAAATATTGTTTTCTTTTCTTTTGTGTAAAATGAAGTTTGTTTATAAAATAACCGAGCCCTATTTCTTATATTATCACTCCCAGAATGAATCGATCTTTCTGCACCTTCTTAAAACTTTAAAAAGGTAGGCATCTGGTTCAATCTCTTAGCCATTGTTGGGTACTGATCAGGCGTCTGTATCGGGACACCAAAGGGCAATTTTAGCATGGCTAATCCACCTAACCTGCACATCTTTGGACTGTGGGATGAAAGCAGAGCACCCGGAGGAAATCCACGCAGACATGGGGAAAACGTGCTAACTCCACATAGACAGTATCCCAAGGCCAGAATTGAACCCTGGTCCCTGGCACTGTGAGTTAGCAGTGCTAACCACTGTGCTACTATGCTGCCCTTCTGTTGGTTCAGTTGGTATCCTGGCCCACATGCATCTCTCCATAAGATAAACTTAACCCAGGCTGTTTAGTTGGCAGCACTTTTGCCTCTGAGTCAGGAGGTTGTGGGTTCAGATAATTGAACATCAAAATCTGGATTGACATCCTGCGCAGCAATGAGGGAGTGCTGCACTGATGGTGGTGATGACTTTCAGGTGCAACATTAAGCTGAGGCTCGACCTGCCCTCTCAAGTGGATGCAAAATATTCCATGACAGTGTTCTGGAAGAGAACAGGAAGGTTATCCAACAAGGCCTGGCCAATATTTACCCCCGAATAAATGCAATAGAAACAGATTATCTGGTCATCACCACCTTGCTGTTTGTGGTATCTTGCTGTGTGCAAACTCATAGTTGTGTTTCGGACTGTACAACAGATCCATGCTTCCAAAATACTTTTTAAAAAACATTTTGTTGAGGCATTTATGATTTTATAATAACAGAAACTACAAAAACAAATGTAAACATAATTCAGTACATAACTGCCCCCCCTCTCCCAGCCAACAACCATACCCAGCCAACATGGCTTATACACACATTTCCCCAGTCCTCCATCTCCTCTCGCTGATCCCACCTGAACTAAACTAAACTAACTTCCCACTCCCCCCCTCTATCGTATCTGCAAACAGTTTTAGTTTTCCCCAAAGAAGTCGATAAATGGCTACTACCTCCGAACGAACCCTAACATTGACCCTCCCAGGGTGAACATAATTTTCTCAAGCCTGAGAAACCTAGCCATGTTGCTGCTTCCAAAATACTTCATCGGTACCAAAGCTTTGATAAACTCTAAGGTTGTGAAAGACGTTGGTGGAATTTTCTGATAAAGAAAAGTGTAATTTCCGGTGAGAATATCGGTCAGATTCTCGCAGGCCCCCGCAGCACGATCTGAGCCACAATTTTCAGGCACTTAGAAAATCTTTTATACCCCACTTGAAAAACGGCAGGGACATGATTCTCCGCCCCCGGGAAAATCCGTGAAGGCCATCGTGAACTCGGCCGAGTTTCACGATGGCCTTGGAGCCCGTTCCTCTCACCGAATTCACCCCCACCCGGGGGGCTAGGAGCGGCGCTCTGTTATTCTCGGACACCGGGCCTTGACGCTTGCGTCAAGGCGGCGCACTGAGAATGACGCGACGGCAGCTCCTATGTGACGTCAGCCGCGCATGCGCAGGTTGGCCGGCTCCAACCCGCGCATGCGTGGCTGACGTCACGACGGCTGACAGCTCAAACCCGCGCATGCGCGGTGGCCGTCGTCCCCTCAGCCGCCTCGCAAGACGTGGCAGCTTGATCTTGCGGGGCGGTGGAGGGGAAATAGTGCGTCCGATTGAGACGCTGGCCTGATGATCGGTGGGCACCGATCGCAGGCCTGTCCCGAGCACAGTCGTGGTGCTCATTCCCCACCAGGCCCCCTACAAGCCCCAAAACGGGCATCTCACAGCAATTTCACGACGGCAGCGACCAGATGTGGTTGCCGCCTTCGTGAAACGGTCGTGAACGGCAGGCCGCTCGGCCCATCCGGGTCCGGGTCGGAGAATCGCCGGTCGCCGTGAAAAACGAGCGGGGGGTGGGAGAATCGCGGGGGGCACCAAGGGGTCGTGAAATTAGTCGGGTGGCCCTCCCGCGACTCTCCCACCCGGCGTGGGGAGCGGAGAATCGCGCCCCATACCGAAGCCTGAAGTGTCTGGATGGGTCATGTGAGCACTTTAATGAAGGGGGTGCTGCATTTAAACGGCTCCACAGTACTTGCTCTCATGCTAGCCAGGAGGATGATGGCAAGGGGATCAGCTCCTAGATTTAGGAGGGAAATCTTAGCGATATGCGGGATACCATGGAGAAGAGGTGGGCCACAATATACCCTCAGGCTGGTATGAGGTCCTCTAGCAAAGTGACGAATCCCGCCTGGGAGATGGTGGCAGCACTGGTCAGTGCCAGCAGCCCGACTGAGAGTAGGGATGTGCAGTGAAGAAAAAAGATGAAGGACCTACTCCAGTCAGCCAGGGTAAGTGTTCCCTGCTTTCTCTCTGCACTCCACCTTTCTGTCACTCATTAGAATGTCACCTCGATCATACATTCCGCCACCTCGCAGGGCCCCAGAACCCGAACTCCAACCAGCCTCATCAAACCCACCCTGGCACTCCAAATCAGAACCCCTCCTTGCTTAGGCACAGTGCCCACACATGCCAGCTGTCATCAACCACTAAGCTGCCAGGTATCCATCTCACATTACCCCCAATTGTGTTCCTGTCGCCCATTGCAATGCAAGAGAAGATGTGGTGAGACACCGAGCTGAGGATGTGGACTTTGTACGAGGAGAGAACCATGGAGTTTGCAGGTGCTGCCAATTCGCATCGGAGACGCCAATAATGTTGCTCTTTTTAACTGGATACTGATATGACAGTTATTAATGATGATATTGCTTTTCAGAGTCGCCAGGTATCAAATTATACCACCACAAGGTTTTACTGGATATCGATCAAAGACCAAACAACCAGTTAGTTCAAGTTCAATGATAGTTTATTTACACACAAGAATTACTTCAACATGCAACATAAAACACTACAAGCTAAATTACACCTCACACGACAACAACTTGTACATAACTTCAGGCACCCAGCTTTATGCAGAGGAACAAGGCCTTTGTTTGGATCTTGCATGGCGGCGTCTGGAGAAGTGAGTTTGTTTCTGCTGGGCTCAGCCGTCTGGTAGCAATCGTTGGTCTTGAACTTGTCTTTTGGTCGTGATACTAAAGTTGGTTTTAGGCGTAGGTCAGGGCCAAGAGAGACTGAACACATGGCTGTGTCTCTCTTTATCCTTCTGGGGTTTCGCGCTCTTTTGGGCTGTCCTTAGCTTTGGACCCAATAATTCGGCAGGCTTCATTACTGCCTTCGATTTTGGCCAATAAAGGGGCGGGTGCCTTGATGGCGGGGAGTGTCCTGAGCGGTCATTGACCATGGCTTTTTGGGCTCCCTGAGAAAAGGGAGTGGCGCCGAGGAGTCTGTTTCTGTATCTGTTACCTGAGTACAGATCTTTTGTTCTGGGGAAATGGGCCATTATAGTGCAAAGTAGCTGAGGGTTTCGATAGTGTCTAGTTATCTGAGTTGCCAATATACATAAGCTCTGAGCACCTGATTCCTGGGTTGACCATATTTCCCATGGTCCTTTGCAGGTGGCCATATTTCCCAGAATCCTTTATAAGTGGCCATCCAAGATGGCTACACCCCGTCCTTTTGATACTGAACTTGAAGCGTGGTGGATCACACTGTTGATCCTCATCCATCCTTGGTGTGCCGGTTACCCTTGGTCAGGGACAGGTTCTGCACTACCGTGTCCTATGTTTTTGGCGAATTTACCTAATTTTATCAACATATCATAAATTCATAAACTCTAAGGGGCTACTATAAAACATTTAATCATGATGCATTTAACTTATTTACACAACGGAACCTCTAATTATCATTACGTAAGCTACTCTCATGCTGCTGGCAAATAACAAAAAGGAACTTATGTGCAATACAAAAATTTTAAAGATAGAAACAGCAGCATTACATCTCTATTTAATCTATTACCATCATAGAAGAAGTACAATCTTTTTATTTTGTCAGTGAAAAAGGTTTGTGGGATTTGTTGGATTCCAAGGAAAGGGGCTCGGAGTGTGTATATCGGGGAGCGGGAGGCTCTCCTTTGCCATTTGTGGAGTCTAAGTGTCTGAACGACACTGCAGAGTATTGCTACTACCAAAAGGGCTTCTACTGTACAGGAAAGGGAATACCATTTTACAATGATTTCACACCATGTGGGGGCATCAGTGTTTATTTTCATGTGAGGTGTGGTGTCTGGGCTCGGGGTCTCATATTGCATGATCATGTCTGGGGCCGGTGGGGTGGGGATACAATGGCTGTCAACGCACGCAGTTGTAGGAGTCCAGCGATGATCACAATGGAGGCCATCAGTCCTGTCTTCATCGTGTCTTTTTGTTCTTCATTCTTCGTAT
The DNA here is from genome assembly GCF_902713615.1 of Scyliorhinus canicula. Lineage (NCBI taxonomy): Eukaryota > Metazoa > Chordata > Chondrichthyes > Carcharhiniformes > Scyliorhinidae > Scyliorhinus > Scyliorhinus canicula. Next base: position 199,540,274 of record NC_052146.1, read on the forward strand.
ATTCCTGAGGGTGCAAGCATAATATCTGTTATTATCGTTGGTTAACATCTCGTTTTGTTTGTCTTTTTCTCTTCACCTTCAATTGCCCATGAGAATTGTCACCACGTGTGACTCCCTCATTTTATTTTTTGAAATAACCATTTTAGAGACAAAACATCCGGAAAAAAATTCCTGTTTCAGTGCAAGGAATCCAGCAGCTTGTGGGTCGATGCAGTGAGTGGGCAGACAGGGTCCAGCGGTAGTTCACGTCTAGCAGCAAATGTGTAACCACCAAGTGTGTCAAACATGTAAATAACAGTTGGGGTAGCGACCAAAGAGTTGCGGAAGGTAAAGAGTTGAGTGAAAAGGCTGTGGCAAAAGACATTCTTTAAACCATACTAAAGAGCAGATAAGGGGAAATAAAGACCTACCAAGGACAGTGAGGAGTGTAAAAAACCATTCCAGATTACTTGAGGTGAGCGAAGCATGAGGTGCGTGTGGGCCGCGGCAGGGCAAGAATGGGTGGGATTCCCCGGGTAGGGCAGTGGCGGTGGCGAAGGGCAAATTCCCGTTGTTGGTTGGTGGCGGTGGCTCTGACAGTGGCAGTGAAAGGGGGTACAGGAGACCAAACATGTCCTGGTCGTGGTTCCAGGGACTGTAGCTGTCGTCCGAATCAAGCTCAAGCTGGAAAGGCTACCTGTGAGCGGAGAGAAGGTCGGGTCTGTGGGCGTGGATGTGCTGTCCAGGCTGGGGGGGGGCAGGTTTGCAGTTGTCGATGGGCGGGGCGGAATCGTCTGCCATTGCTAGGGAGACGTGGAGTGGCTACATTGGGTTCCATAAACTTTAAGCTGGTTGATATGGAAGCAACCTGTTTTTCCATTGGGGTACGTTATTTTGTACACAGAGGGGCTCACTTTATCCAAAATGGAGTAGGGTCCTGCAAATTTAGAGGTGAGGAACGAACTGGAATTATACAGGGAAACCATCACTTGCTGACCGACTGTATACTCTGTTGGGTGGACTGTTTTATCAAAGCAGGCCATACTCTTCTTTTTCCGAGCGCCTAGTCAGACAGCTGCAGCGAGCTGGGCTGCTTTAATATTTTCCGTGACTTGCTGGACTGCTTTTTCATGGGTGAGGGTGATGACTGTGGCCAAATCAATTGGGCAGGTCTATAAGCTTAACTTCCTCCGGTTCGTCCAGACCGTACATAACTGTTTGCTGTCGTACTCTCAAAGAAATTATGCGGGTCTGCTGTGGGTTCAAATGGTTAAATTTTGGCGCAGGCATCTCTCAATTGGGTAATGGCTAGTGGGGTGGTGTAAACGAAATCGGGCTCCTTGTGACATGCACTGTGTGGTAACTGGATTCATCGGGATGTGTGCTGCCTGTGCAGTCGGTGGTGCGGTTGCTTTCCTTTTCGGGGCCTGGAGGGCTCTATTCTGATTTTCTGTATCCTCCACCTATCTATGGGCGGTTTCATTTAGTTCTTGCCAACTGGGGTCATTCAGTCCAAAGAGATCTCTGAAGCTGTTTTGCACTGGATATTGATCAAAGACCAAACAACCAGATAATTCAAGTTCAATGATAGTTTATTTACACACAAGAATTACTTTGACATGCAACATAAAACACTACAAGCTAAATGACGCCTAACACTACAACAACCTGTACTTAACTTCAGGCACCCGGCTTTATGCAGAGGAACAAGGCCTTCGTTTGGATCTTGCATGGCTGGGTCTGGAGAAGTGAGTTTGTTTCTGCTGGGCTCAGCCATCTGGTAGCAATCGTTGGTCTTGAATTTGTCTTCTGGTCGTGATGCTACAGTTGGTTTTAGGTGTAGGCCGGGGCCAAGAGAGACCGAGCGCCGGTGCCAAGAGAGACTGAACACATGGCTGTGTCTCTCTTTATCCTTCTGGGGTTTTGCGCTCTTTTGGGCGGTCCTTAGCTTTGGACCCAATAATTCGGCAGGCTTCGATTACTGCCTTTGATTTTGGCCAATAAAGGGGCGGGTGCCTTGATGGCGGGGCGTGTCCTGAGCGGTCATTGACCATGGCTTTTTGGGCTCCCTGAGAAAAGGGAGTGGCGCCGAGGAGTCTGTTTCTGTATCTGTTACCTGAGTACAGATCTTTTGTTCTGGGGAAATGGGCCATTGGAATGCAAAGTAGCTGGGGGTTTCGATAGCGTCTAGTTATCTGAGTTGCCAATATACATAAGCTCTGAGCGTCTGAGTCCTGGGTTGACCATATTTCCCATGGTCCTTTGTAGGTGGCCATATTTCCTGTGATCCTTTGTAAGTGGCCATCCCAGATGGCTACACAGAGAAGGAGCAGGAGTGGGCCTGCACTGAAAGCTAGGTGGGCCTGCGAGAAAAAAGTGAGAAGCAACTGCATCTTCATCCAGATGACCAGTCTCAAGTGGGTTCTGTGTAGTCAAAACCCTTGACTGGGCCTTGTACTCAAACCATGTCCCTTGCTTTGCAGGCACAACATCTGAAGAGCCTGGACTGACCACCAGCAGTTTCCCTCGACACCACCTCAGACATGGATGAAATGTCACAGCGATCACCTGCACCATCCACCATCGCAGAAACAACACCTTTGTGGCCGATCTTCACAGGCTGGTTTCTGGCTCACTATTTGGTAAGCATTGCACAGTTTTTGTTACACATCAGGTGGCGGAAGGTGCATCCCAGGGATTGGACAGTTGGAGGTCTGTTCGATCCCAGGACTCAGCTGTGCTCCAGCCAGATGCTGTGCCTCTGGACATGTTTGTCCCTCAGTTGATGGACTTGCAAAGGCAGGGCTTGGTATACCAGGAGGGGGCTGTCAGCAACACTCATGCGACTACAAGGCCAAATGGAGGAATCCCAAAGTCTTATATCACAGGAGATGTTGCCGATGATGCGTGACACCTATGCCAACACTGAAAGGATGACATCTGCACTGGAAAGCTTGGTGAAAGAGGGCAGATCTTTGACAGGAGTACTCAGAAACATGGCCCAGTCCCTGAGGACCATGGCTGAGGCCTTAAACATGTATGGTGCAGACAATAACGGGCCTTCAGGACTGGCAGCGCCCAAAGATGTTGAGGCTTCTGGAGTTCACCACAGTTGTCCCTCTATCCGATGAAGTAACCCAGGGACTCGTGAGCACCCAGAGGGAGGAGGACCCACTGGAGACCCTGGGAGTGACTGGCCAATCTGAATCTCCCCCTCTTGAGAGTGATGCAACACAGGCACAGCAGGCAGAAGAGGGTGACACGGCAGCACCAGTGTGAACCGAAAGTAGGGTGGGGCCCTCCAGTTCCCGGCCCTCCATAGGATGCCCCGCAAAAACATCTCAGGCAACAGAGGATGGGAGGAAGCACCTCTGATGTGCATCCTGAGAACACACTCAGATGTAGTAGGAATGTTCGCAAGTGTAAGGAAATGTAACGGCACAGCGTGGGCATGGCTAAAGATAGGCACAGGTAGTCGGGGATTATTATCACTTGGAACATCTGCATGTCACTGAATTAAATATTATTGTTCTTCACCACCTTAACCCTCCTCCCATTGGCATAGCACTTCTCCCCATCCTTCTCTGGGCACATGTCCTCTCATTGGCCTCCGTATCCACCAGGTGGTTAGGCCCATTCATTGCGAATGTTTCATTCACAGTGATAGACATGATTCAGTGAACCCCAGACACTCGGCCCTAAGAGATAAAGGAATGTAGGACCGAATCTCACTCAGATATGAGCAAGGGAGTCTGCGTGCTGGTAGCAGACAGACAGAAGTCAGGTATAATCAATAGCTGAGGAGTATTACAGGCTGTTCCTCACTGCGAGTGACCATCACCCTCCTGCATTGCTGGGCAGCACGCACTCATGGGCTCCCCAGCCCCAGCACTGCAACCTTCATCCCCTGGTCACAGATGAGTCATGCCGTTCTTGGGTGTTAGGGGGATGTGGGGGCAGAGGGAGGTTGCACCATCGAACAACATGCTAGCCCTACACCATGAAGTGGGAAGCGATAAGGGCAGTCCTAGCCTTCTTGCCCATGCATGTCCATGCCTCCATCTGGCCTCCATCCTCTGGATCCTCAGCAGCCTCTTCCTCAATTCCCACCTGAACATTCTCCTCATTCGAGGACACGTTTGCTCCTCCAGCTCTTCCTCGAGAAGTTCGTCACCCCGCTGTAGAGCCAGGCTATATAGGGCACGACAGACCATCACAAAGTAGACTCTCTGAGGGCTGTATAGGACTGCCCCCCCAGAGTTTCTGAGACAGTGGAAGTGCATCTTCAGGAGGCCGATGCACCACTCTATCACAGACTAGGTGGCACTCTGAACTTCGCTGTACCTGGCCTCTGCTGTGGTCTCTGGCCTCCATATTGGCGTCATCAACCAAGACCTCAGGGGTAAGCCCTTGTTGCCTACAAATTATCCCTGCAGCCTGGAGTGACGCTCGAAAATGCCAGGTTTCTGTGATTGCCCGAGGATGTAACTATCATGCACTATCTCTGGAAAACATACACACACGGACATGAATCGCATCTGGTGATCACACACCAGTTGCACATTGATGGAGTGGAACCCCTTCCAGTTTATCAAGCTCTTTCTGATGCCATGGGGCGCGAAGAGCAACATGGGTGCAGTCGATCGCCCCTGCACCTGTGGCAGACCAGCCATTGTGTTGAATCCCTGAGCCCTCTCATCTTGCTGGGCCTGGTCCAGGTTGAAATGAATCAAATCCAAAGGCCTTACTTGAGGACAACCACGTCGGAAGGATCCCGTTGCATAAAATTTTTTTCTGAAAAACATTTTATTGAAGGCATTTTAAATATACCTATCATCACAAAAATACAAAAGCCAACCACAGCAAGATGTAGCAAAGCCCCCCTTCCTGCAACCCTCCCAACAACAGCCCCCACTTATCTCGCTGCCATCCCAATACCCCCCCCTGTTTTCAACTTATTGCCCCCCCAAACAAAAAAATAAGCAGCCACCCCCCCCCCCCCCCCCACCCCCCCCCCCCCCCCCCCCCCCCGCAAACTGTTGCCTACTTACGTGGTGTAAATAATTTTGCCAGGTGTACAGAGCTGCCGCTGTCAAGCTGGTGCACAATACCCTACCAGTTATTCTATTTCATATTTTATTGTATTTTATGTTGGGGTGTGCCCTTCTTGTTCTATATCTTGTTCAAAAACCCAATAAAATAAACATTTATAAAAAATAATTCCAGTCACCAGGCTTGTAAGTTTAAGCACAATTACTGTTTATTTATACTAAGAACTATGCGGTAAATACAATTGGACAATGACAAGCTCATATGTACCACCCACTTTAACTGTTCCATCCTCTGCCATATCTGGAAGACAGACAGACACAGAGGGGGAAAGGGGTGAAAAGTAATTAGGATGAAAGTCAAATGTTAAGAGTCTTTGCTTCCGATGGTGGTTCTTTTAGCACGCTTTCTTCACAGAAAACTTGATCTTCTTTGGAGATTCATTTACTCACAGGCAAACAGGCCTTCTGGTAAGAGACCTTCTTGCTGTTCAACTTTGCTTTCGATGTTCGCATTCAAGCCTCTATCTTTCTATAGAGAGAGTTGGTTGGTTCTGCTTTACCTTTTAGTAGAGAGAATTGGTCACGGCTGGACTCTGCTTGTACATAGATTCATCCAGTTTCTCTGTCAGTTCAGAAACACAGCCTTTCAGGAGAAAACAAAGAGGAAAGGAAAGCAGACCTTCCCCAGGCTGTCAGGAGTCAAATTGAAACCAAACTCAATCTCTGAAAAATATTCCAGTGGGAGCAGATCCAATCACCACCTGTTACCGGGCAAAGTACAGCTTTTTGGACCAATTCATTGGCCACCAGCCAATCAATCAAACTGAATCCTCACCATTGCCACGACGTCTGCAATCACCAGTTTAAACTAGAACAGCCTTCCGGATTCTTCTATTTGAATTAAAGGTACAGTTTGCTTGCCTTAAAATTAGATGTATGTTAATCATCCATGGATTAAAATGTAAAAGAAAAATAAAAGAAAGGGGAAATAAGCAAATAACCATGGAATAACAGGAAGGACTCTTACACTTCAATTCCAAAGGCATCTGAACATGAGCATACAATATATTTTTCCAACACTTGCAGAGGGAACAGAGAACCTGGAAATTATTATTATTGCCACCAAAAGCTGTAGGTTCCATCTCTTTTCGGGCACAAACATTTTCAGCCCAACTATGCAGAGCAACAATACAGCTTGTTACAAAAACAATGTGCTGGAGAAACTCAATGGGTTGGCAGGATCTGTGGAGGCAAACAGAATTAAAGTTGGAGATGTTAATACAATTAAAATTAAAATTATTTGTGTTTACTTTTCTCTCTGAACTCCCCCCGTGTCTTAATACCATTCTACGTTGCCATGTTTGATTCTATTTACTGCACATGATTTAAATTTAACTTATGCTTCCTAGTTTGAACTTTGCATGTCTCAGTAAGGATTGTTCAATCTCATTGGCTGAAGCGCTTCACTGTTTCTTTATTTACTCACACATGCAACAGAAATGGGCCATTTGGCCCATCGAGGCTACTCTGCAATGAGACCATGATCAATCTGATTTAATCCTCACCTCCCTTAACACTGAGATTATGACCTCTGGTCCTGGACTCTCTCACAGGGGGAAACATCCTCTCAACATCTACCCTGATAAGCCGCCTCAGAATCCTACATGTCTCAATAAGGTTGTCTCTCATTGTTCTAAACTTCAATGAGTACAGGCCAAAACATCTCAACGTCTTCCCATAAGAGAATCACTCCATACCCGGGATCAACTCAACAAACCTTCACTGGACTGCCTCCAGTGCCAGGATATCTTTCCATTAAAAAGTGGACCAAAACTGTTCACATTATCCCAGGCTTGAACTGGTCCCTTGTATAACTTTAGCCACACTTCCCTACCTTTATACTCCAGTCCCTTTGAAATAAAGAACAATATTTAATTAGCCTTCCCCATTACCTGCAGAACTTGCATGCTAATGTTTTGTGATTTATGCCAGAGGACTCCCAAATCCCTCTGAGTTGCAACTTTCTGTATTCTTTCTCCATTTAAATAATATTCAGCTCCTTTATTCTTCCTACCAAAGTGCATTATGTCACATTTTATGACACAATATTTCACCCGCCAAGTTTTTACCCACTCACCTAACCTGCCTATATCCCTCTTGGGGAGCCGGTTTAGCACAGTTGGCTAGACAGTTGGTTCATGATGCAGAGCGAGGCCAGTGGCACGGGTTGAATTCCTGTAGCGGCCGAAGTTATTCATGAAGGCCCACCACCTCAGCCTTGCCTCTTGCCTGAGGTATGGTAATTCTCAGGTTAAATCACCACCAGTCAGCTCTCCCCCTTAAAGGGGAAAGCGGCCTATGGTCACTTTACCTTACCAATATCCCTCTCTAGACTCATTATGTCATACTTACCACTTGCCTTCCCACCTATTTCTGCAAACTTGTCAATAGTACATTCACTTCCCTTATCCAAGTCATTGATATATATTGTGAATAATTGCGGCCTGAGCACTGAGTGCTGGTTGCGCTAGTCACAGGTTGCCATCTTGAAAAGCCCGTCTTATCCCATCTCCCTATCTTATATTAGTTAGCCAATCCTCTATCCATGCTTATATACCACCCCAAAATTCATGGGCTCTTATTTTATTAAGTAGCCTTTTGTATGATACCTTATCAAATGCTGTACGCTGTATCAGATGCTGGATCCAATCAAATCTCTGTTCTTAAGGCCCACACAAACATCGTGGACATCTGTCAGTGTGATGAGCGGAGAGCACCATTCCTTTCACTCCTGGAGTTCCGAGGAAGATTTGGGTTGGATTCAAAACATTAATTCTGCATCTTTCTCCACAGTTGCTGTTGAGGTTTTGCAGCACTTTGCATTTTTATTTCAGATCTCGACCCACTGCAGCATTTTGCTGTGAATCCAGCTTGTTGATCTGGTCCACAGCGGGATTACCAGGTAAAGGCCAAAACTAAAGTTGTCAGTTGTGACTTTGAAAATCGGAGAATCCAGCAGTTTTTGCACTGCTGTGCAATCTAATCTGTTTTGCTATGGGAATGGGGCTTATTCTGCAGTTTCAGTGCTCCATGTTTAAATGCAGGTCTACTTCAAAAAGCGGTTGTGCATTATCGAGAGGGCCTCAATGCCTTGCTTTGGCTGCACTTTGTCTCTTAACCTGGCCTGTGGCACGAAGGCACATTTTAACTTGCTTAAATTTTATATTTTGGCATTTAAGAGAAACATAGCACGTACCACATGCCGCTTATATGAGTCCCACATGTAAGGTTTTGAAAGAAACTGGATTTCCTTAGTGTGTGCTAAACTACTTACTGACATGAATGCCTCGCCCAAGGGACCAGATTTTCCCCAGTGTGTAGCTGTAGTGTTGGACTTCATTGAATTTCAAAATCATAAGCTCCTTGCTCCATCAGCTGCAGCTTCTGTAGGATCTCATCTTTGTTGAGATCTACTTCCTGAAGCAGAAGACATATTTATAAAACGTGCTATGACAGTAAAATATGACTCCATTTATTCAGTGCTGGAGCAAACCCATTCTCTACAATCTCCTGACACCCATGATATGTGGATTTTAACAAATACCCTATACTGTGTCCCATATTACTAGCTGTGGGGCAGTACGGTGGCGCAGAGGGTTAGCCCTACTGCCACACGGCGCCGAGGTCCCAGGTTCAATCTCGGCTCTGGATCACTGTCTGTGTGGAGTTTGCACATTCACCCCGTGTTTGCCTGGGTTTCGCCCCCACAACCCAAAGATGGATTGGCCACACTAAATTGCCCCTTAATTGGAAAAAATGAATTGGGTACTCTATTTTTAATCTATAATTTATAACAAAAAAATCTTACTAGCTGTGTATTAATGGCTTGAAACAATGGACATACTATAAACCTCCATTCTACTTCACTACACGTACTTATTACCTTCATATTTATTCACAAAATTACATTCAGTGCTGCAAAATGTTTTGCATATCATGGCAAAAGACTGAAGTTCTGTGCTTTACCAATATTTCAGCAAGTTCCAAACAAAAAGATAAAGGAAGAACTTGCATTTATAGCGCCTCTTTCATGGCAACAGAAAGTGTCAGTGTTTTACAGCAAATAAAACGGTTAGACCGTAAGGTGTGGAAGCAGAAGTCGACCACTCGGCCCATCGAATCTGCCATCATTCAATGAGATCTGAAGCACCTTTTTTGTGAAGTCAGAAATGGGACGGCCAATTTGTGCACAGCAAGGTCCCACAAATGGCAATGGGATAATGACTGGAACAACTGTGGTGCACAGAATCACAGTTTTGTTATGGCGCAGCAGGAGGCCACTTGGTCCATTGTGTTTGCACCAGCTCTCTGCATGAGCAACTCACCGGGTTCCATTCTCCCCTCGTCGTCTGCAAAACCTGCATATTCTTCCTTTTCAGATATCTATCTAATTCCCTCTGGAATGTGGGGTTGAACCTGCCTCCACACAATCTCAGACAGAGCATTCCAGACCCTAACCACTTGCTGTGTGAAAAAGCTTTTCCTCCCATCGCTATTGCTTCTTTTACTAATTATTTTAAACCTGTGTTTGCTCATTTTGGAACCTTTCATGAGTGGGAACAATTTTTCCCTATCTACCCTGTCCAGACTGCTTGGGATTTTTATTTCTGTAGTTTGGTGGTTGGCTGAGAGATTAGTGTTGGCCAGTATTGAGGAAGAGTATCTTTGTTAAAAACCACAGACTCCAAGATTTGAGTTTGATTACATCTCCAGATGTTGCGACAAATGTGACATAAATGGCTACATTGGTCAAGACCAGGTTAAAGTCCAACAGGTTTGTTTCAAACACGAGCTTTCGGAGCACGGCTCCTTCTTCAGGTGAAGGAGCCGTGCTCCGAAAGCTCGTGTTTGAAACAAACCTGTTGGACTTTAACCTGGTGTTGTAAGACTTCTTACTGTGCTCACCCCAGTCCAACGCCGGCATCTCCACTACATTGGTCAAGGAATAGGGAGGGGAAAATTTATCAGGGTTTTCACTATTGATACCTACCCAGTCCCCTTTTCTGGACCATGTGCACGGGGAAACATTGGGTGAGGACTGGGATCGCTTGTGAAGGATAATCAACCATAGAACAGACCATTTGGCCCAACCAAATCATGCAAGCATTAATCATCCACATGTGTAAATTGCTGTAGTTGCATATGCCAATTCTGTTCTGATATTCATTCAACCATTTTCCTCTTATCCACCTAACTAATCTAATCTTGAATATTAATATAAGCTTCTGCTTCAACTACGAACCCTGGAAATGAATTCTGGAGTCACATAACTCTTTTAAAAATAAATTTAGAGTACCCAATTATTCTTTTCCAATTAAGGGGCAAATTAGCATGGCCAATCCACCTAACCAGCACATCTTTAGGTTGTGGGGGTGAAACCCACGCAGACATGGGGAGAATGTGCAAACTCCACACGGACAGTGACCCAGGGCCAGGATTCAAATGCAGGTCCTCAGCGCCGTAGGCAGCAATGCTAACCATTGTGCCACGTGCCGCCACCTCACATCTCTTACCCATTGCTCCAAGTCTCTGACATTTAATCCTGTGTCTATGACCTCAATGGCCCTCAATGGCTGGCTAATAGTTTCATATTAGAAAGTGCATCAACCACCTGGTTGCAAAGTTGAAACTCGTTGAATTGTAGATAAGTATTGACCTGGTTCAGAAGTTAGCTGTGAGAAGAGATTCAGGTTAATGGGCAAGTTGTCTAATTGGTAGAATGTTTCTTGTGATGTTCTGCAAGGAGCTGTGTTGGGTATTTAACTATTCACTGCATTTAATAACAACTTAGATGATGAGATAGGAAGCCACAAATCCAAATTGCCAATGATACATACGTAGGTGTGTTTCTAGGAGAGATTAAACAAACTAATCCTATATTCTGTGAAACCTAGAAGATTAAGAGAAGGTATGATAGAAGTTTTCAAAATACTAAGGAGTTCAGATCGGTAGAAAGACAGAGGGTGGGATTCTCCATTGGCTGACGCCGAAATCGGGAAAAATTATTGGGCGGAGAATTGGTTCCAACACCAAAATTGTGGCAGGTGCCTATTTGACGCCAAATTGCAATTCTCCGTCATCGACAGCGGTGTCAATGCGGTCCAGAACACACGTACAGTAAACACCATTTGCATATCATTAGCGGTCCTGACCGGGTATTCTCCGAGGCCTCCGGGATTCTCCACCTCCGATGGGCTGAGATCCTGATGGCACGGTTCACTCGTGCTTTTAAAAATCGTGAAACCGTCATGGTTACTGAGGGAGAGAGGCGGGGTGCAGAAAGTGTCCAATTTTGCCTTAGTTTGCTGACAGTTGTACTGTTGGCTGGGCGGCTTCAGCCATGTTCAGGGGAGTAGCGGTAGGTGGCCAGGAGGTGGGCTGTGGGGTCGGGGAGGATGGGTATGAAACACCATTGACGCAGCTGGAAAGGCAGCCATGTAGCTGCTCACCCCGCTGACAGCCCACTTGTGAGCTTAGGGCCATGGGTTGTGTAGTTGTCCTCCCAGGCCCCCCAGGCCCTCTGGCGCCATCAGCTGTATGGGCATGTTCCAGCACAACCAGTGCCATCATGTTGGGTGGCATGAGTGTGTGTGGGGACTGTAATGTGTATATCGGCTGCAGCTTGTCAACCTCCCGAGTGTCAATCACGGACCCGGCGAATCCCACACCGTTTTTCATTGGAATCGATTGAGTTCCATGTGGCGTCAGTGCTAGACCCTCCACAGAAGGTGAATTGGTCTAGGTTCGGCGCCAGTTTTGTTGTCGTGAAAGTCCACGAATCCTGCCCCGGTGTCAACACTTACTGGAACGGAGAATCCAGCCAAGAATCTTTTACCATTGGTTAGGGAGACCATGGTTAAGGAGCATAGTATAAATATTAAAGCTAGACTTTCCGGCAGCAAAATCAGGAAACAGTTCTGCACACAAAGTGTGGTGAATGCTTAGAACTCACATCCACAAATAATGCTCGCTTAAAATAGTTAATTTTAAATCTCAGATTGAACAATTTCGTTTATATAGATATGTAGAATTTACACAGCAGAAGGAGGCCATTCGGCCCATCGAGTCTGCACCGACTCTTGGAAAGAGCACCCTACCCAAGCCCACACCCAACACTAAAGGCAATTTTGGACTAAGGGCAATTTAGCATAGCCAACCCACCTAACCTGCACGTCTTTGGACTGTGGGAGGAAAGTGGAGCAGCCAGAGGAAACCCACACACACACGGGGAGAACGTGCAGATTCTACAGAGACAGTGAGCCAAGCCGGGAATCGAACCTGGGACCCTGGAGCTGTGAAGCAATTGTGCTAACCACTATGCTACCGTGCTGTCCTGGTCAAAGATATTAAGGGATACAGGCCAAAGATGGATATACATGGCGTTCAAAATCATGAGCTGGGGATTGGACAGAGTAGATAGGGAAAAAACGTCTGCATTTATAAAAGGACCGAGAATGAGAGGACACAGATTTAAAGTGATTTGCAAAAGAAGCAAATATGATGTGTGAGAAAAGTCTTTTAACACGAGTGGTTCAAGTCTGGAATGCTGTGCCTGGAAGTATAGTGGCGGCTTGTTCAATCATGGCATTTTCGAGAGGAATAGAAAAAATGTGTAGGGTTACGGGGAAAAAGCAAGGGAATGGCATAGAGTCATGGTGCTCATTTGGAGAGCCGGTGCAGACATGATGGACCAAATGACCTCCTTCTGCTCCGTTAACAGTTCTGTTATTCGATGATATCGAGTTAAGTGGCAGATCAGCCATGATCTCAGTGAATGGAGGGACAGGCTTGAGAAGCTTTATGGCCTCCTCTAATTCCTATGTTCTTACTTCTATCTCACCTGTTCCAGCCTTTCATAATATTAAACGCTTCTGTTATATTTTGATTTGATTTTGTTTATTGTCATGTGTACCAAGGTACAGTGAAAAATATTTTTCTGCGAGCAGCTCAACAGATCATTAAGTACATGAAAAGAAAAGGAAATAAAAGCAAATACATAATCGGGCAACACAAGTTCCACAATGTAATTACATAAGCACTGGCATCGGATGAAGCATACAGGGTGTAGTGTTAATCAGGTCAGTCCATAAGAGGGTCATTTAGGAGTCTGGTAACAGCGAGAAGAAGCTGTTTTTGAGTCTGTTTGTGCATGTTCTCAGACTTCTGTATCTCCTGCCCGATGGAAGAAGTTGGAAGAGTGAGTAAGCCGGGTGGGAGGGGTCTTTGATTATGCTGCCCGCTTTCCCCAGGCAGCGGGAGGTGTAGACGGAGTCAATGTTTGTGAGGCAGGTTCGTGTGATGGACTGGGCTGTGTTCACAACTCTTGCGGTCCTGGGCCGAGCAGTTGGCATACCAGGCTGTGATGCAGCCCGATAGGATGCTTTCTATGGTGCATCTGTAAAAGTTGGTTAGAGTTAATGTGGACATGCCGTGTTTCCTTAGTTTCCTGTGGAGGGATAGGCACTGTTGTGCTTTCTTGGTGGTAGCATTGACGTGGGTGGACCAGGGCTGATTTTTGGAGATGTGCACCCCTAGGAATTTGAAACTGCTAACCATCTCCACCTTGGCCCTGTTGATGCTGACAGGGGTGTGTACAGTACTTTGCTTCCTGAAGTCAATGACCAGCTCTTTAGTTTTGCTGGCATTGAGGGATAGATTGTTGTCGCTGCACCACTCCACTAGGTTCTCAATCTCCCTCCTGCATTCTGACACGTCGTTATTCAAGATCCGGCTCACTATGGTCGTATCGTTAGCAAACATGGAAATGGGGTTGGAACCAAATTTTGCCATGCAGTCGTGTGTGTACAGGGAGTAGAGTAGGGGGCTAAGTACACAGCCTTGCGGGGCCCCGGTATTGAGTGCTATTGTGGAGGAGGTGTTGTTGTTTATTCTTACTGATTGTGGTCTGTGGGTTAGAAAGTCAAGGATCCAGTTGCAGAATGAGGAGCCAAGTCCTAGGTTTTGGAACTTTGATATGAGCTTGGCTGGGATTATGGTGTTGAATGCGGAGCTGTAGTCAATAAATAGGAGTCTGATGTTGGAGTCCTTGTTGTCGAGGTGCTCTAAGGATGAGTGTAGGGCCAGGGAGATGGAGTCTGCTGTGGACCGGTTGCAGCGGTATGCGAATTGCAGTGGATTCTGGGAGCATGGAAGGTGATGCGCTTCACGACCAACCTTTTGAAGCACTTCATTATGACTGAAGTCAGGGCCACCGGACGGTAGTCATCGAGGCACGTTGCCTGGTTTTTCTTTGGCACCAGTATGATGGTGGTCTTCTTGAAGCAGGTGGGGACCTCTGAGTGGAGTAGGGACAGGTTAAAGATGTCCGTGAACACATCTGCCAGCTGGTTCGCACAGGCTCTTAGTCACGACCAGGGATCCCGTCTGGACCCGTTGCCTTTCGAGGGTTCACTTTCAGGAAGGCCGATCTGACTCCAGAAGCTGTGATGGTGGGAATGGGTGTGTTATGGGCTGCTGGGGCACTCAACAGCAGTTCGTTGTTTTCCTGCTTGAACCAAGCATAGAATGCATTGAGTCCATCGGGGAGGGGTGCACTGCTGCTGGAGATGCTGCTCGGCTTCGATTTGTAGCCCGTTATGTTGTTTAGGCCTCGCCACAACCGCTGAGAGTCTGTAACACTAGTCTGTGACTCTAGCTTGGTCTGATATTCTCTCTTGGCATCTCGGATGGCATTGCGGGTGTCGTACCTGGATTTCTTGTATCGGTCAGGGTCACGTGATTTGAATGCCTCAGACCTGTCCTTCAGCAGGGAGTCAATATCGCAATTGAGCCATGGTTTCCGGTTGGGGAATGTACGTACTGATTTCTTTGGCACGCAGTCGTTCACACATTTGCTGGTGAAGTCTGTGACAGTGGTGACATCCTCATTTACGTTGGTCGCTGAGGTCTTAAATATGGACCAGAAGGAGCCCATGTTATTCTTCTAACATGAAAATATCCAGCTTTTGCAAGCTGTCTTTATTCCCACTCGAATAATTCAGGCACCGCTCTGTAAATGGCTGGAAATGATTTATTTTGGTCTTGGATAACGTGAACGCTCTTGTTATCTTGCCGCAGCTTTGAGCTGTGACGGCATGGGAAATATATTTGACTATGGTGTGCAACCTTCTTCTTCTGGTTTATCAGATTTAACACAGTGAAGATGTTGGGCAGATCATTTAACTCGTGCAGTAGACTGGGGCCAACCTAAAATGACTGACAGTGTAAAGAGGAGTTCATCATATAAATAAACGTGGCATCTTGCGCTTGTATTCATGCTCACCCCGCAGAGGATTAACTGTTCATTTTCAAGTGAGTTCCCTCAGCGTTGCATATGGTTTACAGCCCCTTTTCTTCACAGCAGTATCCTCCAAAGATTTTACGATTTCCTCACAAAAAAGGTAGCAAAAGGGGTCAATTAAATAGATATGAAACATTTGGGAGAGCTGTTGATTCCACACAGCCCAAGTCTTTGAAGTTCAAGATTGTAATTTTATTGGAAACTGTAAAACTGAAGGAGTTCCTTATCTAGTGCAACTGGTGAGACTAAATGTGGGTCCGGAATGTTTCAACCACAGTGTGACTGATAGTTCTGTCTTAGCAGGCATATCATTACCCTTATGTTAAAATATCATGTCAACCTGGTATGGTAACACAAAGCAATCAATAGTCTGAATTGCATTTCTTGCCGAATCCAAATAGGTCAGATGGATGGTGTGGCAACAATCTTCTTTTCCGCTGAATTATTTGACAAATGTTTTGTATTTTTTTGCCTACTGCAGAGCATCTGCATTGAGTGAATGGCCACATGTTTGTTTCTATCTGCCTTAATAAGCCAGACAATTCTGGTGCTTCTCAACTCCAGACTAAGATTAACAATGTTGCTTCTGAAACGAGAAAATTTATAACAGAGGATGTAGAATCCGCTAAAGGAGCACACATGGGTCAGTCAGGTCGAAAATAAAGATTTTATTTCCTCATAATATTAAGCTCTCCACCCCTTGAACATAAGAACATAAGAAGGAGCAGTCACCTTGTTGGGAGTTTTCATAGGCCCCCCAATAGCAGCAGAGATGTGGAGGAACAGATTGGGAAACAGATTTTGGAAAGGTGCAGAAGTCACAGGGTAGTAGTCATGGGTGACTTCAACTTCCCAAACATTGAGTGAAAATTCTTTAGATCAAATAGTTTGGATGGGGTAGTGCAGCGGCGTGCAGAGGGGGGGGCCGACGGGGCGCTGGCCCCGGGCAGCGACTGGATGGGGGCAGCACCGCGGTCGGCCCGAGCGCGCCTGCGCACCGCGGTCGGCCCGAGCGCGCCTGCGCACCGCGGTCGCCGCGGTCGGCCCGAGCGCGCCTGCGCACCACGGTTGGCCCGAGCGCGCCTGCGCACCGCGGTCCGCGGTCGGCCCGAGCGCGCCTGCGCACCGCGGTCGGCCCGAGCGCGCCTGCGCACCGCGGTCGGCCCGAGCGCGCCTGCGCACTGCAGAGGCTGGAGAGGGAGCAGAAAGGGCGCGAATTTTCCAGAATGGACGGCATTGCCACCATGGGTGAGTTTTATTTATTCATTTATTTATTTTATTTATTTGATCTATTTTAAAACTCTTCTCTGCACCCTCTCTGTAGCTGTCAACTTTTAAACTGTCGTGCCCAGAATTTGACATTTGGGCCAGGGGCACCCATTTGGGACAGAACCAGTATTTTATAAAAATTCATCATGGCCTCTTAACTTTTGCCCTCTTACCCTTTATACTTAAAGCCCAGGGTCAGCAGGGTGCAGGGGAGATTCTCAGAGACTTGACTGCAAGCTGCTGGAGCTCGGATCTTGAACAGAGCTTTTATATCTGGATTTGGGGACCCTTTATGCACTGGCATAGTGCACAAACAGGCCCCACATGACCAGGGTTTTGTGAAGAAGAAGGGATCTGGAAATGTGTTGACTGTGAAAATTATATTTGTGGAAATTGGGTGAAGTAGTTTGATGAGACTTGGTGCTAAAGCTTTAGAGAAATGAAGATGGAATTTGATTTGAAGAAGTTCAACGTTTTGAAGGATATTGTGGCTGAAATGAAAGCGATACGTGCTGAATGAGCTGACCGAAATGTGTGAGATATGTCTTTGTATCTGCTATGTGTAATTTATCGGTCATATTATTGCAATTTTCCTGTTAATTCATGTTTAATTTACGTTGATTTTGGTGTGATTGCTAATATAAAAGTGAAGTCTTGTATATTGGTCTTAGTTGGGTTGTTTGTAGTTGTTTCCACAAGGGTCATAACAGTATTTCCATGACGTTCTGCTCATATCCTTCTCCATGGGGGTTGCAGAGGAGGGAGGCGCAACTTTTGAGACATAACATCTCACCCATTGATTTAGATTTAGAACAGTACAGCACAGAGCAGGCCCTTCGGCCCTCGATGTTGTGCCGAGCAATGATCACCCTACTCAAACTCACGTATCCACCCTATACCCGTAACCCAACAACTCCCCCTTAACCTTACTTTTTAGGACACTACGGGCAATTTAGTATGGCCAATCCACCTAACCCGCACATCTTTGGACTGTGGGAGGAAACCGGAGCACCCGGAGGAAACCCACGCACACACGAGGAGGACGTGCAGACTCCGCACAGACAGTGACCCAGCTGGGAACCAAACCTGGGACCCTGGAGCTGTGAAGCATTGATGCTAACCACTATGCTACCGTGTTGCAAAGCAAAATGACTGAAGAAGAGAACAATATCCCTAGAATTCCAGCGCTAAGGGGAAATTGACTAACTTACAGCGCAATTTAACCTCAGGCAGCCGTCCTATACCTTAGAGATGGCAAAGATAAAGAGGTCAGTGAATAGCTCTAGAACGGGTGCAACTACGTTTTTTATAGGTTTTTTGGTGATATTTAATGAAATATTTACGTGGGATGTAGTAAGAGTGAAGCCTGGATGATCAGAGGACTGCTATGGCATTTAATCTCGGAATAGGAGACATTTATTCCTTAACATGCTAATATTTGAATACAGATACCACTAATTTGCAAGTCTATGATATAAATTGCACAAAATTATCAGTGGAGATGAACAAGAAAGAGAGAAATTAAAAAAGGAATGTTCAGACTTTGCAAATTATTATGACAATGATGTGGTTGCAATTCAGTTATATGACGAAATTATTGATTTTGTGATGCTCCTTCGAGCTGGAGGGACTAGAGTTCCCCCTGATCCTAAAGATGCTCTGGAGTCTTTACTGCAGTATGGGAGGGATGTCTTTCCGACGCTGTGTGTTTCATACAGATTACTGCTTACAATTGCATTTTCAGTCGCAAGCTGTGAAAGGTCATTTTCAAAACTGAAATTAATAAAAACATATCTGAGGTCTTCTATGTCATAGGAGCGACTGACCAACCTGGCTTTAATAAGCATTGAAAAAGAATTTCTCACAGCTGATGTAAAAAATGAAGTAGTTCAGGTGTTTTGTGACAGGAGGTATCATTTGGGGAAAAGAACTTAATAAATTTGATTGATTAATATTAAAATCGAATAAATCAGGGTAGCATGGTGGTTAGCATAAATGCTTCACAGCTCCAGGGTCCCAGGTTCGATTCCCGGCTGGGTCACTGTCTGTGTGGAGTCTGCACGTCCTCCCCCTGTGTGCGTGGGTTTCCTCCGGGTGCTCCGGTTTCCTCCCACAGTCCAAAGATGTGCGGGTTAGGTGGATTGGCCATGCTAAATTGCCCGTAGTGTCCTAATAAAAGTAAGGTTAAGGGGGGGGGGTTGTTGGGTTACGGGTATAGGGTGGATACGTGGGTTTGAGTAGGGTGATCATGGCTCAGCACAACATTGAGGGCCGAAGGGCCTGTTCTGTGCTGTACTGTTCTATGTTTAAAGCGTTTATTTCATGTTTCATCTGTGTTTATATATTCAAAATGTTTTCCTTTCTCATAATATTTCTCAGTATATTAGGCCTTATACTTGAGTCTTTGGGGGCATATAATCAAGATTTGCCCCGGGCATCACCAGACCTCTGCACGCCGCTGGGGTAGTGTTTGTGCAGTGTGTCCAGGAAGCTTTTCTAACACAGTATGTAGATTGTCCGACCAGAGGGGAGGCCATATTGGATTTAGTACTTGGTAATGAACCAGGGCAGGTGATAGATTTGTTAGTAGGGGAGCATTTTGGAGGTAGTGACCACAATTCTGTGACTTTCACTTTAGTTATGGAGCGGGATAGGTGCGTGCAACAGGGCAAGGTTTATAATTGGGGGAAGGGTAAATACAATGCTGTCAGACAAGAATTGGAGTGCAGAAGTTGGGAACATAGGCTGTCAGGGAAGGACACAAGTGAAATGTGGAACTTGTTCAAGGAACAGGTACTGCGTGTCTTTGATATGTATGCCCTGTCAGGCAGGGAAGAGATGGTCGAGTGAGGGAACCATGGTTGACAAGAGAGGTTGAATGTCTTGTTAAGAGGAAGAAGGAGACTTATGTAAGGCTGAAGAAACAAGGCTCAGACAGGGTGCTGGAGGGATACAAGATAGCCAGGAGGGAACTGAAGAAAGGGATTAGGAGAGCTAAGAGAGGGCATGAAAAATCTTTGGCGGGTAGGATCAAGGAAAACCCCAAGGCCTTTTACACATATGTGAGAAATATGAGAATGACTAGAGGGTAGGTCCGATTAAGGACAGTAGCGGGAGATTGTGTATTGAGTCTGAAGAGATAGGAGAGGTCTTGAACAAGTATTTTTCTTCAGTATTTACAAACGAGAGGGGCCATATTGTTGGAGAGGACAGCGTGAAGCAGACTGATAAGCTTGAGGAGATACTTGTCAGGAAGGAAGATATGTTGCGCGTTTTGAAAAACTTGAGGATAGACAAGTCCCCCGGGCCTGACGGGATATATCCAAGGATTCTATGGGAAGCAAGAAATGAAATTGCAGAGCCGTTGGCAATGATCTTTTCGTCCTCGCTGTCAACAGGGGTGGTACCAGAAGATTGGAGAGTGGCGAATGTCGTGCCCCTGTTCAAAAAAGGGAATAGGGATAACCCTGGGAATTACAGGCCAGTTAGTCTTGCTTCGGTGGTAGGCAAAGTAATGGAAAGGGTACTGAGGGATAGGATTTCTGAGCATCTGGAAAGGCATTGCTTGATTAGGGATAGTCAGCACGGATTTGTGAGGGGTAGGTCTTGCCTTACAAGTCTTATTGACTTCTTTGAGGAGCTGACCAAGCATGTGGATGAAGGTAAAGCAGTGGATGTAGTGTACATGGATTTTAGTAAGGCATTTGATAAGGTTCCCCATGGTAGGCTTATGCAGAAAGTAAGGAGGCATGGGATAGTGGGAAATTTGGCCAGTTGGATAACAAACTGGCTAACCGATAGAAGACAGAGAGTGGTGGTGGATGGCAAATATTCAGCCTGGAGCCCAGTTATCAGTGGCGTACCGCAGGGATCAGTTCTGGGTCCTCTGCTGTTTGTGATTTTCATTAACGACTTGGATGAGGGAGTTGAAGGGTGGGTCAGTAAATTTGCAGATGATACGAAGATTGGTGGAGTTGTGGATAGTGAGGAGGGCTGTTGTCGGCTTCAAAGAGACATAGATAGAATGCAGAGCTGGGCTGAGAAGTGGCAGATGGAGTTTAACCCTGACAAGTGTCCATTTTGGAAGGACAAATATGAATGCGGAATATAGGGTTAATGGTAGGGTTCTTGGCAATGTGGAGGAGCAGAGAGATCTTGGGGTCTATGTTCATAGGTCTTTGAAAGTTGCCACTCAAGTGGATAGAGCTGTGAAGAAGGCCTATGGTGTGCTAGCGTTCATTAGCAGAGGGATTGAATTTAAGAGCCGTGAGGTGATGATGCAGCTGTACAAAACCTTGGTCAGGCCACATTTGGAGTATTGTGTGCAGTTCTGGTCACCTTATTTTAGAAAGGATGTGGAAGCTTTGGAAAAGGTGCAAAGGTGATTTACCAGGATGTTGCCTGGAATGGAGAGTAGGTCATACGAGGAAAGGTTGAGGGTGCTAGGCCTTTTCTCATTAGAACGGAGAAGGATGAGGGGCGACTTGATAGAGGTTTATAAGATGATCAGGGGAATAGATAGAGTAGACAGTCAGAGACTTTTTCCCCGGGTGGAACACACCATTACAAGGGGACATAAATTTAAGATAAATGGTGGAAGATATAGAGGGGATGTCAGAGGTAGGTTCTTTACCCAGAGAGTAGTGGGGGCATGGAATGCACTGCCTGTGGAAGTAGTTGAGTCGGAAAAGTTAGGGACCTTCAAGCGGCTATTGGATAGGTACATGGATTAGGGTAGAATAATGGAGTGTAGGTTAACTTCTTAAGGGCAGCACGGTAGCATTGTGGATAGCACAATTGCTTCACAGCTCCAGGGTCCCAAGTTCGATTTCGACTTGGGTCGCTGTCTGTGTGGAGTCTGCACATCCTCCCCGTGACTGCGTGGGTTTCCTCCGGGTACTCCGGTTTCCTCCCACAGTCCAAAGATGTGCAGGTTGGGTGGATTGGCCATGAAAAATTGTCCAAAATTCTATGATTAACCTAGGACAAAAGTTCGGCGCAACATCGTGGGCCGAAGGGCCTGTTCTGTGCTGTATTTCTCTATCTATCTATCTAAGAACTAGGAGCAGGAGTAGGCCATCTGGCCCCTCGAGCCTGCTCCACCATTCAATGAGATCATGGCTGATCTTTTGTGGACTCAGCTCCACTTTCCGGCCTGAACACCATAACCCTTAATCCCTTTATTCTTCAAAAAACTATCTATCTTTATCTTCAACCCTGACCTGCTCCACGGCCGGGGTTTTGACACGAGGGAGCCGAGCTCTCAGTTAACGGGAAACCCCGCCCCCTCGTTACCTGGAGAACACATTTTCAGAGGGGGTAACCTGGAATCTAATTGTCTTTATCTTGTGACATGGCTGAGGGTTGGAGCAGAGGACAAAGAAATGGCACAGCTATTAAGTAACTACTTTAATTCTGTCTTCATGGAGGAAGGTGCAAATAACTTCCGAGAACCAAGGGTCTGGTTTAGCACAGTGGGCTCAACAACTGGCTTGTAATGCAGAGCAAGGCAGCAGCACGGGTTCAATTCCTGTACCAGCCTCCCTGAACATGCACTAAAATGTGGCGACTAGGGGCTTTTCACAGTAACTTCATTTGAAGCCTACTTGTGAAAATAAGCAATTTTCATTTTTTTTTTCAAAGAGGAATTGAAGGAAATTAGTATCACGAAAAACAGTAGTGCTGGAGAAATTAATGGGACTGAAAGCTGATTAATGCCCAGGGAGTGATAATCTACATCCCAGGGTACTAAAAGAGGTGGGCATGGAAATGGTGGACACGTGGTTGTGGATTCTGGAACAGTCCCAGCAGTTTAGAGGGTGGCAAACGTAACCCCACTATTAAAAACAAAAGGGAGGGAGAAAACAGGAAATTACAGATCGGTTAGCCTAACATTAGTAGTAGGGAAAATGCGAGAGTCCATCATAAAGGATGTGATAACAGGACACTTAGAAACTATTAACGGGATTCGGCAAAGTCAACATGGATTTATAAGAGGGAAATCTTGGGCGGGATTCTCCCAGCCCTAGACCGAGCCGGAGAATCCCCGGGAATGGGCCATGCCGCTCCACGCGGCCGGTCCGCCGATTCTCCGGCCCGGATGGACTGAGCGGCCGTAAGAAAAGAGCAGACTCTCAGCGGCGCCGTTCTAACCTGCTCTGGGCTGGCGGGACCTCGGTGTGTAAGGGTCGGGGGGCAGCCTGTGGGGCGGAAGGGGGCCCGACCCCCGGGGGGGGGGGCCTCCAATGGGACCTGACCCGCGAGGCCCACCAATCGGCTGAGCCGGCCTCTGTGACTGGGGGGCCTCATTTCCTCTGTGCCGGCCCCTGTAGTCCTGCGCCATGTTGCGTTGGGCCCGGCGCGTTGAAAGAGGCCACTGCGCATGCGCACGTTCACGCTGGCGCTACTGCGCATGTCCTCATTGGTGCAACTGCGCATGCGCGGATCCCGCGCCGCACAGTTTACGCCGGGATCGGCAGCTGGTGCAGCGCGAACTGCTCCAGCGCTGTGCTGGATTAGTACTGGGAGCATCCCGTTCACGTCGTCGTAAAATGCGATGACATTCATGATGGCCTGGACACTCTGCCGCGGGATTGGAGAACCCCGTCCCTTGTTTGACAAACCTACTGGAGTTATTTTGAACATGTAACTAGCAAAATAGATAAGCAAGGACCAGTGAATGTGGTACATTTTGATTTTCAGAAAGCTTTTGATAAAATCTCACGTAAGTGGTTCGTGTGCAAATTTAAAACACATGGGATTGGGGGTAATATATTGGCATCAATCGAGAATTGGTTTGGAGACAGGAAAGAGAGAGCAATAATAAATGGATCTTTTTGGATTAGCAGGTGGTGACTAGTGGGGTACAGCAGGGATCAGTGACTGGGCCTCATCTATTCAACAAGCTATATAAATGATTTGAATGAGGGAGCCAAATGTAATATTTCCAGGCTTTCTGATGACATGAAACTTGGTATGATGTGAGTGGTGAGGAGGCTTCAAGGCTATTCAGACAAGTTGAGTGAATAGACAAACACATGGCAAATACAGTACAACCGTGAATAAATGTGGGGCGCGATTCTCCGACCTCACGCCGGTTCGGAGAATAGCAGGCCGCGCCGGTTTTTCACGCGACAAACAGCCGACTATCCGTCCCCCCATTATTCTCCGGCCCGCATGGGCCGAAGTCCCGACGTTGTGAAGCCAGGTTATGACTCCGGTATCACACCTGCTTTTTAAAGTCGTCAGCCAGTCATGCTGGCTGACGAGAGGAGCGAGGAGGTGAGCGGACCGCCGGAGTCTGGGCAGACCGGGGAAGGCATCCCCGAGAAGGCAGTGACCAGTGGGAGGGGGAAAGGGGGGTGGGGGGGGAGAGGGAGGGAGAGGGATGGAGAGGGAGGGAGAGGGAGAGAGGGAGGGAGAGGGAGAGAGGGAGGGAGCGGGAGAGAGGGAGAGAGGGAGGGTGAGGAGGGGGGAGGGGGGAGGGAGAGAGGGGGAGGGGGGGATGGGGAGAGGGAGAGGGAGAGGGAGAGAGAGAGGGAGAGGAGAGAGGGAGGGAGAGGGAGAGAGGGAGGGAGAGGGAGAGAGAGTGTGATGAACGGTATTAATAACTGCCATAAACGATACCTGACCTTTAGTACCTTGCCCCTTTAAGAGGCTTGGAACCCTGGGGGACTCCGCCTCTGGCTACGCCCCGAGCACACTTCTCTCGGATGCTGTCCTGTTCTCTGTAGATTAAAGCCTTTTGATTACCGACCTCGCTCTCGCGTCGTAATTGAGGGTGCCTCAATTTAATCTACAGACACATCAAGGTGGACAGCGCTCTAAAACCGGAGAAACTCAACCTGGCGCCAAATCGCCGGAAGCCCCGGAAATTTTAAAATATTGGCTGTTTCGAGGACTATCTGGACTCCTCAATGACTCATGTCGATAGCACTCGCAAGCTGCGTTTACTACATGGCCGGGTAGGCCACCGACTCTCCGCCGTGATCGAGAACGCTACGACCTATGATGTGGTGGTCGAAATATTGAAGAAACGCTTCATAAAACCTACTAACGAGGTACACGCCAGACATTTGCTCTCGACCTGCAGCCAGCGTTCCGGGGAAACGCTGGACGAGTTCGTGGAAAGACTCACTGCACTCGCGAGGAACTGCAACCACAAAGCAGACGGCAGAAGATCACAGGAACTTGCATATTCGCAACGCCCTTGTGTCCGGTATCAGGTCCTCGTACATCCGGCAGCGGCTCCTAGAAGACGGGGCAAAGGACCTCCAGGGCACGGTAACGCTCGCCTCTTCTCTAGAAACGGCCCACCGTAACCTCCGTACGTACTCCGCGGACCTTGCGAACCCCTCTCGATCCCCTCCAGATTCGGCCACACTACAGGCCTGTGCTGGGCAGCGATCCGCTCACTCCAGGGGTTCTCCATGCTATTTCTGTGGGCAAGGCCAGCACCCACGTCAGCGTTGCCCGGCCCGCTCCGCGATCTGCAACGACTGCGGGAAGAAAGGGCACTTCGCTAAAGTCTGCCTGGCTGGGCCCAAAGGCCACAAACGAAACCTTCACCAGGCCCAGAAATCAAGCTCCCGGTCTCACAGACCCTGCAACGTGGCCGCGCTGCGGCCGGGCACGCCCACATCCGACGCATCATCAACCTCGTGCGAGTCATGGGAGCGGCTATCTTGGCCGTGGCCATCTTCGAAACCCGACACGTTCGGCCGGCGGCGGCGGCCATCTTGTGACTCCGGGCTGCCATTTTGTGAGTTCGACTCTGACGGCCCGCAACTAGGAGCGATCACACTCGATCAATCACGGCCGAAACACCTGCGAAACTCAATTTTGCAGGTGCGAATCAACGACCACGACACTCCCTGCCTATTCGACTCTGGGAGCACGAAGAGCTTTATCCATCCAAACACGGTAAGGCGCTGCTCTCTGCGCACCCACCCCGCCTCCCAAACTATTGCCCTCGCCTCAGGGTCCCATTTGGTTCAAATCACGGGGTATTGTGTCACTGACCTCGCAATTCAAGGTGCTGAATACACTCTTTTTAAACTCTACATCCTCCCTCACCTCTGCACCCCCCTGCTGCTCGGTCTGGACTTTCAGTGCAGCCACCGGAGCCTGACACTGAAGTTCGGCGGACCCCTGCCCCCACTCACGGTATGCAGCCTGGCGACACTCAAAGTTGCGCCACCCCCCTCTTCACGAACCTCACTCCCGACTGTAAGCCCGTCGCCACCAGGAGTCGCCGGTACAGTACCCAAGACATGACTTTTATCAAGTCAGAGGTTCAGCGGCTACTAAAAGAGGGGGTCATAGAGGCCAGTAACAGCCCTTGGAGGGCTCAAGTATTGGTGGTCCGCTCCGGGGAAAAGCAACGAGTGGTAGTGGATTATAGCCAGACAATAAACCGCTTTACACAACTCGATGCTTACCCACTTCCCCGCCTAGCAGAAATGATGACTCACATCGCCCAGTATCGGGTATTCTCCACGGTTGACCTAAAATCGACCTATCATCAACTCCCTATCCGCTCAGAGGACCGCCCCTACACGGCTTTTGAAGCAGCCGGTCATCTGTTTAACTTCCTCAGGGTCCCCTTTGGTGTTACAAACGGAGTCTCCGTTTTCCAGAGGGCGATGGATCAAATGGTGGACCAGTATGGCTTACGGGTGACCTTCCCATACTTGGACAACGTCACCATCTGCGGCCTTGACCAGCAGGACCACGACGCAAACCTGAGGAAGTTCCTCCAGACTGCCCGGGCCCTCAACCTCACGGACAACAAAGAGAAATGCATGTTCCACACAACCCGGCCAGCCATCCTCGGCTACGTCATGGAAAACGGGGTCCGAGGCTTGGGGCTTTTCTCCTATTACGCCCAGTGGGTCCCCAGATATGCGGACAAAGTCCAGCCACTCATTAAGACCACGGTTTTTCCGCTGACGGATGAGGCCCAGTCGGCTTTCGACCGTATCAAGGCCGGCATCATCAAGGCCGCCATGCACGCGGTGGACGAAGCCATTCCCTTCCAAGTAGAAAGCGATGCATCAGATGTCGCCCTGGCTGCTACCCTCAACCAGGCGGGCAGACCAGTAGCGTTCTTCTCCTGAACCCTCAACGCCTCGGAAATCCGGCACTCTGCAGTCGAGAAGGAGGCACAAGCCATAGTGGAGGCCGTGCGACACTGGAGGCACTACCTAGCCGGTAGGCGGTTTACCCTCGCCACCGACCAACGGTCGGTCGCCTTTATGTTCGATAACGCACAACGGGGCAAAATAAAGAATGACAAAATTCTGAGGTGGAGAATAGATCTCTCCACCTATACGTATGATATTAAATATCGCCCGGGGAAGCTCAACGAGTCCCCAGATGCCCTGTCTCGCGGCACGTGCGCCATCGTGCAATTGGACCGCCTCTGCCACCCGGGGGTCACCCGGCTTGCCCACTTCATCAAGTCCCGCAACCTACCCTACTCCACAGGGGAGTTCAAGGCCATGACTAAGGCATGCCAGATCTGTGCGGAATGCAAACCGCAATTCTATCGACGAGACAAGGCCCGCCTGATAAAGGCCTCCGGACCCTTTGAGTGACTAAGTGTGGACTTCAAAGGGCCCCTCCCGTCCACCAACTGCAACATCTATTTCTTCACCACCATCGATGAATTCTCCCGCTTTCCTTTTGCTGTCCCCTGTCCCGATGTAACCTCGGCCTCCGTGATCAAGGCACTGCGCAGCATCTTCACACTGTTTGGTTTCCCCGCTTAGATCCACAGCGACCGGGGTACATCGTTCATGAGCGATGAGCTGCGTCGGTACCTGCTCAGCAAGGGCATAGCCTCGAGCAGAACGATGAGCTATAACCCGCGGGGAAACGGGCAGGAGGAGAGGGGGAACGCGACCCTAAGGCTGTCCTCCTAGCCCTACAGTCAAGGAGTCTCCCAATCGCCCGCTGGCAGGAGGTCCTACCCGATGCCCTGCATTCCATTAGGTCGCTCCTCTGTACGGCCACGAACGAGACCCCTCACAATCGTTTGTTTGTCTTCCCCAGGAAGTCCACCTCTGGGGTCTCGCTTCCACTCTGGCTGACGACTCCGGGTCCAGTCCTACTCCGGAGGCACGTGAGGAGCCATAAAACGGATCCAATAGTCGAGAGGGTCCACCTGTTGAACGCAAACCCTCAATATGCCTACGTCGAGGACCCCGACGGCAGGCAGGATACCGTCTCCCTGCGAGATCTGGCACCCGCTGGCTCTCCCACCGACCGCACCGACTCTCCCACCGACCCCAACGTTTTCCCCACCGACCCCCTCCCTTCTACCGACGCTCCCCGCCCCGCACCGACCGCCGACTCCGACAGCGCCCCCCCCATAGCGCCCCCTGCCCCCCCCAGCCGGCGCCGGCACCGGCCACCCTAATCACCCCTGATACCCCCCACCCTTCAAGGCGGGCAAAGGCTCAGTCAACCGTGCTCCCGGATAGACCACCATCGGAACCGACCGCATCCACGGCGCCACCACCAGAGCAGCGAAAGTCAGCACGGATGATCAGACCGCCGCAAAGACTGAACTTATAACTTCACTTCACCCCCGACGGACTATGTGTTTTTTTTTAAACAGGGGGTGAATGTGATGAACGGTATTAATAACTGCCGTAAACGGTACCTGACCTTTAATACCTTGCCCCTTTAAGAGGCTTGGAACCCTGGAGGACTCCGCCTCTGGCTACACCCCCAGGAAACGGTATATAGGATAAGGCTCCATGTGGCGAGCACACTTCTCTCGGATGCTGTCCTGTTCTCTGTAGATTAAAGCCTTTTGATTACCGACCTCGCTCTCGCGTCGTAATTGAGGGTGCCTCAGGGAGGGAGAGGGAGAGGGAGAGAGGGGGAGGGACGGAGGGATAGGGAGAGAGAGAGGGTGAGGACGGGGGAGGGGGAGGGAGTGAGGGAGGGAGAGGGAGAGGGAGAGAGGAGGGAGAGGGAGAGAGGAAGGGAGAGGGAGGGAGGGAGCGGGAGAGAGGGAGGGAGAGGGAGAGAGGGAGAGTGAGGAGGGAGGGAGAGAG
Source organism: Scyliorhinus canicula (assembly GCF_902713615.1). Lineage (NCBI taxonomy): Eukaryota > Metazoa > Chordata > Chondrichthyes > Carcharhiniformes > Scyliorhinidae > Scyliorhinus > Scyliorhinus canicula. Next base: position 199,569,001 of record NC_052146.1, read on the forward strand.
GGGGAGAGAGGGAGGGAGGGAGGACGCCAGAGGCGACGACCGAGGCCGAGGGTGTACGGTGGCCGGATCTCTTTCCAGACAATGCCAGACATCACCTGCAGGAGGAGACTCCGGTTGAGTAGAGAGACGGTGACACATATCTGTCACCTCGTGGCGCACCTCGCGCGACGTGGAACGGGAGGAGGACACACAATCCCGGTTGCCGTCAAGGTGACGGTGGCTCTTAACTTCTATGTGACCGGCTCCTTCCAGTCTCCGAGCCGGGACCTCTCCGGGATCTCCCAGTCATCGGTCCACAGGTGCATCCGGGATGTGACCAACGCCCTCTATGCCATCGCGGACCGCTACGTCACCTTTCCTGAGGACCCGAGCAAGTCAAGATTCACAAGCTCGTGGATTTGCCAGCGTGGCCGGGATACAGATGGTGCAGGGGGCAATCGATTGTCTTCACTTCCCCATGCGCCCGCCTGTAGGGGACAGGGAGGTGTTCACAAACAGGAGGGGGACATACTCCATGAATATCCAAGTGGTATGCGACCCCCACATGAGGATCATGAACGTCTGCGCAAGGTTCCCAGGGAGTGTACATGACGTCTACATTCTGGCGCAGTCGAACATCCCTCCAATGTTTGAGGATGGCCCCCCCCCCCCCCCCCGGCTGAAGGGCTGGTTGCTGGGCGACAGGGGTTATGCACTGTGGTCTTGGCTGATGACGCCTATACGGAGGTCTCAGACCAATGCGGAAACCCGTTACAACGAGGCCCATGCAGCAACCAGGGGTGTGGTGGAGCGCTGCCTTGGCCTCCTGAAGATGAGATTCAGGTGCCTGGACGCTCCGGAGGTGCCCTGCAGTACCAGCCTGACAGGGTCGCTCGCATTGTTGTGGTCTGCTGTGCGCTGCACATAATCGCGATGCAGCGGGGAGATGCCCTGCTGGAGGAGGCGGAGGGAGAAGCCAGTGGCAGTGGTGCCAGCACAGAGGAGGAGGAGGAGGAGGAGGAGGAGGTTGGTGGAGTGGCGGGCGCAGCACGCAGACAGGACCCGGCTGCTGGTGATGCCCAGGAGGCGGAACGTCGGACCTGGCGTGGACGGCGGGCACGCGACGCCTTGGTGGCAGCCAGATTCATGCGTCGCGTGCGACGGCCCCGCTGAACACCAACACTACCACCTGCATCGCCAGTCGCGCAGACGGTCAACACACAACTGCCACCCCCCCCCCCCCCCCCCCGCTCTGCATACTCTGCTCCAGTTCTACATCACCCTTACCACTGCGGCACAACGGTATGGCACGACATTGATAGCTGTGTCAGCGGGTGTGATCAGTGCCATGTTAAATGATGACGACCCGCTCTGCGATGAGCTGAGAACTCAGAATCGTTGGACAAAGTCTGACTCATGGCAATAGCTGAAACATCCACCTTGATGGCCGCTGAGTTCATCAGGGACACTCCATCACGTGCCCGCGTGGGGTAGCTGTGGAAGGGGGTGGGGGGGGGGGGGGGGGGGGGGAGAGGAAGGGACTGCACAGCCGGCACCGAAGTTTCACCGCTCGTCAACCCCAGCGACACTTGGTCACCATCACGATCCCTGTGGCAACGGAAACATCACAGTCTTACAAGTTAGGTGCAACAGTGAGTTTAATGGTTAACATAGTTTACAGATGCCCTAGCCCCTACAACTAATCTGTGCCCTTCATAGAACATAGAACATAGAACATTACAGCGCAGTACAGGCCCTTCAGCCCTCGATGTTGCGCCGACCTGTGAAACCATCTGAAGCCTATCTGACCTACACTATTCCATTTTCATCCATATGTCTATCCAGCGACCAATTAAATGCCCTTAAAGTTGGCGAGTCTACTACTGTTGCAGGCAGGGCGTTCCACACCTCTACTACTCTCTGAGTAAAGAAACTGCCTCTGACATCTGCCCTATATCTACCACCCTCTATCTACCATCAATTTAAAGCTATGTCCCCTTGTGTTGGTCATCACCATCCGAGGAAAGAGACTCTCACTGTCCACCCTATCTAACCCTCTGACTATCTTATATGTCTCTATTAAGTCACCTCTCAGCCTTCTCCTCTCTAACGAAAACAACCTCAAGTCCCTGAGCCTTTCCTCGTAAGACCTTCCCTCCATACCAGGCAACATCCTAGTAAATCTCCTCTGAACCCTTTCCAAAGCTTCCACATCCTTCCTATAATATGGTGACCAGAACTGCACGCAGTACTCCAGGAGCGGCCGCACCAGAGTTATGTACAGCTGCAGCACGACCTTGTGGCTCCGAAACTCCGAAACTCAGCCGTGCCAACTTACTTTGTGTCCCTCTTTGTTGCCTTACGGGCCCTACCACTATGTCTAAGTGATTCCCCAGATGATACAGCAGCAGTGGAGGAGGACTGTTGCGAATCGCCCCCTTCGACATGTCTCCCTGTCGGCACTCCTTTCCTGGGGAGACCCGGCCTTGATGGGCCAGGCTGCTCTGCGGGCATTTCGGATGACGTGGTGCCACCCTGCTCTGCCCGCTTCCCACCCGATGCACCAGGGATGGGACGGGGGGAGGCCGAGTGTCCCGGGACGTACCGTGATGGAGTTAATGGGACGGGCCCCGAAACCTCCTCCTCCCTCGGGGAGCCCGGTGGCCCCCGGGCCTCACTTTTGGACGGAGGTGCAAGCGGGGAGGTGCCCCGTCGCCCCACCGTCACCTAGCGCTGCCAGTCCTGGAGGCCTGCAACGGTTTCGACCAGGGTCCGAAGGTTCGCAGAGACGGAGTCCAGGGAGTGAGACATTCCCGCCAGGGACTGTGCGACCTCAACCTGTGAGTGCGCGACGCCATCTAGCACGTGTGTCTGGCGGTTGATGCTCTCCACAACAGACTGGTGGGAGTGTGCCATTTCCTGCTGGGACTGTGCCATAGCGTGCTGCGACTGGGTCATGGCCTGGTGAGACTCGGCCAAGGCCCGCAGCGTGCCGGCAATGTCATGTTGGCTCTGGCGCATTGCTGCCTGTGAGAGGGCAACCCTGTCCAGGGCCGAGATGACGCGTGCAAATGAAGCCCAACGCCTTGCAGAACCTGACCCATGGCCGAAACCGTTTCACCCATTGCCTCGACCGCGGATGCCACCCGTGTGGTGTCGGCCTGGGTGGCTGCCATGAGCGACACCACTCCCTGCTCCTGGACGTGGTTCGACTCCTCTAACTGCGTCTGCAGCTGCTGGAAGATGGCCCTCATCCCGTCATTGTGTCCCTGGGTTTCAAAATGTATCGGCTGTCCAGGTGGGTCGAGTAAATCCAGGAACCCAGGAAACGTCTGGGAGCCAGCTGGATGCTGGGCCTGGCCTGCCCTCCGACAGTCCAGGCCCTCGGCTGCTCCGACCTCCACCTGCTGTACTTGCTCAGCTGTGTTGTGCAAACCAGACCGTGACCCAGGAGCCTAATCACTAAATAGGCCAGCCGGGGTGAGTGTCTCTGGGATGGTGGATGGTGTGGGAGATAGCAGTGCCGCAAGCTCGAGGTCCTCATCCGTACAAATGTCGTTGGGGTCATCGGCCCACTGATGTGTGGCCGCAGGGCGTTTGCGGCCCATTTCTTCCTCTCCCTCTGTCACCGTCCTCTGCGCCTCCTGCTCCACAGAATCTGTTTGGGAGGATGGCACCCCTGACTGTGCTCCCGACACCCTCTGCCGTGTGGCCCTGGGTGCGGTGATGGTGGTGGTGGCAGGTGCTCGTCTTTGCCTGGACGCAGACGGCCCTGGTTGTTCGGCAGCACGTCCTTGGGAAGAGAATGAAATGGGGTTATTTAGAAACGCTCGGCCAGGCATTGGATGGTCCCAGTGGGCAGAGTGTGAAGGGACAGAGGATGGGGGGGGTGTCCAGTGGGCAGAGTATGAAGGGACAGAGGATGGGGGGAGGGTGTCCAGTTGGCAGAGTGTGAAGGGACAAAGGATGGGGGGGGTTGTGGTTGTCATGCAGGGTTGTCTCACTTGGTTCAGCCCCTCCAACCTCTCATTGCGCGACCTCCCGGGTGGCAGATCCCCCAGAAAGGTCCAGTGCCCTCTGCTCAAACGTGGTCAGGGGTTGGAAAATGGGCAAACCCCCTCCGGTCCTGTTGCGCTCCCGGGTATTGTGAATGGTCTTGTCCTGTTGGGGGGGGGCATAGATAGATCATCAATTCGGCAGGTATCATCCGGGCGTTCACGTATTGGAGAAGGTTGGGGGGTAAAATTGGAACCAAACCATTGCATCTCTCCAGTGGGTCGCAGCGCTCATGTGGGTCTGTGACTACTTGGTAAACCACCCTCCACTCACTCTGCCCCCCTCCCCTCCCCCTCGTGCCAGGCGGGGAGGTGGGTGATTACGTACATGGGGGGGGGGAGAAAGGATTGTTGTGACCCGGGGGCACCCTCTTGCACTTACCCTGGCAGCCCTGGTGAGGTCGTGGAGCTTCTTCCTGCATTGCTCCCCAGACCGAGGGGTCTGCCCCACTGCACTCACGGCAGTGCCCACCTCACGCCAGGGCCGTCGCACTACGCTGGCAGGGTGACGGTGCCCTCTTCTAGGGCAGATGATCCTCCTCCTCCGCTCCACCTCATCCAGGAGCACTTCGAGATCTGCCTCTCCGAACCTCGGGGCGGCCCTCCGTGGCTCCGACATCTTTCTCCTCCTGTTGCTGTGCTCGCTCGCGCCTTTTGACGACGCAGAGCGGCGTCAGGTGGGCATCGTCGGGTCGTCATTCGGGCGTTGCAGGGTTATGGCGTCATTTTTCACGTGAGGTCCGCGGCCCCGATCCTAGCCCATTTCTGGGGCGTGTATAGCTCGTGAGCGGGGCGTATCGGGCCATCGTGAAAGTCGGCCGATTTCACGACGGCATTCGCGATTTTCCGCGGGAGCGGAGAATTCCGCCCGTGAAGTTGTCCACTTCAGTAGGAAAAACAGAATGGCAGTGTATTAAATGGTGATAGATTGGGAAATGTTGACGTACAAAGGGAGCCCATGCATACCAGTCATTGAAAGCAAACAAGCAGGTACAGCAAGCAGTTAAGAAGGAAAATGGTATATTGGCCGTAATTGAAGAGGATTTGAGTGCAGGAGCAAGGCTGCCTTCCTGCTGTTGTACACGGCTTGGTGAGACCGCAGTTTGAATATTGTGTGCAGTTTTGGTCTCCTTACCGAAGAAAACATAAACTTATCACAGAGCGTGTGCAGTGAAGGTTCACCAGGCTGATTCTTGGGATGGAAGGATTGTTGCATAAGGAAACATTGTGTCAACTCGGCCTGTGTTCGCTTGAGTTTGAAGAATGAGAGTGGATCTCATTGAAACCTATAAAATTCTGACAGGACTGAACAGACTGGGTGCAGGGATGTTGTTTCCGCTGACTGAGGGGTCTGGAACAAGGTGGCACAGTCTCAGGATACGGGTCGGACATTTAGGACTGAGATGAGGTGAGACTTCTTCGCGCAGAGGGTGGTGAACCTAAGGAATTCTTCACCATTGAAGGCTGGGAAGACCAAGCCACTGAATATACTTAAGGAAACAACTAGATTTCAACACTCTTAAGGCATCGAGGAGTATGGGGTGAGTGTGGCAATATAATGTTGAGATAGAGGATCGACCATGATCAGATAGGATGATGGAGCCGGCCCAAAGTAGGCTGAATGGCTCAGTCCTGGTTCCATACTATGTTTCTATGTTTTAGGAGATGAAATTTGCTCAGGTGACAAAATCTGGTTATTCACAATTAGGATAAAACAAAATTCGTAAAAGCAACCATGCAGGTTCTAGGACCAGTCTATAACAAACAGGACTGAGATACTTAGGTTTGACATAGTTCTTGGGTTTAGCTCCCAGTTAAAAAGTTTTACTGTCCATCTGTATTTCTGAGGGATGCTCATAGGTTTGCATGCAATTAGAAATGGATGCAATCATTGCATGGTTACAACACAGGATGAGGCCATTTGGCTCATTGAGCAACTGTTGCCTCACTGTAAAACTGTTCAGCTCGCCCCACTCCTCTGTCTTTTCCAGGTAACCCTGCAACTTTTTCCTTTTCAGTGCTTATCCAATTGAAAACCACGGTTAAATCTGCCCCATCACATGCTCAGACAGTGCCTTCCAGGTTGTTAATCACTCGCCACATGAAAAATATTTTCCTCATGTCACCTTTTGATTTTTTTCGCGAATCATCTTTAATCTGTGTCCTCTGGAACTCGACCCTTCTACCAATGGGAACAGTTTCTCTCTATCTACTCTGTCTAGATGTTGCATGATTTCGAACAAAGAACAATACAGCACAGTACCAGGCCCTTCGGCCCTCCAAGCCTGCGCCGACCATGGTACCTGCATAAACTAAAACCGTATGCACTTATGGAGTCCGTATCCTTCCATTCCCACCCTATTCATATATTTGTCTAGATGCCCCTTACATACCGCTATTGTACCTGCTCCCACCACCTCCCCAGGCAGCGCATTCCATAGACTTACCACCCTCTGTGTAAAAAACTTGCCTCGCGCATCAGTTCTGAACTTTCCTCCACGCACTTTAAACCTATATAGTACTTGACTCTCCTATTCTAGGAAAGAGCATCTGACTATCCACTCTGTCCATGCCACTCATAATTTAGTAGATCTCGATCAGGTCACTTCTCAACCTCCGTCTTTCTAGTGAGAACAGACCGAGTTTCTCCAACCACGCCTCATAATGCCCTCCATACCAGGCAATATCCTAGTAAATCACTTCTGTACCCTCCCCAAAGCAGCCACATCTTTCTGGTAGTGTGGCAACCAGAATTGTGCACAATATTCCAAATGAGGTCTAACTAAGGTTCTGTACAGCTGCAACATAACTTGCCAATTTTTATATTCAATGCCCCGACCGATGAAGGCCAGCATGCCGTATGCCTTCTTCGGCACTTTATCCAAACTTCCACCAAATCTCCTCTCAACCTTTTCTCAGTTTCTCAAACCTATCCAGTAACTGAAGTCCCTCATCACTGCAATCAATCTTGTGCATTTTTTATGCAACCTCTCCAATGTCTTCACATGTGTCCTAAATTGCGGTGCCCAGAATTTCTGTCAGGATTCTAGATGTGACCAAACCACTGTTCATCATTCGTTCCTTGTTTTTGTACTCAGTGCCTCCATTTAAAAAACCCATGATCTTACATACTTCTTGAAGAACTTTCTCAACCCGTCACTTTCAATGATTTGACCACAATTGTCCTCACGTCCTTACACTCTTCTATCCCCTTTAAAATTATATCCTTTTATTCACATAGTCTGCTTCTCGTTATTCCTCTGGAAATGTATCCTATACACTTCTCTGCATTAAATTTCATCTGGCACGTGTCAGTCCTTTCCATTAGTCTGTTTATGTCCTCGTAAGTATATACTTACAGTTCACAATTACTTCCACGATTGGTAGCATCTTCAAATTTTTAAATTGTGCCCTGTACACCCAAGTTGAAGAACTTGTCTTTCCAGCTGAGGTGGTTAAGAGAGTGCATAGCATAGTCACGCAGACCAGAAAAGTATGCAGGAGTGAGGCAGGTACCGGCTTGTCGAAGAATGAAATTATGTTCTAGCTCTGCTACTCAGAACAGGAATGCTGACTATGAGGGCCCAGTCTACTGCACCAGGATGCGTTCGGTGCATTGGACAGCTGGACCGTGAGCTTGTACATGGTGAATGCGTGTCTGTGTATGTGTCAATGTTTCCCGCAGAGCATGAAGAGCATGGCACAGTGATCAGCACGGCTGCCTCACAGCACTAGGGACACGGGTTCAATTCCACATAGACAGTCATCCAAGGCCAGAATTGAACCCGGTTCTCTGGTGCTGTGAGGCAGCAGTGCTAACCACTGTGTGACCGTGCCGCCTGAAACAACTACTGGAATCGACCTCTGTCAGCTGCAACACATCATCATCTACTCTTCACAACTCGAGGACCATTGCTTATGACTTTTTAATTTATATTTACTTGTGAATGAACTTAATTCTTACTTCTAATCCATATAATAATAATTTTTATTGTCACAAGTAGGCTTACATTAACACTGCAATGAAGTTACTGTGAAATGCCCCAAGTCGCCACATTCCGGCACCTGTTCGGATACACAGAGGGAGAATTCAGAATGTCCCATTCACCTCATATCACATCTTTCAGGACTTGTGGGAGGAAACCGGAACACCCGGAGAAAACCCACACAGACACGGGGCGAACGTGCAGACTCTGCACAGACAGTGACCCAAGCCGTGAATTGAACCTGGGACTCTAGCGTTGTGAAGCCATAGTGCTAACCACTATGCTACCGTATGATTATAGAGGCACCTGTTTTACCATTTCTCCCTACCTTATTATTAGTTAATAAACTTGTTCTATCTTAACTCAAGAAAGCCTGATTAAATTGCCTTGTTTTTAAACATAGGTATGGGTCTGGAAAAAGGAAGCCAAGGGAAAGATTAAACCTTTATTGCTATCAGTATAGGTGGGTTGAATAAGGACATGGAGCCAAACATCCTCCCACCCAATTTGTAATAATTTGGGGGTATCCCCAGCTGGACACTGACAAATGGAGGGGTCTTGCCCAGATGAACAACGTCACCTCGGGCTAGTCATAACACAACTCAGCATCATATTGTTGAACATCTCCGGAATGGTCAGGGCAGAGGAAATATTGAGCAGGTCGTGGCCCATACCACTGTCTGCCTCATGGAATGGAGGTAAAGTCTGCATCACACCTTGTCAATGATACCTGGCACCGAAGGGTTAAAATTTGAGGAGAGGTTACACAAAATTGGTCTGTCAATCTTCGAATTTGGTATCCTCACAGCTCTGACTTTCACCTTTGGATTTGGAGATTCGCAGAAAGTGACTGTCAGCAATTTGTTTCCAGAATATTTCCTTTTTCTTAACTGAAGATATACAATTCTTAACTGCCCAATGGGAGTTGAGCAAATATTCCAGATTAAGTAATCCAAAGCCAAAAACTCACTGACCAGTAGGCAAGACTTGTATTTCCCAGAATATAGAAACATGTAGGGGTGATCTAATTGAACTGATTGGGTGATCTGATGAGTAGAGAGGGAATAGCTATTTTCTCTGGTGAAGAGGCCAGATCACAATGGCAGAGCCTTTGGTTTGAGTTATTGTGTTCGGGGGGTGATGTCAGGAAACCCTTCTTGACAAAAGGGAAGTGTGGCAGGGCACGATTTTAAGATCGTGGGACAAAGTGTCCGCGCCGTCGTGAACGCCGTCGCGTTTCATGACACCGCGAAATGGGCGCGGGCACTAGCAATTCTGGCCTCCACAGGGGACCAGCACGGCACTGGATCGGTTCATGCCGCTCCAGCCTCACTTCCTGGCGTGCACAGGGGGCGGCGCCAACCCGCGCATGCGCAGTGGCACCGCAACAACCCGCGCATGCGCAGTTGGGCCACGCCAACCCCGGAATGCTTGGGGACTTCTTTAACGCGCCGGCCCCGATGCAACATGGTGCGGGGGCTCTGGGGCCGGACGCACAATAAAGTAGGCCCGGGGGGGGATCAGTGGGCCCCGATCGTGGGACAGACCCCATCAGAGGCACCCCCCCCGGGTGAAGGAGCGCTTTTCCCCGCCCCAGAGGCCTCTCCCAACCCTACGCGCAGAGTTCCCGCCGGCTGCGAGCAGGTGTGAACGGCGCCGGTGGGACTGCGCCATTTCCACGCAGCCGCTCGGCCCATCATGACTGAAGAATCGGTGGCACGGCTACAGACAGCGGCCCGCGACCTGCGCCCAGCCAAACGCGCGGGTGCAAATGGCGCCGATTCTCCGCTCCTCGGAGAATTGCTTGCCGGCGTCGGACCGGCGCCAAGTGAAAAAATGGCGCCGATGGCGATTCTCCCATGCGGCGTGGCATGGGAGAATCCCGCCCAGGAATTCTCTCCCCAAAAAGGGCTGTTGAGTCTTTTTATTAAATTCTTTCCTGGGATGCAAACATCGCTGGTGAGATCCGCATGTGTTGCCCATCCCTAATTACTCTTGAACTGATTGAATGGCAAGGTCATTTCAGAGGGTATTTAGGAATCTACCACATTGCAGTGGGTCTTCAATCACATATACGCCAGACCGGGTAATGACCACAGGTTTCCTTCCCCAATGGACATTCAAGATCTGGATGGGTTGTCCCAACAAACAATGTCAGTTTCATGGTCACGAAATTTTACAATAAAATGACTATGTCATTTTCGGCGAGAAAATCGGCGTGATTCCCACCTGCGGTTCAGTTGGACTCCAATTTTCAGCCACTTTTTGAGAAAATCAGACTTTCTGTTTTTACCCCCACATGAGAAACACCGGACCTGAGGCATGAAGTGTCCGTTTCACCCGCTCCAGGCATCATCTGAGCAATTCAGTGTGGGGAGTGGGTGGGGGGGGGGGGGTGTATGTAAATGACTCCACAGCACTTGCTCTCATTCAGGTCAGGAGTTGGCAGCTAGGATGCCAGCTCCTAGATTTACGGGGAGTCCTTTAGCCTACAGTATATCCTCGGACTGGCAGTAGGCCCACCAGCAAAGTGACGAATCCCGCCTGGAAGACGGTAGCAGCATAGCCAGTGCCAGCAACCTGACCAAGAGGGCATAGCCCACTCCAATCAGCCAGAGTAAGTGCTCTTTGTCTCCTCTCTGCACTTCACTTTTGCATCACACCCCGAAATATCACCTCGGCCACACCAGGCACCACCTCGCAGGGTCCCAGGACTTGATCTCCCACCAGCATCCTCAAACCCGCTGGCACACCTCATCCTGAACCCATCCCTGCTGAGGCAAAGTGCCACACATGCCGGGTGTCATCGACCTCTGGCCAGCCAGGCATCCATCTCACATTATCCCCATTTGGGTTCCTGTCGCCCACAACTGACAAGGGTGAGAAAAATTGGATGGTGAGATGCCCGAGCTGAGGATCCTGACTCTGTACAAGGAAAGAACCATGAAGCTTGCAGGGGAGGAGCAGGAGTGGGCCTGTGCTGACAGCAAGGTTGGCCTGCGAGAAAAAGTGAGGAGCGCCTGCACCTTCATCCAGATGACCAGTCTCAAGTGAGTTCTATGTAGTCCAAACCCTTGACCAGGCCATGTACTTAAACCATGTCCTTTGCCTTGCAGGAACATCAACTGAAGAACCTGGCCCATCGACCACCCCCCATCCTTGACCTGACCTCGGTGAAGATCTTGGAGGAGGACACAGATAAAGCGACACAGCTATCAGCTGCAACATCCACCACTGCAGAGGCACACATTTCTGTGGGCAAACTTTGCAGGCAGACTTCTGGGTAACTATCAGGTGAGCATCGCACAGCATCTGATGCACATCAGGTGAAGGCAGGAGTGCCCCAGGGATTGGACAGTTGGAGGTCTGCTGGACACCAGGGCTCAACTGTACCCCAGTCAGGTACAGTGCCTCTGGACACGACCATCACTCAGCTGCTAGAGATGCAAAGGCAGAGCAGGGAGGGGTTGCCTGTCACTATGAGGTCAAATGGAGGTGTCCCAAAGCCTTCTGTCGCGGGAGATATTGCCGGCAATGCGAGGCACCTATGCCAACACTGCAAGGGTGGCGGCCACAGTGAAAAGCCCAGGGTAAGAGGTCAGATCCATGACAGGAGTACTCCGAAGCATGTCTCAGTCCCTGAGTTGCATGGTTGAGGGCTTCAACAACATGGTGTAGACAATGATGGGCTTCCAGGACAGTGGCAGATGATGTTGAGGTTTCTGGAGCTCATTCCAGCTGCCCTCCATCCCATTGTGTAACCCAGAGCACCCAGAGGGAGGAGAATCCACTGGAGACATCCCAGAGCCTTCCACCCAGGAGACGCTGGGCATGATTAGCCAAACTGAATACCCCCTTCATGAGACGGGCGCAACTCAGGCGCAGCGGGCAAAACAGGGTGAAACGGCAACACAAGTGCCAACCGAAAGTAGGATGGGGCCCTCCAGTTCCCGGACCTCCATAGGATCCCCACAAAGATCATCTGAGGCAACAAGGCGTGGAAGGCAGCAGGCCGTCTCCACCTCTGATGTACATCCTGAGAACACACTCAGATGTAGTAGGAGTGTTCGCAAGTGTAAGGAATTGTAGGGGAACACCGTGGGCACGGCTAAAGATAGGCACAGGTCATTGGGGATTATTATCACTTGGAACATCTGCTGAATTAAATATTATTGTTCTTCACCACCTTAATACCTGACATTCTTTAACTCTCTTCCCAGTGGCGTAGCGCTTCTCCCCATCTGGGTACAGTTCTTCTCACTAACCCTCGATGTCCAATGGTTAGGCCCACTCATTGCGAATGGTTCATTCACAGAGACAGGACGCAGGCATGATTCAGTGAACCCTAGACCCTCACCCCTATCCCCCTCTGGAGCTACCAGACAAAGAAATATAGAACAGAACCTCACTCAGACATGAGCGTGCTGGCAGCAGACAGACAGGAATCAGATATAATCAATAGCTGAGGAGTGTCATAGATCATTCCTCACTGCAAGTCATCATCACCCTCCTGCATTGACCAGGCAACCGGCATCAAGGACTCCCCAGCCCCAGAATACTGATGAGTGAGATCTTAGCAATCTTCATTTCCTGGTTGTAGAGGGGTCAAGATGTATTGGGGGGTGCGGCTTGTGTGTTGTGCTATCAGGAAATATGCTGGTCCTACCCCATGAAGCGAGAGTTGATGAGGGCGTTCCCCCCCCCCCCCCCCCCCCCCCACCCCCACCCCCCCCTGCTCTTGCACATCCTCAATCCCACCGGGCCTCCATTTTCCAGATTCTCAGCAGCCCCTACTTCAATTCCCTCCTGAACGTCCTCCTCATCCAAGGGCATGTGGCACTCCTCCAGGTCTTCCTCATAAAGGTTGTTGTCAGGTTCTTTGAGACACAGTAAACTTCACGATGCGGGAGACCTTCTGAGGGCTGTACTGGAGGCCCCACCGGACCTGTTGAGGCGAGGGATGTGCATCTTCAGGCATGTCAATGCACCACCCTATCACAGTTGGGGTACTGTGAGTCTCAATGTACTAGGCCTCTGCTGCAGACTCCAGCCTCCCCACTGGCATTATCAGCCAAGACATCAGGGGATAAAAGCAAATTATTGCGGATGCTGAAATCTGAATCAAAAACAGAAAATGCTGGACAACCTCAGTAGGTCTGACAGCATCTGTGGAGAGAGAAGAGAGCTATCGTTTCGAATCTGGTTGACTCTTTGTCAAAGCTGGAGAGAACTGGAAATAAGATCAGAATAATACTGCTGTTGCTGACGGGGCTAGATAGAGGGCCAGTGATAGGTGGAGTTTCACAAAGATGTTCCGGACAGAAAGACAGAAGGGGCTGGTTTATCACAAGGCTAAATAGCTGGCTTTTAAAGCAGACCAAGCAGACCAAGCAGCGCGGGTTCAATTCCCGTACCAGCCTCCCCGAGCAGGCGCCGGAATGTGGCGACTAGGGGCTTTTCACAGTAACTTCATTTGAAGCCTACTTGTGACAATAAGCGATTTTCATTTTTCATTTCACAAAGGGAATGTAAATGGTGATGGTCAGCTAAGATAGTGGCACATAAAGAGATTAGAATGTTTTAATGGCAGAACAAAGGTGAGCAGTGTGTCAAAGGACAACATAGAACGGAGAACACCAAGCATGGTGGGGGGGGGGGGGGGGGGGGGGGGGACCTCAATGGTGAGGGAAAAGCGGATCTATGGAAAAAACGAAAATGAACTGATAGAGATAAAAATGGGGTGAATAAGGAAAGAGTTCACAGTCTGAAGTTGTTGAACTCAATGTTAAGTCCGGAAGGTTGTAAAGTGCCTAGTTGGAAGATAAGGGCTGTTCCTCCAGTTTGCGCTGAGCTTCACTGGAACATTGCGGCAGGCCAAAGACATACATGTGGACATGACTGCAGGATGGTGAGTTGAAATGGCAAACGACAGGGAGGTCTTGGTCATGCTTGTGGAGGGACCAAAGGTGTTCTGCAAGGCGGTCACCCAGTCTGACCTCAAGGGATGTCCCTTGTCCCCTACAAGCTATCCCTGTGGCCTGGGATAACCCTAAAAAACCCCCAGGGATTTTCAATTGCCCGAGGATGTAATTTTCACGCACTGGAAAGTGTGCATACACGTTCATGAATCACATCTGGTGGTCACACTCCAGTTGCACATTGAGGGAGTGGAACTCCTCCCTGTTGATGAAGGGGACTCCCTGAAAGCAACACGGGTTCAGCGCATCGTTCCTTCCACCTGGCAGACCAGCGATGGTGCCGAATCCCGCAGCCCTCTCCCTTGCTAGGCCTGGTCCAGGTCGAAATGAGTAAAAACTCTTGCATAGAGTTCATCTGTGACCTCACGGGTGCAGTTATAGATGGATACCTGTGAGAAGCTGCACAGATCCATGAAGCCCTGGAATGACTTTGTTGTATAAATGTTGAGGGCTGCCACGACCTTTCCGCTGCCATGTGGTGCCAAGTCAGCAAGGATGTGCACCGATACCAGACAGTCTCCCTGATAAGGTGGAATCTTTTACGATACATGCTGTCCGACAGCTCCATGAAGGACACTTGGGCCCTGTACATTCCCGGTCTCCTTCTGCGCGTTTGTGCCCTCTGTACAACATTTGTGGCCTCCAGCCCTTCAGCCTGCCCTGCGGCCACCTGGTCTCCTATCGCTATGTCTCTCCTGGGTGTCACTGAGAGAGAGAGAGAGAGAGAGACGTTGGTGCCGCAGCTGGATAATATCAGTACCTCTCCTGACCCATTGGCCTCCTTGACCTGGAAGCAGTCAGTTCCACGCCTTATCCAGTGGCTACCGCTCACTCACAGCTCAGGTGCCCTCCCATCTCCGTTGCATGACTGGCCCCGGTGTATGCCTTCACCCACTTAGTGTCGCCTTTGGCTTCCTGTCTGGTTCTCCCCTCTCTTATTCTCTACCTCACTGGGGTTCTGCCAGAAGGCTTGCACGGCCCTAATGGGCAGGGTCAACTGGATGGTGATGTCCACTTTGTGGGGGAAGGGGCGAATGGACTCTCACTGGCGTTGGGGTCCAGCACATAAGCGAGCTCAGTGCCTCTCAATCCCATGCACCCAAGCGTTTAGCCTGGAACACTGATCATTCATCCCATTCCTTGAATTTGAAACTGTTGGCAGCTGCCATTGTTCAGGGTTAACTCTTGATGGTCAATTAGTTATATGAGTATGAATCTCAGGAATGTTCGAGGGAGGGCACAGTTGATTTTTGCTTCAGTGATAGGTAAATCTAATAGGCACCCTTCTTACTCAGGCTGCATCATTCCGAGATCTCATTGCTGTCATGCCTCTGCCCTTAAACCTCCTGGACAGCCACTGTAGAGTTTTTGCCACCCCACCCCTCCAGGCTAGGCACCATGGTCCCATCCACCAGCCCATTAGGCCCACCTCCATGACTCTTATCGAATCCCACACCAAGCTCAAGTGGCCTGTACCCACAGCCACCCCATACCCCCATGCCACAGACATCAGACTAACACATAATTTTTTTAAATAATTATGTCAATTGTGAAATAATATTTTTTAACAAAATAACGCAACAAAGTTACAAAATTATACAGCACCCAAAGCAAGGAAGGAGAAAAAACAGATACAGCTTAACCCACATGAGCACAGTATGGAACAAGAGAACAACATCACGATTGACTTGATACCATCATTCAATGATCCCGCGCAACCTTCTCTCCCTGGATTCCAGACCATCTGAACCCAAGTAGGAACAAGGAACTGGTTTGTCATACCCATAATCAGAAAGAGAGGAGAGGAAGGGAGGACCACCAACAGTAACAGTATGTTCAGCCTATGGTCAAGCCTGCAGGGATTCCCAAGGTATAAAGAAAAGGGAAGAAGGGCGAAAAAACAGACACACAGGGCGATTCCGTTGGATGACAGTGCTCACCAGAGAAGAAGTGAGCCCACATAGTCAACAATGGGGGAGGTCTCATCCTTTTAGGGGGAACCGCAGGATATTCCCCAAGGCACAGAACCCGGCCCATTCCCCAACCCTTGTGCAGCAGAGCTCCCCAGGAAGCCCCTCGCCACACCCTCAGAGAGGAGCATTCCGAGTCCCTCGGGATAACACTGTCATGATATGCAGACGTGCACATCATGAGATACAGACAGGCAGCTAATGAACACAGAGAACAGGACATAACCAATCAGCAGGCAGAACACTTGGGGGTGGTTTCCCACTATAAAAGGCACGAGGCACTCACACTCTTTCCACTGGGGACCTCGACAGAGTGAGTCAGGGTGTATATCACATAACACCTACAGCACGTGGCTAAGAGCTAGTCTGGTTCAGTCAGACAGAGTAATCACACTTGGGTTAGCAGAGAGTTGAACTCACAGAGAACTGAGCTAACTGTGCGACAGGTTCAATAAATCAAATTGAACTAACTTCAAGGTCTGGAGTATATTTCAGCTATAGCTGCATCCAGTTGCAGCCCGTGTTATCTCAGTGTGCTAACACGACAAACACGATAACAGCCACAGCACCAGGCCTGGCCCAGCTCACCACCATTGACACACAAAGAAAAAGACTATAACCCCCGACTCTCCGGCACACACCAAGAGAACAAAAACCTGAGCCACAGTTGCGCCTGTACCTTTCCAGCCCCATCCAGTGCAACGCACTACATGAGGATAATTATTCCAGCCCCTGCCAAGATGAGGGCAGCTCCCATCCGAGAAGAAGAATCGTCAAGACACCCAAAATTAGGTGCCCTGGGAAGGAGGGCGAATTCCCCCATCCCCAGCACAAACACAGCAACTCCCCCCAAATCATCGGGCCAGATCAGGATACGAAGACCAACATCAGGCTTGCCTGAATGAAGAGCTGACAAGAAGAAGAGAATAAAACACCCAGAGAGGCGACACCGATCTTTGTTCAAAACGACCACAATTGCAGAAAGGATATCAAGAGCAATCTTCCACCCGACCACTACAGAAGTCCAGGGGAGGATCATGAAAAGAGACCCAAGCAGAAGAAGGAAATTTTAGCAATAGAGGTAGAAGGTGGCTCTGGATATCCTTTCTGCGATGGTGGTTGCTTTGAGCTAAGCTTGGTGTGGCCTCTCTGGGTGTTTTATTCTCTTCTTCTTGTCATCTCTTTATTCAGGCTATCCTCAATCTCAGTGAGAACTGAACTAACCTTACCAACCATGTCCAACCTGCCACAGCTCCGCTCATCTTCTTCATAAACAGGATAGGGATGACAAAACCACTCCCCTCCCCTCCACAAGGATTATCAGACACAAGAACCAAAAGGAGTAAAACGGCACAAATCACATTTTCCATAAATGACTCAAAATGATCTTACTAACACAGGATAAGGATAATGAACGGCACAGGCCTTCACTCTCACATTTCACACACCCCCACAGGAGAAAAGACAACAATAAAAAAGTAAATGACATGATCAACAGGGAGTCACAATCCAGGAACCTTGAAGAACAGAGGGGTAAATTGTAGGATAAAGATGTCTTCCATGTGGCACGAGGAAACAAAGGATAATGTAGGATCAACAATGCAGGATTCCATCGATTGAAGCACGAGATCCCATTACTTTATCGTACTGTCTCTACAATGCTCAAGTGGTCCACAGCCTAGGCCCCGGCAGGGGCAATGACTCGACAAACTCAGGCAGCACAGTAGCACAAGTGGATAGGACTGTGGCTTCACAGCGCCAGGGTCCCAGGTTTGATTCCCTGCTGGGTCACTGTGTGTTTTCTCCGATCCTGCGGTTTCCTCCCACAGTCCAAAGACGTGCAGGTTAGGTGGATTGGCCATGATAAATTGCCCTTAGTGACCAAAAAGGTTAGGAGGGGTTATTGGGTTATGGGGATAGGGTGGAAGTGAGGGCTTAGGTGGGTCAGTGCAGACTCGATGAGCCGAATGGCCTCCTTCTGCACTGTATGTTCTATGTTTGTTCTATGTAACTGATTGGCTGGTGATCAATGAATTGGCCCAAAAGGCCTTACTCTGCCTGGTAACAGGTGGCGACTCGCTATTGCCCCAGTGGAATGATTTTATGAGTTCCGAGGTGTTTCAGTTTCGATCTGGGCAGCACACCCTGCTACTCTCTCTCCTCCATGTTCTCTCCAGAAAAACTGTGAATGCTGTATTTCTGAACTGGTAGAGAACCTGAATGAATCTGTCTACTGGACAAACTATTACAGGCTGCAAACAAAGACCCAGAACCTGCTACCTCTCTCCAGAAAAGCTGTGGTTGATATCTTTCTGAAACTACTGAGGTCTGAACAAATCTACAATAAAGGCTTCAAACTGACAGCAAAATTTGAAGAGGAATTAGGTGCTAAAAAAACACCACCTTAAATAAAGACTCTTCCTTTTACTATGATTTTTTAAACCCTTTCTGCCCCTCTGTGTTTGTCTGTCTTGTGTGTGCGTAGAGGGTGGGGGACACATTGAGGTGGGAATTAGAAATTAGAACATAGTTAAGCAATTGTATTTGCTACATATTTCCTTACAATTCTTGTCATAAATAAATGTTAATTGTGTGTCCATTAACTAACACAGTGACTTTACTTAGTGGCGAGCCAAGGACCAAAGACTTGGGTATGTTTCTGACAATAATTGGTTAATTCACTTGTGTTGTGACTCCGGGTCAAGTGGAGCTGGAAGGCTGTCATAAGAGGGAACTTTAATCCCAATTTAATCTGTGTGATACCGAACTACTCACACATTGTGAAATGAGTGCTGTAATGCTATATTATTATGGTGAAGGTTGATGTGCTCCAAATGCTTCAAGCTTCTCTGCAATTTCTGAGTTGTATCTATTGAATATCGTAGCTGTGTTCAAAAACAGGAGTGATCCATAGATCATTTCAGAAAATCTTTTAAAAACTGGTCTATTAGTAACCACCGATTCCTGAGTGTAATGCAACTCCACTGATGAATGAATTCTAACTTTTAAAAATGATATTGAGTAAAATCTCGGAATTAAGCTACACAGCTAAACTGTAAATCTGCAAGTTTCATATTTGCTTCTCCCTCAGCAAAAATGAATTTGGAGCTTTGTGGATCTCACTTTACAGCTGTTGACATACAGGAAGGGGAGTTGGCTCTGGAAAACATAGTTGTATAGGAAGGGGTTAAGTAAATTTGTTTATTCAATGACTGTATGTAATGCAATTTACTTCTGAACCATTATTTCACTTGAATGCTTCCATCCGCTACATATAGGAGATTCTTTTAGATGTGTCACTTCAAAGCATCTGTGGAACTTTGACAGAAACCAGGAGTTGTGTTTCCCTCTCACAGACAGGTGCGACTATGCTTTGGATACTTTATGATATACAAAAGTATTACCATCCAATTCTTGCTTTTATTGGCCTTCCTGGTAAGTCTTTACATCCATTCATTCTGTAACGAGCATTGCTTTCCTTGTTCAGTCCGATCCTATCTTCTTAAGTGGCCATTATTAATTGGTATTAGATAGTGATACTGAGTCCTTGTGGTGATGAAGTCCTATCTTCACATTGAGGATACCACTCATCGGGCAGAATCTTGAAGTGTCAGGTTCAGACTGAAAACGGGCCTGCAGCTCTCCTGCTGCACAAAACAGTTTTCACTCCAGACCTTGAGCCTCCCTGAGGAAAAATGTGAGTTGACGGGGTTTACACCATCACTGTGGAGGGGTGGGGCCTGTTAGAGCTGGCACCCGGCGCCACAGAGGTCAGGGTGCCATCTTTAAATGATGCCCAGATCAGTATACAAGTGGAATTCCACCCCCCAAACACCCCTCCCCCCGTGGAGGCAATGGGGGCTACTTGTCCCTGCGGGCTATCACTAGGGTATTCCTCCTCCTGCCCGGACAATCATCAGGGGCTGCTGGCCCCCCCCCCCCAACATGAAATCATCGGGGATTTCCACCACCCCCCCCCCCCCCCCCCCCCCCCCCCCGATGATCATCGGGGGTTCCTACCCACACCACCGCAGAAGTATCATTTGTGTTTCCCCCTTCAGTGCCCGCTTCACCGTGTGCCTGCAGGTCCCCCCTGACAGCCAACTCTCCGCCCCTCCACCATGCCCTATCTGGAAAGCCCCGCCCACCATGGGGCTCCCACAAGAACCCATCCCTGGCACTACACCTTGGCACTGTCACCTGGCATTGCTCCTTGGCACAGGTTTGCACTGTGTCAACTTGGCAGTGTCACTCTGACAGTGCCAACCTGTGCCAGGGTGCAGTGCCAGGGGCAGTGACAGGTGCCAGGGCACTGGCTGGGCATGACACTCTCCGCCTGGGGACCTTTGCACCCATGGAGGGATCCCGTTGAGTGAATCTAATTTTTAAAAAGCTGTCGGCAACATCTGAATATTTAATGAGGGAGAATCATGTGGCCGGGGCGGGGTCTGGGTAATGATATTTAAATGTTATTCAAATCCAATAAAATGAGGTTCTCACCCTTTGTGGGCGTGAACCTCGTGACATCACTGCCGAGGGGAAAATCGGGAAGCACGATCTCAGAGAGAATCACGTTTCCCAATTGACTCTGAATTTTCCGCCATGTTGCCATTTTGTCTGACGGCAAATGGGATTGAAAATCGCTCCCATGATGTTTTACCTCTCTACCACCTTAGGAAGTAGGATAGATTTCAAACAGATCCAGAATCTCAATCCATGTAGCTCTGTGGGCCATGAGCAGCGAAAGGATTATATTCAGCCACAATCTGGAATCTCATGGTCTGGCATATTGCCCCCACTCCACCATTACCACCAAACCAGGGGATCAATCCTGGGACAATGAAGAGTGCAGGAGGACTTGCCAGGAACAGCTCAAGACAAACTGAAAAGTGAAATATCGACCTGGTGAAGGTACAACATAAAAATATTCATTGGTAGGTGTGGTGAATTATAAACCTCAGTAATTCACACTGTATTGTACCACGTGTATTGAGCCTGTACTCTGTACCGGATTGTGTGTAATCGCGTGGCCCTGCCCATAGGGGGAGATGATGAGTTTGTACTGGGCTCCGCCCATGGCTCCTCCCCCAGCCGGAAGTATAAAGATCAGTGCTGCGAGTCTGCTGCCAGTTCATCTCGCGTTCATCTCGTCACAGGCAGGCTCTGTTGGAAGACGATTAAAACCACTGTTCACTTCTAACCTTGTGTCGCGTGAATTGATGGTCTCATCAATTTAATCGTCTTAAGAAACAGTAAGAAACGATTATGGAATCAGCCCTCAAACCTGATCGACTGGAACTCAACCCACAGGGTGCAGAGGCGAAAGAAATCTTTTCACACTGGCTCAGATGTTTAAAGGCCTACCTGGCTGAAGCAAGCACTACAGAAACTATGGAGGAGCAGAAACTCAGCCTACTGCACGCAAGGGTGAGCCATCGTATCTCTACTCAACTTAATTGTACCAACTCATATACGGAGGCCCTGGCCCTGCTCGACAGAATGTACGTGAGGCCCGTCAATGAGGTCTACGTGCGCCACGATGCCAACCTCCATCGATTTCTCCAGACGGCCCAGAAACTCAACTCATTTACAACACGGAGAAATGCGTTTTCCACACGACCAGGCTAGCCATCCTCGGCTATGTCGTGGAAAACGGAGTCCTGGGCCCCGACCCGAACTCCCCCTCCCCCATTGTCCCAGGGCCCTCAAAAGGTGCCTGGGATTCTTCTCATATTATGCCCAGTGGGTCCCTCAATATGCGGACAAAGCCCGCCCACTCTTCCCTCTATCGGATGAGGCTCGCCAGGCTTCACTCGGATCAAGGAGGACATCGCCAAAGCGGCCATGCGGGCGGTGGATGAATCCGTCCCTTTTCAGGTAGAGAGCGATGCCTCAGAGGTCGCTCTCGCAGCCACATTAAATCAGGCAGGGAGACCAGTCGCCTTTTTCTCCCGATCCCTCTCCGCTTCGGAACTTCGACACTCCTCGGTCGAAAAGGAAGCACAAGCCATTGTGGAGGCTATACGACACTGGAGGCACTACCTCGCAGGTAGAAGGTTCACCCTCATCACTGACCAAATATCGGTTGCCTTCATGTTTGACAACTCTCAAAGGGGCAAAATTAAAAATGATAAAATCCTGCGGCGGAGGATCAAACTCCCCACCTACAAATACGATATTATGTATCGACCAGGGAAGCTCAACGAGCCCCCAGATGCCCTATCCCACGGCACGTGCGCCAGCACGCAGAGCGAACGCTTAAAAGCCATCCACAATGACCTCTGCCACCCGGGGCTCGGCCACTCCATTAAAGCCCGAAATCTGCCTTTCTCCACTGAGGAGGTAAAAGCCATCACCAGGGATTGCCCGATCTGTGCAGAGTGCAAACCGCACTTCTATAGACCAGACAGGGCCCACCTGGTGAAGGCTTCTCGGCCCTTTGAACGCCTCGCCATCGATTTCAAAGGGCCACTTCCCTCGAATAATTGGAATGTGTACTTCCTGAATGTCATCAACGAGTTCTCCCGCTTCCCTTTTGCTATCCCGTGCCCCGATATGACCTCCCACACAGTCATTAGGGCCCTGCATTGTATCTTCACCCTGTTTGGTTTCCCCAGCTACATACACAGCAACCGGGGTTCGTCCTTCATGAGCGACGAGCTGCGTCAGTACCTGCTCGACAAGGGCATCGCCTCGAGCAGGACTACCAGCTATAACCCCAGGGGGAATGGGCAGGTGGAGAGGGAGAATGCGACGGTCTGGAAGACTGTCCTACTGACCCTCCGGTCTAGGAATCTCCCGGTTTCCCATTGGCAGGAAGTCCTAGCTCCCAGCATGGTTGAAGACACCGGGCCCATAACAGCCTCCCGAACAGGCGCCGGAATGTGGCGACTAGGGGCTTTTTACAGTATCTTCATTTGAAGCCTACTCGTGACAATAAGCGATTTCCATTTTTCAGTACTCCTCCGGAAGCACGTTAGGGCACACAAAACTGACCCACTCGTAGAAAGAGTGCTCCTACTACACTCAAACCCCCAAAACACCTTCATTGAGTACCCTGACGGCCGTCAGGACACTGTATCCCTCCGGGACCTAGCGCCTGCAGGATCTAATCCCACCACTACCACCGCCGAGGTACCCCTCACACTACACCCCACCCAACCCGCCGCGCCCCACGCCCCCGCACCTACCGGCTCCCTACCCATGTTCCGCACACCCGCGCCCACAAGCTTCCAGCGCCCCCAGTCCCCAGTCGAACCAGTCGGGTACGAAGCTCGGACAGAATCACCCCCGGAGTCCGCCATCGTACCCCAACCAACCGTTATCGTCCAGCCACCAGAAGAGGCTGCAGCTCCGGTGCTCCGCCGATCACAAAGGACAACTCGGCCACCGGACAGACTCAATTTGTAGACCCATCACCCCCGCCGGACTTGGTTATTTTCACAGGGGGTGAATATGGTGAATTATAAACCTCAGTAATTCACACTGTATTGTACCACGTGTATTGAGCCTGTACTCTGTACCGGATTGTGTGTAATCACGCGGCCCTGCCCATAGGGGGAGATGAGGAGTTTGTACTGGGCTCCACCCTTGGCTCCTCCCATGGCTCCGCCCATAGCTCCTCCCCCAGCCGGAAGTATAAAGATCAGTGCTGCGAGCCTGCTGCCAGTTCATCTCGAGTTCATCTCGTCACAGGCAGGCTCTGTTGTAAGACGATTAAAACCACTGTTCACTTCTAACCACGTGTTGCGTGAATTGATGGTCTCATCAGTAGGCCAAATAGAAGAAGAAGCAAGCGATAGATAGAGCCTATCGATCCCATTAACAATAGATCAGGTCTGAGTTCTGCAGTGCGGCTACATCCAGTCATGAATGATGCTGGACTGTTAAACACCGACCAGGAGGAGGAGGAGGCTCCACAAATATCCCCATCTTCACTGGGGGAGTCCAGCACATTACTGCAAAATACACGTTTAAAACATTTGCAATCATCTTCAACCAGAAGTGCTGAGTGAGTGATCCATCTTTGTCTCATCACGTGGTCCCTAGCATCACAGATGACAATATTTTGCCAATTTTATTCTCTTCACATGATAGTAATAATTTTCTCTGAAAAAGATTCAAAATATTTGACTGGGCAGGTGTGGTGGGATGCAAGGGTCCTTCCTGTTTATTCCCCATTTATTCCCTTATTTCTCCTTTCTTTTATTTTGCTGCTCTTATTTCTGATCCATGGTTGATTAATGGCAAGCAGCAGACTCCAGGGGCGCGATTCTCCCGAGTTATGAAAAATCGGGAAGCTGGCGTCAGAAACGGGCGCGTTTGACGCCAGCCTCCGCCCCCCCGACCAGGAACCGATTCTGCTCCCCGGTCGGGGCTAGCATCGCGCGGCCGTGAACTCCGGCATCGCGGGCTTAACGAATTTCATTAAGCCCACTAGCCAAAGTTAGCGACGGCTGACGCGTCAGATGACGTCAGCAGCGCATGCGCGGATTGGACGACTCCAACCCACATATGCGCGGATGACGTCATCATGCATATGCGTGAAACCCGCGCATGCGCGGGCCAGTATGCCCCTGAGCTGCCGCGTGAATGGATCCAGCGGGGCGGCGGAGGGAGAAAGAGTGCGCGGGGTAAGTACCCGCTGCCCGCGATCGGTGGGCACCGATTGCGGGCCCATGGCACCCTTGGCACGGCCGTGGTTCCCCAGATCGGGACTTTACGGCCGTTTTTACGAACGGTCAGACCAGGTGTGTTTTACGTTCATAAAAACGGCCGTAAAGGCCTTGGAAATCGACCCATCGGCCAGGGGAGAATCGCTGCTCGCCGTAAAAAAACGGCGAGCAGCGATTCATGTCGGGGGGCGGCCGTGGGGGGGGGGGGGGGGGGGGGGGGGGGGGGGAGAATAGCAGGAGGGCGTCGGACCAGCGTGTCCGTAAAAATTTACGTCGCCCGCTATTCTCCGATTTTTCGTAAGTCCGGAGAATTGCGCCCCAGAAGTTACAGGACAGAACATTCTGCTGGTCTCTGCTGGTTTAAACAGGAGCTCCAGACTTGTCGGCACCAGAGATAGAGAGATGGAATGCGACTCCACTGTTATAGTACTGTTGGCAGTTGTAGTAACCGCAATGGAGATCCCGGGATCAGTACCCTAGGAATTCCCATAATCTCCTCGGAATATGAACTTCCCCTGTAAGAGGAGGGGCTTCCCCTCTACAAGGAGAGCCACAGCTGTATAAAATCTCCATCCTCGTTGCAGGTCGGGGCAGGAGACCCTTAGGGGAGTGGAGGAGAATTAGAATTGGATTGAAATAAACCTTGTTCTGTAATTTCTACTCTCGGCTATGGGTTCCACTTATCGCGGATTCAAACAGCAGTGTTAGTCAGACAGGACATGAAAGGTAGGTCTTTCACCAAAGTTGGTAGAAGGTTGGGGAGGAAGGGCGGGGCACACCCATTAGGGGGGTGGCTTTTACACATTGGGAACACCCCCGTTTATTATTGCTCCTCTTCGTGCCTTCACACCTGGCTGATTCCAAAACTACGTCCCGCCCCATCTCCCCAGGGTGCCCAATCCCCCCTCATCCAGAAAGCCCAGCAATTATCTGGTTCCAGTCATCATGGATCCTCTTTTGGGAGATGTGTGGAGACCCAGCAGCTTCTATTACTACTTCTTCGAAAAAATGTATGTTTCCAATTAAGGGGCAATTTAGCATGGCCAATCCACCGACCCTGCACATCTTTGGGTTGTGGGGGTGAGACTCACGCAGACAGGGGGAGAATGTGCGGACTCCACACGGATAGGAGTAGCGTCTATAACTAAGTTCTGGTTCAATGACTTAAAGCTGCTGCCCAATCTGGTTGTTCGATAATACTTGAGGGCGGGACTTCCTTCCACTGACGGGGGGAAGTTGCACTCGCTGCTTGTCCAGGCCACCCAAAGTGTAATATTGCTGAGGGGCAGCCTGTTAAAGTTAAAGTTGGTCCGCCAACTTTTCATATGTTGGGGGAAGGGCACACCCTTTACATGCCCCCACCTTATAATCAAATGTAGAAACCCCGCCGCCATTTCGCCAGTGAGTCTCTTTAGATTAATTTAACCAAATCTCAAATGGTTGAGGGAGCTAGGGATTTTCTCTTTGGAGCGGAGGGGGATGAGAGGCGACTTAATAGATGTTTATGAGATGATGAGGGGGATAGATAGAGTGGACGTTCAGAGACTATTTCCTCGGGTGGATGTAGCTGTTACAAGGGGGCATAACTATAATATTTAGGGTGGGAGATATAGGAGGGATGTCCGAGGTAGGTTCTTTACTTAGAGAGTGGCTAGGGTGTGGAATGGACTGCCTGCTGTGATAGTGGAGTCGGACACTTCAGGAACTTTCAAGTGGTTATTAGATAGGCACATGGAGCACACCTGAATGACAGGGAGTGGGATAGCTTGATCTTGGTTTCGGACATGCTCGGCACAACATCGAGGGCCGAAGGGTCTGTTCTGTGCTGTACTGTTCTATGTTCTAACTCGCCCACCTCCAACCCCTCACGATGAGCATCAAGAATAGGACAGTATAGAACCAGTGCTCCATGGGCCCTACCGACCTCAGGCCCTTGCAGACTGGATACATTGTGCTCCATTGAAACTGATGCACCCAGCCTCCAAAACATAAGAACATAAGAACTAGGAGCAGGAATAGGCCATCTGGCCCCTCGAGCCTGCTCCGCCATTCAATGAGATCATGGCTGATCTTTAGTGGACTCAGCTCCACTTTCCGGCCTGAACACCATAACCCTTAATCCCTTTATTCTTCAAAAAACTATTCAGCTTTATCTTAAAAACATTTAATGAAGGAGCCTCTACTGCTTCACTGGGCAAGGAATTCCATAGATTCACAACCCTTTGGGTGAAGAAGGTCCTCCTAAGCTCAGCCCTAAATCTACTTCCCCTTATTTTGAGGCTATTCCCCTAGTTCTGCTTTCACCCGCCAGTGGAAACAATCTGCCTGCATCTATCCTATCTATTCCCTTCATAATTTTATATGTTTCTATAAGGTCCCCCCAGCATCCTTCTAAATTCCAATGAGTATAGTCCCAGTTTACTCAATCTCTCCTCATAATCCAACCCCTTCAGCTCTGGGATTAACCGAGTGAATCTCCTCTGCACACCCTCCAGCACCAGTACGTCCTTTCTCAGGTATTTCCATGCTACTACTTTACCTTAATGCCATGCATCTTTATTTTATGCAGCAACCTTTTGTGTGGCACCTTATCAAAAGCTTTCTGGAAATCCAGATATACCACATCCATTGGCTCCCCATTATCTACCCCACTGGTAATGTCCTCAAAAAATTCCACTAAATTAGTTAGGCCGACCTGCCCTTTATGAATCCATGCTGTGTCTGCCCAATGGGACAATTTCCATCCAGATACCTCGCTATTTCATCCTTGATGATAGATTCCAGCATTTTCCCTACTACCAAAGTTAAGCTCACTGGCCTATAATTACCCGATCTCTGCCTACTTCCTTTTTTAAACAGTGGTGTCACGTTTGCTCATTTCCAATCCGCCGGGACCACCCCAGAGTCTAGTGAATTTCGGTAAATTATCACTAGTGCATTTGCAATTTCCCTAGCCATCTCTTTTAGCACTCTGGGATGCATTCCATCAGGGCCAGGAGACTTGTCCACCTATAGCCCCATTAGCTTGCCCATCACTACCTCCTTAGTGTTAACAATCATCACCTGTCATAGCCTCATTTCCATCAGTCACTGGCATGTTATTTGTGTCTTCCACTGTGAAGACCGACCCAAAAAACCTGTTCAGTTCCTCAGCCATTTCCTCATCTCCCATTATTAAATCTCCCTTCGCATCCTCTAAAGGACCAATATTTACCTTCACCACTCTTTTTTGTTTTGTATATTTGTAGAAACATTTACTGTCTGTTTTTATATTCTGAGTAAGTTTACTCTCATAATCTATCTTACTCTTCTTTATAGGTTTTTTAGTAGCTTTCTGTTGCCCCTAAAGATTTCCCAATCCTCTAGTCTGCCACTAATCTTTGCCATTTTGTATGCTTTTTCCTTCAATTTGATACTCTCCCTTATTTCCTTAGATATGGTCGATTTTCCCTCTTTCTACCATCCTTCCCTTTTGTTGGTATAAATCTTTGCTGAGCACTGTGAAAAATCACTTTGAAGGTTCTCCACTGCTCCACCATAAAGTCTTAGCTCTTCTGTCATCCCATTGCAATCTCCTTTGTTTAAGCACAAAACACTAGTGTTTGATTTTACCTTCTCACCCTCCATCTGTATTTTAAATTCCACCATATTGTGATCGCTTCTTCCAAGAGGATCCCTAACGATGAGATCATTAATCAATCCTGTCTCATTACACAGGACGATATCTAGGATCGCTTGTTCCCTTGTAGGTTCCATTACATACTGTTCTAGGAAACTATCGCGGATACATTCTCTAAAGTACTCCTCAAGGTTGCCTTGACCGACCTTGTTAAACCAATCGATATGTAGATTAAAATCCCCCATGATAACTGCTGTACCATTTCTACATGCATCAGTTATTTCTTTGTTTATTGCCCGCCCCACCATAATGTTACTGTTTGGTGGCCTATAGACTACTCCTATCAGTGACTTTTTCGCCTTGCTATTCCTGATTTCCACCCAAATGGATTCAACCTTATCCTCCATAGCACCGATGTCATCCCTTACTATTGCCCGGATGTCATCCCTAAATAACAGAGCTACACCACCTCCCTTACCATCCACTCTGTCCTTCCATATGGCTTGATACCTTCGGATATTTAACTCCCAGTCCCAATTACCAAAACATGGCAGCCAATTCTCAAACGCAGTTGGGACTCATTTCCCATCTCTCGCCAAAGGCCAGACTTAGGGAAACATCCCGCCTGACCCCCATCTTCCAGACTAGTCAGGGTACACAATAAACCTTGCAGTAGGATTTCGATCTTGCGAAGGTGACTCTTAACCAGTTTGAATACAAGGCTCCTCATGCGCCTCCACAGGTCTTCTAAAGGTACCCCACAATCTCTCAAAATGAGCTTTGATGACCTGCACCGCAGAGCTGAAACTCTGAGTCAAGGTAACATCTTCGAAGGTGGCCATCATCCAATGCTCGCGATTTCGGCAAGGCGGGAGCCCACTCAGCAGCAACTGTGCTACTCCTAGCTGGGCCCCACCCTTTTCTCTATCTGCACAAAAAGAAATAGAATGAGGAACAAATAACGCTCCTAAGTAACCTGAAAAGGTGGAAAGTTTTCTATTGACGCCTGATCAGCTTATCTACTTAATTCATGACTTTGCACTGTGCTAAAATGCTTTTAGTTGCTCCATTCCCTCCATGCTAAATGCCTTAATTAAAGAGAAGATAGAGAGCAACATATTTTCGGTTGTGGTGTCATGGGAAAGTAAAAGGGATGACAAATTCTGCAGCTTATCAAGAACACAAAATTATCAAAAACTAGCTTGCTTTTTGAAAACAAAATGTTAGAAGTATTGGGCAGAGATTTAGGCCTAAACTCCAGCTTGCAACAGGAATTGTGGAGGGTGCCTCATTAGATGATTTGACGGACCAACAGAAGGCCTGTTGACTTTGGACAGCAATTTCCGGTCCCACAGTGAGCAGTAAATCCATCCCATAATTGGTTTACCGTGTTGCAGAGCCAACACCCACAGGAGCTGAAGCAATTGGGACTTGACTTCCACCAGAGGCTTGTGAGGTCAGAATAGTTTGGACAAGGTTTTGAGATCCTTGAATGAGCAATGAGGTCCCTGACAGAGGCCTGATCATGTCTTGAGCTGGAAACACTGAGGAAAACATTTCAAGCAAGTAAAGAACAAAATAAATTTTGTGAAATTAGGCATTATTTCAAATGCCAATTTTGCTACTTCTCCCCAGCTTCTGTCTTCTGTTAAAGTTGAGATAAAGAGCCAGGAGATTTCTTCTGGAAATGTAACCCCTGTTTAAAACTATGTTCTCTGGCAAATGAACGATCGCAGTGATGACCTAAAGGATTTTCAAAAAACATGTAAGTGATTGCATTTTTTTATCTCCTTGTAAATTTAACCAGCTGCACCCCCTCCTGCCTGTGGCATGTTTTCCAACGGCAAAGACAGCTCATTATTTGCTGTTGGCAAGATTTTCTGGGTCCTCCAATGTCTCCGTTGATTTGTGTGGCTCATCTGTCCCACCAAAATCAGATGGATATTTGCAACAAACTGTTAAATTCATGGTCACAGGATCTATTTATTAATTGAACTTTAGCTGTTGGGCTGGAATTTGAACTAGTCTACTCTAGACCATTAGAGTAGGCCTTCTGAATTACTGGTCAAACAATTTAACCATTGTGATACCATTCTGTCTGGAGGTATCATATGACAATAATTTATTGACTGTAGTAGATCCACCAATTAACTACATAAATGGATCCAAGAAGCTCTTGAAGTTGATTTGGGAGGGAACAAAAAAAATAATGAAATGTAAGGGTAAATTTTCTAAAGCTCCACTTCTAATCTGGAGACTCCCTTGATAGAAGCACATACGTACTTAATCCTATTCACCCGATTCTTTTGAATGAAGGTGCACATGGTGAGAATGTGTTTTTGAGATTGATCAGAAAAGGACAAGTTTATTGATCCAATTAGCTTCTTGCTGATATTAAAATTAATTTCAATCGATAATGAAGATAAACTGCCATATTTGAAACCTGTTTAGTCAATGTTGTGTATTTTACAGCCTATATGCGGTTAGAACCCTCAGTCACGAATGTAATTAAAATTAAACAAATCCAATTTTGTGTCACGCTCATCAGTTAGCACATGTCCCCTAGTCGTATCATTGGCCTGTCAGCCATTATCTGTTATACCCTCTCAAGAGTATTACTGTACCTGAACGAGATACCAATTTATATTAAGAAACCCGATGAGACCCCAACAATTTCTCAATCTGTAAACTGAGGAGAGGATACTTCACTTCAGGAGTGATTCCACTGACAACGAGAGATCTTTTATATTAAAACAAACTTTATTATTAACACAGGATTAACCTCATTATCATTACAGAAAATAGAACATAGAACAGTACAGCACAGAACAGGCCCTTCGGCCCTCGATGTTGTGCTGAGCAATGATCACCCTACTCAAACCCACGTATCCACCCTATACCCGTAACCCAACAGCCCCCCTTAACCTTACTTTTTAGGACACTACGGGCAATTTATCATGGCCAATCCACCTAACCCACACATCTTTGGACTGTGGGAGGAAACCGGAGCACCCGGAGGAAACCCACGCACACACGGGGAGGACGTGCAGACTCCACACAGACAGTGACCCAGCCGGGAACCGAACCTGGGACCCTGGAGCTGTGAAGCATTTATGCTAACCACCATGCTACCGTGCTGCCCCTAATAATAGCTTTCCAATTAACTGTTAAGCAGTTCTAAAAAAAAGATAAAGGACTTTGAGCTTACTTTTCTATCTACTTCAAACTTTCAATTGAGCAAAATCCAGACACAAGGGTCAAATATCACTTATTAATAAAGTTAACACTTAGTGGCTTACAGATTTCTTCACAAAGCCGTTGGGAGAGAAGCTTTCAGAAGTCAATCTGAGAAACACACCTCCTTTCCTCAGAACCCACAGCAGAACTCTAAAAATGAAATTAAAAATAACACACACAGGGCAGGGCTGAAAACGAAACTAAAAACAGACCCAGCCCCTCACAAGAGTGACAACACAGCCTACCTAACTGTTAACCTCTTAATCACAGCTTTAGCAGACATATAATCAGGTTACCTTCACCCAAGCTATTTTAATAACATTACTGCAACAGACGCATATTACAATTTATAGATAAAAAATTCCGACATTCATCACAGCAGCACTCCACTACAAGGAAAGAGTTGCCGAAAGCAAACATAAAGTAACAACATTGAAAGTACATGCTGTAAAATGTATCATTCGGTACATTTCGACATTGGCAGCAGACAGACATTTCACTGGCATGTCTGACTGGAGTAGCTTGATACGAGAGAGTGAAGCCTGGAATTTTCTTCAGTAAAAGGTAGAAAAAGGACATCAATGGAGCAGCTGTGCTGGGCCATACTGTCAACTCCAAGGCAATGAGAAACCTTCAATGCCATATGCACCTAGGCCAGATTTCAGGCAGAGGCCAATGAGGGGCATGTGAGGTTGCCTCGGGGATATTATTGTGCACTATGCGAAGCAGTCAACTAGGTTCCCATGTGTGTTTCAGGCTCAGTAACTGACTGCCGAGGTTCAAATTTACAGCAAGCTCTTTCCAATTGACGATATATTCGTCAAGAGGGTCCAAAACAAGTATGAGGGTCCTGATTTTCATATCCCAGCCAAGTATGCCTGCCTCCATTGCAGAAATTAAAAACTAGGAGAGAAGAAAAAGTGATCCATCAATTTTTAAAGTCCATTTTTACAGCATTGTTGAGATGTATAAAACACCATCAGAAAGTCAGGAATGAATGCAATGGGATATGAAGAGGAGAATGTGGCAGAGTCTGAAGTCAACTTCAGAGCAGAATATCACAGATAGTGCCCAGCAGGGCAAAGATGAAGCCTTCGTTCCTGAGGTTTGGTTAGGCAGGTTGGAATAGTTTGGCAGATGGTAGAGGCGAGGCATTGAAGCAGGCAAATGAATTCAAAACATATTAATCAAGAGGGAATGGATCAGTGAAAGAGCAATTCTGCATTCTGAGAGGCAGGAGACAAAGTTCAGTTATTGAAAGCACCAAAGTGCTCCAAAGCAAATTTATTAGACTTCTGGATTGCATGGGCATGGATTGAAAGATGGAGATACTAAATGGATGGAGCAGAAAGCAGATCAGCCGGAAAAAATGGTACACAAATGAAGGCCAAGAGGGTTCTCCGCACCAACTGAGACTTCAAAGTCTTCATTCAACCGAGATAAATAAACAGATTGTCTCAGCCACTGGGACGGGCAGACAGTAATAATTATGACTCATGTCTCCTCATAATACCTCTTAATGACAGCAATGTATTTAAGATCATTAGCGTCACTTGTTTTTTTTTATTCAATCACGGTCAAAAATGTTGGATTTGCAGTCATGTGCAGTTACGTGGAAACATTTCAAACAAGGAAAAGAAAAATGTCAATTTGGATGTCATTAGTTGCTGTGCGAGAATTGACACAGTGCACCAAATCAGAAATTAAATAAATGCAAACATAGATTTTTATTGTAGCTTTTCTGAGTTGCAGAGCTTGTGTGATCCCATTTTTTTGGTGACAGTGAAGGCCCAATCTACCCCCATCCCCCCAAAAAGCAGGACTGGATTATCAATATTGTAGTGTATTGAAAATTACATTGTGCATTTTGTCCACCTGAGGCTGCCATACACACCTGTACCTGCACAGGGTGTCTGCTGGAAGGATCCATGTTGAACAGCTTTTCCATTTTGAATTCTAGACATCTCTCACTAAATATATAACTGTTTCTGTCCCAGGAATGGAGTCATAGAGGCCTTCGGCCTACCATATCTGCGCCGAATTTCACAATTATCAATATTCAATGACACAGGCAATCCCTGGAGTCCAGGATGGTACATTCCTGTGGAATGGTGTCCTTGACAGTGGATAACCTTCCAAGGTTAGCCCGGTCATGTGCAGGAATTAACGACAAGTCTCTGACAGCAAGCAACACACAGGAGAAAAATCATTACATTTATCGAGCATATTGAAATAAAAAATTCTGTGAACCATTTTATCATTAGTTATAGAAATGAAAGAGAGAGGAATGAAAAGCTCTTTGACCAACAATCTGGAATCATCTAATCCGGTAAGGCCTGGAAAAGCTGTGAGCCCCAAATATGGATTTAACGGTTGGTCAATGGCGGGGGTAAAGGAGCAGGGTGATTTCTGACAGGAGGACAAATGATGAAATCTGGCGGATATGTACAAAGTCAGGAAATCTATCTGTTGAGTGGGTGTGCTGGACCACAGTTGTCCTGCACGAGCTCTGCGAAATCTCAAGGAGCTCCTTCTGCCTCAAAGAATTAGGAGGTCTTTACCTTTGGGATCTTTTTTGCCCAGGCTGCCAACTAAGGTTGCCAACTGTGATCAAATATATTCCTGGAGGTCTCATGGCATGACTTGCTCCCATGCTCCATTCATTAGTTGGCCAACACATCCATCCTTGTGATGCACTGCCTTCCTACACCAACTGGAATGCAAAGAGACTCATTACCCAATTGGATGATGCTTGACGTCAGCCAGTCAGTCTCCACTCCCCCCCCCCCCCCCCCACCCCACCAGGACAATTTTCTATTTTTAATATCTGGTAAAGAGAAATATTCAAATATTCAGAGAGTCGTGAACACCGCCCAGTCCATTACACGAACCTGCCTCCCATCCATTGACTCCATTTACACCTCCTGCTGTCTGGGTAAAGAGGGCAGCATAATCAAAGACCCCTCCCACCCGGCTTACTCACTCTTCCAACTTCTTCCATCGGGCAGGAGATACAGAAGTCTGAGAACACGCACGAACAGATTCAAAAACAGCTTCTTCCCGCTGTTACCAGACTCCTAAATGACCCTCTTATGTACTGACCTGATTAACACTACACCCCGTATGCTTCATCCGATGCCAGTGCTTATGTAGTTACATTGTATACCTTGTGTTGCCCTATTATGTATTTTCTTTTATTCCCTTTTCTTTCCTTGTACTTAATGATCTGTTGAGCTGCTTGCAGAAAAATACTTTTCACTGTACCTCGGTACACGTGACAATAAACAAATCCAAACCAATCCAATCAAAGAAATCTTCAATGTCTGCAATGATTTTTTTCAGAGTTGCACACAGCAGTATCCTGGAGATTTATAGTTAATTCCTGGGGGCTGCAGGCCCAATCTTGGAGGCTTGGCAACCCTTCTGTAACTGATAATGGCCAGAGTGTGCACAATCCACTCTCAGCCCAGAAACAGCAATGGGAAGGGTCCAGTGTACACCACAGGACTGCTATTAGTATTTTAAGTGGGCCCCACAGGCTCCCTGATCTCCTGGCAATAGGCCGAGAGAATTTTTTCACACCTATGGCAGTGGTGGGAAGCACACCTTTGTACATTTTGCATCTTTTCTTGTGATGCCAGTGGCCCGTTTCTACTGACAACGAGGCCAGAGATTTCTCCTCATATTTTGTCAGCTGAGCAGCTGTAAATGATGAAAAAGAAATTCATTATTTGATTGTTGTTGTGCTAAAAATGGTTTTGATTACTTTTAGATTTTAAAAGAATGAACAAAGACAAGTGGGTTTGTGCCACCTGTGCTCTTTATTCAGCTGACATAACTCATCTCTTTGTTTCATCCAAGAGGATATTCTGAGAGCCTTTGGTTGAGGAATGTGAGGTAGCATGACTTCCTTTCATGCCTTTTGAAGTGGGAACCTGGGAATTGCTGCGAACGCTGCCTGTCCCCTAAAACAACAGTGACTACACAAAGTCTGCAAAGTGATCCATCCTCTGTGAAGTGCTTCTCGGAGATCCTGAGGATATAAAAGGCGCTTTCCAGATGCATGTCGTCCATTTCTTTTTGTGCTCTTCCAGTTTGCTCAAAATCACCACAGGACTTTGTCACTGGGTGCTTTCAAATCTGCTCAACCTGTGAATATTGCTAGATTCACACACGGCATGTGGACTACACTAACTTGAGTAGTCAGACTTTTCCACGTTGGAAGCTAAAACCATACAACAACAGTGCCACCTTTTTTTTTCTCAGCTCTGGGGTTTGCTTTCAGTCCTCAACCATCTCTCTATTTAGCTGAGAAGAACAAACAGGGCTAAAGATGGGCTGGTGGGCACAATGAATATCACACTCGGTGGCTTGCCTGCGCCCACCAATATGCCAGTCAGCATACTTCAGGCCAGATGTAGCTACCTGGCAATGATGCATTAGCTGACTTTGGGTCACTGGATGGGTTACCCAGTTCCCCTGAGCTAATAATGCAGAGAATGTGAGTTCCAACTCCATCATGGCAGCTGGAGAATTTGAATTCAGTTTAATACAATCGCGAAATAGAAAATCGGACGCCATAAAAGTGGCCATGAAGTTAATTGGATTGTTGTTAAAAACACACCCCAAGTGCCTCATTAAATCTTCAGGAAAGGAACCTTGCACTCCTCCTCTCGTCCAAAATATGTGTGATTCCAGTCAAACACCAGTAGGGTTGACTAGTTATTGCCCTCTCAAGCAGCCTAGCAAACTTCTCAGCCATGTTAACTCAGGGTGAGTAGTGATGCCAGCCTTGTAGTGATGCCAGCCTTGTAGTGATGCACATATCCTGAGGATGAATGAAAGAAAAGTAGGATGGTAGGGGTACCCAATTTGCTACAGTGTTGTGAAGATGGCAGGTGGGCATGGGCGGGCTGGACCATTGATGGTGAATGAAGTGGTTTAACACTGCAAATGATGGACTTATTCTAATTCTAATTATTGTATCTGTCCTCATGTTTTGCCCATATTTACCGTCAGGACGTCATTTGGCAGGACTGAAGATGGTAATGGTGATTTCAGTGTTTCTTCACCTTAAAATAAGTGCAGCATGAATGGACTATTCCTGCTGGAGAACTGGTCACCAACCACCCACACATAATTAAATCAAAATTTTCTTCTGTTTGGGTAGGTCTTTGCTTTGCAGTCCCTCCCCTGGATTGTCTTTACCAGTAATTCCTTATGCCTTCAGAAGTCCAACCAGCCAATGAAACGGGGACATCCTATCTTGCTCCACTTGCAACTCAGTGATCATTCATCTGTTTGGTTTACCTCCTGGCAGCAACTTGGCATCACCCATGCCAGTCTGATTTTATGGACCATGGTAACCATGATGTCCACTGGAGCGCTGACTCGATGTCGGCAGCACCTCCTTGAAGCCGATACTGCCACCTCTCCTGCTTAATTCGAGCCTCTGAAAATGCTTTGCACGCACCATTAGGCAGTGAGCTACGCCTGAGCTTGTAAATGCAGAAGAGTGACAGACCTCTCCTCAATCCGACACCTCCCTGCCCCATTAAATCCCAGTAACAGTGGAGCTTTGAAACAAATTTCAACTGCTGTGAACTTTCTTATTGCAAAATCTATTGCATCTTTGTGGTTTTCTTCTCATTCTTGGCACATGCACGCAAGCCTGCCTGGGTTCTGAAGCCTTTCTCATGCAGGCAGGATTAGTGCCTCACATGCACGGTCTGTGAAGTTAATAATTTTGTGAGCTGCCCCTCAGCAAACAGTAATCACCAAGTTAACAAGAAGAACCAGCACAATGCGCAGTCTATGGGTTACAGTGTCCCAGAACATTTTAATGATAGGTGTTCAGGCAAATTGCTGCCGTATATGTGCAATGCTGCAACTGACAGTAATTTCAGAGCTTGTGTATCTTCTGAGAGATGATGTGAAACGTATTCGTAAATCGGCCTGCAAAAACAAAAATTCAAAACTCTGGCCGTCCCTGTGAAGGTGTTGAAACCAATTCAGTTCAGACTTCAGAGAGAGGAATTTTTGTCAGCCACCTGCAGATGGACTGGGAGATGGCAGGAGTGGGAAAATGGTGCAAAATGGTGTTGGGATTGCTCCCTGATGCAGTCCCACTGCTGGGCCATTTTCCTAGCAGGAGTGGCTGCGCAGTTCAGCTTTCCCCCGACTGGAGGCAGTGGCCAATTTAAATAATTAAAGAAACAATCAATGGACAATTTGCTGGCTGCGGACCTGTCCACCATGGTGTGGGGAGGCAGGCTTCCAGTGGTTTCCTGGCTCTGTGCCCTGAAGAAGAGCTTGTTGAAAAGGGTCAGCTCCATGGTTCTCACACTGTGGCGTGAGGTATTAACTTTCCAACTGCTGAGTCTTCCGGCCCCCAATACAAAAATACCTTTTCCAGCTTCCCTGCACCTCAATATGGAGGCATCCCCATGCATTCTCGGCAATGGTCACCTCTATCAGTGACACTGCCAAGGTGGCAGAGCTGACAGCCCTCTGACTTGGCAACTGGGAGAGACAGCTTCAATTCGGAGGTAGGCCCAGCAAAGGCCTCTAAATTAGCTGTCAAGGAAAGATTGCCACTACAAGGGAGGTGGTATTGTCACTAGACTAGCAATCCTGTTACTCAGGGTAATGCTTTAAGGATTTGGGTTAGGATCCCACTATGGCTGATAGTGAAATTTGAATTCAATAAAAATCTGGAATGAAAAGTCGAATGATGACCATGGAACCATTTTTGATTGTCGTAAAAGCTCCAAGGCCCTTCAGGGAAGGAAATCATCCTTACCTGCTCTGGCCTACATGTCATACAGGTCAACAGCACAGAAAAGGGGCTTTGACCCATCGCCTCTGTCCTGATCAAAAATAACCATCTAATTATTCTGATCCCATTTTCCAGGACTTGGCCCATAACCTTATATGCCTTAGCATCACACGTGCACATCTAAATACCTCTTAAATGTTATGAGGGTCTTTGCCTCCACCACCCTTTCAGGCAGTCAGTGCCAGACTCCCACCACCCTTTGGGTGAAAGTTTTTCCTCACATTCCCTCTAAACCTGCCTCTTACCTCAGTGCACCCTTGGTCATTGATACCTCCACCAAAGGGAAAGGTTCTTCCTGTCTACTCTTTCAATGCTCCTCAATCATCTCAATCAAATCCCCCATCAGTCTCCTCTGCTCCAAGGAAAACAACTCCAGTCTATCCCATCTCTCTTCATAACTAAAACTCTCCACCTCAGACCACATCTTGGTTAATCTCCTCTGCACCTTTTCCAGTGCTATCACACCCCTCTTATTATGTGGATTCCAGAACTTTACACAATACTCTAGCTGTTTCCGAACCAACATTTTATACTTTTCCAGTGTAACCTCCCTGCTTTTAAACTCTATGCCTCGGCTAATAAAGGCAAGTATACCATATGCATTCTGAATCACTTTATCCATCAGCCCTGCCATCTTATGGGACTGGTGTACATGCACGTCAAGATCCCTCTGATCCTCAGTGCTTCCCAGACACCTGCTATTTATCATGTATTCCTTGCGTTTTTTGTCCTGCCCAAGTGCATCACCTCACACTTATCAGGATTGAATTCCATTTACACTGATCAGCCCATCTGACCAGCTTGTGTATATCCTCCTGTAATCTAAGGCTGTCTTCCTCACTATTAGCTGCACCACCAATTTTCATATCATCCACAAACGTACTGATCAACGCTCCTACATTCAAGTCTAAATCATTTATATAAACCACAAACAGCAAGGGCCTCAACACTAATCCCAGTGGGACCCCACTGGACCCAGGCTTCCAATTAGAAAAACACCCCTCGACCATCACCCTCTGCTTCTTGCCACTCAGATAATCCTGGATCTAATTTGCCAAATTTCTTTGGATCCCATGGGCTCTGATCTTCACTATCTGTCTCCCATTTGGGACCTTATCAAAACCCTTGCTGAAGTCCAAGTAGGCTACATCACTGTAGTCTAATGCACTGCCCTCATCGACACTCCTGGTTACTTCGGCAAATTCTATCAAGTTGGTCAGACATGACCTCCCCATAACAAAACCATGCTGACTGTTCCTGATTAATCCCTGCCTCTCCAAATGCAGATTAATTCTGTCTTTCAGAATTGCTTCCAGGAGTTTCCCCACCACTGAGGTGACTCCAGACCCACAGCAAAGTGTTTGACTCTCAACTGACCTCTTAAATGGCCTATCAAGCCACTCAGTTCAAGGGCAAGTGGGGATGGGAAACAAATGCTGGCCTTGCCAGTCACACCCACATCAGGGTTTACCTCATGCCAGTTAAGTTGGGCCATATTGTTTGCATCATATAGACAATGTTGAAGGTTTGAGCCAGCGTCATTTGTTATCAGGCTTTGACTAATAATCCAATTTTTAGAATTCCCAAATCTATCATCTTACCTTCGCCAAGGAAGGCAACCAATATGTTAACTTTGTTGGAAGTGACGATCTCCTCCCTGAAGAATTTTCAGATGGTTGCCTGTTTGGTTTAAGTAGAATCTATTTGTTGTGAAGTACTTGCCTCTGATGCTTCAGTAGATATTTAGAAAGGGTCGTAATGAGAGGCAGGTTTAGAACATTGTCGTGTCATCTTTGAGACATTTCCTTTAAGGCAGTTTTAATTACAAATTTGCTAAGTGTTTTGGAACAAGATTCATAGAACATAGAAAAAGACAGCATAGAACAGGCCCTTTGGCCCACGATGCTGTGCTGAATTTTTGTCCGAGATTAAGAACAAATTAATCTACGCCCCATCATTCTACCATAATCCATGTACCTATCCAATAGCTGCTTGAAGGTCCCTAATGTTTCCGTCTCAACTACTTCCACAGGCAGTGCATTCCATGCCTCCACTACTCTCTGGGTAAAGAACCTACCTCTGACATCCCATCTATATCTTCCACCATTTATCTTAAATTGACATCCCCTTGTAATGGTTTGTTCCATCCGGGGGAAAAGTCTCTGACTGTCTACTCTATCTATTCCCCGGATCATCTTATAAAGCTCAATGAAGTCGCCCCTCATCCTTCTCCGTTCTAATGAGAAAAGGCCTAGCACCCTCAACCTTTTCTCATAAGACCTACTCTCCATTCCAGGCAAAATCTTGGTAAATCTCCTTTGCACCTTTTCCAAAGCTTCCACATCCTTCCTAAAATGAGGCGACCAGAACTACACACAGTACTCCAAATGTGGCCTTACCAAGGTCTTGTACAGCTGCATCATCACTTCACGGCTCTTAAATTCAATACCTCTGCTAATGAACACTAACACACCACAGTCCTTCTTCACTTGAGTGGCAAATTTCAAAGATCTATGAACAAAGACCCCAAGATCTCTCTGCTCCTCCACATTGCCAAGAACCCTACCGTTAACCCTGTATTCTGCATTCATATTTGTTCTTCCAAAATGGACAACCTCACACTTTTCAGGGTTCAACTCCATCTGCCACTTCTCAGCCCAGCTCTGCATCCTATCTATGTCTCTTTGCAGCCAAAAACAGCCTTCCTCACTATCCACAACTCCACCAATCTTTGTAATGTCTGCAAATTTACTGACCCACCCTTCAACTCCCTCATCCAAGTCATTAATGAAAATCACAAACAGCAGAGGACCAGAACTGATCCCTGTGGTACGCCACTAGTAGCTGGGCTCCAGGCTGAATATTTGCCATCCACCACCACTCTCTGACTTCTATCGGTTAGCCAATTCGTTATCCAACTGGCCAAATTTCCCACTATCCCATGCCTCCTTACTTTCTGCATAAGCCTACCATGGGGAACCTTATCGAATGCATTACTAAAATCCATGTACACTACATCCACTGCTTTATCTTCATCCACGTGCTTGGTCACCTCCTCAAAGAATTCAATAAGACTTGTGAGGCAAGACCTACCCCTCACAAATCCGTGCTGACTATCCCAAATCAAGCAATCAAGCAGTGTCTTTCCATGTGCTCAGAAATCCTACCCCTCAGTACTCTTTCCATTACTTTGCCTACCACCGAAGTAAGACGAACTGGCCTGTAATTCCCAGGGTTATCCCTATTCCCTTTTTTGAACAGTGGCACGACATTTGCCACTCTCCAATCCCCTGGTACTACCCCTGTTGACAGTGAGGGCGAAAAGATCATTGCCAAAGGCTCTGCAATTTCATCTCTTGCTTCCCATAGAATCCTTGGATATATCCCGTCAGGCCCGGGGGACTTGTCTATCCTCAAGTTTTTCAAAATGCCCAACACATCTTCCTTCCTTACAAGTATCTCCTCGAGTTTACCAGTCTGTTTCACATTGCCCTCTCCAACAATATGGCCAGTCTCATTCGTAAATACTGAAGAAAAGTACTCGTTCAAGACCTCTCCTATCTCTTCAGACTCAATACACAATCTCCCACCACAGTCGTTGATCGGACCTACCCTCACTCTCGTCATTCTCATATTTTTCACATATGTGTAAAAGGCCTTGGGGTTTTCCTTGATCCTACCCGCCAAAGATTTTTCATGCCCTCTCTTAGCTCTCCTAATCCCTTTCTTCAGTTCCCTCCTGGCTATCTTGTATCCCTCCAGTGCCCTGTCTGAACCTTGTTTCCTCAGTCTTACATAACTATCCTTCTTCCACTTAACAAGACATTCAACCTCTCTTGTCAACCATGGTTCCCTCACTTGACCATCTCTTCCCTGCCTGACAGGGACATGCATATCAAGGACGCGTAGTATCTGTTCATTGAACAAGTTCCACATTTCAATTGTGTCCATCCCGGACAGCCTATGTTCCCAACTTATGCACTTCAGTTCTTGTCTGACAGCATCATATTTACCCTTCCCCCAATTGTATACCTTGCCCTGTTGCACGCACCTATCCTTCTAAAGCGACTTTTTACTAAAGTGAAAGTCACAGAATTGTGGTCATTATCTCCAAAAGGCTCTCCAATAACAACTCTATCATTTGCCCTGGTTCATTACCAAGTACCAAATCCAATATGGCCTCCCCTCTGGTCGGACAATCTACATACTGCGTTAGAAAAGCTTCCTGGACACACTGCACAAACACCAACCCATCCAAACTATTTAATCTAAAGAGTCTCCACTCAATATTTGGGAAGTTGAAGTCACCCATGACTACTACCGTGTGACTTCTGCACCTTTCCAAAATCTGTTTCCCAATCTGTTCCTCCACATCTCTGCTGCTATTGGGGGGCCTATAGAAAACTCCCAACAAGGTGACTGCTCCTTTCCTATTTCTGACTTCAACCCATACAACCTCAGTAGGCAGATCCTCCTCGAACTGCCTTTCTGCAGATGTTATACTATCACTAATTAACAATGCAACCCCCCCCCCCCCCCACCTCTTTTACCAACCTTCCTAATCGTATTGAAACATCTATAACCAGGAACCTCCAACAGCCATTTCTACCCCTCTTCTATCCAAGTTTCCGTGATGGCCACTACATCGTAGTCCCAAGTACTGATCCATGCCTTAATTCACCTACCTTATTCCTGATGCTTCTTGCGTTGAAGTATACACACTTCAACCCATCTCCATGCCTGCAAGTACTAACTGTTGTCAGTGTTACCTTCCTCACTACACGCGTTGACTTCTTGAACATCGGCTACCTTAGTTGCTGGACTACAAATTCGGTTCCCATTCCCCTGCCAAATTAGTTTAAACCCTCCCGAAGAGTACTAGAAAACCTCCCTCCCAGGATATTGGTGCCCCTCTGGTTCAAATGCAACCCATCCTGCTTGTGCAGGTCCCACCGTCCCCAGAATGCACTCCAATTATCCAAATACCTGAAGTCCTCCCTCTTACACCATTCCTGCAGCCAAGTGTAAATCTGCACTCTCTCCCTATTCCTAGCCTCGCTATCACGTGGCACCGGCAACAAACCAGAGATGACAACTCTGTCTGTCCTGGCTTTTAACTTCAGCCAAACTCCCTGTGGTGAATTATAAACCTAGTAATTCACACTGTGTTCTATTATATGTATTGTGTCCTTGTGGGCTCTGTATACGAGCCGTTGCGCGGCTCTGCCCATAGGGGGAGATGAGAAGTTTGTACTGGGCTCCACCCTTGGCTCTGCCCATGGCTCCACCCATGGCTCCTCCCACAACCGGACGTATAAAGCTCTAAAGTCGTGAGCCTGCTGCCAGTTCATCTCGTCGCAGGCAGGCTCTGTTGTAAGATTATTAAAAACACTGTTCACTTCCAACCACGTGTCTTGTGAATTGATGGTCACATCACTCCCTAAACTCGTTTATTACATCCACACCCCTTTTCCTACCTATGTCGTTGGTACCAATGTGCACCACGACTTCTGGCTGCTCACCCTCCCCCTTAAGGATCCTGAAGACACGATCCAAGTCATCCCTGGCCCTGGCACCCGGGAGGCAATACACCTTCCAGGAGTCTCGCCCGCGACCACAGAATCTCCTATTTATTCCCCTAACCATTGAGTCTCCCATCACTATTGCTTTTGTACTCTTCCCCCTTCCCTTCTGAGCCCCAGGGCCAGACTCAGTGCGAGAGACCTGGCCGCTAGGGCCTTCCCCTGGTAGGTCATCCCCCCATCAGCATCCAAAACGGTATACTTGTTTTGCAGAGGAACGGCCATGAGGGATCCCTGCAATGCCTGCCTGTTCTTTTTCTTTCCCCTGACTGTAACCCAGCTACTCTTGTCCTGTACCTTGGATGTGATTACCTCCCTGTAACTCTTCTCTATAACCCCCTCTTCCTCCCGGATGATCCAAATTTCGTCCAGCCTCCATCCCCTCTTACTTTACGGAATACAGCTGCCCTGTGAACCAACTGGACCCCCGCCCTTCAACTCTGCTCCCAGTCAGCTGCACTCTCTATAAACTTCCAGCTCTCTTCCCGCTCTTTGAGGAAATGTAGAAATGAAATGAAAGGAGCACCTTACTCCCTCCTCACCTAATTCCCTCAGTCAGCAAACTCTCACTATAGCACTTAAATGCACCCAAATTCAGCACTCAGTGCAAACAAAGTCTGCACTATAGCTGGCTCACCTTTATACTGTGAATCTAGCCTCTGAAAACTGGCCTAATCCAATTAACTAATTAACAAGCTCCAGCTGCAAGTAGCAACAAGTAGAACCTTTGTTTAAAGCTGATTGAAAATTCACCTTCTTCCAACCCAAACAG
The DNA here is from genome assembly GCF_902713615.1 of Scyliorhinus canicula. Lineage (NCBI taxonomy): Eukaryota > Metazoa > Chordata > Chondrichthyes > Carcharhiniformes > Scyliorhinidae > Scyliorhinus > Scyliorhinus canicula. Next base: position 199,613,692 of record NC_052146.1, read on the forward strand.
CAACTTTTAAGTTAATTAACTAAGTAAAAGAAAGAATAGACTTCCGATAAAAATGAACCTTTATTATCCCTCAGTCACCAAATTCTCACTATAGCACTTATATGCACCCAAATTCAGCACTCAGTGCAAACCATTCAGCACTCAGTGCAAACATTCTGTGATAAAATCGCTCAGTGGATGGAGAATTCCTTTTTCTACTGGCTGATTTTTGGACAGAATCTTTGTTTTAATAAATTTAGAGTACCCAATTCATTTTTTCCAATTAAGGGGCAATTTAACATGGCCAGTTTACCTACCCTGCATGTTTTTGGGTTGTGGGGGCGAAACCCACGCAAACACGGGGAGAATGTGCAAACTCCACACGGATCGAGACCCAGAGCCAGGATCGAAACTGGGACCTCGGCGCCGTGAGGCAGCAGCACTAACCATTGTGCCACCATGCTGCCCTTTTGGACATAATCTTTCGAGTGGATTCAAGAACACAGAACAAAACCAACTTGTGCAGGAAAGAGACACAATACATGTGCAAACGCCAACTGCCTCAGTTATGCCATTCATTGGTGAAGCACCTAAGAGTGCCAACTTAGAATCTGGATCACACAAAACATAAGGCCCTGATTTTTCACATTGGAAGGCCTTCGTGCCTTCGTCAAAATGGCACTGGAGTCCAAAATCTGGAAGTCCTGCCCCTGAATACATCATTTTCATTGGGTGTGGGGGCAAGGGGGGGGGGGGGGGGGATGTAGAGTGCGAGCGCAAGATATTTCATACATCTGCAGGTCATGGAGGCAGCAGCATATGCAAAAGTGCAGCTTTCTTCAAACAGAAGCAATTTCGATCATCACAGTTTCAGCAACACGCCTCATTTGAGGAATAGTCTGAACCTATCAGAATTATTTTTAAGTGGTCAGGTACCCTTTTAACAAGGTCAGGACCCTTTGGGATTGTTAACAGTAGACAAGAATGTGCATAAAAAATGGATAAACTATGAAACTGTCAATCAGTCAAGTCATTTAAATCCCCTTCCCTTTAACTTTTTCGAAAAAAGGTGCCTGTTGTGACTGTGTTGTAAACAAAATGGTGCTTGCAACTTCATGAGATATTTGTTGAAATAAGCCTGAGTGATATGATTATAGGTTAGTGCTGCTTGCCTGCTTCAAGAAACAATCATTATCATTTTGGGGTCTGTAAGTTCACAGTTTGATTGACAGTTCAGGTGGTCAGAAAGAGTTTAGCTCTCTTTGATTTGGGGTTATGAATGCAAACGTTTGTTTTTCTATGTGATTAATAACTTGAAGGAATTTAAAGGTTTGAATGGACATTTATAAATGAGTGTTGTTCTTAATGATAGTGAAGTTCATATTAGATGCTTAGAACTTAATATTATTTCATCTCAACATGGCTCCTGATGTCTGTCCCTGATGGACATTGAGTGAGTTGAAATGGACAGCCTCCCATACCAGCCTCCCCGAACAGATGCCGGAATGTGGCGACTAGGGGCTTTTCACAGTAACTTCATTTGAAGCCTACTTGTGACAACAAGCGATTTTCATTTCACAGTGTCAGGGAAAAATATGGTGGGCGGAGTGCATGAATTTAGCAAAGAGCTACAAAGGATCAATAGGGGTCATGGGTTGGCATGAGTTGGCACAGGGGCTATGAAGGGTCATGCATGGAATGAGAGGGGAGATGATGACTTGGGATGGACAGACACTAACTTGGCGGAAGGGCCATGTCAGAAACATAGGTTGGCATGCAGGGCATGAGGGGCCATCGGGATGGGTAGAGAGGCAAGGTATGGCAGGCCATGGGAGGATAGGTAGAGGGGCATGAAGCAGCATGGGTTGTCATGGGTGGGGCTTGGATATTATATGGGGACATGAATAGGGTTAAGATGTGAAGGCGAGAGGGCTGTTTATTGTTCTCTTGTGAGTGAGACAAAGTTTCAGATCTCCAAGATAGGCCTTTGAAAGAGCTTGCCTCTGTATTTGCCAGCCCCTGTGGTTGAATTCAAATTGTTTCTGAGGCCAGTGAGCCCGACTCCACCAATGCACCCCCGGAATGAAAATCTTGTCGGTGGGAGCACAATCTTCTGAGTCCGGTTTGCAGAGTTAGAAAATTTCCTGACTCTGTACTCCCGAATTGGGAGTGAAAATTCCAAGGCCACATGTCACTGGGGCCATCACCATAGTAAAAAGAACACTCAGTACACACGTACTGAAGACTTGTAAAGCATTACATTTGGCTTATTCTTAAGTCCAGAGGTTTTTTCCCATTATTGCAGAATTTCTGTGAATCATTTAATGCATAAAATATCTCCATGAGGGCACTCTCACAGCAATGCTCATGTCATTGGAATCAAGGTTGCAATTAAATGTCCTTGCACTCCCTGAGGTGGAACCTTGGTCTTGTCAAACAGACCATTAATGGAACAGGAAAACTTTGTCATGGCTAATGACTGAGGCAAAGATCATTAGAACTTCGTAGGGAAAGTTGGATAAATATTTGAAGCAGTAACTAGGGGACTGGGGAGAAAGCAGGATAGTGGGATTAATTTTAGATCTTGAAGTGGACACTGCAGTATCCAGGCAAACTTCACAAAGACATGGGGTGACCCTTCCCAGAACTTTCTGCACGAAAGGACTTGCTCTGAAGATTTCTGGATTCTCAGGGTTTAGAAGGAGTGGACAAAGTCAGCATTTCAGGAATCAGTCCTTGAGGTAACAAAGGCATGGATTAGCGTTCTGGCCATGGAGAGAAAGGTGAAGAGCAATAATATTTATGAATGAATCCCTCACACTCAAACATCACCACCATGGCTTCTTCTCCCTTGCTTACAATGTAATGTTGGAAAGATTAATGGGTCAATCAAGTGAGGCATGTGTGGTAGAGATAAATGTGGTTAAAATGGAGGTTAGGAGGAAACTGCTGCCTTTAGTGGTGCACACATGCACCTCCTGATATTTGGACTGCTTCGTGTTCAAGATATACTTGAGTCCAACGATGTCATTCAGATCCCAAAATCAGGACCTGGTCAGAAGAGGCCCAAGTAAATGTTAACTTTTTAAAAAATTGTTCATGGGACATGGGCATCGCTGGCTGGGTCAGCATTTATTGCTTATCCTTAATTGCCCTTGAGGGGGCAGTTAAGATTCAAACACATTGCTTTGGGTCTGGAGTCACATGTCGGCCAGACCAGGTAAGGATGACAGATTTCCTTCCCTAAAGGGAACTAAAGGACATTAGTGAACCAGATGGGTTTTTAAGACAGTCAACAATGGTTTCATGGTCATCATTAGACTTTTAATTCCAGGTTTTTTAATTGAATGCAAATTTTACCATCTGCAGTGGTGGGATTTGAACCTGGTTCTCCAGAACAGTAGTCCGGATCTCTGGTTTATTAGTCCAATTACAATACCACTATGCCACCACCTCCTTTTGCAATGTTCCTTGAAAGGGCCCCGATAGGCCCACCTTGGGTTACAGAATCATAGAATCATTACAGAGCAGATGGGGGCCGTTTGGCCCATCAGGTCTGCTTCAGGACCCTTCAAAAGAGCACCCTATCCAGGACCACTCCCCTACCCTATCTCCATAAACCCATAACCCTACCTAACATTTAGGTACTAAGGGGCAATCCACCTAACCTGCATATCTTTGGAATGTGTGCCCTTGTGCTTCCCCACCCTCCCTCACTCTTCCCATTGTCCCAATGCCCATACCTCTTCCTCAGCAAGCCCAAAATACATCCTCCTTTGATCACTTACCTTGCTTGGAAGCAAATATAGGCCAACTAAGAGTTGAGAAGAATAAGGGATGATCTAATTGAAACATATAACATTGTTAAAGGGACTAACAAGGTGGATGCAGAGAAAATGTTTACCCTGTCTAAGGAGTAGAGAATACAGAGTCACAATCTCAGAATAAGGAACAGACCATTTAGGACTGAGATGAGGAAAAAATGTCTTCACTCAGATCATTGTGAATGTTTGAAATTCTCCATCCCAAAAGGGTGGTGAATTCTCAGTCATGAAGCACATTCAGACATTGGCCAATTTCTGAGCACTCAGGAGAGGGATCACGGGATACGGGTATATTCTGGGAAGCTGGGGTTGAGGTAGAAAATCAGCCATGATCTCAGCGAATGTTGTAGCAAGCTCAAGGGCCAAAAGGCCACCTCCTGCTCCTATTTCTTATGGGCTTATGTTTCCTTTGGTTCATGGCAGCAGCCTAGAGCCCGGGGACTTCCCATTTCTTCCAGGTGGCCAGGAAGACATCCTGGATAGCTTCGGGTGGAATTCAACATCAGGAATTTTAAATGGGGCCCCAAGAGTTAAAATTCCATTGAGCGGAAGGATCCTTTCCTGCTTCGGCAGCCATATCCCCAATTCCCATCCCATTTTACAATTGGGACCTAAATAGCTCCAATATTTCATTATTAGTCTTCTTAACATTCTGTCATAAATTTCCCGATTGACCTGATAGCAAAGTCCATCAAGCTGCGCTTCCTTTCATGTGAAGTTTGGCGTTTGACAAGAATTAGACAGTCCCTTTGCAGAGGCCGCATTTTGCCCAATAATTACTTAATTTATCATTTTTTTGTTTATCATTTTTCTTATTTATTCATGGGATATGGGCTTCGCTGGCCAAACCAGCATTTAATTGCCTGTCCATGATTGTCCTTGAGAAGGTGGTGGTGAGCTGCCTCCTAAAACCTGACCTTAGTAGCGTTTATTTCTATCAGACTGTTATTTGTTTCGCACTGGATACTGGAGGGCTACTTTACCTCAACAGATGAAAAAGGAAGAAAACAACGGGAGGAGAAACCTTCCCTGGGTTCGGAAATCCTAGTGCTCCTGCTGGCAGAGAGGGGAGGTGTAGATCACAAGATAAAGAAGGACTTGCATGTGTACATTGCTACCCATAAACCCTGGACATCCCAAAGCACTTGACAGCTAATGAAATACTTTTGAAGTATATTCACTATTTTAATGTAGGAAAAGTGGCAGCCAATTTACACACAGCAAGATCCCACAAACATCAATCTGCTTTAGTGATGAAGGGTAAACTTTAGGCATGGTGTTGGTGAAAAATGGGTGGGATTTTATATCCGGACCCTATCCCCACTCCCAACAACACTCCACTCCCCCTGGCGCGGGTTCCCGGTGGACAAGGGTGTGAACAACGGGAATCACGACCAAAAGGTCCCGCCGCCGGCCAATGGCGGGATACCCCCACCACCACAAAAGCATGCTGTTGGGGGGAGGCAGGGGCACGGAAACTCCAGCTACACTGCTCTTCTTCAAAATAGGTCCTCAGGATCAGTTACATTCACCCGAGAGCGCAGACAGGCCACGGTTTATGGTCTCAGCTGAAGAGCAGCTCCTCTGGCAGTACTGCGTTCCCTCAGCACTGTCCAGAAGTATCCAGCTTGGTTTTGTGCTCAGGTCTGTGAGTAGGAATTGAAACCTGATTGTGTGAGCCCATGAGGTGGGTGAGGTGGGGGCGGGTTGGGTGTGGTGGCGGTGGTGGGGTGGTGGAATACTGAATCCAATATTTCTATGTTGAGGAAAGAATGTGTCTAAAGTCAGCCTGTACTTTAGGGCAGATTTATTTCCAAGCCTGCAGAGTAAAGACGCGGACACAACCAATTCTCTCCAACACCCAGTGTGAACACCTTTTTACACTCTTGTAATGAAGCCTGAATACTTCCCCAACTGGGGCCACTGCTCTTCATCACCAACTTAAAGCATGTACTCTATCGCAACGCAGTTCCAACATTAACAGGGCTGCAGGAGAAATAAAGTACAAACACTGAACCCCAGTCAATATCTGAAGTGCCAAGCTCCTGTCCAGCACAGGGTTTGGAAGATGGGAGGTGGTTTGAAGAAAAGCTAGCCTGATGTTTCTGCTATAAATTGGTTGTAGGCATTTTACCAGGGCCCAACCATGAGTTGTTGTTGACTCTGAACAAACACCTTGCCCTTCATTTTAGTCATAAATTATTTCCCCCTGTTCTTTGATTTTAACTTGAATTTGTCCTTAATTCTACAAGTGTTTTTTAGGTTATATTCACGCAGCTATCAATATGCTTGAATGTGTGTCTGCGTGCTAACTTCTGTTTGACTAAAAGAGAGTTTTCCATAAGTAAACACTCACTTTCCGCCTTTGTCAAAGTAGCTTCTGCATGCCAGTGCTTGGAGTTGACGACGGCAGGCACAGTGTGAGGAAATATATCACTGGGACGACATCGTTCAACCTAATAGTTAGTAGCACAGACACAGACTTAACCCTTCAGTGCACAGATGTTCTCAAGTGCAGTTTAGTAACCACCCTTGCTGAATATTGAGCACTGCACAAATGGAAAAAATATTTGATGATTGAACACTTCGTCATTTTTGGAACATATTGGTATCTTGATGTGGCAATATGTCATGAACAGAGAAAAAAAACTTGAAGGTGCGAAACTTTGTGCATGCACAATGATTTAATGTGAGATAAGATAATAAAAAGAGTGGTTGAAAAGCTTAAATATCAAATATTCAATCTGTGAGCAATGGAAAGTGTTTACATTCTTCTGGTAGTGAGTTCATCTCGCTTACAAATTATATTTGCTTTGTGCGAATTGCTTTGAACTTACTGTAATTGTGTGAAAACAAAGTAATATTATAGAGCAGGTAACATAACAACCTTTTTCTCAGATAGCTGGAAGATAGCGCTCACAAATTGCACAAAGGGGTAAGTTTAAACTTTGAATTTAAACCACCACATTGAGCGTGATAAGATCTTCAATGAGCAGTCGTATGTGCAGCAGCATCGAATGATACCCATCATGTCAAAAGGGTAAGGATCTGCAGCTTAAGAACTATCAAGAATTCCATCGGAACAGTTTTTGGAAAACATCCATAATACCACACACTCTGTGATTATTCTTGTTAAAGACCTCCATCAGAATAAAACTTGGCATAGACTTGTGGTTTTACCCTACTTACATGTGAATGTTCCCTGTTTGCACATTTCAGCAACCCATTGTTGACTCACTCTGATTAGAGCTCCAGATACCATTGCTTTGCACTATTGCCTCACATTTTTGGATTGTAAGCAAAATAATCCTGGCAGTTAGTCAGTCTCTTTTCTGTCTCAGTTATGCCCAAAAACTGGATGATTTCCCCTGTCTCTGGGGGATATTATCACTTGTGAGACCGTAGACTGTGCATAATTTTTGGAATACTGAACTCATACTGTAAATTAGTCTAATAGCTGTTGAGACCCATTCAAGCATTTTAATGTCCACTACGCTGATATGTGATAGTGAAAGATTGCCTTGTTTAAAATACAACCTGACTGCAATCAGTCAGGGCCAATCTGTTGATGGATTTACTTTCATGTTCATAACACACCCTGCTATCATGTCAATACATCCAGCAGGATTTGAACCGGAGCCCAATTCACCCTTGGGCCATTCACGTTTTATCAGGTTTACTGGATCTCTGATCCTGCAAGACCCTGATGATACTGAAATAAAGGGGGCTGGTCTAACTGTTAACATTGCCATCATTGCAAAAGTTCAAATTATGTTATGGAAACAACAGTTCTGTACCCAATTTGAATGAACTCCAGTCCGTCCAATTTCAAACTCTCTCACAGAATCTGGAATCTCACAATGCATAGGGAGGCCATTTGGTCCATCATGCCTCTGCCAGCTCGTATTTAGTCCCACAGACCAACTGTCACTCCAGAACCCTGCAAGTTAGTCCTTTTCGGGTACATGTTCCATTGCCTTTTAGCAGTCACTTTGGAATCTGATTCCACTGAGCTTTCAGGTAATACAAACCAAATCTTAACAGCCCTCTGTGGTAAGGAATTATTTCTCTAGTCCCACTCGTTCGCATGCCAATTATTTTCAATCTATGACCTCGAGTTATGATCCACTTACCAGAGGAAATAGTTTCTCCCTACATACTCGATCAAAGCCCCTCATCATTTTGAATATCCTACCTGGTATTTGTAGTCTTTCGAAGGGAGGATCCTTTAGCTATGAGGAGAGGTTGAATAAACTTGGTTTCTTCTCACTGGAACAAAGGAGGTTCAAGGACGACCTGATAGAGGTCTACAAAATTATGAGAGGCATAGACAGAGTGGATCGTCAGACACTTTTTCTGTGGTAGAGGGGTCAATTACTAGGGAGCATAGGTTTAAGGTGCGAGGGGCAAGGTTTAGAGGAGATGTACGAGGCAAGTCTTTTACACAGAGGGTAATGGGTGCCTGGAACTCGCTGCTGGAGGAGGTGGTGGAAGCAGGGACGATAGTGACATTTAAGGGGCATCCTGACAAATACATGAATAGGATGGGAATCGAGGGATATGGACCCCGGAAGTGGAGAAGATTTTAGTTTAGACGGGCAGCATGATCGGCGCAGGCTTGGAGGGCCGAAGGGCCTGTTCCTGTGCTGTACTTTTCTTTGTTCTTTCTTCTTTGATCTGCAAGCAAAGAAGAGTCAACCATGTCCTGCAGGCTCCTTGCCCCAGTCTGTAAGATGCTTCCAGCCTTCTTCTACACCTACTAACATATAAATTAAGAGTTGATGTAGGCCATTCGGCCCCTCAAGCCTGCAATTGTGCTCTTGATAGCCTTCTATATGTGTTGATTGGCAATCTTCAGGCCCCTGGATTTCATTCAGAAGAACATAAGAGAACAGAAGTAATCCATGCAGTGCCTACTCCATCATTCCAGAAGACCAGGCTTTTCTTCAAAATGTACTTTCCCTCCCTATCCCTACATCTCTAGATTCCCCTCAGCACCCATGAATTTATCAGGCTCAATAACTGAACACCATTGTCCTCTTGGGAGCTAGAGTATTCCCCCTTCATTGAAGAAATCTCTCATCTCAGGCTAAATGCTGAGTCTATGACCCCCTCATTCTGGCCTCTCCAACTTCCCATCCCGCTTCCCCTGGCAGCCAGTTGGTACTTTTTATACAAATGAGGCAGGAAAAATCATCTAACAAAGACGCACGTGCAGGCCTGCTGTCCATTCTGGATTCCTGCCGGCAGTGAAAATCGGCATGATTATTCCCAAATGATATATCGCTGTCGCAGTTAAGCCTCTGCTCATTATTCCCTATATTCCCTATTGTTAAATCTCAGAGCAACTGAGATCATACTACAAATCAATTAAGGATAAAAGGGAACAGAGACAGGCTGTTAATTTATGAGGTTGTTGAAATTATGCCTTTCTGTAATATTTAGTGAATGACACCTTGATGAACATGAGGAACAAATTGATTCTGTGTAACGCAAAGATTCCCTTAGGCCCTTTCCTACTGAGACGCATGCCAAGCTAAGCAACAATCTCTTTCAAAGCTCCCTGACTGGAGTTAGGGGTTATTAGTATGAGTAGGGATAAGCAGCTGCAGACCTGATGAAGAACATTCTTAATTCAGTTCATGACCAAATAGCTTCCAATGCACTTTAAAAGAAATCAAAATCCAAAATGTGTAGTTTCATTATATTGCCCTGCAAACATGTGCCTGGGAGGAACAGATCGGCCAATCTAGCTGTGGGGTTGAAGATTCTACATAATGATTGATTTCTGGCACAGGGATTGAGGAATTAGATTTCTTGCGGTGTGGGACAGACTTTCATAGACGGTTGAATTAGAGTCAATTGATACCTAACTAGGGAGCCAGATTGATAAATGTTGAGGGTTAGATGCACGGAAACACTAATTGTATTGAGTTGGTATTTGGGTGCTGCTTAACCACTGGGGGTATCCAGCCTGTATGTGGGAGGCAGTCATGACGCAGAAGCCAAAGTGATGTTCACTTGATGTGCCCAATGGCATTTCTCATCTACTTGTATTCTTCAAAAAAAACTCAACATAGTTTTAACACGCTGTTTCAAGGCATCTGCACTTGTAACTTTGATTTACTATGTGGCAGTCTCAATGGAATCGGACAGGCAATTCACTCTGTCAGAATACCACTCAGGCAGTGGAGACATGAAGCTACGCTGCTGTCCTCTCTACTTCTGGTAGCCAATTGAAATGAATAATTTTTAGGTGTGACATGGGGCAGAATTTTACACTCTCCCCAAGGCAGATCCTGACGTGGCGGGGCGAGGGTGGGGGGGGGGGGGGGGTTCATAAAATTGAATAAATAGGATTCGTCCTGGGAACTCACCTGTACAAACCCAGATGCAATTTCACACTTGGGCGGACAGGGCCTCAGGTGGGATATCCACCCATTCACCTATTGAGGTCCTTCAGTTGACCATCTAGTGGTCACTTATGGGCTTTATTCTGTACAGCCTCAATTTCTAGATTGACGGGAGCGGGTCCAGGTAGGGTGAGGAAGTGACATTTGCACTTTTCTCCATCTCTGGTGGGAAAGGGGGTGGGGGAATCTCACTCTGAAGGCCCCCTCAGAGTTGGCGCACCCTCTCCCGTGGGGCATTGGAGCTCCGGGCCCCCTCACCCCTAGCCCACTCCCCGCACCACAATTGCCCTCCTCCCGCTGCTTGCCATCCTTAAAATTCTACACACGATGATGTGAGTGGGAGGGTTCGGCTCTGGACTTGGTTGGAGTATGAGGTTTAAAGGTCTAACGGGTCTGCTGCACTTCATGGCTTTTAACCCAACACCAGTATTTCTACTCTTTGTACCAAATCACCAATGCAATGACAGAAGAATTGAAATTCTTGGTTTGGTTGGCGGAATGTTCACCTCATATTGACCAGTCAGATAATGATGCTGCAAATGTGAATTTTAAGATCTGAGAATGGTTGTGAATGGTAAGCAGCTTTTATGGGGAATGGCCTTACTGGGCCAGATTGAGATGGGTCTTTGGGCAGCATTTAATGCACAGGCAGAGGGCAGTGGAGTGGGGAGCTTGGTAGCATGTAGTTCCCTAAGACAGCAAACTTTTCATCAGTGCCATTTGGCAACCCTTACTCAAAATGCAGAGCCAACCAATCAATAATAAGAATGTTTGTACTATCCCAATACAAATACAGTAACCTGACCAATCAGTAGTAAGATCCCACCCATATTCCCATCCTCCACTACATACAAGGTACTCTGTTCCAGTCATTCCTCCAAAAAATGGGAAGAGTACACTTCTTGAAACAGCAGGGTTACCCATCTGCAATTGACAAGTAGCCAATTCAGGGGCATTAACGTATTTTAAGGCCTATTTTCAGAGGCTGACTGGAATTTTCCTTGCAGGCCATGATAATTTCAGTCCATGCAGGGCACCGACCCAGTCCCATGGGGGAATACCCCGGCCACTCATCCTATTTCCCCTCACCGCCCTCCCCACCCAGCCCTGGCAGCCCCCCCCCCCCCCCCCCCCACCCTCGCCAGTGTCCGGCCAGGCAGCACGCATTCGTTCTTCTCGGTGTCCTACCTTCTCTTTCTCGCCTTCATCAGCCATGACGTTGGTTTCATGATTTTTAAAAGCACAAGTGAACCGCACCGTCGGGAACTTAGCACACCAGAGATGGAGAATCACGGAGGCCCCGGAGAATACTGGGTCGGGCCCCCTAATGATATGCAATCGGTGCTTACTGCAAGTGCGTTCTGGCCGAGGTGACGGAGAATTACGATTTAGTGTCAAATCGGTACCCCGTGCAATTATGGCGTTGGAACCTATATTCCACCCAATCGTGTTTTTCAATTTCACCATCAGCCAATGGAGAATCGCACCCCAGAACGTTCAGCAGCAGATCAGGTATGGGCCAATGTTCCAGGCAGGCTTTGAGGCCCTTCCCAAGCTACTAGGCTTGGTTGAAGCCATAGGCCACCCTCCATCATAGTGGTCTGGCTGCCAAGCCTGTTTTTACTTAATATGTCTGAGAGAGTGCCCCTCTATTTTAAGATGCCCTCTCCATCTCTAGCTCTATTAATTGAAAACGCAGTCTGCTGTACTTCTGCCATGTTGAAATCCTCATAATTGTCCTTCCACTTCAAGAGCCTGCCCGCCTTCCTTCATTGGATGGTGAACCCAGCTTCTGGTCAATAATTGGTCATCTCAGAAAAAAACACTACCAGGTGACAGTTCCATGAATGAGTCTTGTCATAATATACACCAGTATATAATGGTGCAGACACACACACTGATTGACACACAGCAAGACCAATCAACACACACAACACCGCAGCCAATCACCAGTTAGAGCACACTCACTATAAAGACAGAGGGCATCAGTTTTCCCGCTCATTCGGGATGCAGCCTCTCAGAAGGACAGAGCTCACAGCTTGCAGCACAGATCTTCACCATGTGCTAAGTGCATAGACTGGTTAGGATAGGCAAAGCTCTTTAGTTTAATCTAACATAGTGTCAACCCACAGTGAAAGTATGTTCAACAGTTTCTAGCTTAATAAAATAGTGTTGTACTGTTTCAAGTGTTGGTAGCCTGTATGTGTTACTGCTGAGGTAAACGCAGTCTCCACAGATCCAGAGTACCCAACACATCAAGTCTGACCCCCATTTGTCTCTAACATCATGTCCTGACCAAAAGGGCAACATTCTGCCGTGAGTTTGGCCTTGGTGGCGAAGATTGTTTGCCTGTCTGTCTGCCATCTGAGTTAATTCCAGTAAGCTTTGCTCTCTTTATTTTGCATCCAATGTGACTCTGGTTGATTAAATTGTTCATAATTTTCCTCACAAGAGCACAATTATACATTGGTGCTTGGGGTAGAATGCATTTATTTGGGTGCCGAACAACATGATGAGCCATTCACAAAAGTGTACCAGAGCTTGCTGTTTGCAGATGCTGTTCTATTGTTTCCCAGTCCATTGCCTGCGAAGCAACAACTTTTGTCCAAATCAGCAAAATCATGAACTTCATGGACTTTTAGAGGACCATCCTGCCCCACATTGCGGACGTCATCACGAGTGGGACAGGAAAAGCTTTGTGGTCGCTCTCTAAATTTTCCCACCCTGCCCACAATGATCCCTGCCACTGGTAGGGCCAGAAAGTCCCACCGCACATGTTTCTTTGCAGTTGATTATTTATAATCAACCATTAGACTGACTCCCAGCTCCCACCCCATTCCTCCCCCATTCCCACTCCTCATCTTTGCTCAGAAATACCACTCTAGCTTGGAGGCTGTGGAGTGAAAGAGAGCAAGAAAGACAAGCAGGAAAAAATAACAATTAAGAGACCAGGGGAGAAAGTGAGAAGTGAGTCGGAAGAGAAGATGTAGCGCAGTTGTTAAAAGGAGAAGGAAGAAAGACAAATGTATGGAAGATGGAGATGAAGGTGGAATAGATAGACACATAGAATTTAAGAAGAGATATGAGAGAGGAATAAGTGAAGACAGAGAAAGAGACTGGATTCTCAGTCTGTGGGATGCCCCGTTTTTCCGTCAGCACGTTCACACCCGCAGATTTCCCGACGGCATGGGAGTGCTCACAATGGGAAACCTCATTGGCCGGCTGCCGGGACGGAAGATCCCACTGCTGGTGGGGGTGCGCCACATCAGAACACTGGTGCGGTAGGGCGGAGAATCCAGACCAATATATTTTATATCAATTTTATGTGTGCTGAAGACCGATGTAATGGAACATAATTCTTGTGAATTTGAGATAACCTGGTTAAATGCAAATGAAGAGAAAATTCTTCTCACAATGTATTACGAGGCAATGAAATGCTCTGCCCCACAATCTGTAAAAACAGAATCAATTAAGGGGATGATACTTGAGAGATTAAGTGATGACAGGGTTAGTCTACCACTGGTCCATCCCAAGCCAGCAAGCCCATGGCCTTATCTCCAATTATTCACCTCACAAATCATTGATTGTCCAATCTGACCATCTGTTACAACCTCCACGGAGGTCATGGTGTGCAGACCATTTGGTTCCTCATGAACTCTATTGAGTACGAACATCCCCGGTAATGGGGCAGTGCTTTACCCTGAACGAGGGGAGCACTTTGAGTATAAATCCTTGACCTGAGACCCTTTGGGGAGTGGAGTAGTTAACTGTCCGTATGAATAAAGTATTATTTTTCATCCTATCATTCGTTCCTTGTGATCACTCTGTGTGGATTCTACACTGACGATGAGGATAGGATGGAGCTGCCATCGGCGCCAAGTGCTGCAAACTCGGACCACTTTTCATAGGCCTCAGGAGGCCGCTCTTCAGCCAGCAGAGATGCCTCACATAGGAAAACTGGAGCAATTTGATACAGGTACTGATAACGGGGGGCAGTATGTTGAGCAGAGGCAATACTTCTTTAGAATAAGTCCTATAGTTGGCAATGAACGACAGAAGGTCATCCTGCTCACAGCTTGCGGGGGTACCACATAAAGAATAATTAAAGGTTTGACCTACCCTGATGCACCAGATCGTTTGCCACCTTATTGCCTTTAGTCGGGGAGCTCAAAGGAACGGGGGTCCTAAACTTAGGATGCCTGGACAAGCACCATGCAGCCTTACCAAGGCCCAAAGCGATGGGCCCCCGACCTTGGGGCCACTACCACAGGGGAGCAGACACCGCCTCAGGAGCCCAGAGAACAGTCAAACAGTTTCCCTCAACCAGGAAGACCCAGACTGTGGATATGGGCCAGTAGCATGGTGTCAAGACCGGGGCAACAGCCGGCTATGAGATGGCCCACCCCCGCCACCCCGCCAGACATGACCGCCCTCAATGTGACTGGGCATATCTGGATGAGGAAGATGATTCCTGCTAGAAGCTGCACTGCATAGTGGCACCACGAGTAATGCCGATCCATGTTACGCTCCAGGTGAGCGGGCATGCCATACGGATGGAGTTCGATGCCAGAGCAGCAGTCTCTGTAGTCAGCCGTCGAACGTTTCATGAGATCCGATCAGGAACCCAAACATTGGTTCTATGGGACACAGACGCCTGGCTAGCAATATATACAGGAGAAAATTTGGCCCTGTACCAGAGGGCCACTGGAGCTTCGTTCATTCCTGGCGCTCGCTAACTACTACGGGAAATTCATCCGCAACATAACAACCCTGCCAGCCCTCTCCTTCGATTGCTGAAAAAGGGTCAGCCATGGGAATGGGCTCAGCCACATGAAGCTTTCTCAGAGATCAAAAAGCAGCTCTCATCGTCAGGGTGTTAACCCATATTGACGCTGCCAAGCCGCTCTCACACTGACATGGGATTGGGGTCGTCTTCTCCCACCACATGAATGACCAGTCAGAGTGTCCCACTGCATTCTCCTCCAGGACACTCGCCGAAGCAGAACGGAACTATGCGCAAATTGAGAAGGAGGATCTGGCAGTTGCTTTCGAGATAAAGAAATTTCACCAGTATGTTTATGGACATGCATTCCCGGTATTCATGAACCAGAAGTCCTGTTGGGACTGTTTAAGGAGGACAGGGTGATTTCTCCCATGCCTTCCGTGTGGCCCCAACGTTGGGCCCTACTGTTGACCGTATACGAGTATGTACAAGAACACCATTCCGGGGCAAAGGTTCCTAACACAGATACATTAAGCTACCTCCCCCTCCCCACCAGGCCACGGCACCTGCTTCTGCTGCAAAGTTATTGCCGCCGTGCATTTCATGGACTGTAACAGCATCTCGCATTCGGGCTCGGACCCAGACAGACCCACAACTGTCCCAAGTCAGGCACATTATCTTACATGGGGCCCAACGCCGCACTTCACCAATGACCTAAGTGCCTACACAACCAAACTCCTGGAGCTGAGTGTCGAGGGCGGCTTTATCCTTCAAGGAACGCAAGCCATGGTTCCGGAAGGTGGGTGTGGTCTGCTCCTACAGGACCTTTACAACGGACACCCGGGAGTTTTCAAAATGAAGATGTCAACCCGCAGCCATGTCCGGTGCCTGGAATAGATGCCAACATTGTGCAGTTGGCCCAGCAATGTGTGCAATGTCAGCAGCACCAGAGGTTGCCATCGGCGGCACCGCTCTTCCCTTGGGAATGGCCAGGTTGACCCTGGTCCCTGCTCCACATAGACTTTGCGGGACTGTTCCAGGGTTCCATGCAGTAGCCGCAATCTCCAAGTGGATGAAAGTGCACCGGCTGCAAGCAGCCACCACGAGAGCCACGGTTGAACAACTTCGCCAGATGCTCAGCACTCACGGCATACCCAAGGTCCTAGTTTTGGTTAACAGGATGTCTTTTACCAGTGTTGACTTCGGCTCCTCTATGCACATGAATGGTACCGCTCCGTACCACGTGGCTTCAAGGGAGTTAGCTAAGCTGGTGGTCCAAACATTTAAATGGGGCAGGACGAGGCAGACCTCAGGATCTTTGGAAACTTGCTTAGCCAGGTTCCTTTTCTGTTATCGAACCACGCCGTTTGCCATGACAGGATTCACACCATACGTGTTCCCAATGGGCTGCTGTCTCTGCACTCGGTTGAGCTTGGTGCTCCCGGACATTGGCAGGATGGTGCGCAGCGGCCAACACAGTTCCGAGGCGGATGTGACCAGGCACACGCCCCTCTGAACCCTCTCACCAGATGACTCAGTGCGTGACCGGAGTTTTGGCAAGGCGCCACTTGGATCCCAGGCGTGGTGCTGTCTCAGACCAGACTGGTCTCACACAAAGTGCAGGCACAAGGCCGTGAGTTGAACAGGCACGTGGACGGCCTCCACAGCTGTGTCCGTGATATGCTGGACCTGCTCCCAGATACCCAGGTTCCACGTATCCTCCCCTCCTCTGCTGCCACCACTGCCCCCTGGGTGAAGAGAACAAGGGGGGCCTCACCCCAGTCCGCCGTCACTCAGGACTTGGGGGGTGGGGGTTGGGAGGAGTGTTAAAACCTCCATGGAGATCACAGGGTGTGGACCATCCAGTTCCCTGCAACCTCCACTGAGTACGAATCTCCCACCATTCCTGGCAATGGGCAGGTCTTCACCCTTTACGAGGGGAGCCCATTTGACTCTACAAACCCCAACCTGAGTGTAGGTGGGGATGGGAACCCCTTTGGGGTAATGTGTATTAATAAACTGTTATTTTTATATCCTACCCATGGTTCCTTGAGATCACTGTGAGGAATCAACACGATCCTTCACCACCTACCTGAAGGCGGCAGCAGACGAGTCTTCAATTCTGGTTCACTGGTTCCCACCTTTCTGTTTCCATGGAAATGAGGCCCAAGGTCCAAAATCCGGAAACCTCCAACTTTGCCATTCCAGTGTATGGGTTTCACTCGATGCGCCTGAATTCTTAGGCCACATTTCTGGCTAATGGGCCTATTGCTAATTTTTAAAAGTTTTTCTGAAGGAAGAGTTTGTAAAAGCGTGTACATTTTATCCTCTATCTCTCTCTCTCTCCCTCTGTCCTCTCATTTTATAAAATGAGCACCGAATGTAACCATTTTAAAGGTTTACTTTTTGAACCAAAATTGTCGATATGGCAGTCTGTAAAAGATCATTACGCACAAACCTACTGCTTGTTAGAAACATACTGCTGGTTTCACTTAGCTACCTTGCAGGTTTTATTTGTGAATTGCCAAGCCCTGGAGGCGCTATCTTCTGGTGAATCTATCGTTTAACGTGGAACACTGAAAGTTAATCTTTCGCAATAAATATGGAAATATAATCAAGCTTCATAAAAATAATCCAAAAATAAAACAAACATGTAACAACCTGAGATATATCATGTGATCTGATGCCTTTCCTGAAAAATCCTTTTGATTTATGCCTCTCAATGTTACCATTGCATTTACTTTCAGAACTTGCTGACCAGCACCAGGGTACAAAAATGGGAAACAGACTGTTCTTATTCCTTAAGTTCTGGGTTGCTTGCTCTGAACTTCACTCCCTTATGGGGAGAAGGTAGATTAATGGTTAAATCACTGGACTAGTAGTCCAGGGACCCAGACTAATATCCTGGGTACAGGGGTTCAAATCCCATCATGGCAACTGGTGAAATTTAAATTCAGTCAACAAATCTGGAATTAAACCTAGTCTCAGTCCCGGTGACCAGGAAATTATCATTGATTGTTGTAAAAGCCCAGTTGGTTCACTGATGTTCTTTAGAGAAGGAAATCTGCCATCCTTACCTTGTCTGGCCTACATGTGACTCCAGACCCATAGCAATGTCGTTGACTCTTAACTACCCTCTGAAAGAGCCGAGCAAACCACTCTGTTCAAAGGGCAATTAGGAAAGGTCATCGAGATCCCATGAAGAAAAATAAACTCTTCCTCTTCTCTGTAATACGTTCCTTTTTGCATATATTAGCGACCAAGGAAGCTAGTGGTAGGTAGGAAAAGATTTATTTTACTTTTGACATAACGTCAGTCCACGGCAGTAACTGTCTATAATTCTCAGTCCCCATTGGGACAACGAACATGCCGGTCCCTGCTCAGGCCGGCTTTTATGCTCAGGTTTAACGAGCCTAAGCTGGGTGGGCCTCCGCTCCCTACCTGTGAAGCTCGTACTCCACGGGCCCCATGGAGAGATTGATAATGGTCTCCCTGTGGGCCTTGTGAAGGTTATGACAAATGTGTTATTTTTTCATATATCTTGGCTGGGATTGTCCAGGGCAGCCCACTAGCCATGGGATTCAGCGGGCATTCTCAGGGTGCTGCTCTTTCCTGGAAGCACTTGAGAACTAAGAGGCAGCCTCATGAAAAAAACTGCAGTTAGAGTAACACCTGCTCCCCTGAGTTAATGGAGCCCTGCAGAGCTACACAAATGAACTCCAAATCTCCCCTTTGATACTGCCTCGACCTGTCAATCAAAAAGATTTTAGCAGGCAATGGTGTGTGAAATTGAATGTAAACAATATAGTTCAAAGATTTCACCTTCTAGACCTACACACAGGCTTCAATGCTATAAAGGCAATGAAATTGACCGTGGGAAAACCATTGCAAGGTTTCCAGCAATTTAAAGGGTTTCCTTTTACCTTCACCTCACAGACTTTTAAACCTGGCATACTTATAAATATTTAAAGGGATTTAACGATACAGCTGGGATCACTTTCACTTTATTATGAGAGATGTGTATTTCTGAGGTACTGAATGGCGATAAATGGGTTTAGGGTACAGATGGGATCACTTTCACGTCATTATGACAGAACATTCATTTTTAGATAGTGAGTGTTTAAAGAGTTTAAAGGTTTCAGATGGGAAAAGCAGCCAAATGAGCCCCATCACAGGAAAGATCCTCGACCGGAACTCGCGAACCCAGCTCAAGACTCCCTGATCCCCACCTTCCATGGAGGAGCCCCATCAACACCCTGGGGGTAATTGTCGGGAGGAAATTCAACCCATTGCCACCTTTCAAAGTTCAAGGTGCCAGGTTGACGCTGCCAAGTGGCAGGGCCCAAAGTGGGGTGGAGGGCTGATGGGAGGGACTTGGGGGAAGGGAGAATTGATGGAGGGATTGAGGGAGCTGAAGGGGGGATCTTGCGAGTAATTAGGATGGGACGGGGGCCCGGCCAGCACTCTGGAAGGTGCTGCAGAACCATTTTGAGATCAGGGCACCTTTGAAAAATGGTGCCCCTTGAGGTGCGGGACTTGTCAGAGAGATTAGGGCCTGTCTCTGTCGGTTCCAGTGCGGACCCAGGTGTGCCACTGAATGGTGCTGAAAGCCTGTTTGAGACAAAAACATTTTTTGCATGGCATGTCGGCGTCGCTCCACCCACCAATGGGAATCACTCTGGATTTCCCTATGAAGAGCACTTAGTCACTGATTGGGAGAATCATGGACCTAATATCCATATTTGACTCATTGTCAAGTTTTGTTTGATGATGCTGCTGTGACCCACTATGTCTTAATAAATTTAAGAAGCTATATAAATGAGAGTAGGTTCGTATCATTATTTGAAATTGAAATTCCGAGCATATCTTTAAAAGCTCGTTTACTTACAAGCTCTTCCCCCCCAGCCCTCACCGAAGCCCCCCCCCGCCCCTCCCGCCACGGCTAGCTCCAGCTCCCGTCTGACTGTTGGAGGCTCTGGCGAGTCCTCGACCGCTAGACCATGAGTCAATCATGCGGTCGGGAACTTGGCCCATTGGGGGCAGGGCATCGGGGGAGGGCCGTCAGGTAATGTCCTGAGGGGGCAGCACGGTGGCACTGTGAGTACCACTGCTGTCTCACGGCGCCGAGGCCCCAGGTTCGATCCTGACTCTGGGTCACTGTCCATGTGGAGTTTGCACGTTCTCCCCGTGTTTGCGTGGGTTTCGTCCCCACAACCCAAAGATTTGCAGGGTAGGTTTGGGGCAGCAGGGTAGCATGGTGGTTAGCATAAATGCTTCACAGCTCCAGGGTCCCAGGTTTGATTCCCGGCTGGGTCACTGTCTGTGTGGAGTCTGCACGTCCTCCCCCTGTGTGCGTGGGTTTCCTCTGGGTGCTCCGGTTTCCTCCCACAGTCCAAAGATGTGCGGGTTAGGTGGATTGGCCATGCTAAATTGCCCATAGTGTCCTAATAAAAGTAAGGTTAAGGGGGGGTTGTTCGGTTACGGGTATAGGGTGGATACGTGGGTTTGAGTAGGGTGATCATGGCTCGGCACAACATTGAGGGCCGAAGGGCCTGTTCTGTGCTGTACTGTTCTATGTTCTATGTTCTAGGTGGATTGGCCATGCTAAATTGCCCCTTAATTGGAAAAAATGAATTGGGTACTCTAAATTTATTTTAAAAAAGGTAATATCCTGAGGGCGTCCCAATGGTGTGCGACGCGCTCCTCGATTAAGTAGTTTTGAAGGGGGCGGAGGTTATGAAAACAGGTGCCGCTTCCATCGTAAAAAGGGATTCTCCCTTTGGCCTTTGGCTTTGATTTTTAGGTCATCATTGGCTACAGGAATAGTGCCAGAGGACTGGAGGATAGCAAATGTGGTCCCTTTGTTCAAGAAGGGGAGTAGAGATAACCCCGGTAACTATAGGCCGGTGAGCCTAACGTCTGTGGTGGGTAAAGTCTTGGAGAGGATTATAAAAGATACGATTTATAATCATCTAGATAGGAATAATATGATTAGGGACAGTCAGCATGGTTTTGTGAAGGGTAGGTCATGCCTCACAAACCTTATCGAGTTCTTTGAGAAGGTGACTGAACAGGTAGACGAGGGTAGAGCAGTTGATGTGGTGTATATGGATTTCAGTAAAGCGTTTGATAAGGTTCCCCACGGTCGTCTATTGCAGAAAATACGGAGGCTGGGGATTGAGGGTGATTTAGAGATGTGGATCAGAAATTGGCTAGTTGAAAGAAGACAGAGAGTGGTAGTTGATGGGAAATGTTCAGAATGGAGTTCAGTTACGAGTGGCGTACCACAAGGATCTGTTCTGGGGCCGTTGCTGTTTGTCATTTTTATAAATGACCTAGAGGAGGGCGCAGAAGGATGGGTGAGTAAATTTGCAGACGACACTAAAGTCGGTGGAGTTGTAGACAGTGCGGAAGGATGTTGCAGGTTACAGAGGGACATAGATAAGCTGCAGAGCTGGGCTGAGAGGTGGCAAATGGAGTTTAATGTGGAGAAGTGTGAGGTGATTCACTTTGGAAAGAATAACAGAAATGCGGAATATTTGGCTAATGGTAAAATTCTTGGTAGTGTGGATGAGCAGAGGGATCTCGGTGTCCATGTACATAGATCCCTGAAAGTTGCCACCCAGGTTGATAGGGTTGTGAAGAAGGCCTATGGTGTGTTGGCCTTTATTGGTAGAGGGATTGAGTTCCGGAGCCATGAGGTCATGTTGCAGTTGTACAAAACTCTAGTACGGCCACATTTGGAGTATTGCGTACAGTTCTGGTCGCCTCATTATAGGAAGGACGTGGAAGCTTTGGAACGGGTGCAGAGGAGATTTACCAGGATGTTGCCTGGTATGGAGGGAAAATCTTATGAGGAAAGGCTGATGGACTTGAGGCTGTTTTCGTTAGAGAGAAGAAGGTTAAGAGGTGACTTAATAGAGGCATACAAAATGATCAGAGGGTTAGATAGGGTGGACAGCGAGAGCCTTCTCCCGCGGATGGAGGTGGCTAGCACGAGGGGACATAGCCTTAAATTGAGGGGTAATAGATATAGGACAGAGGTCAGAGGTGGGTTTTTTACGCAAAGAGTGGTGAGGCCGTGGAATGCCCTACCTGCAACAGTAGTGAACATGCCAACATTGAGGGCATTTAAAAATTTATTGGATAAGCATATGGATGATAAGGGCATAGTGTAGGTTAGATGGCCTTTAGATTTTTTCCATGTCGGTGCAACATCGAGGGCCGAAGGGCCTGTACTGCGCTGTATCGTTCTATGTTCTATGTTCCACCCGATCTACGATTACAAAGTTGGTGTCGGGGAATGGAGAATCCCGCCCATAGTCTTCAAAACGGATAATCCCGCCCATGATCTAATTTAGTGGTGGAGTAGGCTCGATGGGCCAGATGGCCTACTCTTGCTCCTGCTTCTTAGACTCTTAAATGTTGACATTGGAGGGCCAAACCAGTTGAAAAAATACAAAACAGATCCGGAAAATGGTGGAAATGTCCAGTAAGATCAGGCAGCATCTGTACAGAAAAGACAAATGGTTACCTGGACTTGAAACGTTAGTTCTTTTCTCTCCCTACAGATCTGCCAGACCTGCTGATATTTTCCAGCATTTTCTCTTCGGTTTCAGAAAAGAAATAAGATTGACATTCCAAGCATCTTCCCTTTTTTTTGTTTTTCAAATTTTTTTTTGAATTAATTCCTGGAATGTGTGAGTGACGCTGGAATGTTGCTCATCGTAAATGTATTTAATTGAGAAGCTGATGGTGATGGCTTCCCGAACGCCTGCAGTCCTTGTGGTGTCGGTACACCCATAGTGCTGTAAGGGAGAGAGTTCTAGATTTTTGACCCAACAACAGTGAAGGAATGATAACACATAGGAAAACTGTGATCTGGCAAGTGCGGGGAATGGGTGGCGCAGCTTAATCAAAACTGCCGGTAAACAAGGGGTTGAGTTACTCCAGACCCAAGACAAGCTGCTCCTCTGTGAGGGGTTCAGGGAAAAGGGAAACGAGTTGGACACTCAAGGTCCCCAGCACAGCAGAGCACTATCTACCGGGGACAGTGTCAGGGGGCAGTGCTGGGGCAATGCCAGAGGAGGGGGTTGCTCCAGACCTGTTGTAAAGCTTGTCAATGTGACACCGGCGAGGGGGGAAGTGCCAAGGTGGAGGGATGATACAGTAGAGAAATCCGCTCTAGATTTCAATGTAATTTAAGTTTAAATGCAGCAAACATGGGTGCCAAATCCCAGCCATTGTGTCTTTTTGCCATTTTCTTTGAACATTTCTCTTTATCAGTTCTAAAAATATTGAAAATGGGGGAAAAGACTGTTTGACTGGCAGTCAAACATCACCCAATTGGGTAATGAGTCTCTTTGCTTTCCCATTGGTGACAGAAGGCAGTAAGTCACAAGAATGGAGGTGTTGGATGACTCATGGCTGGACAGTGGGGGCAAGTCAGGTGATGAAATCTCCAGGAATACATTTAATCACTGTTGGCAACCCTGAGGACGCAGCTGCCAGCAACCCAGGAGAGAATTAACAGGGGGCAAGAAAAAATAGTTTTCATTTACATTTGCTGTTGACACTTATGCTCATTAGCTGTCAATATATCAGAAATGGGAAGAAAGGACACTCAGAAATTATCCAATCAAAGGCATAACTTTCAATTTGCAGTGCAAGCTGATGCAGCAACGTTGGGAGACTGATGGCAGGAGAGTAAAGGTGGAGCATCTGGTAGCAAGGGGTCATATGATGACCTCTGGCAGCACTACTGCCTCACAGCCCCAGAGAGCCGGGTTCGATTAGACTTTGGGTGACTGTGTGGAGATTGCACATTCCCCGTGTGCCTGCATGGGTTTCCTTTGGGTGCTCTGGTTTCTTCCCACAGTCCAAAGATGTGCAGGTAGGTGAACTGGCCTTCCTGAACTGTTCCTTAGTCCTAAAGGTTAGGTGGGATTACAGGATTATGGGGATAGGGTGGGAGTATTGGTCTGGGTAGGGTGCTCTTTCGGAGGGTTGATGCAGACTCGATGGGCCGAATAGCCTCCACCTGTACTGTAGGGATTCTACGATTCTATGACCCTTCTCGTCCATCCAGAGTCGGCAACCCACTAGGTCGGTAGGACTGGCTAAAAGAACAAATCTGATCCATTTAAAGAAATAGAGATTCCACTGGGTCTGAAAGTTTAGTTTTAAGGTGTTCCAGGACGCATGTTTGGGTCTGGAATATTCTGTGGGCCCCATTTTTGTCCAGAAAATAGTTTTCAGGTGCACAGCAGAAATCCCCACAGATATGTTAATCCAACCAGTCCCACCTCTCTTACAGCAAACTACAAGGAATCAGGAACAATGTTAACCAGTCCGTACTTCCACAGGGCAAAACGTGCAGTGGGGCTGGCCTAGAGTATTTGGAATGTATCCCAATATCTGCCTCAAAAGCTTTCTGCCCACCTTTGCCCTGCTGTCAGGAAACTAAGGTAGCTTTAATTAATCTATGCTTGTAGCATGTGTATTTGTGGGTTTTAGAAATGAGATATAGCTTTAACTAAGTTTAATTTTATGTTTCTGTTCATGAAAAGGTTGAAATTCCACTTAGCTTCGTATTAAACTGAGGTTCCATAACTTTAAACCATGCCTACATTGTAATGAAAGGGTTTGTGATGTGAGAACAAACAGGGTTAAAGAAAAGCTAGGCTGTTGCTTTGCTTATCAATCAGGGTACTGATCATTGAAGTTAAAGGCAGGGGCAGAGAGTGGCTCCCAGTTAAAGACAGAGGGTGGGATTGTCCATTTGGGAGACCATGGGCGGGATTCCCCATTTCAGAGAATAAGGACTGAATTCTCTGATTGCCGACGCCGAAATCGTGTTCAGCGATTGGCTGGAGAATCTGTTTATATGCCGAAATCGGGGGTGGTGCTGTTTTTCGGAAGCTCCAAACTCTCTTTACTCTGCACGGACATCATCTGAGGCCCTCCCCCGGTGCTCCGCCCCCGATGGGCCAACTTCCCGATGGCGTCGGCCGCGTGTGCTCACTGTTTTCGGGGACTTCATGTGGTGGCTGCAGACTGTGTCCAGCGCCACCACAGTCGGGAGTGGGGGGGCAGGGGAGCCGTTCTGCTGGCGGGGGACGTTGGTGGGGGCTGGGTGACTGGTGTGGGCTGGTCCAGGGTGGCGAGGGCGGTTGCAGGTTGGCATCATGTACGGCGTGGCTTTATGTGACACGGCTGCTAGCCCCCCACTGGGCAGAGGATCGGTGGGGGGAGGGGGTGCGGCATTGACGTTTTGGTTGTAAGACTAGACACATGCTCTGGACATAGCCTCAAAATTGGAGATCCAGCGTGAGGTTCTGGCGCTAGGAAAGGATTGGTGGACTTCCATGACAGCAAAACTGGCACCTCTCTCAGAGCAATTCAACAACCGTAAATGGGCGAGCATCAGCACCACGTGGAATATGATCGATTCCAATGAAAAACGGTGCCAGATACGCTTGGTGTGGGGATTGACACTTGAGAGGCTGGCAAGCTGGAGTTGAATATTCGCACTCCGCTCCCAACACACAGTCGTCCCAGCCAACCAGGGGCAGCGCGGAGAACGGCACGCCCAGTTCACTGAAGCACAGCTCGAGACCCAGCTGGATGCCATGGCGGAGGGGTGGGCCACCCTGTACCCTGGTGCGGGAAGGAGGCTGCCACCTACCACCGTACACTGGGGTTGGGCACAGGTGGCAGAGGCCGTGAGTACCGGGGGCCCCACCACCAGGATCGGACAACAGTGCCACAAGAAACTGCACACCCTCCTCAGAGATGCCAGGCTGAGTTGGAAACACAGTGCCCCTGGCACCATGTTCCCCCACTGGAGCTGAATTGTAGCCGATTTACAATCCTCCTGGGAACGTAAATCGGTAAACAATCCAGTGTTCCTGGCCAAGCAAATTTATGGATGGCGTGGAATTCGAGGGATTGCCAGGGAAATCCCATTATTGGGCTGCCATTTTGAGCGGAAGGCCCGATGGCAGGGTCCCGTGGTCGGCCACACCCCCCGCACCGCAAATTGGCCCTGAATCCACCTCCCCCTGCCATTACCACACAGCAGCCTCCACCCTCGGATTGCTTGGGTGCCCCCCACACCCCCAGGTATGGGGGGTGTGATCCGACCTGCTGCCCCCTCAGGGACCCTTGTAATAGGGAGACCCTCCACTAGGAAAATGAAAATTGCTTATTGTCACGAGTAGGCTTCAATGAAGTTACTGTGAAAAGCCCCTAGTCGCCACATTCCGGTGCCTGTCCGGGGAGGCTGGTACGGGAATCAAACTGTGCTGCTGGCCTGCTTGGTTTGCTTTAAAAGCCAGCGATTTAGCCAAGTGAGCTAAACCAGCCCCTGCACATACCTCTCTTTGATGTGGTCAATGTTTGTAAACATTGCGGTTTTACCACTTGGGTCATTGCACCATGAAGGATGATGGATGAATCAAAGCTGTAGATGGTTTGTAGAAGCTGTTTCACAAACTACGGGCTGGATTCTCCGTTTTGGAGACTAAGTCCCCAAGCCGGCGTGAAACCGGTGCTCTTTTACGCCAGGAAAACTCAGCACTCAGCACTTCCGGTTCGAGGCCGTGTGGCCTGCAGCGGCTGTGCCGTGCTCCATGGCAGATTCAGCCCACGGACCTGAACCTACAAAGTGGTGCCCCCCTCCGACTGCTGGTGCGCCCCGGACTGCCCACCCACAGAGCCCCCAGCCCCGAATGAAGCCCCCCTGCCGACGGGTCAGCCCTCCCCCGACTGTGGCTGTCCCGGACTGAGTCTGCAGCCTCCATGCCAGGTTGCCGAACGGCTGAGACCGTGTGAATTCCACACCGTTGTCCGAGAGTACGCCGATTTTCAGGGGGCGGAGAATTCAAAAACGGCACCGCTCCTGGTTTTGCCGCCAAAACGGATTCTCCGCCCCGTTGCTGAACGTCATTTTGGCGTCGGGAAGAGGAGAATCCAGCCCACTGCTAGAAAGTTATGAATGACTTGCAGCTAATGGATCTGTGGGCAGACGATGCAGGTCACAGCTGCTCTCCTTCCAGGAGTGGTAAGTGGTAAGTGTTACAGCTGTAATTCTTCTCACTGCCCCTGTCTGGACTGCTCTCCAGCTTCCAGACAAGGGTCTCTGTTTTTGGGGGGGTGGGCATCTGTAAGGGGGGTGGGTATCTGTGGGGAGGATGCCTTTCGGCAGAGGTTTCCGGCGGGTCTCTCTATTACAGGGGTCCCTGTGATGGGCGTTCTCCCTATTACCGGTGTCCTTGGGGAGGGGAGTGGGGGGTTGTCTGGTAGAAGAGGAGTGGGCAGGCAGTGCATTGCGGGGGGGGGGGGGGGGAGTTGACCTACGGTTGGGCTCGGATGGTCCCTAACCAGCGTGACCCTGACGTGGTGGACCTCGCGGTGGGCTAAGGGGCTAACTTCTTTGGGGGCTATGCCCATGGGCCACCACGAGATCCACCATGGCAGGGCCACGCTGGTAGATGCAAGTGATCTGCGCCCACGTGATTCTTGGCCACGGGGACCGGAGAATCAAGGAGAGCCGGTGCATAGGGTGCTGGGCCCGCTAAATGGACGAAAATGGGTAATTAAGAGCCATTTGCATCCATTTACATTCCCCTGCCGGCGTGAGGTCATGGACCTCGTTCCCACCAACAGCGGTGTTCAGGATATTGCAACCGGGTTGGAGAATCCCGATCAACTCAGTTCCCGGCGTCGATCCCGATTTTGCCCCAAGCCCGGTTCTCTGTCCTATTGGGGAATGTGATCTGGGAATTCCGGGATGGAGAATCCCTCCAGGAGTTGCAAGGTGCACAGCTGGTGAAGTCAACTAATGAGAATTGATCATAGAACATACAGTGCAGAAGGAGGCCATTCGGCCCACCAAGTCTGCACCGACCCACTTCAGCCCTCACTTCCACCCCATCCCCACAACTCAATAACCACCCCCCAACCTTTTTGGTCACTGAGGGCAATTTATCCTGGCCAATCCACCTAACTTGCACGTCTTTGGACTGTGGGAGGAAACCGGAGCATCCGAAGGAAACCCACGCAGACACAGGAAGAACGTGCAGAGTCAGACATCTGGGGCTGGATTCACCGTTCCTGAGACTGGGCCAGGATTCATTGACTTTAACGACAGCAAAACTGGTGCCGAGCTTGGACTGATTTAGCGACTGTGGAGGGGCTACCACCGGCGCCACGTGGAAAATAATCAATTCCAATGGAAAATGGTATGGAATTTGCCAGGTCCGTGATTCACACTCGGGAGACTGACAAGCTGCAGCCGTATATACACATTACAATCCTCACACACACTCATTCCAGCCAACAACGTAGCATATTTTGAGCTGGAGCATGCCCATCCCACTGATGGGTCAGCTGGGGCTAGAAAATATCTAGGGGAGTGCCCTGGGGGTAACCCATACGACCTGTACCCTAAGTTCATAGCGGGCAGTCAGCAGCGTGCGCAGCAGATGGCTGCCTGGCAGGCCGTGACAGTGGTGCTCCGTGGACGTTCACCGTCCATCCCGACCCCACAGCCCACCTCCTGGCCAACCCCCGCTACTTTGCCCAGCCGTGGTAGAAGCCCCCCCCCCCCCCCCGGCCATCGGCACAACTGTCAGCAAACTATGGCAATGTTGGACACTTTCCGTACCCCCTCTCTCTCCCTGAAGTCAGTTTCACAATGTTTAAAAGCACGAGTGAAACTCGTCGATGGAAATTCGGCCCATCAGAGGCAAAGAATCGTGGCTGCCCTGGAGAATGCCGGGTCGGGCCCACTAATGATATGCAAATGGTGTTTTGATGTACATGCGTTCTGGGACGCATTGACGCCGCTGTTGAGGCGACGGAGAATTGTGATTTGGAATGAAACAAGCACCCGCCGTGATTTTGGCTGCCCAACCAATTCTCTGCTCAATTGCATTTTGCGATTCCAGCATTGGCCAACGGACAATCCCGCCCCTGAAGTCATCCCAAGGTTAATACAACCTGTGAGGCAGGGATGTCCTGTTGGCATGGCTGCGTACCTGAGAGATTATGTGGAAGTTTGAATTCACGTGGCAATCCAAGGCAGAGGAATACTGAAAGAAGAGATTGAAGTCCTGGAAGTGTATCCTTGATGAAGGCACCCGAGAGAAAGAATTGTTTGGGAGAAGTTTTCAAAATGTCCTCTTCATGTGGTTTGGGAACAATTGTGTGGAAGTCAGAGTTTCAGTACGGCCAGTTGACTCACAGTATGATAGTCATCTGGGGAATTTGCAGAGAAATCCACACAAGTTCTATTGGGTGGCATCTGCCACTTGGGCTCAGAGTGCAGTGCGTCTGAGAACATTTCACCTCTTAGTTTACCTGGCCTTTGTAATTACTAAGAACACTGTAATTTAAGGTATACTTTGAAACTTGTGTTGTGCTTAAAAACCTGTATACATCTGTAAAAATATAGTTGCTGGGAGGGAGTATTGTATTATAGTCAATCTTTTCATGTTTATTCTGTTTGTTAAAAGTTAATTGGCAGCATGTCACTCTGTTCATCCGCATGTCTGAACAAAACAATTCTGGAAACCTGACTGTCCAGTAGTAACATCAGCTGGGATTGTAACACTGTCCTAAATCCACCGGTAAGCTCAAGGTCTTTATAAATTGTGCGTTATGTGAACAGACTTCTGGTTTATAGCTGCTCTCAAAGGTGACTGGAAGACCTAGCGATTACAAATATAAGCTGCTTTGCACTGACAATGGCCAAGATCTGCCGGCTCTTCACACTGGCGGGATCTTCTGGTCCCTCCAACGGCGCACCCGTACCGTGGGTTTCCCGGCAGCGTGGGATTGAATCAATGGGAAATCCCATTGCCTGTGAGGAGGCCAGAGAATCCCATCCAATATGTTGAGTAACTGAACACACTGACATTGTGTGGATGTACATTCAATAGCACCATAAACATTTGTTTGGCTGCGATGTACATTGACCTGTGCATCTGTTAATAATATAAGAATGACTGCGCACACAGTGCCTGTGTTATATGAATGGATTACTGGGTGATGTAACCGAGAACTATTGCTATAAAGGGGTTGACTTTACACTGGTTGTGATTATGCTGCAGCTGGTGGATAGCCAAACATTTATATGACATCAGATCCATTTGGTTTGACACAGGGCATAAAATAAACTAATTTAAAGCATCTATTAGTCTCTTTTGCAATGCAGACATTTTTGTATTGGTCCTAAGCTGTATTTGTTTGTAAATGTTTTATGTTTTCATTCCTCTGTGCATATATAAATATATGAAAAAAGTTTACACTTTTATATTCATCGGCACATATTTTGAGTATTATATTTTATATATAGAGACAGATGCACATAAAACATATATATGTATTATTAAGCAGAAGCTATTCCATGTGTTCAATTATACCACTGGTAAGGTCAAGCATCCACAATTACTTTTCCTGTTGGCCAACACATGATAGAACTGCCAGCTATGGATGTGCAGTAATTGCATGACATTGCGTGTTCCAACTCACAAAGTTGTGCATTTATTAAGCACCAGTAGCATAAATTATCTCTGTGTTCCCAAAAGGGTTCTCTTCAAAATATTTTTGGATTCAAATCTCTGGTGAAAAATCATTACTAATGCTTGGCAGGAAATGGGAATGTTTGAGGTACTCTCTTTTTTATGTGGCTCCATTCACATTTATTTAGATGGAGTGATCCGTCAGAGTATGCGCTCTAATATGAAGCTCTGCAGCTGGCTGAACGTTTTACTGTTTGGAGACCCACTGAGCACGGCACAAGGCATTCTTTCTCAAGCAAATTTGCTATTGCTTTTCATTGCTGTTCTGTCTTGAGCACTGAGATCAATGGAAATAAGAACATTAATACTGAACTGCTGAACTCTCCATTTCTGCCTCTGTCATAACATCAATCATCGAGTATGCCAGTGTGATATAAATGACTTAATTTCAACAAATCAGTCGGGGAATTAAAGGTTACAGTGATAAGGCAGGGAAGTGGAGTGTTAGATGTCATGATCTTATTAAGGCCATAAGATACAGTAGCAGAATTAGGCCATTTGGCCCATCAGTCTGCTCCGCCATTCGATAATGGCTGATAGATTCCTCATCCCCATTCTCCTACCTTCTCCCCATAACCTCTGATCTCCATATTCATCAACAAATCTTCTTATTAATCAAAGGCACCAGATTTGTGCTTGAGATGCTGTTACCTACAGGGTTACAGACCAAGAGCTTGATGGTGAAATCAGTCAGCATAGTTCTTTCTTAGAACATCAGAATTAGGAGCAGGAGAAGACAATAGCCTCTTGAGCCTACTCCACCATTCAATACAATCATCAGCTGTCCTAACTTTTAGCTTTCCTGCCCCTTCTACTCGGGCCAAATCTGTCCTCAAGCCTATGTAATTCCCTTTGTTTAATTCCAAAAAGCAAGTGTGGGACTCTACTTTCTCGCCCCCAAACCGAATCTTGAATTCTACCAAACTGTGGTCACTATTCCCTTGAGGATCCTTAACTAGAACATAGAACAGTACAGCACAGAACAGGCCCTCAATGTTGTGCCGAGCCATGATCACCCTACTCAAACCCACGTATCCACCCTATACCCGTAACCCAACAACCCCCCCCCATTAACCTTACTTTTTTTAGGACACTACGGGCAATTTAGCATGGCCAATCCACCTAACCCGCACATCTTTGGACTGTGGGAGGAAACCGGAGCACCCGGAGAAAACCCACGCACACAGGGGGAGGACGTGCAGACTCCACACAGACAGTGACCCAGCCGGGAATCGAACCTGGGACCCTGGAGCTGTGAAGCATTTATGCTAACCACCATGCTACCCTGCTGCCCCTATGAGGTCATTAATTAATCCCTCCTCATTACACAATACCTAATCCAGAGTAGCCTGCTCCCTGGTTACTTCCATAACACTCTGTTCCAAGAAACAATCTTTAACGCATTCAATGAACTCTGCCACCAGGCTACCCTTGCCAATTTGATTCCTCCAGTCTACGTGCATATTAAATCACCCATCATTATTGCCATACCTTTCTTGTAAGCCCGCAATATTTCCTGGTTTATACTGTGCCCCATTGCGGAAGTAGTGTTTGGGGACCTATAGATTACTCTTACCAATGACTCCTTCCCTTTGTTATTTCTTATTTCCACGCAGACTGATTCCACATCTTGATCTCCAGTGCTTATATAATTTCTCATTACAGCACTGATCCCTTTCTTCGCCAGCAAAGCTAACCGCATCCTTTTTCTTTCAGCCTATCTTTCCGAAATACTGAGTACCCTTGGATATTCAATTCTCAGACTTTGGGCTGGATTCTCCGTTTGGGAGACTAAGTCCTCATGCCGGCGTGAAATCAGTGTTGTTTTACGCCAGGGAAACTGGCGCAAACTGACCACTGATTCCCTGGTCTGGGGGGGTGGGGGGTGGGGGGGGGGGTAGCAGCCAAACAGTGTAGAGCTCCCAGCTGTAACTGCCTATATGACCCTGAGCATTGCCAGGTCTGTGGCCGTGCATGCACATGGCGGTGGCCTGCAGCGGCCGCACTGTGCTTCATGGCGGATGCAACCCGCGGACCCGGACCGCAAATTTAGCTTCCCCCTTCGGCCAGCTTGCACGCCCCGGGCCGCCCCTCCACAATGCCCTCAGTACCAAATAAAGCCCCTCCTTCCCACGAATCGGCCCTCCCTTGACTGTGGCGGCACAGCCGCCATGCTGAATTCCCGATGGGCGAGACCAGACCTGTCCCACGCCATCGGGAACTCGGCCGGTCGGGGATGGAGCATTGTGGGTGGCCTGAGGCCATGGATATGGCGCATGGCATACGCCTGGAGTACGCTGCTTTGCAGGGGGCGGAGCATCGTGAAAGTGACACCGCTCCCGATTTTGTCGTTATCGGGGATCCTCCGCTCCATCACCGAACGCGTTTTTGGGTTCAGGGATCGGAGAATCCAGCCCCTGGTCTCCCTGTAACCATGTCTCGGCAATCCTCACCAAATCATACCCTTTTGTTTCTATTTTTGAAGTTAACTCATTAAGTTTGTTCCGAATGCTTTGTGCATTTAGGTACAAAGCTTGTAAATTTGTTCCACTGTTACATTTCTATACTCCTCTATAATTCCATGGTACATAAAGACATTCACCCGTTCCGTCTCTCACCTTTATTTTCTGATAACCATCCTCCACATTGCTAACATGCACTCTTACCTCCTCGTTTAATTTGTGTTTTCTAATGTTCCCTACAGCTGAAACCTCCATTCAGTTTGAAGTCCTTTCTACAGCCCCCGTTATGCAATTTTCTAGGACTTTGGTCCCACCATGATTCAGATGAAGTTGCCTCATCGGAACATGTCCCCTCTTCCCCAGTACTGGGGTCAATGCCCTACAAATTTTTCCCACACCAATTTTTAAGTCATGCATTTACCTCCTTAATCTTATTTACCCTGTTCCAATTACCTCGTGGCTCGGTAGTAATCCAGAGATTATTATCTTTTTGGTTCTGCTTTTTAATTTAGCCCCTAGCTGTCCATACTCCCTCAGCAGAACCTCTATTCTTGTTCTACCTATGTTGTTGGTACCTCTGTGGACCACGGCAACTGAATCTTTACCCTCCCACTCCAAGTTCCTCTGCAGCCCAGAGGAGATATCCTGAACCAGAGCACCAGGCAGGCAGCACAACCTTCGGAATCTCGATCCTGGTCACAGGGAACGCCCCTCACTATACTACCCCCAATTACGATTACATTTCTTTCTCCCCCCCACTTGAATGCTCCCTATACCACGGTGCTGGAGTCAGTTTGCTCATCCCCCCCCCCCCCCCCCGGCAGTCTCCGTTCCCATCCATACAGGGAGCAAGAATCTTGAACCTGTTGGACAGGGACAAGGGCTGAGGCTCCTGCAACCCTGCCTCCTGGATCCCTCTACCTGCCTCACTTGCAGCCACACCCTCCTGTCCTTGGCCACTGGAGAAGTAGGCTTGAAGGGCTGAATGGCCTACTCCTGTTCCTATTTCTTATGATGTTATGGTCGTAAATGTGGGCCGGGATTCTCCCCTACCCGGCGGGGCGGGGGGTCCCGGTGTGTCGGAGTGGCGTGAACCACTCCGCGTCGGGCCGCCCCAAAGTTGCGGAATTCTCCACATCTTTTGGGGCCAAGCACTCACATTGAGGGGCTTCACCACTCCGCCGGCTGGCGTGAACGGCCTTTGGCGCCACGCCAGCTGGGGCGAAAGGACTTCGCCGGCCGGCGTATGTCCGTGCATGCGCTGGAGTGTCAGCGGCTGCTGACGTCATACCAGTGCACGCGCAGGGGAGGGAGTCTCTTCCGCCTCCGCCATGGTGAAGGCCATGGCGAGGGCGGAAGAAAAAGAGTGCCCCCACGGCACAGGCCTGCCCGCCAATCGGTGGGCCCCAATCGCGGGCCAGGCCACCGTGGGGGCACCCCCTGGGGTCAGATCGCCGGTCAGGTAGGTGGTTTAAACCACACCGGTGGGAGAGGCCTGTCAGCTGCGGGACTTCGGCCCATCGCAGGCCGGAGAATCGCCGCGGGGGCCCACTGACTGGCGCAACGCGATTCCCACCCCCGCCGAACCTCGGGTGGCGGAGAATTCAGGACACGGCGGGGGCTGGATTGACGCCGGCCCCGGGCGATTCTCCGACCCCCTGGGGGGTCAGAGAATTCCGCCCAAGATTTTATTGTTGGAATGCCTAAAAGTGCCAGACTATAAAATTGTCCGACCTTAACTTTGTGGACACCACTCAGCTTGCCTTGCAGCTTGATGTGTACCAGCTTCCATTAGACAATATGGCATGGTGGCCTATCAGTGTTATAAAGGAAGCAAGAATGTTTATGTTTGCTTTCTAAATGCACAGTGATAAGCCCCAAGACTTAACAGTATGGTTGCGTACTGCAGTTGTGCAATGAAGTGGGAAGGAGTCAAGGAAACCATGGGAACATGCCTGAAGCAATGAGCAGAGATTACTACGTGCCAAGGACTGACTATCCATAGACTGTCAGCCATTGAATGATCTGGCTTGTGTGACTCAATGAGCCTCACCATTGGCTGTGCCAACTATGGTATCATATGGTTCATTTTTTCAGCAACTGTCCAGTTCAGCATGTATTTTGTTGCCGCAGCAGGTTTTGGAAGAAAGCTTTAACTTAATTCTTCCCTGATGTTTCTTTTACTTACAGTATGAGAGAAAGAATGTCAAGTGAACAGTTTTAAATGGAACACTTCTACGAATAGTGTGAATTTCAACGCGAGAGTGAGATTTCAATGTGCATTGTAGATATATAACTCACTTTTAATTTTTTTGTCATCATCCAGTTGCGAGAGATCCATGTTCATTACAGAACACTCTTCCACCTTTGCCATCTATTGTCACCAATGGGTAGTCTCAGGGAAGGTTTATTGGTCAGGTTGAAATTAAAGCCCTTTCAAAGCTGCACTGACAGTAGGGGGGAATTTTGGAGGAAACCTTCCAAAATGCCTTAATCCCAAGTGATGAAAGACACCTATAAATGCTCTTTTCCATTTTACACAACAGGAAACCCTTTTCGAACAGACTATTAATTGAATGCTTGAATATTGCAGAAAAGAGAGACATGTTGCCAAAGGCTTTCATCTATCTTTCATCAGGACAAATGTAAGAATGCCAAATTTCAAAGGATCAAAGCAATTTGAACCACAGGGGAAAGAAAGTTGCTGATTCGTTGGCAAGTCAACTCTGACTGGCCAAGGTGTTGCCATTGTTAAGATATATAGCACCTTTCATGATCCTGGGACATCCCAAAGTGTATTTTACCACCAATGAAGTACTTTTGAATTGCCGTCATTTTTATAATGTTAGATATGTGGCTTCCATTTTGTGCACAGCAGGATCTCACAGTGAACAGTGTGATTAAGACCAAAACATCTGCTTTAGCTGTCGGTTAAAAGTTAAGTATTGACCAGGATACAAGGGAACACTCAGCAGCTCTTTTCCACAACAGGGCCTTGAGATGGTTTGACGGGATTCTCCGTCAGCTGATGCCGGAATCGGGAAATGTGATTGGGTGGAGAATCAGTTCCGATGTCGAAATCGTGGCGGGCGCTGGTTTCACGTCAAATTGCAATTCTCCGGTGCCTCGGCAGCATTGTGAATGCGTTCCATTCGGCACGTACAGTAAACGTCGTTGGCATATCATCAGCGGGACTGACCCGGTATTCTCCAGGACCTCCACGCTTCTCCGCCTCCACTTGGGGAATTCCTGACAGCAAGGTTCACTTGTGCTTCTAAAAATTGAGAAACTGGCGCCATGGGTGATGATTGAGATGCGGAGGTCGGACACAGAGAGCTGCAACTGTGGGCTGCCAGGCTGGACACTGGCCGGGATGGCTGGGGGGGGGGGAGGGGCGGGTGATGGGAAAATGGGCGTGAGGCCAGGTTGACCCCTCATGGGACTGGGGCGGTGTCCTGGGTCGCAGCCTGCAAGGTATCGATCTTGCTGCTCACCCACTGGCCACCCACCTTGGCCTTGGTTCTGCAGAGTGACACCGGTCGTATGGGTGCCCTCACCCCACCACTCCCACACCCCAGTCCCAACCCACCACCCCACCCTTCACCATACCACACCCCCGCAACCGGCAGTCACCCACTGGTGGTGCCCATAGTTGCCCCAAAAGGGGAGGGTGCTTGACGGGTGCTGCAGAAAATACCGCTGGCATGGGCAGTGCCAACCAATAGTATCCTTGGCAGCACAGATGGGCACCAGAGGCCACCACAGTGCTGGGTACCGATGGGGGCGGGGATGGGGAGGGGACATGCGGGGGCAGTCTCCCCCTCATTTAGAAGTGCCAACTGGGGGCAGTGTGTATCTTGGTGGACCTGGTTGGGCACGGGGGTATACACCATGCTACAATGTCAGCCTTTCACCCCCTGCAGACAATGGATATTGGAATTCAACCAACAATGGTGGCCTTCCTCCTAGTTGTGCAGCCCGGGGGATCTCTGCGGCTGTACGAGCTGGAGCTGCTTGAGGAGGAAGAAGCTGAGCCTGCCCCAGAGGAACAGGAGGCAGACGATGAGACAGGCTGAGGAGGAGGTGCAAAGGAGGCGCCGCATGAGGCCTCGTGTGTACCAGCAGCACCTGTCATTGAGGACCTGCCGGGCCGAGCATACCATCGATGACTCCATCTGAGCAGGGGGACAGTGCAACATATTTGCCAGATGATGGCGCACCTGGCGCTGTGGGGGAATGGGGCAGGTCACCCACTTCCGGTGGCCATCAAAGTGATGGTCACCCTGAACACTTACGCCACTGGGTCCTTCCAGCTGCCGAGTGGGGACCTGTCAGGGCACAGGTGCATCTGCGCCGTCAGAGTGGCCCGATATGCCCAGTCGGCACAATACATACATTTCAATGTGTACCGGGCCCAGCAGGATATCCGGGCAGCAGGGTTCACCGCCATCGCCAAATCAAGGGGAGACTGACGGGCTGCATTTTGGCCTATGAGCACCTGCAAATGACAGGCCGCTCTACACAGACTGAAAGGGGTTGCAGTCGCCGAACGTGCAGTTAGAGTGTAACCATCAGCTGCGCATGGTCACATGGTGGGACACCGGAGTGGTGAGCGCTGGGTGAAACATGGTCCCCGAGCCAAGCCCACCCCAAACGTCCATCCATTACGCCCCCCCTCCCCGTCCACAGCCAGCCCAGACCAGCCCACCCGTCACACCCATCTGACAGAGCACCGAGACAGATGTAACATTGCGCACAGGTAAAAACATCCAGATACACGCCCTCGCCCCATATCACAAAACTGGGCCCTGCACCTGTACCAGCTTAACTGGTGTCTACCTTTCTGGCCTTATGGGCCCTAACATTACTTCTAGGTAGAGCCCCAGATGATACAGCAGTGGTTTAGGTAGTCTGTTGTGATTCATACCCTGTGACACGGGTGTGGTGATAACCACTGTAGATATGCATACTTGCAGTAGGGGGATGTATGGCTGTACCTGTAATACAGGTTTCTCCGGTAAGCCCCTGCCGGCTAGCTCCGCCCACAGGGAGCTTGTGTATAAATATGCGTGTGAGTCACTCAGACTCTAGTCTTCAGTTGCAGCCGGAGGAATAGCATCACACAGCAAAAAAGCCTCGATTGTACTT
This sequence comes from Scyliorhinus canicula, assembly GCF_902713615.1. Taxonomy (NCBI): domain Eukaryota; kingdom Metazoa; phylum Chordata; class Chondrichthyes; order Carcharhiniformes; family Scyliorhinidae; genus Scyliorhinus; species Scyliorhinus canicula. The sequence continues at coordinate 199,651,828 of NC_052146.1, forward strand.
GTCTCTCGTCTTTGAGTGCAATTGTTAGCGCCACACTGGGTTCACTTTGGTGGACATCTTCTGCGGCGACCAGGCCTGAATGGGCTCGGCTGCTGCTTCAGTGTCCCACACGACGTGGTGCCGCCCTGTTCTGCCCGCTGCCCATCAGATGTGCCAACACAGGAGAGGAGGAGTCCGAGATGCTGCAGCACTCCTGCACCTCCCCTGCGGGAGTCACTGGCATGGGCTCCATCATTCCCTCCTCCCTCGGGACGCCCGGTGGCCCCCGGGCTACTCCATGGGATGGTGTGCGAGCGAAGCTAACCCCTGAGGCTCTCCTGCTACCTTACGCTGCCAGTCCTGGAGGCCCGCTGGCATCCTGGGTCTGCATGCTCACGGCCATGGAGCACAGGAAGTGGACCATCTCCATCTGGGACAGCGCCATATCACGCTGTGATTGTTCCACCACATTCTGGGTCTGTGCCACATCAGCCAGTGACTGTCCCATCTCCCCCTGAGGCTGGGCCACTTCCCTCTGTGTCTGTGCCACACCGCCAGTGCCTGGGCAATGCCGCCGACATTCTCAGCATGGCACGCTGTGACTGGGCCATGTTCAGGAGCGCTGCTGCAATGTCTAGGTGGCTCTGGCACATGGCTGCCTGTGAGATGACAACCTGATGCGCTAACAATTGCACACAGAAACACGAACAGTACAAAAGAGGCTTTATTACCGTGAGATGTTATTCCCTCAAGTGGAGCTGTAAAATGGCAGCTCAGGAGACCTCATTGATATTTATACTGCTCTCTGTGGGCGGAGCTAGCCGGCAGGGGCTTACCGACAAACTATGAAGGGGCTTACTGACAAACCTGTAATAGCAGGTACTATTGTACATCCCCTAATAGAGGCACACACATATATATATACAGTGGTATTACCACACAACCCTGTCCTGGGCCTTGGCCACCATCTGCCCACTTAGCCCCAGGCCTTGGACATGCTAATCCATGGCCAAAACCCTCACCAGCAAGGCTTCCATTGTGGATGCCACCCATGCAGTGTTGGCTTGAGTGGCATGTATGGTTGGCACCACCTCCTGCTCCTGCACGTGGTTGGACTCCTCCACCTGCGCCTGCAGGTACTGGATGCTCGCCAACAACCCCTCATGTAGTCCTGGCTCTGGAACTGCATCTCCACAATTGAAGGGATTGTCCCTTCCAGAAACCCAAAACCTGTCTGGACGGCAGCTAGTCCTTGGTGTCTGCCTGCCGTTCAACCATCCGCCTCCTCGGGAGTTACCACCTCCACCTGCTGTACTGGAGCATGTTTGTGGTGCGCGCCTGGTAGTGTCCCAGGAGCCTCTTCACTGAAGTGCCCAACCAAGGTGAATGTTTCTGGGATGGTGGAGGGTGTTGGAGACAGCGTGATGGGACATCTGAGTCATTTGCGGACTTGAGCTCCGGAGTGTCCTGGGTCTCGGGTTTATGGCTTATGTCTGTGTCAGTGACCTCATCACTTGTCGGCATTCAGGGCTCTGGCTGTGGCTGTTGCTGGGGATATCAGTAGGATCCGCCCCATCACCAGCAGGTCGTGCAAGACACAAGACAAGATGCATGATTCGACTGCGGGCTGGGGGCAGTGGGTGTGGAAGGGGTATGTTGGGGAGGTGGGTGTGCTGGGGAGGGAGGAGGGCAGTGTGTTTGGGAATGGGGAGTAGGGGTGGTGCAGGTGGTGGAGCAGGGGTGTGAGTGTCATGTGGGTGTGGGGGTGGTGTGAGGGTGGTGTGGAGGTGAGGTAGGTGTGAGGGTGGTGAGGGGGTAGTGTTTGCGGGGGGTTGACACACATGTCATGGGGAACCGCAAGTCTCACATCCTCGCCCAATGCCGACCTCCGCCTCAGTGACTGCTCTTACCTTGGACCCACCGACCACATCCAGGTCCCGCTGCTCTGCCGCGGTGAGGTCCAGCGGTCCACCTCCTGCCTTTATCCGCTCTCGGCAGTTATGGACGGCCTTCTCCTGTGGGGGTGGGGGGGAGGGGGTGGGTGGGGACACAAAACGACAGTGTTAGACTGTCCAATGCATGCAGTCCAGGGTGTGGATAGCGAGTGGCTTCAGTGGCCAGGGCACACTGCCATGGCGGCCAGTATGGGTGCCAGCATGTGGTGCAGGGTGGGAGTTCAGATGCCCTCCGGGTGGCGGGGGGGGGGTAGCATTCTGGGTGTGTGGACGGGGGTTTGTGCCAGGAGCACAGTGTTGCCTACCAGCACGGTAGCACAAGTGGATAGCACTGTGGCTTCACAGGGCCAGGGTCCCAGGTTCGATTCCCCGCTGGGTCACTGTCTGAGCGGAGTCTGCATGTTCTCCCCGTGTCTGCGTGGGTTTCCTCCGGGTGCTCCGGTTTCCTCCCACAGTCCAAAGACGTGCAGCTTCAGTGGATTGGCCATGATAAATTGCCCTTAGTGACCAAAATGGTTAGGAGGGGTTATTGGGTTACGGGGATAGGGGGGAAGTGAGGGCTTAATTGGGTCGGTGCAGACGCGATGGGCTGAATGGTCTCCTTCTGCACTGTATGTTCTAGGTTTTATGTTTTATGTTCACCCTGGCCACCCTGAGGAGGTTGTGCAGTTTCTTACGGCACTGCTAGCCGGTCCGGGCAGGTTTGCTGATGGCACTGACCGCCTCTGCCACTTGCGCCCAGTCATGGCGAACGGCAGCGGCTGGCAGCTTCCTTCCCGACCGGGCCTCAGGCTCGGCAGCCGTAAAACATGGTACCGCTCTCCTTGCTGCTGGGATGGTGTGTGTGGGGAGTGCAATGCATACATGCGGCTGCAGTTTGTTGGCCACCTGAGTGTCAATCGCGAATCCGGCGAATTCCGCACTGTTTCCCATTGGAATTGATTATGTTCCATGTGGTGCCAGTGCCAACTCCTTGATGATTGTTGAATTGGTCCAGTTACAGCGCCAGTTTTGCTGTCGTAGAAGTCCGCGAATCCTGCTCCGCGTCAATACTTAAGTGTCAGGAATGGAGAATTCCGCAGTTTCTGCTTACCTGAGAGTGGAGTATGAAATCTCATCTGAGCATCATCAAACGTCTCGTTAGAAAGGTGGCCCAAGTCAACTTGGAGTAGGTGCTCAAGAAGAACATAAATTTGGTAACAGCATAGCAGCATTATTTGTTGTTAATAGTTTTATGTGATGTAAAACAAGCCTTCTTAAAATTATTTTTTAATATCTGAGTCTCCAGTAAAATGCAATCGGTGTATTTGAACCCTTGCTGCCTGGCAGACATCGGGTGGGTGTGCAGTCAAAATCCGCCTGCACCTATCCTCTCAGCATCTCACAGTTTACATTTTTCACTGTCATTTTTGCGACAGGCTAAAGTTGGAGGGTTCCTTCTTTAGACATGGAGGGTCAGGGCCGAGCGACGTCATCCCAACTTTACTGCAATTCTTTTCTTCGGACTGAGTGAAGAATCCTCTTCAGTTCTCCCTCCACATGAAGGTCTCTGAGATGAGGATCAGAAGCAGAAGAGGCCATTCATGAGGAGATTTTGGTTTCCTTTTGTGGGGAGCCAAGAGAGAGAGCAGGAGTGTGGCTTCAGACCCAAGCCCCAGGTCCCAGAAAGAAACAAAGGCCGTGATGTTTCAGGCCCATTTGCCGCGTGTGCAAATCCCATTATGGCCACTAAATCTCATGAGAGGGACAGAACTTACTTGCGACAATGGTCTTCCCAGCCCCCACCGCCGATGACGTGATCAGGAATGTAAATCTAATTTCCATTTATATAAGCATTTAAATATAATTGAATGCCTTTACGCCATACCTTCCAGACCCGAGTGTTGTTCCCATCCCAGCGGCGTGACTTCACGCAAGCATGATTCACTATTGTTTTTTGCAAATGAAAACCAGCCGTGATGACCATGCTGGTGGTGCAGAGGTGCCTGCCAGCCCAGGGCTTTTAGGATGAGGGTGGGCAGTGCCAGAGGGTACTGAGAGGGGGCACTGAGAGGGGGAATACCATTCTTCAATGGAGGAGGCGGGTTTCTCCTTATGGGTGGTGGAGAGGAGAGAGGTGTGCACTGGCAGATGCGCAGTGGGAGGGGGGAAAGACGGGAGAGTACCCCCCCGATACTTCCGTGCAGGGGTGAGGGTCACCATAAAACGTATGTGGGGTGGGAGAGGGGGTCCTCCATGGTCAAGGGAGGGGGGTGGGCAGGAGTTCAGTTCTCTCACTGATCGGCGCGTCGTTTAAAGGTTGCGCCCCAATCTCTGTGCAGCCAGGCTTGTTGGCTCTCTCAGGCTTCATCCGGCCACAGTGACGGTGCAAAACCCACCCACCACTTTTGTTCTGACTGTCAGAAGATCTGGACAGAAAACCTGGTTGTGTTTCTGGAGAGAAACATAACAGTGTTCTGTCAGAAACTGATATTTTGCAATTTGTTTTGGAAAGTTCTGCCCAAGGCCTCCCTTTCCCAGGACTACTCACTCTCCCATCTGTTTCCCGGTGCACAATCTGTCCCCACGCCTGCAAAGCTGGCAGCTGCTTCCTGATCACAAACTACCTGTTCTGAGTGGAAATTTAGCTGGTGGCGTGTTAATGAAGCTCTGCTGGCAATTAAAATTACTGTGAGCTTATTCTCCTGAGGGCAAGCAGCGAAATTCCTGTGGGGAAACTGTTAAAATCTATCCTGGAGTTTAGTATGTCGGGATTCAGGACTGTGGGAATTCACAGGATTTCCTCCTGCCCTCAACAAGTACCATCTTTGAAGTGATTCCCGTGATTTAATGAAGAATTAGAGGGAAAAATGCTTAGGAATGAACCTGAAAGTGAAAAGGATAAGTACAGAAAGAGCTGCTCCAATGCCATGTGAAGTGTGATGATTCCTGAGCTCTTGGGAAATCTTGCTCAATTTCTAGTGGGGCGTGTCAAAAGTTTATAACTGCCCACAGCTTTGCAGAAGGTGAATAATTTAATTTGATGCTGTACTATTATGCTAAGGCAGGCAATCAGTCACGTTTGCACTGTGTAGGGTGTGAGAATTAACAGATATCCTGTCATAAACCTCCACAAACTCATCCTTTCAAACATAGTTTCATTCTCTCCCCTTCTAATGTTGCCCTTCAGGTTCTTGAGTGGGATCACCTGCTCTTGTTGATGGTGATTTTGGAGCTAGGAAGAGCATTTAGCTAGGAAGGGTGGCACATCCAAGTCCCACTGCCTTCCTGCCTCCGCCAGATTTAGGTTCAGTGTGGGAAGCCTGTGGTCGATCTTCTTGCTCAATCGAGGCCTTTGAGCAGTCAGTTGTTGACTAATTAAGGGCCACACCTGGTCACTGCTGGGATCAAACCAGCTACAAACATGCCTGTCACCATGTAGCGTACACAAAGGGGGGGAGTGTCATGAGAATGTCACTTTAAGAAATGTTTGGCTGCTCACATTACTGCAGTGATGTCAGAGTGCGGGTGAAGCTGGGCTGTCTGTCAGCTTTTTACTTTCATTTTAGGCTGTTTGCTTCAGGGTGTGTTTTAGTTTTGTTTTCAGTGTTGGAGCTGAAGCCAGACCAAGCAGGTGTACTGTTGATCTCTCTGCCATCAAAAGACTATCTCTTGATCATTTGGTGAATTCAGAATTATAAATGTTCTCAGTCGTGAATGTAAACCTAATGTGCTTCTGTTTAAATGGTTTTAAAGTCTTCTGGATGTTAAAAAAAAGCTTAAGTTATTACTTAGTGTTGTAGTCTTTGGAGGTTGTATTTGAATTAATGATTGCTAAGATGTTCACTGTATGTTTCAAAAAGGTTAACTTGAGTTCATAGAGTAAATATTGTTTTGCTTTAAAAAATACATTTTCATTTCTGCTGTACCACACCAGTAGAGTGGGCTGTGTGCTCCCCTTACCACAATCTATTAAAAGTTGTGGGTCAGGTGAACTCCATGCTACGCTTTGGGGTTCTCTAAACCCTGACCCATAACAAACTGGGGGCTCGATGGGGATAAAAGTCTATCTATTGGATTGGCTTAGTGAACTTAAAAGACAGTGAGGGGTGAGCACATAATGGTTGCTTTTCAGGTGTGGTATTCTAGTTTAAGTAGGGAATGTGTTGTGGGCAATGGCTCCTTCAGAGGCTCAGAAGTTTTTGGGGGTGGAGACTAAAAGCAGACTGTTAGATTTGGCAAAGACATTGCAGTTAACATTACCTGACAAAATGCAAAAAGGTGAGGTAATTATGGCGATGGCTAAGCATTTAAAGTTGCCTGAGATACAGTTTGACTCATTGGAAATGGCAAAAGTTCAGTTACAACTTAAACAAATGAAACCATCTTGAAGTTGATGGTTTATTTATTTTTCTTGGGGGGAGGTGCCATGAGAATGTCACTTTAAAAAATGTTTGGCTGCTCATGTTACTGCAGTGATGTCAGAGTGTGGGTGGTGCTGGGCTGTCCGTCAGCTTTTTACTTTTGTTTTAGGCTGTTTGCTGCAGGGTGTGTTTTAGTTTTGTTTTCAGTGTTGGGCTGAAGCCAGACCAAGCAGGTGTACTACTGTTCTCGCTGCCATCAAAAGACTATCTCTTGATCATTTGGTGAATTCAGAATTATAAATGTTCTCAGCAGTGAGTGTAAACCTAATGTGCTTCTGTTTAAAGGTTTTTTTTAAACGTCTTCTGGATGTTCAAAGGAAGGCTTAAATAATTACTTAGTGTTGTAGTCTTTGGGGGCTGTATTTGAATTAATGATTGCTAAGATGTTCACTGTATGTGGCTTGCACAGTTGCTTCACAGCACCAGGGTCCCAGGTTCGTTCCTGGCTGGGTCACTGTCTGTGTGGAGTCTGCACGTCCTACCTGTGTCTACGTGCGTTTCCACCGGGTGCTCCGGTTTCCACCCACAGTCCAAAGATGGGCAGGTTAGGTGGATTGGCCATGCTAAATTTCCCCTAGTGTCCAAAAAGAAAGGTTTGGTGGGGTTACTGGGTTACAGAGATGGAGTGGAAGTGTGGGGTTAAATAGGGTGCTCTTGCCAAGGGCCGGTGCAGACTCAATGGGCCGAATGACCTCCTTCTGCACTGTAAATTCTATGGAATCTATGCAAGGATATCTGCAAATAAGACCATAAAACATAGGATCAGAATTAGGCCACTCGGCTCATCGAGTCTCCTCCGCCATTCAATCATGGCTGATATTTTTCTCTTCCCCATTCACCTGCCATTATCCCCATAACCCCTGATCCCCTTATTGATCAAAAACCTATTTATCTCTGTCTTAAAGACACTCAGTGATTTGGTCTCCACAGTCTTCTACGGCGAAGAGTTCCACAGATTCACCACCCTCTGGCTGAAGAAATTCCTTCTCATCTCTGTTTTAAAGGATCGTCCATTTAGTCTGAGATTGTGTCTTGTGCTTCAAGTATTTCCTACAAGTGGAAACATCCTCTCCACGATCACTCTATCCAGGCCACGCAGTATCCTGGAAGTTTCAATAAGATTCCCCCTCATCCTTCTAAACTCCAATGAGTACAGACCCAGAGCCTTCAACCTTTCCTCCTACGTCAAGCTGTTCATTCCGTGGATCATTCTTGTGAACCTCTCGAGATGCCAGGTTGACCACAATTGGTGTAGATGCATGCAAAATACTTGCTGCTGACCGGATTGCCTGGAGACAATGGTTGGATTCTCCGCCATTGCCTGAGGCCTGCCCTGCGATGCTCCGTCCCCAACCGGCCAAGTTCCCAACGGCGTGGATTATGTGTGCTCACACCATTCGTGAACTCGGCGTGGTGGCTGCAGATCAGTCCGCGGCCCCCACAGTCGAGGGAGGGCCGATTCGCGGGCAGGTGAGGGCGTCAGTCGGGGCTGGGGGCACTGTGGGCGGGCAGTCTGGGGCGCGCAAGGGGCCAAAGGGGGGCACTACATTAGCGGTCCATGTCCGTCAGCTGAGTCTGCCATGGAGCATGGCGCAGCTGCTGCAGGGCGCGCCGTGCGTATGCGCGGCCTCGGAACCGGAAGTGCTGGCGGCCGTATCGGCAGCTAGAACTGCGAGCTCTATGCTGCCTCCCGGCTAGCCCCCACAAAATGGGGATTCAGTGGCCGCTTTACGCCAGTTCACCTGGAGTAAAAGACCACTGTTTTCACGGCAGCATGGGGACATAGTCTCCAAAACGAAGAATCCAGTCCAAGAAGTCTGAAAGGACCTGGAAAGTCTAGAGGACAAAGACATAACCAGGTGATGGAAAAGAGAGTCCGTCGGAAGGAAAAATATCATCCATTGACCACAAGCCAATCTGCGTGAGCTGCAGAAAGTATCAGGATAGGAAATAGTTAATAGTCAACAAATGATTAAGTTAACTATTAGTGGTTAATTAGTTAAGCACATCACTGGGTGCAAATACAGGCATAGGCGCTTGAAGGGGGCGTCGAGCACGACTGCCTGCTCCTCTTCCATGGTTATATTTGTGGTCAGTGTCCTTGAAGATGGAGCATGTGGTATCCACTGGCATGCTCGAGGTCTTCCATGCCCAGTGGGCACCGTAGAGGCCAGGGTGCAACATGAGCCCCGAGAAACACATATTGATTTCATTTTAATAAGGTTCTTTTGAAATTTTGTTATTGGTTAGAGACCTCCTTTGAGAGAGATTGACCTTAATTTGGACTTGTTCATTTTGTTAATTTGAACCTTTAAAAAAAAAATTTGCTCAAAAGAGGAAAGAGGTAATGATCTGGGAGATAGAGGATTCTCAGATTCTGCGGCTATGTCCGCGGATCCGTCTGGTCTTACGACCAAAAAGCCGGCGGCGCCACCGCACCAATCCTCCGCCAGATGGGGGGGGCTATCAGCCATGCCGTGGAAAGCCCCCAGCTTGACCTGTGGATACAGCCGCAGAATGGCAGGGTCCATGGCCGCAGATGCGTATGGCGGCGACCTGCGGCAGCCACGTCGTACAGCATGGCGCTGGGCACGCGAGGACCCGGCCTGCCAAAAACTGCCCCCCCTGTAACCCCCCTCACCACCCTGGACCACCCCGCACCAGTCCCCCCAGCCCCGCCTGAAGACTCCCCAGCCAGCGGAACGGCTGCCCCCAACTGTGGCAGCATTGGACAGAGTCCGCAGCCGCCACACAACATCCCCGAAAGTTGTGAGGACCCTTGTACCATGCCGTTGGGGTCTCAGCCCATCGGAGGTGGAGCATCGGGGGAGGGCTTCATATGATGTCCTGAGGCTGTCCCAATGGCAGGTGCCATGCTCCTCGGTTACGCCGTTCTTGAGAGGGCGGCACATCGGTAAACGGCGTACCGATCGGAGAATCCAGTCCAGAATTTTACGTGAGTTGGAATAAAATTCTGTCTGGAAGAATTAAAGTTAGTTTATTTCTTTCTTACCAACGGGTCACCACAGTTTTCCAGAAGGGAGTGCCACTTGTAAATTGATTTCTATAGCCTTGGCAAGGTTCATTACAGCAGTGACATTCACTGTACTGCAGTCCAACATCTCCTGTGATGGACTGATGTCAACAACAATAAATACAATTCTGGAGAAGGATCATCTGGACTCGAAGCGTGAACTCTGTTTTTCTCCCCACAGGTGCAGCCAGGCCTGCTGAGTTTATCCAGCATTTTATGTTTTTTTATTTGTAATAAGTACATTGGTGTTTGTGTCTGTGTTATGTATTGTAACCGATGCATCTCTGTGTAGTGTGTCGCATGATTACGCGGTGACACTTTGAAGATTTTCCCTCTCTTCCATCTGTGAGCAAGCGGTGCCTCTGTAAATTTACTCTGGCAACTGGTTAAGTAAGCTATGGTATGGCAACGTAATTATCTTTTGTCTCCACTGTGAAGAAAAGCAAAACCTCTGAAAACTTAACAGTGACAGCTTGCTGTATGCAAATTAACTACTGCTTACATGACAGCAATTATTACACTTCAAAAGTACTTCACTGACTTCAAGGTGCTTTGAGATGTCCAGTGGTTGTGAGAAGTGCTGTATAAATGCAAATCTTTCTATCTTTATAACAAAGGGGCAGATCCACAATACACTTGCCCATTGATAACAGTGGAGCAACCTCTTCGTAGACCAGTAACAAAGAGCCACGTGGAGCTCCCACTCCACTGCAATATTTCAATAACAAGGCCAATAAAATCATCAGGAAAGGTGAGGATGTTTTCAACATTAAATTGGCAATATAGATGTGCTTATTTCAGAATCGGGCGGAAATATTGTTGAGAAGAAGGATTGGTGGTGTGATATTATCATGAATGTAAGAACTGCAAGGGTTAATGACATGTCTAACTCAACCACTAGAGGGAGCAAGATGTAGAACTATAAAATACATTGGCCGGGTTTCATATCATATATATAATTTGCAGTGCAGAAGGAGGCCATTCGGCCCATCGAGTCTCCTCCAGCTCTTGGAAAGAGCACCCTACCCAAGCCCACACCCCCACCCTATCCCCATAACCCAGTAACCCCACCCAACACTAAGGGCAATTTTGGACACTAAGGGCAATTTAGCATGGCCAATCCATCTACCCTGCACAACCTTGGACTGGGGGAGGAAACCGGAGCACCCGGAGGAAACCCACGCACACACGGGGAGAACGTGCAGACCCCACACAGACAGCGGCCTTGGCCGGGAATCGAACCTGGGACCCTGGAGCTGTGACGCAATTGTGCTAACCACTATGCTACCGTGTAGCCGAAATCGCGCTTGGCGCGGGGGCGGAGAATGGGGACTCAGACCCGCGATCGGCTCTGACGCCGGGACGCGATTCTCCAACGACTGGAGAGTCGGAGCCAGTCGCGTGTGCATGGTCGCCGCGGCGCTGGCCGGGGGCTGTTGAAAAAGGGCCCCACAGCGATTCTCCGCGGTCTACCGGCCGAGTTCCCGCCGAGTTCCGCTGGCATGGTTCCCATATGGTTTCACCTGGCGGTAGCTCGGACCCGCGGCTGCGGTGTACGTCCTGGAGGGGGGGGGGGGGGGATCAGACTCTGGTGGGGGGCCTCCATGACGGCCAGGCCAGCGATCGGGGGCTACCGATCGGCAGACACGCGTGATCGGGGGGTTGCCTATCTTCTTCCACGTCAGATCGCTGTGTGGCTCCGCCATGTTGCGTGGGGACTGGCGCGAAAACGGCCACCGCATGCATGCACGGACCCATGGCCGGCCGTCACGCACATGCGCAGACCCGTGGCCGGAATTGCAGGGCCCCGTATTGGCAGCAGGAGCTGCGCAGCCCTGCTATCCCCCTTGAAGTCGGAGAATCACTCCGGACTTTTTGAAAAAAGTCTGGAGTGATTTGCACCCGTTTTCCGGTGGGCGTGGGTATTTAGCCTCATTTTCGGAGAATCCCGGCCATTGATGCTAAGCCTTATGGAGGAGAGGTTGAGGAGAAGGCGAGAGAACAGCCTGAAGGAAAGATAATGTGAGTGAGAGATGATCAAAGTTAATGTAATAGTGTAGAGATTAGTAGTAGATGAGTGTAGATTGTATGTTTATTATCAACTGTGTATTATGTAGGAGTAAGTGTCAAATCCAAATAAGTAGTGTTAATAAATTTATAGCTTTGTTCTATTTAAAGCTATTTGTGGTCTTTGTGAACACTACGCCAACCACCCTGCATTTAGCTACACAAAGAATACCACAGGTGGTTTTCATGACGTCCAGCAACACTGCTTAATTTTCACTCATGCTGTCGAGGAAGGAAATTAAATTTCCTCCAACTGCAGAGGCCAGCAGGTAGTGTGTGATTAAAACCCATGAGAGAATTCACAATGCACATAGGCTGGGTGGAAGAGACTTGACAGATGACCAGGTGCTTTCTCGCCTTGCCCGCTGGCCAAATCCTCTGGTGCCACCAACGATATACCCCACGCCACGAGTTTCCCGGCACAATGGGGTCTCCCGGAGACCCCATTGACAATGGTGGGACCAGAAGATCCTGGCATCATCCAATAGTGGGAGAGGAGGGCACCTCCCTGCTGCAAAACATGCCGCAGTGTGCACGGAAAATCCCACCCTCAGTCTGTTTTTTTGAATAATCGCCTTTGGATGGGTGGCTTCCAATTTTAATTCAAATTTCAGGGTTTGAGTGAGGATATTTCTGATGAGGAATGACAATTTGGGCCAGAACGTTCTGGAATCATTGTCAATGGGCTGGCATTGTTGGGAAGGCTGGACAAATGCATTGGGTGGGGATGTGTCTGGCAGATAGGTTGACAGGCAAGCCTCTCACTGGGAATCCCACTGAGCTCCTTGATTGGCCAATTAAGTGCCGCTTCCTGCCTCTGTTGACATTGTGCCAGTGGTGGGTGAGCTCCCGCCATGTGGGGAGGCCCCCAGTGAAACCTGGCTGCCTCCCGGTGGTTTATGCGGTGGTTCCTTCTTTTTGGTCATTCCGTGGCCCATTTCCCCCAATCGCAATAGCTGCCCCCACAGTAAAGGTACGACTTTAACTCAACAACACCATTGCAGCCCCCCCTGCCTTTCCCTCTTAGGGGCCTGCTAGATTGACCCTGGCATATCCCAGACGCCAACCTAAGTGAGTGTGAGGGCCCACGCTCATTGATGCCTTCTTATCCTTTAGATTTACCCTAGCAGTGGCCACTACTGTGGTGGCGCTTCTGAGCCCTCTCACCTGGCAGCTCTTGAGGGCAACCCCAGTGGCAGCCACTTTGCTGCTGGCACTATGCAGGCTGCCCATTCCTTACTTCCAGTCCGAGTGGTGGAATTCCTGTCACCTTTTCATGATGTGATTTACAAGTAAAGAGGAGTGATTGTAAGTTGTTCTTATGCTTGGAAATAAACACAAGAATGTGCTAAAAATCTGGAAGAAAAATGTTAACACGCTTAAGTAGTGATTGAATGGCAGTCAAGGATATATGAGTCGTACAGTACTTGATGATAGACAACCTGTGGTTTTATCCTTAAATCCAAATGCTTGCCCACAACTGCAATCTAATCTAGCCTGTCCATTATAATTTAAAAAAGGAAAACTTAGGTTGACACAATATAAGTTTTTTTTCAAATCACAAATGGAATCAATGAGTGGATTTATACAGTAGATTTACAGACTAATACCAGCAATGGGCAGGTAGCCTAAAAGGCGAGGCAGGCAAGGCTTGTATCCACTGAGTTTAGAAGATTAAGAGGTGACTTAAACTCTTGACAGTGAAGAAGGAAGCCATTTGGCTCATCAAATCTGCATTAACCCTCTGAACCTGCACACTACCTAGGTCCACTCTCCACCCCCCCACTTTGCCCGTAACCCCACCTAATGTTGGATACAAAGGGGCAATTTTTACATGAGCAATCCACCTGGACTGTGGATCTTGAAATGAAATGAAATGAAAATCGCTTATTGTCACAAGTAGGCTTCAAATGAAGTTACTGTGAAAAGCCCCGAGTCACCACATTCCGGCGCCTGTTCGGGGAGGCTGGTACGGGATCTTTGGACTGTGGGAGGAAACCAGAGCACCTGGAGGAAACGCAGGCTGAGTGGGGGAGAGCATGCCAACTCCACGCAGACAGTCGCCCAAGGTCGGAATCGAACCTGGGTCCCTGGCACTGTGAGGCAGTAGTGCTAGCCACTGTGTTGCCGTGCCACCCTAAATTTGACTGAAACCTTTAAGATCCTGAAGGGTATTGACAGGGTGGATGTGGAGAGAATGCAGTTGCTGTTCTATCTTGATGTTCGTTACAAGCTTAATGATGGTCAGGATAAAGTCAATGTAAACAATAGACAACCCACCTGCTCCAATTCAAGTAGGCTAACCATCTTGAGGAAGGAGGATATGTACATGAACTCATCCCTCTGCAGCAATTAAGTCTGAGTGACAGGTATTCTGAGAATTAAAGGGGAAAGAAAGCATTCAATTGCTTATAGCACCAAGTGTCACAGTAGAGTTTGAATAAATATTTGTTGGAAGTCAACGTACAAGGTAATCTCAGTAGTTCTTTTGATGAGGTCCAGAGAGAATTCTTACCTTGTCACCAAGCCTGAAACCCTCTGGTTTCCATTGAATCCTCATCCCCCTCCTCTCACCCCCCTCACCCCCATTTCATTGATGAACATTTCAAGCACATTCAGGTAGGGAAGCAATTGAGCTGAGCACATTAACAGTGTCAATGTGCAGCAGTGCTAGACTAACCTTGTTAACATTTCCTCTCCTCCTAATCATATGGGTTCATTAAAACGTAGTTCCAGTTTTCACTACTTGGCTGGAAGCGGCTGTTGGGTGGAGAGCAGAATGGAGACTGGGGCAATGGATACTTGCACATCCCCAACCAAACCATCAGATTTTCCTTCTACTCATTTACATGGGAGAAAAATCTGTTTGATTCTGTTACCAACATGGGCAACCCCCAGTCAGAATTTCCCCTCCATCTGCCATGCATGGCAATCTGCTAAATGCCCCGGCAGTAAAGATGAAAATCTACCCCTTTATTACCCTTAATCAGCAGAAGGAACCTCTACAAATATGAACAAATATGTATCATCGGGTAACTGCTTTTTGGCCTGGTACCAAATCTTGCTGTACTGTCCACCATGCTTCCCCTTGCTGGTAGTGTCACGACCCCGTGGGCTAGTGCGCAGCTAATTCCAACCCCACTTTGACTCGAAGTCACAACACAAGAGAAATTAGTTGTTTTTTTAAAAACCTGATGTTCTCGGCTGAGCGCAATAAACTGCAGTCACCAGGTTTGTAACTTTAACAAAAGTAACCTTTTATTATGCACAGTATTATAATTAAACGGACAAAAAAAATCTAATTGACTATCGAATACCCCTTTCCCAAACCCCCCCCCAACGACTTTCAACTATCCCCACTCTCTTGGTACACAGAGGGGAAAGGGTAATTGAGCGGTAAAGAAAATATTAATAAAAATAAAAGGATAAAGAATCTTTGATGCACTATGATGCCTTGCAATTAATGTCTTTCTGGAGTTTAAGCTTTTGTTTTGGTACTTCTTCCTTCTATGCTTGAGATGGTTTTCTCTGGCAAGGTTGTCTACTTTCTCTGTGGATTCAGGATTACTTCAAGCTTAAAGTTAAGATTTGCCAGGTTTTAAAACAATAAAACTGTTCTTTACTTCAACAGCGAGAGAGAGAGACTGTCCCTTTCACTTTCAAGGTCTAAACATTTGAAAATGAAAATCGCTTATTGTCACAAGTAGGCTTCAATGAAGTTACTGTGAAAAGCCCCTAGTCGCCACATTCCGGCGCCTGTACGGGGAGGCTGGTATGGGAATTGAACCGTGCTGCTGGCCTGCCTTGGTCTGCTTTAAAAGCCAACGATTTAGCCCAGTGTGCTAAACCAGCCCCTATTTCTGCTGAGCTCTTTCAGAAAGCATCACACAGGAACCAATCACTTACTGTTGTCGGGCAGAACACTGTCCCTGGCCAACCTACAGGTTGCCAGACAACCAATCGAACTACTGACTTCCTCGAAAGCTGGAACCAACAAGTTTGTTTTCTCCTCTCCATAATACAAAACCGAGGAGCACAATATCCTGACAGGCTGCTTCAGCTTGAGTCCTCTGCTTATAGGCACATTCAAAATATGGGTCCACACACCAAAAATAATAAAATAACTGAAAACGGGAACAAAGAAAGTAAACAGGAAGTACAGCGGTTGTGGAATATTCTACCCGATGTCTGATTCATTGGGTGGGATTTTCCAGTCCCACCAGGGACGGGCATTGTCTCAAACAGAATGGAAACATTTAGAGAGTGGCGAAAAGTCAATTGTTGGTGGCTCTCTAAAGTTTTCCATACTGCACATGGTGCGATGTCTGCAACTTGGGAACAGGGGAATCCCAGCCATTTTGCTTCTGTTTGAAGTGACCCCATTCTGAATAGGGCGATGCTAAATTTTATATTACTTTGAATGATTGATACTGCCAAGCCTCTACGAAACACTACGAACAGCACATATTCTTAACTCTGGCCTCTCCATTATTGATTCTTCAATTTCTTTTGTGCTTTTTTCCCCCAAAACCTTGGGCGGGATTCTCCCACACTTGGCGCGATGGCCCAACGCCGGCTCCAAGAGCGGCGCGAACCACTCCGGGGTCGGGCCACCCGGAAGTTGCGGAATCCTCCGCACTTCCGGGGGCTAGGCCTGCACTGGAGGTGTTGGCGCCATGCCAACCAGCACCAAAGGGCTGCCGTGGGCCGGCGTGAGTTGCCGCATGTGCAGAACCGCAGGCGTATTCTGGCGCATCCACCAGAATTTAGTTAACATTTATACAAACACACAGCAAGAATTATTATCAATTACAAACATAAAGACACCCCACAGCGACAGTAATCTATGTATAACACTTAATGAATTCCCCCTTAACTGTTCCAATTTAAACATAAAATCCCATAAACCAAAAACCCCTTTTCAAGAGCATTCTCACTTGAATAAGTCTGGCTTTCCCTGAGATTCTGAACCCATCTCACCAGCAGGTTTAATCTCTTCCGGAAAGCAAACTATATCTTAAAAAGGGCAGCACGGTGGCCTAGTGGTTAGCACAACCGCCTCACGGCGCTGAGGTCCCAGGTTCGATCCCGGCTCTGGGTCACTGTCTGTGTGGAGTTTGCACATTCTCCCCGTGTCTGCGTGGGTTTCGCCCCCACAACCCAAAAATGTGCAGAGTAGGTGGATTGGCCATGCTAAATTGCCCCTTAATTGGAAAAAAATAATTGGGTAATCTAAATTTAAAAAAAAAAAAAAAGAAAAAAAAAAAAACTATATCTTAAAAGCCACCACAAAGGTGATTTTTATTAGAATATAAGAACTAGGAGCAGGAGTAGGCCATCTGGCCCCTCGAGCCTGCTCCGCCATTCAATGAGATCATGGCTGATCTTTTGTGGACTCAGCTCCACTTTCCGGCCCGAACACCATAACCCTTAATCCCTTTATTCTTCAAAAAACTATCTATCTTTATCTTAAAAACATTTAATGAAGGTGCCTCTACTGCTTCACTGGGCTAGGAATTCCATAGATTCACAACCCTTTGGGTGAAGAAGTTCCTCCTAAACTCAGTCCTAAATCTACTTCCCCTTATTTTGAGGCTATGCCCCCTAGTTCTGCTTTCACCCGCCAGTGGAATCAACCTGCCTGCATCTATCCTATCTATTCCCTTCATAATTTTATGTTTCTATAAGATCCCCCCTCATCCTTCTAAATTCCAATGAGTACAGTCCCAGTCTATTCAACCTCTCCTCATAATCCAGCCCCTTCAGCTCTGGGATTAACCTCGCGAATCTCCTCTGCACACCCTCCAGTGCCAGAACGTCCTTTCTCAAGTAAGGAGACAAAACTGAACACAATACTCCAGGTGTGGCCACACTAACACCTTATACAATTGCAACATAACCTCCCTAGTCTTAAACACCATCCCTCTAGCAATGAAGGACAAGATTCCATTTGCCTTCTTAATCACCTGTTGCACCTGTAAACCAACTTTTTGCGACTCATGCACTAGCTCACCCAGGTCTCTCTGCACAGCAGCATATTTTAATATTTTATCATTTAAATACTAATCCCTTTTGCTGTTATTCCTACAAAAATGGATAACCTCACATTTGTCAACATTGTATTCCATCTGCCAGACCCTAGCCCAATCACTTAACCTATCCAAATCCCTCCAGTGAAGTTTCTGTGAAAAGCCCCTAGTCGCCACATTCCAGCACCTGTTTGGGGAGGCAGGAACAGATTGGAATAGATATTTAAAATGAAACGAGAGAGACAGGCCAAAACACTTCTTTCTCCTGTGTGAGTCCACAGCGACAAATCTGAAAGCGAAAGTAAAACCAGCTCACAGTGCCACAGCCCAGCTCCACCCACACAATGACATCACTGAAGCCATGTGGTAAGACAAAAAACTTTCTTAAAGGGACACTCCCATGACACGTGCTCCCTTTCTGCCTCTGAGTAACCAGAAGAAAAAATAGTTTGGTCAAGTATTCTTATATCCCCATTTTACTGGTGTTCCATTTTAAAGTATACAAAGTCAGTTTTGACCAGTGCTTTTATTTCCCTGTTTTACTGATTTTTCCTTGCTCTCTATCTCAGTAGCTCACATTTCTTTTTGCATTAATTGCCGTCAAATCCCTGATGAGGCCTGACCTTTGACCCAGCTTGAAAGGGAGCTTTATTATGGGCCCTCATTGCATGTTTGATGCCATTGAGCCATTTTCTGCATTCTTCTATTTGTTTGGGCATGGTATTAATTTTCAATCTATTCTAACCAAATCATTTTGATTGTGTAATGTAAGGATCCGAACACTGGAGGAGGAGTTTGCGGCTTTCTGTTGGAACAAAGCCCATGTTGCATCGCTTGAAGCTGCTCTTTTTACCAATTCAGCAGTTGCACAACAGTTCGGGAAATCGCTGTTAAGGAACGTTTTCTGAAAGTTTGCCAAATGAAGTATGTCTTCAAGGTATACAAGTGTGACTAACTCCTGCATCGAATGCCGCTTTGCTAATAATGACTCATTAACCATCGCCCTGACCCCCAAGTCAAAGTAACAATATGATTCAACTACTTTTATGGGATTATCACATACACCCAGACCTGATGGATGCACTTATTACAGACCCGACAAATGGGAAGAAATGTGTATCATGATGGGTTTTGCTGACACCACTGTGCAGAAAAAAACCTTGAGGCCCCGAGAAAGCAGCTTGGGGGTAGATTGTTGACTGCAATGGAATGAAAATGAGGAACAATGAAAAATGGGGTGCCAACTCATTATCATCTCTTTAACACTCTCACCCCAGCTCAAGAACTACACCACTCTCTGTGATAGGAAAAATAAAACAATGGTGTCCAAAATAGAACAGAGCCGAAGCGGTAAAGAATTCAATATCGGAGTAAGCAGAATAAATATCTGTAGCTTGAAATAGGCGTATCTTATTGAAACAGTGAATCAGAGTTGGGGGTAGAAAAAAAGACAGTCATTTTTTTCCCATTTCTTGCCATCTTAACAGTTTCTTTTGGAGATATTAAGGCGTTAAGAAAAAAAAGGTGGCTGAGAATATAAGTAACACAATCAACTAATAAAAACAAACATCTAAGAACCTGTGTCGCCTTGGCGACTCTGCTGGGTGGGTGTGTGCACATCATCAAAGATAAATAATTGTGCGATGGACAGGAGCAAAGCAATCTTAAGGGTGTGCACAGGTTTGAGAATTGTGTTTTAACAAGGCATTAAAGTAACAGTCAAATAAAGATGCAATGCTTCAAGTCCATAATAAAATATTTGGAGCATACCATTGTTTTTTAAAAAATAAATTTAGAGTACCCAATTTATTTATTTTTTCAATTAAGGGGCAATTTAGCATGGCCAATCCACCTACCCTGCACATCTTTGGGTTGTGGGGGCGAAACCCACGCAAACTCCACACGGACAGTGACCCAGAGCCGGGATCGAACCTGGGACCTCGGCGCCATGAGGCAGCAATGCTAACCACTGCGCCACGGTGCTGCCCTGAGCATACCATTGTATGCCCAATTGTCTGAAATGTACGCAGAAGAATACTTTTCACTGTACCTCAGTACACATGACAATAAACAAATCCAATGCAATCTAATCCAATCCAATTGTCAGTGAAAGGCGTTGACAAAGAGAAATCCAGACTTGAAGCATTAGCCCCTTTTACTCTCCACAGATGCTGTCAGACCTGCTGAGATTGTACAGTATTTTCTGATTTTATGTATGGGAAAGATTCATGTCACTTTTCCCCAGGACCACACTGTCGCCAGCCTGACCAACCCTGCCCACAGCCAACCATACCCCTCCCTCCCCCACCAACCCTATGGAAAGCCAGGCTTAACAGGAGACTCTTGAGTTTTTTTATTGAGTTTTCATATTTTATATATGACAAATTACAAGTTATTAGAGAGAGAGAAAAAAAAACACAAAAATTTAACATGAATATTTACAGGTAAGCATCTTCATAACAATAATTGTGGCCGCCCCCTTTAGCCAGCATACATATTTTACATTCCCCAATATGGCCGAGGCACATGTTTATAGGCATTTATTTATAGTTTGGTTTTGGGCCTTGGCTTGCCATCAAACCCCCATACCGAGCCCGTAGCCCCCCCCCCTCCCCCCGGCTACCTTCCCCCGATTCCCGTCCATTTTCCCCTGGTTCTTGGCCACCCGACTATTCTTCCTCATGTACGTTGGCCACAAACAGGTCCCGGAACAGTTGCATGAATGGCTCCCACGTTCTGTGGAAGCCGTCGTCCGACCCTCGGATGGCGCATTTGATTTTCTCCATTTGGAGAGATTCCGAGAGGTCGGACAGCCAGTCTGCAGCTCTGGGTGGTGCTGCTGACCGCCAGCCAAACAGGATTCTACGGCGGGCAATCAGGGAGGCAAAGGCAAGGGCGTCCGCCCTCCTCCCCAGGAATAGATCTGGCTGGTCTGAAACCCCGAAGACCGCCACTATCGGGCATGGCTCCACCCTCACCCCCACCACTTTGGACATAGCCTCGAAGAAGGCTGTCCAGTACTCCACAAGTCTGGGGCAAGACCAGAACATGTGGGCGTGGTTGGCCGGGCCTCTCTGGCACCGCTCACATTTGTCCTCCACCTCCGGGAAGAACCTACTCATACGGCTTCTCGTTAAGTGGGCTCTATGTACCACTTTTAGTTGCGTCAGGCTGAGCCTTGCGCACGTGGAGGTGGAGTTGACCCTATGCAGTGCTTCGCTCCAGAGTCCCCACCCTATCTCCATCCCCAGGTTGTCCTCCCATTTCCTTCTTGTTGCGTCCAGTACGGTGTCGTCCCTATCTACCAGTCGGTCATACATGTCACTACAGTTCCCTTTCTGTAGGATACTTGCGTCCAGTAGGTCTTCCAGTAGTGTCCGTCGTGGCGGTTGTGGGTATGTCCTTGTCTCTTTTCGTAGGAAGTTTTTGAGCTGCAGGTACCGTAGCTCGTTCCCCCCAGCTAGCTGAAATTTCTCTGTCAGTTCGTCCAGTGTTGCGATCCTGTCGTCCGTGTATAGGTCCTTGACTGTCAGTGTCCCCCCGTCCTGCCTCCACCTTTTGAAGGTGGCGTCAGTCAGTGCTGGTGTGAACCTATGGTTGTTGCAGATGGGAGCCTTGTCCGACATTTTGTACAGGCCAAATTGCTGCCGCAGTTGGTTCCAGGATTGGAGGGTGGCCGTCACCACTGGGCTGGTGGAGTGTTTTTTGGGTGGGGATGGGAGTGCTGCCGTGGCGAGGGCCCGGAGGGAGGTTCCCATCCAGGAGGCTTCCTCCGCACGCACCCACTCGGCTTCTGGCTCCTGGATCCATCCCCTTACTCGCTCGGCTGTTGCCGCCCAGTGGTAGAATTGTAGATTCGGGAGGGCTAGCCCCCCCCTGGATTTTGTTTTTTGTATGACCTTCTTTGGGATCCTAGCATTTTTACCCCCCCATACGAACGCCATGATATGTTTGTCCAGCGCTTTGAAAAAGGCCTTGGGGATGTAGATCGGAATGGATCTAAACAGGAAAAGGAACCTGGGCAGTACGTTCATTTTGATCGTCTGGACTCTCCCCGCGAGGGAGAGCGGGAGTGTGTTCCATCTTTGCAGGTCCTTTTTAACTTCCTCCGTCAGGCTGGTGAGGTTCCATTTGTGGACCCCTTTCCAGTCATGGGCTATTTGGATCCCCAGGTAGCGGAATTTATTTCGGGCTTGTTTGAACGGCAGGCCCTTTAGCGCTGCCCCCCCCCCCCCCCTTGCGGGTGTACTGGGAAGATCTCACTTTTGCTCATGTTGAGTTTGTAGCCCGAGAAGGCTCCAAACTCTTTCAGGAGCGCTATGATTCCGTCCATGCTGCTTTGTGGGTCCGAGATATAGAGGAGCAGATCATCCGCATAGAGTGAGACTCTGTGCTCTCTACCTCCCCTTCGGATCCCCCTCCAATTTTTTGCTGCCCTGAGCGCGATTGCTAGCGGTTCGATTGCTAGTGCGAACAACAGCGGGGACAGTGGGCATCCTTGTCTGGTGCCCCTGTGCAGCTGGAAGTATTGGGAGTTGGTATTGTTGGTCCGTACACTCGCCATGGGGGCGTTGTATAGGAGCTTTACCCAAGCGGTGAACCCTGTTCCAAGCCCGAACCGCTCCAGTACCTCTATGAGGTATTTCCATTCGACTCTGTCGAAGGCCTTTTCTGCGTCCAGGGAGACGATCACCTCTTGTGTTCTCTCCCCGGAGGGGGTCATTATCACGTTCAGCAGGCGCCTGATGTTCGCGGTAAGCTGTCTACCTTTGACGAAGCCCGTCTGGTCCTCTGTGACCACCTCAGGTACACAGTCTTCTAGCCTTTTGGCTAGGATTTTGGCCAGTATTTTGGCGTCTGCGTTCAGCAGAGATATGGGTCTGTATGACCCACATTCCGTTGGGTCTTTGTCTTTCTTAGGTATCAGCGAGATTGAGGCCTGTGCTAACGTGGGTGGCAGTGTGCCCCTAGCTAGCGAGTCTGTGAACATCTCCCGCAGGTGCGGGGCCAGCGCTGTCGCGAATTTTTTGTAGAAGTCCGCCGGGAATCCGTCCGGTCCCGGCACCTTCCTAGTCTGCATGGAGCTAATGCTCTCCATGATCTCTCCCAGTGCTAGTGGTGCTTCCAGATCCCGTTTTCTGCCCTCTCCCACGACTGGTATGTCCAGTCCATCAAGAAACCGGTTCATCCCAGCCTTCCCCGTTGGGGGCTCCGAGGTGTATAGCTCTTGGTAGAAGGCCTTGAAGGTTTCGTTAATCCTCTCTGGTTCTGTTTCCCACGTGCCTCTGGTACCTCTGATTTGCGCAATTTCCCTGCTGGCTGCCTGCTTTCTCAGCTGGTGTGCCAACAGGCGGCTGGCTTTGTCTCCGTGTTCGTACAGGGCCCCGCGTGCCTGGCGGAGTTGGTGTACTGCTTTCCTGGTGGAGAGCAGGTCAAAGTTCCTTTGTAATTCTTTTCTCTCCGCCAGGAGCTCTACGGTCGGGGCCTCGGAGTATTTACGG
The DNA here is from genome assembly GCF_902713615.1 of Scyliorhinus canicula. Classification (NCBI taxonomy): domain Eukaryota; kingdom Metazoa; phylum Chordata; class Chondrichthyes; order Carcharhiniformes; family Scyliorhinidae; genus Scyliorhinus; species Scyliorhinus canicula. Next base: position 199,674,796 of record NC_052146.1, read on the forward strand.
TCTACCTCCAGTATGGAGTCGACCAGCTTCTGCCTAGCCACCCTTTCCTCCCTATCTCTTTGCGCTTTGTAGGCAATGATTTCCCCTCTTAGTACGGCCTTAAGCGCTTCCCAGAACGTGGAGGATGAGACCTCCCCGTTTTGGTTGTTCTCCGTGTATTCCGTGTGGCCCGCGCTATCCTTTCGCTGAAGGCCTTGTCAGCTAGTAAGGCACCGTCCAGCCTCCATGTGGGGCGCTGGGCCCTTCCCGTCTCCAGCCGCACGTCCATGTAGTGTGGGGCGTGGTCTGATATCACAATTGCGGAGTATTCCACCTTGTCTATCCCTGGAAGCACCGTTTTCCCCACCACAAAGAAGTCAATTCTGGTGTACACATTGTGTACTGGGGAGAAGAAAGAGAATTCTTTCTCCCCCGGGTGGGCGAATCTCCAGGGGTCCACTGCTCCCATCTGCTCCATATAGTGACTGAGTTCCCTTGCCATGTTTGAGGTTTTCCCCGTTCTGGGGTTTGTTCTGTCCGTCTTTGGGTCCTGTACACAGTTGAAGTCCCCCCCCATGATTAGTCGGTGCGTCGCTATGTCCGGGATTTCTGCCATGGTCTTTTGGATGAAGCTCGTGTCGTCCCAGTTGGGCGCGTACACGTTAACTAGAACTACCGGCGCCCCATCCAGGGCCCCGCTGACCATGACATACCGTCCCCCTGGGTCCGTAACCGTCTTTGTCGCCCTAAACATTGTCCTCTTGCCAATCAGGATCGCCACCCCCCTGGCCCTTGCCCCATAACAGGAATGATAGGTTTGTCCCACCCAGCCCTTTCTTACCCGCAGTTGGTCCTGCTCCCTCAGGTGCGTCTCTTGGAGGAAGACTATGTCGGCCCTCATGTTTCTAAGGTGGGTGAGGACTCTAGATCTCTTCACTGGGCCGTTAAGTCCCCTTACGTTCCAGGTGACTATTCTGGTGGGGGGCTTCTGCCCCCTTGCTCCTGTGGGGTTAACCATATTTGTCCGGTGGACGCGCCCCTGCCCTCTGGGGTTTCCCTTTGTTAGGGGGCCGTCCAGGATGTCCACTATCACTGCTCTCCCCATGCGGTCGGGTCCCTGCGCTCCGGGGTTCCCCCTTGTCCCGGGGACACCCGCCATGGCCGTCCACTGTGTGTCCGCCACGCGGGTAGTCCTCTGCACTCCGGGGGGCCCCTTCACCCACAGACTGTACTGGGTGGGTGCTTGCAGCGGTTCCCTGTTTCGAGCCCTTGTCCGTGGCACTTTGTGGCCCTATTCCCTTTCTGGCCTCTTTTGTCCCTTCGTCCCTGCATTTCCCCTCCCTGGTCTCTCGCCCCCCGAGTGCCCCCCCCCCCCCCCGCTCTATCCCTTTTCCCCCCTCCCCTGTATACCCCTCCATTGCCCCTCTCTCCCCCATTCCTGTCCCCATTTGCTCTCCCACCTTTGATGGGTGATCCCCCCCCTCCCCTGCCTGGCGCCTTCCCCCCTGTTGGGGGTGCGCTGCGGCCCTGCTCTGTTGCGCGCCCCCGTCGCTAGCTTTCCTGCTAGCATGGTGGCTCCCCTCTCGGAGGTTGCTGTCCCGCTTCTCCTCTCCCCTCTCCAGTACTCCCGTTCCCTCGTGCCGGGGCCTGACCTCCCACCTGGAGCGGGCCCGTGGGCATTGGGTTGTTTTTCGTTCTGGGTGTTCCTGCCAGGGGGGAGGGGGCTGGCTTTGCCTCGCCCCTCCCCACCCCCCCGTCAGCATGACGTTTCTCCTTGCCATGGGCCCCTCGTCCCTACTTCCCATGGCGTTTTTCCAGCCCGTGCTCCTCGACGAATCTATTCGCCTCGGCAGGGGCTGTAAAGAAATATTCCTTGTTTTGGTATGTGACCCAGAGTTTTGCTGGGTACAGCATACCAAAACGTACTTTGTTCTTGTAGAGAGGTGCTTTCGCTCTGTTGAACTCCGCCCGTCTCTTAGCTATGTCCGCTCCAAGATCCTCGTAGATTCGGATGGCGTGCCCGTTAGGAGACTCTTGAGTAGGGTTCTCTGACTTTCCTGCTTCCCTCCATATCTGGTACACTCGAGTGAAGTGTCGGGCATGGAAATGGAAGCATTTAGACTTGAAACGTTAACCCTGGCTGGGGCTGCCAGATCTGATGAGTTTATCCAGCATTTTATGTCAAAATGGAAGTACGATTATGCACATGCTCTCCAATAGCAACCCGTCAGTCAGGAAATGTACAGTCCCTGCAAACACAGTGATATACCCTCAATTCAGACACGAGAGAGTATACTTGTAAAACAAAGGCTTTAATAAACAGAGAACTTTGCCTGCCGGGGTGCTCACTGAGCGCCGCCCACAGGACGTCACCTTATATCTGGCCCCTGGGAGGTGGAGCCGGAGGCGGAGTCCCCCAGGGTTCCAAACCCGGTCTTAAAGGGACAGTACGTGCATGGTCTTAAAAGCACATTACCCATTCATCACACACAGCGTTGCAGCAGGTTAGAAATGATACTGAAGACTCTGACATGGATTTCTTGTGAAACTCAGAAATCTGCCTCTGGTTCAAAACTTCTCTTTACTGAAGAGAATGGCATTGATAGTTAAGGACAAGAATGAGCAATCACTGAGGAAACCCTCCCCCTTGCTTCAATGGAAATGGAAAAATCAGAGGCAATAACAGGAGAGTGTACTCAGACTTGTGTTTGCTTTACCTTCTAGGGTTACCTGGTGAAAGATTCAGCAATTCAGCAACCTTTAGTTGTTACTTGTGCTCTTGGTGAAATGTGTTGGAATGCTGACTCAGAAACACTGATAGGCATTCTTTCCTGCCAGTTATTTTTTGGGGAATTCCGAAAGCTGAAGTTTTTCAGCTAAAATGTTGATGCTTGCAATGACACTGATCAGATGCTTCATGTTGGCCTTAAGAGAGAAAGGTGATACAATTGTAAAAAGCAAATGGAATTTGGGATCCGATCAAGTGTCACGGAAAGTATTAGGAGGCTGTTCCGCTGCTGGTAAACACTATGATCATTGGTGGAGTCCCTCATCTCATTCTCATTTGGATCAACGCTATTAGTAACATCATAATTGAGTTTGAAAATGGCCAAAGAAAAGAAAGCAACTATCAAGCCTCTGCCGCCCCTCCCCCACACCGGCGGAATTTTCCAGTTTCACCAAAGTCAAGTCAATTGCCTTTTGAACGGCTAACCCTACTGTGACAGGGCTGGAAAACCTGGGTGCCTCAGGGAGCTGGCCAAGCACAGCATGATAGACGAGACAAAGGCAGTGACCACAGTGTAGCAGTAAAACGTTAGCAGAACATTTAGCAACGTTTACTGCACTGAAGCCTCTGTGTGGCACCACAGGCAGTTTGTATTTGGGCGATGCAGTAGCCATCTCACGGTAAGATGTAACAACCTGCGCAAAGTGTGTTGCTTAGTGGATATTTCAGTTTGGAATATACATAGGGCTGGATTCTCCTCCCCGCCACGGCACATTTCGACCCCGATCCGCCGGCGGGAGTCTCCTTTACCCCAGCCGGTCAATGAGCTTTCCCGTTGTGGGGCAGCCCCACGCTGTTGGGAAACCCCCGGACGCTGGCAAAAGGGAGAATCCCGCCGGAGGAGAATCCCGCTCATAGTCTAGTTACACTGATAGAAACAATCGTTATGGGAAAATTGTGATTAAATTTGGGGTAGCACAGTGGCTAGCACTGCTGCCTCACAGTGCCAGAGACCCAGGTTTGATTCCGACCTCGGGTGATTGCCTGTGTGCAGTTTGCACTTTCTCCCTGTGTCTGCATAGATTTCCTCCGGGTGCTCTGGTTTCCTCTCACATCCAAAGATGTGCAGGTTAGGCGGATTGGCCATGCTAAATTTCCCCAAGGTGGTGTTGTGTGGTAGGGTGGGAGATTGTGCCTAGTTAGGGTGCTCTGTCAGAGGGTTGGTGCAGACTTGATGGGCTGAATGGCCTCATTCTGCACTGTGGGGATTCTATGATTCTATGAAATTCAAGAATTTTAAAATGTGTGAGATCATGGGCGCGATTCTCTGCTCCCCACGCCACTTGGGAGAATCGCGGGAGGGCCCCCCGACAAATTTCACGCCCCCTTCGCGCCCCCCGCAATTCCCCCCCCCCCCGGCTCGGAAGAATCGGCGCTCGCGGTTTTTCACGTTGACCGGCGATTCTCCGACCCGGATGGGCCGAGCGGCTTGCCGTTCGCGTCCGTTTCACGATGGCGGCAACCACACCTGGTCGCTGCTGTCGTGAAACGGGTGTGGAGATGCCCGTTTGGGGCTTGTAGGGGGCCTGGTGGGGAATGAGCACCATGACTGTGCTCGGGAGGGGACAGGCCCGTGATCGGTGCCCACCGATTGTCGGGCCGGTGTCTCAATCGGACGCACTATTTCCCCTCCGCCGCCCCGCAAGATCAAGCCGCCACGTCTTGCGGGGCGGCTGAGGGAAAAGGCAGCCACTGCGCATGCGCATGTCAGCGTCGTGACGTCAGCGGGTTGGAGCCGGCCAACCTGCGCATGCGCGGCTGACGTCACATAGGCGCTGCCGTCGCATCATTCTCGGCGCGACGCCCCCACGGCCGAGAATAAAGGAGCGCCGCTCCTAGCCCCCCGGGTGGGGGTGAATTCGGTGGAAGGAGCGGGCTCCGAGGCTGTCATGAGACTCGGCCGAGTTTACGACGGCCTTCACGATTTTCCGCGGGAGCGGAGAATCGCGCCCCATATGTCAGCAGGGCTCAATAGATCCTTATATTCACTGTGGACATTTACATAGCAACTCTATTTCATTTTGAAGTGTCATTCATCACAAAACATGCTTTGTGTTACACAAATAAAACAAAAAATTAGCACTTTCCACAACCTCAGGATGTCACAGAGCACTTTATAGACAGTGAAGCATGTTAGTTGACTTCCGATGGCGACCATGGTGTGAGTGGGCAGCTCCTGCTTGAAGACGTAGAAAAGAGCTCTTTTTTCCCGATATTTTGATGAAAAGCGTAGGTGAAAGTTGGAGGAGTAATTTCCCCGGGAAGTGGTACGTCCGCTGGTTACCAAACCTGGCAGAAGACAGTGAGAGACCAAGCTGAAGAGTTGGAGGAGGCCGGTGGTGCAGCAGTAGCCAGTGCAAGGGTGGCTGCGGGGAAGGGCTGATGCAAGGTGGAAAGCCCCAGATAGATCTATTGATGGCTTTTATTAAGGAAGAATTCTGGCAGTAGAGGAAGAAAAAGCAGGAGGATCGCTTGAAGGCCATAGAAGGAGCTGTGGCACCCCTGAAGTGTTTGATGGAATGGGTGGAGAACTGTTTGCGATGTAGGGGGTCACATATTCGGGAGATTGAAGGACTAATCTTGGACCACAGCGATCGTGTTGTGGCTCTGGAAGCAGAGGTGGGGCTCCTGGGAGACCTTTGTAAAACGTTGAGGGTAAAGGTGGAGGAGCAGAATACCTCGAGAAGGCAGAATCTGCGAATAGTGGGCCTGCCTGAAGGAGTGAAAGGTGTAAGTGCACCGAGGTACGTCTCGAAGATGCTGGCGTGGCTGGTGACAGAAGGGATTTTAGATAAGGCCCCTGAAGTGGACCGAGCGCACAGGTCCCTGAGGCAGAAGGCTCGACCCAGAGAGCTGCCGTGAGCGGTGATCATGAGATGACACAAATTTGTGGAGAAAGAGAAGATATTACGTTGGGCCAGGGCGAAGCGTACCTACGAGTTGGAAGGGAACAAGGTTCGAATTTATCAGGATATTGGAGCCGAGTTGGCAAAGTGGTGGGCAGGGTTCAATAGGGCCAAGGCAATGCTGTACCGGCGGCAGATCAGGTTTGGTGTGCTCTACCTGGCAAAATTATGGGTGACGTTTGGAGGCCTAGAGAATTATTTTGAGATCTCAGAAGTGGCCGAAGACTTCATTAAGGAGCATAAACTGGGGGAGAACTGAGTGGACAATGCTTGGGAACCGGGGTGCTGTCACTTCGTAATGTTTGGGAACTGTTCGAAGTGGGGGTTAGGGATTGGGGGCTTTTCATCCCCTCAGATTTGGAGGGGGTCCTTTTTTGAGTTTGCTGTTTACTGTTGAGATTGTAAGGAGTGGTACGGGCGAAGGGTTTATGTTGGGATGAATGATCTCCTCCCCCCTCCTGTTTTATGTGACTGTTTGTGTGCAGCATTTATTTGTTTGCTTTTGGGGGAGGCGGCCGGGATTCAGGAGACGTCTTTGTTTGGGTGGGGACGGTAAGGTCAGCAAGGGAGCCTTCTTCCTTGAGCTGAGGAGTAGGGGGTGGGGTGGTCATGGTGGGTGCCTTTGGGCAGGGGCTGTCATGCTGGTATTCCAAATCCTATTCTATCTGTGATCCGGTCGCATCTTAAAATATTCAGACAGCTCACAATATAAAACATAGACACTTCGATCCAGCTAGCCGTGAAACCAAAGTCTCTAATGGTCGTTAAATCTCGCGGGTGGCCAGAATCAGATTTGTGTTGGCGAGATCTCAGTTTGAGATCTTCCCCGCCTCCATGTTGGTGACGTTTTTCCAAATACTTTAATAAATTTATATGTGATTACTCGACTTGATGCCATAGCGAGCTACCACCCTTGGTGGCATGGCGTCGTGCCGACATGAATCAGTACTGGTTTTCTAAAGCAAAAACGAGTTGCAGTTTCCTCAGCCAGGGGGCAGGTCCAAGGACACATGAAAGGGATATATAAAGGGGCACATGAAAAAGGCCAGTGCTCTGGCTGTGAGCTCTGACAGGAGCTTATGTGTGATAGTGGGAGAGGGGAGCGCCCCGATGCATCTGGGGGAGGGGGCAGAGGGGGTGGCCTGGTGTTCGGATTGTTGGTGGGAGGATGTCTGACACTTATGGGATCACCGATCTCTGTAGGGGCAGGGTGTCCTGAACTCCATTGGAGAGTGTTGCTCGTTTTACTGGAGTGTGATTAACACGCCTCCGTTTAAAGGCCGTGTGCTTAACACTACTATGGCTCTGTATGTGTAATTATGCTCGGAGTCACCAGGTGCCGTATTGAGACACCGTCACAAGTATATCAAGGTCAGGTTCAAAGTAATAAAATCCGTACACCGATTAGTAAGTCCAAACGATTGGTGTTTATTATAACAAATATAATAAATACACATGCATACGCTAAAGAGACTACTTACTTCTAATACTAAACAACTAAATACTTATCTAGACAGGAACAGGCAAGGTCAGGGAACAAGGCCTTCGTCCCATTCTTGGTCTGCAACTTTCGGATTCGCAAAGTTGTCAAGATCTAGCAAGGTCTGGATCACGTAGCGATCGTTGTATTGGCACTTACAGTTCGATGGCTGATGCTCAATGGCCGGTGATGAAACTGGAGTCAGGATGCGATGTAACAGGTCTGGGCCGGAGCAAAACAACAGCAGTCCTGGGCCGGAGCAAGCTGACCGAACCATGTGCGGGACCTACTCTTATAGGCCCTAGAAGTCCGTGCCCCTTGGGGCGGGTTCTTTCACCTGCTAGGTATCGATTGGGTCTTTCCCAATCGATATCTTTCAAACTCCCCAATCTGAGGGTTGTTCCTCGATGGGTGGGGCGGTCCCTACGGCTCTTTGTGTTGGTTACTTTGGCGTCATTCTGTCTGGGCGTCTATGGAGAAGTATCTATTGATACTTAAATGTTTCTATTGTCCGGGGTCTGGATCTGGATCACCTCATTACTATGCAGATCTGTTTCCCATTTGCACCTTTGGCTGAAACTCTGCACCTGGCCAGAAACTGGTTTCTGTACATGCAGAATGCAAAACAGTCTTCTGCAAGCTGTTTGTCCTCACTATGACTGTTTTTCCCTGCAGTCTTAGCAGTTCTCCATTTTGTAGCCCAGTGTCCATCTTAGATGGCTACAGGAGGGGGGCGCCCCAATCTCTGTGGAGGTACCCAATGCTTGGGGGTGGGGCAGCAATCTCTGTGGGGGGCCCAATTTCCATGGGGGTGCCTGGTTTCCGTGAGGGAGGTCCGATCTTCCTGCGGGGAGGGGGGACCTTAAATGCAACTTTGAGATAGGAGTGCCTGTCATAATATCCACTCATGTATACAATGAGATGCAGACAGGCAGTGATTGACACATAGGATGACCAATGAACACACAACACAGAACAACCAATCACCAGACAAGAGACCACCACTATAAAGCCCACATGGCATTAAGACTCCCGCTCTTTTCGGGACCCAGACACTGAGACAGTCAGAGTGCACAGGTCAGTGGACATTATTGCCATGTAGTAGCTAGTAAGTCTGAGTACCCAATTCACCTTTTCCAATTAAGGGACAATTTAGCGTGGCCAATCCACCTACCCTGCACATCTTTTGGGTTTTGGGAGCGAAACCCACGCAAACATGGGGGAAGTGTGCAAACACCACACGGACAGTGACCCAAAGCCGGGATCGAACCTGGGACCTCTGTGTCGTGAGACAGCAGTGCTAACCACTGCACCACCCGTGCTGCCCATTGGCATTGCCAGCATGTCCCCTACCCCCCCCCCCCAAGCTGGCTGTGTGACCCTCGGCACAAAGTGCTGTTAATCAGGTGAGACAAGGGGCTGGATTCACTGTCCCGCCACCTAGACTTCTGGTTCAGCATACTGGCGGGATTCTCCGTTTTGCCGGCTGGTCAATGAGGTTTCCCATTGTGAGGCAGCCCCACGTCGTCGGGAAACCCCCTGGCTGCCGGCAAAACTGAGCATCCCACTGCGAGGATCCAGTCCAGGTGTCTGTGAAGCCAGCGTGTTTCATTCAGCTTTTCTCGCCTGATCCGACACTGTGTACAATTTGCCTCCCTACTGTGACTAACTCAATGCCGAGTGTTCCTGGAGAGGGAGCATGCAGTGTTCTTGTGCACCATTGTGATCTTCCAAGCCCACTGGGCAGCGTGGGGAGGGGGGGGGGGGGGTTCTGGGTGCTTCATTGACACTCTTAATCACATTTTAATTTGATGTTTTTAGTTTCATTTGTGATTTGTCTAAGGCAATATCCCTTTAAGGGACTGCCCCTTTTAATTTGTCCTTCAGTTTATTTAATTAGTTTATTTGGCTTTCATCAAAAATAGTTGGAGGCTGGTGAGAGTATTTAATTAGTCAAGAGGGTGGCGAGTGGGGACTGCTGCCTTTTCACCTCTGCCCGATTAAGACTGGGGAGGAAAGGCTCATGGATGGCCTTGTTGTCCCGCCACCAATTAAGGCCCTCACAAGCAATCATATCCCACTTCAAGGAATCCTGCTGTCAACTGGTCTTCAACCACAGGCAGGTAGGGGTGCTCGCCAAGTGGGGCTCCTGTAAAGCAAATCCTCATTGAAGTAGCTTGCAAGCACCTGGGAGTGGGGTGGTGCCCTTTGTTGCCAGACCACACCTGATAGCGGACATGGCATCGGGAAAGGAGGGGTCACTAAAAGCCAATCTGTGAGCAGCTCTCCACCCCCTCTCCCGCATACTTTATCCCATCCTCACTCGTCCGCGTCCTGGGTACCCTCGCTGATCCTTGGCCTCTGGTTGGTGCACTTCTGGCAGGTGTCACTGCTCCCTCTGGCACTGTCTGCAATGGTCAGCTGTTAGCAGATGATGGCCGATAGCTCTCAGGGGCGGGACTTCCTCCACACAAATGTATCACCCCGAACACAACGAGATCTTGCGAATGTCTAGTGAATGTCTTTTGGATATCCAAAAATACACCCACAGGTTCCCCTTCATTCACCTTGCTTGTTGCTTCCTCAAAGAACTTTAATTAGCTTTAAAGATATTTGTGCTGATATCATGTCTGTTTCTAAATTGTAAAGCATTCAAAATTTCATTATTTTATTTGTCTTTGCCCCAATTTATTTGCTTTTCTGGACTGGTAATCCATAGACCCAGATCTGGCGACCTGGGTTCAAATCCCACCATGGCAGATGGTGAAGTTTGAATTCAATGAAAATCTGGAATGGTCTAAATGTGACCATGGTTGTTGTAAAAACCCATCTGGTTCACTAATGTCCTTCAGGGAGGGAAATTTGTCGTTCTTACCTGGTCTGGCCTACATGTGACTCCAGATCTCATCTGCCCCTCAGGGATGTGCAATCAAGCAACGGCCACATCCCAATGAACAGATTTAAAAATCGTACTTTCTGAATTCTCCCTCTGGGTACTCGAACAGGCGCCGGAATGTGGCGACTAGGGGCTTTTCTTGCAGTGTTAATGTAAGCCTAAATATTATGTGTCTACATCATATAAACCTTCTGCCGTTCGGCAAGATGCTTTGCCCTTGGCAGCACGGTGGCGCAGTGGGTTATCCCTGCAACTCACAGCACCATGATTCCTGGTTCAATCCTGGCTCTGGGTCACTGTCCCGTGTGGAGTTTGCACATTCTCCCCGTGTTTGCGTGGGTTTCACCCCCACAACCCAAAGATGTGCAGGGTAGGTGGATTGGCCACACTAAATTGCACCTTAATTGGAAAAATTAATTGGGTACACTAAATTTATAAAAAAATAAACAAGGTGCTTTGCCCTTATTGTCAACTGAACCTGCTGTGGTTCTATTTTTTTAAATATAAATATCGTTGTGAACAAATATATATTTGGTACTCAACTCCTGCTCTGGCCGGCAGTCGGTGGTTGCAGCTCTTGCCCCTCCTGTGTTACCCTCTGGATCAATATGTAAAAAACGACATTGCTCCAGCCTGTTCACATTATTTCTTTGACCACAACTCACAACAGTTTGAATCCCCAAGCATCATTATTAGGTGCATCTGTAATTTATAACTTTTGACTAGAATTGCATGGAGAGGCTGCTCTATAAAGCAATGATTTATTTCAAGGGTCAAGAGCCTGCTTTTAAGACATGTTTTAATAACAATATAACTTTGGTTTTGAATGGGCTTCATTTACGATCTGTGGTTTTACTTCAAGAATCACTTCAAGAGGACCAATGCGGTCCGCTCTATGTCGGAGAGACTAAACACACACTGGGTGTCGCAAAGCAGCTTCAGTCCAAACACAAGAAGGAAGCCAGACTCTTGCTTGCTTGCCATTTCAACTCACCGTCCTTCACTCGTGTCCACATGTCGATCCTCGACCTTCTGCAATGTTCACCTGAAGCCCAGCACAAACCGAGGGAACAGCACTTCATTGAGTAAGCACGTTACAGCTTTCTGGACTTAACATAGAGTTCAACAACTTCAGACTGTGCACTCTCTCCTCCACCTTCACCCCATTTTTATTTCTATCATTTTATTATTTTCATTCCTTCCAGGGCAGCACGGTGGCACAGTGGTTGGCACTGCTGCCTCATGGCGCTGAGGACCCGGGTTCGAATCCCGACCCTGGATCACTGTCCGTGTGGAGTTTGCACATTCTCCCCGTGTCTGCGTGGGTTTCACCCCCACAACCCAAAGATGTGCAGAGTAGGTGGATTGGCCACGCTAAATTGCCCCTTAATTGGAAAAAATAATTGGGTAATCTAAATTAAAAAAAAAAAATAAAAAATTTTCATTCCTTCCATTGATCTGTTTTACCCTCACCATTGTTTTCCCCCACCCCACTTGGGCGGCATGGTGGCACAGTGGTTAGCTCTGCTGCCTCACAGCGCCAAGGACCCGGGTTCAATTCCAGCCTTGGGTCACTGTCTGCCTGGAATGTGCACTTTCGCCAGGTGTCTGCGTGAGATTCCTCCGGGTGCTCCGGTTTCCTCCCACAGTCAAAAGATGTGCAGGTCAGGTGGATTGGCCATGCTAAATTGCCCCTTCATGTCCAAAAGGTTAGGTGGGGTTACTGGGTTATGGGGATAGGGTGGAGGGCTGGGGCTTAAGTACGGGTCTCTTGCCAAGGGCCAGTGCAGACTTGATGGGCCGACTGGCCTCCTGCACTGTAAATTCTATGATTCTATGAACTGTTCCCTGTTCCAAGTTGTCCTTTGATACACTGCTTATCTTTGTTTTGCCATTAACACATTCTAATCTCTTAATGTGCCATGATCAGCACCCTTCTGAGTCACTATCACAACCATTTACATTCCCTTCGTTTTTCTGTCCACGACATCTTTGTCAATCTCTTCCTATTGCTGGCCTTCTATCCAGCCCCACTACTCCACATTCCCCCCCCCCCCATACAACAGTATAAATCTCACCCTATTTCCAGTTCTCTCCAGCTTTGGCAAAGTGTCATCCAGACTCGAAACGTTGGCTCCCTTCTCTCTTCATAGATGCTGTCAGACCTGCTGAGATTGTCAAGTATTTTCTGTTAATGTTTCAGATTCTAGCATTCACAATAATTTGCTTTTACTTCAAGGGTCACTCTGTCATGATCCAAATGTTGTGACAGAGGCGGACCTATACTTGATGTGTTGGGTATGCTGGGTCTGCGAGGACTGTGTTTACCATAACAGTGAGAGAGACAGGCTTCCAACACTTGGAGAAATGCAAACTCTATTTTATTGAACTACCAACTGTTAACATACTTTAACTGTGGGTTGACACTATGCTGAGTTGACTGGAGACCTGAGGCTAACCTGACCAGACTATCTACTACCACATGGTGGATGTTCGTGTTGTTGCTCACGAGCTCTGACTGTCTCAGAGGCTGCATCCCAAGAGAGCGGGAAAACTAGTGCCCTCTGGCTTTTCTGGAGGCTGTGCCCTGGCTGGTGATTGGCTGCTGTGTTCTGTGTGTTAATTGGTCATCCTGTGTGTCAATCAATGTCTGTCTGTGCACCATCATATACTTGTGTGTATATTATGATAATACTGATTGGTGATCCTGCTCTCAACTACGGCTACCTCTCAGTATTGGAGCCCCCCATTGGCCAGGGCCCCACACTGCAGCGTTGTGTGTTTCATGGCAAATTCGCCTCTGATTCCATTGGGTGGGATTCTCCGACCTCCCGCTAGGTCGGAAAATCGCCAGAGGCCAGCGTGAATCATGCCCCCGGCCTCCTCCGAATTCTCCGATCCCCCAAAATTTGGCCCCGCATGAATTGCGCCACCCGCTGCGGAGAATGGCGGGGACCGGTGCGATGCTATGGCCCCGAGGCTGCCCGAATTCTCCCGGCCGGACGGTCACGTCGGCGTCAATTGACCACGATATAATGCGTCAACCAGTGCTGACGGTTGACGCGCGGACAGCGCGGAGTAGCTCACGGCATGGGGTAGCTGCAGGAGAAGTGACGGCGCGGCCGTAGTCGGTGTGGAGGGGGTTTGTGTTTGTGGGGGGAGAGGGGTGTGTGGGGGTGTGTGGAGGGCGTAGGTGTGTGAGAGGGGAGGTGTGGGAGTGTGGAGGAGGAGGAGTCTGTGAGAAGGCGGTGGAGGGGGTGGGGGAGGTGGAGGGGGGCTGGGGGGAGAGGGAGAGTGCTGGGGAGAGGGGAGAGGGTGAGTGCCAGGGAGGGGGAGGGGCGAGTGCCGGGGTGAGGGGCGAGTGTTGGGATGAGGGAGCGAGTGCCGGGAAGAGGGAGAGGGTGAGTGCCGGGGAGGGGGGAGGGTGAGTGCCGGGGAGGGGGAGAGGGCGAGTGCCATGGAGGGTGGAGAGGGCGTGTGCCAGGGCGAGGGGGCGAGTGCCGGGGAGGGGAGAGGGCGAGTGCTAGGCAGGGGAGGGAGAACGAGTGCCGGGGAGGGGGGATAGGGGAGGGGGTATGGGTTGAGGGGATATGGGGGATAGGGTTAGGGACATATGGGGTTGGGGAGGAGGGCGGGAAGGGGGGAGGAGGGGAGGGTGTGAGAGGTGTAGGGAGGGGGGGGCATATGGGGGTATGGGGAGGGGGGATGGGGTATATGGGGAGGGGGTGTGGGGATGGGGGAAGGGGGATATGGGGGGAGGGGAGATATGGGGATATGGGGGAGAAGGGATATGGGGGAAAGGGGGACATGGGGGATAGGGTTGGGGACTATGGGGTATATGGGGGAAGGGGGATATGGGTGATATGGGGGAGGGGGAAGGGGTATATGGGGAGGGGGGTATGGGGGATATGGGGGAAGGGGGATATGGGGGAGGGGAGATATGGGGATATGGGGGAGAAGGGATATGGGGGAAGGGGGACGGACTGTGAGGGTCACACTTGGTGGTGCGCCCCCGACCTCTGCATCGGCGACCTCCCGGTCCTCGAGTCTGCCTGACAGTTCCAGGGCCCTCTCCTCATGAACGGTGAGTGGTCTCTCATCAGCCATGCCACTACGGTCCTCTCACGTTCCCTGTTGTTGGTGTGTGCGCTTTGCTGTGGGAGGCGGGCGGGTGGGTGGCAGGGATAAAGGGCAACAGTGTTAGGCAGTGATATACATGCAGGCCAGCGGTTGAGCGTATATTGGCAGAGGTGCGCACCACATTAGGGTTAGGGTTAGTTGCAACTGGGGATGTGCCGCACATCGGGCGGGGGGGGGGGGTGGTTAGTGTTAGGGTTAGGGCTAGGGTTAGGGTTAGGGCTAGTGTTAGGATTATGGCTAGTTTCACCTGGTGGTGTGCTGCACATCGGGGGAGGCAGGGGTACTCACCCTGGCTGCCCTGACAAGCTCATTCACCTTCTTGTGGCATTGTGCGCCTGTCCTTGGTGTTGCAGCCACAGCGCTGATGGCCTCTGCCACCTCACTCCACTGAGGTGTGGGGCAACCCTGCGGCCGTGTCTGGACTACAGGGCCTCGCCTCCCTGCTCAACTGCGTCAGGAGCGCCTCGTTGTCGCACTGCTGGAACCTCGGAGCTGCGCGGTGGGCGGCCATCTTGTCTTTTGTGCTGTGACGCCGTGCGTCCGCAGTGAGTGACGCTGTCATGAATGGCGTCACGCCGCTACTAGCCCATTCCGGGCCGGAGACTTTGCGCCGTTTGGGGGGGCCCGACGCTGGAGTGATCCACGCCATTTGTGGCGCCGGGTTCAGGCATCGCGCCGATTATGGAGAATCCCGCTCATTGTGTCTCAGTGATTAATGCAGGTAACGTGAACTAATGCAGAGTGATGCCATTCAGACTGTAACCTTTGGATACTGTGCTTAAAAGCAAAATGTTAACCGACTGGATTTGCTAGTATGCACAGTTAATAGTGTACTTTAGGGAACATTTTCAATCTCAACACATAAAGGCAAGTTTGAAGTATGGATTCAAAGTTTGTGAAATGATAACTCAAAAACCTGGTTATTAAAAAGGCCTTGTTCATGTGTCTGATATGATCTAAAGAAAAGCAGATAATACTAAGGCAGAATACACACTGCAGAGCAGTGCTCATGTTATTGCTGGTATTAATCAGGTTGCTAGAACTTCAGGTACAAATAGGGAACATGAAAGGATGGTTTCTTTTAGTTGCTGTATACGGTTAAATCTTTAAACAAGCGAGGGGAGAATATTTTTGGCCGATATTTTTAGTTGAATTCCCATGCCGAAAACATACCTGCATCAGTTTCAAAAATTGCTGCAACATTGTGACTAATGAAAATCACTCTCTCCTCACATGATGCCTGTGACATTTTCACAATGTTCCCTTTAGAATTTTTAATGAAGTGCAAGGTGTAAGCAGTTGTGATAATTTATTAAAGTTCAATTTTGGAATAAATGTTCAAATTAATTTTCCACTATGCTTGTATGGATGTTGGTGAGATATTGGCCGGGATCTCCCCTACCCGGCGGGGAGGGGGTCCCGGCATGTCAGAGTGGCGTGAACCACTCCGGCGTCGGCTGCCCCAAAGGTGCGGAGATCTGCACCTTTAGGGGCCAAACCCTCACATTGAGGGGTTCCCACTCCGCCGGCTGGCGTGAACGGCCTTTGGCGCCATGGCAGCCGGGGCCGAAGGGACTTCTCCGGCCAGCGTAAGTCCGCACATGCCCCGGAGCGTCAGTGGCTGCTGACGTCATACCAGCGCATACGCAGGGGAGGGGGTCTCTTCCGCCTCTGCCATGGTGAAGGCCATGGTGGAGGCGGAAGAAAAAGAGTGTCCCCACGGCACAGGCCCGCCCGCCGATCTGTAGGCCCCGATCGCGGGCCAGGCCACCGTGGGGGCACCCCGCCCGTGCCGCCAATCCCGCCGGTCAGGTAGGTGTTTTGATTCCCGCCGGCGGGAGAGGCCTGTCAGCGGCGGGACTTCGGCCCATCGCGGGCCGGAGAATCGCTGCGGGGGGCCCGGGGCGGGGGGTCGGAGAAACCCGCCCATTGTTTCTGCCATGGCCCTGGCTAAGATTGCCAACATGCATATGAACATACAGCCCTCAAGACTGCTCTGCCATTCAATAATGTTATGGCTGATCTGATTGTAACCTCAAATCTGCATTCTGCCTACTCCCTGATTACATCTCACCCCCTTGTTTACCAAGAATCTATTCACCTCTGCCTTAAAAATATTCAAAGACTCTGCTTTTCCACCTTTTCAGGAAGAGAATACCAAAGACTCACCTCTGCGAGAAACAATTTTGCCTCCCTGTTTCAAATGGGCGACTCCTTGTTTTTAAGCAGTGACCCCGACGAGTTCTCGATTCTCCCACAAGAGGAAAGTCTTCTCCACATCCACCCTCTGAAAACCCCTCAGGATCTTAAGTGTTTCAATCAAGTCATGTCTTCTCTTCTAAACCCTGGCATACAACCTACCTTGACAGTCTCCCTTCATAAGCCCATTCCAGGTCAGTAAAGTAGAGTTCCAGATGACAAAAGGCTGTTGCCCCTTTTGGGGGTGGTGATTTACCTGGATCACCACACATCAAGCTAGGGGCAAGATTGAGAAGGTGGGGCCTGTAATATCCTCAGCCTTTCATTGAACCCACACTGTTGACCTCACTCAAATAGCTGTCCAGCCAACTGAGCTAAAACAGACCCTTGATTAATATTAGTCTAGTGAACCTTCTCTGAAATACTCTCAATACATTTACATTCTTCCTTAAATAAAGTGACCAATACTGTACTCAGCACTCTAAATGTGGTCATCGTGCCCTGTATAACTGAAATATAATCTCCCTACTTTTGTACGATTCTCCTCACGATAACTGAAAAATTGGATTGGATTGTTTATTGTCAGTGTACCAAGGTACAGTGAAATGTATTTTCTGCGAGCAGCTCAAACAGATCATTTAGTAAAATAAAATACAAACAAGGTTCTATTTGCTTTTCTAATTCGTGCTATACCTGTAATCTAGCCCAGTGATTTTCAAACTCAGGGTTGCGGGCAGGTTTCGGGAGGGTCACAGCATGATCGGTCATGGTGTTCCCGATTGCGTGAGGAACGCCAAATGCTGTGATCGGCTTTTTAAAATGCCGGCAGCGGCATTGAAAGACATTTGAAGACTAAACATGGCGAGTCCAAGGGCAAACCTCTTGATTTTGTTCAACGGATGCAGTGAAATATTAAATCATCAATTGAAGTCATTATCAGAAATGTAACATTGAATGACAAAGCAGTGAGATCATGAGGACTAAGCTGGCTACCTGTCACAGTACCTGTCATGGTGGGTCGCAAAGGTCGGCCGAAGTGGGTACCAAAAGTTGGCGGTTTAGGTCGTGAAGATCGGCTGGCGTGGATCCGAATGATGGCTGGTTGGTAAAAATGGGTCTGGGCAAAAACTTTTGTAAAACACTGCTCTATCCTTTTGTGTTTCATGCACAGAACAATCCAGAACCTTTGTATCACAGAGCTCTGCCAGCTCTCACCATTTAGAAAACTTATTTTTATGCACCCTGCCAAATTGGACATTAATATTTTCCATTCAACTCCATTGCCAGTGCATTGCCCATTTACCTCACCCTCTAGCATTTTGTAACCTCCTTATATCGCTTCACAAATTACTTTCCAACCTATCTTTGTGTCATCAACCCTCCAATTCTTCATCAATGTGATTTATATAAAAGTTAAGGTGCCAGCACTGATCCTGGTGGCACACCACTCATTGCATCATGTCAACCTGAAAAGAGACCCATGTCTGCACATCTGCTTCCTGTTAGCTAGTCAATCTTCTAACATGTGCATGACAATATGTTACCCCAGAATATGAGCATTTATTTTCCACAAGGAACTGTGGTATGGCATGTAATAACCCACAGACTCACGGGGATACTATAATCGATCTCCCCGTGGGACTGTGGAATACGAGCTTCCCTGCTAGTGGACGGAGGGCTGCCCAGCTAGGGCTCATAACTGGGGTATGTTAGCAGTGAGAGCGAGGGCCATGGAATGGGAGAGGCTGCTAGCCTGGGGCAGCACGGTAGCACGGTGGCTAACACTGTTGCTTCACAGCACCTAGGACCCTGGTTCGATTCCGCTTGGATCACTGTCTGTGCGGACAGTCTGCACGTTTCTCCCCGTGTCTGCGTGGGTTTCCTTCAGGTGTTCCGGTTTCCCTTCCACGAATACCAAATGACGTGCTGTTAGATGATTTGGACATTCTGAATTCTTCCTCAGATATACGCGAACAGCACCGGAGTGCGGCAACTTGGGGATTTTCATAGTCACTTCATTGCAGTGTTAATGTAAGTCTACTTGTGACACTGATAAAGATTATTATTGTTATTCAACAGCCAGCTGGACAGGAACCAGCATTCTGGTAATCCTGGTAGGGACTTATTGCCGTAGTAGCCATTTTCTATGCCCACAGATAAACTACAAGGACCTCTTGGGTCTTCAAATGGCACCTTGAGGGAGCTCGGGAAGAAGGCTCAGGCTAATGTAAGCATCACAATGACCAGTTGGGTCCTTGGGTCCGTTTCTGTGTGTATATATCCATGTTGCCCCTGTTTACATTGTTAGCTTTAGTGTGGTCATTTAATTGAGTGTGCAATCTCTCTTTGCGTTGCTAGTTTTGTTTGAAAGTTGTTTCATGCTGGTCTCTGTAGGGGCGTGTGACCCAAACCGGTGCCATTTTGGAGCTGCCCTCCTGCTTCCTATCATCTTGGTCACAGCAATTGGGAGCTGTTCTCCTGTTGTTGCTACTTACATACACCTGCTCAAAGTGAGTGTTCACAAGAGAAAAGCGACGAGCAAGAAGTTGACGAGAGTGATGACCGAACAGAGAATGCGAGGAAGTGGGAGAGGCTGCGAGCATGGAGAGCCAGCAGCGAGAGAGAGAGAGAGGGCCAGAGAGTGGGAGATGCTGCTAACCTGAGGATTCAGCAGTGAGAGGGATGGCCAGACAGCAGGGGAGGCTGGTAGCCCGGGCAATCAGCAGTAAGAGAGAGGGCCAGAGAGCAGGAGAGGCTGCCAGCCTGGGCCGTCAGCAGTGAGAGGGAGGATCAGATATCAGGAGAGGCTGCTACCCTGGGGAGTCAGTAGTTAGAGGGAGGGCCATGGAGTGGGAGAGTCTGCTACCCTGGGGAGCACCGAGGGAGAGAAGGTTGGGAGTGGGATGTGCGGTGAGCAAAAATTTACCTTATTTTATAAGTTGGGGGTTGGTTATCTCAGCTGGTCTGTGACGCTGAGCGATGCCAACAGCGCAGGCTCAATTCCTGTACTGGCTGAGTTATCCATGGAGGCCTCGCCTTCTCAACCTTGCCTGAGGTGTGGTGACCCTCAGGATGAAACACCAAAAGGGGTGAGCAGTCTATGGTGACTTCCATTTTTTAATTTTAAAAGTTATTGAATTTACCAGTATAGGAATTGAGCAGTGAAAAGCATTTCACCTTACACGATAAAACGGCTTAGTACTTATTTTTGCTGAGAAAAGCCCCGTGGAACCTAACAACAACGTATACATCAGATTTAATGGGAAAACCTGAATCACTTAAAGTCTTTTCAAGAAAACAACTGCAACTTTAGGTGAGGACTAAGTATTATTTGTGAACATCAAGATCCCCCAATCAGCAATGAGATGAGTGACAGGATAGCTTGTGTGAATGGTGTTCAAATTACTTTGCCAGGACAGGCATAGGGAGGAGTGTTGTCACAGAGGACCTAAGCATTGTGGTGTTCTTTGTGTTGCTTATTTCAGGATGGCTGTTCACAAAGTGTTCACAAAGACCACAAAAAAGCTTTAATTTAAACAAAGCTATAAATTTATTAACACTATTAACTTGGATTAGACACGTATTCCTAAAGAATACACATTTGATTAATAACATCTAAACTACACTCATCTACAGCTCATCTCACTACTGGTTTAAACTATGATCTACACTCACTTACACTATTTCCACTTCTGACTCGCTCTAGCTAACTCCTGCACACACTCTCCCACAAGGCTCGGCATCACTGCCTTATATAGTTGGAACTGTAGCTCCCTCTAGTGACTATTCTCGACTCTTCATTAACCCTTGCAGTTCTGATAGTTCTGATAATACCACAAGCACGAGGATGAGAACTTTAAATCTGCGGTGCTCAGGGACCAAGTGCAAACACATGCAGTGAGGATATTGGTGAAATTCATGTAGGATGTAGGTAGCAGCATTTTGGATGTGCCGAAGTGGAGGCTGGCTGGAAGAGTTTTGGAACAGTCGAATATTGAGGTACAAATGGGGAGACATCACTGGACTTGTGACCCAGGACGAGGTCTGGGGACATGTTTGCAATCTCACTACGGCGGATGGTGAAATTTGAATTTGAACTCAATAAAAATCTGCAATTAAAAGTCTAATGATGGCCATTGTCGATTGTTTTAAAAATCCATCAAGTTCACTGATGTCCTTTAGGGTAGGAAATCCTCACCTGATCTGGCCTACATGTGACTCTTGAATGCCCTCTAAAATGGAGGGTAGCTAGGGATGGGCATTGAATGTTGGCCCAGCCAGTAATGTCCAAATCCTATGTATGAATTAACAAAGGACATGGTTGAAGGTTTCAGAGGAAGATAGGAGGGAGGCAGGTGCTGCAAATCAGTGACCATTGGGACTGAGAGGAAATGGAGTTGGAAACTCAGTTCAGGCACAAGTGGGATGCTGATGTTATGAACAGACTGGTTACCACTGCAATGTTCGTGGTAATCTGCTGCATTAAATACTTAAATCACTTTGCTGCCTTTCCTGTTTCAAAGAACAAAGAACAATACAGCACAGGAACAGGCCCTTCGGCCCTCCAAGCCTGTACTGGTCATAGTTGGAGTTGTGGGGGGAAAGTAAAATGTTTTAAAAATTGGATTTTCATCGTCCGATAAGAACCAATACTGAGTTTTAGACATAGACATAGAACAGTACAGGCCCTTCGGCCCTCAATGTTGTGCCGAGCCATGATCACCCTACTCAAACCTACGTATCCACCCTATACCCGTAACCCGACAACCCCCCCCTTAACCTTACTTTTATTAGGACACTACGGGCAATTTAGCATGGCCAATCCACCTAACCCGCACATCTTTGGACTGTGGGAGGAAACCGGAGCACCCGGAGGAAACCCACGCACACAGGGGGAGGACGTGCAGACTCCACACAGACAGTGACCCAGCAGGGAATCGAACCTGGGACCCTGGAGCTGTGAAGCATTTATGCTAACCACCATGCTACCCTGCTGCCCCTTGCTACCCTGCTGCCCCTTTTGGCTGTGGGTGTTTACTCACGAGCTTTTACTTGTTGCTTAAACCTTTAAGGGCTGGATTTTCTGGTCCCCCAGCCGGGTGTTTCTCGGCGGCTCAGAGATCGCAGTCAGCGGGATTCTCACTGCTTGTCAATGGGATTTCCCATTGAAGCTATCTCGCACCCCCGGGAAACCCACAGGCGGGGTTGCGCTGCCAGGAGGAAAAGAGATTCCCGACAACTGGACAATTTTGGGTTATTTCTTAACACCGGCGTAGTCACTTCGAATGAGTAAATTGTGACCCTCAGGTTGAACTTTGATGTAAAAATGACTTTGACATTGAAGGGCAGCCTGAACAGGGAACCAGGATATATAAATAGCCAGAAAAACGGAAAATTCTGGAAAGTTTCAGCAGGTCTGACAGCATCAGTGGAGAGAGAACAGAGCTAACATTGCAGCCATGGAAATGGCCAACTAGAGTGTGGCAGAGGCTGCACACAGATTTGGCAGAATATGGCAGCAACAGCTGTCCATTGCCACTTAAAGTGGATTGAGGGGGTTCTGATCAACTAGCAAAGTCCAAGGTATTTTGTGCACTTTGTTTCGCTGCTTATGTGTTCCCTGCGGAAATTGTGTCC
The DNA here is from genome assembly GCF_902713615.1 of Scyliorhinus canicula. Taxonomy (NCBI): domain Eukaryota; kingdom Metazoa; phylum Chordata; class Chondrichthyes; order Carcharhiniformes; family Scyliorhinidae; genus Scyliorhinus; species Scyliorhinus canicula. The sequence continues at coordinate 199,696,821 of NC_052146.1, forward strand.
AATAACAGACCCGAGTATTGAAATGAAAATCGCTTATTGTCACAAGTAGGCTTCAAATGAAGTTACTGTGAAAAGCCCCTAGTCGCCACATTCCGGTGACTGTTCGGGGAGGCTGGTACTGGAATTGAACCGTGCTGCTGGCCTGCTTGGTCTGCTTTCAAAGCCAGCGATTTAGCCCAGTGTGCTAAACAGCCCCTTGTTCAGAAGATTTTTTGAAATTAACAAAAATGAATGGGTTAAAACAGACTGGAGTTATACCGTATCATCCTACTTCAAATGGGAAAAAAAGAAAAATACATAAATTGTATGGAATTTGAACTTTCGTGCAATCTTTTGTTTGAGAAGAAAGGAGTGTAATAGCACCCTCTTGTGGCCATTTGTGTATGAATGCATATATATAGTCCAACTGGAATAAACTAGTTTGAACTCATGGGGCGGGGTTCTCCAGTACCCGTCAGGGTGGGGGGTCCCGTCGGGACGGAGTGGCGTGAATCACTCCGGCGTCAGCCCGTCCCAAAGGTGCGGAATCCTCCGCACCTTCAGGGGCTAGGCCGGCGCCGGAGTGGTTTGCGCCCTGCCGGCTGGCGTGGAAGGCCTTTGGCGCCACGCCAGCCGGGGCCGAAGGGACTCCGTCGGCCGGCGAGAGACCGCGCATGCACGGGAGCGTCAGCAGTTGCTGATGCCATCCCCATGCATGTGTGCGGGGTGGGGGTTCACATACGCGTCAGCTATCGCGGAGTCTGACACGGCTGATGCATAGGAAAAGAGTGCCCCCATGGCACAGGCCCGCCCGTGGATCGGTGGGTCCCGATCGCGGGCCAGGCCACCGTGATGGCACCGCCCCCCCCCCCCCCCCCCCCCCCCGGGGCCAGATCGCCCCACGACCCCCCCCAGGACCCCAGAGCCCGCCCCGCCGCTAGGTCCTGCCGGTATAGGACCTAGTCTGATCCACGCCGGCGGGAATGGCAAAGAACCAGCAGGACTTCGGCCCATCGTGGTCTGGAGAATCGCTGGGGGGCCACTGCGAGTGGCCGCTGACCGGCACGATTCCCACCCCCACTGAATCTCCGGTGCCAGAGAATTCGGCGGCAGGCGGGGGCGGGATTCACACCGCCCCCCGGCGATTCTCCGACCCGGCGGGGGCATCAACAGCTGCTGATGTCATCCCCGCGCATGTGCAGGGGGATGGGTTCACCTATGTGTCGGCCATCGCGAAGGCTGACACGGTCGACGCATAGGAAAAGAGTGCCCCCACGGCACAGGGTCCGCCCGCGGATCGGTGGGTCCCGATCGCTGGCCAGGCATCCGTGACGGCACCCCGTCACCCCGGGGGAGAATCCTGCCCATGGTGTTGCACATTGTGTACTTTTTGTCCTGCAAGGATAAGGCAGGCACGAAGCACAGCAGTTATCACTGTGGCCTCACATCTCCAGGGTCCCAGGTTCAATACCGGCTTGGGTCACTATGCGGAGTCTGCACGTTCTCCCCGTGTCTGCGTGGGTTTTTTCTGGGTGCTCCAGTTTACTCCCACAGTCCAAAGACGTGTAGGTTAGGTGGATTGGCCATGCTCAATTGCCCTTAGTGTCCCAAAAAAGGTTAATGGGGTTACGGGGATGGGTTGGAGGTGTGGGCTTAAGTGGGGGTGCTCTTTCTAAATACTGGTGCAGGCTCGATGGGCCGAATGGCCTCCTTCTGCACTGTGGATTCTATGATTCACAAAGACTATGCGCCTTAAGAACGTAAGAACTAGGAGCAGGAGTAGGCCATCTGGCCCCTCGAGCCTGCTCCGCCATTCAATGAGATCATGGCTGATCTTTTGTGGACTCAGCTCCACTTTCCGGCCTGAACACCATAACCCTTAATCCCTTTATTCTTCAAAAAACTATCTATCTTTACCTTAAAAACATGTAATGAAGGAGCCTCAACTGCTTCACTGGGCAAGGAATTCCATAGATTCACAACCCTTTGGGTGAAGAAGTTCCTCCTAAACTCAGTCCTAAATCTACTTCCCCTTATTTTGAGGCTATGTCCCCTAGTTTTGCTTTCACCCGCCAGTGGAAACAACCTGCCCACATCTATCCTATCTATTCCCTTCATAATTTTAAATGTTTCTATAAGATCCCCCCTCATCCTTCTAAATTCCAACGAGTACAGTCCCAGTCTACTCAACCTCTCCTCATAATCCAACCCCTTCAGCTCTGGGATTAACCTAGTGAATCTCCTCTGCACACCCTCCAGTGCCAGTACGTCCTTTCTCAAGTAAGGAGACCAAAACTGAACACAATACTCCAGGTGTGGCCTCACTAACATCCTATACAATTGCAACATAACCTCCCTAGTCTGAAACTCCATCCCTCTAGCAATGAAGGACAAAATTCCATTTGCCTTCTTATTCACCTGTTGCACCTGTAAACCAACCTTCTGTGACTCATGCACTAGCACACCCACGTCTCTCTGCACAGTGGCATGCTTTAATATTTTATCGTTTAAATAATAATCCCGTTTGCTGTTATTCCTACCAAAATGGATAACCTCACATTTGTCAATATTGTATTCCATCTGCCAGATCCTAGCCCATTCACTTAACCTATCCAAATCCCTCTGCAGACTTCCAGTATCCTCTGCACTTTTCGCTTTACCACTCATCTTAGTGTCATCTGCAAACTTGGACACATTGCCCTTGGTCCCCAACTCCAAATCATCAATGTAAATTGTGAACAATTGTGGGCCCAACACGGATCCCTGAGGGACACCACTAGCTACTGATTGCCAACCAGATAAACACCCATTAATCCCCACTCTTTGCTTTCTATGAATTAACCAATCCTCTATCCATGCTACTACTTTACCCTTAATGCCATGCATCTTTATCTTATGCAGCAACCTTTTGTGTGGCACCTTGTCAAAGGCTTTCTGGAAATCCAGGTATACCACATCCATTGGCTCCCCGTTATCTACTGCACTGGTAATGTCCTCAAAAAATTCCACTAAATTAGTTAGGCATGACCTGCCCTTTATGAACCCATGCTGTGTCTGCCCAATGGGACAATTTCTATCCAGATGCCTCGCTATTTCTTCCTTGATGATAGATTCCAGCATCTTCCCTACTACCGAAGTTAAACTCACTGGCCTATAATTTCCTGCTTTCTGCCTACCTCCTTTTTAAACAGTGGTGTCACGTTTGCTAATTTCCAATCCACCGGGACCACCCCAGAGTCTAGTGAATTTCGGTAAATTATCACTAGTGCATCTGCAATTTCCCTAGCCATCTCTTTTAGCACTCTGGGATGCATTCCATCAGGGCCAGGAGACTTGTCTACCTTTAGCCCCATTAGCTTGCCCATCACTACCTCCTTAGTGATAACAATCCTCTCAAGGTCCTCACCTGTCATAGCCTCATTTCTATCAGTCGCTGGCATGTTATTTGTGCCTTCCACTGTGAAGACCGACCCAAAAAACCTGTTCAGTTCCTCAGCCATTTCCTCATCTCCCATTAAGCAGCACGGTAGCATGGTGGTTAGCATAAATGCTTCACAGCTCCAGGGTCCCAGGTTCGATTCCCGGCTGGGTCACTGTCTGTGCGGAGTCTGCACGTCCTCCTCGTGTGTGCGTGGGTTTCCTCCGGGTGCTCCGGTTTCCTCCCACAGTCCAAAGATGTGCGGGTTAGGTGGATTGGCCATGCTAAATTGCCCGTAGTGTCCTAAAAATTAAGGTTAAGGGGGGGGTTGTTGGGTTACGGGTATAGGGTGGATACGTGGGTTTGAGTAGGGTGATCATTGCTCGGCACAACATTGAGGGCCGAAGGGCCTGTTCTGTGCTTTACTGTTCTAATGTTCTAATTATTAAAACTCCCTTCTCATCCTCTAAAGGATCAATATTTACCTGAGCCACTCTTTTTTGTTTTATATATTTTTAAAAACTTTTACTGTCTGTTTTTATATTCTGAGCAAGTTTACTCTCATACTCTATCTTACTCTTCTTTATAGCTTTTTAGTAGCTTTCTGTTGCCCCCTAAAGATTTCCCAGTCCTCTAATCTCCCAGCAATCTTTGCCACTTTATATGCTTTTTCCTTCAATTTGATACTCTCCCTTATTTCCTTAGATATCCACGGTCGATTTTCCCTCTTTCTACCATCCTTAAGCAGGCAGAAAGATGATTTCTTATTTGAACTAAATGGGTTAATAACTGTGAAAGTATGGCAAAAATTGATTTTATGCACAGATCGTAATCAATGCAGTGCACCAACAGAAGTGAAAAAGAATTTTAGCTAATATTGTGATACATCTGCAAAATAAATGTAAGACTTCAGCTGTAGCATGTATTTCTATAACTCCCTAAAATGTGAAAATATGGATAAAACAATGGCTACAAGAGAAGGAAAAGGGAAAAGAGGAAACACCAAGAGATGTGGCTGGCAAAGGAAGAAAGGCAGTGTCAAACCTTTTTAACCCATGCCAGCCCATGGATGTTATATCTCTGGGTGAACAAAAGACAGCCAAGACCACAACACGAGAAGGGGATAGTGACGAGGTGGGGGGGGGTGGAGCATAGGGTATCATTATACGTCGATGATTTGTCACTGTACATTTCGGAGCAGAGCTCGACAGTGGGGAGCAAAATGGAGTTGCTCCAAAGATTTGGGTCATTCTCAGGCTATAGATTGAACCTAGGCAAACACAAGAATTTAGGGCCACGACAGGTCGGAGAATAGCGGGAGGGTCTTCCCAACATTTTTCCCAACCTCCCGCTATTCTCCCCCCCCCCACGGCCGCCCCACGAAACGAATCGCTGCTCGCGTTTTTTTACGGCGAACAGCGATTCTCCCCTATCCGATGGGCCGAGTTCCCAGGCCTTTATGGCCATTTTCACGAACGCAAACACACCTGCTCTCACCGTTCGTGAAAACGGCCGCAAAGTTCCGTTCCCGACAACCATGGCACCGATTGGCACGGCCGCACCACGGCCGTGCCAAGGGTGGCATGGGCCCGCGATCGGTGCCCACCGATCGCGGGCAGCGGGTCTGAAACCCGCGCACTCTTTGTTCCTCTGCCGCCCCGCTGGATCAGTCCGCGGGTGGATGGCGAATGTGTGGCGAATGTGTGCAGGTTGGGTGGCGAATGTGTGCAGGTTTCACACATATGCGTGATGACGTCATCCGCGCGTGCGCGGGTTGGAGCCGTCCAATCCGTGCATGCGCGGATGACGTCATCGTGCGCGTCAGCCGGCGTTACCCTTGGCGCGCGGGCTTAGCGACGTTCGCTAAGCCTGCGATGCCGTGGTTCACGGGGCCCCGCTGCTAGACCCGACCGGGGAGCAGAATCGGGTCCCGGGAGGGGGCGCGGAGGCTGCCGTGAAACACGGCCAGTTTCACGGCAGCCTTCACGACTCTCCGCATTTGCAGAGAATCGCGCCCTTAATGTTCTCCCAGCCGGGAGTGGGGGCGGTGGTGTGGGGGCGCTGCAATTTTGTCAGGTGGCACCCACTTCGGGTACTTGGGGTACTTAGGGGTGCAGGTGGTGCGGGGATGGGGGGGCCCCTGAAGGTATAAATTTACTAGTTTGGTGGGGAGGCTGCATACAGATTTGACAAGGTAGGACAACCGCCCTCGGTCGTTGGTGGGCCAGGTACTGGCAGTTAAAATTAATGTGTCACTGCGATTCGTGTTCCTATTTCAGCACCTGCCTGGCTTCCTACCGAAATGGAAAAATTGATCACCTTGTTTATTTGTTGGGGCGAGGATGTGGCCAGGATTAGGAGGGTGATTTTACAGAGAGGGCAACAGGCGGGGGTGGAGTGGGGAGGTGGGGGGGGGGGGTTCACTAGGCCTCTTAAACTTACTGTCCTATTACTGGGTGGCGAATGTGGAGAAGGTGCAGGGCTGGGATAAGGAGGGGAAGACCTGATGGGTTACGATGGAGGAAGACCCGTGTAGAGAGTCAGGGTTGCGGGCGCTGGAAACGGCACCGCTCCCAATGGCACTGGGTAAGTATTCAGTGACACCGGTGGGGGTGGCCACTTTGAATATCTGGAGGCAGTTGAGGCAACATTTTAAGCTGGAGGACTGGTCAGGGTGAATGCCGATAAGGGATAATCATCAGTTTGAACTGGGGAGGACGAATGCGAGATTTCGGAGATGGGATGATAGGGGAATTAGGGAAATGAAGGTTATGTTTCTTGGAGAACGATTCACGAGTTTGGAGGAGTTGGGAAAGAAGTATGGATTGGTGCAGGGAGAAGGGTTTAGCTACCTGCAGGTTCAGGATTTCCTGACCTTCCGTTTTTAAAAAAATATTTTTATTCTCCTTTTTCACATTTTCTCCCACATTTACAGCCAACAATAAACAATAATCAGTAACGAATGCATTGTCAATCCCCATATCAATAACAACGATCCCATTCTCCCACCAAACCCCAAACATTAGCCCACATGTTAACATTATCAAATGACAGAAAGGAATCAGGAATCACCCATAGTCACCATTAACACATACAGAACCCCTCCCTCCAACACTCCCAGCCCCTCCCCCCACAATGTTCAATGTAATCCAATTCTCGAAAGTGCAGAATGAATAACGCCCATGAATTGTAAAACCCCTCCATCCTTCCCCTTCGTTTAAATTTGACCTTCTCTAGAGTCAAGAATTCCAGCAGGTCCCCCCGCCATGTCAGGGCACAGGGTGGAGAGGTTGATCTACACCCTAACAGGATCCACCTTCGGGTGATCAATGAGGCGAAGGCTACAACTTCTGTCTCTGCACCCGTTTCCAACCCTGGCTGGTCCGACACCCTGAATATGGCCTCCTGGGGACCCCGGTCCAGTTTCACTTCAGAGATTACCCTAAAAACCTCCTTCCAGGGACAGGGCCAAAACATATGAACGTGGTTTGCCACCAGCCCCCACCCCCCCCCCCCCCCCCCCCCCACCCCCCCACCCCCCACCCCAAGCAATGTTCACACACATCTCTACCCCCTCAAGGAGTCGGCTCATTCTTGCCCTTGTGAGGTGTGCTCTATATACGACCTTCAGCTGTACCAGCCCCAACCTCGCACACAAGGTGGAGGAGTTCTGGAGCACCTCACACCACACCCTCTCCCAACTCTTCCTCCAACTTTGCCTTGATGCATTCCATCAGCGCCTTCTCCTCTTCCAAAATAGCCCTGTAAACCGCCGATACTACCCCCTTCTCTAGTCCCCTGTCAGCAGCACCTCCTCCAGCAATGTGGAAGCCAACTCTACTGGGAAGCTCTGTATCTCCTTTCTGGAAAAGTCTCGAACCTGCATGTATCTAAATATTTCCCCCTGCCCCAGCCCATGCTTCGCTCCCAGCTCCTTCAATCCCGCAAAACGACCCCCAAGAAATAAATCTTTTAGTGTCCTAACTCCTTTCTCCTCCAATCTCTGAAAATTTTCATCCCCCTTCCCTGGCTCAAATCTGGGATTCCCCTGAATTGGCATTTTCCTTGACCCTGCCCCCAACCTGAAGTGCTGGCGAAACCATCTCCAAATTCTCAACGAAGGTATTACTACCGGACTCCCTGAGTAGCTCCCCGGGGCTGTCAGGAGTGGCGCTGTGGCTAGCGCCTTCAATCCCGACCTCCAACACAAACTCTCCTCCATTCTGACCCATTGGGAGTCAACCCCTCTGACCCATCTCCGTACCTTCTCCACATTCGCTACCCAGTAATAATACATCAGGTTTGGAAGACCCAAACCCCCTGCCTGCCTTCCTCTCTGTAGTAGCACCTTTCAAATTCTGGCCACCTTCCTTCCCCATATGAACGAGGTAATGATCCCTTCAATCCCTCTAAAAAATGCCTTTGGCAGAAAAATCGGTAGGCATTGGAAAATAAACAGGAATCGCGGCAGCACATTCATTTTAACCGCCTGCACCCAACCCGCCAGTGGCAGAGGGAGACCATCCCATCTTGCCAGATCAGCTTTCACCCTCCCCACCAAACTACAAATGTTGTACCTACGGAGACCGCCCCCCCCCCCCCCCCCCCCCCCCCACTCTCGAGCAACCTGCACCCCCAGGTATCTAAACTGAGTCCCTGCCCCATGGAATGGCAGCCCACCCACCCCTGTCCACACCCCTGGCCGAGACACCACAAAATATTCACTCTTGTCTAGATTAAATTTGTACCCCGAGAAAGACCCAAACACCGAAGCAGCTCTAGTATTCCCCCTATTGACACACTCGGTTCCGACACGTATAATAACGTCATCGGCATATAAGGACACCCTATGCTCTATTCCCCCCCTCCCCGCCCCCCCGCACAATCCCTTTCCATACCCCTGAACTTCTTAACGCAATGGCCAATTGCTCAATCGCGAGTGCAAACAGCAGGGGGGACATAGGACATCCCTGCCTAGTCGCACGGTGGAGAGGAAAGTATTCTGAGCTGATGTTGTTTGTGCGGACACTCGCCCTCGGCTCCTTATATAGTAGCTTTACCCAGTCCACAAATCTGGGTTCAATCTCAAACCGCTCCAGAACTGCCATCAAGTCCCCCCATTCTACCCGGTCAAACGCTTTCTCAGCGTCCAATGCCACACCCACCTCTGTTTCCTTCCCCTCCGCTGGTGCCATAACCACGTTCAATACCCTCCTAATGTTCAAAAAGAGCTGCCTCCCTCTCACAAACCCCGTCTGATCTTCACCTATCACCTTCGGAAGGCACTCCGCTAGCTTACCTGCCAATACCTTTGCCAATACCTTTGCGTAAACGTTTAAAAGTGATATGGGCCTCCACGACCTACACTCCGTCGGATCCTTATCTTTCTTAAGTAGCAGGGAAATAGATGCCTGCCCCAAAGTTTGTGGTAACACCCCTTCCCTATCGCCTCCTCAAACATCCCCACCATCAGCGGTACTTGCTTATTTTTGAATTTTGTATAATATTCCACCGGAAACCCATTCGGCCCTGCCACCTTCCCCGACTGCATCCTCCCAATCGCATCTTTTATCTCCTGCTCCACTATTGCCCCTTCTATTGTAGCCCTGTCCCCCTCCCCTAACCTTGGGCACTCCAACCCATCTAGAAACTCTTGAATCTCCCGGCCTCCCCCAGGTGGCTCTGACCTGTACAACCTCTCATAGAATTCCTTAAAGACCTAGTTGATCTGATCTGGAGCTACCACCAATTTCCCTGCTCTTCCCCGCACCTTGACAATTTCCTTTGCCGTAACCTTCCTTCGGAGATGACCCGCCAACATCCGCCCTACCCCACCTTCTCTACATGCTCGTAAACTGCCCCCCTTGCTCGCCTCAATTGGCGTACCGCCTTCCTGGTAGATAATTGGTCAAAGCTCGCTTGGAGTTCCTTCCGACCTTCCTGATAGTGCCGACCTCCTCGTTGTTGGGGGCGGTACTGTCAGTGGCGATATTGAAAAAGCGCTGGAGCACCAAGGCAGGCCTTCTACCCGGCCTACCTCTACACCTGGCAGCCCCTAAACTCCTTCCAGGACTCCCATTTTCACCCAGCCCCCACCTCCCCCAACCCAACAGACCGAAAACCGGGCACTTTTTCTCGGGTTAGGTTTACGGAGCCGGAAATTGTCCCGACTCTACTTTCCCAATCTGGGAGCAAAAATTCCCGTGCTTGCAGTTTGACTCTCCATAGCATAATGCCTGTGCAGCACCCTATTGATTTAGAAGTTGCACAGTGTACTCATAAAATCTGCCTTTAAATAACTGACATGTTTCAAGTATGTGAACACTGCTACCTGCGCAAGGCTGAGATGAGAGTTCTGTGACCGTGCAAGCATAGAAAACTATGAGGCAGTGAAACACTGCATCAGGAAGTTGAACACAAGGTGCACATCTGTCTGTAGTCAATACTGAGGTTAGCAGTTTGAGGCTGTGAGCTGCAGTGTGAATGTCGCATTAGTCAGCAATAAAACTGTCAGGCCAGGTACTTGCGGTTCTCAGTGGAGCCCCACCAACCATGTCAGCTGTCAACACTTACTTAAACATTACTGTAATACAGGTAGATCGCAGCTGAACTAAACCACCCTGTAAAACTGCCTGGCTGAATTCTGCTCGTCACCTTGCGGATTATATAGAAAAATGGTGGCTCTTTTAAATGCACGTTTGGATAATTAAGTCCAAATTATATCGCTAGCTTTTAAGTATCAGCTATTTTAAATGCTTTAACCATTTTAATGCTTAGGCAATTGAGGTATAATGAAACATTTAAACCTTCAATATCTTTTCAAAATAGGTGTTGATGGCTGGCGCAGACATGGTGGGCCGAATGGCCTCTCTCTCTCTGTGCTGTAAAGCTCTACGACTCCATGACTCTAGAAAGTTGGTGTAAAGTTAAGGAAAATCAAAACAAAAACAAGAAGAGGAATGAACATTATAGAATCATGGCATGGTCACAGCACAGAAGGAGGCCATCAGCCTACTATATATCTTCTGGCTCTCTGCCCAGTCCTACTCCACACCTTAGCCCCAATTGCCCTTTGAATTCTTTTCTCTTCAGATAATGATCCAATTCTGTTTGGCCTCAATTGAATTGGCCTCCGCCACTCTCTGAGACAGTGCTTTTCGAACCTCACCATGCTGCATGAAAAAGCTTTTCCTCATATTGCCTTTGTGAAGTATCTTATTGGTCGGAGGTGGGGACAGGGGTGGTGGTGCGGTGTGAGGGGGGAAAGGATGAATTTACGTAAGATCGGCATTTTTACCGTACCTTCGCTTGTAACAGGATGAGTTCAAAGAAAAAACAGCCCCAATGGTTAGCACTGCTGTCTCCCACCACGAGAGACCTGGGTTCGATTCCAACCTTGGGTGACTGTGTGGAGTTTGTAGTTCGCCCCGTCTCTGTGTGGGTTTCCTCCAGGTGCTCCGTTTTCCTCCCACAGTCCAAAGATGTGTGGATTAGGTGGATTGGCCATGCCAAATAGCCTCTTCGTGTCGAGGAATGTGCAGGTTATGTTACAGGCTTACTTGGATAGGATGGGGTGGACGTGGGAGTGGGCATGAGTAGAGTGCTCATCGAAAGGATCAGTGCAGATTTGATGGGTCGAATGGCCTCCTTCTGCACTGTAGGGATTCTGTGATTCTATTTCATACATTTCATGTCCTTGGCTGTTCGCCTTTGTCGGCTGATAATGTTTGAACAACCATTGAATTTGTGATTCCCAAGCAACGTTGTGGTCTATTGATGGGGTATGTCTGTTTTCCATTCAGTATGATTAAGGTTTTAGCTGCTGTTAAGATAAAAACCAATATATAGCATGGAACCTTGAACCTGCAACCACACAAATTTCTTCTCTCAGATGGACAAGATGTAGGTGAAAGGTCAAGGCTCATTGTGCAGGCTTCACTGAAATAGTGGCCACTGGCTGCATGCAGTCCAGCATATTTCAAGCACAGAGAAATCAGGTGAAGGGAAGTTGTGTTACCACCATCTTCAATGATGGTTTCAAAGCATATTGGCTTCACACTTGCTGCAGTGTACCCAAAACAGGTGGAACACGAATTCGGCAAAGTTCCCAAATGTGGATTTGAAACAAATTTGCATCACCACAAAACTTGCAATAAAGCTTAAAAGAGGTCATTGAAAGTGCTCTCCAGCTATGTCCCAAGTGTACAGTGTTCTACTTGCTAAGCGGTTGTATAAATTAAAGTAGATGGCATTGCCTCTCTTACTAAGCACTTCCTCAAGTACAATTCGCATCATCAATCCTTTATTTCATTATTAGTGCTGCACACATTTGTTAATTTGTTCTGGAGAAGGAAGAGATGAGGGACGTGATGGCGAGATAAGAAGACGGATTGAGAAATAACAGAAAGGCTTTGTTTGGTCAAATCGTTTTTTGTCGGTCTTCAAATGTGCAATGCTCTTAAGATACGTGCTCGCCTTTTCAGCGCTATTTTCAGAAATAGGTTTTATGGCACAGACTGAGAGCCATTTCTGTAAAACCCATTAGTTTCACAAGGAGAAAATACACACAAATTATTCACAAATGGGCCACCTGCTGTGATCCTTGCTGGCAAGCACAACCTCAACACTCCCCAAAATGGCGGACACGCAGCCAGCAATTAAAGAAATATCGAAGGTGAAAGAATGCTGGATGCAAATATTTCTTGTGTGGCAGTGGCAGCTGAAAAGGACAATTTCAAACAAGCTTCAGCATCTGCAGCAATAACCCTGTGCCTAAACAAATCAAGCTCGTATTGTTAAACCTCATACCATGATATTTTATCCAGTGGCACTGAGAAATTACGGAATCAGAGAGCCCATAATTCATTAACTGTCAACATAATAGCTCTCTTGCAAGTTGTTTCTTTGGAGTTAACTTTGTCCTGACTTGCTGTGTATCTGAGCTGCTGGGGTGGAAACCAGTTTGGGAATAAGAGATTCATCAGTGACAAACTATCGAAGAACTAGTTTGGCGTACATTCCAGGGGTCTTTGCCAAGCTTGTGATTACATAGGTATTTTACATAGGTTTGAATCTTTAAAACAAAACCTTCGCAATATATATGTATAAATAAATAAATGGCAACGCTCCATATTGAAGGATAGCTCACAGGAAAGGATCACTCTGTGGGAGTTTTCATGCTCAAGCCACAAACATTGTTTTCCCTGATGCAATGTTATTCCCCCACCATCGATTAGCATTACATGACAGTGTTTGCTTAAGACTCAGTAAACACTGAAGCTATCTCTCTCTGGTGAAGCATTGGCATTTCAACTCTTTCCAACCTGTACCACGGGATTTGTTTTCCACTGCTTTACTATTTTTGCAGTCAGGGAGGCGAAGAAACAATTTCAAATGATAATTCGACAGAAATCAGGCAAATATTTGGGACTGCAACACAGCCGTGACATCTTTTATTTTTCCCTCTGTCTCACTTGCCTCACTGCTTTCCAGTTAATTGGAAGTGCTGTTTATAAATGGGAGATAATGTACGGCTAGCTACAATTTTTGATTCTGAAGTAGTTGTCAGGGAAAGAGCAAGATGAGAATCTGGCTGGTCCGAGATCATACATCTCTTTATAGTTCAGCCTTCCACCTCGTTCCGCGGGGAGACAATGATAATGTTTGCAGTTCTTTGCAGTCGATTGGTGCATGAGATTTTCAACATTCCTGAGCACCCCCTGCTACCTCTCTATACGCTATGTGACAAGTCTTGGGTCAATATAAGGTCTGTAGTTATCTGCGATAATTTTGCCCCCATGGTCGCTAGAGAGGGAAAATTATGACTTGTTAACCAACCTCTACCACCGCCCCCCAAACACTGTAAAAATGCAGAGCAAAGGGAAGATTAGGGTGAATAGATGGGGGGGGGGGGGGGTGAATAAACCGGAAAGGGAACTAGAAAATACGACACAGACCCAAAACTATTGGGTTATCCACCCCGCCCCTCCACTCCCAACCCTCTCAACAGACTCATGTTGCAGCTTTCAGCCACGCTTAGAGATCTTTGCAAGATGATGCCTGAGTTACGTAGCCAATGATTGAATACCTTACACCTGGGATTTGTCAGGTGTTTAAAAGTTTGGGGTGACACTGGAGCATTCAGGTTCTGCTAGATTTATATCCCTCCTTGACAAACCTTTTGTTACCACAAAGTGCTCCACCTAGTGGTTTAGCCTAAAACAAATAAAGGAAGATTAGTCAACAAAGGCAAGAGAATGTGAATGATTGACAGAGAAAGAGTTCCGATTTAAACCTGTGGACTGCAAGCAATGTGTTCAAAAGCATGAGCTATCAGGCCACATTCTAAACTTGGTAATATGACCCTCAAACTAGGTACATGGATTACGGTAGAATGATGGGGTGTAGATTAATTTGTTCTTAATCTAGGACAAAGGTTCGGCACAACATTGTGGGCCAAAGGGCCTGTTCTGTGCTGTATTTTCTGTTTTAAAATGTTTCTCCAATTGAGTAGACCTGAAGGTGTAATATCCCCCGGGTGTACATGCAGTTAGCTCAAACACGAGCAGCAACAATTATGCAGAGCTCAGAGAGACGTAGTTGCAACTTTGGCTTCATCCCTCCAGAGCTAATGTAGAAGCAGCCATTATTAGGTGCTCGGCTTTCACACATCTGAATCTCAAAATGCAAGCAAAAGCTGTCCAACTGCTTCAAACAAGCTGACGCAATCCTAAAGAAGCTGACAAGCCAGAAATCTGAGTCTGTGGGTTTGAATGTAAGACTATGACGTGTGTAATCAGGATATTACACCGAAATTGCAGTGGGACAGATCACTGGTAAATCAGGATGTAGTTTTCCCAAAATTCTTTCATTAAGATTGGAAGGGGGAAATTGCATATGAAAGCCTGAAGTATTATCAGTGTTGTCTACATGGCTTGTTGTCTAATGGGGTTCAGTGACTATGCCTCCCCCTTGCAAATATGTGGCAGGTTATCTGGTGCACTTTCTGGTATACAGGGAATACAATGAATCTATACATTGCATTTCCTAATTGAAACTAAAGGCATTTGTGTAATTTAATTGAAAGCTTTATAGTATATATTATTTAAGAAGTCATTTTTATGCCTTAAAACTGTTTTTTTCTCAGTCGCAACAGGTTATTAATAGAAGAAGCCACAACTGACTCTCCTGCTTTCTTGTTGGACAGCTTTGATCCACTGCACCAGTACTGAATTTGCCATTGAACTACCAAGGCTTACCAATACTTGATGTAACGATACTGGCAGAAAGAAACTCTCTGAAGCAAGTTGCGTTTTAATTCAGTCCATTCATTGGTATAATGAGGTTTTAAGATGTTTGCCTCTGTAACTTGGCTGAAAGAGTTGCAGAATCATCTGTGCCTAAGAAATTTCTTCTGAAACTTACTAGCTTTATGCATAACTATCTTACATATGTTTATTTTGTTTATGTTTACCCCTAGTTTTGGACTCTCCCACAACTGGAAACGGCATGGCACGGCATGGTGACAGTGGTTAGCACTGCTGCCTCACAGCGCCAGGGACCCGGGTTCGATTCCGGCTTTGGGTGACTGTCTGTGTGGAGTTTGCATGTCTGCGAGTTTCCTTCCACAGTCTAAAGATGTACATGTTAGTTGGGTTGGCAATGTTAAATTGTCCCTTAGTGCCCAGGGATGTGCAGGGATATGGGTAGAGTACTCATTTGAAGGGTCAGTGCAGAATCGATGGGCCGAATGGCCCCCTTCTGCACTGTAGGGATTCTATGATTATTGAACTTCCAAACGCCTT
Organism: Scyliorhinus canicula; assembly: GCF_902713615.1. Lineage (NCBI taxonomy): Eukaryota > Metazoa > Chordata > Chondrichthyes > Carcharhiniformes > Scyliorhinidae > Scyliorhinus > Scyliorhinus canicula. The sequence goes on from NC_052146.1 coordinate 199,712,022, forward strand.
CATTATTTTAAAGGTCTCTAACAGGTCACTTCTCAGTCTTCTCAAGAGAAAAAAGTGACATGTTGTTCAGTCTTTTCTGGTAGTTGTCACCTCTCAGTTTTTGTATAACGTTTATAACTTTAAAAAAAATTTTATTGGGTGCTTCCATATCCTTTTTTCTATGATGGAGATGGAAGCAGCACACAATATATGTGTAACCTACAGAATGTTCTCAACAAGTTCAACATAACTTTACTGCTTTTTAAGCCTACGACAAAAACAGAAAATACTGGAAAATATCAGCAGGTCTGACAGCGTCTATGAAGAGAAAAAGGAGCTGCCTTTTCGAGTCTGGATGACTCTCTGTCAAAATAGAGAGAACTGGAAATGGAGTCATATTTATACTGCAGTTGGAGGGGGGGGGGGGTGCATGGAGCGGTGGGGCTGGATAGGGTGCCAATGACTGGTGGAGATTGGCAAAGAAGTCGAGGGCAGAAGCCAAAGGCATTTTTGAGGGTCACACCAGGCTGCAGAGATGGCTTGTTGGGCACAAGTGATATCCCCTGAGGCCAGACTGGGTGACTGCCTTGCAGAATACCTCCAGACCCAAACCCTCCTGTCGCTTACCATTTCAACTCACCGTCCCGCTCTCACATCTACATGTCTGTCCTTGGCCTGCTGCAATGTTCCAGTGAAGCCCAGCACAAACTGTCAGAGCAGTACCTCATCTTCCAATTAGGCACATTACAGCCTTGCAGACTTAACATTGAGTTCAACAGCTTCAGACTGTGAACTCTTTCCTCCATCTTCACCCCATTTTTATTTCTATCAATTTATTTTCATTTCTTCCAGTGTTCCCCCTCGCCCACTCCACTTGGACCAATTGTTCCTAGTTTACCCTTTGACACACTGCTCACTTTGTTCTGCCCTTCACACATTCTAATCTCTTTATGTGCCACTATCAGCCACCCATCTTAGCCTTAATAACCTCCATTTACCTTCCCCTTGTTTTCTGTGGCGACATCCATGTCAATATCCATCTATCACTACCCCCCCAATCCGGCCCCATGCCTGCACAACCCCCCCCCCCCCACTATGGTATAAATCTGACCCCTTTTCCAGTTTTCTCTAGCTTTGACAAAGAGTCATCCAGACTCAAAATGGTAGCTCCTTTCTCTCTCCAAAGATGCTGCCAGACCTGCTGAGATTGTCCAGTGTTTTCTGTTTTTCTTTCAGATTCCAACATCCGCGGTAATTTGCTTTTATCTTTGAAGTCTAGGGTTCTGGTAATGCAAACATGTCGACCATCAACCTACAAATCCTTCCAACACATGCTAACAGTAGGGGATAATAGTAGGAGGGACCTCCTGGTCAGCCAAGTGATGGAAAGGCAGTTGGAGTCTCTAACGTCACTATTCCTAGCTCCAGGAACAACATGCGTGTAGAAGAGGGTGTTGTCATGGCAACTAGGACTCCCTAAATGAACGGTAATGCACCACCACCACTTTAGTAATGAACCCTGGAACTTTGTTTGTTTACACTGTTGATAGCTTTGTTAACCTGTGTTGCTTTTTCTTTAATGGTTCTTAAACTGTGCCAGTAGATCACTTGTTGTGTCCTCAAAGGGGAGAGCAGCCTATGGTCACCTGGGACTATTATAATATTTTAATATCATAATAGCTCAGTTGGCTGGACAGCTGGTTTGTGATGCAGAGCGAGGCCAACATCGTGGGTTCAATTCTCATACTGGCTGAGGTTATTCATGAAGGCTCCCTCTTCTTAACCTTGCCCCTCGCCTGAGGTGTGGTGATCCTCAGGTTAAATCACCACCAGTCAGCTCTCCCCCCCTCAAAGAGTAATGCAGCCTATGGTCATCTGGGAATATGCTGACTTTGTGTTGGCAATGTACCACCAACAAGAGTCAACTCCAAGAATGAAGGAGTGCAAAGTTAAGAAAGGTGAAAGGAAAACACACCACCTGTTCAAACTCCCAAGTGATGTGTTATCTCTTTCCCAGAGTCGCTGATATACGTAAACAGGATTACAAAAGTGCTGGTGACAAATGAAATGTATTGACAACGTTATGATTGTAATGACTGATAAACTTCATTTTAGAATGCTATTTGTGCACTTCAGGTTTAAAGCGGTTAAACTAGTTTACAACAAGTCACAAGATGGCACCATGCAAATAACGACATAGGAAGATAGCGACAAATGTAAACCATTTAGCCCCTTCAGCCAGCTTCACTGAATGAAACCATGACTGAGCTATAGTCTCACTCCATCCCTTGTACTCCATATCCTTCAATAGATTAGGTTAGGCAAGGTCTACCAAACCATGATTTAAAATTATTAATTGTGTGAGCGTTCAGTGCTTTGTGTGGGAGGGTGCCCCCATGCACTCTTATCACCCTTTGCATGATGAAGTGTTTCCAAAACATGGAATAAATTCTTTTGCAAGTAATAGTTATGTGTTTTGGGTGACGGTGAACGGTTCCACAAATGACAAAGCGATGAAAGTGAAATCTGCGAGTTGAAGCTTTTTTGTTATTCGTTCATGGGACTTGGGTGGCACAGGCTGTGCCAGTATTTATTGCCTATCCCTAAATGCCTTTGAGGGGGCAGTTAAGAGTCAACCACATTGCCGTGGATCTAGAGTCACATGTAGGCCAGACGAAGTAAGGGCGGCAGATTTCCTTCCCTAAAGGAACCAGATGGGTTTTCACAACAATCGACAATGGTTTCATTATTAGATTTTTAATTCCAGATATTTTATTGAGTTTAAATTCCATTATCTGCTGTGGTGGGATTTGAACCCAGGTCCCCCGATCATTATCCTGGGTCTCTGGATTACTGGTCCAGCAGCAGTCCCACAATGCCACTGCCTCCCCCTAAATCTCAGTTAGTGCGAGCGCTACCCAGTTTTGAAGTTAGCTGAACAAACCCAGGAAGGCTCCAGGTTCGAATACAGATTGGTGCTGAATTAACTGATTTCCATGGGGCAGCAAGCAGACTGTTGCAGTTGGTTTCAGGGACCAATGCTACCAAGATGAAACATTGTCCAGAGTGTCCACTACTCTGCCAGCTGGCGAGGGCAGGTTTGACGCAGGACATATAGCTTTCCCTTAGCAACACAGAGGGCAGTATTTTTCAGGCCTTGCTCCCGGGTCATGCTGAAGGTGAGCCTCCACCCCACCCCACCCACGACAAGTTCTCCGGAAGCAGGATGGGCGAGCCACACAAAATGCCATAGACGTTAGCTCAAGAAGGCAGCTCACTACCTCATTCTCAAGGGCAATTAGGGATGGGCAATAAATGCTGGCCTATGTTTGTTAAATGAATAAAAAAATAAAAAAATAAACCAGGGCTGTTGTCATTTGGCCACACCCATTGTCATGCTTTTGGGTATGGATGTTGAATGAGGTCTCATCTGCAATGTCCCCTCAGGACAGCATGGTGGTACAATGATTAGCACTGCTGCCTCACAGCACCAGGGACCCGGGTTTGATTCCGACCTTGGTTAACTTTCTGTGTGGAGCTTGCAAGTTCTCCCTGTGTCTGCATGGGTTTCCTCCGGGTGCTCTGGTTTCCTCCCACAGTGCAAAGATGTGCCAGTTTGGTGGATTGGACAGGCTAAATTGCCCCTCGTGTCCAAAAGGTTAGCTGGGGTTACAGAGTTATGGGGATAGGGCAGGGGTTTGGTCTCGGCAAGGTGCTCTTTTGGAGTGTTGGTTGCAGACTCAATGGGCCGAATGGCCTTCTTCTACACTATAAACTCTATGTTAAAACAAAGTCCCAACACTCGCAGCCCTGATGAAGACTTGGGGTAATTCTCCTGGGGTATTGGCAGGTGCTAATGAACAATTGAGGACAGGGGGTAAAGTTGGTGGGGGATGTGGGGCATGGGGGTTGCTGCAGTGGGAGTGGAGAAAATTAGTCAGGGGGAAAGAAGTAAAAACCTATCGGTTAGATCTGATGTCTCAGTTAAATATTTCCCAAATTCAAAGTGTGGAGAAGCCTGTAGACAAACTATCATTAGCACAAGTTGGTACAGGATGGGATAACTATCAAATACTTTTGTGAACTTTTTAAGAAGCTTTGACAATGCGGTTGGGGTGGGGGACGACCACACATCTCACCTGCGAATCACTCTGCTTGTCTGCTGTCTTCATCCAAATGGCCCTCTGTGGGAATGAGGTCACAAGTTCACCAGCAGGCAGGCAGGCAACAGCCTTGGCGAGTTAAAACATTTACTGTACATGTTTGAAGTTAAATGCCTCTAGTGTCTCTAACCTATATATCAATCCCTGGTGTGTTTGTATTTTTATTCTCCCTGATGCTACTTCCAGCTACTGTCTCGCAAAGGTTTTGCAAGGCTGCCTGAGAAAAGGCTTTCAGATTAATTGATCTGAAGTTCGGGGGGGGGGAAATGGAAAAGGCCATTAGCACTGTTGCCTCACGGCACTGAGGACCCGGGTTCGATCCCGGCTCACTGTTCATGTGGAGTTTGAATATTTTCCCCGTATCTGTATGGGTCTCAGCCTCACAGCCCAAAGATGTGCAGGGGAGGTGGATTGGCCACACTAAATTGCCTCTTAAGTGAAAAGTGCGGCACGATGGCGCAGTGGTTAGCACTGCTGCCTCACGGCACTGAGGATCCGGGTTCGATCCCAGTGCCGGATCACTGTCTGTGTGGAGTTTGCACATTCTCCCGTGTCTGCGTGGGTCTCGCCCCCAAAACCCAAAGATGTGCGGGGTAGGTGGATTGGCCCCGCTAAATTGCCCCTTAATTGGAAAAAAAAATAATTGGATCCTCTAAATTTATTTAATAAAAAGAAACCTCCTTGGCAAATAAACTTGGTTTGCTACACAAATCCCCAGCCAATCGTGTTAAACATGTAAGAAAATAGATGATTTCATCACCTACAGGTTGGACATCTGAAAGGGGAAGACGTGATCTCACTCTGTGTGCTAAAAACCTCATTTATAAATGAGCTTGCCCTACCACCGTGCTTGGTAATAAATGATCTCACCAGACGTGCTCCTGTAATAAACTGGGCCAATAAGAGTGTGGGGGGAGAAAATAATGCCTGTAGTGAACGCCTCTACCCAGGTGTCCTGACTGCCAAAAACATAAATTGTAGCCCGCTAAATCTCTCCGGATGCAGCACTGTTGCCCACACACCCTCCGTAATGAGGATCTGCAGTAACAAAACCCGTCCAGTAGGACCCAGCCCTGCACTGTACACCAATCTATCTTTCCACTGTTCAGAGGAAAAAAAGTTTCCATCTGGACTCCTACTCTCTGTGGCCCTACAGACTGACAACAGATGTCCACCATAAATTCTGTTGACCCTCGGAGACACTTTCAACATTCTCCAAGTCCATTTTTCTTGCAGCAGTCTGACCCATTCCGCAATGAGCTCCACTGGTCAACACCTGACATAACTCTGAGAGCTGTAATGTTGCAACTTAATGGGTCTTTTGTACGTTTCATAGCCCGAACCGCGAGGAGCCGAAGATGAATTAAATTCTAATTGGGAAAAGTAATGGCTTCAGTAGTCCCTTCACAACTTGTTCTAGTGTCCCCACGGGAGTACTGTTAACACAGTTACAATCCAACTCCTGTTACATGTTCTGGATACTAAACGTTGACCTCGGGTCATAAAATAATGTTCAGAAACTCTTCTGAACAATAGGATAGGGTATCTTGCAGTGCGGTTAAATGTGTCTGACTTGTTAAAGCTTCTTTGAGATTAATTAAATCTGGTTGATGGGTTTGAAAAAATACTTTAAAACACAGAGGCTGTTTTAATTTGTTTGAGTGTATTTACGCAAAGTCTGTCATGTTATTTAATTGTGGATTGTTTTTTGCAGTTATAAATAGTGTAAGTTTTGTGCATTTTAGGAACTAAGTGAGGAGAAACATTATAATAAACTGTACTGACCATAACTGATGCAAATGTAGCATTTGTGTCTTTGCACTGAGGATGAAAGAGGGCCAAGAGATGTTTAATCGAGGGATTAACAGGTGTAGCAGACACCACTACCATCCAAATGTGGCATTGCTCCCCTGGCTTTCACCTTTTTGTATTTTCATTTTGCCTGAGAACTGATCGGGAGTAGCCAAGCATTGCCTGAGAGCCAGTTATATTTCAAACACTTCAGCAGAACAGGAAAACTTGTTTTTAAAGAGGATATGAAAACGATTACAATACAAACTCTATGGAGCTAAGGGTCCAAAAAGGATTTTAAGTGCAGCAGCAAAGTAGTCACCATCGTCCCAGATGACCATAGGCTGCTTTTCCCTTTGAGGGGGAAAGAAGACTGGTGGTGACTTAACCTGAGGATCATCACACCTCAGGTGGGGGGCAAGGTTGAGGAGGCAGGGCCTTCATGAATAACCTCATCCAGTACGGAATTGAACCCACGCTGTTGGCTTTGCTCTGCATCATGAACCAGCGGTCCAGCCAACTGAGCTAAACCAGTCCCCAATGGTGCCTCTTGTGCCTGCTCCACCATTCTGACACACTGAACAATGCAGAACATTGGGGAGAAAAATACAAGCTGCTGCGAAGAGCCATTTTTATTCTTCAGATAACATCCTCGATTATTTGAGGGTTACCGAAGCACAGGCTATGCCATGATTTTACTGCAGACAGGGCAAAGGAAAAGTCCACCTCAGCAAGAATAGGGGCTGAACCCCATAATGTTGGTTTTATTCTGGACCATGTACCAGCCAGCTAAGCTCTAACCCCAGCCTTTCTTGTTATGGGGCGACAAAAAAAGAAAGGAGACAACTGTTATAAACTGTGACTACCTTTAAAGAAAGTTTCTGTTCCTAGACACTGGGCTGGATTCTCCGGTTCCCCAGCTGCATGTTTCTTGGTCGCATGTCATTTGCTGGGGTGGGATTCTATAATCCTGCCGCTTGTGAATGGGATTTCCCATTGAAGCCATCTCACGGTGTAGGGAAATCCATGGGCGGGGGTGCGTTGCTGGCTGGTACTACAGGGATCAATACTTGGGCTGGTCAAGGGCGGCACTGCGGTGCAGTGGTTAGCACTGCTACCTCATGGCACCAAGGACCCGGGGTTCAATTCCGGTCCAGGGTTACTGCCTGTGTGGAGTTTGCGCATTCTCCACATGTTGCGTGGGCCTCACCCCCACAGCCCAAAGATGTGCTGGGAGGTAAATTGGCCATGCTAAATTGCCCCTTTAATTGAAACATTTTTTGAAAAAGTACTTGGGCTAGTGCTGTTTTCAATATTTGTGAATGATTGGGAGGAAGATATGACAACAAATTCTTTCCCGGTTCTCCGATGATACGAAATTGGGTGCAGCTGTTGGCAATAGGGAACAAGTGGATCATTGACCAAAGTATCGGGATGAGGTAAGGGATTGGACAAATAGTGGCCAATGCCGTTTTGTAGAGAGAATTGGAAAGTCTAGAGAAATGAAGCAAACAGTGAGAATGCAAAATAAATGAGATTGACTGACAGAAAATGGCATAGGAAGCTTTGGCCTGTTTCTTTCCCTCACCGTACAACCTCAGGAAAGAATGGAAAATAAATATGAGGAAAGCTGAAATATATTTTGTTCTCATATGTGACCTCTTACTGTAAGTAGGCATAGAATTTACAATGCAGAAGGAGACCATTTGGCCCATCGAGTCTGCACCGATGCTTGGAAAGAGCACCCCACACCTCCACCCTATCTTCGCAACCCAGCAACCCCACCCAACCTTTTTGGACACTCGGGGCAATTTAGCATGGCCAATCCACCCAACCTGCACATCTTTGGACTGTGGGAGGAAACCGGAGCACCACACAGACAAGGGGAGAAAGTGCAGATCCCACACAGACAGTGACCCAAGCTGGGAATCGAACCTGGGACCCTGGAGCTGCAAAGCAACTGTGTTATCCACTGTGCTACTGTGCTGCCCCATTTGACCACATTTCTTTAGGGGTGAGTTCCTGCCTGCAGGTCCTGCTGCCTCTGTATTCGGTGTGTCTGTGCCACAGACTGAAATCCATATTCTGCCATCATTTCTATGGGTAGAGTAATCTAAACTAGGCATGTCCTACTGAGATTGTAGTCCTAGTAATGCAAACCTATCAATGAAAGAATATAAATGGATCCTGAAGGTTTCCAGTGGTAGGTCTGCAGCTATTTCCTATGTCAACTTATTCCATTGTAGGATTGTCCCTAGGAAGGATTGCTGGCACACTGGACAACATTTTACGTGCCCTTAGGGACATGTTTCTGGCGGAGGGCAGGGGGGGGGGGTGGGGGGGACATATAAACCAGGGAGAGTTCCCACCCCACCAACGTCCCACCCACACCCATCCTCACCTTCATAATGCAAGGAGGTGTGTGGGCGGCAAAATATTACCACATCAATGGACAGACATATTACGTTGCCCATGCCATCAAACATTTGGTGCAAGTACTCGGGTGGGGATTTGCACCCCGATTTTTAAAATAAAACTACGTTCATCAAAAGAAAAAGGGTTTGATTTCCGGAGGCTGCCCTCCGCCAATGGAGGGCTACGACCCTACAAAGATGAAATTCCACCATTTTTCCTAACTCCTCACAGCCTTCAACGCAATACATTCCATTCACCCCATTCCCCTGACCAGCCAAAGCCCTCCTTGCCCAAGACCCTGTATGTACTGGCTTCATGGATCTATGGGCCTTCTTATTTCTCTTATTGCAGTTCTGGCTGCGGCTGCTAATGCTCACTTGGTGCTACCAGGACTATTGGAGTTGCCGGCCAATTGGATTGGTTAGCAGCTCCAGTGTGAGCGATTTTCACCCCAGTAAGGGGCAGGAGTCCTACTAGTTAACTCATTCGCTTGGAAAAAAATGGGGCTGGATTCTCCAATTTTGAGGCTATGTCCCCATGCCGGTGTGGGAATAGTGGCATTTTACGACTGGAAATTCATGCGTAAAACGTCCACCGATCCTCCATTTGGCTGGGGACTAGCAGCCGAGCAGCTTAGAGCACCTGGCTCTAGCTGCCGATATGGCCCGGAGAATTGGTGGGTCCGTGGCCGCGCATTCGCACAGCGGCGACCTGCAGCAGCCGCTCTGTGCAGCATGGCACCGGCCGCTCGCGTACCCGGCCTGCAAAATAGTGCACCCCCTTTGGCCGTCTCGCGAGCCCGGACCATCCCCCAACAGTTCCCCTGACAATGTCCCCCCCGCCCGCGGATCGGTCCTCGCCCGACTGTGGCAGCGCTGGACTGAGCCCGTAGCCACCACGCCGAGTTACTGACGGATGATAGCACACGCGACCGATGCTTTCGGGAACTCAGCCAGTTGGGGGCGGAGCATCGGAGGGTGGGCCTCAGGCAACGTACTCTGTGAGGGGACGGAGCATTGCGAAAGCGCCAGCGCCCCCGATTTGGTCGGAAATGGGTATTCTCCGGCAGATCGGCGTACGCGATTTCACTTTTGGCGACCAGAGAATCCTGCCCATGATCTTTGTAGTTTGCGTGAATGGCTGCCTCATGTTTTGTCATTGCCCAAGAGCAGGGACACATTTCTGTCATACCCTCCAGTCCATTCCATACTTTACAGAACACAGTCAGTTTATTTTCTTCCTCCTTTGGCTGGCACAGACATTTTTTTTCATTTTTTTTTATAAATTTAGAATACCCAATTAAGTTTTTCCAATTAAGGGGCAATTTAGCGTGCCCAATCCACCTACCCTGCACCTCTTTGGGTTGTGGGGGCGAAACCCACGCAAACACGAGGAGAATGTGCATACTCCACACGGACAGTGACCCAGAATCGAACCTGGGACCTCGGCGCCGTGAGGCACAGGGCTAACCCACTGCGCCACCGTGCTGCCCAGGCTGGCACAGACATGATGGGCCAAACGGCCTCTTTATGTGCTGTATATCTCTATGGCTCTATGGCTATGACCATAGTCCAAACCAGACTAGAAGCTTGTCTTGCAGAAGTTCCAAAAACTGGTCTGGGCACCTTTTATTTTCTGATATGTGTGGGCGCCAAGATCCCTGGAAAACCTTTCCTTAGATGTCCAAATTTGCAGGCACACCAAGCACCAGGACCAACAATTCTCACCATGAGCCACAAAAAAATCACACAGAACAAAAAGTTAAAACCTTCAATTGCTTCAGTTGTAATAAATATTGTGAGTTATGAAATGGGCTACCAACTTGCCCCTTCATTTTCAATCTATATAAATGAGAAAGAGGAAAAATAGACCATAATTAAGGAATAGATACAAAATTTAAAAAAAAAGAGAAATGCAGATGAAACGTAAAAGTCTGAAAAATGTCAGTCTAGAAATTGGTCGACAACTATTTTCATCGGGTTACATTAAGCAATTTAAAAATAATATCAAACAATATTATTTCTAGGTCCAAACCTTAAAAAATAATGATCAGTAAATTCAACAGAATTTGTATCTCACTGCTATGTTCCAAGAATACACATACTGGGTGGGTTTATCCGGCCCCTCCCCATGGTGTGTTTCCTAGCGATGGAGGTGGCCCGCTGCTGGCCAGTAGCGGGATTCTCCGCTCCTGCTGACATCTATGGGCTTTTGAGCATCACTCCCCCTCTGCCACCAGGGGTGTCGGTGTAGAGGGGGTTTGCCATCGGCAGGGAAGGGCTAAAAAATTTGTCCGTGTTTTCCGTGTCTTTCCAGTGGGCTAGACAGCTGGTTTGTAATGCAGAACAAGGCCAGCAGCACGTGTTCAATTCCCGTACCAGCTGAGAATTCTGAATTCTCCCTCTGTGTACCTGAACAGGCGCTGGAATGTGGCGACGAGGGGATTTTCACAGTAACTTCATTGCAGTGTTAATGTAAGTCTACCTGTGACAATAAAACAATTATTATTATTTATGAAGTGATTTAAGTCTATTTTAGTTTTGAAAACCAGTTTGATAATGTTTTTTTTAAAATTTAGATTGCCCAATTATTTTTTCCAATTAAGGGGCAATTTAGCATGGCCAATCCACCTACTCTGCACATTTTTGGGTTGTGGGGGTGAAACCCATGCAGACACGGGGAGAATGTGCAAACTCCACACGGACAGTGACCCAGAGCCGGGATCGAACCTGGGAGCTCAGCGCCGTGAGGCAGCTTTGCTAACCACTAGGCCACCGTGCTGCCCTTGTTTGATAATGTTTGACATTGCAGAGTAGCAAGGAATGAAAACTATTGTGGCTTCAGAACTGAAAATGCAATCGGCAACCCACCAAATTAATTTATATGTCCCTTTCTTTTTACGTATTAATTGCTTTCTTGTAAAACATTTCAGAATTATTTCGCACGTTTAAATTCTGCAGATATCCATAATTTTGGAATCCAGATTAATGCAAAGCTCGCTACAAAGATAAATTTTAACCTGGGACTTCTTTAGTTCTTGCTGATACTTAGTGCATCGGTGAAGTTGGATTTATTTTAGAATGCTGGCCACGGCAGGAATTGACAGAGGAAATCTTGTATATTCTCCTGTGGTTCTGCAAGGACACATCAGCTGTCAGTGACATCAAATAGGATTTGAACATGAAGGTGTTCACTTGAAAGCATTAAGTGCAGCACATTTTAGGATTTGGCCCATTTTGTCGGCTACCCAAGAGCAGAACATTCTCTTAACTAAGTTATTACTTCAATGTTACTGTCATGAGCAAGGGTTCAAGCCTTATAGTTCCATGTCCTTGGGCAGCCGGCACGCTTGCCAAATTGACAGGGAAAAGTAGTTTGTCAAACCCATTAGCAGACCTTCAGTACCTGTTGGCATAATTTACTGGTACGGTGTTTGCTTTGGATTGGTCATTTAACCAACTGTTTGTAATTGTAGCTCTACTGGGACAACTTAGCACGCAAGTGCAAGTATTTTTCTTGAAACCTGCCTTCATTTATTACCCGCATCCACTATTTTTTTAATCTAAGTTCTTTTCTCTTCTTGGCTATAAGTTTATAACCAAACATTCTGTTCATTTATGTCAGACCGCATTCCTCTTTGACTACACTTCCCTCCACCCACTTTCTTTATTAGAACTTTATTGGGTCTGCCCAGGTCAATGCCAAATTTGTTCACCTAACAGTTAAACATGACTATAAAGAATGACTGGAGTTAAGTCAACTAGTAAAAGAAGAACTCTGTTCCTTTTTCCCCGCAATTAAATGTGATCAGTTTCTAATGCATTATATTGCAAACTTTCTGCTTTATATTGTGTTAAATATAGAACGCAAATTAGTAAACTCACCTCGCTGCTTCAAACTAGCTTTTTGCTTTAATAAAGAAATAATATGCCTAAGAAAGTCATTATGATTGGGTCACACATAAAGTATTCACCACTCTTTTAGATGAAGAACAATGCGATTTGTATTCCTAAAATCGTCTGCTTTTACTTCAGATTCTTGCCTTTTATTTTTCTATTTATCTGCTGCCTCCCATTAGGTCTGTCAAATTGTGCGCTGAAATGTAAATATGATACGTGGGCTTTTCTTTTCTCTAAAGAGGGTTTTTTTTTTGCTGGGATTTCCAGTTGCATGTTGGTGTTTAATATTGCCCTTGCTGTTAACAAACTGGGTATGATCACTATAAGAAGTTAAACCGTACTGTCTGACTACTGCACTAATAATAGTTCTAGCAAAACAAGATCTAGCGTTTTACGCCAAAGAGACAGGCTTGGAATGCCAAGAGCCAAATCCCTGTGGTGAAACCGGACCCCTTCCCTTTCCCTCGCTCAAAGGCAGCAATTTACAACATATACAACTTCAAAAAAGTGCCTTATCTCTACAGGCATCACACATAAATTATCCCACAAGAAATGACAGTTAAATGTTCAGTGTAATTAGGGTAATAATTACTAAGTTTGTATTCAGCGTGCTTAACAGCTGAATCTATTTTATCAGCACTACTTTGACAGTTGCATGACGTGAACTGTTCCCCATTTAGTAGGCTAACTTCAGATCTACTGAATGCATTTGCATGCATTGCTTCTCTTTCCCGAGCTTGACAAACAATGATGAAGTATCCAGCGATGCATATTGTATTGGGTAAAAGCATGGAGTGAATTTGTGATTCTCTGTAGAACTGCTACCCCTTTTGTTGCAGACTGCATGTTTGCTTTTAAATTCAGCCAGATCTTACAGATCCGAAGCAAAATATTGCGACCATCAGTTCAGGCCACCATGATTAGATAACAATTTAGTAAGGTTGCCTAATCAAATTGGAGCAGAATTTTAGTTATTGAACTTGACTGGTACTTGCACACTAGTTGTACTGTGTTTGAAACAGACAGAACATATGTATACATATATCCTGATATAAGGTAGCACTAATAATGAGAAAGAAAAAGACTGGATTGATCATGCTAAATTGCCACTTAGTGTCCAAAACGTTAGGTTAGGTGGGGTTACTGGGTTATGGGGATGGGGTTGAGGCATGGGCTTAGGTAGGGAGCTGGTCAATGGGCCGGTGCAGACTCAATGGGCCGAATGGCCTCCTTCTGCATTGTTGATTCTATGATTCTATAATTATGTGGTTTGACACTCCATGTTGTAATATTGCAAACAGACCACTATTTTTGTTCTAAGAAATAAACAAATGAGCAATGACATCAAAACATTCCAAAATTTGAGTGCTTCAACAGAAATTGTATTATCTTTGTTTTATTGGAAAAGAGAAACAAGATGGTGATGAAGACTTTGAACTAATGCAATGATGGGTAGGGATCTGGGAGAAATAGCGTAAACCTAATAGCATCTGATTGACCTGCCAATATGTGCGTTTCCCTATCCAAAGACCCTTAAAAATACCAGGACATTGTAAACTACAAGCAAATCACTCAGCTGTGAATTGAAATGGAAATTTGATTTTTCATTTCATGTCTGTGTCAGGAAACAAAAGCAATTTGAAGTAATCTATATTTGTATTTGTGGGCATTAGAAAAAAGGGGCGCAGGCAGCATGGTGGCGCAGTAAGTAGCACTGCTGCCACATGGCATCATGGTCCCAGGTTCGATCCCAGCTCTGGGTCACTATTCATGTGCAGTTTGCACATTCTCCCCGTGTTTGTGTGGGTTTCGCCCCCACAACCCAAAGAGGTGCAGGGTAGGTGGATTGAACACGCTAAATTGGCCCTTAATTGGAAAAAATGAATTGGGTATTCTAAATTTTTTTTTTAAGAAATAAGGGGTACGATTTAACGGGAAAGTTCTAAGTGTCTTATCAGGCACAAATTCCAGGAGCTCCCCGATGGCCAATTCGGTGAGACCCCGACGTGTATCTAACACACTTAGTGCCGGAAATAAACTCCCACGAGCTTCACAGCAGAATTGGCTGTTCCATCAGCTGATTCGCTTGGACCGCATCTGGCAGCTCCCCGAGAACAAGTTGGAGCTGTACTTAAACACTGCCTCCGAACACACTCCAATCAGGACACAGCCATGCCACCACATAGACCTGCTCCATGCTTTGGGGATGGTGACCTGACCAATCTGCTGGATGCTGTGCAGTCGGGAAGGAGCACCATGTTCCCTGAGGGGATCGGACGACCAGCCACAAGGCTGCTATGGCTGCCTGGGAGACAGTGGCAGTGGCCGTCAGTGCAGGCAACCTGACCAGGAGGCACTCAATCCACTGCAGGAAGAAGACCAAAGACTTTACCCAAATCGCTCCTCCTGTCAGTGGTACGTCTCAAGGGCAGCGGCAGATCAGGGTGGCACTGCGGCGCCAGTTACACTGATAAGGCAGTCATTGCCCTCCGGCTCTAAACGTCCTAGAAGACGCTGCCAGTGGCATCAAAGGCCGCAAGTTGTGAAAATCAACAGGCTGCCTCCATCTCTGATGTGCATCCTGGGGACACACATAGGTGTAGCCGAGCACGGAAATTAAAAAATGTTGCGGCACACAGAGTGGGCATGGAGCGGGGGGGTAGTGGATGGGGGCACCATCAGTGGCGAGAGACAATGAGAATTGGGAATGTTCACAATGAAAGCACAGTACACACAACACATGCAAAGCCTCTGTCACGTCATTCCTTACAGCAGTCCAGCCCTTACCCCCAACCTCCATTTCTCTCTGTTTCCCCACCCCTGCACCAACTTCCTGCCCCCCAGGCACAGTGGTCCTATATCAGGAGCCCCCGAGGAAGATCCTGTTCAGAGGGTGGATGTGAGCGTGCTGTCAGCAGAAAGACAGGAGTCAGATTTTGGCATACACTTAGCAGTGCTAGAGCTTACCTCATAGCGGGTTATCATCACCTTCCTAGGCCTTGTATATTGACCTGCTGACAGTGCCAACACAGACCTATCACCCTGGAGTGATATTACAAAGGCCCTGGAAGGGTGGAACAGGTTGGTGTGGGAGGTTGTGAGGGAGGGGCAGTAAACGGGGGGGTGGGGGAAATGGTTTGCAATGATGGGCTGTGGGTGGTCGTGGTCAATGGGGGAGGGGTTGATGGGGGAGTTGGGGGAAGCGGGTTCGAGGTTGAGGGAGGGATAAGATGATGAACTAAGCCCTATCCTATAAGAAGTGGGCAAGGATGAGGGCCTCCCTGGCACTCCGGACATGCCAGACTCTTGCTGCCGCCTGTCCTCCTTCCTCCTGGTCCTGCCCCTCCTCAGACAAGGCTGCGCGTCCCTCTTCTTCCTCCTCCTCCACTGCTGTGACAGCTTGTGGAGGGCACAGCAGATTACCACAAAGTGGGAGACCCACTGTGGGCATACTGCAGTGCACAACCAGAGTGGTCCAGGCACCATAAAACCATAAGACATAGGAGCAGAATTAGGCCATTCGGCACATCGAATATGCTCCACCATTCAATGAGGGCTGATATTTTTCTCATCTACATTTTCCTGCCTTCTCCCCATAAATCCTGATCCCCTTATTAATCAAGAACCTATCCATGTCTGTCTTTAAGACACTCAGTGATTTGGCCTCCACAGCCTTCTGTGGCAAAGAGTTCCACAGATTCACCACCCTCTGGCTGAAGAAATTCCCTCCCATCTTAATTTTAAAGGATCATCCCTTCAATCTGAGGCTGTTTCCTCAGTTCTAGTTTTTCCTACAAGTGAAAACATCCTCACCACATCCATTCTATTTAGGCCTTTCAGTACCTTGCAAGTTTCAATAAGATCCCCCCCTTCATCCTTCTAAACTCCGAGTCCAGACCCAGAGTCCTCAACTGGTCATCATATGAGAAGCTCTTCATTCCAGGAATCATTCTTGTGAATCTCCTCTGGTCATTTTCCAAGGCCAGTACGGGGTCCCAAACTGCTCACAATAGTCCAAATGGGGTCTGACCAGAGCCTTATACAGCCTCAGAAGTACATCCCTGGTCTTGTATTCTAGCCCCCTTGACATGAATGCTAACACTGCATTTGCCTTCCTAACTGCCACTTGAAACTGCACTTTAATCTTAAGAGAATCTTGAACAAGGACCCCTAAGTATCTTTGTGCTTCTGATTTCCCAAGCTTTTTCCCATGCAAAAAATAGTCTATGCCTCCATTCTTCCTACCAAAATGCACAACCTCACACTTTTCCACAGTGTATTGCACCTGTCACTTCTTTGCCCACTTTCCTAGCCTATCCAAGTCCTTCAGCAGCCCCACTGCTTCCTCAATACGACCTGTCCCTCTGCATATCTTTGTGTCATCTGTAATGTTAGCAACAGTGCCCTCAGTTCCTTCCCCAGATCGTTAATGTATATTGTGAAAAGTCGTGGTCCCAGCACAGATCCCTGAGACACACCACTGGACATGGGCTTCCATCCTGAAAAAGATCCCTTTATCCCCACTGTCTGCCTTCTGCCAGTCAGCCAATCCTCTAATCATGCCAATGTCCTACCTCAACACCCTGGGCTCTAACCTATTTAACAGTTCCTATACGGCATCTTGTCAAGGCCTTCTGGAAATCTAAATAGATCACGTCCACTGGTCTCCATTGTTTAACTTCCTTGTTACCTCCTCAAGAATTCCAATGGATCTGTGAGACATAACCTCCCCTTAATGAAGTCATGCTGACTCAGTTCTATTTTATCCCGCACTTCCAAGCACCCAGCAATCTCATCGGAACTGCATTTTCAGCAGTGTGATGCACTGTTCAATGACAGCATGGTGGCAGCATGGGATTCATTAGACCGGGTCTCCACCTCGGTCTCCGGCCCCCGCACTAGAGTCATCAGCCAGGCCCTCACTGGTACCCCTTATGCCCCATGAGCCAACCCATCATCCTGGGTGATCCTCGAATTGTCCCAGGATGCAACTGTAATTTAAAAAAAATAAATTGATTGTACCCAATTCGTTTTTTCCAATTAAGGGGCAATTTAGCATGGCCAATCCACCTATCCTGCATATCTTTTGGGTTGTGGGGGTGAAACCCACGTAGGCACGTAGGCAAGCTCCACACGGACAGTGACCCAGAGCCGGGATCGAACCTGGGACCTTGGCGCCGTGTGACAGCAGTGCTAACCACTGCGCCACCATGCTGCCCTCAGATGTAACTGCCATGCATGCTGCCTGGGAAGCACATGTGCATGAACCGCAGGTGGTGGTCACGCACAATTTGAACATTCAGGGAGTGTAAGCCCTTCTTGTTGATGATGCCCTGATGCCCAGTTGCGCGCAAGGCAGCATACATGCCATCTATTGCCCCCTGGACCTGGGGCATCCAGGCGATAGTGGAAATCCTGCTGCCCGGCATCCTGATGGGCTTGGTCCAGCTTGAAGTTTATAAAGTCTGCTGCCCGGGCAAACAGGGCATCCGTGATCTCACAGGGCTATAGCTTGTGAGATGCCATTCAAGTCCCCGCTCAAGCTCTGGAACAAACCGGTGGCATCAATGTTCTGGGCCGCGGTGACTTTCACGGCCACCGGGAGTGGGTACCCTCCTCCTCCGTGGGTGCCAAGTCCACTAGGAGCAGGTTCCGCACTGTCTCCTTGCTGAGACGGAGCCTCCCGTGATACACGCATCTGCTTGAATTTTTAAAATGTTTTTTATTGGGTTTTTTATGCATGGTATATTCGCAGGTGTAAAGAGAAACTCAAAAAGAGATAACAAAATCAAAAACACTACATAAATAAAAAAACAAGGGGTGGGAAAGTTAAAAACTGGGGAAGTGTATATACATAGGAGCAAAGGAGAGACAATTATATTATATATACAGCACAAGCGAAGCAAAACAAAACTGGCTGGACGTCGGTTTCAACTGTTGTGGGTTTGGACAAACCCAGTTTGTGTTCCCTCGTCTTTCCTCCCCTCTGGCTCCACTCTATTGTACTTTGCCCCCTGTCCTTCTTTGTTCCCTGCTCCCCTTTCCCCTTCCCTTCCCTGCCCCTCCTTTACCACCCTCCCCCTACTCTCCCTCTCTGCAGCTCCCCCTACCTTTCCGCTGTGTTTGGCTACCCCCTCTTACAGTGTCGTTTCTCCCCCCACCCCCTCAACAGTTCCTCCCTCCCTTCCCTCTCTTTTCTCATGTCTTGGCTACTTTCTCTGGCTCTTGGCTACTTGGTTATTTATCTGCTTGTTCGTTGGCCACAAACAGGTCCCGGAACAGTTGGGTAAATGGCTCCCATGTTCTGAAGAAGCCATCTTCCGACCCTCGGATGCCGAATTTGATTTTCTCCACTTGGAGAAATTCCGATAGGTCGGACAGCCAGTCTGCAGCTTTAGGTGGTGTTGCTGACCGCCAGCCGAGCAGGATTCTATGGTGGGTTGATCAGGGAGGCAAAGGCAAGGGCACCGACTTTCTCCCCATGAAGAAATCTGGCTGGTCAGATACCCTGAAGGCCGTCACCTTCTGGCACGGCTCCACCCTCATCCCCACCACTTTGGACATAGCCTCGAAGAAGGCTGTCCTGTACCCCGCAAGTCTGGGGGAAGACCAGAGCATGTGGGCGTGGGTGGCCAGCCCGCCTGTGCACCATTTACATCTGTCCTCCTGCTCCGGGAAGAACCTACTCATTTAGGTTCTTGTTAAGTGGGCTCTATGTACTACCTTTAGTTGTGTTAGGTTGAGTCTTTTTTAAAATAATTTTTATTGAAATTTTTGAAAAATGTATAACAACAAAACAATAACAATAATAAACACCCCCTGGACCTGTAACAACGCCTATAACGAGCCCCCCCAAACCCGATGAATAACAAAATAAATTAAAAATAAATTAAATTTAACATAAACAATACCCCCCTGAAGTGTTAGGTTGAGTCTTGCGCACGTGGAGGTGGAGTTGATCCTATGTCGTGCTTCGTTTCAGAGTCCCCACCCTATTTCGAGCCCCAGGTCTTCCTCCCATTTCTTCCTCGTCGCGTCCAGTACAATGTTAGCCCTCTCTCCCAGTCCTTCATACATGTCACTACAGTTTCCTCTACGTAGAATGTTTGCGTCCATTAATTCCTCTGGTAGTGTTGTCGCTGTGGTCATGGGTACATCCTTGTCTCCTGTCGGAAATTTTTACACTGCAGGTACCAGAGTTTGTTGCCCTTAGCTAGCTGGAACCTCTCCATCAGTTCATCCAGTGTTGTGACCCTGCCATGTGTATAGGTCCCTGACTGTCAGTCTCCCCCTGTCCTGTCTCCACCTTTTATAGGTGGCGTCAGTGAGTGCTGGTGTGAACCTATGGTTGTTGCAGATGGGGGCTTTGTCGGATATTTCGGCCAGGCCGAATTGCTGCTGTAATTGGTTCCAGGTCTGAAGGGTGGCGACCACTACTGGGCTGCTGGAGTATTTTTTGGGTGGGGATGGGAGTACCACGATGGTGAGTGCCGGGAGCGAAGTCCCCCTGCAGGAGGCCTCCTCAGCGCGCAAACACTCAGCTTCTGGCTCCTGGATCCATCCCATTACTCTTTCTGCTGTTGCCGCACAGTGGTAGTATTGTAGGTTTGGGAGGGCTTACCCTCCCCTGGACTTTGTTTTCTGTCGGATCTTCTTTCGGATCCTTGCATCCTTCCCCCCCCCCCCCCCCCCCCCAACCCCACCCACACGCACTCCACCCCCCCCCATCCCATACAAACGCCATGATTAATTTGTCCAGTCAGTTGGAAAAGGCCTTGGGGATATAGATCGGGATGGATCTAAGTACAAGAAGTACCTGGGCAGTACGTTCATTTTGATCACCTGCACTCTCCCCGCGAGGGAGAGTGGGAGTGTGTTCCATCTTTGCAGGTCCTTTTTGACTTCCTCTGCAGGACTGGTCAGGTTCCATTGGTGAACCCCCGCCCAACGCATTTGCTTGACCAATGACACATGTACACCTTGGGCCTTCACTGGCATCTTCTTCTGGGTCTATCCCTGGCAGCTGGGTCTGCTGGGTGTGCGGCGACCCCCTGCACATGGGGTGCTGTTTTAGGTCTGTGATGCACTACAGCAGCCTTCTCCGGCAACTGGCCACCCGGGCTGCCACCAGAACCACGAGGGCTGCTGTGGGGTCCACAACATGATCCGTATTATTATAGAAGCCAGGAATTGGACTGGGTGGAGACCAACAATCAGTTATGACTTCCAACCAAGGACCCTCAAATCCCCTAAGCGTCCCCCACACTTACATTTTCCAGCTTCTCTCAGAGTGCCATCCACCGAGCCAGTTGTGTTGGAGGGGCCCCGCTCTGCACATTTTCCCTGGCCACAGCAGAAGTCCCCAGAGCCCAGACCCCTGCCAGGAACATTAGGGAGACCTTGCTCAGATACTCTCCTCTGCTCCTCCTGTTCGCCACACACTCACCCTCTGGTTACAGGTTAATCCCCAGTACTGAGGCCCAGCTCTTGAGTGTTTGACTGTTGACTGCTGCTTCTTGGTGCTACAGGCTCCAGGGTACAGGCCAAATGTTCAGGCCTCGCATATTGGAATGCAATGCAGTAACCATTGTCTGAGACAAGGCACATGTACCCACAAGAAGATATTTGAGAGCTGTGCAGTTCTCAGATAACTAACAATGTCAATTCCATTTTAGCTATAGCCTTCAGCTGTGAATGTAGAGGCTGCTCACTGTCAGAGGGAGGTACAGTAACCTTCAGCATTCAACCAAGAACAGCTCTGTCCTGAAACTCTTTGGTGGGGCAGACAGGCAGAAGCTGTAGTTACCCCTGTTATGGGTATCCACAATTCAGGGGACGGCCTGTGGAACCTGCAGGCTCTGAGCCCCAGATGACCCTTTCTAGCCCAGGGGCAACTACCAACGGCTTTGGAGTGAGATGCTAAAACAAGGTTCAGCCTGGCCTTGGGACCAAAAGGTCTCATGGCACAAGATGAAATCGAACAGAGGTCCCATTGATGCCCTAACTGGCCAATATCTATCCCTCAACTAACAGCCCTGAGATCTGGTTTTATCTCATTGCTGTTTCTAGAATCATTTGTCCACATTACAACACTTCAATATTTGGCTGTAAATTTTAAAGGCTTGTAGTTATGAAAGTGGTATAAATCCAAATTCATTCTCTCTTTACACAAATCCGGTAGAGCAATGAAAACACCAGAACGTTGTTGAGGAGTCAGAGAACACCCCAAGGCTATGACAATTTGATTCAACCAAATTCATCCATTTGCTTGAATGATATCCTCTCCAACACCCTTAAGGTATATTTCTAAGCTTTGGCAGGATCTGAGCTCAGATTAGGTACGATGCTTCTTTGGCAAGTACTCCATCAAAATAATACTTAACATTTACCTTGGATTGCCCCACGACCTCTCTGTTTGGTAAATGCTCTGAGGTCGTGAATACTAGAACTGTTGCTTCGCATGATGGTTGGGAAATTAGCAACAGCACTGCTGCAGGAGTTGGCACTTTGACAAACAGACGGAGCGCAGGCAGAGTCATGCAGAGCAAACCCCTCTTGTTCCCGCAGGAGAGCCATTTGTGTTCTCCAGAGAGCTCCAAGACCTATTTGTGGAAGGTACTTTACTGGCAGAATATAATTTAGGGGCAGGGAGGGCAGGGTGGGGGTCGGTGTGTGTTTGACATAAAACTTTCCTGCTGCTTTTCGTGACCACGTGGCGAAAAACTTCAGTTGCTCCTAAAGACCGAGGATAAAAAGATGAATTTCCCTATCCAAAATATATGCAGCCCGATCCAAAAGCTTCCGAAATATTAGAATATTCACTGACTGATGCATCTTATTGTGAAACTTTCAAAGTGCTGGGTCACTTCAGTTGGGAGCAGTACATACGAATTAGGAGCAAGAATGGGTCCTCAGCCCCTCGAGCGTAATCCACCATTCCATGGCTGATCTGATTGTAGCCTTAACGTCACATTCCTGCCTCCCACCCTCCCCCCTCCCGATAATCTTTCACCCCCTTGATAATGGGGAATCGATTTAGCTCTGCCTTGAAAATATTCAAAGACTCTGCTTCCACCCCCTTTTGAGGAAGAGAGTTCCAGAGACGCACAACCCTCTGAGAGAAAAAAATTCTTCTAAACTCTGACTTGACTGAGTGACCCCTTATTTTTAAACAAAGGCACCCAAGTCAACAGATTGTGGGTTTAAATCCTACTTCAACCACTGCGGTACATAAGCTAGACTGACACTTCAGCCCAGTGCTGAGGGAGAGATGAGACATTAAATGGAGGTGCTTCTCGTTTAGCTCAGTGGGCTAGACAGCTGGTTTGTGATGCAGAACAAGGCCAGCAGTGTGGGTACAATTCCTGTACCAGCTTACCTGAACAGGCACTGGAATGTGGCGACTAGGGGCTTTTCACAGTAACTTCATACTTGTGACAGGAAAAGGTTATTATTATTATTATTCCTGCACCTGCAGGGGGAAGTAAAGGACCCATGGCACCATTCAAATGCTCTACCTTGTGATCTGGTCAACATTTAATCCTCAATTGACACTACTGGAGGGATTTTCTTATGAGGAGAGGTTGAGCAGATTGGGCCTGTGCTGATTTGGAGTTCAGAAGAATGAGAGGCGACCTTATTGAGACATATAGGATTCTCAGGGGGTTTGATAGGGTAGATGCTGAGAGGTTGTTTCCCCTTGCGGTAGAGTGCAGGACCAGAGCGCATAATTTCAGAGTAAGGGGGTCCCCCAATTAAGACAGAGGTGAGGAGGAAATTCTTCTCTCAGAGGGTAGTGAATCTGTGGAATTCTTTACCTCAGAAAGCTAATGGATCCTTTCCGTGAGTGACACAAAGTGACAAATCTTAAATGTTATAGTGATGAGAGTAAAGATCAGAACTGGATCAGAAAAAAAAGTGGTCAGAGAACAAAGGCAGTTTCGCAAAACAAAGTATTGAAAGATTGTGAGAAATATCATGAGAAGAATAAAGAACAGAAACAAATGAAATTGCCAAGGCAGCAATGTGTGCAGTGTCCGATATAAAAAGGGGAACTGGCGGCAATGGGTGCCATCGAACTGCCTTGTTGCACCCAACTCAGTGATGCAACCAGGGCGTTAAATTTCACGAAATTTGCGATGCTTGGAATGGCTAGCGAGATCTAATGAGATGTTGGGAGATGTCACGATGTGGATCTCACTCTTGCTGGGCGAGATCCAGATTAGCGAGCCATTAGGCCCATTTAAAGATGTAGACGCCCAATTCTCCTGAGGCCCAGGAACAAACCCCACAGCTGGGAGACCTCACCATGAGGCCGTTTAGCATTGATCCATATAAACGTGCCAGGGTGGCACTGCTAAGCTGGCAGGAGCTCTGCCAGGTTGCTGGGCTGGCAGGGCCTAGGTGCCAAGTTGCTCGTGCAAGGGATCGGGCCCAGGGGTGCCCTGCTCTTAAGAGGTAGAGTGATGGGGGTGCTTGAGAACCTCTTAGTAGGTAGGTTGGGGTAGTGGGGTAGGGCTCTGGAGGCCAGGGCGGGATGTCCAAGGAGAGGGGGGGGGGGGGGGGGTCGAGAGATCGGGGCGGCATTTTAAAATGGCGCTCCGATCTCTTCCTGCACTGTGCAGGAAGTGAGGTAACTGCATTTTTGGCTGGGTGTTCCCGACCGAGGCCAGAAAAACAACAGAGTCTTGTTTGATAGCGGGGGAATTCTTGGCAACTGCAGGCTGAAAAAGGCACTCAAAATGGGGCTCTGTTTTTTGCGCGTTAAATAGTGCCCAATATTTCTGATTGAGGAACAGGGTATAGTAGGAACAACCAAAGCTTGCTACAGAAAGAAAAGGATTGACAATTAAATATTGTGGATTCTCATATGTTTAGAAGAGATAAGGGCGTAAGAGGCAGAGTCGGGATAACTGTATTCATTAGATATAACACAATGGCAGTAGAGAAATGAGACATAACTGACAGTAAGATAGAAACAGAATCGATATGGACCGAGGTAATGGGCAGGATTTTCCGTATCCCCTGCGGAGGCAGCCTGCCATTGGCCGGTGGCAGGGTCCTCTGTTTCCATTGCTTTCAAAGGGATATCCTGTTGATTGCCTTTCACTCCTGCTGCCAGTTCCCCGGCTGTGAGGGTTCACCATCGGCAGAACTGGAAGATCCCACCGGCAGGAATGACCGTAAAATCTGCCCAGTAAATCAGAAATGGTTGGTGATAATTTTAGAATAAACAGGTGGAGGGCATTGATTGATTAAGTATCTTGAGCATATATAAAAGAGACTCACCTTGGGGATGGTAGCCTCTTGGTAATGTTACTGGGCTAGTAATGGTGAGCTGTGGACAACTTCAGGAAAGGCATGAGATCAAATCCCACGACTGCAACTGGGAAATTCATCCCTCGTTTTTGTTTAATTTGTTGATTTTTGTTTCACCAAAAGAGCATAAAAAGGGACTCAGGAATGCTATTTAGGTTTAATTAGTTAAGTTCCCTTTTGTGTTTTTGTGCCCACCAGAGTCTGTCACACCCTCTTGTTTTTGATTTTGTCAATTTATTGATTTTTCTATTGGACTATAAGGGGTTGCTGGGACACTGGAGTGTTGGTAGATATGAGGCGGGGATGTGTAATGCTGCGTACTGCGAATAAATCAATCTACTGTCAAGGAACAGATCTGTGTCTAATTTCACACCTCCCCATCTGGCTTGGGTCCATTGAACAATTGGCCTTGCTAATCGGGGCACTCAATAGACCAATTAACAGTGAAAGGCAGGTGGAGGAAGAAATATGAAATATGTGAGGAAATCAATGAAGTGAGGAAAAGGTAGAACATATTCTACATAAGGTTCCTGGGGCGGGATTTTCCGGCCACCCCTGTAACATGTTTTCTGATGGTAGAGATAGCTCACCAAGGGGAGGAATCTTCTGCTCTGGCCAATGTTGAATGATGTCTTGCGTGGTTCACCCGTCCCACTGACGGGGAACCACTGCAGGGGATCGGCTTCAGTGGGACCGGAAGACCCTGCCAGCGGGGAGGGCTGGAAAATCCGACCCTTGGTTTTTGAGTAAATGGATATTTCTAATGTTTTCTGCTTGATTTTGCCATTTTATTTCTGTATTGGATTGTGGCAGGTCGTGTTATATTAAGAAGCAAGAGGCGTCTCCAACACCCTTTCAACAAAAAGGTCAATGTCATATTGTTGGAACGACAGCATGAAAGAGTGGGGGAATTCTGTTCATTTCAATTTGGTCATGAACCCAGAATCCTCCTGAGCTGGTTTCCATCCATAATGTGCCGGTATTTGTTGAGAAATAATGCTGACCATCTGTGAAATAATAAGCGAAGATCAGCTATGAATTCAAAATTGGCGCAAATGTCTCACCAATTTGCACTACTCCATCGTCAACTTCATAAGGGAAGTTGCCTGGTGCTTAATATCCCCATGAGTTTCGTGAAGTTGAATATTTGTCCATTAAACTCATCAACAAACGTTCGTCCAGAAATGAACATAATAAATGGGATGGTAACTGTTAATCACAGCCAGTCCACCTCTCTTGCCCAGACGGTAGACAATTACAAGCGTGGAGCCTTATTCCTTAAGGTAATAAATTACTGGAGATTTTAAAAATCTCACATGATACATTTCTGAACTTATTTTTCTACATTTCCCATCTTCATTCCGTCTTATTCTGATCTTTCTTCCATCTTTTTCTAATTTTTTCTGTACTGGATTTGACATTGAGTTCATGCACTCTAATTCACCATTCGCCTCAATCCTTCCTTTTCAATCCTGAAACTTCCTTGTTCCAGGGGATAGGCTGTTATCCGACTAGCCTATTATTTGTTATCCTAGGACAGCAAGGTGGCACAGTGGTTAGTACTATGGCTCGCAGTGCTAGGGACCTGGGTTCAATTTCGGCCTTGATTCTTTGTGTGGAGTTTGCACATTCTCCCCATGTCTGTGTGGGTTTTCTTCCGGGTGCTCCGGTTTCCTCCCACAGTTCTAAGGTGTTCAGGTTAGGTGGATTGGCGATGATAGATTGCCCCTCAGTGTCCAAAGATATGCAGGTTGGGTGGATTGGCCATACTCAATTGCTCCTTAGTGTCCAAAAGGTAAGGTGGGGTTAGGGAATAAAGTGGGGATTTGGGCCTGGGTATGGTGCTCTTTCAGAGGGTCGATGCAGACTCAGTGGGCTGAATGGCTTCTTTCTGCACAGTATGGACTCTCTGATTTTAAATCCTCATTCACCACAAAGCTTCTGGATAGCACCTTGCCCTCACTTTCCTTTATCAGCTTGCACTTACAGCAAAATAACAGGGTAAAATGAACCGTGATACTAATCTTTATTGACACAAGTAGGCTTACATTAACACTGCAATTAAGTTTCTGTGAAAATCCCCTAGTCGCCACATTCCGGCACCTGTTCGGGTCCACAGTAGGAGAAGTCAGAATGTCCAAATTACCTAACTGAACATCTTTCGGGACTTATGGGAGGAAACTGGAGCACCCGGAGGAAACCCACGCAGACAAGGCGAGAACGTGCAGACTCCACACAGACAGTGAGCGCAGCCGGGAATCGAATCTGGGACCCTGGAACTGTGAAGCAACAGTGCTATCCACTGTGCTGCCATGCTGCCCACAGAAAAAGGTTTAACTAATGACAGCATGCAACAAGATGTCTTGGTCCAAAGAGTGTTCCCTATTATCAATATTGCCACTGTGCCTAAAGAAACCCTCGCATAGCAGAATGGCGATGAATAACAGCCTATCCATAATTCTCTGTTGAAGGGAAAGGCTGTGAAATTAGACTGCGGGGCATTGAGTGCACTTCTCTGAAATCCACGTCTCTCCATTTTAGCAGAAACATTAACCCATTCAAGATACACCAATTAGTACTTCTAATCAAGCAGCAGAAAGAAGTGGTTTGAAGTAAACGCATTAAAACCATGGTGCCACAATATCCTATGACTGAACTTTGATACCATGAGGTTCAGCAGTTAACACTTAAATATCCAAATATTAATCAACTGCTGGTGGCACTAAAGGACAGTATTGACCTGGAGGAAATGTGTGTTAACATCACTGTTAGATTAGGCAAAAAGAAACTGGTAAGACACAGACAGTATGTCGCAAATAAAAGGTCTTACTTAAGAGAGTTTACTCAAGAGATGTGGCGCCGTGTAACTCATAAAACTCTAGGAAGTTTAATAAGTACCAGCTAGTAAAAGCAGAACATGGAATCATCAGGATACATCCAAGACTTTGAGTAACAGAATATTTATTGAGTAAATTGATCCACATTAAAAGACGAGGCTATAGATATTTTCAATAATGTTTAATAACCAGCTGGTAACAAGCAAATAAATGCAGAACAAGTAATGACCACACACCCCAGGAGAAGTAACACGATCTTGGAAACGGGCATTTTATAGTGTTCGGCAAGTGATTAAATAGAATAGAGGGATTCGCACTAAAATTACAGGCAATTGTGTTAAAGACATCTTTTCTTAATATGATCAGTGGAACAGCTGACGGCTCTGTTCCAAGTTGTTAGCTCCAAGATTTGATTGCAGTGGATTCATTCAAACACAAATTGAGCCCGATGGAGAAGAATTGGAATCAAGTAGACGACATAATCTTTTTGTTTCTAGTACAGATCACGCTTTCTTTTATTTCTCAAAGGGCTACCACTAGAGTTTAGGGTGGTATGGTGGCACAGTGGTTAGCACTGCTGCCTCACAGCACCAAGGACCTGGGTTCAATTCCAACCTTGAGTCACTGTCTCTGTGGAGTTTGCACATTTCCCCGTGTCTTGTGCGAGTTTCCTCTGGGTACTTTGGTTTCCTCCCACAGTCCAAAGGTGTACAGGTTAGGTGGGTTGGCCATCATAAATTACTTCCTAGTGTCCAGAGTTGTGCAAGCTGTTATGGGATTTTCGGGATAGGGTGGGGTGCACAGGTGAGTGGGCACGGGTTAGGTGCTCATTCAAAGACTCAATGGGCCGAATTGCCTCTTCTGCACTGAAGGGATTCTACGAGCTACTGGGACTGCTGGTGTTGAGTGAATCATGCAGTGCCCTCAAAACAAGTGAGGAAAAATGAAGGGATAATTGAGGGGAAATGAAACAGAATCAAATTACATCATCAGGGGTAGAAATTATGATTACCTTTTATAAAAAGGGTCCCAGGTTTGATTCCTGGCTTGGGTCACTGTCTGTGCGGAGTCTGCACGCTCTCCCTGTGTGTGCATGGGTTTCCTCCGGGTGCTCCGGTTTCCTCCCACTGTCCAAAGATGTGCAGGTTAAGTGGATTGGCCATGATAAATTGTCCTTAGTGTCCAAAATTGTCCTTAGTGTTGGGTGGGGTTACTGAGTTATAGGGATAGGGTGGAGGTGTGGGCTTGGGTAGGGTGCTCTTTCCAAGAGCTGGTGCAGACTCAATGGGCCGAATGGCCTCCATCTGCACTGTAAATTCTATGATTCTATGACTGTTTAAATAAAGAGCTCAGGCTTTTATCCTTCTGCTGTATTCTATGTCTGTGTTTACACCACAGCTATAGGTTTGAGACACACTGACTGAGTTGGATAGTGGCTTCAGCCTTCACTGCTTTCCACTAATTCTTCCCTTTTGCACACCCTCAACTTCTTTCGCTCCATCTAGGTGACCATGCTTTTATACCCGAAGAACTGGAATTATTTATGTCCTTTAACCTCGCCACCTCTCTCCTCCTTTAAATTTATCCTGAAAACATTTCTCTTGGTCAAACCTTAAGGCTACTTGTCCCAATATTTCTTTATGTGACTTGTTTTCAAATTTTATTTGATAACATTCTTGGCCTGGGGGCTACACTTACGATCGAAAAGGTGATATACAAATCTAAGTTGTTGTTCTGTCCAGCTCCTGGTTGAATTCTCACGGCTGGGAGAAAGCTCTGTTTGTTCTGCTGTACATATGCACTGAGCTCAGTTCCAACCAGATAGAAACTTTGTTAGGACCATGTAAATGGATTATTTAATCGCTATCACATTACTGTTGCGGGAGTTTGCTGTGTGCAAATTAACTGCTGTATTTCTTATCTTGTTTGTCTTTTGAGTTAAAGAAGTCCATGTTGATGATCTGGGATGTTTGGCAAGATTCCGGTGGGTACGTAGGTGACTGCAAAGGCTGTTCTGCACCTGGAGGATTCTGCTATGTAAATAGGGCAGGATACCACAGGCGATTGAGGTTTGGATTAGTTGCTGGTTTGGGATTTCCTCACTTTGCGTTTTCTCTCTGCCTCTGTGTAGCCACCTGGGGTGGCCACTTCCCGATTCCAAAATGGATGCCTGCAAAGAATGCAGGGAAAATTGGCCAGGCACAGGAAAACAAGCAGGTGCAAGGTTTCCTGTGTATTAAGACTTGCAGAAACCAGACAGAATCGAAACCAATAGCCATCTACATATTAATGAGCAATCCCCAGGAACAATTAGATACATTGAAGCGATCAGGACCAAGACAGACTCCCCGGCGCCAGCGGGAGCCAGGACAAAGGAAGGCCAACGGACACCTAGGAACCGCCCAGCGATCAGGGAACAGCTCCAGTATTGGAGAAATCAATAGAACCGATTGGGACATGGTCCAATTAATTGGGACCAGGTCCGGGGTCTGCCCACAAGGGCGCGAAACCCCTGGGGACTATAAGATAGAGTCCCCAAGTTCAGTTCGCTCTCTTGGCAGGTTTTCTTAGCAGCTCTAAAGAACTCTTGACCGTGACTCTCAACAAGGAGAGGCCTGCCTAGCAGCTGCATCAACCAAGTAAGTCTCCAGTCAACACACGCTACGAGATAGGCGCTCCTAGCTACTAGTCCATACCAGCTTTAAACCTGTAGACTCAGAACCGGACAAAGGCCATTGTTCCTCTGACCTGGTGGGCCATTTGAAAGCTAAGTACAGGCCTTTAGTTGTAGTGATAGTCTAGTAAGTAGAGTTTTATGCATGAGTAGTGATTGACTGTGTGTATAATAAATGTGTTTTGATTTGAAACTTACTAACTGGTGTATTGAGTTATTGATCAGCACTTGGCTTTGAACCTCGTGGTGGTATCAGAAAGATACCTGGCGACTCTGGAGCAAAGATTATTAAAACAGAGCACTTAAGTAACAGCACACCGAGCAACATCTGACAAGCGCTTGCTTTTGAAGGGGCCCACACACATTTATTTTGGTTGCACCAGGTACAGCGATCCTGGGTGAACTTCTCTCAAAACATCAAAATCAACATCAAAACTCCTAAGTGATCCGTTCAGAGTGTCCTTCTGGCGTTTCCTTTGATAGCCATGACAGCACAGCCCAGACTCATGCCCTCCATAGAAGATTCACTGTGGTAAGTAGGGGTTGGGCATTCTGGCTACATGACCAGCCCAACTCACTTTTGCCTCTCTCAATGTGGTGTGGACGCTTGGATGGCAGCTCGGGTGAGCTCCTCAGTGCCCAGTATTTTCTCCAGTCATCTGATCCTCAGAAGGTGAAAGTGGTTGAGCACCTTGTCATGACACTGGTGCACAGTTCAAATCCAGCATGCTTAGAAACAGAGTGGGCAGGGCTAATGCTCTTTAGACTTTTAGCTTGGTCGACCATCTTCCTCCTCTTGATTCTTAGACTGATGTTAAAAGTCTGCCGAAGGCGACGCTTGTTTTGGCAATTCATGCATGTGGCTTGTCGTCAATATAAACAGCTCGAGCATGTCTGCCGCCAAGATCAGTGACAGGTTCTGAAGCAATCATCGGCAAACAAGAATAGCGACAAAATCAGTGATGACTGCAGGCATTTCCTGAAGTACTTCATTGGCTGTAAACCATTTTGAGAAATCCGAGGATCATGAAAGGTGCCATGTAAATGTGAATCTTTCGACTTTTACTTTATGTGGTGTCAAACACAAAGCAACGTATGATTGCTTCCTCTGATGGGATACACTGGAATCTGGTCAACAACCGATCCCAGAATTCCGATAAAAGTTAATCAATCCAGAAGATTAGTGATAATTTTAACCGCCAAGAATGGGTGACTAAGGGTCAGCTAAGAAGTTTAAATTTTAAATTTTAAAGGCAACTGTTTCCTCCATTTCAATGAGAATTTTATTGCTAATCCATTCTTTTGTTCAAATATTCATATGCAGGGATCTGTCCTCTACAGTGAAACGGAACATATCCAGGGATTGAGGCGATTTGAATGAAAATAAGTGTGGGGAACAATAGTTCCTTGGTGTATTCCTCATGCCAACACCTCAACTAATCAGAGTCAACTTGCCAACTTTTCTCATTGAGTATAAATTGATGATCCCTTTGAAATTTTGTATTCTAGCATCTGTCATGATGAGTAAAAAACTAAAAGCTTCAATAACATATCTAATTTTTCAGCAATAATTTAATTTTGCTGAATTCTCCAGGCCTCTCGAAAGCCTGCAAATAAAAGGAGGTGATATATATTGGATCCACAAGATAAATCCTTTCCAGCACTGCATGTGGGCAATGAAGAGAATAAATATTTTTTCCCCAGATGCGATTCAGCAATTCCGTTGAACCTGGCATGGCCCAGGACTCACCGGCTGTGCCGAGGAGACCTCGCCAGGGCACCATTTACAACAAATGTGGACAACATAATGCCACCTGGGGAGGTTTCCCAGGCCATTGGAGACCCATAGGTGGTCAGGATTAGAGCAGGGTGACACCATGGCTCTCCCCTGGCACAAGGGCACCTTGACACTGCTACTGCCAACATGTCCAGATGCACTGCCAGGGTATAGGGGCATTGTCATAGTGCCCGGATGCCCAGGTGCCATGTTGGCATTGCCAGGATTCAGGCGAATGTTGCCACATGGAGAGGGGATGGGGGGGGGGGGAGGGGATACCCGGGATACCCGGGGACTTCCTCAAGGTTGAAGGGGTCAAAAGAATGGGGGGGGGGGCCCATGATATATCTCACCTGACCACCAGAGGACCACAAAACCCTGTCCCCTGTCCCCATCTCAACGAAGGCTTTCCTCCCTGGAAACCTATCAATCAGACTGGCTGTCATCCAGGTAATGTGCAGGCACAATGGAAAAGATGGCTAGAAGTGCATATCAGTGGGGTAAGAGCTTTTTCCATATCTCTGGGTTTCTTACGCAGAAACTTGCCACTACCCTTCTCTGAACATACCGCGGCATCAATATTTGTACCATTTATACAATAATATCAGAGATAGGAGCTGGCATGGTAGCACAGTTGTTAGCACTGTTGCTTCACAGCGCCAGGGAACCGGGTTCGATTCCTGGCTTGGGTCACTGTAGGTGTGGAGTCTGCATGTTCTCCCTGTGTCTACGTGGGTTTCCTCCGGGTGCTCCGGTTTCCTCCCAAAAGTCCTGGAAGACGTGCTTGTTAGGTGAATTGGACATTCTGAATTCTCTCTCTGTGCACCCGAACAGGCGCCAGAGTATGGTGACTAAGGGCTTTTCAAGTAACTTCATTGCAGTGTTTATATAAGCCTACTTGTGACACCAATAAAGATTATTATATTATTATGAAAAAAGTAGACCATATAGTCCGTCGAACCTGATCTGCCGTTCAATACTACCTTGGCTGATATCCTGCCTGAACTTCACTTTCCCGCCTGCTCCTCATACCCCTTGATTTCTTGTGAGACGAAAAATCTGTCTATTCCAGCCTTAAATGTATTAATTCTTTCAGATTTCAGGCACATACAATATTTTTGGTTTCTTCGAGAGTTGTATTTTCCCTTTTATGTTGTTGTCAAAATGGTTCCCAGTAGTGTAAATTGACTATATAGCTGCACTCTTAATGTATCTGGTATTGTTTGCTGCAGATGTATTATGCAGTGTTTACTGATTTTACATTTGATTTCTACGGGATTGATTGTCTGTATTTGATTGTGCTAATATTCATTGACTTGGCAAAAATATTTTTCCAAAAACTCCCAGAGGATCCTCTGAGAAGGTAGAATATATTTAATTATAGCATGGGCCATGTACTTTGTTGTAATATGCCTTTAAGAGATTGCAGCATAACATCACTAAGAAGGAAGTGTGTCACATAATCTAGTTTGGTTTCACTTTTGTTTTTAAGCAGAGCACACCCAAACAACTCTCTAGCTCTGATGCCTTCAAGCTTTACATCTCTGCATAGATGTTTTCATGTGTCTGGTCTTAATAAATGACCCCACAATGTGTTTACCTAATCCCTTGGCCACTTACCCAATAGTAGAAGAAGAGTGGGGGTGAAATCGACAGCTATTTTATATCCCCTCTGATTTAATTTTTACCTCCGGAATCAATGGAAAAGATAATCCGGTAGATTGCAAAATGGATAGAAAATTACCTTTTCCTTGTTTTACAGTTCTGCACAAGCCAATTTTTGCCCACCATGTTCCTGACAGTCTTTTAACGGTAGCACACTACACGATTGTTAGGAGACATTCTGTTATTGCGATTGTTTTCTTTGTAAAGAGAAACATCTGTTCATCACAAACTCACACCCCACCCCCCGCCACACACACATATCCTGCAGTTGCTACTGTATTTATTTCACAATAAAGCTTCAATTATTATGCAATTGTCTATAAAACAGTCACCAATAAACCAAGGTGTGAAATACCTTTTTGCTCTCGAGATTGCCGATGTAAGGTTTGAAAATACCGCCTGTAATTTAGATTAAATCCAAGGAACTAATTACCTCAAATTACACACGCATCGTGATCATATAATCTAAATGGTTCCAAATAACAGAAGCCCAGTTGCAAACACAGACCACCCACTATGTTGACTTTTGATTGTATGCGCCACTGAGGCTACGCAGAAGAAATAAATTGCTTTCTCAGGGCAATGAGATTAAACAGGGTGAACCACGGCATGAAAGCAGCCAGTAGATCAGTACCTGTGTCACTGTGAAATAGCAGCCACCTTCATTAATTATATTTTCCACGCCAGAGAAAAATTTATTCTGAGTAACTATAAGTAATAAGGAGATAAAAATCACACTTCTGGTGACTTCCTAGTTATGAAAGAAGCTATTGTTAAGTGCTTGTACCTAAACTTAGCAAATTAATTGTGCGATCATCTTTCCTTTCCTCACTTATCATCGCACAATTAATTTGGAGGATCTGTAATTTTAAAGAAACTGTGACTGATTACACAATTGGACATGGAAAGGATGTTTCCTCTTGTTGGGGAATCTAGAACTAGAGGTCACTGTTTAAAAATAATGGTTCACCCATTTAAGACAGAGATGAGGCGAATGTTTTCTCTCAGAGGGTCATGAGTTTCTTGAACTTTTTTCCTCAAAGGGAGGTGTAAGCAGAGTCTTTGACTATTTTTAAGGCAGAGAGAGGTAGATTCTCGATAAGCAAAGAGGGTTAAAAGTTGTTGGGGTTTGGCAGGAATGTGATGTTGCGGTTACAATCCGATTAACCATGATCTTATTGAATGGTGGGACTGGCTCCAGGGGCCGAGTGGCCTACTCCTGCTCCTAGTTCGTATGTTCGTGCAATGGGCGACACCAGTGCAAAGATCTTGGATTGTTATTTTGGCACATTCGGCCGCACATTCAGCTTTGATTCATCAGTCAGCATGCCAAAACTCCACGCCAGCACTTGTGCATAGCATTGAAGCTGGCACCACACCCTTCACGCTGCACGGAAGTGGAATTTGAACTGATTAAATTCTGAACTCAGAGGTGAGAACTCGCCTACTGAACCATGGCGAATAATTGCTGGCAGTCCACGGCAACTCACAACAGAATGCAACCTCGCCAGCCCAGAAATTTATTGTTTGGAAATACCAATTCTCCAGAAAATCTTTGAGCAGACCCAAACATCTCACTGCATCATTTAAGTAGTTCACCATCACATTCTCGAAAGCAGTTAATAAGGGTTGGCCAATAAATGCTGGCCTAGCCGGTGACACTCAAATCCTGTAAAAAGAATGAATACAAAAACAAGTACAGCACTTTGGGAGCAGAAACATGGCAGGTACAGTCTTTAAATAAGTCTTTTTATTACTGCCCTATAATGTTTTACCACTGTTTTATGCTTCAGGTAAATATTTATAGCTATGGTGTATTTCGGTTCACATACTTTAATTAAGCATTCTAATGTCATTCTAAACTCCAGAAAATTCCAAAATCCACAAATTAATTGGTCCAAAGCATTCGGGACTGGAGGTTACAATGTATTTTACTTTGTTTCTATGATGAGGATATAAACATCTGTGCTTTGCTTTATATGTGACTGCAAGTCTAATTACACATTATATATGCATGGCCAGATTTAGCATTGCCAAAGAGTGATTTTCAGTCTGTACTCCAACCTCAGAATTCCGATGCCAGATCAAGGTGACCTGGGCATCATGTTTTTTTCCATCTGAATTCCTTGATTTGAGGGTTACTCCCGTTTCCCTTCCTCCTGTTCTAGAAGTAGCAGGTGTCATAACAAAATGGCGATCTGACTTCTCCATACCTATTCAGCACAGATTGTGAGTTTTTATTTCTTTTCCAGTAAAAAAAGTTATTCCTTGTAAAAATTCCCAGACTTTGCCTGTGCCATTACGTGCTGCCAGAAACCGCCTCCTCCCCCCCCTCCCCCCCAGCATCAATTTTCTCACAGAATCTTGCCCAGTTTTATTCCTTTCCCTCATAATGTGTCAGAATGCATTTTATTCCCTCCCAAGTTGTAGGAGGAGGAGCATTGAGCTGAATTCACATCATAATATGATTAAGCAAACTATTGCAGGGGAAAGTGGGAGATTATGATTCTTATATCGAGCACCTAAGGGCAGATGTGAAGTTCAAACCTTCGGAATATCACTGCAAGTCTGCGACTGAGCAGGCACATGATGATGTAAAGGAACGGGAATGTAGGACCAAAATCAGAAAACGTAAGAGAATTTTATAGACAATTCATGAAAAACAACAAAATTGGTTACTTAAATCACAATTAAGCAAACCAAGAGCTATTAGAAATACAATGACGACTGCCAGAAAACATGACAAATTTAATAGGCAGCTCATAAAAAGTAAGGATAAGTGCAGATCCCCTTTCTTTGCTTAAGTTAATTGTATTTAATTAGTCAATTTAATGAACATCTCCAAAGTATGAAGTGATTACTGTGCTCCTGAAGAATTTTCATAGAATTTACAGTGCAGAAGGAGGCCTTTCAGCCCATCGAGTCTGCACCGGCTCTTGGAAAGAGCACCCTAGCCAAGGTCAGCACCTTCCACCCTATCCCCATAACCCAGTAACCCCACCCAACACTAAGGGCAATTTTGGACACTAAGGGCAATTTTTATCTTGGCCAATCCACCTAACCTGCACATCTTTGGACTGTGGGAGTAAACCGGAGCACCGGAGGAAACCCACGCACACATGGGGAGGATGTGCAGACTCCGCATAGACCGTGACCCAAGCCGGAATCGAACCTGGGACCCTGGAGCTGTGAAGCAATTGTGCTATCCACAATGCTACCGTGCTGCCCTATTTCTGTCATCTCTTCGGGCCCCACAACACTCCAATTGGGTGACAGCTGAAAGAGTGAGCGTGTTCGTGATTTCAGATCAACTTATTTTTAAGGTAATTATAGTCTCATTGACATCATCTAAAAACATATCAGTTTTCATGTACACATTGAAAATGCCAAGGTCTGCTTTACCGCCACCTCAGATCAAGGGGTATGGAGAAAAAGCGGGAGTGGGATACTGAATTTTCATGATCAGCCATGATCATATTGAATGGTGGTGCAGGCTTGAATGGCCGAATGGCCTTCTCCTACACCTATTTTTTTATGTTCCTATGTTTCTCCCCTCCTCTACTGTCTCCAGGTTGTCAGACCATTCATCTAATACCCAGTTTTGAGTAAGCCAAGATTTCTAATTAAGTATTTGGGAGACTGAAGCCATTGACTTCAATGCCCACCACAACTCTGCTCTCTATTCACCAATTCCATACCTCTCCCTCGCAACTGTTGGAAGCTGAACACGATTGGTTACAACCGTGATGCCATATTTGACTCTGGGATGAGCTTTCCACCACAGGCCCGTGCCATCATTAAAGCCATCTATTGTAACTCTGTACCATCACTTTTCTTCGCCAGTATTTCAACTCTTCTGCTGCTGAAAACCTGGTGCATGTCTTTGTTACCTCTTGCCTTGACTATTCCAAAGCATTTGAGCCCAGGCCTGTACGTTCCAACCTCTGTAACCTTGAGGTCACCCAAAACTCTACTCCCTGTATCTTAATTTGCACAAATGCCACTCATCCATCACCGCTGCGCTTGCTGACCCACACTGGGTCTCCATACCCCATTTCTCCCTATTTCTGTCATCTCTTCGGGCCCACAACACTCCAAGACATCTGAGGCACATAATATGTACCACGGTTATGTTGTGAAAAACAAATACCAACCTGGTGAAATCACTGATAATAGCAAAATGGTTCATTAATTGTTGTTATCAGATCACACTTGGGAATACTTTGCAGACCATAGTGAAGAATATCACTGCTAATAGTCATTTGGTTTTATAGAAGTTTTTGTCAAAGCTTTTTGACTTGCACTCATCAGGACACTTAGCATTCTAAGGTGAAAAGAACAATTTATCGTGTCTGAGAAGAGAGTGCTGATTCGTTGCGAAGGGGACATTGATTGGTCGAGGTGTTACCATGGAAAGTACACCAGTAGCAACACGAGTGATTTTCACCACTAACAGGATGCTGCCTTCAAGCCAAAAAGACGTTCCGCCTATCACACAAAGGAGAAATGTGGTATATAAAATTCAGTGCCTGGGTGATGCTAGGTATGTTGGCTATACATCCCAAAGACTGGCAGATCGTATCAAGCAGCATGTCTATTCCACTGTTCATAACAGGCAAGGTACAGACTGTACACAAACAGACCATGCTTCCAAAACTCAAAACACAGTGTCCAACATTCAACGTGGTTCAGTCAATGGACAACATTTACTGAAAAATCTTCAGGGTGCTAAGAATTACACTGACAACCAATTTAAAATTGTCAGTCAGGCCCACACTGTGGTACATTTGTGTATACTGGATGATACATACATTAATACACTGATCTTTTAATACAGAAAGAACATGTCAACAAGTTGCACCTGTTACAAATAACAAAATAAGTGACAGCCTTTCACTGATTCATTCCTCAGAGCAATGTTGTGACCAATCAGTGTCAAGCTGCCTGGTTAAAATTTCAAACAATGCCTGGCAGTTAACTATTATCACCACCAACTGGTGCACTCACCATGGCAATGGTTTTACCATTGAACCATAGAATCCCTATAGTGCAATAGGAGGCCATTCAGTCCATCGTGTCTGCACCGGCCCTCTGAAAGACCACCCTACCTAGGCCCACTCCCTAACCCTATACCAGAAACACCACTGAACCTGCAAATCTCTACAGAAAGGGGCAATTTTATTATGGCCAATCCACCTAACCTGCACATCTCTGAACTGTGGGAGGAAACCAGAGCACCCAGAGTTAATAACTTGGTCTGTATAGCATTCTGATTGTTACTTTACAGTGCACATCAATAAACATCATGCTAGTTAAGTTGTCAGCAGTTCTGTAGATTCATTGCACAGACAAGGTCACAGTATACAACATGGTACCAGAAGTGTTGAAGATTTGATGTTAACAACAGAAAAAGCAAAGTCAAAGGTTCTTCTGCCGACCTCGTCAATGTGACCATTGGTGACTCAACGCAGTAAAAGACACTGAAGCTCAAGATGGAAGGTTTAAAAGCACCTCACCAGCTTCAAATATCGGGTAACATAAATGAAAACTGGCGTGTCTTCAAACAGCAGTGTAAACTCTATGTCTCAGCCCTTGGCCTGCAGGCACAGCCTGACGAAAGGCGAATTGCGTTGCTGTTCACGGTGGCGGGTCCACAAGCAATTGAAATATATAATGCTTTTGCTTTTGATAGTGAAGAGGAGAGCAAGAGGTACAATGAAGTCATGAGGTACTTTGAAATCTTCCATGATCCGCGACCAATTTGTACTTGGTATATCAAATGACAAGCTTTGTGAGAGATTGCTGCATGAAGAAGATTTGATATTGGAACAAGCAATAAAGATTTGCCATGCAAGTGAGATAGCTACACAGCAAATCAGCACACTCAGCTCAAAACAATTTGGCACCAGCATGGTGAAATATACCAGTGCCATTAGCACTGTGACGCAGATCAATAAGAAATGTGGTCTCAGTGTGGGCGACCATTTTAAGTGGCTGACAGGAGTCACCATCTTGTGCCAGAAATGTGGCATCCGACATGGCCCATGGCAATGTCAGTAAAGTACGTTTCAGGTGTGGCCATGTCGGCCATTTTGTGAAAAAGTGTTTTTCGTGTCCTACATTGGACCAATTCAGGTCAGTTAACCAGGTTGATGAGATGTCTCCAGTTGAACATGTCTTCATCGACCTCATTGCAACCAAGGACCAGAAGAGTCTGACCCAAAAATATGAAGATATAATCTCAAAAAATAAAGATGTTAGTGAAAACAAACCTGATGGCATCGAAACCAGATGGAAAACAATAATGTTCTTGAATGACTCATTAGTATGCTGCGACCTCGACGTTGGAATGAGAGCCAACCTCCTCAGTCAGTCTGTTTCGCACAGGCTGTAAACACAGCCAAAAATTGTTGATCGACTGGGACCGCGCATATGCCACAGTAACAAAAAGATTGAGACATTGGGTGAATGTGAGCTTGAGTTAGGGGTCCACGACACAATGTACATGCTACCGTTTTATATTGTGCGCATGAAAATTGGATTCTCCATAGGAGTGGATGCATGTGATTCTCTGAACCGAGTTGAGCGGCTGTATGTTCCAGAAGACAGGTGGACAGCCGAACTCTACAAATCCCAACTAGATATGATAGTGCAGTCATTCGATGAGGATTCAGCAGAAGTCTGGACGGAGGACGACGAATCAGACAAAGAGATGGAAGAGCCAAAGAGCATTCCAGGCTTCTGGTAACAGTCTTTCAAAAGGTGTATATACTCAGTAGCATGATACAGGAGCATGATGAGCCCGTATTAAAGCATCTACAAGATGTGAATGTTAAATATTCAGAGTGTGGAAAGCCGAGGAGCTTCACTCTGGAGTTTAAGTTTGAGTCTAATGAGTACTTTATAAATGAGGTACTTAAGAAAGTATAACAGCTGCATCCTTGGTTCTTCATTCTCTGACGAAGAGAAATCACGGGGTGCATAGGCTGCCAGGTCGACTGGAAGAAAGACGAAAACGTCACATTGAAAACCATTTAAACAAAGCTGCTGCATAAGGGTTGGAGTACGCGCAAAACAGTTACGAAAACTGTACCAAATGACTCATTCTTCATTTTCTTCAGTCCTCCTGAAGTTCCACAGCATGGAATGTTAACTAAACGTTCTGCAGCAAAACCCGATGCTGACTTTGAAATTGGTCACCTCCTGCATGAACACATAATTCTTTGTGCAATGTTGTATTTTACAGAAGAAGTTTTTGCAGAGGAGACTGACTCCGATGATGAATACCACAATGACATACATGAAGACTATGATGATGATACATAGATACATAGAAGATAGGAGCAGGAGGAGGCATTTTGGCCCTTTGTGCCTGCTCTGCCATTCATCACGATCATGACTGACCATCTAACTCAATAGCCTAATCCTGCTTTCTCCCAATAGTCTTTGATCCCATTCTCCCCAAGTGCTATAGCCAGCCGCCTCTTGAATATAGTTAAAGTTATTCAAAGATGCAAAGAATATATTCAAAGATGCAAACAGCAAGGACGTGGCAAGTGAGCCAGATGAAGATGACTATGAAATGTGGGCAAATCTGTTTTGCGGGAGTAATGTTGAGCTAGATGAAGGAGTCCGAACACAGCTACTCAGGTTGTTTGGCAGGAATGATGAGTGGTCACAAGGGGCGCCCAGACAGCACAGGAGCCCAAGAAGTGTGAAAGCTATCAAATGGCGCACTCTGAAATAAAAAGTGAGTTTGCAGTCG
Source organism: Scyliorhinus canicula (assembly GCF_902713615.1). Lineage (NCBI taxonomy): Eukaryota > Metazoa > Chordata > Chondrichthyes > Carcharhiniformes > Scyliorhinidae > Scyliorhinus > Scyliorhinus canicula. Next base: position 199,753,305 of record NC_052146.1, read on the forward strand.
CTGACACCTCGGAGGAACAGGACTCGAACAAACTACTCACAGAAGGTATTGTTCCAACCTTAGAGAAGCTGGCTCCAGAGGCACATGGTGAACCATCTCAGGCTTCTGAAATGTTTTTGGTAATCGACTCGCTGCTGCTCAAGGTGACTCCGGTGGAAGATGAGTTAGAGGAGCTCATGACTATATCATTATGTAGCTCGACGGATTACACGTACATACTGGTGCAATAACAGGATGACCCATCCCCCGCATCGTCAGGGCAAGAGAACGTTTGTATCATAATCTCCAGTGAGGAGGAGCCATCAATAGATGTTCCAACAATCCAGGAAGGGACAGCATTTGATATGATAGATGTGGTTTCCACCCAGGCACCGGATTATGAAGTTCTGCAACCACCAGTTGGGGGCACAGACTTGGTCGTGAATGCACAGTCCCCCAGAAGCATGCCGGCCCAAGAAGTCCCAACTGAAGATCCACACACTTCTGCACACATTGTGCTGACCAGTAGTCGGACAGGGGTTGCCAAACCCAAATGTAAACAAAGAAGTATTCACAAAAGAATCATCAATAATAATAATCTTTATTGTCACAAGTAGGCTTACCTTAACACTTCAATGAAGTTACTCTGAAAAGCCCCTAGTCGCCACATTCCAGCGCCTGTTTAGCTACACTGAGGGAGAATTCAGAATGTCCAATGCACCGAACAGCACGTCTTTCGGGACCTGTGGGAGGAAACCGGAGCACCCGGAGGAAACCCATGTAGACACAGGGAGAACGTGCAGACTCCGCTCGAGCTCTAGCCACATTAAGAAGGAGCAAAGTGCAACATTTGTGTGTGCATGGGTGTTTGGAAATTTAAACTTTTTTTCTTAGTAGATAGAAATATTGGTTTAATTCAATTTAAAAGACAACAGCAAATTTTGAACTCTCAAAACCGAAAAAAATCTATTTTACTTTGATCGAAGTTAAAAAGAGGAAGAGAAGGAGAGTGGGAGAGGCAGAGCATCCCACTGATGAAAGATATCGATGTTGTGGCCAATAGGCCAGAGACAGAGAATATGCCACGACGCCAAAGCAGCAGCTGTTGTAAAGAAACGAAAAAAGAAAAGCTGGTGACGCAGGTGTGGCCAACAAGCATACATGCCTTCAGAAAGCATCGCGTCAGAAGGATACGAAGCAAGACACCAGCACGCAAACCAGTCTTCAAAAAGGCTAGCAACAGCCCAAGCGATCAGTAGGGTGATCCTGTGAGGGAGGCACAATGGGCAGGGCACAAGGGACACATACACGGAGCAGGCATATCATGTCTATGGACACACAAGTTAAAATTGTTAAACAAGCTTAATTGTAACATTCATTTGGGGGCATGCCAGGTCTACAGGCCATTTTCAGCAGCTCAAGGGCAAGCACAAAGGTCATTGATAGGACTTTGTAATCTAAAAATAAGTGTATTGAAGCTATTTCTTAATCATCTTCAGTCGCTTTCTGATTTTCTTTCTTCCAGCAACTTATGAACCTTGGTAACAATTGTTGGCTGTTGTTTTATTCCCTAGATCTGCGATGAAATAAGTTAGAATCATAGAGGATTGCAGCTCAGTAAGAGACCATCAGGTCCATCAGCTCTTTGAAAGAACTATCCAGTTTTTCCCATTTCCCTGCATAAAATATCCCTTCAAGTATATATCTAATTCCCTTTTGAAAGTTATTACTGAATCTGCTCCCACCGTCCTTGCAGACAGTGTAGTCCATATCATGATAATTCACTGCACTGGACAATGTATCACCTCACCTGGAAGGAGCCAAAAGTACTAATATTGAGGGAACCTTGGCAGCCATTAACAGTGATAACACTAGTAAGGTTATCTGCAGGTTTTCTTGAAGTGAATAATATCGTGAGATTTGCCTCTATTATCGCCGATGAGCTGTGCCTCGACCTGGAGATATGGTTGCCGGGTTATTGAAAATTGCCAGTCCACCTCTTGTGGCCTCTGACATTCATCAATCCTGGTGCTCCATATGCCTGAGAGACTTGTACAGCCTACCGTAGGCATCTCAAAACACAGGAGAAGGAGCACTAGTGGTGCCTTCGCAGGACCCTCCAAATCCAGTGGTAAGAATGCCCAACAGCTGCCTCTCTAAAGCCTGCATTCTCAGTATCAAGGCACTCACTCAAGATCAACTCTGCTGGGAGGGCCACTCAGCCCCTTGAGCCTGTTCCACCTTACAATAAAATCATGGCTAATCTGATTGTAACCTCCACCCCATATTCCTACCTATCCCTGACAACCTTCCTTCCTTTGGATCTATATAGCTCTGCCCAAATAACATTCAAAGACTGCTTCCACCATAGTTTAAGGAAAGTCCAAAGGCTCACCATCCCACGAGAGAAAGACATTTCTTAATCTCTGTCCTGAATAGGTGACTTGTTTTGAAACAGTGACCTCTAGTTCTAGATCCTCCCACAAGAGGAAACATCCTCTCCACGTGCAACGTGTCAATAGCCCTCAGGATCTTGTATGTTTCAATCAAGTCACCTGATGCACGATCAATTGCACAAAAGACTCAGATTGGTACAACTGTGGCTTTATTACAGCCAGATGCGTGGCCTCCTGCTGCAGCTGGCGAAATGGCTGATCAGGAGGAGGTCACGCATATTTATACGGCTCCTTGTGGGCGGAGCTAGCCGGCAGGGGCTACCGGCAAACCCGTAGTGCAGGTCCTACCGTGCATCCCCTAATACAGGTGCACAGTGGTTCACCACATCACCCATTTCTCTTCTAGACACCAGTGGAAACAAGCATAACCTGTCCAAACTTTCCTCAGAAGACAACTCTCCCGTTCCAGGTTCAGTCAACTTTCTCTGAAATGTTTCCAGCGTATCTACGTTGTTTCTTAAATAAGGATGCCAAGATTGTACACAGCTCTCCAGATATGGTCTCACCAATGCCCTATATAACTGAAGCATAACCTCTTTACTTTTATATTCAATTCCCCCACACAGTCATCAGTCACTTCAAGATGACAAAAGTGCCTCTCTTGAAAAAGGTTATAAGTAATAAATTCCAAATTTTATTAAAGCCAATGGGAAATTTCTGAACTTTATTTACCGTGTTCATGTGACACTCAAGTTTCCAAGGTTGCAGAATGGTTGATTGTATCAGTGAATATCATGCGCCCCTACTCCAGGGACACCCTGGCATGGATATCGCCACAGAAAGAGAGAGAGGCAATCTGATTGCATAATCCGTCGATTGTGCTGCATCTGGAGCTGCCATTGGCCACCTTGTACAGGTCTAGGAGCAGACCAATAAGGAGGGCATGCAACTACTTCCATGCAACTGAACCTTACGGCTGAACCATTTCAGCTGGCCATCGTCACTTATACTAGAACAAAGAATAAAGAACAAAGGAAAGTACAGCACAGGAACAGGCCCTTGTGCCCTCCTAGCCTGCACCAACCCTGCTGCCTGTGTAACCGAACACCTTCTATGCCTCCGGGGTCCGTATCCCTCTATTCCCATCATATTCATATATTTGTGAAGATGCCCCTTAAATGTCACTATCGTACCTGTTTCCACCGCTTTCTTCGGCAGCGAGTTCCAGACACCCACTACGCTCCATGTAAAAAAACTTCCCTCACACATCTCTTCTTATCTTTGCCCCTCGCACCTTAAACCTATGTACTCAAGCAATTGACTCTTCCACAATGGGAAAAAGTTTCTGATTATCTACACTGTCCATGCCCCTCATATTTTGTAGACTTCTATCAAGTTGTCCCTCAGCCTCCGTTGTTCCAACGAGAACAAACCGAGTTTATCCAACCTCTCCTCATAGCTAATGTCATACCAGGCAATACCCTTAACCCTCTTAAACCCTTAAATACCTCTTAAACCCTTCTGTACCTTCTCCATAGTCTTCAGATCCTTCTGGCAGTGCGGTGACCAGAACTAAACACTATATTCCAAGTGTGGCATAACTAAAGTTCTATACAACTGCAGCGTGACTTGCCAATTTTTATACTCAATGCCCCGTGTGATGAAGGCAAACATGTCATATGCCTTCTTGACTTTCTCCACCTGCGTTGCCACTTTCAGTGACCTATGGACCTGTACACCCAGATCCCTCTGCCAGTGAATACTCTTAAGGGTTCTGCCATTTGCTGTATATTTCCCCCTGTATTAGGCCTTCCAAAATGCACTGCTCACATTTGTCCAGATTAAACTCCATCTGCCATCTCTCCGCCCAAGTCTCTAACCAATCTATATTTTGTTGTATCCCCTGATAGACCTCATCGCTTTCGGCAATTCTACCAGCCTTTGTCTCGTCCACAAACCTACTAATCAGACCAGTTACATTTTCCTTCAAATCATTTATATATATTACAAACAGCCAAGGTCCCAGCACTGATCCCTGTGGAACGCCGCTAGTCTCAGTCCTCCATTCAGAAACGCACCCTTCCACTACTACCCCCTGTCTTCTATGACTGCACCAGTTCTGTATCCATCTTGCCAGCTCACCTTTGATCCCCTGTGACTTCATCTTCTGTGCCAATCTGCCATGAGGGACCTTTTCAAAGGCCTTACTGAAGTCCATGCAGACAACATCCACTGCCCTACCTTTATCAATCATCTTTGTCACTTCCTCAAAAAACTCGATCAAGTTAGTGAGACACGACCTCCCCTTCACAAAACCCTACTGATTCTCGCTAAAATGTCCATTTGCTTCCAAGTGGGAGTAAATCGTGACTCGAAGAATCCTCTCCAATAATTTCCCTACCACTGACGTAAGGCTCACCGGCCTGTAATTTCATAGATTATCCCTGCTGCCCTTCTTAAACAAAGGAACAATGTTAGCTATTCTCCAGTCCTCTGGGACCTCACCTGCAGCCAGAGGATAAAAATATTTCTGTCAAGGCCCCAGCAATTTCCACCCTTACCTCCTTCAATATTCTGGGGTAGATCCCATCAGGCTGTGAGGATGTGGTGAATCACAGTCCGTGTAATTCACACTGTTATTATATATGGTGTACTGTGTCTATGTAAGCTCGGTATACGAGCAGTTGCGCGGCTTTGCCCATAGGGGGAGATGAGGAGTTTGTACTGGGCTCCACCCATGCTCCGCCCATGGCTCCGCCCATGGCTCCTCCCACTAACCGGAAGTATAAAGCTTGGCAGTCGTGAGCCTGCCTGCCAGTTCATCTCGTCACAGGCAGGCTCTGTTGTAAGACTATTAAAACCACTATTCATTTCCAACCACATGTCGTGTGAATTGATGGTCACATCAGAGGACTTATCTACCTTAATGATTTTCAAGATGCCCAACACCTCCTTTTTGATCTCAATTTGGCCCAGACTATCTACAGGCATTCCCAAACTCATCATCCACCAAGGCCTTCTCTTTGTCAAAGTACTAATTTAGTAGCTCGCCTATTTCTTCTGGCTCCACACATAGATTCCCTCCCCTGTTCTTGAATGGGCCAACCCTTTTCCTGGCTACACTCTTGCTCTTTTTATGCATTAAAAAGCTTTGGGTTTTTCCTTAATCCTGTTTGCCAATGACTTTTTGTGGTCCCTTTTAGCCAACCTGACTCCTTGGTTAAGTTCCTTCCTACTTTCCTTATATTCCTCATGGGCTTCATCTGTTCCTAGCCTTCTAGCCCTTACAAATCCTTCCTTTTTCTTTTTGACTAGGCTCACAATATCCCTCGTTATCAAAGGTTTCTGGGGGACTTTCTCACCGGTTTAACCCACACTTAGAATTATTTTTAGCACTGGGTAGCTGAACTCAGAGATCGGGCCACCATTTTGAAAGAGTGCCCCGATCCTGAAGTGAGCTTGTGGATCCCTCCATCCATGGGCAATGTCACCCCCAACACATATGGACACTACCCCATGCCCGCCCTGTGAGGTCACCCCGTTATTGAGTTCCTGGGGGTCCCCCCTCTTTAGGCCACCTCTAGCGGGGGGCTACAGCACCCCATCTCTTCTAGGACCCTCACCCATCATCCCTCCAACCTCCCTGGAGGTCCCTACTTACCTGACCTGCACACATCCATCCTTTAAACCCCCTCTACCCGCATTTCATGGGCACATGGCTCCCACCCCCCCCCCCCACCCCCTGACCCTTGTCAGTCCACCCTGACACACAAGCAGTGCTCTGCTTGTTTGGCAGGGTGGCAGTGCCAAGGTGCCAGATGGGCAGTGCCAAGGTGCCCACATCATAGGGGGAGAGCCAGTAGGGCATCCTGCACTTACCCTGACCACCTAGGGATCTCCAATGGTCCGGGAGATAACGCCCCCCCCCCCCCCAACCTGGGTGCCGTTCTGCCTCGCCCACATTTGTGTGGACCAGCACTGATCGGCGCCTGGCTGCAGCCTCCCTGGGAAGGCTGAAGAACCGAGGGAGGCTGATGGATCGCGCGCAGGTAGATCGTAAGTAGGTTTACGACCTACTTCCAGGAATGGCGTTTAGTTGCGCCCATTTGGGGCGGTGTTCTGACTCCAACATCTCACGGGACTCCAGAGAATCTTGTGAGGCGCGGAGGCTGTCTGGATGCTCGCTGGAAGCGTCTCCTCGCATTAACCAGCCGCATTGTACTTTCGCTTGAGTGCAACACGGCTGGAGAAGCACGCCTCATAGTTCCAAGTTACAAATCCAAGCTCTGAGTACATCTGCTTTATCGCTTTATCTGTTATACATCTTGCATTGAAACAAATGCACTTGCGACCACCAGTCCTACTGTGTTCAGCATCATCTCCCTGCCGGCTTTCTCTGAGTCTTACTGGCCCTATTCTCTCATTCCACCTCAGTTATTTCACCTTCTGACCTATTCCTCCATTTCCCACCCCCCACCACACTAGTTTAAACCCTCCCGTGTAACACTAGCAAACCTCGCGACCAGGATATTTATGCCCTTCCAGTTTAGATGCAACCCATCCTTCTTGTAATGGTCCACCTGCCCTGGAAGAAATTCCAATCGTCCAGATATCTGAAACCCTCCCTCCTGCACCAGCTATTTAGTCATATGTTGCCTCCCGGATGCACGGGTCAGGGATGTCTCAGATCGGCTGCAGGACATACTGAAGGGAGGGTGAACAGCCAGTTGTCGTGGTGCATATAGGCACCAACGATATAGGTAAAAAACTGGATGAGGTCCTACAATCAGAATTTAGGGAGTTAGGAGATAAGTTAAAAAGTAGGACCTTAAAGGTAGTAATCTCAGGATTGCTACCAGTGCCACGGGACAGTCAGAGTAGAAATTTAAGAATAGTCAGAATGAATACGTGGCTTGAGAGATGGTGCAAGAGGGACATTGGAACCGCTTCTGGGGGCGGTGGGACCATTACAAATCGGATGGTCTACACCTGGGCAGGACTGGAACCAATGTCCGAGGGGGTGCTTTTGCTAACACTGCTATAGAACATAGAACATAGAACAGTACAGCACAGAACAGGCCCTTCGGTCCTCGATGTTGTGCCGAGCAATGATCACCCTACTCAAACCCACGTATCCACCCTATACCCGTAACCCAACAACCCCCCCCCCCTTAACCTTACTTTTTAGGACACTACGGGCAATTTAGCATGGCCAATCCACCTAACCCGCACATCTTTGGACTGTGGGAGGAAACCGGAGCACCAGAGGAAACCCACGCACACACGGGGAGGACGTGCAGACTCTGCACAGACAGTGACCCAGCCGGGAATCGAACCTGGGACCCTGGAGCTGTGAAGCATTTATGCTAACCACCATGCTACAGTGCCGCCCCCTACTGTTGGGGAGGTTTTAAACTAATGTGGCAGGGGGATGGGATCCAGATTAGGAAGTTAGAGGTCAGTAAAGAGGCAGCAACTAAAGCATGGAAGGTACCAGATAATAAACTCAATGTGACTAAGGGGAAGAGTAGACAGGGAAGAGATGATGAACGCAAAGGGACAGGTGGGTGGGGTGCATTTGTTTTAATGCGAGAAGTGTAGCAGGTAAGGCAGATAAACTTAGGGCTTGGATTAGTACCTGGGAATATGATGTTATTGGTATTGAGACTTGGTTGAGGGAAGGGCAGGACTGGCAACTGAATATCCCAGGGTATAGATGCTTCAGGAGGGATAGAGAGGGAGGTAGAAGGGGTGGAGGAGTTGCATTATTAGTCAGAGGTGATATCACAGCTGTGATTAAGGAGGGCACTATGGAGGATTCGAGCACTGAGGCAATATGGGTAGAGCTAAGAAATAGGAAGGGTGCAGTAACATTGTTGGGACTTTACTACAGGCCTCGCAAAAGCGGGCATGAAGTAGAGGTACAAATATGCAGACAGATTCTAGAAAAATGTAGGAGCAATAGGGTGGTTGTGATGGGAGATTTTAACTTCCCCAACATTGAATGGGACTCGTGTAGTGTTGCAGGTGTAGATGGAGCAGAGTTTGTAAGGAGTATCCAGGAGAGTTTTTTAGAGCAGTATGTAAATAGTCCAACTCGGGATGGGGCCATACTGGACCTGGTATTGGGGAATGATCCCGGCCAGGTGGTTGAAGTTTCAGTCGGTGATTACTTTGGGAATAGCGATCACAATTCCGTAAGTTTTAGAATAATCATGGACAAAGACGAGAGTGGTCCTAAAGGAAGAGTGCTAAATTGGGGAAAGGCAGAGTATAACAATATTCGGCAGGAGGTAGGGAATGTGGATTGGGAACAGCTGTTTAAGGGTAAATCCACATTTGACATGTGGGAGTCTTTTAAGGAAAGGTTGATTAGAGTGCAGGACAGACATGTCCCTATGAAAATGAGGGAAAGAAATGGCAAGATTAGGGAACCATTTGATGATGGGTGGAATTGTGAGACTAGCTAAGATGAAAAAGGAAGCATACATAAGATCGAGGCAACTCAAAACTGATGAAGCTTTGGGGGAATATCGGGAAAGTAGGACGAATCTCAAACGTGCAATAACGAGGGCTAAAAGGGTTCATGAAATATCTTTGGCTAACAGGGTTAAGGAAAATCCCAAAGCCTTTTATTCATATATAAGGAGCAAGAGGGTAACTAGAGAAAGGATTGACCCACTCAAAGACAAAAGCGGGAATTTATGCGTGGAGTCAGAAGAAATGAGTGAGATTCTTAATGAGTACTTTGCATCGGTATTCACCAAGGAGAGGGACATGACGGATGTTGAGGCTAGGGATGGATGTTTAAATACTCTAGGTCAAGTCGTCATACAGAAGGGGGAAGTTTTGGGTATTCTAAAAGACATTAAGGAGGACAAGTCCCCAGGAGCGGATGGGATCTATCCCAGGTTACTGAGCGAAGCGAGGATCGAAATAGCTGGGGGGGGGCCTTAACAGATATCTTTGCAGCATCCTTGAGCACGGGTGAGGTCCCGGAGGACTGGAGAATTGCTAATGTTGTCCCTTTGTTTAAGAAGGGTAGCAGGGATAATCCAGGGAATTATAGACCTGTGAACTTGACGTCAGTGGTAGGCAAACTGTTGGAGAAGATACTGAGGGAAAGGATCTATTCACATCTGGAAGAAAATAGACTTATCAGTGATAGGCAGCATGGTTTTGTGCAGGGAAGGTCATGTCTTACAAACCTAATAGAATTATTTGAGGAAGTGACAAAGTTAATTGATGAGGGAAGGGCTGTAGATGTCATATACATGGACTTCAGTAAGGCGTTTGATAATGTTTCCCATGGCAGGTTGATTGAAAAAGTGAAGTTGTATGGGGTTCAGGGTGTACTAGCTAGATGGATAAAGATGGGCAGCAGGGTAGCATGGTGGTTAGCATAAATGCTTCACAGCTCCAGGGTCCCAGGTTCGATTCCCGGCTGGGTCACTGTCTGTGTGGAGTCTGCACGTCCTCCCCCTGTGTGCGTGGGTTTCCTCCGGGTGCTCCGGTTTCCTCCCACAGTCCAAAGATGTGCGGGTTAGGTGGATTGGCCATGCTAAATTGCCCGTAGTGTCCTAATAAAAGTAGGGTTAAGGGGGAGGTTGTTGGGTTACGGGTATAGGGTGGATACGTGGGTTTGAGTAGGGTGATCATGGCTCGGCACAACATTGAGGGCCGAAGGGCCTGTTCTGTGCTGTACTGTTCTATGTTCTATGTTCTAGAACTGGCTGGGCAACAGGAGACAGAGAGTAGTGATGGAAGGGAGTGTCTCAAAATGGAGAAAGGTGACTAGTGGTGTTCCACAGGGATCTGTGCTCAGACCACTGTTGTTTGTGATATACATAAATGATCTGGAGGAAGGTATAGGTGGTCTGATTAGCAAGTTTGCAGATGATACTAAGATTGGTGCAGTCGCAGATAGTGAGGAGGACTGTCAGAGAATACAGCAAAATATAGATAGATTGGAGAGTTGGGCAGAGAAATGGCAGATGGAGTTCAATCCAGGCAAATGCGAGGTGATGCATTTTGGAAGTTCTAATTCAAGAGTGGACTATATGGTCAATGGAAGAGTCCTGGGAAAATTGATGTACAGAGAGATCTGGGAGTTCAGGTCCACTGTACCCTGAAGGTGGCAACGCAAGTTGATAGAGTGGTTAAGAAGGCATACAGCATGCTTGCCTTCATCGGACGGGGTATTGTGTACAAGAGTCGGCAGGTCATGTTACAGCTGTATTGGACTTTGGTTAGGCCACATTTCGAATACTGCAGTCCTGGTCGCCACATTACCAGAAGGATGTGGATGCTTTAGAGAGGGTGCAGAGGAGGTTCACCAGGATGTTGCCTGGTATGGAGGGCGCTAGCTATGAAGAAAGGTTGAGTAGATTAGGATTGTTTTCATTGGAAAGACGGAGGTTGAGGGGGGACCAGATTGAGGTCTACAAAATTATGAGATGTATGGACAGGGTGGATAGGAACAAGCTTTTTCCAAGATTGGGGATGTCAATTACAGGGGGTCACGATTTCAAGGTGAGAGGGGGAAAGTTTAAGGGAGATGTACGTGGGAAGTTTTTTACGCAGAGGGTGGTGGGTGCCTGGAACGCTTTGCCAGCGGAGGTGGTAGAGGCGGGCACGATAGCATCATTTAAGATGCATCTAGACAGATATATGAACTGGCGGGGAACAGAGGGAAGTAGATCCTTGGAAAATAGGCAACAGGTTTAGATAAAGGATCTGGATCGGCACAGGCTGGGAGGGCCGAATGCCCTGTTCCTGTGCTATAATTTTCTTTGTTCTTTGTATTAAACTGTCCTATTTCTAGCCTCACTGACATGTGGCACAGGGAGTAATCCTGAGTTTACAACCCTCGAGGTCCTGCTTTTTAACCTTCTACCTAGCACCCTGAACACCTACTGTCCTGAATTTCATCATGATGCTCTCTCATGCTCACTCAGCACGCTAAATTTGTTTTTTGTTGCTCACGTGGGCAGCACGGTAGCACAAGTGGATAGCACTGTGGCTTCACAGCGCCAGGGTCCCAGGTTCGATTCCCCGCTGGGTCACTGTCTGTGTGGAGTCTGCATGCTCTCCCTGTGCCTGTGTAGGTTTCCTCCAGGTGCTCCGGTTTCCTCTCACAGTCCAAAGACGTGCAGGTTAGGTGGATTGGCCATGATAAATTGCCCTTAGTGACCAAAAAGGTTAGGAGGGATTATTTGATTACGGGGATAGGCTGAAGTGGGTCGGTGCAGACATGATGGACCGAATGGCCTCCTTCTGCACTGTATGTTCTAACTTCTACGTTCATGTTCTATGTGACCCTGCATACTTTGAGGTTGGAGGTAGAACTCATCCTTTCCCATGGTAACTCATTATAATATCCTTCAAAGTATGTGACCCCCTCCTTGCTCCTTTTGAGTAGCCTCCAGAGTCACATTAGATTTTATTTTTGCTAGTGACAAACATTTTAAAAAATTTTCTCCTCAGAATGATAAGGGTAGAAATCTCACAGCCCAGTTTTTTGGACATTAATTTGACATTCGATACTCCAATTTCTGAGAATGGTTGCAGAATGAGGTAACTGCCTAGAGTATGAAAGCCAAGCTGAATAAATCTACAAATAGGGTCCTGTGGTTTCCTTGAGTCTCTGATAATATCACTAAAACAGACCATTATCACATTTCTGTCTGTGGAAGCTTTCTGTGTACATATCGACTGCCTTTGTCTTACACTATAAGATTGACTGTATTTCAAAGGTACACCCTTGGCTCTGAAGCACTTTAAAACATCCCGAAGTTGTGAAAGATGCAATATAAATGCAAGTCTTTCTTTCTTTGGGGAAATTGGTGCGTGGGAGCATTGGATTCAATCATTCTTAAGTATGCCCAGCAAAACATGGTTCAGGAAGCAGGCTGTAGCAGCAGAATTTAATGGGGTCCTAACTCCATTAAGGTAGGTCTCTGGATTGTCATTTTCAGCTGCTGGGGATTTTTGGAGCCACATCTTGATTCTTTTGGCTGAGTTTGGGAAGTTTTGATAGTGTTGGAGAACTGACTCCTGACGGCAGCTGCACTGTTTGACTTGATTAGCTGCAGTTGTACTGGAAACTATGAGATGTTGCTGGGATTAGCACTAAGGCTGCCTGCTGTATATTTGGCGGTTCTGTACTTTACAGTAGAAATGTAATGTTTGCCACACTGCAGGTTACTTAATCAGTTATCAGACTTCATTAGAGAGGTGCTGCCTGCTAACAGTCTAAGGTGAAAGAGAAGTAAATCTCCCAGGTGTTTCTGATGATGTCACCATGTAATCATGTGACACACTGCACAGAGATGCATTGGTTTACAATACATGTGCCGGAATTGTCCAGGTGCTCCGGTTTCCTTCCAGAGCCCAAAGATATGTTTTAGGTGGATTGGCCATGCTAAATTGCCCTGAGTGTCCAAAGGTTAGGTGGGGGTACAGGGATAGGGCAGGGGATTTGACCTCGTTAGGGTGTTCTTTCAGAGGGTTAGTGCAGACTTGATGGGTCAAATGGCCCCCTTCTACGCTGTAGGGATTCTATGAATGTATGCAGTGGTTTCAATGCAGTAATGGGATTTGAAATAAATTTTTCATGGTAATTATGAGTTCCAAAAAAGATCTCAGTTGCCATACGTTCTGCGGTCCAGGTACATCTAAACTCACAGGTTGTCTTTTTAGGTTCCTTGTAGAGCCCGTCCTTATCAATTACGTGGCCAAGATAGCTGATTGATGACTGGAAAGTTTCACATTTTTCTCTCTTGACACAAAGATGCTCCAATGTGTCTTCTAAATTCTTCAGGCGCTCCTGTTCAGCCCTGCCAGTAATTAAGATCTTGTCCAAGTAACATTGAATACTAAGAATTTGGTCCATGGACGTTTGGAATAGGGCTGGTGTGGACATTATTCCGAACAGTAGGCACTTGTACCTTAACAGACCTTTGTGTGTCACAATTATTAGAAGATGTGACCCATCTGCTACCTTGATCTGGAGGTACGCTTGGGAAAAATCAATCTTACTGAACTTTAGGCTGCCTGACAATCCAGCAAATAGGTCCTCTATTGATGATAAGGGATACTAGCTGGCACACAACACTGGATTAATCGTCATTTTCAAGTTACCATAGATTCTTACTGAACCATATGGCTTGATAACTGGAACAATTGGGGTTCCCAATCGCTCGTCACCATAGACTCGATCATTCCACCTGTCATCAATTTTCCACATTTCACTTCAACATTTGGTTTGATCGCATATGGCATCATTGTCACCTTTACGCATTTCAGGATGCTATCAGGTTTTATGTTAAGTCGTGCCTCGACTCTGCTCATTTCTCTGAACATGTACCCAAATACTTTCTTATACTTTTCTCAGAGTTTCTGCATTATGTTCTTTCCATCAACCAATTGGTTCACAGCTTGCCAATTTGGTGTGATTTTGTTCAACCACACTCTTCCAATAAGTGTAGGAAAATGTCCTTTGCCTACATGTAATCAGAATTTTGCAGATTGACCATTTGCTTCAACTAGCACCATGATAACTTACACACTTTCACTGGAACTACCTCTTCCGTGTATGTTCTCAAGATTGTACCAGACGGTTCTAATGCTACGTCCTTGAGCTTTTGTTGTTATAAATTTTCAGAGCTGAGAGACATAGCGGCTCCCTTATCTACTTCCATTTTAATTTCCTTCCCATTTTTGCTTCGGATAGATCCAAAATCTCTGTGCATCGCCTTGTGTCGATTGTATGCTTGAGTTTGAATTCTTTATCTTTGCAGACATTGTGCTTTCCTGGGAATTTTCACTGTCTTCAGTCATTCTATAGACTTTTTTTGTGTGGATTTGGGAATGTTCTCGCGTTACTCGTCTTTGAGGTTTGAGGATTTTGTCTGGCCCAGCAGGCCTTTTTTTATGTGACCTTTCTTTCCACAATTGTGACATTTGTTTCCTTGACACCAGTATTCCTGTGGAGAATGTCCCTCCCATTTGCGTGTTGAGAAATCATTTCTCAGTATTCAACTTGTTTATTTTGGCACCAACTCCGATTTGGGAAGCTTCTTTAGCTGTCAATTCTATAGTCACTGTAATTTCAACAGCACATTTGCATGTTAGAGAATATTCTGTTGGCAGTCGTCGCTGAATTGTTCATTTCTTAATCCACACACACAGTTTGTCTCGCAGTGTGTCCTCAATGATCAGTCCAAGTTCACAACTCTTTGCTATTTTTCTTAGTACAGTTAAAAATTGTTGAATATTTTTACCTTCTCCATGGCTATATTGATGAAATCAGAATCTCTCTTCAATGATCCATGGTGTGGGCGCCAAATGTTCATTAATGGTCTTGGTCAATTCTTCGTAGATTTTTGTTCCAGGTTTTGCTGGAAGGACAAGACTTTATAATAGGTGAAGGGTTTCCGTCCTATTATACTCAAGAAAGTTGCTCCCTTAATTTAGTCTGGGTCCTGTTAGCAACAAGGTAATATTGAAGTCTCTCTTCATGGGAACTCCAAGCTTCTGCATTCTCATTGAATCGTTCCATAGCAATACCATTTTCTGTCATCGCAGTTACCTATTCTTAAGTTGTAGTACTTCTTTTAACTTTTCCTCCCATAGAAACCATAGAGCCATCGAAATGGTATAGCACAGAAGAAGGCCATTCGGCTCATCTTGTCCATTCCAGCCCGAGGACACCTAGGTGCCCTTTCTAACCCCACCATTCTGCAGCCGGTCCATCGCCCTGTCGCATACAGCACTTGAGGTGCAGATCCTAGTTTAGGGTCTCTGCCTCCACCACCAACTCCCCTGCAATTTATTTTCTTGATTGAACTGTGGCTTTAAAAATATACAGTAGGTAGCACTTCAAATTGGCTCACAAGAAATTTTGACAGCTCAATTTTATTCCCAAGATTTCTTGGCATTATCATTCTTGAATTGTTTTCCTAAAAATTTGGATCATGCATTTTCTGATGGGAATTCTACTGTGTTTTTTGGAAGAAAAAGAGGGGCAACAACTGAGGGATTTTAATTCTTGAGGTTTTGCCAGAGCAGTTCTGAGCCCTGGTTCTTCTTTTGCTTCTGCAAATGCAGGTTTTGAAAAATTATTTTGTGGGATGTGAGTGTCGCTTGCTAGGCCCATCCTTAATTGCCCTTGAGAAGGTGATGATGAGCCATCTTCTTGAACTGCTGCAGTCCATGTGATGTACGTACACTCACAGTGCTGTTAGGAAAGGAGTTCCCCGAGTTTGACCCAGCAACAGTGAAGGAACGGCGATATATTTCCAAGTCAGGATGGTATGTGGCTTGGAGGGGAACTCACAGGTGGTGGTGTTTCCATGCATCTGCTGTCCTTGCCCTTCTAGGTGGTAGAAGTCACGGATTTGGAAGGTGCTATCGAAGGAGCTTTGGTGAGTTGCTGCAGTGTATCTTGTAGATGGTGCACACAGCTGCCAATGTGTCATGTTAGGAGGAGTGGCTGCTGTAAAGATGACGGTTCTCCCGAGATTTCTGTTCATTTCCAGTGTCTCCCTATTTTTATTCCAAAAGCCTTTTTTAAGAGGGTAATGCGGTGATCTCTGGATTTGCATGGGCAGGTAAAACCCTGCGAGTGATGAAGATGCTGTTGGAGCAGGGCTGAGGGGGAGGGGCGGGGGGGGGGGGGGGGCGGTTTGGCCGTACCGAATTTTAGGAACTATTGTTGGGCGGCAAATAAAGTTATGATTAGGAAGTGGGTAGTGGGGGAAAGGTCGTTGTGGGAACGAGTGGAGGCAGCATCATGTAAGGGCACAAGCTTGGGGGCATTGGTAACGGCAGCTCAGCCGTTCTCGCCGGCTCGGTACTCCACAAGCCCAGTGGTGGTGGCGGCTTTGAGGGTATGGGGACAATGGTGGAAGCATATGAGAGTGGAGGAAGCTTCGGAATGGACTCCAATTTGTGGTAACCACCGGTTTGTGCCAGGGATGCTTGGGGGCTTTTGAAGATGGCAGTGAGCTGGGATTGAGCGGTTAGGGGACCTGTTCATTCACAGCAGCTTTCCGTGCTCAGAGGACTTGGGGGAGGAGCTTGAGCTGCCAGGTGGGAATGGGTTCTGGTATTTGTAGTTGAGGGACACAGAGGCAGGTCTCGACCTTTCCGCTTCTACCGCCTCAGGGGATACAGGACAAGGTAGTTTCGAAATCGGGAGTGGGGGAGGGGAAGGTCTCGGAAATTTATAAAGAGCTCATGGAGTGGGAGGGAACCCAGATCGGGAAAGTAAAGCGTAAATGGGAGGATGAGTTGGGCAAGGAACTTAAGCTGGGTCTGTGGCTCTGAGTAGGATCAACACATCCTCACCGTGTGTGAGGCTCAACCTGATACAATTTAAGGTGGTCCACCGGGCACACATGACTGGCCTGCATGAGCAGGTTATTTTGGAGGGGTGGAGGACAGGTGTGAGTGGTGTGTGGGAGGGCCCACGGTATTAAAGACAAGGGTGGTGCCTAGTACAGAGGTGGCGATTTTTGGAGTGTCAGAAGACCTGGGAGGCCTGGGGGAGAGAGAGGCTAATGTTTTGGTCTTTGTCTCCCTGGTAGCCCGGAGACGGATCTTATTGGAGTGAAGAGACTCGGAGCCCCCAAAATCGGGGGTATGGGTTAGTGACATGGCCGGGTTTCTCAGGCTTGAGAAGATCAAGTTCGCCCTGATCTATGTCGGCCCGACACTCAGTTATACAGTCGTAATTACTCCTCTGATTCTTATACTGGTACTTGATTCTTAATCTGGTACTTGATTAGTACCTCTCCAAATTGATTTTTTAAAACAAAATGGGGGAGTCACACATGGTGACAATCATAAAGAGAAATTGGAACTAAGAGAAAGAGACTAACACACACAGATATTAACCAACGATACTGACATGATACTATGCTTGATTCCCTAGGATTACAAGGAAACCAGACACTGCAGGATGAACCCAGCCCCCATGATCGCCGTCTGGATAGTTGCCGCACTTACCGGACTCCAAGCACAAGATACACAAGACTTTCCACAGCCCGGCGGTCTGTGGTACCGTCACCCAGATGCAATGTGGGAGTGGCACCCTACGAGTGCACAAGAACAGAAGCATCATATTTGGGTGCAATAACCAACGGACAATTTACAGAAAGCCCAATGGGTCCACATCAGAATGTTACATTAGCACAACCGGAACAGAAGATTGGTGGGGACTTACTAATGAAGGGTGCCACAAAATTGGATGTTTAAATAAAATTGCAGGGAACACATTAAGGATCGGACAAAATTTCCCCGGGACACCCACTGAAGGTAATTTGGCAATACACATAATTAGAGTAGGACCTAAGCCAGCCCCGTGCGACACCACCCCACAGACCACCTCCAGTCAGGATATCACACAACAATTGTTAGAGATAGAGACCGGAACCCCCACCTGGTGGGAAGGCATTGCAAAATGGAACCCGCTCTCATACATAACAAAGACCCTCCTCCTGATTGCAGTAATCTATAGTGTAGTCCTCACATTCAAACTCCGTAAATGGAAGGCAAAAGCCTCCCGGCCCCCCATATACACAGTTCGAGCCCCCTCTTTGGAATCCAATAGAACTCTACTAAGAATGTACAACTTACAAAACTGAGATAACCACTGCTAAATGGACCCTTTATACCTCTATACCGATGAAATGTGATAAGATGAAAGAATGTGGTGCTGCTGTTTAGGTTTTGTAGACTTTGTGTTATAAATAAGTTCTTTAGGTACAACCTGCTACATGAGTGTAGTTTAGAAAGTTTAGTTTGAAACCAACTGTTGATATGTTAATTTAAGTTAAAATGTTTTATATGGATCCGATTTTAGGAATGAAATAGCTATCAGTCGTGAATTGTTTTAATGAATGTCTGTAATATTAATGAATTAGGTAAAACTACAATGAATTTAGGACAGAGTAGAGTAGGACCTGAACTGACTGACCAGTGCCGGCTTGATAAGATAGACTACGGGATCAAGACTGTGATCCACCGCGCTTCGCGTTCAGGATCAAGAGGACGGAATGTAGCCATGTAAAATGGCCACCTGCAAAGGACCATGGGAATTGTGGTCAATTTGGGACACAGACAGGTACCCAGCCTCTTTGTATTGTGCAAAGAAACCAGACTTGGCTGAAACTTGTATCTTTGAGAGTCGATCACCATTTCCCCCAGGGCAATAGAGTTTGAATCAAGGAGTTACAACAGTAGCAGACTAACCAGTACCACCCCCCCCCCCCCCCTTATTTGGAAAAGCCTACGTGCCTGGAACAATGATAGCTGGGACCCGCCCAGCTATCGAGGTATCCACCCCCTAATTGGCTGAGATCGATGAGGGCGATCAAAAGCCCTATTGGACCTCGAGTAAGGACCGCCCAAACGGGCACAAAAGAGACAAAGGATAAAAAGCCCTGCACACTAGAGATTGATCTCTTTTGCGACCGGCCTGTGTGCGACCAACTGTAGCGGAACAACCAAGTTCAATGACTCATGACCATTGCTGAAGGACGAGCCCAGCTGAGACGAACCCAACATCTCTCAAACCGACCACGTGGACCCGGATAAAGGCCTTATCTCGCACAGTGCCGGTCACTCGAAGTTAAGTAAAGGTCACCTTAGTTGTTAGGTGTAGTTTAGTACGGAGCTGCGTGTATTATTGCACAGAGATACAAGTCTTGTGTTATTAATAAACTGTGTTTTTGAGCTAACATATTGGTTGTGTGGTCATTTGGTCAATATAAAAAACAGCTTGTGGTTCACCCCGAAGTCAAGAAGGCAACACTGCTTAAAGTGGTGGATGTACTTTGATTTGTCAGAGGGACCAGTGCACTTATAGCTCTGGCTCTCCACCAAATACTTGTTTCCACTTTAGGACCAAGAGAACAGTTCATCCCAGTTGCATTTGCAAATATCACAGCCACCCTCCGTCAAGGCCACTGCTATCCTCCTTTCTAGTTAGCCGTGCTTCCCTGAGGTGCTATTGCTGGGTTGGCAGTGACATTCTTATTCTCTTATCCAGTGACTTGCTTGAGACACACAATCAGGTATCTGCTGCTCACTGGTTCAAGGGTAATGGTTCAGTGTTAACTGCACCTCAGGCTCATCAAATCAGGCATAAAAGGATTATTTTCTGCACCCCTTACAAGATGAGGTCACACTTGAATATCCAGATGACTATATATGAGGTGTTGCTTACCAGATTACTGCTGCACTAAAATGTACACAACACTGCAAAATCTACAAACTTAGGTACTGCTGGTTATTTTCATGATAGATTTAGGAGATGTATGAAATGACAGGTCTGCATTTTTTGTTGTTTTGACTGCCAGCTATTGAATGGAAATAATTTTGGCTAATTTTGAACGATCAAAATGCTGATATCCATTGTTTGCTCGCCATGAGGGATTCTGCCCAAATGAGTTTTGTTAAAAGCTGTGATCAAGGGCTAAAAGTGGTATTCACACATTACTTTTGTTACTTTGCAAGTGAAGCTAGTTAGGTTAAACCACAAGAGAATAAAGTCATGTATAGTACCCCGAGTGGCCGGAATAATGAATATTGCAATGTTTGAAGTTTATTTTATTTACAATGTTATTTTTTTTCCCCCTTTGCAGGGACTTCATTCAAAGTACGTTGTGGGTTTGCCATTTACAAAACATCTCTTGAGTCAGTTCTGTGATATCAGATAACAGTATAGTTTTGCTTTGATTCCATTCACAACCATAAACAGAGAATACGAATATTACACTAATCAAGGTCTCTTCATCAAGCATGAGAAAACTATCACAGCTTTTTTGAATGCATATATTTGAAAGGAATTCCTCAATACATGTCCAAAGAAATCCAAAAAGGGGCTTCTGTGGCTGAGTGGCACAATGTAGTCAAATCCTTCTCACACTTGCACAATTCAGGGTTGACGATTGAACTGTAAAATCGAGGGAGTTTTGGAAAATTAAATCCATCTCTGCAGCCATTTCTTTTAAGACCCGAGGATGAAGTCCATCAGGACCCAGGGACTTATCAGACTTTAGTTCGAATAGTTTCCTCAGTTTCCCTGATGATTGTAATTGTTTTAATTCCTCCCTCTCACCTCCTTATTCGCAATTATTTTTGGGATGTCATTTGAATCAACTACAGTGAAGATAGATGGAAAATATCTGTTCAATGCACCCACCATTTCCTCATTTTCCATTATTAATTCCCCAGACTCACTCTCCAGCGGACAAATGTTGTGTTTACTTACTCTTATCCTTTTTAAATATCTGTAGAAGCTCTTACTACCTGCTTTTATATTTCGAGCCAGTTTTATTTCATACTCTAATTTTTCCTCCCTTATTAATGTTTCAGTCATTCTTTGCTGTTCTTTATATTCTGTCCAATCTTCTGACCTGCCGCTCAACTTAACTATATTATACCCTTTTCCTTTCAATTTGATACAACTTTTTTAGTTATGGTTTGCCCTTCCCTTAGAACCTTTCTTACTCACTGGAATGTATCATTTCTGATTATTCTGAAATATCTCCTTAAATGTCGACTACTCCTCCCCTATCGACCTTAACCTAATTTCCCAGTTCACTTTAGCCAGTTCTGTCTTTATGCCCTTATTTAAGTGTAAAACACTAGTCTTAGATACACTCCTGTCTCCCTCAAAGTGAATGCAAAGTTCAATCATGTAATGATCATTGCGACTCAGGGGTGTCTTCACGATGAGTTCATTACACATTACCAGATCTAGTATAGCATCTTCCTTCCTCATCAAACTCATAGTCATCAGCCACCACTTCAGGCCCTGATGTTTACCAATATTGTTAATGCTGACCCTACCCCTGTTCAGGCACCCGATTATCTTTCTTTTGAAACCTCCTCAATGATAACCCCATTCAGAAAGATCATTGTTTAGCTGCCTATTCCTGTCAGCTACCCATCCATTCCCACCCTTCTCTTCTTATTCAAGTTACTGAGTGCACCAACAACCCTCATTCCACCTTGCTACATGCTGACGTCGCCCACATAATGAGCTTCCTATCCATTAAAAATACTACTTGCGGGGAACCAGGTGATGTGGGCACAGGAATAGCAGTTTCTCCTTGGGCTCTGGCACTACACTTTTTTAAAACTCCTTCTTATGGGCAGCATGGTAGCACAAGTGGCTAACATTGTGTTTTCCCAGGTTAGATTCCCCGCTGAGGCACTGTCTGTGTGGAGTCTGCACGTTCTCCCCGTGTCTGCGTGGGATTCCTCCGGATGCTCCTGTTTCCTCCCACAGTCCAAAGATGTGCAGGTTAGGTGGATTGGCCATGCTAAATTGCCCTTAGTGACCAAAAAGGTTAGATGGGGTTACTGGGTTATGGAGATAGGGTGGAAGTGAGGGCTGAAGTTGGTCGGTGCAGATTTGATGGGCCGGATGGCCTCCTGCACTGTATGTTCTATATTCTTAGCCTGTTTGCACAACACATGCTTGCCTAATTCGGGAGTTAATACTCCTCAACATTTTGGATGAGTACTGGAGCAATACTGCTGAGGAATTCTGAGAAACCTGGCAATAAAAGGGAGCAGTTTAATAGCAGCGGGGATGGAACTGCCTTCTCTCTGGCGACCTGAGGAGGCTCTTGAGCTCGTGCTTTTGAAGGTGTTGCAAATGATGACTGTGAACTTCATGAACAATATCAGAGTAATTGACAACAAATGTATTGATGCAGAATGTTGGTGCTCATGAGACCAAGCTGCAGAATATTAATGAAAGCCTCGAACGAATGGAGGGAAGAGCCAAAACATTGAAAATGTTGCTTCCGTAGCTCAAGCTCGCATTCAATCCTTGGAAAACCGGTCACAAGGCATGTCAGAAATCCCCTGAGGACCTGGAGAACTGAAGCCGGAGGAAGAATGTCTGGCTCGTCGGTCTGCCATGAGTGGAGGGAAAGAATCCTGTTAAGTATTTTGAAAACTGGCTCCCTCGTTTCCTTACGCTGGATGTGAAGGCTGGGCATTTCAACGGCATCGCATCCTGTCTTTGAGGCCAAGGGACAATTATTTATTGTTTATTGGCAGGTGATAACATTTGACCATTAGACTGAAAATCTTATCCTTCAGAATCTCAGGGGCGAATATTCGTGGTAGCTGTGCTGCGTTCTAATTATCTGATGTTTTCTTTTATCCGTATTTTTACCATAGTAATACTGGTTGTTTTCTATCTTCTCTTTAATCATGATAGAATCATTGCTGGGAGGTGGGTGGAAGGTTCAGGCCTTTGTGGGAGGATTCAAAATGCAGGCGGGGCATTTGGCTCCCATTCCCCTCTTGGCTTTTCTCTTCTCCTCTCTGTCAAGGAGTTTGTCTCCTGATGGTAATGGTAGTATGGCCGTAGGGGGTAGCCTTACGGGTCCTCACTTGTGCTGAGGAATGTCCCCTTAAAACTATTGTGCTTCTAATTTTTTTCATATTTTTATTATGTTTATTAATTTTCTTCTTCTTATTGTTGGGGTTTGTCTGTTGTTGACTGGATTCGGCAATGGTACAGACAGGCCTCCTAGCCGAGAAGAGAACTTTATAAGACTTTATGGTGCCTCTGGTGTGACCTGAGATGGGGAGGTGTGTTTTGGTTCATGCCCAAATGGGTTCCAAAAATCCTATCCTATTTTTCTTCTCGTGGTCTGTGCAATGGCGGTAGCTCTTTTTAAACTATGCTCGAGGATTGTGTGGGGAATTCATCATCCAACAAAAGTAAAACGATTGGGCGTGATTCAATGGCCCCCCTCGCGCTTGACCAAGCGTGCGATGAGGCCGTTAGATCGTGGGAGAGACCAAATTCGAGAGCTGCGCCAGGCGTAGATCCAATACAACGATGAGGCCCATGCTGCCACCTGGGCTGTCATTGAGCGGTGCATTTGACTCCTCAGAATGCAGTTCTAATGACTTGACCGCTCTGGTGGTGCTCTGCAGTCCACCTCCCAGAGGGTCGCCCACTTTGTGGTGGTCTGCTGTGCTCTTCACAACCTAGCACAGCAGCGAGGAGACTCGCTGGAGGTGGAAGGGGAGGAGAATGTGGACGAGAGGAGGAAGAGGAGGGGCTGGAGGATGAGCCTCGGAGACACGCAGGACCAGCCGGAGGGTGAAGGACACGCAGCAGCGGCGAAGATCCGGCAAGCCAGAGGGCCAGGGAGGCCCTAATCTTCGCCCGTTTTACATGGGATGTGGCCTCATCCGTCATAGCAGCCCTCCCGCACTCCTTTCTCCTCCCCTTCCCCCCTTCTACCCATTCCCCCTCCCTTCCCCCTCCTTCAAGGGGCCCCTCCTCAACATTATTGACAAGTACTCCCGTTTTCCCTTTGCCATCCCATGTCCCGACGTGACCTCGGCCACTGTCATCAAGGCCCTGCACATTCTCTTCACCTGATTCGGTTTGCCCACCTACATCCATAGTAATCGGGGTTCCTCTTTCATGAGTGATGAGTTGCGTCAGTTCCTGCTTAGCAAGGGCATCGCCTCAAGCAGGACTACCAGCTACAACTCCTGGGGAAACGGACAGGCGGAGGGGGAGAACGCAATGGTCTGGAAGGCCGTCCTTCTTTCCCTATGGTCTAGAAGTCTCCCGCTGACAGGAGGTCCTTCCCGATGTGCTCCACTCCATCCAGTCGCTCTGTGCACTGCCATCAATGAGACTCCTCACGAACGAATGTTTGTCTTCCCTAAGAAGTCCACCTCAGGGGTCTCGCTCCCATCCTGGCTGACAGTCCCAGGGCCCGTCCTCCTCCGGAAGCATGCGAGGAGTCATGAATCGGATCACCTGATCGAAAGGGTTCTTCTCCTCCATGCCAACCCACAATATGCCTACGTGGCACACCATGACAGGCGGCAGGACACAGTCTCCCTTTGAGATTTGGCACCCGCAGGTTTCCCAGTGACCATAACCACCACCCCCGACCCTACATCGTCTCCCTCCACCACTACTCGGCTACGTCGGAATTTGGCACCCGCAGGCCCCCCAGCGACCATCACCACCCCCCCCACCCCTACACTGTCTCCCTCTCCACCAACTCAACTACTGGACGAAGAAGAAGAATGCTCCCGGACATGCAGGACTCGACACCAGTGCCCACACCACAGCCAGGACTGCGGCGTTCACGGCGGAAGGTCAAAGCCCCCGATAGACCCGATCTTTAAGTCCACTTCACCCCCGCCGGACTATATGTTTTACAGGGGGTGAATGTGGTAAACCACTGTTACTGTATTATATATATTGTGGTAAACCACTGTTACTGTATTGTATATATTGTTTGTTGTCCCTGCTGGCTCCGCCTGTGGCTCCGCCCCTCAGACTCTGTATAAAGGTGGCCGACGTCTGGCCCTGCCCCAGTTCGGGATCAGCTGCCAGCAGGTTCTCGTTTAGCTTATTAAAGCCACAGTTTGTTCCACAACTCGTCTTTGTTATAATTGATGGCACATCACTGCCCTACAATGGCTTCCAGCCACATTTCAAACTCTTCTTCAAACACAGCCTTCAGTCAACTCCCCAGATCTTTCCTCAGATATTTAGGGCCCATTTCCTTTCCCTCCTGTGATGGTTTCTGGGGTATTTTTCCATGTTAATGAGACTGGATGGCTACCAGTTATCGTATTAAGTTTTTTTTATTGTTATTTTTACTTTGTTATTCTAACATGCTTGCACCACAGAAAACAAATTCTTTGACTGCAGTTTGGTAATATATTAGAAGAACTCTGCCAAAATAAATTGCAATATTAGAGTTAATCTAATATGGTGCAACTTCTCTCTGTCAATTTGCTAGTATGCCGGTACAGCAAATAATTAGGAAAGCGAATAGAATATTACCGTTTATTGCGAAGGAAATTGGATATAAAAGTAATAAGGTTATGTTTCAGTTATACAGGGAAATGGTGAGACCACATCTGGAGTTTTGTGCACAGTATTGGTCTCCTTATTTAAGGAAGGATGTAAATACTTTAGAAGCAGTTCAGAGAAGGTTTACTAGACTAATTCTGGAATGGGAAGGTTGTGGTATGAGGAAAGATTAGACAGGTTGGGCTTGTATTTGCTAGAGTTTAGAAATGTAAGAGGCAACTTTATTGAAACTTATAAGATTATGAGTAGAATCTAGATCTAGTGGTCACTGTTTAAAAATAAGGGGCTGTTCATTTAAGACAGAGTTGGGGGGCATGGTAGCACAGTGGTTAGCACTGTTGCTTCACAGCACCAGGGTCCCGGGTTCGATTCCCGGCTTGGGTCACTGTCTGCGCGGAGTTTGCATGGGTTTCCTCCAGGTGCTCCAGTTTCCTCCCACAAGTCACGAAAGATGTCCTTGTTAGGTAAATTGGACATTCTGAATTCTCCCTCTGTGTACCCGAACAGGTGCTGGAATGTGGCGACTAGGGGCTTTTCACAGTAACTTAATTGCAACGTTAATGTAAGCCTACTTGTGACACTCATAGAGATGAGATGAAAATATTTCTCTGAGAGGGTAGTGAGTCTCTGGAACTCTCTTCCTCAAAAAGGCAGTGGAAGCAGAGTCTTTGAATGTGTTGAAGGCAGAGTTGGATGGAGTCTTGCTAAACAAGGGAATGAAAGGTCATCGGGAGTAGTTGGGAGGTCAGAGTCAGATCAACCATTATTTTATGGAATGGTGGAGCAGGCGTGAAGGTACAAGGTGGCCTGCTTCTGCTCCTAATTTGTGTGTCCGTATGTTTGATAGCTGGGTAACTGATATCAATATCCTGCATTTATTTATATAACACTTTTAAACACCCGAAAGTGCTTCGCCGGAGTGTAATCAACCAACAAACTACAGTGAGCCACGGAAGGAAGCATTGCTCACAATTTCAGAGTATATTTTGGTGGTGCGTCTTAAAGGAGGGGAGGGAGTTGGATTAATGGGAAGGTTTAGAGAGTGAATTTAAAAGACTAGGTACTGGACTGCAGAATGCACAGTGCCAATAATGGGGTGACGGGAATGGGGATTACACCAGAGGCCAGAGGTACGGAGGTTACACAAGAGTTGGAGGAAAGAGTTGGTGGGTTGCAAGCTCAAATGAGGTACAGAGGTCGGGGGGCGGGGGATGGTTTTTGAGACATGAAGAAATTTGAAAATGAGGAGAGATTTAAAAATCTCGGAGATGATGGTCTGGCAGCCAATATAGGTCAGTGGTCAGATGGGTGGTGGGTGAATGGGACTTGAAGCGCGCTTTATACACCCTCAACCCCCGTCCTCGCCTCCCCGCCCCTGTGCCGTGTTTTGCCTCTTTGGCCATCACCTTGTAGTGAGACCACTGTGGTGAATGTAATATATGAATGTATATATACTAATTCACACTGTTATTGTAAGCGCAGTAGCGCCATCCTAACACTAGGGGGAGTAGCACTGGGAGCACTTAGGAATTTGTACTGGGCTCCACCCTTGGTTCTGCCCATGACTCCTCCCCCTAGTGCAGCTGTATAAGTATCCGTGTCCAGAGTCAGCCTGGGTCACTACGAGTTCATCGACAGGTAACAGGCTGGCTCTGAAGTAAGTCGATTAAAGCCTAGATTCACATCGGAAACATGTGTCTGGTGAATTGATGGTTCCATCAACCACTATCAATAGGTTTTCTCATTGTTTGCACTCTCTGCTGCTGGGACCCAGCTGCAGGGCAGTGGGGGGAGGTGAAGTTTGAGTGGGGCGGGGCCCGCCGCGAGCGAGACCAGAAGGTCCGGCGTGAACATTTTTGCTTTGGTGTGAGTTTGAACATGGAGCCTTGGATGAACTTAGGGTTATGGGAGAGCATTGGAATAGTGATGGATTATCAGGACAATTATTTCATGGTTAACATTAGACTTTTAATTTAGATGAATTAGATTTTTACTGAATTCAGTATTGAATTCAGTGTTGAATTCAGTGTTTCACTGTCTGCTATGATGGGATTAGAACTGCATTTCTCTGCATCCCTGGATTACAAGTCCAGTGACAATACCACCATGCCACCACCTCCCCCACCATTTGTTTTAACTTTAGAATATACTTGAGAATATAATGAAAGGTTAAGCTGACATGTCATGTGTCAAGGAACCCTGACTATCGTCATACCTTTTACATGTGCATTGACCCATATCGTGCCAAATATAGATCTTCACAATTATTTCCAGCCTAGCCCTGTGCGCTTTTGTACATGTACAATGACTCATGACTGCATGCTCAGCAGCAAGTTGCAGAACTTGATAACAACCATAGTTTGAAATTATGAACAAATACCAGAAACGTTTCCACTTCTAATGCACGTCATACACTCAGATATCTTAATTAGCTGGAAGAAAGGTGAAACTGCCTCTTTCACACAATGTAAAGGGAGCATTTTAACCTAATTCCAACCCCAACCCCCAGCCACCAGTCTGGAAGTTCACAGAGCATTCGTTCGACAGCACATTTGATTTTGTTCTCCATTGAAGTTAGCAAGCTTTAAGGGACAAGGTGTAAAACTAACATTCCCAATTGAGGAGCTGAGGTAAAATTTCCCCCAAACTCTCACATGATTATACTGGCAGTCCTTGACTTTGCAACGTTTGAGTTACGTCAAATGGCACTGACAACATTTATAAAATAACATCATGTTTTGAGTTTACAATGTGGGTTTTGACTTTACGACGCCAAGCCTTTCATATGGCACATCGACGGTCTACGCCATGTCCCTGTTCAAACCACTCGGTTGCTGTTCTGATGCATTTTAGCTAGGTGAATCTTTGTGCTTCCAAACTTTTTCTTAAAATTTATATTTTATAACATTAATTTATTTCTACATTACTGCCTTACAATTGATTGAGCACAAATTTCTGCGTTCTTTTGGTTAAAAATGGGGATCGGGCCTTGGTTCAGGAACCAATCCCACATTTATAACATTGCCCCATGGGAAAATGGATTCCAACTTACGACGTTACGATTTAAGATGTTGTTTTAGGGAACCAATTGTGTCGTAGGTCCGAGGACTACCTGTGATAAACAACTGCGAATTGCCAGTGAAGGAAATCTGAAAACCAATAGAAGGAAATGCACATGGCAAGTCACCTTGCTTAGAAAGCAGTGATTTAAACTCATCTATGCCTTTGCTGTCGTTAGACTTGACAAAACAAAAACACTTCTCCTTGGGATGTTTCATTCAAGGTGCTATTTAAATGCTGATAAAAGTTGATAGTTCTCAGCATTGTATTTTTTTAACCATTGGGTTTTTGACCCGACTGGGAAGTATTTGAGAAAACGAAGATTTGCTTGGCTAATTGTTTGTGTTAATGAAGTTCTTCTTTCCCCCTTTGCAGGATTGTTCAGGCTGCCTGCTTTGGGAATGAAAAACAAGTTTCTTCAAAATGATTACAAATGGCAGGCTGATGGATGCAAGGGTTTGGAAAGGAGCATTGTTCTTTTTCTTCGAAAGGAAACATTGAGGTTATTGCTTCTTCGATTTTTTTTCTTTTCATGGGGCTGTTACTTATAAAGATCAGATAAGAATCATTTTGCCTATTACATACAGATTTTATCACACATTCATACACATTTTCAGCTGTTAAATGTGTTCACAAAATTTAAAGACACATATCTAGACTTATATACAAAGTAAAATTCAACTATAAAAGTTCTTAAACTGTAATATTTAAATGCAATATTTAATTTCCTAAGCTTAAATCCTCAAAAGCACAAAAGCAAAGTTTGTCTCATCACTATCTCCATATTAGGGTTGGCAACTGTGATTAAAATGCATTTAAAAAAATAAATTTAGAGTACACAATTCTTTTATTTTCCAATTAAGGGACAATGTAGCGTGAACAATTCACCTACCCTACACGTCTTTTTGGGTTGTGGGGGTAAGACCCACGTAGACACGGGGAGAATGTGCAATCTCCCCATGGACACTGACCTGAGGCCGGGATAGAACCTAGGTCCACAGTGCCATGAGACAGCAGTGCTAACCCCTGTGCCACCGTGTCACCCTCCCATGTGATTGAAATGCATTCCTGGAGGTATCATCACATGACCCCCCCCCCCCCCCCCCCCCACCACCACCCCCACCCCTGGCCTCATCCCCCAGGGGGTGTGAGCAACAGGTTAATCTATTAGTCAGCCAACACCCCCATCCTTGTGATGTTCTGCTTTACTGCACCAATTGGACAGCAAAAAGTCTTGTTACCCAATTGGATAAGGCCTGACGTCAGCCAAACAGCCTTCCACCCTACCCCTCCCCCAACATTTCCAATATTTTATATGTGGTGAAGAGAAAGTGACAAAGAAAACTACACTCTCTTTTTAATGTCCTGATGATTTTCCTCCAGGATTGCGCAGAGCTATATTCTGGAGATTGTTTGAATCTGAAAGACTTTCATAGAATTTACAGTGCAGAAGGAGGCCATTCGGCCCATCGAGTCTGCACGGGCTCCTGGAAAGAGCACCCTACCCAAGGTCAATACCTCCAGCCTATATCCATAACCCAGTAACCCCACCCAACACTAAGGGCAATTTTGGACACTAAGGGCAATTTATCATGGCCAATCCACCTAACCTGCACATCTTTGGACTGTGTGAGGAAACCGGAGCACCCGGAGGAAACCCACGCACACACGGGGAGGATGTGCAGACTCCGCACAGTGACCCAAGCCGGAATCGAACCTGGGACCCTGGAGCTGTGAAGCCATTGTGCTATCCACAATGCTACCGTGCTGCTCTCTTCAACACCCCTCTTCCACCACAGTCTGGTTTCCTCCACAGATAAAACTTTCCTGCCCAGAAACATGGGGAACTTTGCCTCACGGTGTCATCGATCATTCAGATCCAACAAGAGGTTGCAGTGCTCCCATGACTTGCAACTCTGTGGGGTATTTAAGAGCAACTGCAGTGATTCATTCATCTATTTTCATTTGCACTCCAATGGCCCAGGTGGCAGTTGTCAGGATAGATAAGATGAATTGTCTCCTTCTGGTTAGATGAAAGGGATAAGGAACAAATTGAATGAAAGATCACCAGGAGAAATTCTCAATCATATTCTTTGTTACAATATAAGTGAGTGCCATATAAAAGCAAAATACTGTAGATGCTGGAAATCTGAAATAAAAACAGAAAATGCTTGAAAAACGTAGCAGGTCTGGCAACATATGTGGAGAGAGGAATAGAGTTAATGTTTCGAGTCCGTATGACTTCTTCAGAACTGAAGAGGGATAGAAATTAATTATATAGTTGGAGAGGTGGGTGGAACATTTATGACACTATTAGTACTTCTTTAGTCCTTAATGCCACCATTAACACTCCCATGTCTTTGTGTCTATGATATCTTTGTCAGTCTCTCCTTAGTTCCAATGTATCCCTGACCTCCTCTTCTGCCCAACCTTCCCCCACCCCCTCTCCAACTATATAATTAACTACATCTCTACCCCTCTTCAGTCTTGTAGAAGAGGCATATGGACTCAAATGTTTCTTTCTCCACAGACGCTGCCAGATATACTGAGTTTCTCCAGCATTTTTTGTTTTTATTATATACTTTATCACCAACAAGCTTTGCTATCAACCCTATTAATAATAGGTTCCATTTTTAAGCTTTTGTTGTCATAATGCTGTTCCTTATTTATTCTCGGGATACTGCTCTCGTTAGCAAGGCTGGCATTTATTGTCCATCCCTAATTGCCCTTTAATGCGATGGAGGGGCCACCTTCTTGAATCACTGTGATTATAGGTACATACACCGTGTGATTGGGTAAGAATTCCCAGGATTTTAACCCAGCAGTATTGAAGGAACGTCGATGCATGCCCAAGTCATGGTGGCATGTGACTTTGAAGGAAAGCTGGAGGTGATGATGTCCTCATGTATCTGTTGCCCATGTCCTTGCAGATTTTGGAAATGCTGTAGAAGAAGCCTTGGCAAGTTGGCAGTGCATCCTCTAGACAGTACACACTGCACGGTTTGCTATGTTTGCCCAGAGGTGCGCCTCATGTGTCTTCTGATATATGTGGGTTCAAAATGGCAACTGGTGGGAGCACAATGTGATGGTGAGGATAAGGGATGCTGTTGTACTTTTATCACCCTGCACGCCCTGTTTTATTGGGCACCACGGCATACAAATCAAGATGTAAATCTTTGGATAGAAAGCACAGCCACAAACCTGTGGAGTTGTTAAGGGTCTAAACTCTGACAGTGCTCGTTACCAAGCTTTATTAAATAGGTAATGCTGACTCAAGTCAAGCTTTGTAAAATATAAACTAAATTCCATTCAATATGAACTTCATGCATTTTCATCTCATTTATTAATTGATCTTCTTGATCTTTCAATTAGAGTGAGATTTTTTTGTCATATTTCTTCTGCTTATTTATTTCTGAGTGCTCTTGGTGTATTTATGTCTCCTCATTCCTTCTCGTGAGTTCTGAATTTATTCATGGCTCTCATCTATTTTTTAACCCTGAATATTTCAGCTCATCACATCATTTGAAATGTGTGCCTGCCATTTCTGATATCTCTCTCTATCTTTTCCCTTGTTTCATCCTATTTGCCATGCTTTATCTGCTTTGCTTGCCCTTCCTGACTGCTTGTTATCTGCAGTTTTATTCCTAATCTTTTTCTTCTTCATTGTCTTTTCCTCTTTTCCTGAATCCTCTTCAATTTCTTTCTTCTTCTTCCAAAGCTTTACTTTGGATAGCAGTTGACAGGGAATTTCAATACGCTACGCAGCAAATGGGAATCTGTATCGGAATGCATGATTGTGACCCCCATTGTGTAGGACACACAACTTCTTCCGGATCCTGCATTGTTCTGTGTTCACATTGGAGAGAGGTCTCACATGCAATGGATTTTGGAGACTTGTTTGTAGTTAACTTGAAACTGGTAGTGTGGGAGCCATGATGCTGAGTTACTTTTGCTTTAATGGCTTGAGCACGACTAAAGTGATTTTAAAAATGATTGTATTCTGGGATTTGGGCGTTGCTGGCAAAGCCAGCATTTAATGCCCATCCTTAATTGCCTGTTGAGAAGATGATGGTGAGTTGCCTCCTTGAACCACTGCAGTCCCTATGGTGTAGGGGACACCCACAGTGCTGTTCGGGAAGGAGTTCCAGGATTTTGGCCCAGCGACTGTGAAGGAATGCCGATATATTTCAAAATGGTGAGGGGTTCCAAGCTTTGAGTGGGAAACCTGAAAATCTGGGTTTCCTTGCATGTTGTGGAGTTTTAACTCTGTAGTGTGTGTGTCTTTTGGCCCTGACAGTTTCCCCACCCAAAGGTCACGTCGATCGGCATGCTTGCCTTCCACTCAGACTGGGAAAATTCTGGAGTAGGGCGCTGGACTAGGTAGCCATGATTCAAGGCCATTGGGGTGAGGAGGGGTTCAATCCACTGCTGGACAGGGATGTCTGTTCCATGAGTCCTAGGGAGTCTATAATCTGCGGTGGGGGATGGGTGGTCCGACCCCAGTGGGCCCTGATTGGGCTCCAATCTTTAAATGGCGCAATCTATGATTCTGGGGCCTTTGTACAGGGGAGGGTCTGATGGGGCTTGGAGGGCTGGGTCACCTCGAATTATTAATAGTTGGTTAGTAGTAAAGAACTTGTATATTACTGAAAAAATATATAAAACTTTTCATTTTGTACTCATCAAGACAATGACAAGGTTATCAGTGTCAGTGGAAACAATAACTTTATACTGAATGGGAAGAGGGTGCTGATTGGTTGAATAACGGAGTCTGATTGGTGGAGGTGTTGTCATGGAGAATGCACCAATTGATGGTGACTGACAGTTAACTGCCAAGCATTAATTAAATTTAAACCAGGCAGCTCAACTCTGGTCAAGACATTCCCAAGATATGCCCAAGGCATTAACCAGTGAATGACTGTCACTGATTTTGCTTCGCTGAAAGAGGTACAA
The DNA here is from genome assembly GCF_902713615.1 of Scyliorhinus canicula. Taxonomy (NCBI): domain Eukaryota; kingdom Metazoa; phylum Chordata; class Chondrichthyes; order Carcharhiniformes; family Scyliorhinidae; genus Scyliorhinus; species Scyliorhinus canicula. The sequence goes on from NC_052146.1 coordinate 199,786,587, forward strand.
TGTGTGTACATGCTCTTCTTGTTTGCAAAGAACAGGATCTTGTGTATTAATGTTTCTGCCATATATAGTGGGTTGATTGCCCACCACCTGTCCCACCCTCAAAAGCCCAAAGGTTGGCATTGGGGATGGGGTTCAAATTTTAACGTTTCGGCCACCCACTCCCAAGCATGTGTTGGAACTTCCCCCACCTTGTGTCTTACGGCATATTTGATTACTGTATGTAGTGTTCAATTGTCTATCATTTAATTGTGTGTGGCTGTTTACTGTTGGCTGTTCACTGTGTGTGATTAGTTAAGCCTGGGTCTTGTGACTGGGAAATAGAAACTAAACTGAAGCAAGATGCCAGAGGCATGAGACGCTGAGATGTGATACTTTAAAGTATGTTTCCATTAAAATACATTTATGAAATGAAATGAAAATCGCTTATTGTCACAAGTAGGCTTCAATTAAGTTACTGTGAAAAGCCCCTAGTCGCCACATTCCAGCGCCTGTTCGGGGAGGCTGGTACGGGAATTGAACCGTGCTGCTGGCCTGCCTTGGTCTGCTTTAAAAGCCAGCGATTTAGCCCAGTGTGCTAATCCAGCCCTCAATGTGTCAGATCTAGGGGGCACGATTCTCCGATGCCGCGCCGGTTGGGAGAATCACGGGCCGCGCCAGTTTTTCACGCGCGCCGGTCTGACGCACTCCTGCGATGCTCCCAACAGGCAAAATCGGTTCCGTCCTGTTCCGCGCGGCAAAATCCGGAGAATCGCCCGAGGCACCCAAAATGGTGATTCTCCGGCACCCCCGCTATTCTCCAGCCCGGATGGGCTGAAGTCCCGACGGCGTGACCCCAGTTCACGCCGTCGCCGTTCACACCTGCTGTTTTTAGTCGTCAGCCAGTCGTGCTGGCTGCTGCTGAGCGCTGAGGAGGTGAGCGGACTGTCCCGGAGTCTCCACAGACTGGGGAAGACTTCCCCGAGAACGCTCCGGCCAACGGGGTGGGGGTGGGAGGGGGGAGAGGGAGGGAGTGGAGGTGGAAGGGGAGAGAGGGAGGGAAGGGAGGTGGGAGTGGGAGAGGGATGGAATGGAGGTGGGAGGGGAGAGGGAGGGAGTGGAGGTGGGAGGGGGAGAGGGAGGGAGTGGAGGTGGGAGGGGGAGAGGGATGGAATGGAGGTGGGAGGGGAGAGGGAGGGAGTGGAGGTGGGAGGGGGAGAGGGAGGGAAGGGAGGTGGGAGTGGGAGAGGGAGGGAGTGGAGGTGGGAGGGCGAGAGGGATGGAATGGAGGTGGGAGGGGAGAGGGAGGGAGTGGAGGTGGGAGGGGGAGAGGGAGGGAAGGGAGGTGGGAGTGGGAGAGGGAGGGAGTGGAGGTGGGAGGGGGAGAGGGAGGGAATGGAGGTGGGAGGGGGAGAGGGATGGAGTGGAGGTGGGAGGGGGAGAGGGAGGGAGTGGAGGTGGGAGGGGGAGAGGGAGGGAGTGGTGGGAGGGGGGAGAGGGAGGGAATGGAGGTGGGAGGGGGAGAAGGAGGGAGTGGAGGTGGGATGGGGAGAGGGAGGGAGTGGAGGTGGGATGGGGAGAGGGAGGGAGTGGAGGTGGGGGGGGGAGAGGGAGGGAGTGGAGATGGGAGGGGGAGAGGGAGGGAATGGAGGTGGGGGAGAGGGAGGGAGTGGTGGGAGGGGGAGAGGGAGGGAATGGAGGTGGAAGGGGGAGAGTGAGGGAGTGGAGGGAAGGGAAAATGCTGGAAAATCTCAGCAAGTCTGGCAGCATCTGTAGGGAGAGAAAAGAGCTAACGTTTCGAGTCCGATGACTCTTTGTCAAAGCTTTTGACCGAAACCAGCAGTTTGCATATTAATGAAGCGATCCCCGGGAACAATGGATACAACGATTAGCTACATTTGGGACATTCTATAGCAGGTCAGACTTCCCGGCGCTAACGGGAGTCTGAAACAAAGGAGACAAACAAGCCAGGAAGAACCGCCCGCGATCGAGGGACAGCCTCAGTATTGGGGGGATTCATACCAATCGATTGGTATGAGATCCAATCGATTGACAGTAAGCTCGGGGTCCGCCCAAAAGGGTGCGAAGCCCCTGGGACCTATAAAAGTCAGGTCCCAAGTCCAGTTCGCTCTCTTAGCCGGCCCTCCCAGCAGAACACCTTTGCAGCAGCTCTCTAAGAACTTGAATGTGAGAAGGAGAGGCCTGGCCAACAGCTACACCGACAAGTAAGTGTCCAACCAATGCTCGCTACGAGAATAGACACTCCTGACCCCTTAGCCCGTACCAACTGGGATGCCTGCAGTCTCAGGACAGAACAAGAGGCCATTGTTCCCTGATCCAGTGGGTTCCCTTATCAAAAATAAGTATTGGCTCATAGTGGTAGGAATAGTTTAGTCCACTAGTATTAGTTGCATGAGTATCAATTTACTGTGTAAATAATAAATGTGTTTGATTGAACCTTACTAATTGGTGTATTGAGTCATTGATCTGAACTTGACCTTGAACCTCGTGGTGGTATCATAAGGAATCCTGGCGACTCTAGAGTTAAGGAATAAAACAGAGCCAATTGAGTGTAAAGCACACTCACCAGAATGAGCAACACTGTCCAGGTGGGTTGAGTAAATCCAGGATCCTGTGAACTGTCTGGGCGGCAGCTGGATGCTGGGCCTGGGCTGCCCTCCGACCGTCCAGCCCCTCGGCGGCTCCGATCTCCACCTGCTGTACTGTCTCGGCTGTGTGGTGCACACCAAACCGTGACCCAGGAGCCTCATCACTTATTTGCCCAACCGATGTGAGTGTCTCTGGGATGGTGGATGGTGTGGGAGACAGCAGTGCCGCAAGCTCTAGGTCCTCATCCGTCAGTACGTCCGTTGTGTCCTGGTCCCACTCATGGCCCGGCGCAGGGCGCACGCGGCTCATGTAAAGTTCTGCAGCGGGTGAGTCCATTGACTGCGTGGCCGTCCTCTGTGTGTCTACGTCCACAGTCCCCGTCCTGTCCCCGTCACTGTGTTGTCTCATGGCCTGACCTTCGGGCAATGCACAGCCATGATTGTCGTCACTGTCCGTCCTCTGCACTCCCCCCTCCAGAGTACAGGATTTAGAGGATGTTTTTGTGTGATGAGCTAGCTATCACTCTTTTGTGTTTCAAAGAAACTACTTTTCTCCTGGCCACAAAACAGAAGAGACACAGAGGAAGACGGTCCCCAGGGAGGGGGGGGGGGGGGGGGGGGGGGGGGGGTAGAGTAGAGTAGGAGGGAAAATATGGCGGGTAGTACCGGTGGGAGGGGAGCGGGCTTGTGCAATATGTTACGATGGAAGTATTGAAAGTACGTGGATGTTTGCACATTTTTGCCTTTTTTGCTTTCTTTCTGATGATGTCTGTAACTGTTTATAAAGCCAAAAACTACCTCAATAAAATTGTTTATTAAAAAAAAAGAAGACGGTCCCCAAATGGAAACTCTCTCTTTCTCTTTTGCTTTCCATCCCGCCAGCAAGCTGTAGTCCCGTTTGATCATTACACACCGCAGGAAGTGTTTGAAGAATCAAAGCAACAGCTTCTGTCTCCAGGAGAAAATATAAATCATCTTTCAACATCTTTAAATCGCCTTGAAACGAAAACTAGAGGGAAAATCAAGCACAATCTGAAAACTTCCAATTTATCCATCTACAAGATTTTTGTACTACTGAAGTTTCAAAATTGCCGAAACCATCCTCTCACTTTGTAAGTTACATGTATGTGTGAGTTTGCGTGTGTATCTGCGTGAGTGTTCGATTGTGTGTGTGTCCGTGCTTGGGTAAGAAGATCCGTCACACATAAGTTGTTAGTGCCATACCGACTGACCTGTCCCTCCCACTGACCACATGTCTATTCTCCCACAAGATCTGCATCCAAGGCTGCTGGCGGTATGGTCCCTCCCTTACATTCCATGAGAACACCTCAGAGAAGAGCACCGACGTCGCCACCTTATACCCATGTCATCCCCAACCTACACCAGTGCAGAAACACACATCGCGGTGGGAGAATGCCCCCGGAACTCCTGTTCCTACCATGGGCACACCACGTGCAGATGATGTGGGTGAGCGAGCACTCAGCAGAGAGGCAGGGGGCAAACTATGGCATAGATTGAGGAGCACCAGCGCTCAGCTCTCTGCAGATTATCATCACACCCTTACCCTCAACAGTGACCCGCTGACAGTGCCAACACGGTCCTATTACCCTGGAGTTATGTTACATAGACCTTGTGGGGGTGGGGAATGGGAGGGGGAATGGGAAGGGAAGGCTGAGGGATTGGAGGAGGGGTGCGGGAAGGGTGGTGGGAAGGGGGTAATGATAGAGGAGGCCACATTGTATGTGAAGCGGGCGAGGACTAGGGCCACCCTTGCCTCCAGTTCTGCCAGACCCTTGTTGCTGCTGCCTGCCCTCTATCCTCCTGCATGTCTTGCGGGTCCTCCATGACTCCTTCAGGTCCTGTTGATGTGGCTCCTCCTCGCCCCCATCCTCTTTCTCGTCCTCATTGTATCGGGTCTCCGCTTCGGTCTCTGGCCTCCATACTGGCATCATTAGCCAGGTCCTCAGCGGGTACCCCTTATCCCCGAAAGCCAACTAGTCATCCTGGGGTGGACCTCGAACAGGCCAAGAATGTCCAACTGTCCCAGGATGTAGCTGTCGTGCACACTCCCTGGGAAGTGTGCACACGAGCATGATCCTCATTTGGTGGCCGCACACGAGCTGGGCGTCAAGGGAGTGGAACCCTTCCTATTGATGGAGGGCACTCCCATTCGGTCCGATGAGTGCATGGCGATATGCGTGCCATCTATTACCTCCTGGATCCGTGGCATCCCAGTGATGGAGGAGAATCCTGCTGCCCGGGCATCTTGCTGGACCTGGTCCATGTCAAAGTTTATATAGTTTGCTGCCCAGGTAAACAGGGCATCCATGACCTCGCGGATGCACTTGTAAAGTGTTGGTTGTAAGATGCCATATATGTCCCTGCTCGATCCCTGGAATGATCTTGAGGGGTAGAAGTTCAGGGCTGCGGTGACCGGGAGCAGGTATCCTCCTCCTCAACGTGGCACAAAGTCCACAAGGACATGGTATAGGTGCAGCATGTCTACTAGTTGATTTAGAGCCTTCTGCAGCACATGCTGTCTTTCATCTGTTCAAAAGACCAACGATGCCTGTCAACCGTGGGCCATCGCCGGTCTCCCCTTCTGGGATCCTCTCTGGCCTGATGGGTGGCTGGGTCCTCAGTGTGTGGGACAGGGCCCTGCACATGGGCCGCAACCTCTGTTGATGCTTTTTACTGATGCCTTCCCCACCTTCTTGCCGCCTGGACTCCCAGCAGCACCATGAGGGCAGCTTCCGCGGGATCCACGATATCAACCATTCCGTGTAATATCTGTAAGGGATTGGAGATGGTGTGAGACTGTGAACCAGTGCTGTCTTCCACCCAGGGACCCCCCATTGCTCCCACCTCTCCAGCACCCCGCCATCGGGCACTTCCTACCCACGCAATGGCGGCCCCTTGTCAGCGGAACCCAGAACCTGTACCCTAAACCTGACCGGGCACTGATGCACTCACCCACTCTCTGGTCGTCAAAATGACCCAGGTGCTGGGGCACATACTCTGAGTGTTCGAATGTTGTCCGTTGTGTCTGTGGTGTTGCTTTCACAGCGAATGGGATCAAAGGTTATGGGGCAAAAGTAGGATTAGGCTATTGCGTTGGATGATTGTGGTAGTCACCACTGTTTGTATATATCACATGCATGAGGTGTAATACGGTAAGGCTCCTGGACTACAGGTACGGGGGTAGATCCCTGCCTGCTGGCTCCGCCCAGTAGGTGGAGTATAAATGTGTGTGCTCACCGAGTTGCAGCCATTACGGCAGCAGCTGCAGGAGGCTAGACATCTCTGCTTAATAAAGCCTCGATTACACTCTCCTCTCGTCTCGTCGTAATTGATAGTGCATCAATTTATTAAGCAGAGATTTTACAGCAATGGATCTCCGCATCAAGCCAGAACGCCTGCAGCTGCATCCTCAAACAGACAACGCCACGTCGGCCTTTGCCCACTGGCTAGCTTGCTTTGTAGCTTACATCGGATCTGTGACAGAACCACCCACAGAGGCACAGAAACTCCAGATCCTGTATACACAGCTGAGCTCCGATATCTTTCCCCTCATCTGGGATGCACCCACCTACGCTGAGGCCATGGCGCTTCTGAAAGAGAACTACACCTAGCAGACCAACAAACTCTATGCCAGGCACCTCCTGTCCACACGGCATCAACTCCCCGGTGAGTCATTGGAAAATTTCTGGCGTGCCCTGTACGCCCTGGAGAGGGACTGCGATTGCCAGGCTGTTTCGGCGTTGAACATTCCGAACTCCTAATCAGGGACGCTTTCGTTAAGGGCATAGGGTCAGTGTACATCCTCCAACGCCTCTTAGAAGGGGCTACCCTCGACTTTGCGGTGACCAAGAAACTCGGGACCTCACTAACGGTTGCCTCCCATAATGTACAAGCACATGCCCCCGACCGTATGGTGCCCAACCTCCAAGACATCGTGGACCCCACTAGCGACCGCCCCACCGTGGATCCCACCAGCGTCCGCCCCATTGTGAAGCCCACCAGCAACCCCCCCCAGCCAACCCCAAGCCTGCGCCGCACGGCAGCCAGCCAACCCCAGGGGGCCCAAGTGCTATTTCTGCGGGAAGACAAAGCACCCCCGGTAACGCTGCACAGCGCGGAGCGCACTCTGCAAGGCCTTGCAAGGGAAGAAAGGACATTTTGCTGCGGTGTGCCAGGCCTGGCCGATTGCCGCTGTAACCAGGCCCATTGTTCCTGCGCTCCCACGTGCGACCCATGGGTGCCACCATTTTTGTCCCCGCAACCCACGTGCGGCCCGTGGCACCGCCATCTTCCTCGCCTCAGAACACCTGCGGCCCGTGGGTGCCACCATCTTCCTCACTCCAGAACTCTTGAGGCCCGTCGGCGTGGTCATCTTTAATGTTGCCTGCCATGTGCGCCCCGTGGGCGCCGCTATCTTCCTCGCCTCAAGATCCCTGCTCGGCGGTCAGCTCATCGGGCCGCTCATCGCCCGCAACCGCCGCGGACTAGCCCGGGGCCTACCAACCCCAGGTACAGCTCACCTCCATCACGATCAACCAGTCCCAGCCGCACAACCTCCCAACCGCGTCGACGACGGTAAAGGTCAATGGGCACAAGACATCCTGCCTTCTTGACTCCGGGAGCACAGAGAGCTTCATCCACTGTGATACCGTAAGGCGCTGCTCCCTTGCGGTACACCCCATCACACAACGAATCTCCCTGGCCTCCGGATCCCACTCCGTGGCGATCCGGGGGTACTGCACCGCCACCCTCACCATCTAGGGCATAGAGATTAGCGGCTTCCGGCTCTACGTCCTCCCCAACCTCTGCGCTTCCTTGCTACTCGGCCTGGACTTCCAGTGCAACCTACAAAGTCTAACTCTAAAATTCGGCGGGCCCCTACCACCCCTTACAGTATACGGCCTTACAGCCCTTCCCTGTTTGCAAGCCTCACCCCTGATTGCAAACCCGGCGCCACCAGGAGCAGACGGTACAGTGCCCAGGACAGGACCTTCATCAGCGGCTACTGCAGGAAGGCATCATCGAGGCCAGCAACAGGCCCTGGAGAGCCCAAGTGGCAGTTGTGAAGACTGGGGAGAAACACAGGATAGTCGTGTAAGCGAAGGTAGTTACTCACCTGCTCGGGTCCCAGGAGCAGCCTTTCCGCCAGCTTCACGTTTTTAGAAAGGAGGACTAATCGGCACCCTGTGCTAGGGGAGTGCTATCTTCCAAAGTGTTATCTTTCCAAAAAATCAGCGATTTAAAAAAATTTGACGTATCTATGGGGATTTGAAAGGTTTGCAAGGCATTATCATAGGGAAAATGTGAATGTTTGAGTAAATGTGGGGAAGGATGGCACAGTGGGCGACATGGTGGCACAGTGGTTAGCACTACTCCCTCCTAGCTCCAGAGTCCCAGGTTCAATTCCGGCCTCGGATGACTGTTTACACTTTCTCCCCTTGTCTGCATGGGGGTGAAAGAGTTGGGGGAGGGCCATAAAACCTATCTGCAATACATTATTTTTTGTTTTGAGCTGCTGATGTTCTCATCCAGAAAGTCAGGCCTCGAAACATCTGCATTGGATGGCCTCTGTCTCTGGGCCAGGTTCTGCCATTGGCCTGGCTGCAGAGGTGGCAGGTAAGCCTCCAGCCCACACCTGCATCCCTGACACAAAAATAGGGCAGGTGGGCTCTGCCAGGAAAGAGATGGGATTGGAGAGTTGGGAAAATTCCCGACTCCCAGTAATAACTGTCTCGATCACAAGAACCTGGGCCCCAGGGCAGGAAGATGGGCGCAAGCTGGGCAGCTCTTCGTCAACCTGCAGGAAAAAAATGAGCTGAATGGCCTTTGCACCATACATTTTCTATGATTTCTACTGTTATGTCAGCCTCATATTGCAATCTCTGCTTTCATGGGAGTGAAAATGAAAGAATTGGAGTCAATCCGCAGTGTGCTTAACATTGCACCCGATTTTATCTGTTGACTTGGAAAATATTACCAAGATTTTTAATTCCACACAACAATAACTTATATTTAGATTTTAGCACCTTTAATGTAATAAAACATCCCAAGGTGCTTCACCGGAGCTTTAGAAATCTAGGGCCTAAATTTGCCAGTCGTTGCAATTCACTGTTCCTGCCGGCGGTGCATCCCACCCGTGGGTTTCCCAATGGCAGGAGTGGCTTCAACGGGAAATCCCATTGAGGGACCGGAGAATCCAGCACTAAGCCTCCCAGTACCAGTACCAGCCTCCCCGGACAGGCGCTGGAATGTGGCGACTAGGGGCTTTCCACAGAAACTTCATTGAAGCCTACTCGTGACAATAAGCGATTTTCATTTTCATTTTCGTTTTCATAAGTATGATGCCGAGCCACACAAGAAGAGTCAGAGCAGATTTTAATGAGTGTCTTAACTGAGGAAAGCAAAGCAGAGATGTGGGTGGGAGGTAATTCCGGAGTTTAGAGTTTAGGCAACTGAAGGTTAAAATTGGGGATGGATAAGCGGCCAGAATTACAACAGCGGGTTGTGAGGCTGGAGGAGGTAGGTAAGAGCGAGGGCATGGAGGGATTTGGAAACATGCATGAGAATTTTAAGGAAAGATATTTGACTGGGAACCAATGTCTGTCAGTGAGCACAGGGATGATAGGGGAGCGGGACATGCTGTGAGCTAAGACAAGGGTTCTAGCTGACCTCAAGTTTACAGAAGTAGAATGAGGAAGACCAGCGAGGAGGGCATTGGGTTATTGAGTCTGTAGGTAAAAAAGGCATGAACGAGGGTTTGGGCAGCAGACAAGAGGAGACAGAGTGATCAAGTAAAAGCAACATTAAGATTAGTGTTGAAATTTTCCAGCCCTTCCTGCTGGCAGATGCGGGCACGCAAAACCCCGGAGACATCGACGGGACTGGAAGATCCTGTCATTGGCCTCCCCCACTGGGAAATGCACTGGGGTTTGTGGGGTAGGTGGTTGTAGTCGTGGTAAATCCTGCCCTAGGAAATGAGTCTCCATACAGAGTTTGAACGACCACTGCAAACCTCAGTGAAAAAAAAATCGGACACAGTGAAAAGTCTGCTGCCAGTTCATTTGAGCCTATTTTGTAATGCTGGCAGAGAATTATTTCACGACAATATATTTGCCTGTCCTCTGTAGGGTCTACATGGACATTACAATATATATTCATCCTTCACATTCTGTGCCCTTGCTAAAAAATGATGGTAAGGATAAGTAACACCAAGCATAGGTGTGGACTGATATCAATTGTGACAGGAGATGAATGTCAGCTGGTTTTGAAGATATTCCGAGAGCTGCGAAAGCAATGCAGTGTAACCACAGAAAGATAGTACAACATGTGGGTTCAGAATGTAGTTAACCAAATAATATAAGGGGTGAGAAAACATGCTACCAGCATAAACCATTTGCAAGGGGAATTATTGACAGATGGCCCTCAGGTGTAGTATCTAGGGTACCATAAATTACTGGCTGATCATGCAGATAAAACACTGTCAAAACAGTAATGTTAAAGAAAAGCAAAGGTGGTCTCCTAAACCTTTTTGTCACGTACAATTAGATTAGCATCTGGATTTGGTTGAATTCAAGGTAAAATAAGTTTGAATGTATTGATATTACTGTGTACAAACAATGCATTGCCATTGTATAGCTGGAAATTTATTTTCTTTAGGTGTTAGAGGGAAGCCAGATGGTCTAATCTGTGTTGGAGGAATGGTTGGCAAGAGCAGTTTTGTTCGCTGATATGGAAAGATACATTTTGACACGGATTTTGCTGTTACAATAACGGTGAGTCTCTCAGTGCTCACTGCCGCTCCATAGTCTACAATCCTGACATCTTCAACGAAATGCCAAAAATCCAGATGTTGCTGTCGGAGATAAAATTCTTCAGAGGGTCCATTGTTTCAATCCTCACCGACAATACTGGAGGCTGAAATGACTGGTGGTGTGAAGTTACTGCACCAACCCACAGGTTTAGCACTAAAAACAGTGGAAATAATTAGTTTACGTTTATTCAAGATAATGTGCATTTTAAATGGTTTGATATGTGATAATTACTTTTGAACAACTTCTCTGGCTGTGAAAATTAATTTCACAAGTGTGGGGTGGCATTCCACATTTTCATTCCTGAGAAGTTACAGACTTAAAGCAGATTTGTAAAACCTTTTTTACTTATTTCATCTCTCTCCCTTAATCCGATTTGTTTTTCCCAGTCTTTGTTTTGCACTAAAAATAAATCTAATTTGCATTTCCTGTTTTATACTTCCTGGTTTGGACTCTGCATGACTCAAGTGAGGATCCTTCAGCATGATTGGTTGAAGAGCCTCACTGTTACTTGATCTGCTCCCATAGGCCACCAATGTCCTGTAGATAGTGCAGGCTGGATCAAATGTCCCATGGCAGGAAGTCTCAGCTCTCTAAACCCCATCAAATCCTTCTGGGGGCTGTCAGTGAAATGACGGTTGTTCCTTCACTGTTGACTGCAAGACCTCGGTCAGTATAAATGCAGAGAGTGTAACAGCTGCATGGGCAGCAATATACCCTTAAATTTCAAAGACAATCGGGTGCTTTTTTTCTGTTCCTAACATTTCCTTTATTAGCCATTATTGATGGTAACAGTGAGGTCCAAACCTTCAACTTCCAAACATAATTTAAGAGAGTCTCTTTGGGATCCAAAACGGTATCTCCAAAAGCAAACTATTGTGGATCCGGGAAATTGGAAATAGAAACAAAAAATGCTGCAAATACTCATGCAATGTCTTTGGAGAAAGAGGCATTTCAGGTCATTACTGAAAAAGTTAGAGATGTAACAGATTTGAAACAAGCATAGAGGCAGAGGAAATAGGTGGGCTTGGCTAGAGGACATAAGCACAACGCTGTATTGGAGTGGAAAAGAAAAGAAAGAAAAAACTTACATTTATATAGTGCGTTTCAGGACAAACACTTTACACCAATTAAATATTATTGACGTAAATACAGGAAATGCTGGAAAAAGCTCAGCAGGCCTGACAGCATTTGGAGAGAGAAACAAGAGTTAACGTTTTGAGTCCAGATGGCTCTTCTTCAGACGACACTAATCTAGGCAATACTCTAATGGGAAATGCAACAGCCAATTTGTGCACTGCAAGCTTGCACAAACAGCTACATGATCTTGCCCAGATAATGGGTGGGATTTTTCAGCCCTTCCCATTGGCGGGTGTTTCAGCCCCACCATAGGTGACATCCCCACAGTGGGTTCTGCAGCGGTTAGACAGGCCAGCCAGACAAAATGACATAGACATCGGTTAGTCTGGAAGATCACGGCAGCGACCATCAGCGAGCCCCCTCCGCAGCTGAAAAACACTCCGTGGGGTGGGCAGGACCATACATTCCATCCAATCTCTTTTTTTCTGATGTTGATTGAGGAATACAAATCAGCCAGGAAGCTGGGATAATTCCCCTGCTCTTGTTCAAAAAAGTCCCATATGGACCTTGTGCATCCATCAAAACCTGAGTTAGTGTTTGATCCAAACGTCCAGAGGTGCAGCACTGGAGAATCAGCCTTGGTTTGTCTTTCTGTTCTCAAGCCCTGGAGTGGGACTTGAACACAAAACCTTATGATTCGGGGGCAAGCGAACCATGGCTGAATGCGCTGACTAACTAACAAATGGGGTGATGATGCAAGCCATGAAGATTGGTGTTGGAACCAGAAAACATAAGTGTGGGAGCAGCTATAAATGGCGAGTAGAGTCACTTCCAGAAGCTGCTATCTGAAAAGGAGGAAAACATTGGGTATAACGCAAAATTGGCAAAGTTGCTCATCAGCCCAGTCAGTAACAAGCCAACAGTGGGAAATCTTCAAACCTGAGATGAATAAAGTACATAGAGTCATAGATGTTTACAACATAGAAACAGGCCCTTCGGCCCAGCTTGTCCATGCCGCCCAGTTTCTATCACTAAGCTAGTCCCACTTGCCCGCATTTGGCCCACATCCCTCTCTACCCACCCTGCCCATGTAACTGTCTAACTGCTTTCTAAAAGACAAAATCGTACCCGCCTCTACCACTGCCTCTGGCAGCCCATTCCAGATGCTCACCACCCTCTGTGTGAAGAAATTTCCCCTCTGGTCTCTTTTGTGTCTCCCCCCTCTCATCTTAAACCTATGCCCTCTCGTTTTGGACTCCTCCATCTTTGGGAAAAGAAAATTACAAATTCTATTCATATGTCAAAAAGGCAGTGCTGAAAAGAATACAGCACTGTCTGCAAACAGCGAAAATCACAATCAAACTTAAAAGGGAAGCACGTGACAAAGTCAGGGCAAACACCACGAAAGGTTATCATGAATTTGTTCATTAAAGTAGAGGGTTGAAGAAAAGGAAATTAGGAGGGACTGACGCCCCGACTGGCATTTGAAAATTGTGGGACTTACATGGAATTCCGCCCACAATGTAAATGAGACAGATGTTTTCGTGCAGTGGACTGCAGCATTGCTGGCCCATGTGGTGGGGTAGATCGAGTTTTGTAATACAGAGCTGGATTTGCTGCATTTTCTTGGGAACTTTACTGTTGTTGTGCCTTTCAGTTTGATATGAGAAGCACTGGCCCTTCTCACTAATCAGAATTTCCACTCCGTTTTTCCAAACTTAACGACCCAGCAATTACACAATTCAGACAAGCTTAAATACTTCCTTTGAAATGTTGATGATCGCTCCGAAAAGTTAAGCAGCTCGGTAATTGTCAGGCCAGAAAATTATTTTATCACCCCGCGCTTCCTCTTCATCTGATGTAATTATACTTTTGAAGAGTTCACCATGAAGGAGCATTTTGTGAACAATGTGTCCCATTGTTATCAAACACCAGGTTTCAAGCCATTACTATTTATACGCATCACCTATTTGTTTATCTCTTTAGAGAGCCGACGACAGGCTGCCATACTTGTGTAACTGGCCATGAGAGGGAATGCAATTATGTCCTGCATGGGCACCACACAATCTCATTTTCTTTCCCTTTCAGTTTACTAACCTCAGCTTAGCATCAGGGGCCAACAACAGGCTAGGAGCAAACCAGACAGCAGTTGAATCATAGAATCCTTACAGTGCAGAAGGAGGCCATTCAGCCCTTTGGGTCTGCTAGTGCCCTTGGAAAGAGAACCCTACTTAAGCCCACACCTCCACCCTATCCTCGCAACCCAGAAACACCACCTATCCTTTTTTTCTGACACTAATGGGCAATTTAGCATGGTCAACCATCTAACCTGCCCATCTTTGGACTGTGGGAGGAAACCGGAGCACCCGGAGGCAACCCACGCAGACACGGGGAGAAAGTGAAAACTCCACACATTCCGTCACCCGAGGCCGGAATTGAACCCGGAGCTGTGAGGCAGCAGCGCTAACCACTGTGCCACCGTGCCGCCCCTGCTGGGAATGCTTCTGCTATTTGTCATTCATAGATTCTTCAGGCCCAGCTTTAGGTTATTTTCTTGTCCCGTTGCCATTCATTTTGACTTGCAGCCCTTTTCTCAGTTGATCACTACTGACAGCCGTAGCTCAGTTTTTACATTTGTCCCTTGTAGCAACCCTCACGAGACCCACAGGGATGACCCGATTGGTCTCCCCATAGGGTTGGTGGAATGCGTGGGAGGCCCATCAACTGGGGCTCATAGAAATCACCTCTTAAAAGTCGGCCCGGATTGAGACCGGCATGATCGGTAGTCCCGGTTGGGACTTTTGTGCTGCATGCAAGTTGCGGCCTTTTCTTTCGGATGGAAATAAATTTCCATTTGGAATTAACCTCTTGGTCTCCTGAGCTTTTATACCCCTTAGTCATCAGCTTCCAGGTTCAAGTCCCACTTCTTGACTCGAGTACAGGGAAAAAACAAGGCTGAATTTCCAGTGATGCACTGCTGGATATCATCTTTCGAATATGAGATTAAATACTATGAGCGGGATTTTCTACCCCCCCTTCCCACCCCGGCTTCCCCCCTCACTGATGCCTATTGCGGAGATGGGCAGCAATTGGCCTGTGATGGGATCTCCCAGTGTCGCTGCTGTCAACGCTGTTTCCCATTGTTTGCATCTTCCATTGCTACGGAACCCACAACTGGGCATCACCGTTGATGGGACTGGAAGACCCTGCCAGCAGGAACAGCCGCCGGACAATCCCACCCTACCTGTCTGTTTTGGTGGATGTACAACATCTCAATGGCACACTTTTGAAGAAGAGCAGAAGAGCTATCCCAGTTTGCTGGCGAATTTCTATCCCTCTAGCAACATCAGGAAAACAGATTATCTAGTTATTATGATCGCTGTTTGTGGTGGTATGACCATGTGAGGAGCAGTGAAATGACTGCCCTATTCTCCCACCTCAGCTTTGACTGTCACAGGGTTTTATTTTGTGAATTTAGGAAGGATGTGCTTTGGCAATTCTGTAACAGTCTCAGTATTTTCACTTTTATGTTGTAAAGAATTAGTCAGGCAGGTTTTCTTAGCTTAAACAAAGAACAAAGACATTTATTGAAACTATTTCTCCAACAGAATAAAAAACGAAGTAAATTGCAACCACCATTCATATGTCCCTTGCATTTATCTCGGCCCACACACACACCAGCACAGATGGCAGAGGAAGGGTAAATGCTTGTAGTATTTTTACAGTTCATGAAGAATAGAGCAGAGCAGGGACGATTTGTTGTTCCTTGGCTGGCCCCGATGCAGTAATTCCATGGTCCAGCTGCTTTGCTCTGTTGTCTTCCTGGGTGAAGTTGCATGGAGCAGATGTCCACATTTTGTCCCCCAAAAGGTCTCAGTTCACAATAGATTTCTCAAGATAGTTACTTTGCAAACCAGGCAGTACTTTTGAGAGAGACACAGAGAGATATCTTCAACAGCCGGTGTTCAGTACAGCATTGTCTTTTGTTCTCTCTCCTCTCCTCGGTAAGGAGTCCTTCAAGTTCCCTGCTGGTTGTATATTCCAGAGAAATCCTATTAGTTTAACTCAGATACTGTTATTGATTCAGAACAGGTAATTGCACGCTGATGCCTGATCTCAGAAACATTTGCAAAGTCCCAGGATGGTGTGAAGCCAACATGGGGTGGGGTCTTTCACACTCCCCTGAGGGCTGAATGTTTGTTTTTTATATCCCACTTGGTGGAATGGAAAACTGTGTGTATTGTAGCAGTCTCGGCAGAATCAACATTTTCTGCAGAGCGTTCCAGATTTTATAAAAATCCAGCGATAAAATATTAATGATAAATTTTACCTTCAAAATGCACAACCTTACAACAGTATGAGTTTGCTCTGTGAAAACTGGTAGTTTTATTTCTTACATTTTCTGCGACAACACTTCAAAAATATTTAATTGGCTGTGAAGCATTTTGGCACTTCCACTTGTGACAAAAAGTGCCAAATAAAGACAAACCTTCCTTACTTTTCTTTTTCCAACTGAACACAGACTTAGGGGGCGATTCTCCGATATTGAGGCCAATGTTTGAGCCATCGTGAACGCCGTCACGTTTCACGACGGCACGAACAGGGCCCCGGCACGACCTCTTCTGGCCCCCACAGGGGCATGAGCAGTTGGGCCAGCTCAATCCTGCGCATGCGCAGTTAGCCCGCGCCGGCCCCGACGCAACATGGTGTCGGTGTTCAGGGGCCGGCCGTGGCGGAAAGTAGGCCCGGGAGGGGGAGAGGCTGGCCCGCCGATCGGTGGGCCCCGATCGCGGGCCAGACCCCTTCGGCGGCCCCCCCCGGTGAAGGAGCCCCCTCCCCCCCGACAGGCCGCCCCCCAAGCCTTCGCAACGAGTACCCCCCCAGCAGCGACCAGGTGTGGACGGCGCCGGCGGGACTGTCATTTTTTTCGCTGGCTGCTCGGCCCATTTGGGCCGGAGAATCGCTGCTCGCCGTTTGCGGCGATTCTCCGAGCGGCCCCCGCGATTTTTGTGCCACTGGTTTGGGGGGGGGGGTGGGAGAATTGCCTGCGGGAGTCGGGGCGGCATGGCGTGGCACCCTGGCGATTCTCCCACCCAGCATGGGGTGGGGGGGGGGGGGAGAATACCGCCCTTGTTCTTTCCTTCCCTGGGTTCTAACCAGGAGGAACAGGAATATAGACAGCAAGAATCAGCTATGGTTTGAATATTGGGTTGAATTTTACAATGCCAATGTTGGTGAGAACATATGAAATAGGAGCAGGAGGAGGCCACTTGGCCCCTCGAGCCTGCTTCACCATTCAGTGAGATCATGGATGATTTGATTGGATTGTACCTTCAACCCCACATTCTTGCATACTCCCAATAATCTTCGACCAGCTTGTAAATCAAAAATCTTATCTAGCTCTTCCTAGAGATGATTCAAAGACTCTGCTTCCACTGCCTTTTGAGGAAGAGCGTTCCAGATTCGGCCCCCTAAGAGAATTTTTTTTTTCTAATTTCTATCTTAAATTTTGCTTCATTTTTCATCATCTAACCGTATTAAACTTTTATAACCACATTTTCCACAAAGGAAATCCATTTTAAAATATTTTACTTGTCTTTTCTTTCCTCTTCGGCCTAGCTGCAAATGTCCCTTTTGGAGTTAGAAGTGATGTTTCTTTTTACGTCCAGAATGAAAATGTTTCATTGAAATTACACTTCATGGGAACTAAAATAGATGAGAAAAATTCCCAGAGCGGTGATGTGTTATCTGTGTTGGTCTAACATCGACTGCAACTGGATGCAGTGAAACGAGAAACAGGCTTCCAACACAGGAGATGGTCCAACACTGTTTTATTGAACCTGCTGATTGCTGTACATAATCTGCTGTGGGTTGACACTCTATTAAGCTAAGTGATAACCTCCTACTGGCTTGACCAGACTAGCTCTCTATCACATGGTGATGATGTTCACTGGCTTGTGCACTGTGACTATCTACTTAGCCGTGTCCTGTGAGAGAGGAAGAGTCTTAATGCTCTGTGGGCTTTATTGTGGTGGTGTCCTGTGTGGTGATTGGTTGTTCTGTGTCGTGTGCGTTCATTAGTTATCCTGTGTGTCAATCACTGCCTGTCTGCATCTCATGATATACATGAGTGGATATTATGACAAGCGGTTCTCAAATTCTGAGGCACAGGGGCCGGAATTCTCCAGGTCATTGTGATTCACTTTTCCCACTGGCAGTGAACCCCAGTCCGTGGGTTTCCTGACAGCCTGGGTGGCTTCAATGGGAAATCCCACTTACAAGCAACGGGAAGACTGAATCTCGCTGCCAGCGAACAGTGTGCAGTTGAGTAACAGGCGGCTGGGAGAAACGAAGAATCCAACCCAGTGTTGTCTTCAGAGTTAAACTGCCACACATTTATTGATGCGCTACCTTGTGGTAACACCAAATTGGCAATGTTACTGGAGCTTTGCATGGCCAAGCTGTTACTGTGACTTGGTAATGCTCTTATAATTTTGATTAATCAAAAGCCTTGAAGTGACTGCGGGATGGAAATATAATGAGTGGCTACCCCTAGAACCTAACAGTGCCTGGATGAGAAAACACTGCCCTTGTTATTGAAAGGGTTAATGAGTTAAACTAAAACGTCACCCTCCCTGAAGTCTGGCTGCCACACATCAACTGGTTTTCCTTGCAATTCTGTATTTACCAGGATGAAGTGGGGGGGGAGGCGGGATTTTCCAGGGCCACTAGTTTATGCCGCGAATCGCGATGGCCCACTGAATCAGGCACAAGGGTAAAAATGGGATCCTTGCCTGGGGTCAAACCCTTTGTGAGTCTCCCGGCCTGCCCCGCTGGATCAGACGAGGTTCTCGTCAGAACGGATGGGAGCATGCAAAAAACGAATTAAACCGAATTAAACAGCAAGGTGGCACAGTGCTTAGCACTGCTGCCTCTCAGCTCCTGGGACACAGATTCAATTCCGGCCTTGTGTGACTGTCTGCATGGTTTTCCTCCGGATGCTCTGGTTTCCTCCCACAATCCAAAGATGTGCAGGTTAGATGGTTTGGCCATGCTAAATTGCCCCTAAGTACCCAAAAGGTTAGGTAGGGTTATGGAGATAGGGTGAAGGCGTGGGCTTAAGTAGGGTGTTCTTTCCAAGGGCTGGTGCAGACTAGATGGGTTGAATGGCCTCCTTCTGCACTGTAGAGATTCAATGACTCCAAACTTCATGTCCATATCTTTATCGGGCAGGAAGCTTGATTCACTGGCCCCCTGGGATGCTCCAACCCTCCCAGCCAGAAGTCACACTGTCGTGAATTGGTGCAAGTCCTGACCTGGATCCTTGCACTCTAAGGGGTGGCAAGGGGCTGAGTACCCTCTTTACACTTGCCTCCTGAGTACAGGGGGGATGTTTCGGGAAGTTGGGGTCTGGGAGGATTAGACTGGGCCACAAAAGCTCAGGTTGGGTGTACGTCCCAGGATGGAGGTTGTTTGGCTTGTTTTCCCATCTGTGGCTTTGAAAAATCATTAAACTGTCTTTCAGCAATTCAAGTTACAGTTTAAAGTCTTCCCTCTGATGTGTTGGAACTCTTTGATATCTCTCCCAGCATGTCATATTAAAAGATCTGTCAGAATAAGGTGGAAGTGTTCCCTCTGTAGCTTTAAGACCTTTAAACTCTCTCCCAGCACGTCAAGTTCAGAAGAAAGTGAGTTTTCCCTTTACTGTGGTGGAAACATTTGAAGTGCTTTCTTCACAGTCAATTTCATTGCCCTTTAACTTTTTCATGCCTCTGTGCATGCTTAGAAGCCTTAAGGTTCTTGACCACATTGTTGACATTTATTGAACTTGGCATCCCGAAGGCAAGTATAGAGAAGGCACTCATCTCACTAGCACCTCCCCCTCAGAGTTCAAGGTGTTAGGTTGGTACTACAAAGGGGCGGGGCCTGAATGGGGGGACAGAGGGGTTGAAGGGGGGACTTGGGTGGGCATTTGGCAAGCCCATAATGTGATGCTGCTCACTTGTGGGGGGCATTGCCAGCGATTGAGATGACATTGCCAGTGATTAGGGGGTAGGCCCTTGTCAGCGAGTCGTGGAATCATGGAGTGTTTATCATAAAATCCCAACAATGCAGAAGGAGGCCATTTGGCCCATCGAGTCTGAACCAACCTTCTGAAAGAGCACTCTATCTTGGCCCATTCCCCTGTCCTTCCCTGCGCATTGCTCATGACCACTGCTCCCAAAGTTCACATCTTTGGACTGTGGGAGGAAACTGGTGCATCCAGAGGAAACCCACGCAGACATTGGGAGAACATGCAAACTCCACACAGTCAACCGAGGTCAGAATGAACCTGGGTCTCCAACAACTGTGCTACAGTGCCATTCACCACTGGCGAGGGGGGGGGGGGCGAGGGTAAGGGGCTCCCTTTTTAAAAGACACCCCGATCTCTGAAGATCGGGACCTGTCAGTGAGTTTAGGCCCTGCCCCACTCAAGTCCAACGTAAAATACGATCCGCTGAAAAAAAGTTTGTAAATGCCATTGAAAGGCATATGGGCAGTGCTGGAGTCCCGATTCCCTGCTGGCGGAAACACTGAGAGTCAAAATGGGAGAATGCGCAAAATGTGGGCACTTAAAATGGATTGATTTGCATCTAATTTCCATCAGATATCTTAATATCAAAGCGCAGATCAAATGTTACCTTTTGAGTTGAAAATACCTAAGATCGTCCGAAAAATTTCCGACCCCGCCAACCTCCCATTATTGTTTATTAACAGTGTTTTATCTTTGTTCAAAACTGGATTAAAATTAATCAGGAAATCATCAGCCTTAAGGAGGCACTTCTGACATGAAAAGCTGGTTTGGGTGCTCCTTTTGCAAACTCATGATGCGATTACAATAAAGGCCCTCGATTTGCTTCTTCACTATTTGCGAATTAGCTCATCCTTGCAAAACATTATGTACTCCATTTCGTCCATTGTGTGCCAATATTCAATTATTCCCAATTTTATGAAAAAAAAACCACTCAGAGAAAAGTTAGAGATAAACGTCTAAAAGAAAATAAAAAATCTGTTAAGGAAGGTGTACATGGCGTATTTCCTAGACGAGAAGGTATGAATCGCACATGTGCCGTCTGCCGTGGTGGTGTTTCCTGGAATGTTTGCACCTGGGTGTTCATAGTTGTTTTGATTCGATTCATGTCTACAGTGCAGCGCAGTTACTTCTGGGCAATCCTTAAGTCACCATTACTGAAACATGAGTGAATCTGAACTAAGCAGTAAATGTCCTGGAAAAGTGGCAACGTTAGATAGGCTGAAAATGTTAACGAGCCCACAGTTGGGGACATTATGCAGTCTGAAGATAAAACAAGGGCCAGTGTTAGAGTTTCTGGTATTCGTACTGCCATTTTAACCTTTCGAAGTCGGAGATCCACAATTGGAAGAAAAGGAAAAGTTACTTAATGTGTGGGCAGAGCACCAGCAGCAAAGGAGGAGCCTAGTTAATGATCCAATCATGAGAAATAAGCCATTGTACCAGCACATCAAAACTAGTCAAGAGCTACAGGTGGCGATGAAGAAGGGGGTCCCTCCTTCGCCTTTGAGTGGATTTTCAGCCAGCACAGGATGGTTTGATAGTTTAAAAAAGTGTTTTGGTCATTTTAATGTGAAGTTGGTGAGGGAGGCCTGCATCTGCGGACCAGGAGAGTTTCCCAAGGAATGAATTGAGGAGAGAGGTTGCCGGTCAGAATAATCTTTAATGCAGATTAAACTGGCCTGCGCTGGAAGAAAATGCCAAATAGAACTTACATACTCTGAGAAGAAAGGGCACCGCCTGTGGCACCGCCTGGTTTTAAGCTGCAAAGGACAAGCTGAAGCATTGACCATGTGCCAATATGGCTGTTTTTAAGTACGAACCAATGTTGGTTTACACATCAGAAAACGCTTGAGCTTATCAAGGAAATTCTAAATCTCAACCATTTTTTTAAGAAGGTGAGCGGTGCCCAGCTTACAGCAAGTGTTTGAAGACTGCTTTGCAAATTGCTTCCTGTTTGAGGTCACAAATTACTTGATGTAAAAGAATTTGACCTTCAAGGATCGACTTATCCTTGATAACGTTCCTCCTGCACACTCACCATTCCCAGGAGATAGCAATATCAGATGCTGCCATTTTATTTTTACCCCACTCAAATTACAGCCTTACTGATTCAACCAATGGACCAGGGGATCACTGCAACCTTCAAAGCTCTCCCGACACCGCAAATGCGAACTGACCAAATTGAGGTCCGTGCCCACTGCCGATTCGGGCACCATGCTCCAGTCCCTCGCTGATGGCAATAGCAAGGTTTGCGCCTCGTGGCGGCATGCAAAACAAGCATTTGCAGACATTTAAATGTGTTTAGTGGGTTGGACACAGTATTCTCCGTTGTTCCATGATGCTCCCTCCGCTCTGCTCAGGCGGAGGTCTCGCGGGCATGAATTACTGCAAGTATTTACAAACATGGATGAGGCTCCGAGACTGCGGAGGTGGAGCAGGAGGCTAAAAAAACATTGAAGAACTATTGAAAACTGCTTGCTGAGGGGTGGCTGCCCAGGCCAGGGGACAGTAGTGGGGAGTGACTTGGCGCCAAGCCGGTGGACATGGGGTGTCCCCCTTGGGATCGGGGTGGCCTGGTTTAGACCACCATTACTGCAGTCTGCCTTTTAAATATGCCTTTGATGCTGCTTCCAGGCTCCTGGATGTTCACCCTGCTGAGTGCTGCCTGTGTCCCTTAAATGCCCAGAGCTCTCTGGTCATCTGGGGTCCTACTCAGGCCACCCGTCTGGAAACCCTCACCCCAGCGGCACCATCAAGGGCCAAGCTCAATTAGGAGCACACCAGGTGTTGGGACTCCTCAGAAGCGCTGCCCCTTTGGAAAGGAAGCAGGTGATCAACAGAACTCACCCCAACCGGAGGATACCTGCACCACAGCCTTTGGAACTCTCCCTGGTTCGCTACCCTTCCCAGAGCAGAGGACGCAACAGTGACACCTCCGGCTCACCAGCTGTCTCCTCCTAATGAGACAGGCAGCGCTCACTGCCTCTGCCACCACCTCCCAGGCAGTGTTCAGAAAAGGCTTGAGTCTGCGACCCACACAGTGGAAGAGGGTGTTCCTCTGCTCCTCACCTCGGACTGCCGACCTCCAGGGGGAAGATATTCTGTGAGCCATCTTGGTGGCTACAGTGAGTGTGTGGTAAGGTGAGCACTTAAAAACAGCTCCAGCTGCCAGGCACTTTGGTGCTAACTCCAGAGTTAGAACACCCTCTGGGCCGGGAACTGTTCAGAATTAATGACAGCAGAGTGCTGGCCCATTAGCATGTCCTGAATTGCTCCACAAAGAGTGCTTCTGAGGGGAATGTGAACCGCACACAATTCAGTCCTAGCGTCAACACTGGGCGGGATTCTCCAGCCGCGTTCGCCCAGTGACCGGAGAATCCCGCCTGAGGTCAATGGAGTTTTCCATTCCACATGGCTCACCCATGGAGTTCTTGTGGCGGGCGGGGTGGGAGAATCCAGCCCTAAGTCTCCCAGATGGAAAATTTCATCTACATTGTCAGCATTATGGAAACCAACTCTTCAACCACTGTTAGTGATTGCTGGGAGGAATTCAACATCATAAATCAATAGGGTTTATTAATGACGCATATGAGGTTAGAGAATCGGCCAAGAATGCCTGCTGGAAGAAAACATTGCCCTGAGGTTGTCAATGATTTCTGAAGACCTGGCACTGATGAGAGTAGTTCCTTCTCTCTCCAGCTGAAACTCTCAATGGAAGAATTAGTTGGACTGATGAAATCAAGGGCAGGATTTCTCGGCAGTTCCCGCCGGTGGGATCTTCCTATTCCGCCCCGGTGCCCCCCCCCCCCCCCGACCCCTCCCCAGCCGTGGGTTGCCCAGCAGTGCGAACAGTGGGAAAGCCAGTTGTCAGCGGCAGGACCAGAGGATCCTGCCGCCGGCCAACGGCAGGCCGCATCCACCACTGCAAAACACATCGTGGTATCTGGGAGAAATCCCGGGCCTAGTGATTGTAAAAAGGAGGAAGAACAGCTCAGGAAGGACCAATTTACATCTAAGATGATGGCAGACATCATAAGATGAGCTGAAAACTGAATAAACAGGCAACTGACATAAACATGGAAAGAAGTATTGGGTGCGATCTATCGGACACGCTGTGCCCAAAAAGCAGCAGCCTAGGCACAAAGTGGTCAGTGACGCAGACGTGCACATAATGAGATACAGATAAGCAGCTAATGAATACAGAGAACAGGACATAACCAATCAGCAGACTGAATACTTAGGGGGTGGTTTCCCACTATAAAATGCAGAAGGCACTCACACTCCGCCTCTTTCATAGAACAGTACAGCACAGAACAGGCCCTTTGGCCCTCGGTGTTGTGCCGATCCTTGTTCGAAACCAAGATAAAGATATCCCACCCCCTGGCATTCTGGAGTGCTCCATGTGCCTATCCAATAACCGCTTGAAAGTTCCTAAAGTGTCCGACTCCACTATCACAGCAGGTAGTCCATTCCAAACCCTAACCACTCTCTGAGTAAAGAACCTACCTCGGACATCCCTCCTATATCTCCCACCCTGAACCTTATATACCATTTAACTTGAAAATACCACCATTTAATTTGATAAAATACTTTAGCAATAAATGATTGTTAATACTAGGCTTGCTGGTAGTCAGAAGATAATGCTATCACAGGAAGAGAACTCTACCGCTGTATTTATGAAATGGAACTTTTTGTGCAATTTAAGCTGCAGCTAGCAAATCTGACGTATAAATTGTAACAATTGAATATAGGTAACGACAAACACATGAGGGAGGATCTGGCCAGAGTTGATCGGAAGGGGAGCCCAGTAGGGAAGACAGTGCAACAGCAATGGCAGGGATTTTGGGGATTATTCAGGAGGCAAAACAGAAATTTATCCGTAGGAGGAGGGAACATGCTAAGGGAAGGACGAGGCATCCATGGCGGATAAGGGAAGTCAAGAACAGCATAAAAGCAAAATAAAAACGATATAAGGTGGTGAGGATTAGGAAGCCTTTAAAAGCGAGCAGTGGACAACTAAAAAAGCAATAAGAGGGGAGAAGATGAAATATGAGCTTGAGCTAGCTAGTAATATAAAAGAAGTTAATGTAGTGGCTATCATTGAGAAGGTTCTGGGGAAACTGGAAGGTCTGAAGGTGCATAAACCACCTGGACCGGAAGGTCTACACCCCCAGGGTTCTAAAGGAGATAGCTGAGGTGTTTGTGGAGGCATTGGTGGTGGTGGTGATCTTTCAAGAATCACTGGAGACAGGGAGGATCCCAAAGGACTGGAAAACAGCTGATGTAACACCCCTGTTTAAGAAGGGAGGGAGGCAAAGATAGGAACTTGTAGGCTGGTTAGCCTGCCTTTGGTCATTGGTAAGGTTTTAGGTGACCATTATTAAAGATGAGATTGAGGAGTTCTTGGAAGCGCATGATAAAATAGGACTGAGTCAGCACGGCTTCATCAATGGGAGGTCATGTCGGACAAATCTGTTAGAATTCTTTGAGGATGTAACAAGGTGGTTAGACAAAGGAGAACCAGTGGACGTGATCCATTTAGATTTCCAGAAGGCCTTTGACAAGGTACCGTATAGCTGGCTGTTAAAATAAGTGAATCGCCCATGGTGTTGAGGCTAAGATACTGGCACGGATAGGGGATTGGCTGACTGGCAGAGTGGTGATAAACGGGTCTTTTTCAGGATGGCAGTCGGTGCCTCAGTAGTCAGTGTTGGGACCACAACTTTTCACAATATATTAACAATCTGGAAGAAGGAACTGAGGGCACTGTTGCCAAATTTACAGATATTACAAAGATATGCAGAAGTACAGGTAGTATTGAGGAAGCAGAGAGGCTGCAGAAGGACTTGGACAGGCTAGAAGAGTGGACTAAGTGGAAGATGGAAAACAATGTGGAAAAGAGAGAGGTTATGCACTTTGGAAGGAAGAATACACATCTACAGTGAGTCAGGGTGTATAGATCACATAACACCTCCAGCACATGGCTAACAGCTCATCTGTTTCAGTCGTACAGAGTAATCACACTTAGGTTAGCAGAGAGTTGAACTCACAGAGAACTGTGCTAACTGTGTGACAGGTTCAATAAATCAGATTGAACTAACTTCAAGGTCTGGAGTATCTTTCAGTTAAAGCTGCATCCAGTTGCAGCCCGTGTTATCTCAGTGTGCTTAACACGACACGATACCAGGAGACTGCTGTCCCTAGGTGGTTTGCCACAATCTGTTCCGTGACGACCAGCAAATGTATCCCGGCACCATGGAGAAGATCCAGGCTCCTGAACAGCTGCGGACCTCCGGCAATCTCAGTGCCAACTGGCGGACTTTCAAGCAAAGGTTTCTGCTCTGCATCAAAGCCTCAGACCTCGAGGATGCGTCTGATGCAAGAAAGATCGCACTTCTCCTCTCAACTGCGGGGGATCAAGCCATCCAACTCTTCAACTCGTTTAACCTCACCGAAGGCCAGGACAAGACAAAGTTTCAGACCATCCGTCATTGCAAAGTGGACACCAACAAAATCTTCGAACGCTATATATTCAAACAACGCCTACAAGGTAAAGATGAATCTTTCAATTCCTTCTTAACTAATCTCCGTCTACTAGTGCCGTCCTGCAACTTTGGTGATATTGCTGACTTCATCTTCAGAGACCAAATCGTTTTTGGAGTTCACTCTGATCCTCTGAGAGAGCAGCTTTTAAAAATCAAGTATATGACCCTGCAAGTCGCGATTGAAACTTGTGCAGTGCATGAGCACGCCAAAAATCGGCATTCCCAATACAAATCAACTGAAAATGAGAGGCAGAGAGTGTGCAGGCCATCGCCCGGATGCAGCGCCTCAGCATTGATGAAAACGGCCATTTTGTGTGCTCTTCCCGGAGCCCCACGCATGCGCGATGCGAATGGGATAACAAAGCGGCCGATCACCACACTGCACAGGCGTGAAAGTCTGCCGACTGCACTGCACATATGCGACGACGCACGGGGCGTAACAAAGTCATGACGTGCCCGAACTGCGGCACCGCCCACTGAAAGAAACACTGCCCTGCAAGAGGCAGACGATGTCTAAATTGTGGAAAGCCTGGACACTATGCAGCCTTGTGCAGGCCTGCACCACCACAGTGGGCCAGCGCTCCCAATTCCAACGCAGGTGCGTTCGGAGTGTCCAGCAAGGTTTACAGGATTCTGATCCTGGCAGTACAGCCGATCCAGAGGACGATTGCCTGGAGTCCCCCTACCGTGTGGGCATCATTACCACACATGAACATGCCTCACCAACATCATCACGAAGCTTGTCCATCCTCACTGTGGATTCTGCGGACGAATGGCGTGCGGTGATGCAAGTAAATCAATGCTCTATCCAGTTCAAGCTGGACACAGATGCTTCTGCCAATCTCCTTTCACAGGCAGATTTCAACCGCTTCAAGAAGCCACCCAAGCTCGTTCCAGCAGCCTGCCAGCTCCTGGACTATAACGGCAATGCCATCACAGCACTGGGATCCTGCCATCTGCTCATCTCCAATGATGTGTTTGGCAGGTTGGTTCGACGTTGACTGCAACTGGATGCAGGGAAGCTAGAAACAAACATCTGACATAGGAGATGATCCAATACGGTTTTATTTAACTATGGACTGCTGTACATGTTCAGCTGTGGGTTGACACTCTATGCACCCAACTGATGACCTCTTACTGGCTTGACGAGACTTACTAGCTACCACATGGTAATAGTGCTCACTAACTTGTGCACTCTAACTGTCTCAGTAACTGGGTCCTGAGAGAGAGAGAGTCTTAATGCCCTGTGGGCTTTATTTTGGTGGTGCCCTGTCTGGTGATTGGTTGTTCTGTGTTGTGTTTATTGGTCATCCTGTGTGTCAATCACTGCCGGTCTGCATCTCATTATATACATGAGTGTATATTATCACATCTCACCTTTTAAAAAAAATAAGTTTTGGAACGTGAACGTAGATACATGCCTGACTATGTACAAGTGGTGAGTTAACGAACATATGTACATGGGAAGGTGTCTATCGTGCCGATACAGAGCAAACTGAACAAAATTTACAAGAGTAAAGTCTACAGATTCAGTCTTTGAGGCGGGCGACGAATTCTGGCCGATCACCGCAGAGGTGGAGCAGGAGACGCCGGCACTTGGACAGGCGGGATTGCTGGCATTGCGGTGGTGTCATGGACATGGTGTGGACTCGCTGGACCAGATTCAGGAGCTTGCAGGCGCGAGCACCGAGCAGGGACGCCCTGTCAGGCCGGACGATCTCGAATCGTAATGTCACCTTGATTGCCTTGTGAGATACCCCTAGCCGACATGATCCACTGGCAGCTATGGCATTGCCATTGTAGTCAAGGAGTTGGGAGGCTGGTGGAAGAATGCTAAGTCAGTCACGGATGCTGTCGAGATCTGACTGTGATGTGAGGTTCGCAGACGCGCCGGTGTCCAGTTTAAATCGGATGCAAGCCTGGTTGACTGTGAGGATAGCACACCATTCGTCGTCGGGATCCACACTGAGGATCGAAAGGCGTGTTGCAGGTGCAGTGGAGACCAGCTCGCATGTGGTTATGATGCCTACCTGATATGGAGACTCTAGGCAATCAGCATCGGGGTCTGTTGGGCTGTTGGGATCAGCATCCTGCATGTCTTGTTGTACCGAGCGGACACTTCTGCGCCGTATCTGGAATCGCTGGCTGATAATCGGTGGAGCGGACCTGCAGAAGGCCGCGTAATGCCCAGGCTTTCCACACTGTCGGCATCGCCGTCCTTTGGCTGGACATTGCCGCTTTAAATGGACGGAGCCACAATTCGGACACATCATAACGCTGACGTCAGCGCGTTCCATGCGCCAACACGCATGTGCAGTACGGTCGGCTGGCGTACGCACCTGCGCATTAGGATTTTTGGCCTCGTCGTCCACCCGGTCGTGGCGTGCATGCGTGGGGACCCGGGAAAAGCGCGCGAAACGGCTGAATCCTCGATACTCAGGCCTTGCATTTGTGCAATGGCCTGCACCCGTTCTGCCTCGTGGGAGGCCAGTTTTGCAGTTTCTGCCGCCCTGATGTGGGAGTAACAATTCTTGGCATACTCATGGACAACGCACGTCTTGATCGCGATGGAGAGGGTCAGCTGTTTGATTTTGAGGAGCTCCTGCCGCAGGGAATCAGAGTGGACCCCAAAACCAATCTGATCCTGGATCATGGTATCAGCCGTCAAGCCATAATTACACGACTGCGCCAGGATGCGGAGATGGGTGAGGAAGGACTGAAAAGGTTCATCCTTACCCTGAAGCCTCTGTTGGAAGATGTACCGTTCAAAGCTCTCATTCACTTCAATATCGCAGTGGCTGTCGAATTTTAGCAGAACTGTTTTGAACTTTGTCTTTCTTCGCCATCGGCAAACGTAAGCGAGTTGTAGATATGGATGGCGTGATCCCCCGCGGTCGAGAGAAATCGCGCAATCTTCCTGACATCCGATGCTGCCTCGAGGTCGGAGGCCTCGATATACAGGAAGAACTTTTGCTTGAAGATTTTCCAATTGGCGGCGAGATTGCTGGAGATGCGGAGCTGCGGAGGAGGCTGGATGTTTTCCATTTCGCTGGATGGCCGGTTGCTGGTCGTCGCAGATTCACTCGAGGTAGGTTCGGCAGGATTAATATCACTCTGTTACCATGATGTGTTCGGCAGGTTGGTTCGATGTTGACTGCAACTGGATGCAGGGAAGTTAGAAACAAACGTCTGACACAGGAGATGATCCAACTCTGTTTTATTTAATTATGGACTGCTGTACATGTTCAGCTGTGGGTTGACACTCTACTAATCCAACTGATGACCTCTTACTGGCTTGACCAGACTTACTAGCTACCACATGGTAATAGTGCTCACTAACTTGTGCAGTCTGACTGTCTCAGTAGCTGGGTCCTGAGAGAGAGCCTTAATGCCCTGTGGGCTTTGTAGTGGTGGTGTCCTGTCTGGTGATTGGTTGTTCTGTGTTGTGTGTTCATTGGTCATTCTGTGTGTCAATCACTGCCTGTCTGCATCTCATTATTTACATAAGTGGATATTATGACATCCAACAGGAGCATTCAAGTAAGGCTAAGGTTTGAAATCGTCAAGCCAGACAGGGCCTCCCTGCTCTGTGCACATGCATGAAAGCAGCTAAATCTTGTGCAGCGGGTCTGCGCAATGACCACGCCCAACGTGGATCTTCAAGCCGGCATTGACGACATCCTCGCTCAGTATCCGGATGTGTTTGACGGGATGGGGCACTCTGCCATATCGGTACAAGATCCTGCAACGGCCTGATGCCACGCCTGTGGTCCACGCACCACGCCGGGTCCCGGCTCCACTGAAGAAGCGCTTGAAGGCACAGCTCAAGGATCATCAGGACCAGGGCATCATTTCCAAAGTTACAGAACCGACTGACTGGGTTAGCTCGATGGTATGTGTAAAAATGTCTTTGGGGGAGCTGCGCATCTGCATTGATCCCAAGGATCTCAACCAGAATATAATGCGGGAACACTACCCCATCCCGAAGTGGAAGGAACTCACAAGTGAGATGGCACACGCCCGGTTTTTCACAAAGTTAGATGCGTCACATGGATTATGGCAAATCCAGTTGGATGAGTCCAGCAGAAGGCTCTGCACCTTCAATGCACTGTTTGGCAGGTACTGCTATAACCGTATGCCGTTCGCCATTGTGTCGGCCTCGGAGATCTTCCATAGAATCATGGAGCAGATGATGGAGGGCATTGAAGGGGTTCATGTGTATGTGGATGACGTTATCATATGGTCCACAACCCCCGAAGAGCACATCTCTTGTCTCCAGCAGGTATTCCGCCGTATCCATGCCAATGGCCTCAAGCTGAACAGGGCCAAGTGTCGACACTTAAGTTCTTAGGTGACCAGATATCTCAGCAGGGTGCGCGCTTGGACACAGACAAGATCAAGGCCATCGAAGCCATGAAGACCCCTGAAGAAAAGAAGGCGGTGTTGCGCTTCCTAGGCATGGTAAACGTTTTGGGCAAGTTTATCCCAAACTTGGCCTCACACACCACGGCCCTCAGACACCTGGTGAAAAAGTCCACTGCCTTTGAGTGGCAGGCAGCTCATCAAGCAGAGTGGTTGAAACTGAAAGCCAAGCTCACCACTGCACCTGTATTGGCATTTTTTGACCCTGACAGGGAAACGAAAATCTCGACAGATGCGAGCCAGGACGGCATCGGTGCGGTGTTGATCCAGCGCGATGATACCTCATCCTGGGCACCGGTTGTCTATGCATCACAGGCGATGACACCCACCAAGTAGCGGTACGCCCAAATTGAAAAGGAATGCCTGGGCCTTCTCACTGGAATTATCAAGTTCCATGATTATGTCTACGGCCTGCCGACGTTCACCGTCGAGATGGACCACAGGCCTCTGGTCTACATTATCCACAAGGATCTGATGACATGAAGCCCCGGCTGCAGCGCATCCTCCTCAGACTCAGAAGGTATGACTTTGAACTAGTGTGCACGCCTGGCAAGGAGCTCATTATTGCAGATGCCTTGTCCTGTACATAACCTTGCTGAGTGAACCGCTGGCATTCATCCAACACATTGAATCCCAGGTGCAGCTGTGGGCTAGCAACCTCCCGGCGTCAGATGAAAGGGTGATTCCTATTCGCGATGAGAAAGCCAAAGACCCTCTTCTGCAGCGTGTCATGTGGCACCTCGCCAATGGCTGGCAAAAAGGGCAGTGCCCTCAATTTTTCAATGTGAAGGACGACTGGCTGTGGTTGATGGTATCGTCCTCAAGCTGGACCGCATTGTCATTCCACTCAGTCTCCAGAGCTTGGTGCTTCGGCAAACCCAAGAGAGACATCTGGGTGTTGAGAAGTGCAGGCGCAGAGCCAGGCAAGCTGTCTACTGGCCTGGGATTAGTCAGGACATCTCGAATATCATCCTCAACTATCCGACCTGTCAACGCTTCCAGCCAGCACAAAGCGAGGAGACGCTTCAGCAGCACAAAACCGTGACCTCCCCGTGGTCCAAGGTGGGCATCGACCTCTTTCACGCCAATGTTCGTGATTATCTGTTAATCATTGATTATTTTTCCAACTATCCAGAAGTCGCGAAGCTCTCAGACCTCACATCCAAGACCGTCATCAAGGCCTGTAAGGAGACATTCTCCAGGCATGGTATCCCACTCACTGTCATGAGTGACAACGGTTCTTGCTTCAGCAGCCAAGAGTGGCCAAGATTTGCCCAGTCATATCAGTTTAACCGCGTCACTTCCAGCCCACATTACCTGCAGTCCAACGGGAAGGTTGAGAAAGGGTTGCACATAGTGAAGCAGCTCATCTGCAAGGCCGCGGATTCTGCTTCTGACGTCAACCTTGCGCTGCTTGCAGACAGGGCAACCCCTCTGTCTACCGGCATGTCACTGGCTCAACTCCTGATGAACAGAGACCTGCGTACGACTCTTCCAGCCACACACTTGCCTGACCTGGATCACCTCCCGGTGATGCAAAAGGTGCAGAAACTCAGGGACCGGCAAAAGCAGGGCTATGACGCTCATGCCACCGATTTGCCTGTGCTATCCCCGCGGATGCTGTTCGGATCAAGCTACGGGATTGAGGCTGGTCAGCTCCAGCTGTTGTTATTCGACAGGCTGCTCCTCGATCGTATGTTGTACGTATGGCTGATGGCTCTGTTGTGCGGCAAAACAGATGGGCACTGCGCACTGTTGCCTGCCCGCAACCACATTCTTTGTTGTTTCCATCTGTTATTGTGCCACCTCCTGATACTTCGAACCACGAGGCCACAAGTCAGGCTTCAATCCTGCCTATCAAGGTGCCGTTGTTCCCACCACCGGCGGTCGTCCAGGATCGGACGCAAGCCCCAGAGACTGGACTTATGAACATTTATTTTGTTTGCTATGTTCTGTTTTTGCACATTAGACACTGTTTTCACATGTACATATGTTCCCATCTGCCATAATATGTAAATAAGTTAGGTTTTCAGCCGACTCATGTAAATACTTTCACAGAAAAACATTTCAAAAGGGGAGATGTCATGATATGCAGACATGCACATAATGAGATACAGACAGGCAGCTAATGAACACAGAGAACAGGACATAACCAATCAGCAGGCAGAACACTTGGGTTGGATTCCCACTATAAAAGGCACAAGACGCTCACACTCCGCCTCTTTCCACTGGGGACATCTATGGAGTGAGTCAGGGTGTATAAATCAAATAACACCTCCAGCACGTGTCTTAGAGCTAGTCTGGTTCAGTCAGACAGAGTAATCACACTTAGGTTAGCAGAGAGTTGAACTCACAGAGAACTGTGCTAACTGTTTGACAGGTCCCGGCTGGGTCACTGTCTGTGCGGAGTCTGCACGTCCTCCCCGTGTGTGCGTGGGTTTCCTCCGGGTGCTCCGGTTTCCTCCCACAGTCCAAAGATGTGCGGGTTAGGTGTATTGGCCATGCTAAATTG
The DNA here is from genome assembly GCF_902713615.1 of Scyliorhinus canicula. NCBI lineage: Eukaryota > Metazoa > Chordata > Chondrichthyes > Carcharhiniformes > Scyliorhinidae > Scyliorhinus > Scyliorhinus canicula. The sequence continues at coordinate 199,819,634 of NC_052146.1, forward strand.
CCCGTAGTGTCCTAAAAGTAAGGTTAAGGGGGGGTTGTTGGGTTACGGGTATAGTGTGGGTTTGAGTAGGGTGATCATGGCTCGGCACAACATCGAGGGCCGAAGGGCCTGTTCTGTGCTGTACTGTTCTATGTTCTAGGTTCAATAAATCAAATTGAACTAACTTCAAGGTCTGGAGTATCTTTCAGTTAAAGCTGCATCCAGTTGCAGCCCATTTTATCTCAGTGTGCTGAACACGAAAGTCGGTAAATGACAGGAGATCCCGCTCCCGGGTTCTACCCAGCTCACCACTCCTCATGAGATCTAAGACGATCTCGTGAGAGGTCGCGATTTGAAGCCCACCATTGTGGATGGGATCACCTTGTTTGCAAATCCGCATTTAGGAATGTGGCAGCTCGTCTCATTTAAATATGCAGTTCCCTGAGGTAATTAACGTGTTGGGATCGATCCCCTTTGTCTTGGAGACCCCGGGTGCACGACATTCAGTCCTGGTCTCCATAAACTGGAACCAGACAGTACAGCTCTTGTGGGGGTCTCCCAGGGGATTGGAGGCCCCCAGGTGCATGCCCTCTGAACAGGGTGGTATCCTGGCACTGCTGATGGCACTTGGGCACCCTGGTAGCAGCTGGCAGTGGAACCCTGGCAGTGCCACCTGGTGCCAGCTTGGGACTGCCAAGGTCCCCAGGTGGCACTGCCAGGCTAAGGTGCAAAGCTGGCATTATTTTGCTTGGCGGTGATCATACAGGTGAGTGCCCTGCGTGGGTTAAGGGGGCTGGGTACATCCTTACAGTGAGTTGGAGCTAGTGGGGGAATTTGGGGGTCGCGTTGGGCGATTGAGAGATCAGGAGACCATGGTATCACAGTGGTTATCACTGTTGCTTCAGAGGGTCAGGGATCCGGGTTGGAATCTAGCTTGGGCCACTGTCTTTGTGGAGTCTGCACGTTCTCCTCGTGTGTGCGTGGGTTTCCTCCGGGTGCTCCGGTTTCCTCCCACAGTACAAAGATGTGTAGGTTAGGTGGATTAGCCATGACAAATTGCTTCTTAGTATCCAAAAGGATAGGTGGGGTTACTGAGTTAGGGAGATAGGACTGAAGCGTGGGTGTGAGTGGGGTGCTCTTTCCAAGGGCCAGTGCAGACACGATGGGCTGAATGGCCTCCTTCTGCACTGTAAATCCTGTGATTCTATGATACTATGAAGAATGGCATCCTGATCTTTCTCTGCACTGAAGATTTTCAGCAAGCAGGACTCCTCAGTGCGGGAAATGGAGCAAACTGCAGCCTCGTCCACGCATTCACCATTGAGGCCCCGTAGTTAACCAGAGTCACATCAGATAGTGTTGTGTTTATCGGGGCTACGAGCGGCAGGAAACCGGAATTAGGAATTAGAACATACAGTGCAGAAGGAGGCCATTCGGCCCATCGAGTATGCACCGACCCACTTAAGTCCTCACTTCTACCCTGTCCCAATAACCCCTCCTAACATTTTGGACACTCGGGGCAGTTTATCATGGCTAAACCACCTAACTTGCACATCTTTGGACTGTGGGAGGAAACCAGAGCACCCAGAGGAAACCCACGCAGACACGGGGAGAACGTGCAGACTCCACACGGACAGTGACCCAGCGGGGAATCGAACCTGGGACCCTGGCGCTGTGAAGCCCATGTTGCCCAAACATGCAGCTAAACATGCTCTCTATGGGACATAGTTCCCATTTGGTCAAATTGCGCCATTGGCTGGGATTCTCTTTCCTGCCAACCCCGTTTTCTGGCACAGCATAACCCCACCGGCAGCGGTATTCTCCGTTCCCACAGCCAGCCAATGGGGTTTCCCATTGTAGCCACCCATATTCCATTAGGAAACCTGTGGGTTTGGGGCACTGCTGGCAAAGCGGAGGATCCAGCGAACGGAGAATCCCGCAGATTGTCTTTTATGGAGTGATTGATTCTGTTGATCCTGCCCGACAATTAACAAGACTGAAAGGCAAAAAGAGAAGCAGTCAATAGTTACGGGTGGTATTCTCCATAGTCCAACACCGAAATTGTGGTCGGCGATTGGGCGGAGAATGGATTTCTGTGCCGAAATCGAGGCCAGCGCTGGTTTGACACCAGTCAGCCATGCTCCGCCCCCTCCAAACTGGCATCATGGTGATGCATGCCATGCAGTGTTTCAACAGCGTTGGCGCATCGTCGGCCGGCCGGCCCGCGATGCTCCGCCCCCGATAAGCTGCGTTCCCGATGGCGCAGGCCAAGTGTCGTCCCAACCATGCGGGAACCCGGCGTGACGGCTGCGGACTTTGTCCAGCGCTGCCACACTCAGCTGGGATCCGTGCCGTTGGTCGTGAGAGCTTCTGCAAGGGCTGGTTGGTGTTGCGCACGGCCGACACAATGTTGTGTGGCGCGACTGGTGCAGGTTGTCAGCCGTGCGCATGCCCGGCCTGGGACCCGATCATTCTCTGGCAGTTTTTGGTGTGGTCGGTGGGAGTTTCAGTCGGCGCTGGTGCTAACCCCTCACCGGTACCGGAATCGGTGAGGGTTTCACAACAATTTTTCGGTCGTGAAAGACCACACATGCTCCACTGGCGTCAGCACTTACTCTTCCAAATGGGGAATCCAGCCCAGCATTTTTTTTACCAATAGCCACGTCTACAGGTACATCAGCCACCTCACCCATTCCCTCCACTTTCATCTTCAAGTAAACCTCCATAAACCTCCTATCCATGTCCACCAAGGAGAGCTTTACAATTAGTGTGACTTTTACAAAAAATTTCTGGGATGAGGGCTCGGCCAGCAACTGTAGCCCATTCATAATTGGCCTTAAGAAGGGGATGATGTGCCATCTTCTTGAACTGCAGCTCACCTTCACCTACTCAAGGACAAGTCGGGGTGGGCAATAAATGCTGGCCTAGCCAGCGGCGCACACACCCCATAAATGATTTAAAAAGAAGACAATGGCCTGGATTTGTCAGAGGGTGGGGTGCCCTTTCCCACTATCTGAAAGAGTTGGTGGGAACGCATTCACATCGATTCTGATTACCCTGCAACCATTTCAGGCTCAAATGAACATTAAGTGGCTGCAGGCAGCAATTCTGCCCCTTATTTGTGAGAGGAAGTTGCAGCTTAGAGAGATGCGACCAATTTGCAGGCGACCAGGCTGTGGGGGGAAAGGCCGTGGGGTGGAGGGAGGTCCAGAGGCCACTGGACCTTAAAAAGCGAGGTGGGCAAGGTAGGGACTTCTGCCCCAGTCCCCACTTCCTACATGAAACCTAAGGGGTTCTTCTTTGGGCTTCCCCCACACCTGGTAAATCCACCTGCCAGGATGGGCATAAAATGGCCCTAACTGACCAACAATTGGCCACTTAAGTTCTCTGTTGCAGCTTCACCAGGTTGACATCTCAGTTTCAGGTATACCTGATGTTGCTCCTGGAATGCTCTCCTGCACTCTTCATTAAACCAGGGTTGATCCACTGGCTTGGTGGTAATGGTAGAGTGGGGGATATGCTGGGCCATGAGGTTACAGATTGTGGTTGGAAACAATTCTGTTGCTTCTGATGACCCACAGTGCCTCATGGATGCACAGTTTGGAGCTGCTGGATCTGTTTCAAATCTATCCCTTTTGGCAGGGTGGTCGTGCCACACAACACACGATGGAGGATATCCTCAATATGAAGTCAGAACTTTTACTCCAAGAGGACTGTGTGGTGATCACTCTAACCAACACTTTCATGGACAGGTCCATTTGCAACAAGTAGATTGGTGAGGATGAAGTGAAGCCTTTTTTTTCCTCTTGTTAGTTCACTCACTACCTGCTGAATGTGCAGTCTCGCAGCTTTACCCTTTAGGGCTGGGTCAATAGTGGGACTTTTGAGCCACTTTTGATGATGGATATCGAAGTCTCCCACTCAGAGTACATTCTGTGTCCCTGTTACCATCAGAGCTCCCTCCAAGTGGTGTTCAACATGAAGGAGTACTGATTCATCAGCCGAGGGGAGAACAGTGCGTGGTAACCAGCAGAGGTTGCCTTGTCCATGTTTGACCTGATGCCATGTGACTTCATAGGGTCCAGAGTCAATGTTGAAGTTTCCCAATGTAACTCTCTCCTAACTGTATACCACAGTGCCACCACGTCTGCTGGGTTTGTCCTGATTTTGCGACAGGACATACCCAGGGAGGTGATGGTGGTGCCTGGGACATTGCAAGGTATGATTCATTGAGTATTGAGTATGACGATTTGCTTGTCTAGCCTGTGGGACAGCTCTCCCAATTTTGGTAGCTATTAGAATAGTAGAACAGCTGCTCCCAGAGGGAACATTGTTTGATTGGCAGTTCAGGCTCTCTGATTTCTGCTGTCAATTTCACAATGTTTGTTGACACACATTTGTAACTTGTTGGTAAGGAAACTTCAAAGGGCTTGGATGATTGACACTTTTATTTGCTTACTATCCAGACTTTTTTCTTTACAAGCAAAGGAGAAAGTCACATGGATTACATTTATTCAAAGCTATTTTTGAGCTATTTATTTTATACACTCCACTATGCACTTTGGTGATCAGTAATTCAGGAGAGTGTATAATGGGTCAATGTGCATGGAAAATCCAGTGCTTGGCATAGGGTGCATGAGGGACCTGAAGCGGATGGGTGAAAGGACAGAGCTTAACATACAGGGCATGAGGGGAGAAGTTCAAAGTTAGGGTTTGGCATAAAGGGAGCATGAAAAAAGGGATGGGTAGCAGGCATGGATGAGAGATGGGGAGTGTTTGGAGGGCGAAGGGGGTATGAGGCATGAGGGCCTTTGTGTCATTTTTCATTGGGACAAAGACCCACAGCACTGAGGTGGACCTTTTGAACAGCCTGCCTCTGCACGTGTCAGCTCTGTGGCTGCCTCCACACTTCTTTCAGTGTTAGCTAGCCTGATTCCAGATGTTTTTTTGCCCTTTTATTCGATAATGGGATGTGGGCACCGCTGGCCGGGCCAGTATTTGTTGCCCATCCCTGAGGGCATTTAAGAGTCAACCACATTATTGTGGGTCTGGAGTCACATGTAGCCCAGACCAGATAAGGACGGCATATTTCCTTCATAAAGGGCATCGAACCAGATGGGCTTTTACAACAATCGACAATGATTTCATGGTCATTGGACTTTTAATTCCAGATGTTCATTGAATTCAATTTCCACCATTTGTGTTGGTGGGATTCAAATCCATGTCCCCAGAGCATTACACTGGGTCCAGTGACAATACCACTACGCCACTGCCTCCCCAGCCTACACCCAGGCCTTCTTCCCCAGCAATCAAGATCTCTCCTTTGCTGACTTTTTCCTGAGGCAGGAGGTCGGTGCCGTGAATCTTTGCACCTCCCCCTGCCTACCTCGAGGATGAAAATCCAGATCATGGTGTGAGTTCCCCACTTTATCGCCGACCAGATTATTTGCACTAAATTCTGCCTGTTTACCGTTATTCTTACATCTTGCTGCATGCTAATACGTTTGCTTAGAAATGTGAATTGACATGGACAAAATCGGATCACGAATGGGCGTAATTTCAAGCATAGGATATTTCACCACAAAGTTTTTAATGTTTTTCTCTGATGCAGAACTTGTGGCCCAACTCGTGTGTGAAACAGTTTCAACTCAGTTGAAGTACTTTTGCATCATTTGCAGTGCAAAGCAAACTTTCTAATGTTTTTAACCGATTCTTCGCCCTCTTGCCATTTCTAGAGTTCAGTCAGCTCTTCATTGAATTATTTTGTAGTTCCAACTAATTAACCTAAATTAAATAAATTGAGGGACAAAGTAAAAGGGACCGCTCCTTAAAGGGGCACCATCCTAAGTAAGAACAAAGAGCAAATGAAACTTAAAAACATCAAATTAATGTTAATAAAGCACCCCAGCCCCTGCAGTGGCCATCGGTCACGGAAGGCCTCAATGGTGCCTGTGCACACTGCATGTTCCCTTTCCAGGGATACCTGGCCATGCAAGAAGCCATGGAAGAGGAGTAGACAGTCAGATTGGATGACTCCAATCTTGAGTCTTCATAAAGCGCATTGAACCAGATGGGCTTTTACAACAATCGACAATGATTTCATGGTCATTGGACTTTTAATTCCAAATGTTCATTGAATTCAATTTCCACCATTTGTGTTGGTGGGATTCAAATCCATGTCCCCAGAGCATTACACTGGGTCACTGGATTACTAGTCCAGTGACAATACCACTACGCCACTGCCTCCCCAGCCTACACCCAGGCCTTGATCGCCTGCTGCCTGGACCTGTTAATGGCAGGTTTTGCCAGGCCCAGGAGCAGGTTCACAAGGAGGTCATCCTTCTTCCCTGATCCTCTTCAAACCAGGTGCCTTTAGATCAGGACCATGGATTGAAGGGCAAACAAAACTGCAACAAAAGATTTGATATTCAGCTAATGGATAACAAGATCTTTGTTTCCCAACCTTTGATATGTCATGGCACACCGGTATACTGTATAAAAAAATGTTGAGCCACACCTCCAATTTTCCCTGTCTTCTTCCCTTACAGGGACCTTTGTTTTTAACTTCTCCCTGTCTTCTCTCCTGTTTTTTGTTCCAATGAAGGGGTAATGTGAAAAATGAAAAATGAAAATGAAAATCGCTTATTGTCACGAGTAGGCTTCAATGAAGTTACTGTGAAAAGCCCCTAGTCGCCACATTCCGGCGCCTGTCCGGGGAGGCTGGTACGGGAACCATGACTCACACCATGACCTGGATTTTCATCCTCGAGGTAGGCAGTGGGAGGTGCAAAGATGCACGGCACCGACCTCCTGCCTCAGGAGAAAGTCAGCAAAGGAGAGATCTTGATTGCTTTTTTAGTTTTCACTCTTTGTACAGGACCTTTGTCTTCAACTCCAAGTCCCGTTGCTCCTGCTCGGGGCTTTTCACAGTAACTTCATTTGAAGTCTACTTGTGACAATAAGCGATTTTCATTTCATTTCATTTCATGGGCCTGACGATAAAAAATCAAAATCACGCATGTGCGGCTCTCTCCCAGCCAGTGCATATGTGGGAGGCCCAAGATTCGTTGGGCTTGTAGATGCCAACCACAGAGCTGAAGACGAAGGTTAGTTTTCATTTAATTACATGAATTTTGAATCGCTTTGAATTTTTATCGTGGCACTCTTGGGGGAGGGGGTCATTATGGCACATCAGTGAACCAGATGGTGGTAGGAAGGGCAGTGTGCACATATGACAGCAAGTCTGAGCAGAACACTCTTTGCCTTGACTGGAAAGTGAATTGATGCTAACAGTATAACTCTGGCCTGATGCCTCCACACAATTCTAAGCAGGTGCTTGTAGTATAATTGCGCTGATACTAAAAGATGTGTGTGTGTAAGGAGCACATCTCAATATGTAGGTATCCTCATGAGCTTGATTAATATTGGAAAACTAAACCAGAAGATCCATGGGGCCATCAGAGTGAAGGGGAAACCCTTCCCCAAGAAGAGTTACATCTGAGGCTGCAGCCTTTGCTCTGCTGGGGCATATTCATGGGGCCATTGAAAGGAGACTTCAATGTCTCTTGTGCAGGGAGGCCTCCTCCAAGCTGCTGCTGGCTTCCCCTCTCATCAGGGGCTGGTCCAACACTGGGAATATCCCATTGATGACAGCAACATTGCTCCCGATTGTCTCCTTAATTGCCTAATTGGCTATCCACTGCTGCTTGGTGGGTAGCAGTTGTCAAATTGACCCTGCAAGTTCACTTAGCGGCAAAAACGTATTCAGGACCCAACATGCAAGTTTCAAATTTTGCTACCTGACCCACCTCCAAACCCATCGCTGCAGGACCAAACTCCACAGCATATGAAAAAAATGAAAAAATGAAAATCGCTTATTGTCACGAGTAGGCTTCAATGAAGTTACTGTGAAAAGCCCCTAGTCGCCACATTCCGGCGCCTGTCCGGGGAGGATGGTATGGGAATCAAACCATGCTGCTGGCCTGCTTGGTCTGCTTTAAAAGCCAGCGATTTAGCCAAGTGAGCTAAACTAGCCCCAACTAATGAACTAATGGTTATATTACTCAGAAAATATTTGCTCAGATGTCGAGTTATTTTCCACAAATTCACATGGAGAAAACAAACAATGTTACATTTGGCTGCAGGCTCCAAAGGCAACATTGCTGTGTTCAATTATTCTGTGTTCGCTTACATGAGTCTGTTGTCTTTGCTCGCTGTGCTTGATTTATTAAGCCTGGGTGTGGAGTCAGAGCAAAATAAACTGGCACGACAGAAACTGAGCTGTCAGCATGAGAGCAGACATTTTGAAATTGCAGAATTTTCAAAACCCTTGTAAGAAAGCCTGTTGCACACTTAGAAACTAGTGTCATCTCTACATAGCTCTGAAATATATAAAATACACTGCACAGTAACTGTACAATAAATACAATAAAGCTCAGTGTTTTCATGCACAGGTCTCATATTTAATTAGCCAACTCTGAAACAGTCAAGGCCTGTAATATAAAGGGGGAATGTGAAAACACAGAGAAGATGCTGACATAGTGGTAATGTCATTAAATCCAGAGGCCCCGGCTAATGCTCTGGGGACAAGGGTTCAAATCCCACCACAGCCGTCGGCTGCCCTTAGCCAATTGGGTCTACATGTGACTTCAGACTGATAGCAATGTGGTTTGTTCTTAACCTAACTCAGTTAAAGAGCAATTACAGATGGACTACAAATGCTGGCCTTGCTGGCGATGGCCACAGCCCATGAAACAATATGAAAACGATTAGTGCGTCTTTAGATTTACACATAATACGATTGTCCCATTCCTACTCAGGGGCATGATTCAGCAGCCTTGTCATGCCTAACTTGATGGCAGGCGAGACCGTTGAATCTCTCATGAGATTCGCAACGCTTGAAAAGTCTCACGAGATTCAATGGAATCTCACGGTGCTTCATGATCTGGATCTTGCTCTCATTGGGCGAGATCCAAGGGTGCATATTTAAATGAGATGTTATGCTCATTTACGTATGTGGTCACTGGATTCACCTGGGGCCCGGTATTCACCGGCTTCGCCAGCAAGGCTTCAAACAGGTGTCTTTTGGTGCTGGTTCACAAAGTTGTAAAGCAGTCGTGATGGCTCCTCAGGGGATCTCGCTCAGGAACTGAGCAGGTAGTCGGGGCTAGGCCAGGGTGGCAACCTAGAACTCTCCCGGCCCTGGGCATCTTGGCAGGGTGGCATTGTGGCACTCCCCCGGCCCCTGGTGGCACTACCAGGGTGCCATACTGTTGGTGCCAAGGTGCCCATGTGCCAGGTTGCTCATGCCAGGGGTCAAGCCCGGCAGAGCCTTGTCCATAAGTGGTGGGCTGAGAGGGCCTTGAGGACCCTGGAAGAGGTAATTTGAGTGAAGTGGGGCAGTGCTGAGGCTGCGGTGGGGGTGCTGAGTGGGGTCAAAAGATCGGGGCCGTCTTTAAAAATGGCACCCCTATCCGTGACTTAAAGAGTGGCCCCGTGGTTCTTCGTCGAGGCCAAAAGAAATGACAAAGTGCTGTTGACTTTCCCACAGTGCAGGCACCGACAAACACCCAACTAAACACACCGTTCAGTGGACTTTAACATGAGTCCACCCAATCACGCCCCAGTTCATCATGCGTGTCTCATTTTTTTCCCATTCTCTTGGCCGAATCTGTTTTATGTTGTAATCACGTTTTAACACACAAACCAGAAGGTTTTCCACCCTCTCTGGCCAATGCACTGGCTTGAGAATTCAAACACAACTCCTCACTCCTTATTGAGTTTTTTTATTTGTTTTTGCTGCTATCCTATTCAACCTTTAAGACAACCACACTGTAAATGCAGCCTTTTAGATAGGTTTATCAAGTGATAAAGAGCTCTCAGTTAGAAGTGTAACAGAAACGATAACCAATTTGCACACATCAAGAAATTGCTTGAAATTTGCTTGCACCCTGTCTACATAAGCCTCAAATTTGACTAAATGGGAAGAAAATGCATTAAGCACAGCTTCATTATGGAACGGTGGCATATAATTGCTGCTCTGCAATAACAAATTGCATTGATATGGGGCAGGACTCTCCGACCCTCCACGCCGGTATTGCGCCCGGCGCAGGGCAGAAAATAGCCGTTCACACCGGAAATCCGGCGAGACGGCGCTTCTGTGATTCTCCACGGACCCGCCAGTCATGTGCGCGCAGTCGACTTAGCACCGGTCGGGGGTCAGTGAAAGTGGCCCCTGCACTCGACAGGCCGAGTGCTCGCCGATTTCTGCCAAGTCCCGCCGGCATGGTTCACGTGTGGTCCCATCCGGCAGGACATCGGCGGCCTGGCTGTGGAGGCTGTGCTGGTGTGGGGGTGGGGAGATCTGACTCTGGGGGGGAGTGGCCTCCACAGTGGCCAGGCCCATGATCGGGAGCTACCGATCGGTGGCCGTGCTAATTCCGGGGTGGGGGGTGGCCTATGTTCCTCCGCGTCGGACCTCTGTAGGACTCCCCCATGTTGCGCTGGGGCCGTCACGGAGATGGCCGGCGCGCACATGCGCGGACTCGCGCCAGCCGTGCAGGTCCGCCTTTAGGTGCCCGAGCAGCGAGCAGCTCTCCGCCGCCGTGCTAGCCTCCTGAACAGTGGTGCATTGCTGGGCCAGGAGGCCCGTTGATGCTGCTGTGTACCACTCCGGTGTTTATGCCGGCGTCAACACTTGCCCAGGATTTCGGAGAATCCCGACCATGGTGCCTTTAAACAACAATAACTTGCATTTATATAGCACCCATAATGTCCAAGAGTGCTTTCCAGGAGTAGTACAAAGCAAACGGAAACACAGAGCCACTCAGGAGCAGATGGCCGAAAGCTTGGTTGAAGAGGTAAGTTTGAAGGAATGTATAGAAGGGAGAAAGAGATTGTGAGCCGGAGACGTTTAGCAAGGGAACGTAAGCGAGGGCCCACCAAGGATGGAGCGATTAAAATTGCTCAAGGGGCCGGAGATAGATGAGTGCATATACATCAGAAGGTTCTGGGGTGGGGGAAGAATCAACAAACCATTCTTTTAAGAGTATTATGGATTATTTGAACACATAGAACAGCTCCAGCTAACCACCACCTCACATCACTGCCTTGATTCCTATCATTCCAATCCACTTCAAACGCATTTACTGGTTTGCCATATGCTTGCAATATTCTCTATTATTATTATTGGAGAAAAATTTCTACTTTTGATCTCCTGGAATATCCATCCTCTCCACCCTTATATTATGAATAGAAGCAGACTTGACTGAGGGGCTACGGGAATCGTGAAATTTCCCGATGTGCACTCCCAGCAGCTGCAAAGATTAAAATCCCTGCACCCTCTTCCCCAAAAAGCTGCAAATTTTTTTTTTTAGAATTAGAACAGTACAGCACAGAACAGGCCCTTCGGCCCGCGATGTTGTGCCGAGCAATGATTACCCTACTCAAGCCCACGTATACCTATACCAGTAACCCAACAACCCCCATTAACCTTATTTTTTAGGACACTAAGGGCAATTTAGCCTGGCCAATCCACCTAACCCGCACATCTTTGGACTGTGGGAGGAAACCGGAGCACCCGGAGGAAACCCACGCGAATGCGAAGGCGATCAAGCTTTCAGGACTGCGATAGAGGTAAGAGTGTCAAAGAATGTAAGGTCCAATTTTGCGCAGTAAGGGTATCAATAGGTGGCACAGTGACTAGCACTGCTGCCTCACAGTGCCAGGGACCCATGTTCAATTCCGTCCTTGGGTGACTGTAGAGTTTGAACGTTCACCTTGTGTCTGCGTGTGTTTCCTCTGGAGCTCTGGTTTCGTCCCACAGTCCAAAGATGTGCAGTTTGGGTGTATTGGCCAAGCTAAAATTACCCCTTAGTGTCCAGGGATGTGCAGGCGAGGTGGGGTTGCTGGGATGGGGCAGGGGAGTCAGCCTTGGTAGGGTGTTCTTTCAGAGGGCCGGAGCAGACTCGATGGGCCAAATGGCCTCCTTCTGCACTGTAGGGATTCGAAAGAATATGAGGTAGATTTTTATGCTGTAAGGGTGTCAAAGACTATGGAGCAAAGGTGGGTAAATGAATTGAAATGCTGATCAGCCATGACCAACATGAAAGGTAGACAGGCTGAAGGGACAGAAAGCGCTTCTCCTGGCCCTTATTTTCTTGTGTGGAAATTCATCTTTTTATTGTTTGAGATCAATAGTATTGTGGAAAATTAACAATGGATGAAGTTTAAATTCCGATGGTCACATCAGCATACTAACCTATCTTTTCCTTTCAGAAGCTGATTGATTTGCTTTTCATTTCCAGAACCTTCTGTGGATTCAAAGTATTGTGGAAACGTTTAGTTCTCCATGGGGGTGGTCCTATTAAGAGAAAAATCTGTCCTATCTTCAGGTCAATGGGTAGTTTATAATGCCAATTACAGGAACTAATTAGTTATAGTTGTCTATGGTTTTTGTAAAGATTAGCAATCATTTGGTATTTGCAATTAGAACTTCTGTTACAGTTGATGACAAATGCTGCGTCTTAAAGTAAGGTGCGCGTGTTTAACTCCCAACAGACAAGTAATTGAAATAGGAAACAAGAACCATTCAGGCTACTATCGTGCTTTAATGCAATTGATAATCTGGAAAAAAAATGGCTAATAAAGGAACAAAAACATTTTTAATGATTTGAAAAAAATCTAGTCTTGCGTTTACTCATAAAATGGTGCCACAGTTAAGTTATAACAGTTTAATTACCGCTAAACATGCATTGTTGATTTTCCATTTTTCTTTTATCGCACTATGTGATCAGTTCTGTTGTTTGTAACAACTTGTGTTGCTTAACCTTGTTTTCATTTTAACACACAATATCTAAACATCATGATTATTATTACAGATGAAAGTAAAGTGCTCAATGTCAAAGTATTTCAATTACAGCAATTACATACATTTCATTGGATGATAATATCTTTTCTCAAATAAGCAAGAGACCATTCCAGAATACAATGCTATTATCAAACCAGATCACTAATTCTATAAACCCTGAGTCTGGCTCAAAATGTTATAATATTAAAATGTACAATAGGAAGGTGAACAATATACAGTCTACCAAATATGAGTATCTCTCGAATCTAATAAACTAAACATAGCTACAAGACAGTTGGGGTGAGGGTTTGCATTATTGATGCTGCATCATTTTTAAAAAATTCATAAAAGGAATATCTTCATCAAAGGTACTCCTTGAGAAAGAACTATAAAAGATCACAGAAAAATATCATTAGGACCCTCATTAAATGTCTGCCAGAAAGAATTGAACTTCACCACAAAATGTAATGAACTAAAATTGTGGGAGCTATGTCTGATTATGTTAACAGCTTATTCAAAATGATCTTACATACTTGTGAATAAGAATGATTGATGCGCCAATTGAATCCTTGGCATTGGATGCCCAATAGGGCATTGCCAACTGGATTTCCTCCCTGTATGAGCTTCATTCAGGAGACATTGTGGCGTATTTACTACAGTCAACTTTAGTTGTGCCCATCCGTGCTTGTCATCCACACTCAGGAGTCTGGGCAGAATTTTCCTCTCCCTTTCCCTGTGAGGTACAATTGTGAGCCAAAGCCACCACTACAATCGTTGCTCTGGCACAAGTTGAGGGTCAAATTGTGCCTACCTCAATAGGCATTTTCCACTGAATCATTAGAAAAACGAGATATGTCTTGAATATACACAGGGATAACATACAGGCAAGGGTCTGTTACAAGGCAACAGCATATCGGTGGGTGCAGACAGCATTATGAACATTTAAAAGAGGAAGAACTTGCATTCATATAACACCATTCGCAAACTCACCATATCTCAAAGCAATTTACAACCAGTGAAACTCTTTTGAAATCTAATCACTCTGGTAGCACAGAAACACTGCAGCCAAATTGCACACATCAAGGGCTTGCAATTAACAATGAAATAATGTACTTTAGTAATGTTCGTGAAGGGGTAAATATTGGTTCGATCACCAGGGAAGAGTCCCCTGTTCGTCTTTGAAACAGTCCCCTGGGATCTTTTATGGCTGCCTGAGAAGACAGGAGGAGCCATGGTTTGACATCTTCATCCATAGCTGCTGGTTAGGAAAATCAAGGTAAGGGCCAATGGAACAAGAGGACAGAAGTTCAAACTGGTGAATGGCAAACTTAGGATACATGTCAGGAAGTTCTTCACCCAAGATGTGATGAACACTTGGAATGCACATTTGGGAAGATTCCGCTCTCCCACTCTACTGGCAGATTCCCAAAAGTGTGGTGGATTCTCCGTTAGACAGCAAAGTGGAAACAGTGCCAGTTACGGAATTTTCTGACCAATATGTGCCAAGGTAAAAAGCAAACAAAGCAATTCCTTCGCCTCGCCTTATTCACTCGTGTTTATGGTGAGATCCTGTGGGTAAATCACCCCATCAGCCTTGAGCTGGGGTGACGCTGCCTAGACTCTGGTGAGAGCTCCGAGCTGACAATGGGGTTTAGGCGAATAATGGCAAGCAGATGGTTTCTCGAACTAAATCACACAATTTGGATCAGTATCATTTTGCACCATTTGCTTTGATACATAGCACGCTCAAATCGTATTTCATAATGTTTACAGGGTAATATGTCACGGATGGTGGCTGAGAGACTGTGAGGAGCGTCTCGGCATTGTTTCAGTCAGAACATATTAGGGTCTCCTATGTATCCTTTAAACTCATAAAAGAACCATGGTAATTTAGTCCCAATGGTGAGCTATTCTCAGTTCATCTAACTTTCCTTTAGTTTTTATCCAACTTTCAATTGCTGTTGTGGAACATGTCTCTTTCCTTTTCAATCTTGCCATAACAAGAGCATGCAATCGTTGTAGATCAGCAGAAAATGGGCTACACCACCCATAGTGAAGCCTTTCAACTAGAACAAAGAAAAATATGAGTTTTTATAAAATTGTAATGATTCATTGTGCGCCTTACAGTCAGCATCATGTCTTGATAGCAATCGACTGAACCATGTCAAGTTAACACTCTTTCCCCTGAGTCAGAATGTTCTGGGAACAAACCCCACTCCAGGACTTGAGCACGTAAAGAAGGCTGACACCCCAGTGCAGTACTGCACAAGTGCCGCACTGTCACAGATACTGTTGGTCAAAGGAAACAACTTACCTTGACCCCCCCCCCCCTCCCCCCACCACCACCACCCCCATCTTCCTACTCAGTGGATATTAAAATTCCCATGACAGTGCTTGCAGAAGAACATAGCTAGTAGATTAAGTCATCATCCATTTCATTGTCCGTTGGGGTAATTTGCTGTGGTCGATTTCATCTCATCATTAAGATGGCCCCTTCCACCACTGCCCGCCTCAGCTAATCGGCTGCTGAGATCTTTATTCGTGCCCTCCTGCCCTCCAGACTTGACTATTCTGATACACTCCTGGCTGATTTCCTACCTCCGATCGTCCGTAAACTTGAGGTGATCCAAAACTCTGCTGCCTGGGTCTTATCTTGCAGCAAATCCAATTCCCCTATCACTTCCGTGCTCACTGACATCCATTGGCCCCCGAACAAACAACGTTTTCATTTTAAAATTCTCATCCTTTGTTTTCAAATCCCTGCAAAGCCTCGCCCCTCCTCCAGCCCCACAACCTGCTCAGGTATCTACGTTTCTCTAATTCTAGCCTCTTGTGTACCTCAATTAGATTCACTCCATTATTGATGGCCATTCCTTCAATTGCCTCGCACCCACATTGTGAATTCACCCCTGTTGCAGCCGTTCTGGCAGGATAACGTTGTGACCCTTTAAAAATGGATATTTTTTTATCAGCGGCACTTGTTAAAGACTGAAATTCAAAATGGCTCCAAGCTATCAGACAGTTTTGTGTATCCAGCTGCGAACTTTTGAGACAATCTTTGATTTAATATTGACTTAATGTTTGTCAGAACTGGGCATGGACAAAATGCTATTGACATTCACGGTAAGATCGCAAAACTGACTTTGGCACAAGTGAAAGGATTTGCCATTTTAAAAAATCTAAGTGGGTGAAAGAATTCAGACTGCAAATTAATATGAAAACAATACTTTATTTAGAACATGACTTGACATCTGTGCGGGTCACATGATACATTGGCCATCTTGATTCCCTGTTAAAAATAGAACCAAAGTTCAAACTAACTTTAGAGAGAGATAGACAGGGATCGGTGCTGGGTTCCTTGCTGTTTATAGTGTGCATTAATGATCTCAACATGTATGTGGGTGATATGATCAGTCATTTTGCAGATGGCACGAAAATAAGTGGTGTGGTAAATAGCGAGGAGAAAAACCTCAGATTACAGGGCAATAGAAAAAGACTGGTCAGATGGGCAGAACAGTGGCAAATGGAATTTAACCCAGAAAAGTGTGAGGTGATGCATTTTGGGATGACGAACAATGCAAGGGAACACACAATGAACAGTAGGATTCTTAAGTCTGACATCCTGCCGCTAGTCTGGGCCCTCTCCTGATGATTATGGGAGAGCTCTTCCTGCAGAGTCACAGAGAGGGCATTGTTAGCCACACACATGGTTCACAGTGGTGCCACACACACAGTGTGTGGAGGGAGGATTGGGGTGGAGGGGATTGAAGGGGGAGGGGAGTGGAGGGAGGGTTGGCGGTCACATGGGGAGTTGTGGGTGGATGCTCACTTATTGGGGGGAGGGGGCGGGATGGCATTGGTGTCTACTCATTCGTGCTGCCCGGTGTAGGTCGTTGACCTTTTGGCACTGGAGGCAGTCCTCCTGGTCACACTCCCTGAGCTGACTGTTGCCACCACCTCATCCCAGGCAGCACTGGCTGGTTGCCCTGTGGCTAATCCTCCGGGACCCTCGGGGGAACAGGACATCCCTCCTGGCCTCCACCATGTCCAGGAGCCTCCCCAGGTCAGTGTGCCCGAATGTTGGGGCTGGTCTCCTCGGCGCCATTGTTGCCAGCTGGCTGGGGTTGGCTGAGCAAGTGGAGCTTAAGTACTGCTCAATCTTGTTAGCGGATGGGGAGGGTGGCTGACGAGCACGGTCCCGGCGAATCAGCTGCCAAGCCTTCATTTGCGGCGGGAAGCCCGTGAGGCCTTATTAAGTGGACCAATTAACGTTGAATAGCGTTACCAGCATTGCTGGGCCGAGCGCCGGGAAGCTTGTGGCAATTCCTGCTCTTTACAACACTGAGAAATGTTTCCAGAGAATCACAGCCTATTCCTCTTTGATCAAGCTTTTGGTCATCTGACCTTATCTCTGAATGTGGTTGACTCATATGTTATTATGTAATAGTCACCTGGTACTACAGAACATTAATATTGATGAAAAAGGAGACATTCTGTTGAAAGTTTTCATCCAGAAGTCATCAGGACAGATGCAAGATTACTGAGTGAAACTATACTGCAATGATAAAAGTGTGCTGATTGGGTGGCAAGTCAGCACTGAATGGTCAAGGCATTGTCATGAAGAATGCATCAGGAAGCATTGTCCCCCATGCTTTTGTTTAATTGAGAAGAAACACAATGCCTGGGCATGTTCCTTTTGCCTTCAGAATATATGTATCTTCCATTGTTTTATAATGCTCCTGTGAAGCATCAAGGGAAATTTTTATTACATTAAAGCTGCCATAAAATCCTAAGTTGTTGTTAAATAGAAACTGCATTTTTGCAATGTCTCGCACCTGCATTTGCTTTTGACAGCGCATCACCGAAAAACCTAATAATGGATGTGATCTACACGCAGCATGGCCAGTAGATGCTGGGCAGGGCATCCCATGGGCTCCCCGGAGGCCAGTGCGCCTCGCCAGCTCTGGGCAGGTGTCGTAATCAGGATCCCGCCCACAATACGCATCCACAACCTACTGAGGCATGCTCAACCGGGATCTATCAGCCTCTCAGATTCCACCAGCCTCCCCAGGGGGCTCCAGCTGGGCGCCATTCAGTCCTGGTCCACATAAACATGGACCAGGTGGAACGGCACTCAGGGAGGGTCACCCTGGCTCTCGGTGGTTCCTGGGTGGTCAGATACTGGAAGGTAGCTCCTTGGCTCTCCTCTTGGTATGTAGGCACCTTGGCCCTACCAGGCTGCCAAGGTGCGAGGGTGGCATTTCCAAGCTGGCATGAGCATTGTAAGGGTGCCAGGGTGACAGCAACAGGATGCCCAGGTGCCAGGGTGACTGCCAAGGGTCAGGGCCTGAGGGGGTTCATGCCCATGAAAGGAACGTGGAGGGGGATATGAAGGGGTGGTGGTGGTGCAGGGCAGGTAGGTAGGGGCCTCTGGGAGGTTTGGGGGTTAAAGGGCGGTGGTCATGGAAGGGGGGCTTCAAAGGGGGCTCCCTCAGGTACCCCATTGTGGGGTGTCCTCACTTGGGGAGGGTGCGGGATAATGCCCATGAGTTACGGGGGTGACATTGCCTGTGGATGGGGGGTGTGGGGGACCCTCAAGCTCACTTGGAGATCAGAGCATTTTTCAAAATGGCGCCCTGGGGCTGGACTTTCCGCCCACCAATGCCAAAATTGCAAATCGGTGCTGGGGCAGAGAATCCAGTTTCACCCATGGAATCGGGACCGGGGCTAGTTCAGCGATTCTCTGCCCCCCGAAAAGGGGCATACTCGGGGAGTACGCCCGCCGATTATACACCACCGGAGGCCATTGCCAGAGGCCCGCACCGCTATTCTCCGCCCCCGACCGGTCGGATTCCCGACGGCGTGAACCACTCATGGTCCTGCCGTTTGGGATACTCACTGGCGGCTGCGAACTCAGTCCGCGGCCGTCATAGTCAGTGGCGGGCTGTTTGGAGGGCAGGGGGGGGATCTCATGCAGGATAGGGCCTTTATTGTGCGGGCAGTCTGGGTCGAGTACGCACCCGATTGAGGACACTATTTCCGCGGTCGAGCTCCGTGGTCTGAATCCGCCATGGAGCATGGGCTGGAGACCGCCGCCGTTCGCATGTGCGGCCTCTGACCCAGAAGTGTGGGAAGCTGCATCTGCAGCTGGATCTGCGAGCTCCATGACGGCACCCTGTTAGCCCCCTGCAGGGCTGTCAATCTGTGGACTTTTGACGGCAGTTTTCTGACATAAAAGACCATGGCTGGGATTCTCCAAACCTTGGAGCTCGGCGCAGAGGCGGAGAACGGGGCCTCAGATCTGCGATTGGGTCCGACGCCAGGACGCGATTCTCTGGTGACTGGAGAATCGGTGCCAGTCGATGCAGCGCCGGACAGCGGCAGTTGAAAGAGGCCCCTGCGCCGATTCTCCGCGGCCGACAGGCCGGGTTCCTGCTGGCGTGGTCCAGCTATGGTTCCACACTTGCTGGCCCCCTGTGGGCCACGGAATCGCTGAGCCAAGAGGTCCATTGATGCCGGCGTGAAACACTCCAGTGTTTACGCTGGCGTCAACACTTAGCCGTGTTTTTCGAGACACCTGGCCCACAGTTTTCACGATGGCATGGCAATATAATCCCTGAAAAGGAGAATCCAGCCCATGATCTCTCAGGAGCAGGCCTGGCCAAAGGGTTCAGCTGCCCAGTGATGAATATAAATCTAATGGAGTGATTTACCGACCGCATTGCACTCACGCACGAGCGCAACGCAGCCAGTACATCCTGGGAATGGCCTCCCATGGGCTTCCCGACAGCCTACATGTCTCACAGGATCTACCAAAATCCATGAGGCATTGGAATCACGTCTAAAAGGGACGTGGCCAAACGGCGCATGCCTCAGTAGAGTTTAAACCTATTTAGGCGAGCTTACCCGGGATCTACCAGCTGCGCGGGTGCTGTTCAGTACAGGTCCATATAAATGGTGGACCAGGCAGAACAGCACCCGGGGTGTCTCCCAGGCCATTGGAGGTTCCTGGATGGTCTGGGGTGGTGCAGGGTGACCCTGGCCCCCCCACTGGAATTGGACACCTTGGCACTGCCGAATATGATTTTGGCGTTGGGCAACAGAGAATCCTGCCCAAAATCTAACAACAAACTTTTTGGAAGTGGAAAATGTTACATTAACCTACAGTTCTTCCAGTAAATAGCTGCAAGACTTTGTGAAATATTTCTGTTTCAACATTCTTTTAAACTAATGTAGAATAGATCCCCTCTCCTCCTGACACAAAACATATCCTTGGTCACCAATGGAGAGAGGGACATTGCTCAGAATTAACCCATCTGATCCTTTCTTGTCCACATGCTGTGATATCAGAATCAATTGATGGTTTCTGCGATTGTATTGCCATCCATGGTCACTGTGTGATGAGGGAATTGCATGTCTGGATTGTGAAAGTCAATATGAAATCAATTGAAAAACAATGCTAACTGCTGTAAGGATACTTGCAGCCCACCCCCACACCTTAACGTCCACACACCATCAGTGACAGTGAAGGTTGGGAGCAATTCACTGTTATTGAGACAAATAATCCCCGGGGGGCGGTGCGAATCCCGCTTCGCCACCCCGACGCCGGCTGCCGTATTATACGGTGCCGTTTTTCGGGCAGGGGTGGGGTTCACGTCACGCCAGTCGGGGGCTGTTGGCAACGGCCCCCCCCGGCAATTCTCCGGTGCCCGATGGGCCGAGTGGCCGTCAGTTTTTGGCCAGTCCCGCCGGCGTGGGTTAGACATGGTCCCTCACGGCGGGACCTGGCAGGTAAGTCGGCTGGGGCGGTCCTCGGGGGAGCGGGGGTGATCCGACTGCAGGGTGGGGGGGGGGCCACGGTGGCCTGGCCCGCGATCGGGGTCCATCGACCTGCGGGCGGGTCTGTGCCGTGGGGCACTCCTTCCTACTGTGCCGGCCCCTGTAGGGCTCCGCCAAGGTCGGCGCGGAGAAGAGAAACCCCCGCGCATGCAGCAAAACATGCCGGCGGTTCCGCAATTGCGTGAGATCACGACAGCCCTTTGGCCCATACGCGAACTCGCGTAGTCCCTTCAGTGCCGGACCTATCCCCCGGAAATGCGGAGAATTCCGCATTTTCGGGGGCCGTTGACGCCGGAGTGGTTCGCGCCGGTTTACCCGCCGGCATGGTGACTGAGTCCAAGGAAAGCAGAATGCCGCCCATGTTTCCTCATCTTACCTCTAACACTTCTACATATTACTTTAAATCTATGCCCCAAACTCACCCATTGATTTTTGGCCCCTGGTTTGCTATGATGCTTTAGGGCTGTACAAGGGAATCATTCAAAGCGTCCTAAAGTAGCGTGTTGCTTTGAAAGGCTGGTCTGTACAATAGCAACAGGCCACACTTGCAGCAAAACATGTTTGTGAGTGACACCTGCTTTTGGAAAATGCTGGGCCTCATCGCATTGCCCAGCCCTCAAGGATCTTGGGCTGGATTCTTCAGTTGCCGACAACGAAATCGTGTTCGGCAATCGGCCGGAGAATCAATGTTCACGACTGAATCGGGGGCCGCGCTGCTTTCATGATGCTCCTGCCCCTCCGAGTACGCCTTGCGCCGTATCGACAGCCTCTGGACATTGCCTGAGGCCCGGCCCAAATGCTCCACCCCCGACCGGCCAAGTTCCCGACGACGTTGGTCACGTGTGGTCTCATCCATCGGGAACTTGGCATGGTGGCTGTGGGCTCAGTCCAGCGCCGCCACAGTCGGGGGCGGGCCAATCCGCAGGCAGGGGATATTTTATCAGGAATTGGGGGCACATTTGGGGGGTGTTCCAGGGTGCGCGAGCCGGCCAAGGGCGGCGCTATTTCGCGGGCCGGGTCCACGAGTGTCCACCACCATGTAGCACGGCGCGGTCGCTGTAGGCCGCCGCACTGCGCATGTGCAGCCACGGACCCGGCAATTCTCCAGGCTGTATTGGCAGCTAGAGCTGGGTGCTCTCCTCTGCTCAGCTGCTAGCCCCCCATTAAGCGGCGTATTGGTGGCCGTTTTACGCCATTTTTTCTGCCGTAAAATGCCGCCGTTTCCAGGCCAGCATAGGGAGATAGCCTCAAAATCAGAGAATCCAGCTCCTTGTCTTTTTTCACATTCGCAGCCTGTATAGAAAAGAACAATCAACCTTCAGCTATCTCTTGGATGACTCTTCTCTGACTCTTCTCAACTGCCTTTGTCTCACTGAATTCATCAGCAACGTCATGGTACCATCTGCAAATATGCCCATGGGTTTTGAGCAAACTTTGGTGAGAACGAGTGCAGGGCTTCATAAATCTCCCCTTTAGTTCAAAAGCAACAACTTTAACCTTAAAGTGGAAAAAGGTTCAAGACACATCACAAATGGAAGTAGGCTGGGTGATGTTGACCCATGGTGTGTGTCAGTCCCAGTCACTGTGGCAACATACACTTGTATGTGCATGTTGCAGTTGAGATCTTTGGATATTTGTGGCTCCAATGTTCTTTCCATCACATGGCTGCCAAGGAATCTATTCCACACTTTTAGAACCTGCCATTGTATATTGGAAGGATTTTGCAGGTTGATACTCAATCGGTTTGGTCACAGTATGAAGCCACCTTCCTAGGCTTAGGTGGGACTCGAACCTGGAGCTTCATGTTCAGAGGCAGGGATGTTACCCACTGCATCACACAACATCCCTGTTGAGCCATAGCAGGGCGTTAAGCGGGCAGGTCAAAAGAGTGATTAGGAGAGAGAAAAAGAGAGCTGACAGCATTTCGGGAGAGAGTTGGAGCCAAGTGCAGTCAAAGCACTTTCCTGTGTTGTGAAGGAGAAGAAAATGTACAATAATCTAGAGATGGAGAATCGAAGGATATGGAAGAGAGAGTAAAGTTGAAGGAGGCTGCAGAGCTAAGATATGGAGATGCCATGGAACAATTTTGGTGGTTGGTGTAGATCAAGTCAGAATGACTGTAATGCTGGGCATTGTATCTGTGGTTATATTTTAGACAAGTTGAAGGTTGGAGAAGGGAGATCAATAAGAAGGGTATTGATTCATGAAGCACACCAGTCTTTGGGTTGGGTAGAGTTTTAAACAGACAACATTGTTCAGGAAGAAATGTGCTGCCGGATGAAGTTTGATGTTTAGGGTTGAACAGGATGCAAGCAACCTGCCAGGGGATGGAGTGAATGGTAAAGTAGTTGGATTAATCGTATGAGGTTCATCATATTAAATTGGAAAATGTAGTGGGTTTTCATGCCCCATTATAGTCGGACCTGGAAACCAAATTATATTCAAGGTAACTTGTGATAGCTCCTGCTGAAACTACTGTGAAATCGATGGATGAGAGTTATACTGCTTGCTCCCACACAACTGACTGTAGGGAAATTTGAGCCTTATCCAAATACGTGTGCTTTTCCATATTGGTCCATAATCTCCTATCTGTCTCCTAATATAAAAGATTGCAGCATTTGAACATTTCCCAAGTTGTCTAACTGTAACCAGTTTGGAGTTGGACTGTTTGACTTGTGAAGCTTTTGAGATTTTCCAGGGGTGCTCTGAAATGGTTTACATTGTATTTGA